>NC_080168.1:87222803-88440297 GCF_950295315.1 Erinaceus europaeus | reverse complement strand
CTTCATTTGAACAAACACTTAAAAAATCTGGTTGAGCGCACACACTACAGTGCACAAGGACCTGGGTTCAAGGCCCCGGTCCCTACTGGCAGGGGGAAAGTTTTACAAGAGGTGAAGCAGGGATACAAGTGCCTCTCTTTCTCTCTCCCTCTCTCTCTCTATTCCGCTTGATTTCTGACTGTCTCTATCCAATAAAGAACATAAAAAATAGTTTTAAAAATAAAAAGTGGAAAAAAAGAGAAAGATAAGTACAAGTGTCCTGGTTTCTTTGTGTCATGACAGGACACATTCTATCAGTGACTTCTCTCTGCAGAGTCAGGCATTTTCAAGTGGAACTGGAATTTCATTGCCTAGTGCTTTAGGCTCCTGAGAGAAAAAACATTCTTAGAGGCCATTGCTAATAATTCATAAATGATGGAACTTCACTAGATCAAAGAAATTCAACATTCTATTTGTAATTTAAATGTTGTCAGTGCCTTTAAAATGCATGTCTACCATGAATTATCTTGGATGATTATTTTTAATGATTTATGACATCTTAGTGCTCCATGACAACTCTGGTTCTATGCCAGTGTCTTATTCCTTCGGGGAACTCATTTGGAGGCTTATTATCAGCACAAATAACTCTTCTAACAAATCATTTTGGGAGTCAGGTGGTGGCGCACCTGGTTAAGTGCACATTACCATTCACAAGGGCTTGGGTTTAAGTCCCCTGTCCCTACCTGCAGGGGGGAAGCATCATGAGCAAGTACTACAGGGGTCTCTGTATCTCTCCCTCTCTTATCAATGTCCCTCTGTTCTGTTGAAAAAAAAGAAAAGAAAAAAAACTAAGTGCTCGATGCCTGCTCAGTTCTTTTCCTTCCTTCCTTCCTTCCTTCCTTCCTTTTTTTTTTTTTTTTACCAGAGCACTGCTCAGCTCTGGTTTATGGTGGTACGGGGACTGAACCTGGGACTTTGGAGCCTCAGGCATGAGCATCTCTTTTCATAACTATTATGTTATCTACCCCTGCCCTTCTTTTCTTTTCTTTAATTTTAGTTTCTTTATCTGGGGAAGAGAGAAAGGTAGAATGAATTTGGTTTATAACTTTTCTGTGTTGTTGGTGAAAATCACGGAAGAACAAAGTGATTTTTTTCTGCCGTTGACAGCAAGGTCCTCTGACTCAGAATCAGAAGGAATGACAAATGAAGGACTTCTCTCCCTCCCAGTGAGCTTTACGAATCAGAAACATCACTTTTCCTGAAGTGTAGTGTTTTTGTAAATGTGACTTTATACTTTCTGAAAGTTATGGTTTCTTGATTCAGCAATGTATTGCAGGAGCTGGGAGATAGTTCACATTCAGTAGAACTCATGCCTTACCAGCTTCGCCATGCATGAAGTTCCTAGTTTGAACCTTGTTACTACCCGGGAACACCACAACACTGGGGGAACCTTCATGAATGCCCAAGTGGTGCTGTGATGTCTCTCCTCCCTTGTCACTGGGCTGCATACATGGCAAGTCATGCAGTGAGCTACTTTTCCAGCCCGAATATTAAAATGTTACACTAGGGGCTGGGTGGTAGTGCACCAGGTTAAGCAAGGATCCCTGTTTGAACCTCCGGCTAACCACCTGCAGGGGGGGCCACTTCACAAGCAGTGAAGCAGGTCTGCAGGTGTCTATCTTTCTCTTCCCCATCTCTGTCTTCCCCTCCTACCTCAATTTCTCTATCCTATCCAACAACAACAGCAGCAACAACAACAACAATGATAGCAACAACAACAAAAAATGGAAAATATGGCTGCCAGGAGCAGTGGATTCAGAGTACAGGCACTGTGCCCCAGCAATAACCTTGGAGGCAAAAAAAAAAAAAAAGTTACACTGAAAGAGCACAAAAGGACTTAATTCAAGCAAGATATTACATAGCCAGATGTTCTGGATGTACCAAAATCTAAGATACAATTTATTTTCATGACTCCCTGATCCAAAACAAAAAAATATTTCTTGTGCCAAACTGGAAGCTATCTCATTGCTAAGTGTGTTCCACTGATTACATTTTTCTGTTAACTAAAAATTTATTTGCATGGCAAGTTTCCCTGTAATCATGAAGCCGCTTAAAGTTAGCAACAATAGTCTTTCTCAGACACAAATATAATTGTGACACACTACTTAAAAACCTTGCAGGAAAGACCATGCTCTAGTCCAGCCCACAATCTATCCTCACTTTTGATGCTTTCCTTGTGTTTCTTACTCAGTTCTCCTTTGGGATGCATTGGATTGACCTTCTCGTGGTGCATCCTGTGAGTACCCATTCATTGGGGAAACTGATGATCCTTCCTAGCTGACTGAATCCACATGGATCCCAGTCACTTTCAAAGCCAGCAACAAGCAGCTCCTGACAGCTTTCAACCTGACACTGTTGACTGGCTACAGAAGAAGGGAAAACGCTAGAAGAAGAAGTTCTCCTTTTATCCCAATATGCCATGTTAGTTCACACCTTGTTGTGGTAACTCTACTGTTCTTTTGGCTCTGAATACTCTTCCATTTCTCAAAATAATATGTCACTTTTCATCTTTTTAGATGGTTCAAATTTTAGGGTATATATATATATATATATACACACACACACACACACACACACACACACACACACACACATATATATATATATATATATATATATATATATATATTTCTGTTTTGCTATCACCAGTGCTTAATTGCTCCAAAACAGCATTTTCAGACAGAAAGCAAGGGGGGGGGGTGAGAGGGAGAGAAAGAGATTGAGAGAGAGAGGAAGGTTGGGGTGAAGACACCACAGTGCCAAAGCTTCCCTAGGGTGGTGGAGGCTAGGTTTGAATTTGGGTTGCATGCATGGCAAAGCAGTCCCACCATCCAGGTGTGCTGTTTTGTAGACCTTGACCTGTATCTTTTTTAATACAATGCCAGGAAATGAACCCATGACCTTGTGTATGGGTAGCATCAATTTTTAATTCTGTATTCATTTATTTATTTATAAAGAGAAGCAATGGAAAGAGATAGACAGGGCTGGTGAAATAACCCACTTGGATAGTGTGCTATTTTGTCATGTGCACTGTTCAGGTTTGAACATGGTTTCCACCTCACTGACGGAAGCCTTGGTGTGCTTGCACTCTCTTTCTCTACCTCTCTACTTTTCTGTCTCTGTGTAAAAAAAAGTAATAGTATAAAGTCAAATATAAAATGTAAGAAAACATTTATTTAGAACAGGAAAAGAAAACATAAACATTTTGAATGTTTTCAAAGGTAACAAGTCAGACAAAGCTCATGAAAATAACACTTTGAGAGTTGGGCAGTAGCTCAGCAGGTTAACCGCAGGTGGAGCAAAGCACAAGGACCAGCGTAAGGATCCTGGTTTGAGCCCCCTGGCTCCCCACCTGCAGGAGGGGGAGGGGAGTCACTTCACAAGCACAAGCAGTGAAGCAGGTCTGCAGGTGTCTTTCTCTCCCCCTCCCTGTCTTCCCCTCCTCTCTCCATTTCTCTCTGTCCTATCCGATGACATCAGTAACAATAACTACAACAATAAAACAACAAGGGCAACTAAAGGGAATAAATAAACATTTAAAAAGAAAAGAAAGTAACACTTTTGATCAATCTTTGGGGTGGGGTAATTAATGGCCTACAGTACAGGTATTGACGCATAGGTATGATTTGTCATCTCCCATGACAAGGTTCTACAAAACATACTCTAATTTAGGGCCTTTCCCTCCACTGTGCATAGGGACCTCAAATTTCTTTTTCCCGACTCCATATCCATCCCTCCCCACCCACCCTAGAGATCTCTGCTTTGGTTAAATATACCACACCCAGTCCAGGTTTCATCCCTTTTTGTTTTCCTTTCTTGTTTCTTTTTTTTGTTGTTATTGTTGTAGTTATTATTGTAGTTGTTGATATTGTCATTCTTGGATAGGACAGAGAGAAATGGAGAGAGGAGAGGAAGTCAGAGAGGGGGAGAGAAAGATACCTGTAGACCTGATTCACTGCTTGTGAAGCGACTACCCTGGGGGCTCAAACCGGGATACTTATGCTGGTCCTTGCACTTTGAGACACCTGCGCTACCATCGGACTCCCTCTTTTCTTATTTCTTAAGTTCCACCTCTGACATCATCTGGTACCTATATTTCTCCTTTGTTGGGCTTATCTCACTTTGTTGGGAAATTGTGCAAATGTGGTTGAATATTTACAGGGCCCACAAACCACTGTATTTCCATACAAGTATTATTTACAGATTCCCCACCAGGTTATCACCTCAGGGTATTGCTAATTCAGTTAAACCCATTGCAACAGTTGCTAAGGACCTTCCACCTTCCCAGCATGCCTTTTGCCTCTCTCCACCCCCTTTCCTAGCCAATCCCGTCCTGACTTGCCACTTCCAGAATTCTCCTATAAAAGTCACTCCTGTTTCCACTCTCTTTCTCTCCCTTTTTTCTCTTCCACATCCTGACCTGGAGAAGGGCTGGTGTGCATAGCAGGAGGTGGCCATTTTGCTAGCTCCAAGTGGCCTAAACCCACTGTGCTCGAACCCAACTCTGAAACATCCGCGTGAATAAAGAATTGTATTACCACACCGCCACAAGTTCCTGGTCTCTTCTCTCTCCCAACATCACTTAATATGATTCCTTCAAAATCTATCCAAGATGAGAAAAAGATGACTTTATCATTTTTAATTTTTTAAATTTATTTTGTATTGAGAGATTAATAGTTTACAGTAAATACAGTTGTTGGTACAATGTAAATTTCTTTTCAGTTTTCTGAAAAACAATCTCACCCCCAGCATAAATCCTCCTCTACCATCATGGAACAGGACCTGAAAACCCCCCTGCCCCAGAGCCCTTTATTTTGGTGCATTACACCAAACATAGTCCAAGTTCTGCTTTGTGTTCCCCTTTCTATCCTTATTTCTCAACATCTGTCTATGAGTGATATCATCCTATATTTATCCTTCTATTTCTGGCATAATATGATTCCTTGAAGCTCCATCCAAGATGAGGTGAATGGTGAATTCATCATTCTTGATAGCTGAATAGTATTCCATTGTGTATATATACCACAACTTTCTCAGTCAGTCACTCATCTATTGTTGGATGCTTCCAGGTTTTGGTTATTATAAATTGTGCTGTTATGAACATAGGTTTACAGACATCTTTTTGGATGGGTGTGTTCGGTTCCTTAGGGTAGATCCCCAGGAGAGGAATTGTCTGGTTATAGGGTAGGTCTGTTTCTAGCCTTCTGAGAGTTCTCTAGACTGTTGTCAGCATGGGTTGGACAAATTTACATTCCTACCAGACATGCAACCACTCCAGCATTTGTCATTACTATCATTTCTGATGTATGACATTCTCACAGGTGTGAATTGGTATCTCACTGTTGTCTTTATTTGCATTTCTCTGACAATCAATGACTTGTAGCATTTTTTTTTTCATATGCCTGTTGGCCTTTTGTATTTCTACTTTGGTGAATATCCTGTTCATAATATCTCCCCATTTTTGGATGGGGTCATTTCTTTTTTGGTTGATGACATTGGTGAGCTCTCTATATATTTTGGTTATTACCCTTTTGTCTGATGTGTTGCAAGTAAAGAAGCTCTTCTCCCATTGTGTAAGGAGTCTCCTTGTTTGGGTGGTGGTTTCTTTTGTGCATAAGCTTTTTAATTTCATGTAGCCCCATTGGTTTACTTTTGTTTTAGTCTTCCTTTAATTTAAGCATTTAATATTTCAAATTTGTAAACTGATTAAATTCTGACACTGAGTTTAAATTGTTAAAGCATCTCTAAAAATAACTTTTTAAAAATACTAAGCTACCTACAACCTTAAGCCAGACAGATCATAATCATTTGCTCCTATCAATATCTAAGATATTGTTGTTAGTAGACATGATTAAATGACATAAAACATGGTGATGATAGAGTAAATCCTAAACTGGAGTCCTACTCAGAGAATCAATCCTAGCATTCATCCATAGATATGATGGACCTGTAATATCTCCACTATCACTGGTCACTTCCATTAGGAACATCACTGTAAGTCCTCTTGTGGGCTTCTATAAGACCTTGCCCTCACTATAAAGTAGCAATGGTAGGGACTTCCCCATTTTCTTAAGGGTGGCTGAGTCACCCTACTCTGCCACTAAAGGAAGACTGGTCCTGAGACGAGTGTAGCCTAGAATGACTGTGATCTCAGACTGACAAGGCTTCAGAGGTTATATAGGCTCCTGTGCTGAATAAGAATATACATTGGCCTTGGGTAAGACTGATGTGGTAAACAGTTAATTGTATTTATATATTTTCTTCAAGTTTGGCAGCTACTCTTGGCCCTAATCCAGCTTTTTAGCCCTATTTTCAACTCTGATACCATCTTCTCAGACAATATATATATATATATTTGAAAAATTAAAAATTTCTTAATTTTTTATTCCTGGTGCCAATATCACAATTTATAGAACAATATACTTGAGGTAATGAAAAGAAGAGAAAAAGACAAAGCTACAACAGATAAAACAACTCAGGAATATACATCTAATTGACACTACACTGCACTAATCAATAGATGCACTTTGTGCAAACCATGGCTATGACAGTCCTGAACAAGAAGGATTTCCTGTTTAAGCTGCAGTAGCTTTTCTGGCTATGGATCATCGCTCCTTTGGTGGCAGATTTTACAATTCCTCTAATGGATTTGGGATGACTGTCTCAAAGGAACCTGCAGCTTTCCTGACAAGTCCTCATCTCCTGCTGAAAACTGCTTTTCTGCTGAGCTTAAAATCTATAACCATCACCATAGGGACTTCCTGAGCTTCTTCCACCAAAAGTACCTCCCTTCATGGGTTCATAATTTGATTGCTGCTGTCCACCATAACTTCCTAAATCATTGTAATTCCCATGACCACCATAGTTACCACCATCAAAATTTCCTCCTTCATTGTAACCATCATATCCTTCTCCTCCACCACCACCACCACCACCGTATCCACCACCTTGGTTTCCATATCCTGGTCCACCACCATCATAGTTTCCTCCACTGCTATATCCAAGACCAGCACCATAGTTGCCACCATCAACTCCAATCCCATTAAATCTGACATCACCTCCTCTGTAACTACCTCTGCTGCCACCACCTCCACCATAACCTCCTTTCCCACCAAAGTTTCCACCATGGCCAAAGTTTCCTCCACCACCTCCAAAGTATCTCCACGACCCATAAAGTTGCCAGAGCCACCTCCACAACCTCTTTGTGATCCAGTGGACTACATTTCTTGTTTAGACAGAGCCTTTTTTCACTTCACAATTATGCTCATTAATAGTGTGATATTTCTTCAAGCTCAGATCTACAGGGATGCAGAGGTTACACAGGTTACACAGGCTCCTATGCTGAATATGGGCCCCAGATCAAATCAATGGGTTTTTTCAGTTAACAATATTTATATACTTTTCCCATATTTGGAAGCAACTCTCTTTCCTGATCCATCTTTCTAGGCCTATTTCCAACTCCGACACCATCTCCCTAGACAATACCTTTGGCCTATCTGCATGTTAGCTATTAGGCTTAGGCAAAAACTAATAAAATCATGGCCCTCCTGGAACATACCTAAAATAGACCTACTAGCTTTTTCCAAAATGGAGATCCCAAATCTCATCTGCTATACTTCTGCCTTTAGGTTCCTGACTATTTAACAATTTGTTCTGCTTTATATTTTAATTCTTTTGCAGCCACCAAGTTGCAGATGCCAACCTGACTTCCCTGGACAGATGACCTCACCAATGTGTCTTGGAACCTCACCTCCCCAGAGCCCGGCCCCACTAGAGAAATAAACAGGCTGGGACTATAGATCGACTTGTCAATGCCCATGTTCAGTGGAGAAGCAATTACAGATGCCAGACCTTCCACCTTCTGCACCCCATAATGTCCCTGGGTCCATGATCCCAGAGGGATAAAGAATAGGAAAGCTTTCAAGGGAGGGGAGGGGATACAGAGTTCTGGTGGTAGGAACTGTGTAGAATTGTACCCCTCTTATCCCATGGTGCTGTCAATATATTTTTATTTTATGAATAATTTTTTAAAATAGTGTGGTATTTCTGAATGACAATTTTATCAACTATATCCTGATCATCAAAAGTTACAAAAGCAAATCCTCTTTTTTCCAGTCTGCCTGTCTTCCATAACTTCTATGCTTTCAATCTTGCCATACTTTTCAAAGTAATACCTAAAATTGTACTCTTCTGTATCTTCTTTAATACCACCAATGAAAAATTTCTTCACTGTTAAATGGGCCCCCGGCTTTACAGAATCCTCCCTAGAAACAGCTCTCTCTGGTTCCACTACTCGCCTGTCAACTTTGTGTGGTTGAGCACATGTAGCTGCATCCACCTCTTCTATAAAAGAGTAAGGCAAAAAGGCATAAAGGCAAAGCCCCTGAGATGTTTTGTTTGGGGGTTTCACACTACCATACAATCTGTAAGTGTGCCTCCTTTCTCAAAATGTTCTCTTAAATGATCATCTGTAGGTTCAAAGCTCAGACCACCAATGAGCAGTTTTTTCAACTGCTTTGGTTCCTTTGGATTATGACCCTCCTCCCCATGGTGGCAGGGGTGATGGCTGGAGTCCCTCAGACAATAGTCTTAGTCCACCTCCATGTGAGCTATCAAGCTCAATCAAAAATTACTAAAGTCATGGGCCCCCAGGAACCTAAAATAGACTTCCTATATTCTTACTACCCTAAGGTCCCTATTCTCACCTATTCTATTCCTACTTTCTGGTTCCTGCTTATTAAACATTTTGTCCTGCTTCATATCTTAACTGCCTTTCAGACACCAAGTAACAGATCTACTGTGATTCCATCCTGAACTCCCTGGGCAGACACCTTACCAATGTATCCCAGAAAATCACCTCTCTAGAGCTCTACCTCACTAGGGAAAGATAAAAAATGTCTGGGGATATGGATCAATTTGCCAACACCCACCCATATCCAGCAGAGAAGAAATTACAGAAACCAGAACTCCCACCTCCTGCACCCCCAAAATAATTTTGCTTTCATATTCTTAGAGAAGGAGAAATATTAGGGGAAGATCACTAGAGGGCTCTGAAACCCAATTCCATCAGAAGCCAGAGAGAAAAGAGGGGAAAAGGAAAGACATTTAGAAGTAGTAATAATTGTAGGTGTGACTTAAAATGGAAGAGAAGGTTGGGTCATAGAAACACATGGGCAAAAAGATAGATAAATGATAGGCAGATATGTAGACAGACTGACAGATAGTTATAGAAATAATAGCTCATATTTGTGCCCTTAGAGAACTACTGTAGTTTCCAAGGGAAGGAATAGGGATACAGAACTGGTGGTGGGAACAGTGTGGAATCATATCCCCATTATCTTGTATATGAAAATGAGAGTGGAGGAGAGGGAGAGATAGAGATAGGTAGAAAGAGAGATCAAGATCCTGGATTTTTCAGTCTTTACCAGTAATTCATTTCCTAGTCACCATCACCAGTAGTGATTAGAAGTTTCTGGTTCAGGTTTGGCCTGTGAGTGGGCAGTGTTTCATAATAACCACTCTGCTGCACAATTTCTCATCTGTGAAAGCAGGAAAAAGTATAGGATCCCTTCCAGCTATAGCACCCTTGTAATTCAAGGATGAGAGAACCCCCTAGATGAGAACGGGTCATGAACTATTTCCTGCCTTTTCTGTGAAAGCCAGAAAACTGTACAGCAGGGAAGGAGGAGAAAATGAGTATGGAAAGCTGCTCTCTAGCTATTTCTCAGCCTGACTAAAAGCTCTAGCCTTTTTGTGACTTATTTAAAGTGGATGTTATCCATTCCCAAACCTTCTGAGGGTTATCTGTGTTACACTGCCCTCAGAGAATTGCTTCTCGGCTTTCCGTGCTATTTCCCAACATCTCAATAAGATGTCTGGAAAATTGTTCTAGCCTCATCCTGGTCATGGGCACTCAAAAATCACTCTCTTGGGGGTGGGGCAGTGGCGCAGTGGGTTAAGCGCACGTGGCGCAAAGCACAAGGATCGGAGTAAAGATCCTGGTTCGAGCCCCGGCTCCCTACCTGCAGGGGAGTCGCTTCACAGGCGGTGAAACAGGTCTGCAGGAGTCTGTCTTTCTCTCCCCCCTCTCTGTCTTCCTCTCCTCTCTCCATTTCTCTCTGTCCTATCCAACAACGACGACAACAATAAAACAAGGGCAACAAAAGGGAATAAATAATTTTAAAAAATGAAAAAAAAATCACTCTCTCTGTGTTGTTACTTAATGCACTTGCTTTTTTTTTTTTTTTGCCTACAGGGTTATTACTGGGGCTCAGTGCCAGCACTATGAATCCACTGCTCCTGGAGGCTATTTTTCCCACTTTGTTGCCCTTGTGGTTGTTACTGTTATTGTTGTTATAGCTGTTGATGCTGTTGGATAGGAAAGAGAGAAATGGAGAGAGAAGGGGAAGACAGAGAGGAGGAAAGATAGAACCTGCAGACCTGCTTCACTGCTTGCAAAGTGACCCCCCTTGCAGGTGGGGAGCTGGGGGCTCGAACTGGGATCCTTATGCTGGTCCTTGTGCTTTGCGCCATTGTGCTTAACCTGCTGCACTGCTGCCCATCCCCTAATGCACTTGCTTTTTAAGAGGTATTAATTTTAAGGTATTGGGTTCAGTTCCCAGTACCACCATATGCTAGAGCTGAGTAGTGTTCTGGTGTGAAAAAATACATATATGAAAAGGAAAGACAGACAGAACAAAAGCTCCACCTCAGCATGTTTGGGGTCAGGGATGGAACTTCATCAGGACTTCAGGCAGGTAGTTCTGTTGCTTTATTCCCTAAGCCACATCCCCAGACCCACTAATTATTATTTTTTTTTAATGAGAAAATGTGTTTGCTCCTATTGACCATGTTCTAATTCGTGGGCAGTTCATCATAAAGCAGTGATGGTAGAGACTGCCCCACTCTCCGAAGGGAGGCTGGGGTATCCTGCCCTGCCACTCAAGGAACTGGTCCTGAAATGAGTGCAGCCTGGAGTGTTCCTAGTTGTGATCATGAGCTTCGAGGACAGACCAACAGGGAGGGACTCAGAGGTTACACAGGCTCTGGTGCTAAATACAAAGATATACAAGGGCCCTGGGTCAGGTGGATGGAAGTAAATAATTAATTTTATCCACAGAGATTTTTCAAGAATGGGAGCTACTGGGGGCTCAGTATCTGTGCTACAAACCCACCACTTCTGGTGGTCATTTCTTCCTCCTCACCGCCTTCAATTTTGTTGGATAGGGTCCTGTGTTTTAGAAAGTTTTTAGGGCAGATACCTAAGAACACATGATGAAAGATTTCCGAGGTTCGACTTCCGGAGGCGGAGCTACGAGCAGCAGATCGCTTTTTCTCCTCTCCTCTCCTCTCCCGGATCAACTAGGAATACCAAAGGAGACCACCTGGACCGAAACAAGACAGGACTAGAATGACCACAGAAACCCAGTAAATCACCCGTGAGTACAAACACGCGTGGCTGGTGACAGAGAGGAGAGAGGGGCCTAAGGAGAGATTAAGTGACTGCTAACAGTTCGACAGTTTGTCAGTGGAGACACCACAAGGGGACAGCTCCACCAACAAGGGGACAGCTGAAGGGAGGAAAGGACTCCCCAGAGACTCACCAAGTGCAACTCTGAGTCTCCATTGCTACTACCCTCAGAATCTGGAGCAGCAACAGGGAGGGACACCAGGGACAACCGGGAAACTCAGGAGAAGACCTATACCTCGGTGGCATAGCTGAGGGGCTGTGAAAGTCTCTTTGCATAACCACTGGATTATCTCTGCCACACCCTGCTTTATCTCTTGGTCAGGAGTCAGTGATTAAGCTAAGAAGCCTATTGATAGTTTAAAAGCCCTCAGGCTCCCATAGCCTACAGGGGAAAAAAAAAGGCTTTTACACCACTGAACTCCAACTCAGGGATTGAAAAAACTGTTAACTTATATAAAATGGTTAAAACAACAAGAAAAAATATTGGAGACTCGAACCAGGACAAGAGGCCAGCTAAAAGTTCTCCATAGGGTGAAGCACAAAACAACGAGTTCAACATCAAAACATTAGCTAAGGAAATAATAACAGGAGTGAGTAAAGAATTTGAAAAAATTGTAATCAGAAATGCAGGAACAACAAATGAGAATATGGAAGAAAATTCTAATTATCTCACGGTTATTAGAGAGCTGAAAGCTGAAATCGCTGAGCTAAGAAGGCAACTAGCTGAACAAGCTAAAACAGTATCAGAGGAAGGCAACAAAATAGATGAACTCCAGAAAGCAGTAGAGGGCAGAGAGAATAGAATCAATGAGGCTGAAGACAGAATTAGCAAGATTGAGGATGAATTAGAGACAACTAAAAAAGAAGTAAGAGATCTCAAAAAGAGATTAAGAGATGCTGAAAACAACAACAGAGTCCTATGGGATGACTTCAAAAGAAACAATATACGCATTATTGGCTTACCAGAGGAAGAAAGAGAAGGGGAGGAAGAAAGCGTTCTCCAGGCCATAATAGCTGAAAATTTCTCTAGTCTAGACAACACCAAAGACATAAAGATTCAAGAAGCCCAGAGGGTCCCAAACAGAATTAACCCAGACCTAAAGACACCAAGACATGTCATACTTAGATTGGAAAGGAATAAGGATAAAGAAAGGATCCTCAAGGCTGCAAGAGAAAAACAAAGAGTCACCTACAAAGGAAAACCCATAAGATTAGCAGCAGACTTCTCCATACAAACACTACAGGCCAGAAGAGAATGGCAAGATATCTATCGAGTGCTCAATGAGAAAGGCTTTCAGCCAAGAATACTATATCCTGCTAGATTGTCATTCAGACTAGATGGAAGCATCAAAACCTTCTCAGACAAGCAACAGTTGAAGGAAGCAACCATCACCAAGCCTGCCCTGAAAGAAGTTCTGAAAGGTCTCCTATAAACAGTCAGACCACCACAAATAGGACATATATCAAAACACTCTAAAACTCTACAAGAATGGCGTTAAAATATCTTCAATCTTTGATATCAATAAATGTCAATGGCCTGAATTCACCTATTAAAAGACACAGAGTAGGAAGATGGATCAGAAAACACAACCCAACAATATGCTGTCTACAGGAAACTCACCTAACTCAACAGGACAAACACAGACCTAAAGTGAAAGGATGGAAAACTGTCATTCAAGCCAATGGCCCACAAAAAAAGGGCAGGAACAGCTATTCTCATATCTGACATGATAGACTTTAAAATAGATAAGATTAAAAAAGATAGGAATGGACACTACTTAATGCTCAGAGGATCAGTCAATTAAGAGGACTTAACAATTATTAATATCTATGCACCCAATGAGAAGCCATCTAAATACATCAAACTTCTACTAAAAGAGCTACAGCAATATATTAACAGTAACACAATCATAGTAGGGGACTTCAACACCCCACTATCTCAACTTGACAGATCATCCAGGCAGAAAATCAGTAAAGACATAAGGGAGCTAAATGAAGAGATAGATAAACTAGAACTATTGGACATTTTCAGAGTCATTCATCCCAAGAAACTGGAATACACATTTTACTCAAATCCACATGGATCATTCTCAAGGATAGACCATATGTTAGGCCACAAAGACAGCATCAGCCTATTCAAGAGCACTGAAATCATCCCAAGCATCTTCTCAGACCACAGTGGAATTAAACTAACACTTAACAATCAACAAAAGATTAGTAACAGTGCCAAAATGTGGAAGCTCAACAGTACACTTCTTAACAATTTCTGGGTCAAAGAGGAAATCAAAGAAGAAATCAAAATGTTTCGAGAGTTCAATGAAAATGAAGACACAAGCTATCAAAATATTTGGGACACAGCTAAAGCAGTCCTAAGAGGGAAGTTCATAGCTATACAAGCACACATTAGGAAACAAGAAAAAGCACAAATAAACAGCCTGATTATACATCTTAAAGACCTAGAAGAAGAAGAACAAAGGAACCCTAAAACAACCAGAAGGACAGAAATCACTAAAGTTAGGGCAGAAATAAATAACATTGAGAATAGGAAAAAAAATACAAAAGATCAATTTAATGCTATCCCCATCAAGATCCCAAGCACATTTTTTAGGAGAATAGAACAAATGCTACAAATGTTTATCTGGAACCAGAAAAGACCTAGAATTGCCAAAACAATCTTGAGAAAAAAAAACAGAACCGGAGGCATCACACTCCCAGATCTCAAACTGTATTATAGGGCCATTGTCATCAAAACTGCTTGGTACTGGAACATGAACAGACACACTGACCAGTGGAATAGAATTGAGAGCCCAGAAATGAGGCCCCACACGTATGGACATCTAATCTTTGACAAAGGGGCCCAGACTATTATATGGGGGAAGCAGAGTCTCTTCAACAAATGGTGTTGGAAACAATGGGTTGAAACATGCAGAAGAATGAAACTGAGTCACTGTATTTCACCAAATACAAAAGTAAATTCCAAGTGGATCAAGGACTTGGATGTTAGACTATCAGATACTTAGAGGAAACTATTGGAAGAACTTTTTTCCGCATAAATTTTAAAGACATTTTCAATGAAACGAATCCAATTACAAGGAAGACTAAGGCAAGTATAAACCTATGGGACTACATCAAATTAAAAAGCTTCTTCACAGCAAAAGAAACCACTACCCAAATCAAGAGACCCCTCACAGAATGGGAGAAGATCTTTACATGCCATACATCAGATAAGAGTTTAATAACCAACATATATAAAGAGCTTGCCAGACTCAACAACAAGACAACAAATAACCCCATCCAAAAATGGGGAGAGGACTTGGACAGAATATTCACCACAGAAGAGATCCAAAAGGCCGAGAAACACATGAAAAAATGCTCCAAGTCTCTGATTGTCAGAGAAATGCAAATCAAGACAACAATGAGATATCACTTCACTCCTGTGAGAATGTCACACATCAGAAAAGGTAACAGCAGCAAATGCTGGAGAGGGTGTGGGGTCAAAGGAACCCTCCTGCACTGCTGGTGGGAATGTCAATTGGTCCAACCTCTGTGGAGAACAGTCTGGAGAACTCTCAGAAGGCTAGAAATGGACCTACCCTATGACCCTGCAATTCCCCTCCTGGGGATATATCCTAAGGAACCCAACACATCCATCCAAAAAGATCTGTGTACACATATGTTCTTGGCAGCACAATTTGTAATAGCCAAAACCTGGAAGCAACCCAGGTGTCCAACAACAGATGAGTGGCTGAGCAAGTTGTGGTATATATACACAATGGAATACTACACAGCTGTAAAAAATGGTGACTTCACCGTTTTCAGCCGATCTTGGATGGACCTTGAAAAAATCATGTTGAGTGAAATAAGTCAGAAACAGAAGGATGAATACGGGATGATCTCACTCTCAGGCCGAAGTTGAAAAACAAGATTAGAAAAGAAAACACAAGTAGAACCTGAAATGGAATTGGAGTATCACACCAAAGTAAAAGACTCTGGGGTGGGTGGGTGGGTGGGGAGAATACAGGTCCATGAAAAATGATGAATGAAATAGTGGGGGTTGTATTGTTAAATGGGAATCTGGGGAATGTTATGCATGTAAAAAAAAAAAAAAAAAAGAAGTAGAAACACAAAGCAGAAATTGACTGAGTTTGGAGTATGGCACCAAAGTAAGAAAGCAGAAGTACACTAGAGTTTGCAGTGAGTACCTCCCTAATACTTCCTCTCCACTTTTCCAAGCTTTGGGTCCATGATTCCTCAACAATTTGTTTGGCTTTGTATGTTAACTCTCTTTTCAGTCACCAGGTTCCAGGTGTCATCAGGATTCCGGCCAGACTTCCCTGGATTGAAGACCCCACCAATATGTCCTGGAGCTCAGCTTCCCCAGAGACCCACCCTACTAGGGAAAGAGAGAGGCAGACTGGGAGTATGGACCGACCAGTCAACGCCCATGTTCAGCGGGGAAGCAATTACAGAAGCCAGACCTTCTACCTTCTGCAACCCACAATGACCCTGGGTCCATGCTCCCAGAGGGATAGAGAATGGGAAAGCTATCGGGGGAGGGGTGGGATATGGAGATTGGGCGGTGGGAATTGTGTGGAGTTGTACCCCTCCTACCCTATGGTTTTGTTAATTAATCCTTTCTTAAATAAAAAAAATAAATTAAAAAAAAAAAAAGAATGGGAGCTACTCTGTGCCCAATTCAATTTTCTAGCCCTTTTCTCTATTCTGACATTTTCTCAGACCGTTTTATCCAACTTCATGTTAGCTATCAAACTCAAGTAAAAACTACCATAGTCATGGGGCCCCTAGAAACATGCCTAAAATGGACTTCCTAGATCCTTTCTACCCTAAGATCCCTAATCTCATCTGCTCGCTTCCTACTCTTTGATTCTTGTTTATTAACCATCTTGTCTCACTTTATGTCCTGCCACCTTCCAGACACTAAGTTGCAGGTGCTACCATGATTCCATCCTGACTTCTCTGAGCAGACAATCTCACCAAGATGTCCTAGATCCTCACCTCTCCAGAGCTCTACCCCACTAGGGAAAGATAAAAACAGGCTGAGGGTATGGATAGACCTGCCAACACCCATGTCCAACAGAGAAGCAATTACAAAAACCAGCTAGAACTCCTACCTTCTGCACCCCCAAAACAACTTTGAACCATATTTCCAGTGGGGGAGATGTGGTAGGAGGAAAAGGATAAGAGAGCACTGAACTCTAGCTCCATCGGGACCTGGACAGAAAGGAGGGGAAAAAAGAGGAACATTTGGATGTAGTAATAGTGTTATGTGTGGCTTGGAGGGGAAGAGAGGACTGGACCTGGAAGAAAAAGGAGGCAATTATGTACGAATGTAGACAGATAGTTGTAGAGATGATAGTTAACCCAGGTCTGCAACCTTAGGAGAACTGCTGTGACTTGCAATGGAGAACTCTGGTGGTGGGGACAGTGTAGAATTATACTCCTGTTGACATGTAATTTTGTAAATCAGTATTAAGTCACTAATAGAATAATAATAAAAAAAACTAATCCATGGCCAGAGAATGCACTCTTCTCTCACCAGTAGGATCTCATATGTGAACTGCTACTAGGGAAAGTGTGTGATAGCTACTGGGGAAACCACTAGACATGACTTGAATTCTTTCACCCTTCTGGGTGCTGTCCTGTGAGATTAAACCATTACATTCTGTAGTCACTGGTGTGAAAGAAACACCCGAATTCTTCTCAGTGACAGGATGTTATAATGGAACACTTCCTGCCTTTGTTTTAACTGAGGGGGCGAGATGATGGCTGCAAGTTTCCAGAGTGAGACAGAGACACTGCCTCTCAAGTCGTAGGCCTAAAAGGAAAGGTCTTCAAGAATCCATTTCCACAATCCTTACACTGCTTCAAGAGTTCAAGAAAAGGCTGAGAAGGAAGATTTTCTTAGAGAGAGGGACAAGTTGATCAAAGCAGATGTTGATAAAGTCCCTGCTAAATGCCCTTTACCGACAGGTCTGCTCTTCTTCCCACTCGTGGCAATATGCAGCTGTCTCCTTCTCTGGAGAGTGGCCCTACTCTAGACAGCACTTGTAGGCTGCACCTCCTTGCCCCAGCACTCCAGCAAGCCTTGACTCAGCTAGAATGAGGCTACAAATAGACTCCTTGTAGTCTGAGCGATGACATAGTGACTAGAGTGTTAGACCTGAAACCATGAGGTCGCATTTCCATGTTGGAGCTCTAAAGGTTACTGTCTCAACAGTGAAGCCAGGCAGGTGCTGCTGTGCAGAAAGGGACTGATACTGGGTGGTTAGGAGACAGGAAAGGTGTGTGGGCTGAATTGACCAGTGTGGGTGAAGAAGGGGGACAGTGTGGGGTTCTCTTGGTCTAATAGGGCTATTTGGAGGGGCATGGGGAACTCTAGGAGGCTACTCTTTCAGCCATGTACATTAGGATGAAGAAGACACCATAGGCGGGCACCAACAATTGAGATGAATAATGCCAGGTCAAGGAAACTGCAAGAGTGGAGGTGACACAGCAGTAGAGTACAACACTGCCTTATAGAGGTGATGGGGGCTGAAGCCTGTTTGCATAGCCTCTAGCATATCTCCCTCACCCCAACCCTTATGCTTGAGATCCTGGATTCAACCCACAGCCCTGTATATGCAGAATGATGCTGTGGTTCTCTCTTATCAATGAGTACCTTTAAAAAGGGGAGAGGGAAGGAACTGCAAGAGTGAGAAACTCAACGAGAAAGCTCTAAAGAATCCACAAAATCTTCCCCTAAAAAAATACGAGGGTTCCAGTTTCAGCTGACTCTAGGTTCATTCAAGTGGCAACATTATCTTCATCTCCCCCCATCTCCTGCTCTCTCGCCAGAGAGAAATTACAGGGAGATGGGTTAGCTGAGAGGAAGGAGATAGCAGAAGCATCACAAACTGCTTCCTCACTGCAAGCTTATGAAGTAGGTCAGATCTGGAGAAGAGGCAATGGTTTAACTATGGCTTCAAGTTTGTATTTTTTTTTTTTATTGTGGAAGATAAAATTTACTGATTATCTAAAATGCTGAGCGTGAAAGCAACTCATACTGAGTGTGGCCCAAGACTTTATCCAGTGACAAGAGATAGTTACTCCTATTGAACCGAGTTGAGCATGATGGAAGAAGACAAAAATAATGTTTGGATCTCACTGCCTGGGTCATGCTTGTACAACATATGGTTATATAAAAAGGGAGAAGCTGTGCCTTCCCACTGTTTTCCAAAGAGAAGCCCTGAGCTGATTCAGTCAACTGCATCACAGTCCTCTTTCCTAGGCTAAAACTGTCTACTGCAAGATAATCTGAAACATTAGGTTTTAAAACTTTTGACTGGCCAGGTGCCAGGTGACTCAACAGTTGTGTAATGCAACTAAGTAAGTGCTTCATCTCCCAACACACTTGGAAGGAATCTGCTGTCTTTAGAAGGGTGTCAGCTTTCCTCTGTGACCCTAGTTGGCAAGGCAGGTACCCACCCAGGTGAACTATCTTGCCAGTCCTTACAACCCTGGTTGGAAATAAATGTACTCATTGCATCACCGAGCACCAGTCAGACACTGAAGACTGTAGAACAATGAAGCACAGATTTAACTCACAAAAACATTTGCCACGTTCTTCCCTTTCAGGGTAGAGGAGAGGGTGATTCTAACAGAAGTGATGGCTATCGGGAAGCTTGATCAGAGACTACTTACATCAGAGTATGGAAACTTTGATGGAACAGTGGAATCAACTAGAGTACTTCTTTTAAATATCATGCACCATGGTTCAGGGAGATAGCACAGTGGTTATGCAAAACAAACAAACAAAACTTTCATATTGAGTTTTCAAGGTTCCAGCTCCAATTTCAGGTGCCACCATAAGCCAGAGTTGAGCAGTGCTCTGGTAAAACAACACAAAACAGAAACATGTACTACCCTAGAGAGATTCTGACTTGCAGGTTTCTGCGTGGGCAACACAAATTTTTACAACTCCACAAGAAATTTTAAAGTGCACTTAGGTTGCACTTAGCAAAACTAAGTACACAGTACCAAGATGACAACTGTTTTAAAACTTTGTTTCCATGACCCTAGAGTGTGCACAGTGATTAGAGCTTTGTTCTATATTTAAAAAAATACTATATTTGATTAGGGATTTACAAGAGCTTTGGTTTTAAAAGTATGAGATTATGATTCCTAGCATCACATGTGCCAGACTGATACTATTGCTTTCTTCCTCCTCTTCTCTCTCAAGCTAACAAGACAATAAACCTTTCAAAAAATAGTTTCATAGGGAGTCAGGCAGTAGCACAGCGGGTTAAGCACAGGTGGCACAAAGCGCAAGGACTGGGTAAGGATCCCGGCTTGAGCCTCCGGCTCCCCACCTGCAGGGGAGTCGCTTCACAGGCGGTGAAGCAGGTCTGCAGGTGTCTATCTTCCTCTCCCCCTCTCTGTCTTCCCCTCCTCTCTCCATTTATTTCTCTCTGTCCTATCCAACAACAACAACATCAATAATAACTACAACAATAAAAACAACAAGGACCACAAAAGGGAATAAATAAATAATTATTTTTATATGAGTAGTTATAGTAGAAATTTTTACTTGAAAGCCAGTGACATATTTATGTACATGACATTATTATTATATTTTTAATCTTTACTTATTTTGAATAGAGACAGAGAGAAATTATGAGGGAAGGTGGAAATAGTGTAGAAGAGAGACAGAGAGACACCTGAAGACCTGCTTCACCACTTGTGAAGCTTTCCCCCTGCAGGTGGGGACCAGGGGCTTGAACCCAGATCCTTGTACACTGTAATGTGTGCACTTAACCAGGTGCACCACCGCCTGGCCCCTATGTCATTGTTTTATAATCTTTAATATTACTCTCAATATATCCAATTGGTTAATAAAAGATACATTAGGGGCTGGATGGTGGTGCAGCAGGTTAAGTGCACATGGCACAAAGTGCAAGGACAGGCATAAGGATCTCAGTTCGAGCCCACAGCTCTCCACCTGCAGGGGGGTCACTTCACAGGTGGTGATACAGGTCTGCAGGTGTCTGTCTGTCTCTTCCCCTTTCTGTCTTCCCTTCCTCTCTCCATTTCTCTCGGTCTTATCCAACAACAACAACAATAACTACCACAACAATAATAACCACAACGATAAACAACAAGGGCACCAAAAGGGGAAAAAAAAATAACCTCCAGGAGCAGCAGATTCATAGTGCACGCACCAAGTTCCAGCAATAACCCTACAGGCAAAATAAATAAATAAATAAAAGATACATTAAATTATGACCCACTATTTAGGGAAATAGAACAAGCTACAAAGAAATGGAAGGATATTCTATGCTAATAGACTGGAAGAATTAACACTGTTAAAATGACTATGCAGAGTCATATGCAGATTTAATGTAATCTCTATCAAAGTTTTACTGAATTTCTGATTCAAGTTTTACTGAAGTATGATTCCTAGCATCACATATGCCAGACTGATAGTACTGCTCTCCTCCTCTTCTGTCAAGTTAACAATCCAATAAACCTTTTAAAAATTAAAAGTGTTGGGGCCAGATGGTGGTGCACATATTATAACTCTCAAGGAACCGGGTTTGAGCCCCCAGTCCCCACCTGCAGGGGGAAAGCTTTGCAAGTGGTGAAGCAAGGCTGCAAATGTCTCTCTGTCTCTGTCTCTCTCCCTCTCCATCACCTCCTTCCCTCTAGATTTCTGGCTGTCTCTATCCAATAAATAAATAAAGATGATAAAAAACATTAAAAACTTTTAAAAAAATTAAGTGTTCATTCTTCCAGTCCATTAGCACAGAATATCCTTCCATTTCTTTGTAGCTTGTTCTATTTCCCTAGATAGTGGGTCATAATTTAATGTATCTTTTATTTATTTATTTTACCTCCAGGGTTATTGCTGGGACTTGGTGCCTGCACTACGAAAAATGATAAAAGTCTATCTGGAGCAGGATTATATCAAGAATCATCAAAATATTGAGGAAAAGAAGAAAAGAAAAGGAAAGAAAAAGAACGGAGGCACTGCACTTCCTGACATCAAGTGTCACCTGACATCAAGTGCTGAGACACCTTAGAGTTTGATAGGCTTCCCTGATGCCACAAGGGTACAGTATTCAGTTTCCTGATTCCTCTGGACAGTTCTCTGAGGTTTGTTAGGAGCCTGTGGCTTCTATAGCTCTAAAAGGCAGTCTCAAGCTCCATTTTTCTTAAATTTTTTATTTATTTATGAGAAAGATAGGAGAAGAGAGAAATAGAATAGAACCAGAAATCACTCTGGCACATGTGCTGCTGGGGATTGAACTCGGGACCTCATGCTTGAGGGTCCAAAGCTTTACCACTGTGCCACCTCCCGGACCACTCAGGCTCCATTTTTTAAGACAGCTCCTGAATGGTTCGTTTGGGGCCTTTAAGTCCACCACATGATTTGAAGCAGTTGTAAATATGGCACCTGCTGAAAATTCAACCTTTTGTTTCTGCTTGAGTCTTCCTCTCCCTACCCTCCTTCTCCTACTCTGTCCACATGCAATCACCAACCTTCAGATAGGGATGCTCCTTTTTATACCAGAAGTCTAAGGTGTTCTCCCATAAATTTCACTGAGCCATTTTGTAATCACATTTGTTTTCTGCAGGAAAGCCAATTTTTCATGATTGGGTTACTACAGCATTACTCCAAAGTCCCCAGACCCCAAATTATACTACAAGGCTGTTGTAACCAATATTGCCTGGTTCTGGGAAGAAAATATACACAAAGACAATTGGAACAGAACTAAGGGCTGAGAAATAACCCCAGAACACATACATACATCAACATATAACTAATTTTTGAGAAGGGTAGTGGTTGGGGAGTGGTCCAAAACATCAAATGTAAAGAGTTTTTCCAACAAACAATGCTGGGAAAACTGTATTTAAAAGTGCAGAAGAATGAAAAAAGACCACCACATTCTACCATGTACAAAAGCAAACCCCAAATGAAACAAAGACATGGGCATTAAACAAGAACACATCAAATACATAGAAGAAAACATTGATAGGCCACCCCATGATGTCTGCTTTGGAAGCATCTTCAAAGAATTAAGCTCAATAGCAAGGAAAACAAAAACAAATCAATGGGACTTCATCAAACTGAGAAGCTTCAGCACAGAAACAGGAACCATAGCCAAAACAGAAAGACACCCTACAGAATGGGAGAAGATCTGTACATGTCATATAACAAACAATGGAATGATAACCAAACTATATAAAAGTTCACAAAACTCAGCAGCAAAGAAAACAAAAAACAACCTCATTAAACATGGAAAGAGGACACCAATAGTATTCACCACCAAAGAGATTCAGATGGCCAACAGACATATAAAAAAAATGCCAAGAGTCACTGATTCTGAGAGAAATACAAATAAAGGCAACAATGAGACACCATTTTAAATCTGTGAGACTGTGATACATCAGAAAGAGCAGAAACATATGCTGAGAAGGGGGTAGAGGGGTAAAGGAATTCTCTTGTACTGCTGATGGGCATACAAATTGGTCCAACCCCTGTGGAAAAGTCTGAGGACTCCTCAGCACACTAGAGATGGACCTATCCTATGACCAGGCAATCAGTTCTTCTAAGGGATCTATTAAAAGAACATACTACCATTCAAAGAGTTTTTTATACAACAGTGTCCACAGAAGCACACTTTGAGTAATAACTCAAACTTGGAAATGGCCCAGATGCCCAACAATAGATGAGTGGCTAAAAAAGTTGTGGTATATATACACAATGGAATACTACTCAGCTGTTAAAAATTATGAAGTAATCTTTTCCTCGTCTTAGATGAAACTTGAAGGAGTAAGATTAAGTGAGATAAGCCAGAGAATAAGGAAAAATATCAGATGATCTCACACATAAGTAAAAACTATGGAACAAGAAAAAAAGGGCGGACACAAGGTAAGACCTAGACTGAATGTGGTACATTACAGCAAAGTAACAAACTCTGGGGAATGGAAAACAGGGGAAGACAAGGGAAGGCATAAGGGATCCAGTGCACAATGTGGAAACAGATGTGGGTGGGTGGTGGAAGTGGTGTTCAGACACCCATTATGGGGAAGTGAGACACTGTGCCTATGTGTCAGTAGTTTTCTTATAAACCATTATTTGCCCAATAAAATTATTTTTTAAATTCTGGTATAAAAAATCAAATACTAAATTTCTGCTGGGTTCAAAATGAAAAACTGTAACTAATTTGAATGAATTGTAATTTTTGCAAAAAAAAAAAAGTCTCACACTGTCAAAAAATCAAAGTAGACTGATTTGTTATCTACCAGAGGGGGGGGGAATGACCAGTTATCATTAAAATAGATTACCACTTCCATTTTTCTATACCATCTATTTTTTGCTAAGTGACTCTGGCCTTAAACTAGCCAATTAAAGCAAATTTCCTGTAAAAAATGTTTACTGTAGTAATAAAAAATGAATACTGTAGTAATAGGGCCTCTCTGTTAATAAATATTAAGTAATTTCTTGATTTTATTTAGGTTCTTCAATGTCTCTTATTCAATAACAAAGACTATTTAAAACATCAAGTAGCATCAGGCCACAACATTCAGATTAATCCTTAGGTAGTCTCAGTCAGTGGTGGGAATTGTGTGGATTTGTACTCCTCTTATCCCATGGTCTTGTCAACATTTCCATTTTACAAATAAAAGTTAAAAAAAAAAAAGAAACACTTTTAAAACTCCAACAAGATTTTTCACAGGTTTACTATATTTCTTTGTTCTAAAACCATGTATATTGAACTGAAGGGGGGGAATTATGCAGTAATAATTTCTGGGCCCATCATTAGTTATTTAAGTTGTTTAGTACTCTGGAGACAAACATACAGAGTGAAATTGTACCAGGTACATAACTCTGGCAACTTAAATTGCTTTTTAAAAATGATTCATTTGGGGGGCCGGGTGGTAGCACAGCAGGTTAAGTGCATGTGGCGCAAAGCGCAAGGACTGGAGGAAGGACCCCAATTTGAGCCCCCGGCTCCCCACCTGCAGGGGAGTCACTTCACAGGAGGTAAAGCAGGTCTACAGGTGTCCATCTCTCTCCCCCTCTCTGTCTTTCTCTCCTCTCTCAATTTCTCTCTCCTATCCAACAATGACAACAATAATATTAATAACAACAACGATAGACAACAAGGGCAACAAAAGGGAAAAAATGGTCTCCAGGAGCAGTGGATTCATAGTGCAGGCACCGAGCCCCAGCAATAACCCTGGAGGCAAAAAAAAAAAAAGATTCATTCGTTAAAATGAGACAGAAAGAGGAAAAGAGAGTCAGAGAATATATGATATTGAGAAACTCAGGACATTATGTTTTCGAGTCCAACTCTCCAGCCACTATACCACCCAGACCACTAGACCACTACTTAAATGGTTTTTATACACACACACACACACACACACATACACCCCAACCACATGTAAGAATGATTTTCAGCTGTTCCATCAGTTAAATGGAAGTGGGCCTGGGATCTGAAATGAGTATCTATTATATTCTCTTTTATACCATGATGTACATTGTTCCCAAGCTATTTTTAAAAAGCTCTTGACATCAATTTTTTTTTTTACTGGCCTTTGTGATTTTTTTTTTGTTCTCCAACCTTTTGTTCTATTAATCAATCTGCATTCTCAGTTAAAATAGACCCGTCCACCCACTTCATTCACTCATTCATCCCTTCATCCACCATTTGTGATAGGATAATTAATTCTATTGTAGTCAACTGTCACACTGCAGTAATGGCTCCAGAGCTTTGAAAAGAAAGGGCATGCTGGGGCTGGGTGGTGGCACAAGTACCTGCATTTGAGTCCCTGGTCCTCACCGGAAGGGGAAAAGCTTCACAAGCTGTGAAGCAGTGCTGGAGGTCTCTCTTTTTCTCTCTGTCTCTCTCTCTCTCATCTCTCTCTCAATTTCTCTCTGTTCTATCATGTAAAATAAGTAAAAGTCATGTTGATTTCTTTCCTGATAGACTGAGTAGCTTGCTTCACAGTCATTTTTTTTTTTTTTGAGCAAAGATTAATCATCAGCAGAGCAATTTTCTACTGAAAATTAAATCTGAAGCTAATGTCTCTGGACAGTTCCTTTTCTTACCCTTCTACCTCTTCTTTTCCTATATGCTAGTCCCTTTCCCCAGGTGGCCTAGAGCCTACTATAAACCAAAGTAAAATATCTAAGTACTTATGGATATTAGTCTGGGTACTATGAATCATAAATTTTTCTTCTGTTTTCATAAAGTACTCAATTTTTTATTCATTCTTCTCTTTCATTTTGTCTTCTCCTTTTCACCCCTCCCTCTGTCACTCATCTTCTGTACATGCTTACGTCCATTGTCAGGGGTCCCTAGGCATAGCTGATTGTCACCAGAGCCCTATACAATGGGCTCAGAGCCCTCTGAGATGCACTCTGTACTCAGTTCTCTTTCCAGATGGCTGTGACAAATAATAAGGTAAGTCCTTTCGAAAGCCACAGGGGTGCTAGACGCATGCAGCAAAGTCTGGAAGAAAGCAGGGGCAAGCTTTCATGAGTTCATTCCTCTGGCACTTGTCATAAGACCAATGAGGCACTGTCTATTGGCGAGTCCCATTAGAGACCCAGTGTCCTGAGTTTTTTCTGGATGCTACCAATGTGGACATTATCTAGAATATACCAAAACCCCAGACTCCCAAAAGGAAAGCAAGTGTTCAGAATAAGTTACTTTGTTTTTACAAACAGTTTAGGCATAGGGAACCATTTGTATCATTTAGGTAAATATGAAACCCTCCCACAACCTAAGTTTCCAGACACCAGCCTAGAGTTCACTTTCAACCAGGCTTTTCTGATAACAGCAGTTTCTGGCTTGCTATATAGTTCCTTCCTACATGGTAAGTATGCTTTCATTCCCACTTCATATGTGAAGAAAGGGTGGTTTAAAGAACTCAACTGCTACTTATCTTGCATGTGGTGGGATTAATATATGAGTTCAGGTCCCTGTGAATCACAATATATTGGAATTTTGTGGAGAGAAAATCTGAGAGATACTGTATTTCCAGCCACTTAGTCTCTCCCTAGGCTCCTCTCTGTCACCAGCCACACGTGTTTGCACTCACCAGTGATTTGGTGGGTTCCTGTAGTTGTTCTAGTCCTGTATTGTTTCAATCCCAGGTGGTCTCCTTTGGTATTCCTATATGATCCGGGAGAGGAGAGGAGAGGAGAGGAGAGGAGAGGAGAGGAGAGGAGAGGAGAGGAGAGGAGAGGAGAGGAGAGGAGAGGAGAGGAGAGGAGAGGAGAGGAGAGGAGAGAAACAGATCTGCTGCAGCTTGTAGCCCTGCCTCCGGAAGTTCCAGGTAAGATGCTTTGGAATGCCAATTATTTTGAGTTAAAGCCCCTTGAAATACAGTAGAGGGGGCCTGGTGGTAGCGCAGCAGGTTAAGTGCACATGGTGCGAAGCACAAGGACTGGCTTAAGGATCCCAGATAGAACCTCTGGCTCCCCACCTGTAGGGGAGTTGCTTCACAAGCTGTGAAGCAGATCTGCAGGTGTCTATCTTTCTCTCCCTCTCTCTGTCTTCCCCTCCTCTCTCCATTTCTCTTTGTCCTAGCCAACAACAATGACAGCAATGACAGCAATAATAATTACAACAGTTCTTCACCTGAGAAGCTATGGGCCATACTGAGTCTAAAGGAAGAGGACTCTGTTGATATTGTAAAACTTCTACTTAAGAAAAGAGTAGATGTTCTCCACTTCTCTAGTAAGCAGAGACTCCTGTCACAGCTGGGGTGATCCATGGGAGGGACCAAGCTCACATCCAGAGCTGCTGCCTCTGGCCCCCCACCTGTGAGATGCCCAGGCCCCCCAGAGGGACCCAGCCAGCATATAAGCAAAGAGAAATCTGAGATCTTTACTATTGAATGTTAGGGCTGCATTTTGACAAATTGTATTACTTCTTCTATGGGTGTAGAAATATTGGTAATTTTGCATCAACCTCCTTCATGCTTCCAATAGAATTGAGAGATCCATAGTTTGATGACTCAGGAATTCAGGCTCTAATCACTATTACAGATGCATTAAAAAGACCAAAAAGATTTATAGCTACATTAATATTAGGAATTACAGCATTTATAGTAGCTACAGCAACTATTTATCTTGTACAACAAAAGCATACTGCTCATCATATAGATCAGCCTTCAAAAAGATTTTTTTTCTGTAGCACTGATGAGATGACACAAGAAAAGAAAGAAAGTTAGATGCTAGAGTTAATGCTTTTGAAGAAGTAGTCTTATACATAAGAACTCAGATTCAAAATATTAAGGCCAGAATGACCACAGGATGCCACTCAAGCTTTAAATGGATTTGTGTTACCTCCTTTTTATATAATGATACAACCTACCCATGGGAAAATGTTAAAAACCACTTGAAAGGTCTTTGGTCTGCCACAAATATTTATTTAGATTTACAAGACTTACAAACACAAGTCCAGTCTGTTGGTAGGCTCATGTGCCGTGGGCCAGTGCTTCTTCAGAGGTGGCTGCTTCCTTTTCTGAACAGCTTCTTAATTTTGTCAACAATAAGATATGGACTTCTCTTCTAATAAATATGGGCATTATTTTGGCTGTTATACTCATACTGCTTCTTGTACTACCAGTCATTATCAAACTTCTGGACAAAAGCATCCAGCCCATTCAAGTGAAATTAGAGACCATCTTATTGAAATACAAAGAAAGGGTGAAATGGCAGGAGCAAATTCAGGCCTGATGTATGGCATAGCCCCAGCAGGCTAGGGCTAACTGCAAAGCAGGGAGTCCTGGACTAGACTGAAGCTATTTTTCCTTACATTGATAATTTAAAGATTTATTGGCTATTGAAAATATAAAACTATTACCTGAGGACAATGACGGAGGCAAGTCAGGCCTGCTTTATGGCATAGCCCCAGCAGGCTAGGGCTAACTGCAAAGTGGGGAGTCCTAAGACTAAACTGAAGCTATTTTTCCTTACACTGATAATTTAAAGACCTATTGGGCATATTGGATATGCACAAATAATACCTGGGGACAATAAAAGGAGATCCCTGGGGGAAGTACATTGTGACAACAATTATGGCAGTGAGTGTGATAAGATTAAAAATGGCCTAGGAGCAGAAGCTGCTGTACCCATTGGGAGGCTTTCAGAAAAAGAGCTACTTATCATGACTATAGCTTCTCTATTAGTTGGACTCAGACCAAAAGCCAGAATTATGGGTGGCTTGTAGTATGAGTGGCAAACTGGGATCTCTATCTAAATATAAAGAGGCACTATTGCTTACCCTCACCCACAGAAAGTTAACAAACTTTCATTAGCTAAAAGTTAGTGAACTTTCATATATGCAAAGGTTAACCAGAAGAGAGCCCCCATGGTGTATGCTTACTTTACAGCAGAAGATTTCTTTAGGTGGACAACCTACTATGATCTAGTTAGACCCATCAAAGAATGGATTAAGAAGAAAAGCTATTAGATTTAGCTCCAGAGAAAAATGTTTACTCATACGGAAGGTCAGAACAGGGAGATGCTCAAAACACAGTTGGTCATTTCAAGGGAACTTTCAAGGGGGAAATTTAAACTACTCCAGACCCAGGAAACTTTCAAGGGTAAATTTAGACTACCCCAGACCCAGGAAACTTTCAAGGGGAGATCAGGATGCCCCAGATCTAGGGAACTTTCTAAGGAAAACATACCTATAATAACAATAATGTTGTTTAAGGTTATTCTTGATGTTAGTGAAAACAATTATACATGATGTCATCTGTATCCTTGACATTAATGAAAATAATCTTACATAATGTCAACTATATCCGGTCAAAATGTGTTTAAACAATAAACCTCTGCAGACAGAGGGCAGAGACACCTCTCTCCTGCACCTGAAGCAGCTGATTATTCTCTCAGTTCATTCATCTTGCCGACTCCCCCTTTCCTTGAGGGACTCTTAATTATTTTTGCCTGGGCTGGCTCCCAGCAGAAATAGTCACTTCAATTTAGTCATTTCTCCAAAAGTGAGTCAAGTTGATTACACTTTCTCCCTAGCCCTTATTGCTTGAGAATTCTGATCAGAGCAACACATATTTTGATGGAAATAAAAAGAGTCCTAGTGGAAACATAGGCTTCATTCCCTTCCCCCTGAGTTTTGTCTGCTAAATGTTAGTCTGAAATCTGGTAAAGAGAATGAAGCCAAGGATAAAATGAGACACACAGAGTGCAGCAACACCTCCTAGTTTTCAAGTCCCAGATGGGGAAAAGAAACACACACACACACACACACACACACACACACACACACACACACACATGGCCAACCTATCTGACAAAAGATATTCTTGCAGACTTGAAAGAGCTTCTCTGTGTTCACTCCATGCTGCTGTCTCCAGCTCCACAAGAGGATGCCTCTCAGCAGTCAACAATGTAGGCTGCGGGGACCACTTTTCTGAGTCTTGAGATTTTCTTTTTGCCTCCAGGGTTATTGCTGGGGCTCAGTGCCTGAGCCATGAATCCACTGCTCCTGGAGGCTATCCCCCCCCCCTTTGTTGCCCTTGTTGTTGTAGCCTTGTTGTGGTTATTATTGTTATTGTTGATGTCGTTCATTAGATAGGACAGAGAGAAATGGAAAGAGGAGGGAAAGACAGAGAGGGGGAGAGAAAGATAGACACCTGCAGACCTGCTTCACCACCTGTAGAGCGACTCCCCTGCAGGTGGGGAGCTGGGAGCTCCAACCGGGATCCTTATCCCGGTCCTTGCGCTTTGCGCCACCTGAGCTTAACCCGCTGCGCTACCTCCCGACCCGTGAGTCTTGAGAATTTTTCTTTCTCATCTCACAGTCTACTGTTTATTTTGCTGTTTTTAAGGGTGCTTAATTCCTCCACCATCCATTTTCTGGCACAGAATTGAATAAGAAGAGAAAGCAGAAGACAAATTATACAATTAAAGTTCAAGATTATCTATAAATTTAATATAATCTTTCAAAGGTAAAAAGTATACATAAAAATTAATTAAATGGGGGGTTGGGCGGTAGCGCAGCGGGTTAAGCGCTAGTAGCGCCAAGCACAAAGACCAGGATAAGGATCCCGGTTCCCCACCTGCAGGGGAGTCGCTTCACAGGCGGTAAAGCAGGTCTGCAGGTGTCTGCCTTTCTCTCCCCCTCTGTCTTCCCTTCCTCTCTCCATTTCTCTCTGTCCTATCCAACAACGAATGAAATCAACAATAATAACCTCAACAAGGCTACAACAACAAGGGCAACGAAAAGGGGGGGAATGGTCTCCAGGAGCAATGGAGTCATAGTGCAGGCACTGAGCCCCAGCAATAACCCTGGAGGCAAAAAAAAAAAAATTCATTAAATGGTGGTTGGGTAGTGGCTTACCCAGTAGAGCACACACATTCTATTCATGAAAGCCGGCGTTCAAGTCCTTAGTCCCCTCCTGTAAGAGGTAGGTTTCCTGAGCAGTGGAACATCTCTCCCTCTCCCTCTCCCTCTCTTTCTTCTCTATAAAAAAAACGTAACAGGGAAGGTGTGCAGCAACAGCCCTGGTGGTAAACAAAATTAATTCAATATGTAAATGATCATATGTTCTCAGTCACATTCAAGCATGGATGACATTCCTAATACCCAAGTCCCTCAAGCTGCCACCTTTCTCCCCATGGTGACTAGCATTACTATTATCACAAAGACTACTAGTAGTAGGGTAGTAGAATAAATTGTGGTTCCTCAAAGAATACGTCCCAGTCTTAGTGCCTGTAAACATGACTTTACCTGGAATAAGGGTCTTTGCAGACATAATTAATTCAGTTGTGGATCTCAAGGTGAGATTCTCCTGGATTAAGGGTAGACCCAAAATTCAGTGAGGCATTCTTAGATACAGAAACAGAGAAGGCACAGTAGGCAAAAGTCTGATTAGACAAGTTTTCTAAAGAAGAGATACAACTGATCCACAGACATGAAGAAATGTTCTACTTATCATTAAAGAAATGGGAGAGAGAGAGAGAGAGAGAAATGCAGAAACCACAGTGAGATATCACCTCATGTCTGTGAGAATGGTCTTCATCAACAAATCAAGAGATGACAAGTTTTGACAAAGATGAGAAGAGAAAGAAACTCTATTGCGTTATTGGTAGGAATGCAAAGTGGTGCAGCCCCTATGGAAAACAGCATGGAGAGTCCTCCAGCACAAACAAGTGGAAATACCTTATGCTCCTGCAATACCACTCCTAGACACATATTCAAAAGATATGAAAATATGTGGAGTAGCAGCAGCAGCCCTTTGCTCTCCTCAATCAACTAGGCAAAGCAATGAAAATCACCTGAGAACTCAACAAAATATGACCAAGATATGAAAGTATTAATTTAAAGGGACACATGCTTCCCTATGTTCATAGCTGCATTATTCACAATAGCCAAGGAGTGGAAGCAACCTAAATGATCATCAAAAGTTGCCTGAATAAAAAAAAATTATGGGACATATATTTGTAGAGTATTTTTTCCCATTTTCGTTGCCCTTTGTTGTTTATTGTTGTTGTTGTCATTGGATAGGACAGAGAGAAATCAAGAGAGGAGTGGAAGACAGAGGGGGAGAGACAGACACCTGCAGACCAGATTCACTGCTGGTGAAGCGACCCCTCTGCAGGTGGGGAGCTGGGGGCTCATACCAGGATCCTTGCGCTGGTCCTTGCGCTTTGCGCCATGTGCGCTTAACCCGCTGTGCTAGTGCCTGGCCCCATGGGACATATATTTAATGGGATGATACTATGCAACTAAAAAAGATGACATTCTGTCCTTCAGGAAAAAATGAATAGAACATGAAGTGATTATATTTAGCAAAGGATGTAAGAAAGTGAAGGAAAACTATTGGATGGTTTTGTTCATGTGTGGAATATAGATGACTGAAACACATGAACTTACAAAAGTAAAGGAACAGATACATGGTAGCCAAACTGTCTCTAATACTTTGTGAGAACTATGGTTATCATTGTGAGGTGTGTGTGTGTGTGTGTGTGTGTGTGTGTGTGTGTCCGTGTGTGAGAGAGAGAGAAAGAAAGAGAGAGATATGGGGGGGAGGTGATGAAGGAAGCACAGAAAAAAAAACAACAACAGGGGGTCGGGCGGTGGCGCAGTGGGTTAAGCGCACGTGGCGCAATGCGCAGGGACCTGCGTAAGGATCCCGGTTCGAGCCCCCGGCTCCCCACCTGCAGGGGAGTCGCTTCACAGGCGGTGAAGCAGGTCTGCAGGTATCTATCTTTCTCTCCCCCTCTCTCTCTGTCTTCCCCTCTCTCTCCATTTCTCTCTGTCCTATCCAACAACAAAGCAACGTCAACAATGGCAATAATAACCACAACGAGGCTGCAACAACTAGGGCAACAAAAAGGGGGGAAAATGGCCTCCAGGAGCGGTGGATTCATGGTGCAGGCACCGAGCCCAGCAATAACCCTGGAGGGAAAAACAAAAACAAAACAAAAACAAACAAACAAACAAACAAAACAACAACAGGGTTGGGGTTAAGTGTACATAGTGCAAAGTGCAAAGGCTATACAAGGATCCCAGTTTAAGCCCCTGGCTCCCCACCTGCAGGGAGGTCACTTCACTAGCAGTGAAGCAGGTCTGTAGGTGTCTCTCTGTCGCTCTCCTCTCTATCTTCCCCTCCTCTCTCAATTTCTCTCTGTCCTATCCAACAAAAACAACAGCAACAACAACATCAGTGACAGCAACAACAACAATGGGGAAAAAAAAAAGATGGCCTCCAGGAGCAGTGGATTCACAGTGCAAGGCACTGAGCCCCCAACAATAACCCTGGAAAGAAACAAACAAACAAAAGAGTAAGGGGGAAGACAATGTGAGAAAATGGTCACAGTTTGGAATCCTGCCCCTATAAGTCAAGTAGTACCAAAGATCCATGGTAGCTGGAGAAGTCTAGGAAAGAGGTTATTAGACGGATAGTCCTGCAGAACCACCTCCTCCAGAGGAACCAGCACTGCTGACACCTTGATTTTGGACTTCTGGTTTCCTAAAGTATAGGAGAAAAAAATTTTGTTGTTTAAGTCACCTAGCAACAAAATTTTATTGTTTAAGCTACTTAATTGTCTAAGCCACATAACACCTGTGTTATCATAGCTCTAAGAAACACATACACATGGAGGGCTGGCAGCGATGAACCTAGAAGAGTGAATATGTTACAATACACAAAGACCCAGGCTCAAGGGAGAGAGCTTCACAGGCAGTGAAGCAGCACTACAGGTGCCTCTCTCCCTCTCTCCCACTCTATCTTCCCCTGCCCTATCAATTTCTGACTGCCTCTATCTAATAAATAAATAAGTGAGGAAATACATAAAATATTTTTTAAATGGATATGATGTTTCAAAAAGAAATTAAAAAGAAACAAGAACACTTGGTAATTACAGCTACCCTTCAACGCTAGAGTCTACCTTCTTCACCTAGGACTGTTGACACTTTCACACTGTTACAGGGGTTGGAATGTTCTTTTTCTGTAAAGGAGAAAACAGTACATATTTCAGCTTTTATATATACCTTAGTTTCTCTGCCACAACACCTCAGGTAGGTCATTGCAATGTACAAGCAGCCATAGACGATATAAATGAATAGACATGTCTGTGTTCCAGTAATAGGTTATTGACAGTGGCAGGCCATGGGTCGTAATTTGCTGATTCCCCACGTGCTGATATTCTCAGCTGAGATCCTAGCATTCCATCTTGTAGTGGTCCTCCTAGCATCCTCTCTGCACCATTTCTCCCTAAAGCATGGGAGATCTTTGTGGAAAGGGACTTCATGTTACTTGTTCTGATTTTCCAAATCTCTGATGCAGATTTGTTTGTTAGTTGCCATCATTACTACTGATTCTTTTAGAATAATCTGACCCACTATATTTTCCATTTGCCAGTTGTAAAAAAAAAAAAATCATGAAATATCCTTTCCTTTTTCTTTCTCTCACCTGGCAGGCCCATGTGCAAAGTGGATTTGTGGATCTAGCAGTAAAGGTATTTGTGTCTGTCCTTTGCCTGTGTCGAGTTGTCAGCAGCTGGTGACGGTGCTGCATTGTGCGTGGGTGGCTTCAAATAACAGGGTGGCGAGCAGGCTTCCAGCTCCACACTGCTGACTGAAGGGAATTATAAGAGGAGAAACAAGAGGCTTTAAAATTTATACATAACTTTAATTTTTACCATCAAGCACAATTGCAAGGGAGGGAAGGATAGAGAAAAAAGCAAAGGTGTGTGTGGGGGGGATTGATTTTTTTTTTCCTAAGCAAAATGATTACTCAGAGCCAGGGAAAATAAGCTTCAGGGAAAGGAAGCACGACAAATAAATTAGAATGCTGTTCTAATATATTGACATGTAGTACGTTGAAACTGTCTAGGAAAGTGAAGCTTTAAAATAAAAATATTGAGGTTTGCTTAACTGAATAAAAAGAGAAGGATCTAGGGTGAGGAATGTAAACCAGCATCCTTCATGAACAATCTGACACAATGCCATGCAACTCTGATCTAAACTACCCTCTCTTTTCTGTTGTCTAATTCAGTCCAGTGATGTTTCCTGTGGCTCCTATAACAAATGAGCAGAAAGCTGGAGTTTAAAACATCAGGGATTTCTTTTCTCTTCGTTCTGAAGGCTGAAATGAGTAGCACTGGGGTGAAATCAGGGTGTCCTAAGCGCTGGACTCCCTCTGAAGACTTGGGGGGATATCAGGTGCTCCCTGCTTCTTTGTAGTGCTGGAGGCTGCTGGTGATCCTTGGCTTGTGTCCCTCTCTACCTCCTTGCTCACATGGCTTCCTCCTCTTTTGACTCTGTTCCCTCTTTTCTGTCTCTGCCAACCCACCCTCTCCCTTTTAGCAAAATGCCTGTGGGGGCTGGGTGGTGGAGTACCTGGTTGAGCACGCAGATTACAATGCTCAAGGACCGGGATTCAAGCCCCTGGTCCCCACTTGCAGAGGGGGAAGCTTCACAAGTGGTGCAACAGTGCCGCAGGTGTCTCTGTCTGTCTTCTTCTCTCTTAATCTCCCTCTCCCCCTCACTTCCTCTCTGTCTCTATCCAAAATAAATAGGTAAATAAATAAATATTTTTAAGAAACAGATCCATAGATCTCTTCATTAAAAAAAGAAATACAGGGAGTCAGGCGGTAGCGAAGCGGGTTAAGCGCATGTGGCATGAAGCGCAAGGACCTGCGTAAGGATCCCGGTTTAAAACCCTGGCTCCCCACCTTCAGGGGTCGTGCGCTTCACAGGCGGTGAAGCAGGTCTGCAGGTGTCTATCTTTCTCTCCCCCTCTCACTCTTCCCCTCCTCTCTCCATTTCTCTCTGTGCTATCTAACAACGACAACATTGATAACAACAACAATAACAACTACAACAATAAAAAAAACAAGGGCAACAAAAGGGAAAATAAATTTTAAAAAAAAAGAAAGAAACAGGGGGTAGGGAGGTAGTGCAGCGGGTTAAGTGCAAGAATCTGCTCAAGGATCCGGGTTGGAGTCCCCGCCTCCCCATCTGCAGAGGGGTCACTTCACAGGCGGTGAAGCAGGTCTGTAGGTATCTATGTTTCTCTCCCCTCCTCCGTCTTCCCCTCCTGTCTCTATTTCTCTCCGTCCAATCCAACAACAACAGCAGCAATGGCAACAATAACAAGGGCAACAAAATGAAAAAATGGCCTCTAGGTGCAGGGACCAACTCCCAGTGATAACCCTGGAAGCAAAAAAAAAAAAAAAAAAGGAAAACAACAACAACAACAAACCCATGTGATAGCCTTTAGGACTCACTCAGATAATTCAGAATGGTTTTCCCATTTTAAAATCCTCCTTCAGGGAGTTGGTTTAACTTAAAGAGCTTTTTTATTAAAAGGCTTTTCATGCCTGAGGCTGAAGGCATTGAAGTGATACTCTGGCTTATTTCCCTCATATGTTTTTTTTTTAATAGTTAATTTATTTTGACACGACAGGGAGATATTAAGAGGGGGAGAGAAGATAAAGTTGGAGAGAAGGAGGTAGGTGGGAAAGGAGGGAGGAGAGAGAGAGAGAGAGAGTCCCTGACCTGCAGCACTGTTCATCACTTGTGAAGATTGTCTCCTGCAAGCAGGGACCGGGATGTCAACCCAGATCTTTGCATATGGTGACATGTGTACTCAACCAGGAGAATTACTGTCCAGCCTTTCTCATGTGATTTGAATAATAAAATGAATCTTTAAAAAGAGAGAGACCAAAATCCATAACTCATTGTTCGAACAGGTCAAGAGATTAAGATGTAGATATATTTTCAGGGGCCTCCCCCCTCACCAGGCCCCTATCATACTATAGTTCCCACACTTTAAAATTTTTTTTAAATATTTATTTATTTTCCTTCTTGTTGCCTTTGCTATTTTTTTATTGTTGTTGTAGTTATTATTGTTGTTGGTGTCGTTGTTGTTGGATAGGACAGAGAGAAATGGAGAGAGGAGGGGAAGACAGAGAGGGGGAGAGAAAGACAGACACCTGCGGACCTGCTTCAACACCTGTGAAGCAACTCCCCTGCAGGTGGGGAGCCAGCGGCTTGAACTGGGATTCTTACAGCAGTCCTTGCGCTTTGCGCCACGTGCACTTAACCCACTGCGCTACCACCTGAAGCCCAGTTCCCATACTTTGTATCCTACAAGCAGAAAGAAGAACAGGGCAACTCAGAGACTCACTTCCTCAGAAAGACATTTCAGTAAACCCTAGGGCAGGTTAAGGCATTGAGGAGAAGAAAGCTACTTTCTTTTTCTGCCTCCAGGGTTATCACTGGGGCTTGGTGCCTGCACCATGAATCCACTGTTCCTGGAAGCTATTTTCCCCCCTTTTGTTGCCCTTGTTGTTTTATTGTTGTTGTGGTTATTATTGTTGTTGTTATTGATGTTGTTGTTGAATAGGAGAGAGAAAAATGGGGAGAGAAAGATAGACACCTGCAGACCTGCTTCACCTCTTGTGAAGCAATCCCCCTACAGGTGGGGAGCCAGGGGCTTGAACCGGGATCCTTAGGCCAGTCCTTGCACTTTGCGCCATGTATGCTTAACCTGCTGCTCTACCTCCCAACCCTCAGAAGGCTACTTTCATTTATTAAATACTTCTGTCAATCACAGTCAATAGTTCAGGCTCTGGGACTGGTTCTCCATACATTCACATAGCTGTTCTCTCTCTCTCTCTTCCTCCTCTTTCTTCCTTCCTTCCTTCCTCTCTCTCTCTCTCCTCTTTCTTCCTTCCTCCCCCCCCCTCACTTTCTTCATTGAGCTCTATTTTAGAGAGTGATTTCTGACAAAGACATTTAAAGTACAAAGGGTGGGATAGCTTTTAAATAGGCAGAAACCCAGGAAATTTTTTTTTACAGTGGACATTTTTCTAAGGAAAAAAATATCCTAAATATGGACACAGGAAAACCTGGGCTTTAGGGATGGAGCCCATTGCACTGATATGTATGTCCCCACCCACTTCCTCTCGACTTAAACATTCTTACAAAAACCAGGAGGCATTTGAAACTACTCCTAAGACAATATCACCTGAACATCTTGCAGACACCTCACACATAACTGTCACACAAGACACAGTCCTTCCCATCCCCAGTGAACTCTACTACCTTATTCATTGTTATATCCTGAGAGCAGTTTGGTTATCCTAAAGTGGATGAGCTATGCCACTAGAAACCCTATAAAACTCTGTGAAAAATGTTTGGAGAGATGAGAATTTGTGTCTTTTTTAGAAGGAGAATTCCATGATCAGATTCTTCACAGAATCTTTGACCTCTAGAATGAAATGGAAAGTCTGCTATGGTGTGGCACTTGAGTCTCCATAAACATTTGTAGTATAACCTTGTACATTTTCTAGAGTCTACCCACTTCTGGGCTGGGAGATAGCTTATCTAGTAGGGAGAAGCCCCTAATTTAAACCGTGGAACCATATAAGAGAACCATGACAGCAGGGGAAACTCCACAGAGGGTGGGCACTACTGTGGTAATGCTCCCTTTCTCTCTGTCTTCTCTCTTTATCTAAAATTAAGAGAGAAAAAAGTTGACCCAGGAGTGGAAGAATTGTTCAGGTTTGAGGCCATGTACTCCCTTCAGGACATAATACTACACCTCCTACTTTATTGCAAGCATTTGTGTGTTGTCATAAATTTGTAGGATCTCTAGCAAGACTTTTTTTTTTTAATTGCATCACTGTAAACACAGTCTGCCACCACTCCTAAGTTAGACTACATGTCATGGATCAAGTATAAAAATGAAGTTTAGGGAGTAGCGCGGTAGTGCAGTGGGTTAAGCGCACGTGGTGCAAAGCGCAAGGACCGGCATAAGGATCCATCCTGGTTCGAGCCCCCAGCTTCCCACCTGCAGGGGAGTCGCTTCACAGGCGGTGAAGCAGGTCTGCAGGTGTCTGTCTTTCTCTCCCCCTCTCTGTCTTCCCTTTCTCTCTCCATTTCTCTCTGTCCTATCTAACAACGACGACATCAACAACAACTGTAATAACTACAACAACAATGAAAAACAAGGGCAACAAAAAGGGAAAATAAACAAATATAAAAATAACTTTAAAAAATGAAGTTTATACTTTTCTGAAGAAATGGATTTAACCTTTAAGACAAGAAAGCAAAGAAATGGGGGGTGCATGTGGCAGTGACATGCCAGGTTAAGCACAGATAGTACGAAGCACAAGGACTGGAGCAAGGATCCTCCTTTGAGTCCCCGGCTCCCTACCTGCAAGGTGATTACTTCACAAGCAGTGAAGCAGGTCTGCAGGTGTCTGTCTCCCCGCCCCCTCAATTTCTCTCTGTCCTATCCAGCAACAACAATAACAACAATGGAAAAAAGATGGTTACCAGGAGCAATGGATTCGTAGTGCAGGCACCAAGCCACAGAGATAACTCTGGAGGCAAGCATCTAGAGATTGTTTTGACATCCTATCAGACCCTCAACAGTTTTTTTTTAAGTTTTAAAATTGATTTATTACTGAATAGAAACAAAGAAATTGAGAGGAGAGGAGGAGATAGAGAGGGAAAGAGACAGAGAAACATCTGCAGCCCTGCTTCACTGCTTGTGAAGCTTTCCCTCTGCAGGTGGGGACCAGGGGCTTAAACCCAGACCCTTGCACACTGTAATGTGTGCACTAAACCATGTGCACCCCTGCCTTGCCCCCTATCAGACCTTCATATTCTTGGACTGCTTGCCTCTTGTCCACTTTAGCCTAATTCATCCATCAGTTCTCAGCTTAAGTATTCCTTCTTCCAGTAAAATGTTCCCTAATCAACACCCCAGAAGACCAGACACTCATATTTTCATATGTGACATTGCTTACTAAATATATTGGGAAGGGAGCTCTGATCGCTAGTTGGAGTCTGTCAGAGCTTTAACTCTGACATAACTTAAGATTTCCCTCCAATCTCATGTCTTCCCCAGATCACTTGGGTATCCACAGGGCAGGTAGCCTTATGCTCAGTAGAAAACAGACTTTATTAGGTTATTACATGACAAGTAGTGAAGCAAGGATGCAGGTCTTTCTCTCTCTTTAAAGATTTTATTTTTTTCATGAGAAAGATAGGAGAAAGAGAAAGAACCAGACATTACTCTGGTATATGTGCTGCAGGGGACTGAACTCGGGACTTTATGGTTGAGAGTCTAATGCTTTATCCATTGCGCCACCTCCTGGACCACTTTCCCCCCTATTTTCCCATTTCTGCTAATTTTTTCTCTGTCTTATCAAATTGAAATAGAAGGAGGAAGAGGAAGAGGAGGAGTAGAAGAAGAAAGGGAAGAGGAAGAAGAGGAAGAAGAAGGAGGAGAAGGAGAAGGAGAAGGAGAAGGAGAAGAAGGAGGAGGAGGAGGAGAAGAAGACTTCTTTGCTGCTGGAGAAATGACTCAGTAATACAGCACAAGACTTCTGAGCATGCAGTCCTAGGCTCATGTCCAGAACTATATATGCCTGGGTTTCTCTTTCCCTTCTCACTAGTAAATAAATTCTTAAAAGGAGAGAGAGAGAAAGAGAGGAGAGAGAGAGAGAGATATTAAGTGGTAGCTCACTATTAGGTAGTACTCCATTTCCACCTGCAGGAGGCTAACTTCAAGAGCGGCGGAGCAGTGCTGCAGGTACCTTTCTCTCTCTCTCTCTCTCTCTCTTCCTCCTCCTCCCTCTCTCTCCTTCCCTCCCTCCCTCTATAACCATCTGTCTCACCACTGGGAATAATAGCATCATGCAGACACTAAGCCCCAGTTATAACTGGGTGGAAAGAGAGTTATGACCCTGGTGGAAAGAGAAATAGGGGAGGGGAACTCTACGAGGTATTTCTAGGTCTGGGACAACAGTCTCCTGACAGAATGAAGAAAAGAAAATGTGATTGAATGCCTTAAAAGCTAAGTATCTAAGGTAATCTATGCTGTCAAGCATTATTTCTCATTCACTATAATAAGTTTGTCTTATAAATATTGATGTGTGCTGTATATATTTTAGTGGCTTTAAAATGATCTCTCCTTGCTGTGGAAAAAAACTCTTCATTTATGTTGCACTAAAAAGGGAATTTTTTTTTTCTAATTCAACAGGACACTAGTCTCTTATGACTGAGACAGGTGGAAACTCAGGAAAGATCACAGAATTGGATCAGCTGACACACAGGGGCCACTCCCAGCTTGTGACGGTGTCATCAGACAAGCAGCAAATCCTGTGGGAAGGTGACTGGAACTCCTAGAAGCCAAACTTTTCAGAGGGCAGGTGTGAAAAATACCTTCCTAATCTGTCTCAATTTCTAAATAAAGCATCAGAGAAAGGGGGACTTTAAAGGGAATAATGGTTTCTGATGAAGTCAGAAGAAATATTTTTGCTTTAAAAATTAATCACAGTTATTTCTGCATTCTGGGAAGAGCTGAATAATTTATTTCTGTTGGAAACCTGTCCACTTGATGAGGAATGGATGAGGAGTAAGTGGCAAACTGAACAGAAACTAAAACTTGAATGTGCAGACATTTAAAAATTCAAAAAAAATTTTTTCTTTAATAGAAAATACTTAGAAACTTCTACCCCATTGAGTGTGGGGAGTACATCTACTTTTTTTTTCCTTTAAGTGCATGTATGTGTGCAAAAAAAGAGAGAGAGAGACTAGAGCACTGATTCACCACTCTATATGATGCTTCATTTATTTTCTTGTCATCCTTTTTTTTTTATTGATGAATTTTTTTACATAGAAAAAGAGGCAACGAGATCAGAGCTTCCTTCAGTGTGGTGGGGGCTGGACTCAAATCAGGGTTGTGCAGAAAGCAAAGCAGAATACTATGCCTATGTGACATAGTTTGGAGTGACATGCTCTGCTACCCCTCCCCCCATGCTCTCACAAACTACCTGAAGAGATCATATGGAGAGTAGGAGGTCCTGAGAGCACATGGAGAAAGACGGTGACCTTGTCAAGATCAGCTTGCTAGTCATTCCTACAAAAGTATCAGCAGCTGTGGTCATGACTTAATTGCACATGTGTGACAGACCTCAAGGGAGAGCAACAGAAACTTATCTGTGGGACCTGGAAGGAAGTATAGCAGTAGGATACAGGACTTGCAAGACTGAGGTCCTGAGTTTAATCCCTGGCACCACGTAAACCAGAGTGATGCACTGGTGTTATCGCTCATACATAAATAAATAAATAAATACATACATACATTTTAAATGAATATTCAGGGGCCGCGTGGTGTGGTACACTGGGTTGTGCGCACATGAAACAATGCATAAGGAACCAAGTTCAAGCACCCAGTACCTATCTGCAGGAGAAAAGCTTCTCGAGTGGTGAAGCAATGCTGCAGGTATCTCTCTGTCTCTTTCCCTCTCTAACTCCCCTTCCTCTTGATTTCTGGCTGTTTCTACCCAATAAATAAATAAATAATGATTTTTTTAAAAGAATATTTTAGATAATCTTAGTCAACCCAGGGAAGCATGAGACAGGCTTCTGCTTAAGTCACCAAGTCTCAAGGTACATTATATGGTAATTAATATATAATACAAATCACACTTAATATATAATACAAAAGTAATTGACAAGTAGAACAGTGGGGATTGGACCAAGCTTATTTTTCTTTCATCATGGTGACCGGGAAAGAAAGCACAAAGTATTGTGATCATATCTTAATTGCCTCCATCCAGGAGTGACAAGTAAAATTTCCACTCATGTTTCATTAATCAGAGCAGTCCCATAATCACGCCCAATTTCAGGCAAGTTATGTCCAGGTAAGGAAGGACATGTGTAATGGCTATCACCAACCTCTAGCAGCAAGGAGTTTTGGGATGCAGATTAAGTTTGTAGTGATTTGTTGAGTCCAGTCATTTTCATTAACTAGGGCTAGTGCCCAACCCAGCTGCATTGGGTTCCTGGGTCCAGCCAGGTCCAGTATCCCCATGAATGTGTTGAAGCTCCCCCATAAGCCATTCTGGAAAATTCAGCTTAACTCCAACACTACCTTTTTTTTTTTTAATCTATTTATTTTGGATAGAGACAGAGAGAAATTGAGAGGAGAGGGGGAGATTTAGAGGGAGAGAGACAGAGAGACATCTGCAGCATTCCCCCCTGCAGGTGGAGACTAGAGGCTTGAACCCAGGTCCGTGTGCATTCAACCTAGTGCTCAACTACACACCCCCCTCTAACACTATCGACCCAGAAGTAGCTTCAGATTCTCCAGGCAAAAGGTTCAGGTTCCCAAGACAGTGCTGCACTTCAAGCACTAGTTGCAAGTCCCAAGTCCTCAGAACCTCTGGCACAAATCACAAACCCAGTCTGTTACTGGCAGCCTATAAATCAGAAGATTCCCAAGGTCTCCTCCTCAGGTTAGAGTGATTTGCTAGGGCATCTCAAAGAATTCAGGAACTGGCTAATTCACTAGATCACCAATTTACTTCAAGGGATACTAAAGGATACAAAGCAATAGCCAGATTGCTTTGTATAGCAGATGAAGAAAATCACAGGGCCAGGTCCTGAACAAAGAGGATTCACTGAGTCCTATGGATTCAGTGTTCTGTGAAGTGAAGCACCTGGAAGCATTCCATTCTCCAACCTCTTTTGGGGGGCTTTTATCAGAGATTTATTACTTGGGCATGTTGAGCTGGCTGGCCACATGTACTTGAACACAGCCTCTAGACCTTTCCCCTTTCAGGAAATCAAGGAACAGGACTGAAAGTTCCACCCACTATCAGGACCAGTTTTCTCAAATTAAATCACTCTTTTGATCACCTGTTCTGAGTACACACATTACCATGGGCAAGGACCTGGGTTCGAGTTCCCGCTCCCCACCTGTAGGGGGGATGTTCCATGAGAGGTGAAGCATGTCTGAAGGTCTCTCCCCCTCTTATCCTCCCTATCTCCCCTTCTTCTCTCAATTTCTCTGTCCTATCAAATAAAAGAAAGTATCAGAAAAAGAAAAAGAAAAGAAAGAAGGGAAGGGAAGGGAAGGGAAGGGAAGGGAAGGGAAGGGAAGGGAAGGGAAGGAAAAAGGGGGCCCAGCAGTGGTGCACCCAGATAAGTGCAATGGTACTATGTACAAGGACCCAGGTTCAATTCCCCACTCCCCACCTGCAGCAGGATGCTTCACAAGCAGTGAGCAGGTCTGCAGGTGTCTATATTTCTATTTCCCTATTTCCCCTTCCCTCTCAATTTCTCTCTAATAAAACGGTGAGGAAAAAAGAAAAATAAATAAATGGCCACCAAAACCAGTAGATTCATAGTGCATGCACTGAGCCCCAGTGACTGAAGGGAGGGAGGGAGGGGGGGAGAGAGAGAGAAGAAAGAAGAGAGAAGAGAGAAGAAGAGGAGGAGGGAGGGAAGGGGAGGGGAGGAGAGGGGAGGGGAAGAAGAGGGGGAGGAGAGGGCCGCCAGGAACAGTGGTTTAGTAGTGCCGGCATAGAGACCCAACAATGAGTACGGTGGTAACAAAAAACAAGTAAAAATAAAGCAAACAAAAAACACTTTAATGGGGCCAGGTGGTAACACACCTGGTTGAGCATACATGTTACAATGCACAAGGATCTAGGTCTTCTGAGCCCCCAGTCCCCACCTGCAGGGGAAAGCTTCACAAGCGGTGAAGCAGGTCTGCAGGTTTCTCTCTTCATTTTCCCCTCCTCTCTCAATTTCTCTCTGTATCTATCTAATAATAAAAAAATAAGAATATTTTCAAAAAGGAAATTAAAAAAAAACACTAACTAGAAATACCTGTATAATTCTCAACATTTTGAAAGTTCTGAGGTTTTTTGGGAACCGTGAATGGGGATGTGTGGATAAAGACCAAATACATGTGGGAAATTCATTTTCACCATCTGACCAAAGAGATATTTCATAAAAGTCACAATAGCACAATAGCCTAGAACACAGCCAAGATTCTGTTACTAGGGGAGAAGGAAGGGATAGGTACTATGTTTGACCCATGTGGGGGGAAGGTAGGTAGTAGACTATCAATGCTGATACCTATAATCTTGTTCCCCACCAACCCTGGAATTAGTCACTAAACTTCAACTCTCTAACTCTCTTGAGTTTTGTTTGGAATAGGGGTGGGCAGGAGATAACTCCTTCAGAAAAGCACTTAGCCATGAGAACCCAAGTTCAAGCCCTGGCAACACAGGAACACCATGCATGTTACCACAGGAAGCTTCATGAATTGTGGAGCACTGTGGTGGTATCTCTTTCCCATCTCTTTCCCACCTCCTCTCTGCCTCGTCTCCCTGTCTAAAATTAAAAGGAGAAAAAAAGAGAGAGAATCTACTAAGAAGCTCCAGGGGAAAAAGTGGGGATGGTGGATTTGGTAGAGGGAAAGAAGGAAAGAAAGAGAAAGAGGAAGAGAAAGAGAAAGTAGAGAAGGAATGGAGGGAGGAAGATGATAGCTCTCTGCAGGGGTGGGGTAGGGGGAGCTGAAATAAAATGGAGTTCAGAGGCTCCCACACTCTGACTTCAGCACTTTCAGAACTACTTGGAGGAAAAAGTAATTCATATTTGCACAAAAAATGTCAAACAGAAAGACAAAGGTAAAGGAACATTTCAAAGAGCTGTGCAATTTGTGGCAGTCTGGGTGGTCTGGTTGAAAGAGGAAGAAACAGAGTTCATGTCCAGTTGTGCCTTGGGAAACTCTTGGGTGAGGGTGTGGGGATGGTGGTGGAGGAATGGAACATTCTGATCCAAGTTACCAAATCTTGAGTGCCCCCTCCCTCTCAACTCAAAATGCTAAGTACATAACCACTTTTATCCCGCTTTTCTGAAATTCTCAGTTCAGCTGACAGGTCCTGCCTTGTGGTGAAAATTAAATCCAAAAATAGCGACTCCTTTTGTTCTGCCTATATTAAGTAGAAGATAAAAAACATTCTAGGAAAAAGGTTTAATTCTTTTCAAAGGACTTCTCATTTATCATCTTCCCCAGGACTTTAACACTCTCATTTTATTTGCTAGAAAATCAAGACTAATAATAAAGAATAACTTATCCCAGACTACTTAGCACATCTGAACTAGGTCTATATACCTTTGTTGTGCACTGACTTATCTACCATGATACTCTTGATTTTCAAGGATTTCTTCGATGTCTTGTACTTTCAATTTAAAAAAGGAGAGATTTGGGGGTCATGTGGTAGTGAAGTGGATTAAGCGCACATGAACTGCATAAGGAGCCTGGTTTGAGCCCTTGGCTCCCCACCTGCATGGGGGTCGCCTCACAAGCGGTGAAGCAGGTCTTCAGGTGTCTTATCTTTCTCTCTCCCTCTCTGTCTTACCCACCTCTCTCGATTTCTCTCTGTCCTATCCAAAAACAACATCAATGGCAGCAATAACAATAATGACAACACGGGCAACAAAATGGGAAAAAATGGCCTCCAGGAACAGTGGATTCATAGGGCAGGCACCGAGCCCCAGTAATAACCCTGGAGGCAAAAAAAAAAAAAAAAGGAAAGACTTATTTATTTACTTAATGAGAGGGACAGAGAAATTAGAGCACCATTCTGGCCCTATGTAGTACTGTATCTGTGGCCTTCATTTACAAAGCATGTGCTCTACCCACTGAGTCACCTCCTCCAGCTAAGACGCATTGTGTTTTTGTTTTCTTCTTATTTTCAGTCACTTTACTGGGGGTGGGAATTGTTAATGATTGACATGACAGTACCTGTCACGTGAGTATATTTCTTATCTCCTGTGATAGGAATCTACATAACACTCCTACTTCCAACTGAAGTCCTCTGTCTTATCCAACAACGGCGACATTAATTACTGGCAGTCGGGCCGTAGCGCAGCGGGTTAAGCACCCGTGGTGCAAAGCGCTAGGACTGGCATGAGGATCTGGGTTCAAGCCCTCGGCTCCCCACCTACACAGGGAGTCGCTTCACAAGCGGTGAAGCAGGTCTGCAGGCATCTCTCTTTCTCTCCCCCTGTCTTCCCCTCCTCTCTCCATTTCTCTCTGTCCTATCCAACAACAATGACATCAATAACAACAACAATAATAACTACAACAATAAAACAACAAGGGCAACAAAAGGGAATAAATAAATATAAAAAAAAAAAAGAAATGCTTCTGTATAGCAAAAGAAACCACCACTCTTACAGAATGGGAGATAAAAGGTTAATAACCAAAATATACAAAGACATGATTACATGAATCTTAATTGAATCTGGAATCTAGATATTTCCTGGCTACCTAGACAAGCATATTCTGTCTGATTCAGAAATACAAGTACTATTTCCTACTTTTGATGAAACGGTCTATAGTATCCTCCTACAACTATGTAATTTTCTCTCTACTCTTTTAGCCTTCTTCAATTGTACCCCCACATAACAGTTATGGGCTTTCATATATATATGGGCATCTTCTTGACATACAGCATTAAGCTCCCTCCCTCCATCCTAGCCTGTTTCTTTTCCTTCCATCCTTTCCTCTTTCTTCTTTCTTCCATCCTCTATTTCTTTTTCTTTCTTTGTTAAAATTTACTTATTCATTAATAAGTGTGAGAGAGAAACAGATAACTCGGAGGTAACTCTGGCATAAGGTTGCTAGGCATAGGACTCAGGACCTTATGCTTTAGAATCAAACACTGTTCACTGAGTTACCTCCTTGGCTGTCCCCAGCACCCCGCCTTTTTTTTTTCTTTTTAAACAAGTCTAGGGGTGGAGAGATAACATAATGTTTATGTTTTGTTGGCACATAGGTATCTCATACCTGAGGCTCTAAGGTCCCAAATTCAATCCACAAAACCACCATAAGCAAGAGCTAATTAGTGCTCTGGTCTCAATCTCTCGAATTAACATAAAGTAAAGAAAAGTCTGCCCCTTTGTGGCTGTGTCTGCTTATGATGATGATATTTTTTCAAGTTTAGGACAGTTGCTAGGTATATATACTTCCTTAGTGGAAACCTCAAGGTCATCTAATTTTTGCATATCTCTATTGTCTCTCCCACTACAGATCTTTACAAATAAGAGTACCTGCCAAGTTTATCCACTAAAATCTTGATGGAATCCATCCTCACTTGGCCACAACTGTCAAATCCATTGCTTTTATGGCCATAATCCATTGCTTTTATGGCCAAATCCACTGCTTCCTTTTGGCCTTGAATCCAGGTTCTGCGTAAGACTGTTGGCGAGTGACTGGAATTGCCCTTTCATTTTCATCTATGTTTATGCTAATGAATGCTTCACTGAAGCATCTAGTATTCATGAGAACCATCATTAGTTATAGGTCTGCCAGGTGTCTACCTTTGAGTTGAGTAACTTTACATGTATCACCGCATTTACTTCTGTATGGGGAAGAAAACTCATTTCCCCTCTATGCTTCAAAGTTTTCTGTTAGGGATATTATCAGGAAAAGTATATTAAATAAGAGTAAGATTTTCTTAGATGCAGATTTAAGTTGGTACCATCTCCACTGGTGAGTCAATAGTGACTTAGTTATGTTTTTTCCCTGGTACAAAGAAGACACTCTTACAAATGAAATGACCAGAGTTGGTCAATGGCACACCCAGTAGAGTGCACACATTACCAAATTCAAAGACCTGGGTTCAAGTCCCCAGTTCTTACCTGCAGGTGAAAGTGGGGAAGAAAAGGGGAGAGTTTCACAAACTTTGAAGCAGTGCTTCAGATGTCTCTTTCCTGCTCCCTAACTCTCCCCTTCCTCTACATTTTTCTATCTCTATTAAAAAAAAAGTAAGGGAGTCGAGTGGTGGATCGAGTAAGGATCCCGGTTTGAGCCCCCAGCTCCCTACCTGCAGGGGAGTCGCTTCAGAAGTGGTGAAACAGGCCTGCAGGTGTCCATCTTTCTCTCCCCCTTTCTGTCTTCCCCTCCTCTCTCCATTTCTCTCTGTCCTATCCAACAACAACGACAACATCAATAATAATGACTACAACAAGGGCAACAAAAGGGAATAAATAAATAAATATTTTTTAAAAAATTTTAAAAAGTGGGGTGGGGGGAATGGCCAGTAGGAGTACTGTATCTGTCATGCAGACACTGAGCTCCAACAATAACCCTGGTGGCAATTAAAGAAAATAAATAATTATAAGAAAGAAATTGCCTGTATAAATGTAGATTCCCCTTTCAAAGGGTGAGGTGTGTATGTAAGCTATAGGAAAACATATAAAGCATGTTTATTTATACTTTTAAGATCTTCTCTAGTGTCTACTCTTTCTTAAAATAATCTTTATGCCATAAGCTCACCAAACTTAGCAACAACAACAACAACAAAAAAGCAAATGACCCAGTCCAAAAGTGGAGAGAGGACATGAACAGAATATTCACTATAGAAGAGACACAGAAGGCCAGTAGACATGAGAAAAATAGTTCCAGGTCACTGATTGTCAGAGACATGCAAATAAAGAGATACCATGCCACCCCTGTGAGACTGTTATACAACAAAAATGACAGCAGCAACAAATGCTGGAGAGGTTGTGGGGACAAAGAACCCTCCTGTATTGCTGATGGGAATGTAAATGGGTCCAACCCCCATGGAGAGCAGTGTGGAGAATTCTCAAAAGGCTAGAAATGGACCTTCTTTATGACCCAGTAATTCCTCTCCTAGGGATATATCTTAAGACTCAGTCATACCCATCCAAAAAGATATATTTACATCTATGTTCATAGCAGCACAATTTGTAATAGCCAAAAGCTGGAAGCAACGCAGAGGCCAACAACAGATCAATGACTAAGAAAGCTGTGGTATGTATACACATGGAATACTACTCAGCTATTAAGAATAATGAACACATCTAGAAGGAATTATGTTAAGTGAAGTAAGTCTGAAAAACAAAGACGAGTATGGGATGATCCCACTTAATGTAGAATAGCAATGGTAGGGACTGCCCCACTCTCTGAAGGGAGGCTGGGTCAACATACTCTGCCACTCGAGGAAGATGGGTTCTGAAATGAGTGCAGCCTAGAATAGAATGTTCCTTGCTGTGACCATAGAATGTGAGCTCAGACCTACAGAGATGCAGAGGTTACACAGGCTCCTGTGCTGAATATAGGCCCCAGACAAAATGGATGGGACTGGGGTCAGGTGGTAGCTCAGTGGGTTAAGCACACATAGCACAAAGCGCAAGGACTGCTGGAAGGATCCTGGTTAGAGCCCCTGGCTCCCCACCTGCAGGGGGGTTGTTTCACAGGCGGTGAAGCAGGTCTGCAAGTGTCTATTTTTCTTTTCCCCCTCTGTCTCCCCTCTTTTCTCAGTTTCTCTCTGTCCTATCCAACAACAACAACAACAACAGCAATGATAACAACAATAATAATGACAACAACAAGGGCAACAAAATGGGGAGAAAATGGCCTCCAGGAGCAGTGGATTTGTAGTGCAGCCACCGAGCCCCAGCAATAACCCTGGAGGCAAAAAAAAAAATTTGATGGGACTTAGAAGTAACAATATTTATATACTTTACCCATATTTGAGAGCTACTCTTTGCCCAGATCCAGCTTTCTAGTCCTATTTCCAGCTCTGACACCATCTCCTGAGACAATGCCTTTAGCACTCCTGCATGTTAGCTGTCAGGCTCAGGCAAAACTTCGTAAAGTCATGGACCCCTTGGAATGTACCTAAAATAGACCTATTCGCCTTTGCCAAAATGGAAAGCCCAAATCTCAGCTGCTATATTATTACCGTTAGGTTCCCAATTATTAAACAATCTGTTCTGCTTTGTATCTTAATTCTTTTTCAGCTACCAAGTTGCAGATGATACCATGACACCAATCTGACTTCCCTGGACAGATGACCTCACCAATGTACCCTAGAACCCTACCACCTGCCCAGAGCCCTACCCCACTAGGAAAAGACATAAACAGGCTCAGAGTATGGATCAACCTGCCAACGCCCATTTTCAGCGAAGAAGCAATTACAGGTAGAAGCTGGACCTTCCACCTTCTGCACCCCATAATGACCCTGGGTCCATGCTCCCAGAGAGATAAAGAATAGGAAAGCTTCTAATGGAGGGGATGAGATGTGGAACTCTGGTGGTGAGAATTGTGTGGAATTGTAATCCCCCTTATCCTATTGTCTTGTTGATCATTATTAAACCAAGAAATGTAAAAAAAAAAAATCTTTATGCCAAAGTGGCATATTCTGCTATCCTTTACTACTTATGAGAAATACTCACTGTAGGAGAAAATAGAAGCAGGATCAGTGCTGTGAAACATCTTTCCATTTTCAATCACAGTTTTGTATAACTTAACCGGGATAATTTCTGAGAATTGCATTAGGGAATTTTACTGCAAGAACAGCATATGGTGCAGTCACACAAGCCCAGCTGATAGAGATGACTATAAACCTAGGCTATTTGTTGTAGCCTATGGGGGCCACTATAGCATAGGGGTAGAAAATGTCATCAAGCATCACATGGATATGAAGCTCTTATGTGGATCCCAGGTGCTGTGCTAGGTCCCTCACCCTTTACTTTTTCAGGTGGTCTTCACAACAGCCCTCCAAGTTGTTTAAACATTCTTATTTCAAAACCAAATATGGACTTGTTGCCCGTGCCAGGAATATTTAAACACTGCATGAAAGGAAAAATCTCTATTGTTATTCAAATGGAAAGGGGATAAAGTTCAAGTCTCTCATCTCAGGGAACTTTTATAAAGCAGGCAGAAGTTGAGGGAATGGTAAACCAAAAGATGGATCCTGGGACAAACACCATGAAGCCATTGGGTGTTCACACTTTCTGGATCATGACTTCCAGGACCCCAGTGGGCTTTCCAAGAACTCCCTCCTAAAACTAAGTTTGCAGTCTGCCTTAATTATTCTGTATTATTTTGAAGAGTCAAGACAGAAATGGGGTAGGCTGGTGTGAGTCTCTGAGTTTGTCCCTTTTTTGTCTTCCTAAATTGGTTTTAGCTTTTTAACTGTTTCTGAGTCTAATCCAGGCTACGAATATCAGGTTACCCCCTCTTTCTAGGACCATGACAGACAGCTCTGTTCTTTGGGGGCCAGGAATTCAATGTCTGTAGATCTGGAGACTAAGGCCAACGGTCCAGGAGAATTAAGGAAACAGGACTAGGTTGAAACTCAAGTCTCCTTCCCTACCGCACTGGCCTGATTACTGTACTGACCTCAGCACATTTGTCCTGACTGTTGGCTCCTCCAAAACCCCAAGTGGTTCCCCTTCTTACCTCCACATAGCTGTTCAAATGTCACCCCCTCAGCACCTTCTCTAACACTCCTATGGAAATAGTACTCCACCTCACAGTTGTTTTCCACCCTTTCCCTACCTTCTTTTGTCTCCATCATACTTATCATTTTTTGACAAAACACTTTCATTACTAGAATGCACTTTCCAAGGTGGCAGAATTTCCCCCCTCAGTTTCCTTCCCTAGATTGTGTACATTCTCAATAAGTATTTGTTGAATGAGTGAAGATAAATAACTGTCTAATGCCCAAGCCCATTCTTTTATTACCACAATATATTCTGGGCCCTTAAATCCATCATATCTTTGTTTTGTCTCTGGATTGTGTTATAATGCTGGAAATTAAAATAAATAAATGAAAAAATAAGAAATGTCTAGAGGTGACTCAATGGGCATAGTAGATGATGTGAATGAGCAAATCCCTAGCACCTCCTATGATGGAGCAGTACTTTGGTCTTTCTTTTCCATAAAATACATAAGTCTTGGGGGCAGGGTGATGGCGCACTCAGTTAAGCGCACATATCACCATGCTCAAGGATCCGGTTTGAACCCCTGCTCCCCTCCATGCAGGGAGGACATTTCATGAGTGGTGAAGCAGATCTGCAGGTCTCTCTCTCTCTCTTTCTCTCTCTTCTTCCCCTTCAAATTTTTTCTGTCCTGTCAAATAAAAGTAAAGTAGAAAGAAAAAAAGGGGCAGGCAGTGGTGCACCTGGTTAAGTGTACACACTACAGTGCGCAAGGGATTCAAGCCTGGATTCAAGCCCCTGGTCCCCACCTGCAGGAGGAAAGCTTCACAAACAGAGATGCCGGTGTCTCTCTATCTCTTTCCCTCTCTATCTTCCCCTCCCTTCTCAATTTCTCTCTGTTTCTATCCAATAATAAATAATTTTTAAAAAGAAAGAAAAATGACCATAAGGAGACATGGATTTGTAATGCTGGCATTGAGCCCCAGAGATAACCCTATTGGCAATTTAAATAAATAAATAAATAAATAAATAAATAAATAAATAAATAAATAAATAAATGTAACCGTGGGTCCGGGAGGTGGTACACCGGGTTAAGTGCACATGGTATGACGCACGAGGGACCCCCCTCAAGGATCCCGGTTCCACCCTCAGGCTCCCCACCTGCAGGAGAGTCGCTTCACAGGCAATGAAGCAGGTCTGCAGGTGTCTATCTTTCTCTCCCCCTCTCTGTCTTCCCCTCCTCCCTCAATTTCCCTTAGTCCTATCCAGTGACAATGACAAAAAGAAAAAAATGGCCACTAGAAGCAGTGGATTTGTAGTGTAGGTACTGAGTCCCAATAGTAACTCTTGAGGCAAAAAAAAAAAAAAAAAAAAAAAGGGACTGCATTCAGTATTGTATAGGAAAAGCAAAATAGACCTGATCTATTCTGAGCCTGGCAATCCAACCACAGCAATTCTTGCCTTTAGCAAAAAAAAGGTGCATCACTAGATAAAAATGAACTGTTGTGTGCTGTGCAGAAAAAAAAAATAAACCTGTTTATCTTTGGCTGTGTTTCCATCTCAATTGCTTGCCTGCCAGGAGAGCCAGCCCTGGTACAGATTAACAAATGACGTATACACTGTATGTACAGCACAGGTGGGCTCTCAGATACCTAGGAGTCAGAGAGAAAAACCACAAGAGTTTCATTGGTAGATAGGATGGGGTTTGCAAAAGTCATCCAAAAAGAAGTTTCCATCCAAAAATCTTTCTCATGCGAGTATTGCCAAAAAGGGATGTTATCTATTATCATTGTTGTTGTTATTACTATTAGTGAATTAATAAAAAGCATTTTATCTTATTTTTTATATAAAATGGAAATATTGACAAGACCATAAGAGGGGTACAATTCCACACAATTCCCACCACCAGCACTCTGTGTGCAACCCCCTCCCTTGAAAGCATTCCTATTCTTTTTTAAAAATATGTTTATATTTATTTATTTTCCCTTTTGTTGCCCTTGTTGTTTTGTTGTAGTTATTATTGTTGTTGATGATGTCATCATTGTTGGATAGGGCAGAGAGAAATGGAGAGAGGAGGGGAAGACAAAGGAGGAGAGAAAGACAGACACCTGCAGAACTGCTTCACTGCCTGTGAAGCAACTCCCCTGCAGGTGGGGAGCCGGGGCTCAAACCGGGATCCTTACTCCGGTCCTTGCGCTTGGCGCCACGGGAGCTTAACCCACTGCGCTACCGCCTGCCTCCCTGCCCTTGTTTTTTTATTGTTGTTATTATTGTTGTTGTTATTGATGTCGTCATTGTTGGATAGGACAGAGAGAAATAGAGAGAGGAGGGGAAGACAGAGAGGGGGAGAGAAAGATAGATACCTGCAGACCTGCTTCACCACCTGTGAAGTGACACCCCTGTAGGTGGGGAGCCAGGGGCTCTAACAGGGATCCTTACGCCAGTCCTTGCTCTTCAGGAGACTCACGAGTCGTGCGCTTAACCCAATGCACTACCACCCAACTCCCAGCTTTCCTATTCTTTATTCTTCTGGGAGTATGGACCCAGGATCATTATGGGGTGCAGAAGGTGGAAGGTCTGGCTTCTCTAAGTGCTTCTCCACTGAACACGGGCATTGGCAGGTTGAACCATACTCCCAGCCTGCCTCTCTCTTTCCCCAATGAGACAGGGCTCTGGGGGTGTGGTGCTCCAGGACACACGGATAGGGTCATCTCCCCAGGGAAGTCAGGTTGGCATCAAGGTAACATCTGCAACTTGGTGGCTGAAAAAGAATTAAGATAGAAAGCAGAACAAATTGTTGACTAATCATGAACCTAAAAGCAAGACTACTGCAGATGACATTTGGGAGTCTCCATTTTGGAAAAATGTTAGTAGGCCTATTTGAGGTATATTCCAGGGGCCTGAGCCTGAGCCATGCAGGTGAACCCAAGGTATTTTCTGGGGAGATGATGTCATATTTGGAAGGCATTTTATCTTACACACACTTACCTCCCTCTAAAAATCAGTGGGTTGGATTCTGGTAGCAAACATTTGACTAGTGAAACTATAGTTACCACAAAGCTGGAAGAAATTGTGCCATGCTCTTGCCTGCGCTCCACTCTGGTGTTCAGACGCAGGAAAGGTTACTGCCTGAGGCGGCCGTTTTCTCTACCTCCACGTGGCCCAACCTGCTTCTCTAACACCCAACTCTGAGGTGCCAGCGCGAATAAAGATTTGCGTTTCCTCTTCGCTCCGGACCCTCTCTCTTCTCTGCGCCCACGCACTACAACATCTGGCTCTACAACAATATTTTTTAAAAAGAAGGAAAGAAGAAAGAGAGAAATACAAGAAATTGCAGGGGAGGGAGTCCAGCGGTAGCACAGCGGGTTAAGCACACATGGCACAAAACGCAAGGACCTGCTTAAGGATCCCGGTTAGAGCCCCCGGCTCCCCACCTGCAGGGGAGTCACTTCAAAGGCAGTGAAGCAGGTCTGTGGGCATCTCTCTGTCTCTTTTCCTCTCTATCTCTCCCTTTCTCAATTTCTCTCTGTTTCTATCCAATAAGAAAGGAAGGAAGAAAGAAAGGGAAAGATTGCAAAAAGGGGCGGAGGGTAGATAGCATAATGGCAAACAGACTCTCATGCCTGAGGCTCCAAATTCCCATGAGAAAAAAGAGTTACAGGGGCTAGGTGGTGGCGCTCTCTGCTGAGCACACATATCACAGTGCACAAGGACCCAGTTCAAGCTCTGAGTTTCTGTCTGCAGGGGGAGAAGCTTCCCAAGGGATGAAGCAGTGCTGACAGTGTCTCTCTGTCTCCTCCTCCCACCTCAGTTTCTCCCTGTCTCTATGCAATAAATGAATAAATAAAAAATTAAAGAAATAAGAATAATAAAAGGTTGTGTGCAGTAAATAAAATGTTGGGCTTTTCTGAATAAGGGCAAGAGACTGGAAAACTTTTTTTTTTTTTTGAGACTGGCAAACTTTAATGATGACTCTTTAGTCACTGTCAGGCCACCCTATCACCTGGGGCCCTAGTCCGGGAATCCTGGGATTCCCACATAAACACGATGAGCCTAGACCTTGAATAGATACCTCTTGTTGAATATGGGTCCCAGATCAGATCAGATCGATGGGGTTTACAGTCAACAATATTTATACACCTTTCCCATATTAGGGAGCTACTCTCTTCCCTGATCCAGCTTTCTGGTCCTTTTTCCAGCCATGACATCATCTCCCCAGACAATAACCTGGGTCTACCTGCATATCAGATGTCAGGATCAAGCAAAAACTAATAAAGTCATGGGCCCTTTGGAATATAACTAAAATAGACCAACTAGCTATTTCCAAAATGGAGACCCCAAATCATCTTCTGCAACATTCCATGTTGGTATGCTTTTAAAAACCCCTACTGTTTCATTTGGTTTAAATCCCCCTGCTTAACACTGCATAAAAAAAAAAAAAAAGAAATTGTGCCATCCTTTCACAAGGATGGCAGGATGGATCTTTCATGGTGCCAAGCAGATCTGGAGCCTGATGTCAACTCGGGTTTGAAAACGAATTTTCTATTGATACATGCTGGCAAATCAACAGTATCTCTTGGCACCGGAAGGTGAATTCAAGATTTTTTATGGAGGTTTATATACTGATTAATGAAGGGAAAATAAGGGAAAGAGAGAGAGAGAGAGAGAGAGATCAAACTGAGGGCTTTATCCACTGCATCACCTCCTAGGCCTGGAATTAGAGATTTTTAACTACAGTCACTATGTTCATCACTTTTCTTTTTCATGACCTATGTGCTAAATGTGAAATTATCTTACAGAAACATTAAAATGTAAACACATTAAAGTGACATGAAACCAGTTCCATCACCAGAACAAATTCAGTTGCCATCAACACAGTTTCAGAGTTGCTTAGTTTCACACTCATGCCATTTATATGGAAAGTCAAAGTATGCCAATTACCATCTTAGATGCATAATTCTTAAATAAATCGTGCTAAGTTTAAGTTCTTTTAAAGCAGGAATAAATAATTACATGTGCCCACACAGCACCTATTTCAGTCTCAGCAAATATGTCCTTTTCCTTCAATAGACTATGTGATTTACTAAGAAAAGGAATTTTTCCTTATGTCCAATATCTAAGATGCATTTAGCACAAAGCAATGTTAAATATCCATTCATACATTTATTTTATAAATGAAGTATCAACTGGAAATAATAACAACTTATGAAAATTAAATTTAACTTAACATTGAGGTTCTTGGGACTCATCATTAAAATAACCATAGGTTTAAAAAAAGACTATAGAGTCAAATATTTTACAACAAGAGGTACTGACAGGTCTAAAGATGTAATTCTGAATTTGCTTCTGAGGGGAAGGTGGTTGGAGGAAAGCTACCCATTATGGGCTTTATTTCCCTACTCCATCTTGAAGAGTCTTTAAAGAAAATGAACAGCTATGGGGACAGGGGGTGGTGGTGCGCCTGGTTGAGTGCATGTGTTACAAAGCACAAGGACCCAGGTTTGAACCCCTGGTCCCCATCTGCAGGGAGAAAGCTTTGCGCGTGGTGAAGCAGAGCTGCAGGCATCTCTCTGTCTCTCTCCCTCTCTCTATCACCCCCTTCCCTCTCAATTTCTGGCTGTCTCTATCCAATAAACAAATAAAGATTTTTAAAATATGTAAAAAAAAAAAAAAAAAAGAACAGCTGGATTAATAGACAAGTTTTGCAGCTTTCTCTTCTTTTGTAGATATATTTTAGTATGCATATGACTTTAATGGTGGAAAATAACTGCCAATCTCCTGATGTGTAATATATTTTAAATACATATTTTCCCCTTAAGCCCATGTTAAATTTTCTATCCAGTATTAACTCAGCACGTGTCCTATTTCCTTTTTTCCTTTTTTAAACCTCTAGGGTTATTGCTGGGGCTTTGTGCCTGCACCATGAATCCACTGCTCCTGTGGTCATTTTTTGATTTTATTTTTGATAGGACAGAGAGAAACTGAGGTGGGGGCGGTGAATAGAGAGGGAGAAAGGAAGAAACCTGCAGACTTGCTTCACCACTTGTGAAGTGACCTCCTCGCAGGTGGGGAGCTCAAATAGGGATCCTTGTGCGGGTCTTTATGCTTCATACTTAGTGCACTTAACCTGGTGCGCCACCTCTGGCTCCCCCCCCCCCCCCCCGCCCCGTCTTATTTCCTTTCCTTGGTGTAAATTTTTTTCCATTCTTCCTCCCTCCCTTCCTTCCTTTCTTTCTTTTTATGGTTGTGCTGGCACTAGGAATCCACCACTCCTGGCAGCCATCTCCACCCCACCCCGCCCCCCAACCACCGCCACCACTTTTACCCCTTCCTGTTTGATAGTACAGACAGAAATTTAGAGGAGGAAATAGAGAGGGAGAGAGAGAAGGCACCTGCAAACCTGCTTTGCCACTCATGAAGCTTCCCCCCTGCAGATGGGGATCAGGGAGGCTCGCACTTAGGACCGTGCACATGTGTGCCCAAGTGGGCGTGGCACTAACCAAGCCCTACAGCCTCTTTCATCACTAATCCTTAAGATTAATATTGTACTAGGAGTCGGGCGGTAGCGCAACAGGTTATGTGCAGGTGGCGCAAAGTGCAAGGACCTGCGTAAGGATCCCAGTTCGAGCCCCGGCTTCCCACCTGCAGGGGAGTCGCTTCACAAGCAGTGAAGCAGGTCTGGTCTGCAAGGTGTCTCCTGTCTTCCCCTCCTCTCTCCATTTCTTTCTGTCCTATCCAACAATGACAACAATAATAACTACAATAATAAAACAACAAGGGCAACAAAAAAGGAATAAATTTTAAAAAGATTAATATTGCACCACCTAAATTAATGTAGATGTATAAGGAAATGTTGGTCCATAAATGTCTATTTCTTTTTAAATAAGTCATTAATATTTTCTCTTTATGGTTATATGGCCTTTAAAGAGCCTTGAAGACCATTTTTTTCTTAAGATTTTTTAAAAATTAAAATGTGTGGAATTCAACTGCTTTGGGCATTCAATTTTTATATTTTAAATGTATGTAGGGGGCCAGGTGGTGGTGCACCTGGTTAAGCGCACACATTACAGTGAGCAAGGACCCGGGTTCGAGCCTCTGATCCCCACCTGCAGAGAGAAAGTTTCACAAGTGGTGAAGCAGGGCTGCAGGTGTCTCTCTGTCTCTCTCCCTCTCTATCTCTTCGTGAGCGGTGAAGCAGTGCTATAGGTGCCCTCCCTCCCTCTTTCACTCATTCTCCCTCTCCATCTCCCCCTCCTTTCTCAATTTCATTGCCTATCAAATACAAAGAAAACTAAAAAAATACACTAGCTTAAATGATAATAATACCAATAAATAAGTAAATAAATAAGTTAAAAAATATTAAAGTAAATAAGTAAAAAAATATTAAAGTCAATTGGCTCCGCAAGGAACAGCCTGAGGATCCCAGTTCGAGCCCCCAGCTCCCCACCTGCAGACGGTGAAGCAGGTCTGCAGGTGTCTGTCTGTCTTCACAGAAAAATGAACTGAGCAGGAAACGGGAAAAGTCCATTTGGAGAAGTTGTAAACTGTGTGTTGTAGTAAACTGTGTATTGTGGTGTTATTTTGCCATCTTGTGGACATGGTATAGAATGCACCCCAGACCAGAATACTTGAGTAACTTAAAATGGAATCTTTAAATATCAGTAAATATTCATGTAAACAAGTCACTGGAATTATTTTAAGATGGCCTTTTTCTTCTTTTTGCCTCAAAGTAACAAACTTTCGTTCTAGAATCTGGGATGTTCTAAGTCAAGATGCTAGCTGATTTGGTGTGTAAGACCTATTGTCTCTAGAGGGATAAACAATAGGAAAGCTTCCAATAGAGATGGGACGGGATGCTGAATTCTGGTAGTGGGAATTGTGTGGAATTGTACCCTCTTGTCCTATGGTTGTCGATCATTATCAAATCAATAGTAATGAAAAACTAGATGAAGCTGTGTCCTTCAGGACAAGATGAATGGAACTGGAGGTGATGACTATGCTTAGTGAAATCAGTAAAGAGATGAAAGTCAACTACCAGATGGTTTCACTCATATGTGAAATCTAAAGAGCTGATTTACATGAACTTGCCAAAAAAATAAAATCCAAACAAGACAGAAGCAAGCAAACTGTTTGTAAGACTTAGGAGAACTATGACGGTTATCTTTGGGAAGTAGGAACATATGTATATGTAACTCTGGTGGTGGGTGTGGTGTGGAACTATACATTATAATCTGATAATGTTGTAACATACTATTAATAACAGATAAAAATGTTTTTTAATTTTAAAAAAATTTTATTTTCCCTTTTGTTGCCCTTCTCTTTTTATTGTTGTTGTTGTTATTGATGTCGTCGTTGTTAGATAGGACAGAGAAATGGAGAGAGGAGGGAAAGACAGAGAGGGAGAGAGAAAGATAGACACCTGCAGACTTGCTTCACTTCTTGTGAAGCGACTCCCCTGCAGGTGGGGAGCCTGGAGCTCGAACCGGGATCCTTAGGCCGGTCCTTGCGCTTTGCGCCACCTGCACTTAACCTGCTGCACTACCGCACGATTTCCCCCCAAATAATGTTTTTTAAAAGACCCACTGTCTCATTCATAGAGGACAGTCTTCTTCTGTGTCTTAAACTGGAGGAAAGGTCTCGTGGAAAGCTCAAAAGGCAGTTCCTTTGCTGGTTATGTCCATAAGAAAGTACATAGAACCTTGGAGAACTTCCACATCCAAGAGGTTGCAAACTACTGTGCCCAATTTGCCATGTGGGAGACAAGGGATGTATCTCTATGTGAAATAACCTCATCAACACTACACACATGTAAAGACTGACTGGCTTTGCTCAACCAATATTTACTGTGAACCTGCTGGAGTAAGTGTGGCACTAAGTGCAGCCGTAGAACTCTGAACAGTGAGTGTCTGCTCTTGACTTTACAGGCCAGCAGAGGAGGCCAATGCCAGACAGAGAGCACCACAGATCCTCCCTGGAATGTAATGGGATAAAACACTCCATCGGGGGGCTGGGCGGTAGCGCAGTGGGTTAAGCACACAGGGCGCAAAGCACAAGGACCGGCTTAAGGATCCAGGTTCCAGCCCCTGGCTCCCCACCTGCAGGGGGGTCGCTTCATGAGTGGTAAAACAGGTCTGCAGGTGTCTTTCTCCCCCCTTCTCTGTCTTCCCCTTCTCTCGATTTCTCTCTGACCTATCCAACAACAATAACAGCAAAAGCGGTAATAATAACAATAGCAATAATAAACAACAAGGGGCACGAAAAGGGAAAAAATGGCCTCCAGGGGCAGCTGTGGATTCCAGTGCCGCACTGAGCCCCAGCAATAACCCTGGAGGCAAAAAAAAAAGTCTCTGCTTATGCTAACTTCTTCAACAGAGTGGTTAGAAAATGTGAACCCACTTATGAGGCTGGTGCTGTGTTTCTCTTAGTCCAGCTGGCCTGGAGTCGCTCTCCCACTGCACAAGTAGAGTATTCCAATGGAGAACCTTCCCAGAAAGTGAAAAAGAGAAAACAGAGACTCTCATTCTTGAGGCTCTGAAGTCTCAGGTTCAATCGCCGGCACCACCATCAGCCAGAGTTGAGCATTGCTCTGGTTAAACATAATAATTACTTATTTATTAAAATAAACAGAGAAAAACAAAAACATCACAGAATAAAAAAAAAAAAAATCAATGCCAGAGCAGCTATGTGGTGATCCTGGTGCAGCCCCAGGAACAATACATGAGAGCACTAAGGCACTGGGGGACAAAACTACAGTGCTGCGTGTGTTGGGGGGGGGTGTTTCTCTGTCTCTGTGTGAAAATAAAAAGCAGCCTGTTGTGAAGCCTGGCAATGACATGGAAGGAAAGGAAACTAGTGGCCGTGACACATGTCTGGCTGAGACCATGGGGGAAACTAGGAGATCAGCTCGTAAGCCCCAGGGAGGAGCAGCATGTGGCTCCCTGATTGGCACCTGGCTGCCCCTGCTCATGTGAGTTCCTCATAATGTGATTTTTGTCACTGGGGCCATGACTGCCACATAACCCACCCCTGGCAGGCCATCAGTCAGGCTGCTCCTCCAATTGGTCTGTTTTCACAAGGACCCCAAGAGATAGAGCCCTGAGAGGCCTGTAGCTGACACGTGTCAGAGTGTCACCACATTGATCGTGTTCCTGTGGCTGTGGACTGGGAGCCTGTGTTGGGAGCCACCCCCATCATGCTGTCAGACACCCTCAGTCTAAAGGTTTGCCTTTGACAGAGGAGGCAGCAGCAGCAGAAGAAGAATCCCATTCACTCACGAGCATCTACTTTATAACCAAGACTCAACTCAGCAAAGACTTGTTGTTAAAATTCGGAGGCTCCAGCTGCCCGGGCTAGCTTCATGGGCGGGTAACAGAGACGACCAGAGACATACGGCTGGGCAGGGAAGCTGTATTTCTTTATTCAGGAACAACGATTCATAAACTAAGACAAACTAATCACCAAACAGAACTCTGCTGTCTCTTTGCGGCAGGCGGCGCAAGCACTCTCTCTTTTTCTCCAACTCTGGAACTCTGGAACTCTGGAACCCTGGAACTCTGGCCCTCTCTCTGGGTTCCCAGGGGCGGGGCCAAGCGGGCCGTGAAACTAACAGGACTGATCCAATTCTCTTGGCGGGGGAGAACTAGAACAACCCAATGTAAAGCATATAACAACCAAGACTCAACTCAGCAAAGACTTTGGACAAGGAGGTGGCCCAGAATACAGGACTTCTATGTGTGAGGTCACACCCTGGTGTGATCACAAGCTTTGCTCCTTTATTTAATTTTGGGAAAAAGTTGTGTGTTCTCATTCCTATACATAAATAAGGAATAAATAAACAAAAAAGTTCAAAATACTTTCTTTTTTTTGCTTCCAGGGTTATTGTTGGGGCTCTGTGCCTGCACCATGAATCCATTGCTCCTGGAAGCCATTTTTCCCCCTTTTGTTGCCCTTGTTGTAGCCTTGTTGTGGTTATTACCGTTGTTGATGTCGTTCGTTGTTGGATAGGACAGTGAGAAATGGAGAGAGGAGGGGAAGACAGAGAGGGAGAGAGAAAGACAGACACCTGCAGACCTGCTTCACCACTTGTGAAGCGACTTAAAGGGTTTACAGTTGTGGAAATTAACAGTTGTTTCAATCCCTGAGTTGGAGCTCAGTGGTTTAAAAGCCTCTTTTTTTTTCTTCCCTGTAGGCTATGGGAGCCTGAGGGCTTTTAAACTATCAATAGGCTTCTTAGCTTAATCACTGACTCCTGACCAAGAGATAAAGCAGGGTGTGACAGAGATAATCCAGTGGTTATGCAAAGAGACTTTCACAGCCCCTCAGCTATGCCACCGAGGTATAGGTCTTCTCCTGAGTTTCCTGGTTATATCTCTGTCCCCTGGTGTCCCTCCCTGTTGCTGCTCCAGATTCTGAGGGTAGTAGCAATAGAGACTCAGAGTTGCACTTGGTGAGTCTCTGGGGAGTCCTCTCCTCCCTTAAGCTGTCCCCTTGTTGGTGGAGCAGACTGGAGGTGGTGTCTCAACTGATAAACTGCTGAACTGTTAGCAGTCACTTAATCTCTCCTTAGGATCCTGTCTCCTCTCTGTCACCAGCCACACATGTTTGTACTCACGGGTGATTTACTGGGTTCCTGTGGTCATTCTAGTCCTGTCTTGTTTCGTTCCCGGGTGGTCTCCTTTGGTATTCCTAGTTGATCCAGGAGAAGAGAGGAGAGGAGAGGAGAGGAGAGGAGGGGAGGGGAGGGGAGAGGAGAGGAGAGGAAGCGATCTGCTGCTCGTAGCTCTGCCTCCGGAAGTCGAATCCTCGCCCTTGTTGTTTTATTGTTGTAGTTATTATTGTTGTTATTGATGTCATTGTTGGATAGGATAGAGAGACATAGAGAGAGGAGGGGAAGACAAAGAGGGGGAGAGAAAGATGGACACCTGCAGACCTGCTTCACCGTCTATGAAGCAACTCCCCTGCAGATGGGGAGCCCAGAACTGGAACCAGGATTCTTATACCGGTCTTTGCGATTTGCGCTCTGTGCGCTTCACCTGCTGCGCTACTGCCCAACTCTCCAAATATCTTTTTTAATTAGTATTTTATTAAACAAGCAATGATTTATAAAACAGTGGTCACTGGTTTATTTGTGTTTTGCTTGAGCTTGATTCTTCAAAGATGTTTCAAAAGCCATCATCATGGAGTGGTCTGCCAATGTTTTATTTTATATAGTTGATGGTTCCTTATCTAATGTCCATGTTTTTGTTTGTTCTATTTGGAGTTGACTTTTGTGCATGGTGATATGTGGTGGTCCTGTTTCATTCCTCTGCATGTTTCAACCCAATTTCCCCAACAGCATTTGTTGAAAAGACTCCCCCCCCCAACCCCAATTGATGTTTTGGACCTCCTTTGGTGTAGGGACCTATTTCTGGGCCCTCAATTGTATTCCACTGGTCTCTGTCTATATTTTCGTTCCAGTAGCAAGAAGTCTTGATTATAATAGTCTAGTAGTATAATTTGAGGTCAGAAAGTATGATGTATTCATTCTTGTTTGGTTGGTTTTCAGGGTTTATTTGATGATGTTTAGCATTATTCTATTTCAGATAAACTTTTGTTCCACTTGATCTGTTTCCTTAGAGAATTTCAGTAGAACACTGATAGAGACTGCAAGGACCAGCATAAGAATCTGGGTTCGAGCCCCGGCTCCCCACCTGCAGGGGAGTCGCTTCACAGGCAGTGAAGCAGGTCTGCAGGTGTCTATCTTTCTCTCCCCCTCTCTGTCTTCCCCTCCTCTCTCCATTTCTCTGTCCTATCCAACAATGACAACACCAATAACTACAACAATAAAACAACAAGGGCAACAAAAGAGAATAAATAAATATTTTTAAAAATCTCCTATAACACATGACTCATTTCTTCATTGACAGGAGTGGACCTAGAAAATGGTTTGGGATATTTTGTCACCTGGGATTTTTAAGATGAGCCTCTCAAACACTCCCAAATGCTGCTTTCTCTCTGTACTATCCAACAGCAATGACAGCAATAAGAACAACAATAACTACAACAATGATAAACAAGGGCAACAAAAGGGAAAAAAAATAGCCTCCAGGAGCAGTGGGTTCCTAGTGCAGGTACTGAGCCCCAGCAATAACCCTGGAGGATAAAATAAAGAAAGAAAGAAAGAAAGAAAGAAAGCCTACTAAAGTAAAATTAAAAGCAGACATATTTACAAATTAGTAAACAAACAATGCAGGACCCTAGAGTGTCTGGAAAATGAATAAACAACTATACTACTATACTACAAAGGAATAATAAGACAATCACAGAATGCCATTATCATCACACCCCATTCTCTCATCTACCTCAATCTCCCTAAGTCACTCTCTTTCTCTCTGACTTAATGCAAGAAGGAATCCATCATCATCAGTGGAATCCCACATGCCCTTATTTCTAGAGATACAGTAATGGCTAAATAAAAAATAAATTCTTCATGTCAATTCACTCAATAACATAGGAGAAGAAAACATTTCCTGAACAATTAGTGTCATCATCACGTCAAAATTCACCCTGTAAAAATCCAGCGATCTCAAAAACCCATGAAATGCATATACACAGCTGGGATTGCAGTGTTTTGCTGCCCCCCATGTGGACATGCTGAGAATACATCCAACTAGAGAAATTAGTCTAAACACATTTTTTAAAATATTTATTTATTTTCCCTTTTGTTGCCCTTGTTTTATTGTTACTGATGTCGGCTTTGTTAGATAGGACAGAGAGAAACAGAGGAAGGTAAGACAGAGGGGGAGAGAAAGACACCTGCAGACCTGCCTCACCACCTGTGAAGCGACTCCCCTGCAGGTGGGGGGGCGGGGGCTAGAACGGATCCTTATGCAGGTCCTTGTGCTTTGCGCCACGTGTGCTTAACCCGCTGCGCTACCGCCCGACTCCCAACACATTTTTTTAGGTATTAATAATTATAAATGTAACATCAGGGGAAGATAATGGAGCTACTGGGGAAGGTTGCACATTGCTGGAGAGTAGGTCTTAAGCATCTGAAGGCCCTGGATATTTCCCTGTTTGTGCTGAGTCAGACTAGTGTTCTGGATCTCTTGTCCAAGGGTTCAGTCCACAAGTATAATTTGGAATACATGGGTATGTATCCAAAATAGTGATCATAAATTGCTCAGAAAAGAAGGACACTGTGTAAATACACACATAATAGAACAGAATTATCAGGAGAAAGACAGCTTTTCTGCTCCTTAGGGGATAACCTTGAATTTGATTTCAAAGACTACCTTTTTTAATCCATTTTTGTAATGGATCAGTGATTGCTCCGACTTTATTCTTAAACCTGTAACTTTATTTATATTTTTAATTCATATTTTCTTCACCTCTTCTTGCTTTAAATATAAAGGTATAGGGGGCCAGGAGGTGGTGTACCTGGGGTGGTAAGCCTGGTTCAGTGCACAGGTTCAAGCCCCTGGTCCCCACCTGTAGGGGAAAAGCTTCATGAGTAGTGAAGCAGGGATGCAGGTGTCTGTCTTGTCCCCTCACTATATCCCTCCTCAACTTCTCTCTGTCTCTAATTACAAATAAATAAAAAAATATTTTTAAAAGATAAAAAGGTATAAACTTCCATGCTCTAGAGGCAGGGATGGCCTGAATCAGAAGACTAGCAGATTTGATGTCATGGAGAACCCACTGACTTCTTCACCGACGCCTATGGTCTGCTGGCTTCTAGGCAGACAGAAAGAGATAATGTCTATTTTAAATCATTTTCACCTTATATATAAAACAACTTCACTAAAAACATGGAGACTAATTCTGCTGGGAGAACATCTGAATAGAAAATTCAAAAATGGGACTATTAAAGAAAGCATCACCACCATCTTGGACAGAGCTTGAATTCATCATATTGTGTGTCCCTCGAGTCCTGAGTTTAAAGCCAGAACATTATCTGACATCCCCTGTTCCTGTGTTATCAATCAACCCTGGGGCTGACGAAGGTGCAGACAAATAATCAGTCAAGCCCTAAATGCAATGAAAACAATGACGGAATGCTGTGAGCTAAACTAGGGCCAGCACAATCTAGATCTCTTGTATCCAAATATCAGGATATTAATATCTAATATTGGGACTGATCACTGATAATCAACGTCTGGGTTACCACCATTCTGTAAGGTAAACATATATGTTAATAATCTCGGGTTCAAAGTTACATTCAACAGTACTAGCTGCAGATGTCAGAGTCTGGTCCTATGGAGACATGATGTATGCACACAGTGAGGTTTCAATGTGGTTGCAGGGGTTGGGGGGGGGTTGATTTTGCTTGTTGTGTGTGAAGCAGGATTTCATACCTTCAAAATCTCCTGCCCCAGGTCACTTTTTCATTCATACAGACAGAGACTGAAAGATATGAAGAGAGGGTCCAGGTGGTGGCACGCACAGTTGAGAGCACATGTACGGTGTGCAAGGGCCTGGGTCCAAGCCCCTGGCCCCCACTGACAGGGGGGAAAGCTCACAAGTGGTAGTGCTGCAGGTATCTTTCTCTCTCCTTCTCTATCTCTCCTTCTGCCTCTCATATTAAATAAATATGGCTTTAAGAAAAGAAAGGAAGGGGGAGTTGGGCAGTAGCGCAGCAGGTTACGCACACATGGCGCAAAGCTCAAGGACCGGCAAAAGGATCCCGGTTCGAGCCCCCGGCTCCCCACCTGCAGGGGAGTCGCTTCATAAGCGGTGAAGCAGGTCTGCAGGTGTCTGTCTTCCTCTCCCCCTCTGTCTTCCCCTCCTCTCTCCATTTGTCTCTGTCCTATCCAATGACATCAATAACAACAACAATAATTACTACAACAACAATAAAAACCAAGGGCAACAAAAGGGAAAATAAATGTAAAAAAAATTAAAAAAAAAAAAAGGAAGGGCAAGATGGTGGCACACCCAGTTGAGCACACATGCTATAATGTGCAAGGACCTAGATTCAAACTCCCCAGTCTCCACCTGCAGAGGGAAAGTTTCACTAGCAGTGAACAGTACTGCAAGTATCTGTCTATCTATCTACTTCTTTTTTATCCTTTTAATCTATCTACTTCTATCTCACCCTTCCCTCTAGATTTCTCTATCTAGTAAATAATAAAACAGAAAAAGGAATATTGGAAAATAAAAGATAGGACAGGGGTAGATAGCATAGTGGTTACACAAAGAGACTCTCATGCCTGAGGCTCCAAAGTACCAGGTTTAATCCCCCACACCACCATAAACCAGAACTGAACAGTGCTCTGGTAAATAATAATAATAATAAAATTAAAATAAATATGGGCAGGATTCCCAAACTAGGGTGGTACATTCGACATTCACATTCTTCCTCTTTTTGTCATTAGGAGAGGATAATCCAGGTGTATAGTTAAAAAATTATTTTCCACAATCAATAACCAGGCAGAATCAGACAGCCTATGGCTTGAGTAGGATACAGAAAAATTTGGTACTATGTTAAGGAATTAAGACCTAGAGTACTAGTTATCAGAACATACATTTGCTAAGATATCTATTGAAATTTTTTATACTGGACCAACAGGTGGTGCAATGGATAATTCACTGAACTCTCAAAAATGACTGCTGAATTCAACTGCTAGCGTTGCATGTGCAAGAATGGTCCCCTGGGGGGCCCGATGATAACGCACCAGGTTAAGTACAAATAGTGTAAAGTGCAAGGACCGGTGCAAGTATCTGAGTTTGAACCCCCAGCTTCCCACCTGCAAGGGGGTTGCTTTGCAAGGGGTGAAGTAGGTCTGCAGGTGTCTGTCTCTCCCCCTCTGTCTTCCCCTCCTCTCTCCATTTTTTTCTGTCCTTTCCAACAACAACAGCAGCAGCAACAATAAGAGCCACAACAACAATGGAGAAAAACGATGACCTCCAGAAGCAGTGGATTTGTAGTGCAGGCACCAAACCCCAGAAATAACCCTGGAGGCAAAAACAAAACAAAACAAACAAACCCTTGGGGATATGAGGAGTCTTGGGTAGTTGTAAGCATAGTGAGTGTATGAGCAAAGGGATCATCTGAGGAATGAGGCCAGGCACCACATCCGCTGGAGGTCTCAGATCAGATGCAGCTGCCCACTACACCCAAAGCTTTTCCTCTGAGAGGCTGCCTACAAGATAACCAGCTCTGGCCCTGAGGGGTTGCTGAAACACTTGCATGTGAAGGTCAAGCCATTTCTTCTTAAGATGAATGATGTCAGACTGGAGGGAGAACAGAGTTGCATGTATATTCCTCTGTTCTCTCATGCACTGCACCTTCCCGTCCTTGATTTCACACAACAGGCTGATTGAAGAAGCCCCTGAATATAGTTTTAGGGGAGGGAGTGAAGAGAAGGGAGATAGCTGAAGACAAGAGAAGGGAGGCAAAATCTAAATAAGATAATGATTGTGAAGTGGTGCTCACTTTGATAAGCACAGGGGGAGTGTAATGCAAGGCCACTGATTTACTCCTGATTGCTTTGACTTTTTAAAAAATTTTATGGGTGGGTAACCTGTCCTCAGTTTTTATTTAGGTATTAAGAAGACAAGTTCTTAGATCATTTTTGGGAGATAGTCTTTTGGTGGTAGGAATGGTGTTAATGTACACTCCTATTAATTTGTAGTCATATAAATCATTATTTAATTAATATGAAAGGGGAAAATGTATGTCTCAAACTTTTTAAAGCACAGACTGAATCTTTTTTCTTTTTTAAAAAATATTTATTTTATTTATTTATTCCCTTTTGTTGCCCTTGCTGTTTTATTGTTGTAGTTAGTATTGTTGTCATTGCTGTTGGATTGGACAAAGAGAAATGGAAAGAGGAGGGTAAGAGAGAGAGTCACCCAAATGCACCCGGAATCTTCTGTTTTGGAGAAGAAACGATATAGTGTTGGCCACCCATGGAGGCAGGCATCTTGAGATCTTGACCAGGAGACCACGGTGCCAGACCGTGTCATAGGCTGCTGTGAGATCAACAAAGACAGCACCCATCTTTAAATTCTTCTGGAATCCATTTTCAATGTAAGTTGAGAGGGCCAGGGCTTGTTCACAGGTAGATCTTCCTGGGCGGAAACCAGCTTGGGCAGGTGATAGGAATTTCTCTGTAAGATGAGAAATACATGACAGAAGCAGCCTCTCAAGGAGTTTGTAACACATGGAGAGGAGAGAAATTGGTCTATAGCTGGCAGCCAGTGTTGGGTCTTTCTTTGGTTTCAAAACCGCTATAATCTTCGCACGATGCCAAACTTTGGGCATAGACTCAGATTCCAAGATGTGGGACAGGAATGAAGCGAGCCACTTCTTTGCCACGGGGCCCAGGTTAAGAATGAGTTCTGGGGTGATGTTATTATAGCCAGCAGCTGTTCCCGGTTTAACCCTCTTCAAAGTGTCTTCCAGTTTAGACAGTGTAAAGGGAGAGAGTTTTGGAGATGGACAAGATAACTGGAAGTGGGATGACCACTCATGGGAAATTTCTCTTTTCCAGACTGGGTCGATCTTAGCACGTCCAACTTGAGTGAGGTGACTGGCCACTGAGTTTGGAGATACGGGAGGATGGGAGACGGGAGGGGGTTGGCTACCGGCACCCAGTCTGTGAAGAAGCTTCCAGGCCTTCCTACTTGAGTGGGTGAAGTTCAGACTTTCCGTGAGTTGTTGCCAGTGGGCTTGGCGTGCTGCATCCAGGGAGGCAATGAGATGGTCAGCCACATCTGGGTCGCCCAACTCATCATACTGCTTTAGTAGTTGCTCGCATTCAGCATCAAGACAAGGCGTATAGTTAGCACGTTTCCCACGAGGAATGGCTTGGGAAGCCGCTTTAAAGATGGCTTGGCGGAAGCGCCTGTAGGAATCTTCAGAGGGGATAGAGTTAATTGGAATTGCAGGAATAGATTTGTTGGTAAGATCACTGAACAGACGCCAGTTTGCTTTCTGAAAGTTCCATCTTACTTTCTCCGAGCACAGAATCAGTGGGAGCTGGAGACCAATGTGGATGATAGCTGGGCGGTGATGACTGTGCAGGAAGATCTTGAGAACTTGTTTCGTAGCGGGAAAGGCTTGGCCGTTGACTGTGCTAATCCAGCACAGGTCGGGTGACGAGTCTTTATTCCATCTAGCACTGTGAAAAGAGCCTGGCTGTTTGGGATCGTATAATAGGGAGAGGTCATTCGCTGAAGCCCAGTCGGCTAAGATAGAGCCGTCAGCTCTATCGAGTGGAGGAATATCCCCAGTCTTGGTGATGACTATTAAAGTCTCCAACGTAAACGGCTGGGTGATTCGGGTTAGGCAGGACCTCATTATCCCATGAGGCACTGGGAGGCTTATATACGTTGACGAGCTGAATAGTTCCAATAGTAATGGAGTCGTAGAAGGTCGAAGAGGCCGTATGGTAAACATCCTCAAGACACGATTTGGCGTAGATGGCTCGGCCGTGTTTAGGATGGAGATTATAGCATATTAAATCGAATCCACTGATGGTGAATCGAGCAGCTTCATCGACTGCTATATGTGTTTCTTGTAGGCAGATAACATCTGCCTGATGCTGTATCGCCAATTGACCAATAAGAACGCGTTTGGCAAAGGACAGCCCCTCAACATTAAGTTGGAGGACTCGAAGAGCAGGACCAACAGCTTGAAAGCTGTCAGGAGCTGCTTGTTGCTGGCTTTGAAAGTGACTGGGATCCATGTGGATTCAGTCGGCTAGGAAGGATCGTCAGTTTCCCCAATGAATGGGTACTCAAGAGATGCACCACGGGAAAGTCGATCCAATGCATCCCAAGTCTAGCAGATGGAGACTTGTCTCAAGTGGCCTCCCCCAGGGCTCTGTTCTGGCTCCTACGCTATTTAATATTTACATCAATGACCTTCCAGAAACTTCTTCAAGGAAGTTCATCTACGCCGATGACATCTGCTGTGCAACTCAGGCATCCAAGTTCGACATCCTCGAGGAAACACTCACGAAAGACATGTCTCTGATATTTGATTACTGTAAAAAATGGCGACTAATCCCAAGCACTGCAAAAACGGTATCATCTGTTTTCCATCTACACCATGCCTCGGCCTCGCGTGAGCTTAATGTGCAGCTTGGCAATACGAGAATCCGGCATGAAGCCCAGCCAGTCTATCTTGGCGTTACTCTCAATCGCACTCTGTCATTTCACAAACATCTCATAAAAACTGCAGCAAAGGTGGGTGCGAGGAATAACATCATTGCAAGACTGGCCAGCTCCTCATGGGGCGCAAGCGCTTCCACACTACGATCATCATCTCTGGCACTATGCTATTCCACTGCAGAATAATGTGCCCCAGTATGGTTCCGTAGCCCCCATGTCCACTTGGTTGATTCCAAATTATATTCCTCCATGAGGATAATTTCTGGAACCATCCGTTCCACCCCGGTTCCATGGCTGCCAGTTCTTAGCAACATCGCCCCGCCAGATATTTGTCGGGATGCGGCATCATCTAAGTTCATTTCCCACGTCTACACTCGACCGGACCTGCCAATATACGCGGATATCTTCGCCCACCCTGTCCAACGCTTGACGTCTCGTCACCCATTCTGGTCCCCTATGCCTACACTGAACTTCTCTGTTCCAGTCTCTTGGAAACAGAGGTTGGCAGTCAGCTGAGGTAAAGAACAAACACCTCATCACAGACCCCTGCAAGCGTCAACCTGGCTTTGACCTAGCATGTTATGATTGGGCCCTCCTCAATCGCTATCGAACAGACCATGGCCGGTGCACTGCTATGTTCCATCGGTGGGGAGCCAGAGACGACCCAAACTGCCCCTGCGGCTCCAGACAGACTATGACCCACATAGTCAACGACTGCCACCTCTCCAGATTCAAAGGAGGTCTCGAAACTTTACATCAGGCTCAACCTGACGCTGTTGACTGGCTACAGAAGAAGGGCAAATGCTAGAAGAAGAAGAGAGAGAGGAGGAGAGAAGACACCTGCAGACCTGCTTCACCGCTTGTGAAGTGACTCCCCTGCAGGTGGGGAGCCGGGGCTCGAACCAGTATCCTTACATTGGTCCTTATGCTTTGTGCCACCTGCGCTTAACCCGCTGTGCTACTGCCCGACTCCCTGAATCTTTTTAATACATAGGCTGAGTCTTTGATATGTGCCATGCCCCACTCAAATCCAGAATGATGGGTCTGACAGAGTCAGCACCCTAGAAAACTCTCTTTAAGGAAGAAGAATTCTGGGAGTGGGTCTTGGCATTCTGAACAGATCTAAATTGGAAACTCTGATTATTGTTTTCATTATAATGTTTTCATTATAATGGTAATGATGCTGTGTAATCGGGGACAAACAGCCCCTGTTCCCAGATTAGATACAGATGAACAGGAAATGAGGTGGACGAAGTTATGGGTCATCAAATACATAAAGTTTTAGGAAAAATTCTTAATAACACTTACTCACCTCCTCTTATGAAATATGTTAAAAACTCTACGTAAAATACTATCTGCTAAGCCTATTACTCAGAAATGCATCACCCCATAAAGTAAGACATTACTGTGTAAAACCACAAGGCCATCTAATCAAGAAATGAACTTTACTTTCTGTTTCAGATATTGTTTATGTAAGGCTGAAAGATATATAAGTTCTCACTGGCTGAATAAAAATTGAGTTCAGATTCACCCTCTAACAGAGTGTGGTGTATTCTTTTCTCCCCTGCGCTGACTCCTGACCCACCTGGTGGTCGCCTTCAGAGTTCCCTGATCCTTCCTGCTGCTCTTCCATTGTAGCGGTCCATCGCAGATATGTTGACTCTCTTAAAAGCTTAGACCTGGGAGAACAGAAGCAACCAGTGGTGGCATAGCTATATACAAATAATATCAAAGGACATAAATTATGGTGATGTTGTGGATGATACAACAAATCCTAACAAAGGCATTTTTCAAAGTTAAACCACTTGACAAATAATGTGATTATAGCAATAACTATCTATTGTCTTCTTAAACCCTAAGACAGCAGGAACCTCCCGCTTCCCCTATAGAGCCTGTATTTCCCCCAGTCCTGTAACCTCTAGGGTGGGGCTCACTTTCCTGCACTCTTCTCTCAATTCATACCAAATGATATTGCATCCGCCGATCCCAACCTAATCAACACAAAGAGTACCACCTCAGCAGGCTTCACTTCAGACTGTGTCCAGAGACGTCAGCCATAGAATGTCAACCCTACAACCTCATTACTCGAGTGAGACCTTTCCTTTCATAGTATTCTCTAATTCCAGTCAAGGTGGTTCACTTCTTAACAAAGTCCCAAAACTGTGGTCTGGGAGGTGGAGCAGTGGATAAAGTGTCAGACGTTTAAGCAAAGTCCCAAAACCTAGATATAGACCAGATGCCGTGAGATAGAGCACATGTTCACATGTATCCATGAATTCGGGCAAAATATATACCTGAAAGCAAAAGTACACAATAGTCTGCAGTGAGTCAGCATAAAGTTACTAATAATATAATATCTAATTAGACTTAGATACCCTCCTCACCTACTTCCTATTACAGTTCTCTCTTTCACTCCAGTGCTAACCTTAGCAAAGGAAGGACTGCAAAAGCTGAATAAGGACAATAGACTGACACACTTTAATGATGATTCTTTAGTCACTATCAGGCCACCCCATTAGCTGGGGCCATATTCGGGGAGTCCTGAGATTCCCAAACATACATGATGGGCCTAGACCTCAAATAAATCCCTCTCTCCATTGTCACTGGTCATCTCTATCAGGAACAACACAATAGACCCCTTTGTGGGCTCCCATAGTACCTTGCCCTCAACTTGGATCAACAACGGTAGAGAGTGTTCCATCCTCTGAAGGGAGGATGGACAACATACTCTATGATACACCTGAGGAAGATGGGTCCTGAAATTGGGGCAGATTGGAACATTCATACTTATGACCACAGAATGTGAGCTCAGATCTACAGGGAGATCACATAGGCAGAGGTCACATAGGCTCCTAAGCTGAATATGGGCCCCAGACCACATCAAATCAATGGGGTTTATAGTCAACAATATTTATACCCCTTTCCCATATTAGGGAGCTAATCTCTTCCCTGATTCAGCTTTCTGTTCCTTTTCCAGCCACGACATCATCTCCCCAGACAATAACTTGGATCCACCTGCATATCAGATTTCAGGCTCAGGGAAAAAAAAAAAAAAACTAGTATAGCCACAGGCCCTTTGGAATATAACTAAAATATGCCTACTAGCTATCTACAAAATGGAGGACCCCCCCCCCCAACTCTTCATCTGCACTATTCCAGCCTTTAGGTTCATGTTTGCTAGCATGATGCCAACCAGACTTCCCTGGACAGACAACCCCACCAATATGTCCTGGAGCTCAGCTTCCCCAAAGCCCCACCCTACTAGGGAAAGAGAGAGGCAGGCTGGGAGTATGGAACGACCAGTCAATATCCATGTTCAGCGAAGAAGCAATTACAGAAGCCAGACCTTCCACCTTCTGCATCCCACAATGACCTTGGGTCCATACTCCCAGAAGGTTAAAGAATAGGAAAGCTTTCAGGGGAGGGGATAGCATACAGAGTTCTGGTGATGGGAATTGTGTGGAGTTGTAACCCTCTTATCCTATGGTTTTGTTAATGTCTCCTTTTTTAAATAATATTTAAAAAAATATATGTACTGCTTGTGCCAGAGTAATCCTCTGGTTCTTCATCTCTCACTCTCCCATGTCTATAAACAAATCTTTTTCAAAAAAAGTGGTCACTATTTTTCTCTCAAGTACATATGATTAAGAAGTCTGGAGCCGAGGTTAAGAATTATATTTCTGAAATATTATGCATGTACAAACTATTGTATTTTCTGTCGAATGTAAAACATTAATTCCCCAATAAAGAAATTTTAAAAAAAGAATTATATTTCTGGGGAGTTTGGGGGTAGGTAGCGCAGTGGTTAAGGCGCACAAAGCACAAGGACCTGAGTAAGGATCCTGGTTCGAGCCCCCAGCTCCCCACCTTCAGGGGAGTCACTTCACAAGTGGTGAGGCAGGTCTGTAGGTGTCAATCTTTCTCTCCCCATCTGTCTTCCCCTCCTCTCTCCATTTCTCTTTGTCCTATCCAACAACAACAACAATAACAACAGCGACCATAAAAACAACAAGGGCAACAAAGGGAAAATAAATATAATAAAGAAAAATTAAAAAAATAAAATAAAATAAAGTTTTTAAAAAAATTTTTTTTTAAATTATATTTCTGGCGAGTTGGGCAGTAGCTCAGCAGGTGAAGCGTATGTGGCAAGAGTGCAAGGAGAACAAGGGGACAGCTTAAGGGAGGAGAGGACTCCCCAGAGACTCACCAAGTGCAACTCTGAGTCTCCATTGCTACTACCCTCAGAATCTGGAGCAGCAACAGGGAGGGACACCAGGGGACAGAGATATAACCAGGAAACTCAGGAGAAGACCTATACCTCAGTGGCATAGCTGAGGGGCTGTGAAACTCTCTTTGCATAATCACTGGATTATCTCTGTCACACCCTGCTTTATCTCTTGGTCAGGAGTCAGTGATTAAGCTAAGAAGCCTATTGATAGTTTAAAAGCCCTCAGGCTCCCATAGCCTACAGGGAAGAAAAAAAAAAAAAAGAGGCTTTTAAACCACTGAGCTCCAACTCAGGGATTGAAACAACTGTTAATTTCCACAACTGTAAACCCTTTAAGTTACTTAGACACAAGTCAATCCAGGCAATAGTGATCAATAATTTGAAAAGTACTGATAAAGGGAACTCATAACATAATATATAAAATGGTTAAAACAACAAGGAAAAATATTGGAGAATCAAACCAGGACAAGAGTCCATCTAAAAGTCCTCCAGAGGGTGAAGCACAAAATAACGAGTTCAACATCCAAACATCAGCTAAGGAAATAATCACAGGAGTGAGTAAAGAGTTTGAAAAAATTATAATCAGAAATACAGGAACAACAAATGAGAATATGGAAGAAAATACTAATTATCTCATGGTTATCAGAGAGCTGAAAGCTGAAATCGCTGAGCTAAGAATGCAACTAGCTGAACAAGCTAAAACAGTATCAGAGCAGGGCAACAAAATAGATGAACTCCAGAAAACAGTAGAGGGCAGAGAGAATAGAATCTATGAGGCTGAAGACAGAATCAGCAAGATTGAGGATGAACTAGAGACAACTAAAAAAGAAGTAAGAGATCTCAAAAAGAGATTAAGAGATGCTGAAAACAACAACAGAGTCCTATGGGATGACTTCAAAAGAAACAATATATGCATTATTGGCATACCAGAGGAAGAAAGAGAAGGAGAGGAAGAAAGCATTTTCCAGGCCATAGTAGCTGAAAATTTCTCTAGTCCAGACAACATCAAAGACATAAAGATTCAAAAAGCCCAGAGGGTCCCAAACAGAATTAACCCAGACCTAAAGACACCAAGACATATCATACTAAGAATGGAAAGGAATAAGGATAAAGAAAGGATCCTGAAGGCTGCAAGAGAAAAACAAAGAGTCACCTACAAAGGAAAACCCATAAGATTAGCAGCAGACTTCTCCATACAAACACTACAGGCCAGAAGAGAATGGCAAGTAATCTATCGAGTGCTCAATGAGAAAGGCTTTCAGCCAAGAATACTATATCCTGCTAGACTGTCATTCAGACTAGATGGAGGCATCAAAACCTTCTCAGACAAGCAACAGTTGAAGGAATCAACTATCACAAAGCCTGCCCTGAAAGAAGTTCTGAAAGGTCTCCTATAAACAATCAGACCACCACAAATAGGCCATATATCAAAACATTCTAAAACTCTACAAGAATGGCGTTAAACTATCTTCAGTCTTTGATATCAATAAATGTCAATGGCCTGAATTCACCTATTAAAAGACACAGAGTAGGAAGATGGATCAGAAAACACAACCCAACAATATGCTGTCTACAGGAAACCCACCTAACTCAACAAGACAAACACAGACCTAAAGTGAAAGGATAGAAAACTGTCATACAAGCCAATGGCCCACAAAAAAGGGCAGGAACAGCTATTCTCATATCTGACATGATAGACTTTAAAATAGATAAGATTAAAAAAGATAGGAATGGACACTACTTAATGCTCAGAGGATCAGTCAATTAAGAGGACTTAACAATTATTAACATCTATGCACCCAATGAGAAGCCATCTAAATACATCAAATTTCTACTGAAAGAGCTACAGCAATATATTAACAGTAACACAATCATAGTAGGGGACTTCAACACCCCACTCTCTGAACTTGACAGATCATCCAGGCAGAAAATCAATAAAGACATAAGGGAGCTAAATGAAGAGATAGATAAACTAGAACTATTGACCATTTTCAGAGTCATTCATCCCAAGAAACTGGAATACACATTTTACTCAAATCCACATGGGTCATTCTCAAGGATAGACCATATGTTAGGCCACAAAGACAGCATCAGCCAATTCAAGAGCATTGAAATCATCCCAAGCATCTTCTCAGACCACAGTGGAATTAAACTAACACTTAACAATCAACAAAAGATTAGTAACAGTCCCAAAATGTGGAAGCTCAACAGTACACTTCTTAACAACTTCTGGGTCAAAGAGGAAATCAAGGAAGAAATCAAAATGTTTCGAGAGTTCAATGAAAATGAAGACACAAGCTATCAAAATATTTGGGACACAGCTAAAGCAGTCCTAAGAGGGAAGTTCATAGCTATACAAGCACACATTAGGAAACAAGAAAAAGCACAAATAAACAGCCTGATTGCACACCTTAAAGACCTAGAAGAAGAACAACAAAGGAACCCTAAAGCAACGAGAAGGTCAGAAATCACTAAAGTTAGGGCAGAAATAAATAACATTGAGAATAGGAAAACCATACAAAAGATCAACGGAAGTAAATGTTGGTTCTTCGAAAGAGTAAACAAAATTGACAGACCTTTAGCCAGACTCACAAAACAAAAAAGGGAGAAGACCCAAATAAATCGGATAGTAAATGAAAGAGGAGATATCACAACAGACAACGCAGAAATTCAACATATCATGCAAGGCTTCTATGAACAACTATATGCCACCAAGCTAGAGAACTGGGAAGAAATGGACGATTTCCTAGATACCTACCAACTTCCAAAACTAAGTAAAGAGGAAGTGGATAACATGAACAGGCCCATCACAGCTAATGAAATTGAAACAGTTATCAAAAATCTCCCCAAAAATAAAAGTCCTGGACCAGATGGTTTTACAAATGAATTCTACAAAACCTTCAAAGAAGAACTAATACCTCTACTTTTAAAAGTCTTCCAGAAGATTGAAGACACTGGAATACTCCCTGCCAGCTTCTATGAAGCCAACATCACCCTGACACCAAAAGCAGACAGGGACACAACCAAAAAAGAAAACTACAGAACAATATCTCTGATGAACATAGATGCGAAAATATTGAACAAAATTCTAGCCAACCGGATACAGCAGTATATCAAAAAGATTGTCCATCATGACCAAGTGGGGTTTATCCCAGGCATGCAAGGTTGGTTTAATATACGTAAATCAATCAATGTGATCCACCACATCAACAAAAGCAAGACCAAAAACCACATGGTCATATCAATAGATGCAGAGAAAGCCTTTGACAAAATACAACATCCCTTTATGATCAAAACACTACAAAAAATAGGAATAGATGGAAAATTCCTGAAGATAGTGGAGTCTATATATAGCAAACCTACAGCCAACATCATACTCAATGGTGAAAAACTGGAAGCATTTCCCCTCAGATCAGGTACTAGACAGGGCTGCCCACTATCACCATTACTATTCAACATAGTGTTGGAAGTTCTTGCCATAGCAATCAGGCGGGAGCAAGGAATTAAAGGCATACAGATTGGAAGAGAAGAAGTCAAACTCTCCTTATTTGCAGATGACATGATAGTATACATGGAAAAACCTAAGGAATCCAGCAAGAAGCTTTTGGAAATCATCAGGCAATACAGTAATGTGTCAGGCTATAAAATTAACATTCAAAAGTCAGTGGCATTCCTCTATGCAAACACTAAGTTAGAAGAAATTGAAGTCCAGAAATCAGTTCCTTTTTTTTTTTTTTTTAAACTCTACTTATTTGACTTAGCATAATGACTTTCTTTTTTAAATTTTTTTTATTATCTTTATTTTATTTAATGGATAGAGACAGCCAGGAATCGAAAGGGAAGGGGGTGACAGAGAGGGAGAGACAGAGAGACACCTGCAACACTGCTTCACCACTTGCAAAGCTTTCCCTCTGCAGGTGGGTGTTTGGCTGAGCTTCACTGATGGGAGACAGGCGACCAGGGACTCATGGCTGGGTGGGTACGCATTTCAGTCTTTATTCATACAGAATGCAGCACAATCTCCAGTTCCTTTTTCTATAGCAACAAAAACAATAAAATATCTAGGAATAAACCTAACCAAAGAAGTGAAAGACTTGTATACTGAAAATTATGAGTCACTACTCAAAGAAATTGAAAAAGACACAAAGAAGTGGAAAGATATTCCATGTTCATGGGTTGGAAGAATTAACATCATCAAAATGAATATATTACCCAGAGCCATCTACAAATTTAATGCTATCCCCATCAAGATCCCAAGCACATTTTTTAGGAGAATAGAACAAATGCTACAAATGTTTATCTGGAACCAGAAAAGACCTAGAATTGCCAAAACAATCTTGAGAAAAAAGAACAGAACCGGAGGCATCACGCTCCCAGATCTCAAACTGTATTATAGGGCCATTGTCATCAAAACTGCTTGGTACTGGAACATGAATAGACACACTGACCAGTGGAATAGAATTGAGAGTCCAGAAATGAGCCCCCACACCTATGGACATCTAATCTTTGACAAAGGGGCTCAGACTATTACATGGGGAAAGCAGAGTCTCTTCAACAAATGGTGTTGGAAACAATGGGTTGAAACATGCAGAAGAATGAAACTGAACCACTATATTTCACCAAATACAAAAGTAAATTCCAAGTGGATCAAGGACTTGGATGTTAGACCACAAACTATCAAATACTTAGAGGAAAATATTGGCAGAACTCTTTTCCGCATAAATTTTAAAGACATTTTCAATGAAACGAATCCAATTACAAAGAAGACTAAAGCAAGTATAAACCTAAGGGACTACATCAAATTAAAAAGCTTCTTCACAGCAAAAGAAACCACTACCCAAACCAAGATACCCCTCACAGAATGGGAGAAGAACTTTACATGCCGTACATCAGATAAGAGTTTAATAACCAACATATATAAAGAGCTTGCCAGACTCAACAACAAGACAACAAATAACCCCATCCAAAAATGGGGGGAGGACTTGGACAGAATATTCACCACAGAAGAGATCCAAAAGGCCGAGAAACACATGAAAAAATGCTCCAAGTCTCTGATTGTCAGAGAAATGCAAATCAAGACAACAATGAGTTATCACTTCACTCCTGTGAGAATGTCATACATCAGAAAAGGTAACAGCAACAAATGCTGGAGAGAGTGTGAGGTCAAAGGAACCCTCCTGTTTCGGGGTGTCTCTCTCCTTCTCCGGCAGGGTGGCCTCCAGGGGAAAGGTAACGGGCTGGTTCTTTCTCGCTCACAACAGGGGTGACACGAAGTAAAAGACACCAGGGGACTCTTAGCGTGAATCTAGAATCTGAGTCCTTAGAATCCCAGAATCCGTTTGTTAGCAAAATGGACATGAGTTAAATAGAAAATCAATGGAGGTAATTACTGTTGAAATATGACAAAAATTACAGGTTTCTTAACAGTCAGCATGCCCCTAAGGTAGGGGGCTGGTATGACAGGAATTGATGAGATACAAGACAGTTATTCTCCATGACACAAGCAACTTAATTATCCAAAGGTATTTGAGAGAAGCATAGGGGTTAAACCTGTAGAGTGAGACAGAGAGAAGATGAATATCAAGAGGCCATATAGTTTGGAATTTCTCTTGTCTGGGGTCTGAGGTGTGTGATGAAGTGTGTGATAAGGTGTGTTCTTCTGTGATAAGAAGGTGACTTTGAATAAGTGAATCTGTGGCCATGTGGCCTGCAGTTAATGGAGGGAAGTATTGGAGTTGCTGTGGGCCTGAGAGTCAAGAAGGAAAGAACCAAGTCTGAGTTTCCCCCCTTATGCTCACCTTGGTTGAGAGAGACTTACCAAGAGGTTATCTTCTCAGACCTCCATCCAAAGATGGGGGTGGTTCTCCCTAAGCTCTGTCAGGCTTACACATGTTACCAACACTCCTGCACTGCTGATGGGAATGTAAATTGATCCAACCTCTGTGGAGAACAGTCTGGAGAACTCTCAGAAGGCTAGAAATGGACCTACCCTATGACCCTGCAATTCCTCTCCTGGGGATATATCCTAAGGAACTCAACACATCCATCCAAAAAGATCTATGTACACATATGTTCTTGGCAGCACAATTTGTAATAGCCAAAACCTGGAAGCAACCCAGGTGTCCAACAACAGATGAGTGGCTGAGCTAGATGTGGTATATATACGTAATGGAATACTACTCAGCTGTAAAAAAATGGTGACTTCACCGTTTTCAGCCGATCTTGGATGGACCTTGAAAAAAATCATGTTGGGAGTCGGGCTGTAGCGCAGTGGGTTAAGCACAGGTGGTGCAAAGCGCAAGGACCAGCGTCAGGATCCCGGTTCGAGCCCTGGCTCCCCACTTGCAGGGGAGTTGCTTCACAAGCGGTGAAGCAGGTCTGCAGGTGTCTGTCTTTCTCTCCTCCTCTCTGTCTTCCCCTCCTCTCTCCATTTCTCTCTGTCTTATCCAACAACGATGACAACAATAATAACTACAACAATAAAACAACAAGGGCAACAAAAGGGAATAAATAAATAAAAAATAAAAATTAAATTAAAAAAAAGAAAAAATCATGTTGAGTGAAATAAGTCAGAAACAGAAGGATGAATATGGGATGATCTCACTCTCAGGCAGAAGTTGAAAAAACAAGATCAGAAAAGAAAACACAAGTAGAACCTGAAATGGAATTGGCGTATTGCACCCAAGTAAAAGACTCTGGGGTGGGTGGGGAGAATACAGGTCCATGAAGGATGATAAATGACATAGTGGGGGTTGTATTGTTAAATGGGAAACTGGGGAATGTTATGCATGTACAAACTATTGTATTTACTGTTGAATGTAAAACATTAATTCCCCAATAAAGAAATAAATTAAAAAAAAAAGTGCAAGGACCAGCATAAGGATCCCAGTTTGAGCCCCTGGCTCCCTACCTGCAGGGGAGTCACTTCACAGGTGGTGAAGCAGGTCTGCAGGTGTCTGTATTTCTCTTGATTTCTCTCTTTCCTATCCAATGACAGCAACAACAACAACAACAATAATAACCACAACAATGATAAAACAACAAGGTCAGCAAAAGGGGAAAAAATGGTCTCCAGGAGCAGTGGATTCATGGTGCAGGCACCGAGCCCCAGTGATAACCCTGGAAACAAAAAAATTATATATTTCTGCTATTTCCCCAACATAATTTTGGTTCTGTACTCTGTATGCTCGAATACTAGAAGGCCATTTTAAGGGCAAACATCAACTGAGTTTTGAATTGCCTTCAGCTTAGGTAAGAAAAGGCAACAAACAAACAAACATCTGAGAAAAAAAAAGAACAGGAGGGCCAAGTGGTGGTACTCAAGGATTCAGGTTCAAGTTTCTGCTCCCCACCTGCAAGAGAGGTGCTTCACAAGCAGTGAAGCAGGTGTGCAGGTGTCCATCTTTCTCTCTTCCGCTTTATCTCCTCACTACTCTCTATTTTTCTCTGTCTTATCAAACAAAATAGAAAATTTAAAAAAAGGGAGGGGGATGGCTGCCATTGGGAGCAGTGGATTCATAGTGCCAGCACCAAACTCCAGGAGTGTGATAACCCTGGTGGCAAATAAATAAATAACAGGAGTTCAGGCCAGGAATTATACCAAGGTCATCAAACCATCTTTGTCGTACTCTTCAACCTGTCAGAGAGATGGGAGCAGGCAGGCTTGGTGGAATATCTCTCTGAGTGAAAGCATATGGAAGCCAACATGTCATTACATCAAGCAAAAGCCATTCTGGGATGAGAATTCTGCTCTCTCCCAATATCTGGCAGCTATCTACAAGCAGAGCTCTCAGACTCTGGACAGCAGAGACTGACATTCCTGTCTGGGTTCTAGCCCACCCACTCCCAAGCAGGGGTGATTCGAGGAAGAAGGCTGGACTCAGCATGGGTGTTCTTCAGCAGAACCAAATATGTCTTTCTTCATCCTTTTGCTACCAGCTGAAAGAATTCTCCCTGTAGAAGTTTAAACCACAGCCACACAAATTGGAGAGACTGACTCAGCAGGTGCCCACTGTCCAACCATGTGCCTGTCTTCCTATGTCTTCTGGGGTAGGACCTGCAGCAGAGCTAAGACAGCTTTTCATCACAGGAAACATGTAGAAAGCCTCAGCTAGATGGGGGTGGAGAAGGCCCTGTGGTTTCAAGTTCTTCGTCAGATGAGGCTATAGAACAGTTCACCTCTCTCTACTGTCTGTCCAGGTCTCCAGTGTCAAGCAGCGTTCCAGAAACTGAGCTGATGGGAACTGCTAAAACCATCTACCAGACAATCTGCTTTAGAAAACCTCCTGCAAGAGAATACTTGACCAGGCAGGAGCAGTGGCAAAAGACAGAGGGCAAGCTCTAACTGCATGAATGAGAAACACTGGAAAGCAGACTGCTTGCAGAGTGTAACAAAGGTGTGAGGGATGCAAAGAGGCCCACGTTGCAGGGTCAGTGAGAGCAGAGATGCAGCTGAAGGCCAGGTATGGGAGTCCACAGATCAGCACCCACAATTCCCACTCATCCACACTGGATGATCTTCAGGTACCAGGGACAGAGAAAAGAACTCACTGTCTGGGGAGCATAGAACCAGACCCCAACAGTGCATGGATGTCCTGGCTGGGAGAGCAATCGAGCAGGAGGGGAAAAAAAATTGACTGCCTCTCTGTCATCCTCAGGGAAGTCAGCTCGCTGAGCGCAGTGCTTCCTTTTATAGTGCTTAGTGAGTGTAAGCTGCTGCTTGGTGTGTCCGCTTGGGTCTAACATGTTTTAATTAGGTTTCCTATCCTTCTCTGAGTCCCAGGACACATCTGGAGTAAGGGACATCATCCCAGGCTCAAGTAGGCTGCAGAAGGGACACAATGGCTTCCAGGAAAGAATAGAAGAAATGGCCATGTGCATAGTGTGGGCTGATATGGTGAGTCCAGGGCTAAGTCTGTCTTATGGGCAGGCAGCCTCTGGTCTGGAAAACTGTTACCATGGGAGGTGCAGGCCACATCCGGGTCCCCTTTACTCACCCAATGCCTGGGAGGTACTCACTTGGGGTTATGTCTCAGGACAGATGCAGGCTCCGTTGGGTCACACTCACCCTTCTTTGCTAAGGAGAGGTCTCTCTCCCCAGACTGCAGCTATCCTGAGCTTGGTCCAGGCCCTTTGGCCAAGGCAGGGTGTGTGTGTGGGGATGGGGTGGGGTGGGGTGAGGGGAGATTCTGAGTGGAGTTCAGGAGGGGCAAAGCCAGTCTCCATCTGCCCTCTCCTATGACTAGCTCCAAATCTACTATTCAGACAGCAGTGTTCTGGGCGCTGGGTACCACCTGGGAACATGTGTGCTGCAGATAAAACTCTACCCATAACCTACCCGGAGCTGCTCCACTGGTGCCCAGACCAGAAGCGAGATTCCATGTGCATGCTAAGTCCCAGAGCCCTTGTGACAGACTAGAAGAGAGAAACACCTCAGATACCTGCTCAGGACATGGGCTTCCCGAGCCCATCATATCTCGTGGGAGTGGAAAAGAGGGGCCCGTAAAAATGCCATTGGCCTGCAGTTCCAGCCTAGCCCTGACCCTGGGCAGTGTCAGGAAACTCCACCTCCGTGGGTCAGTCCTGCAGTAACACCCAGCAGCCCTGAGCAAGATGCCAGGGGCAGCACAGGCCCTGGAGAAGTGGAAGGAAACATGAAGTTTCGTTACTGGATAGCAAAAAAGACATTTTCCTAATGACTGATGATGAATGGCTGTGCTAGAAAAGACTTTACTGGGGGGTGAGGAGGGGGAGGTGGTGGTACACACATGGGTAAACGAACATAGTGTGGTGCGCAAAGACCCGGGTTCAAGCCCTCACTCCCCACCTGCAGTGGGGATACTTCACTAGTAGTGAAGCAGGTCTGTAGGTGTTTCTCTTTCTCTCCTCCTATCTCCCCCTCCCCTCTCAATGTCTCTCTGTCTTACAGAATTTTTTTTTAAATTATCTTTATTTATTGCATAGAGACAGCCAGAAACTGAGAGGGAAGGGGAGATAGAGAAGGAGAGACAGAGAGACACCTACAGCTCTGCTTCACTGCTCACAAGCTTTCCCCCTGCAGGTGGGGACCAGGGGCTCGAACCTGGGTCCTTGTGCACTGTAACATGTGCGCCCAACCAGGTGTGCCACAACCCGGCCATGAATAAATTCTTTTTAAAAAAATGGCTGCCAGGAACAGTGGATTCATAGTACAGGCACAAACCCCAGCAATAACCCTGCAGGAAACAAAAAAAAAAGGACTTTATCCTATTTCAAATTTTCTTCAACCTCAGATAATAAAATGATGGCATCACTATACAAGATTGCAGCTTATGAAAGAATCTAAGAAAAAAAAAACAGTTTAAAACGTATAACATGTTCAAAGCCTTCAAGAGCATGAAATCCTGTGATATGAAGGAATAAGGGTACATTATTTGTGAGGAAAACCCGAGTCCATCATTATTTCCCATCTAGTTATTTAAATTGTGAGCAAATTCACCGTAGCTGCTCCCACCCTGAATAATCCATTTACCAGGAACTCTGTTAAAAAGTTGTTAAATGCCTATGCATGTCACATGTCTGTGAGCTCCAAGAAAGTGAAGAGCATAGCACAATTCACTAAACAGATCAACTAAAGTCAACATCTGCAACTTCTCAAAACAAGCTGTCACAATTACTGAAGCACAGAACTGATTTTTGATCCAACAGGAAGGTATTAGAAAAAGCAGCATGTAGGGCACCAAAGTAAAAACCCTGTGGTGAGGGGTAGACATTCTGCTTCCTGGGCTGGTGGGGGGTGGGGGGAATGGGAGGGATGGGTCACAGTCTTTTGGTGGTGGGAATGGTGTTTATGTACACTCTTATTAAAGTGTAGTCAAATAGCCAGACCTTCCAAGACCTTCTGCAACCCACAAGGACCTTGGGTCCGTGCTCCCAGAGGGATAGAGAATGGGAAAGCTATCAGGGGAGGGGATGGGATATGGAGATTGGGTGGCGGGAATTGTGTGGAGTTGTACCCCTCCTATCCTATGGTTTTGTTAATGTCTCCTTTCTTAAATAAAAAATAAATTTAAAAAAAAACAGAAAAAGCAGCATGGGGGGGGGTGGTTGGCCTGTTGCGCAGTGGGTTAAGCACACATGGCATGAAATTCGAGGACCAGTGTAAGGATCCCGGTTCGAGCCCGGGCTCCCCACCTGCAGGGCGGTTGCCTCACAGGTGGTGAAGCAGGTCTGCAGGTGTCCATATTTCTCTCCCCTCTCTGTCTTCCTCTCCTCTCTCCATTTCTCTCTGTCCTATCTGGCAACAGCAATGTCAATAACAACAACAATAATAAACAGCAGTGATAAAAACAAAGGCAACAAAGAAAATAAATAAATAAAATATTAAAAAAAAAAAAAAAGAAAAAGCAGCGTCACCTCCACACCTGTGGACATCTAATTTTTGACGAGGGGCCCAAAATCTTAATAGAAAGAGTCTCTTTAATAAATGGTGCTGGGAAAACTGGGCTGAAATGTGCATAAGAATGAAACTGAGCCACTACATTTCACCACACACAAAAGTAAACTGCAAATGAATTAGGGGCTTGGATGTTGGACCAGAAACTATCAAATACTTAGAGAAAAATATTAATAGAACTCATATATATATATATATATATATATATATGATTTTTTTTCCCCCTCCAGTCACTGGGGCTCAGTGCCAGCCAGCACTATGAATCCACCGATTCTGCCAGCCTTTTTTTTTTTTCTTTTTCATTCAATAAGACAGAGAGAAATTGAGAGGAGAGGAGGAGGAGAGATAGAAGTAGGGAGAGCGGAGGTCGGGCGACACTGCGGTTTAAGTGCACATGGCGTGAAGCGCAAGGACCCGCCTAAGGATTCTGGTTCAAGTCCCAGTCTCCCCAACTGCAAGGGGGGTCGCTTCACAAGCGGTGAAGCAGGTCTTCAGGTGTCTGTCTTTCCCCCTCTCTTTCTTCCCCTCCTCTCTCGATTTCTCTCTGTGCTATCTAACAATGACAGCAATGACAACAATAATAATAACGACATCAACAAGGGTAACAACAAGGGCAACAAAAATGGGAAAAATAGCCTCCAGGAGCAGTGGACTCAGTGCAGGCACCAAGCCCCAGCGATAACCCTGGAGGCAAAATAAATAAATAAATAAATAAATAAATAAATATGGGTAGAAAGATAGGTACCTGCAGATCTGCTTCACCCCTAGTGAAGCGTTCCCCCAGCAGGTGAGGAATGGGGGGCTGGAACCTAGGTCCTTGAGCATATCCTTACATATAGTACTATGGGCACTTAACCAGATGCGCCATATATACAGAACTTTTATTTGCCACCAGGGTTATTGCTGGGGCTCAATGACAACTCAATGAACCCACTGCTTTCAGTGACCTTCCCCCCCCATTTTTATGATTTTTTCTTTCTATTTTGTTTTTTGCTAGGACAGAGTGAAATTGAGAGGGGCGGGAGAGATGACAGATATAGACAGACAGATACCTGCACACCTTCACTTTCCTTCCTGCAGGTGGGGAGCAGGGGCTGGAACCTGGGTCCTTGCTCATGATAATATGAGCGCTTAATGGGGTGATCTACCTCCTGGCCCCCAAATATATTCTGACAAGATTGTAAACCCAAGTTTCTTTCAAATTTGGTTAACCGTAATAAAAAGAAGTATTACTGTCGCAGAACATTAGGGGAAGAGACAACTCAGACTATCAATAGAGCTGGGGTGGTGGCACAGAGGAATTTTTTGCCTAACAAACCAGAGGTCCCAGGTCAGATCCCCCACCATATCCCAGCTTCATATCCCCATTAACAGGTATGGGGGGTATCTTTTTTAAAGGTAGTGCACCCCCTTCTCCAGCTAGATGTAGGCATATTTATTTATTTACTTATGAAAGACAGATCCAAAGAGGGAGACACACAGAGACCACAGTGTTGGTTCTGATTTCTGCTGGGAATTGAACCTGGGAGCAAAGAGCCTCAGGCATGAAAGTTTTTCACATAACCGCTATGCTGTCCCAAAATATTTTTAAAAGACTTATTACTTTTGTGTGTGAGTTTTTCCCCCTCCCCTACCAGACCACTCCTGTTGCTCACAGTGGTGCTGAGGACTGAACCTGAGACCTTTGCTGCCTCAGGCATGAAAATCTTCTTGCATAGCCATGATGCTATCTCCTCAGCCCCGACATCGCATTAAAATTAAAGTCCTAACGCCACAAGCCGTAAGACTGCTCAAGCATAATCTTGACTTACATAGCGGAATTCTAGAACAAAGCTGGAACGAAGCGCCGTGAACACTAGCTCCCGGCTAAGCCGCGTTGCCTTGCACACCGCGCTTTCCAAAGCCACCTCCCGTTGCGCACGCGCAGTCGGAACGGCCCGCCGCAGGCTCCGCGGCTCTGAGACGCTCCGAGTCCCCAGGCAGCTACAGGCTCACGCGCGGACTTTGGCCGCGCAGGCGCAGTGGGCGTGCCTTTTCGCGGGCGGCGGCGCCTTTTGCTCTCGCGTGTCTTGGCGCCTGGGCGGCACAGTGCCGTTGGGCCTACTAGGGGCTGGGGGTCCGGGGTCGTGGGCCCCCGAGGGGTCTGGGCAGCACGGAGGCTCCGGGAGTCACTGAGGGCGCGGGGCCGGGCGCCGCCAACGGAGCGCTGTGCCCTGGCGCTCCGCCGCCCGCCTCGCAGTTCGCGCTGCTGGTGATGCGGCCCTGTGGCGGCGGCGGCGGCGGCAGCGGCGGGCAGGACGAGGCGGCGGCGGCCGAGGCCGCGGCGCGACCGGCCTCGGGCCTGGGGGGCGGCGCCGGGCCGGGTCAGCCGGTCAGACTCCTGGGGGAAGTGACCGGGGATGGCGACGAGGACGTGGGGGAGGACGAAGCCGAGCTGCTGGACACTTCGGATCCCCCGGGGGGAGGCGAGAGCACGGCGAGCCTGGACGACCTGGAGGACGAGGAGGCGCAGTCGGGCGGCGAGGGCGGCGGCGCGGGGGCCCGCGGGCCGGGCGGGGGCGGCGGCGGCTGCAAGACCTGCACCTACGAGGGCTGCAGCGAGACCACCAGCCAGGTGGCCAAGCAGCGCAAGCCGTGGATGTGCAAGAAGCACCGCAACAAGATGTACAAGGACAAGTACAAGAAGAAGAAGAGCGACCAGGCCCAGAACTGCAGCGGGGCCGCCCCTCCTGGCGGCACGGGAAACGTCAAACTGGAGGTGGGTGGCCTTAAAAAGAGGGTAAGGGGGCGGGCGCCAGCGCGGCGGGCTAAGCGCACGGGGTGCAAAGGGCAGGGACCGGCTGAAGGATCCCGGTTCGAGCCCCCGGCTTCCCACCTGCAGGGGAGTCGCTTCACAGGCGGTGAAGCTGGTCTGCAGGTGTCTGTCTTTCTCTCCCCCCGCCCCTGTCTTCCCCTCCTCTCTCCATTTCTCTCTGTCCTATCTAACAATGACGATAGCAATGATAATAAGACAGCAATAAAGACAATAATAATAGCAACAGTGATAACAAGGGCAACAAAAGGGGAAAAAATGGCCTCCAGGAGCAGTGGATTCGTAGTGCAGGCAATAACCCTGGAGGCACCAAAAAAAAAAAAAAAGGAGGGTAGATTTTGAGCTTCACGATAGGGGCGTGGGGAGTGGGAACACAGACCTTTGGTGGCGGGAAAGGTGTTAATATACACTCCTATTAGCATAATCTTTTAAAAGTTTATTTATTATTATTGATATTTATTTGTTCCTTTTTCTCACCCTTGTTGCTTTATTGTTGTAATTATTATTGTTGCTGTTATTGATGTCGTTGTTGGCTAGGACAGAGAGAAATGGAGAGAGGAGGGGAAGACAGAGAGGGGGAGAGGAAGATAGACACCTGCAGACCTGCTTCACCGCCTGTGAAGCGACTCCCCTGCAGGTGGGGAGCCGGGGACTTGAACCTGGATCCTCACGCTGGTCCTTGTGCTTTGCACCACCTGCGCCTAACCGGCTGCGCTATCACCCGACCCCCAACTTATAATTTTATAATAAAAAAAAAAAGAGTCTCTCCGGGAGGTGGAGGGGAGAGCAGGAGACACCCCATGTTCAGACCTTCCACCTGCTTCTCCCAAGTGAGGTAACCGCAACCCACACCTGAGGGTAAGTGCCAGCCCTGAAAGTGAGACAACCGCCTGCAAGGCCTCCTGCAACACTTCTGTTGCACTGTGGTGAGCAACCTTTCATGGGAAAGGATGTGACAGGTCAGCAAGGCTGTCATTTCAAAGGTAAATCCAGGCTGGCTTGAGAGGAGCGGACGGTCTGCTCACTTTAGAAGCAGGTAGAGACACTAAGGACCTAGATGCAATTGGGACTTTGAGGAAGGTGATCGCTTCCCATACTCAGGGCCCAATTCTGGATTCCTACTCTTGGTGCCTTCCTCTAGTTTACCTTAGTTTTACTTCTACCTTGGTCATAGGATTCTGATTTGCAGTACGCTGCTCACAGTATCACCTATTCTTACTACTCTGTTCTCAGCACTCATCCTTAATTCCCTGCTCTTAAAAGTCCTATTCTCAGTACCCGTATCCTCACCCATTTTCTGTGTAGCCGAAGAGAAGAAAAATTGAATAATTATGGGGTGGTAGGTCTCAGGGGATGTTTGATTTGAACTGTGTGAATATATTAAAGCCCAGTGATCTGGAGTTGGGGCTGCAATAGGCTGCAAATCTGCGTTTCATTCATTGACTCTTTGCCTTTAAATCGGTGATTAAACTCTCAGATTTTCATCCTTTCACTATCAAATGAGCACAAAAATAGTGCGCAGTTCATAGTGTTGCTGTGAATGTTTGAGAAATTCCATATTGAATGATCACATGGTATTAAACAGCGAAAGTAAACTTTAGCCTTTGTTGTCATTAGCAATAGTAATATAGTTTGAAGTTGTTCCAGATATTTCATTCCTGTGTGTCTCCCTCTTTTTGATAAGGTTATAATCCCTCAGTGGAAAGCAAAATTACATTTTGTTGAAAGTGACCCAGAAAATATTCTTTAAATGAAAGCTGCCCTAGGATATATTCTGAAAGTCATTACCAAGAAACTCTTCTTCACTGATCCTGGGAACTTAAATTGGTCCAGCCCCCCTGTGGAGAGCAGTCTGGAGAACTCTCAGAAGGCTAGAAATGGACCTACCCAATGCTATTTCCTCTCCTAGTGAAATAACAAATATCTAAGGAATCAAACACAGTCATTTAAATAGATCTGTGTACACCTGTGTACATAGCAGCACATTTTGTAACACCCCAAACTTGGAAGCAAAACAGTGTCCAACAATAAATGACTTGGACTGAAGTGGGTGCAGTGTGTAGCACACCAAAGCAAAGAACTCTGGGGAAGGAGGACAGGGAGAGGAGGGGGGGGCTTTCAGGTCTTGGTGCATGATGATGGAGAAGGAACTAAGTTGAGAGTGAAAGTGTTTTACAGACACCTCTCATGGTGAGACAAGAAATCATACACATGCCAACAACTGTATTATACACCATTAACCTCTCAATTTTTTTTAAAACTGTCTCTTAAGTAATATATATCACTTTTGTGTTACTATTCCACCCAAAGGCAAGCAGGCTTTAATTTTGGTTAGTTTTAAAAATGTTCACTTTCTACTTGGCTTTTTTTTTTTTTTTTGTAATATTGAAAGAGATCATATATGAAGATATCCCTTTAAGGATCCTGGTTCGAACCCCCCCCCCCCACTCACCACCTGCAGGGGAGTCACTTCACAAGTGGTGAAGCAGGTCTGCAGGTGTTTATCTTTCTCTCCCCCTGCCTTCCCCTCCTCTCTACATTTCTCTCTGTCCTATCCAACAACGACAACATCATTAACAATTATAACTACAACAATAAAACAAGGGCAAAAAAAAGATACCCCTCCCCCTCTTTGCCTCCCTATTGTTTTTGACACCTGTTAAGAAGTCAGAGACCTCAGGCTGAAAATGTTGAAGAGAAGGGAATAAAACTGATGATGATGGTAATAGCTGCCAAGACTTTCACTTTGTGAGGAACTTTCCTAAATTCTCATACAGAATGAGCAGGAAAGAATAGAAGCAAAGACCTGTACATTACATAATTGAAATTCAAGTAATAATTATGGGATATCACTCTATATAAATTGTTAAATCTGTTTTTAATTTTATTACAGGAAAGTGCAGATAACATACTGTCCATGGTTAAACAAAGATCAGGATCTTTTGGTGATCGACCTGCAAGACCTACTCTTTTAGAACAAGTATTAAATCAGAAAAGACTGGTAAATATCTGTAAAGTGGTTACGAATTTATTGGCAAAAGTTAGAATTGTCTTGCTTTGTTGTTGTTTAGATTTTAAAATTTTAAACTGTTTATAAGAATTGAATTGTGTACACTATATTGAGTTATACACATTGGAATTTCATAAATGCCGATCTAAGATAATAGCAGAAATATGTTTTAAAGTCAGTTTATTGGGCTGGGGAGATAGCATAATGGTAATGCAAAAGACTCTCATGTTTGAGGCTCTGAGGTCCCAGGTTCAATACCCAGCACCACCATAAAGCCAGAGTTGAGCAGTGCTCTGGTGTTTCTCTCTGTGCCTTTCTCTGTATCTCTCATAAAATAAAATGTTTTTTTTTTTTAAATAAGATCAATTTATTGAGGAAATGTAAGTTTATGAGACTTGCTATTATAGGGAAACAGTCTTCACATCTTCCTTTAGGTGTCAGCGTATCTCACCCAACACCAGATTGTCATTTCCACTATAGGATACAGATGCTGGGAAATTATGCCAATGCAGTCACATCTGCCATGTTGTCCCCTCAGGGTACTGCTAGTTCCCGCTAGAGTTGGGACATTCTCGGAGTGCCTGTTCAGCCATGTTGTGCTCTCAGGACATTGTCTATATCCCCGCAATATCTGGAGTGCTTTGTTTACTCCTCCCCCCTCCCATTCTCATGAGAGGTATCATCCTATCCTGGAGTGCTATGGTTACTCCTCCCCCTTCCCATTCTCGTGAAAGCTACTCCTATAAAAACCCTTCGTTTTCTGCACCTGGCTCTCTCGCTCTCTTGCCAGCGCTTCACTCTGGTGTTTGGTGTTCAGACACAGGAAAGGTTACTGCGTGAGGCGGCCATTTTCGCTACCTCCACGTGGCCCAACCTGCTTCTCTAGCACCCAACTCTGAGGTGCCAGCGCAAATAAAGATTTGTGTTTCCTCTTCGCTCCAGACCCCCTCTCTCTCATCTCCGTGGGCCTGGCACAACAACAGGATACTGGTTCCTCACTCCCTTTCAGCTTCCTTCAAACTCCTCTTCCCTCCCTTTTTGTGTGTGTGTTTGGATTTACTGAAACCAACTAAAGTCACAAGTAATTCTTTCTATATTTTCCCTACCCTGTCATCTCCTAAAGGTAACTCCCAAGTTCTAAAAACAGTTTACTTGTTGTTGTTTTTTTTTGCAAGTCCATATGTATCAGTTCTCTAGATTCCTATTCCGTAGTTGTTTTTCATCTCTTTAACTTATTTCACTAGGCATTATCACTTTCAGTTCCATTCATTCTATCCTAAAGGACACAATGTCTTCTTTTTTAATTGCAGAATAATATTCCATGGAATATATATCTGTAACTTCTTTCGCCTATTACCTCTCAGTCATTTAGGCTGTTTCTACTCTCTAGCCACTGTGAATAATAAAGCTATGAATATTGGAGTACATATGTCCCTCTGGATAAGTGTTTGTGTATCCTTTGGATAAATGCCCAAGAGTGGTATTGCCAGGTCATAGGATAATTTCATTTCTGTTTGTTTAAGGACTCTCCAAAGGTACTGCACCAGTTAGCATTCCCACCAGCACTGTAGCTCAGTGCCGTTTTCTTCACAACCTCACCAATACCTGTTGTTCCCTGTTATGTTGATATAGGTCATTCTTACAAGTGTAAGATGGAATTTCAGTGTAGTTTTGATTTGTATTCCTCTAATGATAAGTGAAGCATTTCTTCAGCTACCTGTGGGCCATGTGTATCTGTTTTTTTGACAATTGCCTGTTCAGTTCTTTTGGCCCATTTTTTATTGGAATATTGGTTTGGGCTTTTTTGTTTGTTTTTAGTTTTTTGTTAAGTTGTACTAGTTCTTTATAGATGTTTGATATCAATCATTTTTCTGCTGTGTAAATATCTTCTCCCCATCACTGAGATACCTGGTTAACCTTGGGTAATTTGCTTTCAATGTACAATAACCTTTTAGTTTGATATAGTCCCATTTATCTACTCTATCTACTGATAGACACATGCCCTTGGACTTGAGTCTCCAAATATACCTTTGATGTTAAGATCCTGCAATGTTTCACTGATATTTTCTTATATTTTAGAGTTTCTGCCCAAAGGCCTAGGCTCAAGCCCCTGGTCCCCATCTGTGGTCTGGGGGAGGAGGGGAGCAGGGCTTCATAAATAGTGAAACACTGTTGCAGGTATCTCTCTCTCTCTCTCTCTCTCTCCCTCTCCCTCTCCCTCTCTCTCTCTCACTCCCTCTCCCCCTTGCCTCTTGATTTCTCTGTCTCTACCAAAAATAAATTAAATGAAGGAATGGAAATGATGAATATACAAATACTATTGTTTCCAAGCAGTTACAGTCTTAAATTTTAATTTAATAGTTTGCTAATATTACTATTATTAACAGAGATGTACTGCTATATGCATATATTATAGACATAGTTTTAATTTCTTCATAAAGAAGTAGTAGAACTTAATAAAGAGTAAGTGGGAGAAACGAGTTCCAGTATTAGTCTTTTATTTTAAGTATTTTTGTAATATTTATTTATTCATTCCCTTTTGTTGCCCTTGTTGTTTTATTGTTGTAGTTATTGTTGTTGTTGATGTCGCTGTTGGATAGAACAGAGAGAAATGGAGAGAAGAGGGGAAGACGGGGAGAGAAAGATAGACACCTGCAGACCTGCTTCACCGCCTGTGAAGCGACTCCCCTGCAGATGGGGAGCCAGGGGATCAAACAGGGATCCTCACATGGTCCTTGGGTTTGCGCCACCTGCACTTAACCCAGGGCGCTACCACCCGATTCCCTCCAGTACTAGTCTTAAGGCTATTTCTACACTAGCCATTTTCATATGGACCCCCTTTCCTTGATTTTTCCCCTTACTATAATTTTGAGCCAGTGCTGTTCTTGACTGTCTGTTCTTTGACTGTTTCAAAGAATGTATGTATGTTTGCAGACAGTGTAAAGCATTTTGCTTATCTGCAGTCACCCAATAAGATCAGGCTTCACTGATGATTTTTAGGTTTTAGTCATGTTGTGTGTTTACAGATTTTACTAGTAGCAATTCAAAGCTTAATTGCAGTGCTCTAGATGTAAACATGAGTGCAATTCAGTCATGTTTGATTTTGGACCCATATTGTATGGGCATTTTAGAGCAATTTCATAGCTTGACTGAAATCCAATCCCATTAAAATAATGCTACTCACATATAATTTTTTCTTTTTAAGTCATTATTGAGAAGTCCAGAAGTGGTGCAGTTTTTACAGAAACAGCAGCAACTATTAAACCAGCAAGTTTTGGAGCAGAGGCAGCAGCAGTTTCCAGGAACATCAGCGTGAGGATATTTATCCAGAAGATCTGCATGTTTTTTCTTTTTCTTTTTTTTTTAATCTTACCATAGTATGCAAACATTTTTATACTAAATATAAGTGAAGTGAAATATGCTTGTAGATCCTGATGGTTGTTTTCCTGTAAATGTATGTGTACATTTGTGGACAGATAAGTATTGCACTCTGTGCATCTCATCCTTTCAGATCACCATGAATTTGAAATAATCAGCTTATATTTCCCAAAGTAATATTTAATTACATTTTTTCTTGTAAATATTCCTCTTCAGTCTCTGTTACTGAAGGTAATGAAGCAGTTACTTTCTATGAAAGTCAAGAAGTTAATAGATAATAATCTTGGATCATTTAGCTTAGGGTTTATTACCAAGGAACAGCTGAAAATGTATGAGTATGTTTTCTGCTTGTAAAAATAACCTCAGAAACTGCTGGGTTCTAGTGAATGGACCAAGAATGCTCTGTGGTATCTGGAATGATCCCACCCAACTAAGAATATTATACATAGTACCAGTAATGCTCTTCTTAAACACTGTTAAGCTACTTCTGATGATAAACATGTAGACAGAGCACCCTGAATTGAGTTCTTGTAATAGCCATTTCTTTACAGTTGAAACTGGAGCTGTCAAAGAGGTAAGCACGTTTTTATACCTATGAGGAAAGTGATTGTCAATGTCAAATATGTTAAATTAAGTTGTACATCTATTTTCAGAGATGTACTGGTATAGTGGAAGGATTAAGTACACTTCAAGTATACTGGAATGGATGCATCTCCTAAAGTTAGCTTCACTATTTCACATTACCTATTAATGTTAACCTCTTTAAAACAAACTCTTTTGTATATTGAACTTGTGGACAGGACATATATATCTTATTCCACTAATGCTAGCAATAAATTATTTTTGTATTCATTTCTTTTTCAGTGGAATATCTTAAATAATTGACAGTATTGTCAGTGTTTTTCAAAATTACATTATTTTAAGACCATGTTATTTCAAAGTGATGTTCAAAGAACAGTAATTTATACAGATACTTTTTATTGTATTTTATCTTGGGAAACCTTTAAAAAGTCAAACCTACTAATAGTAAGAGTAAGAAAATTGAATGTTAAGAGAATGTTTTAATATTGGGACAATACATGTTTATGTCTCAAGTTTAACTCCAGAAATGCATTAATTTATTTATTTTTAAACTCTAAAATTTCATGTTAAACTTAATCAAAGCTGTTTTAAAAGTAGTTGAAAAGAAAAAATCTTATTGTTCATCTTTTGATATGTCTTAAACCTATGTATCTGTGCAAAAAATGCTTTTTACCAAAATTTATTCATTAAAGTCCAGTTTTCTTTTGAGCTGTTGTGTATGCTTGTCTTCCTTTTGAGTATTTTACATTGAATGCAGAGGAATTCATTTACATTTATTATGAACTACTAAATTTGCTTTCTTATTTATGATGTTGGGAGCTCTACTGAATCCTTAAAGTGTAAGAAAAACAATGTCAAAAAAACCCCGAAAAACTGAATTTATCTCTTTACCCTCTAAATCTGTGTTGGGAGGGGCATTGTTACTTAACTTGTTTCAGCCAGTACTATGTGAGGAAGAATACTATACCAGCTCAGAATAGACTTCCAAAGGTGTTGAACACTTCCACTTGTTCTTTTAGAACACTACCCAGCTACCATAGTGCTTGTACAGCCTAGCAAAACTGCTAGGTAGTGAAACTGCATACCCCCATCACCTCCACTGGTGCCACCTAGAGCTGGTGAGCAACTAGACATGATCAATTTTGTATGTTTCACTAGCTCTCCCCCAGACACCCTGCCAGTTGACTGCAGATACACTGGATCCCAGTTAAGCTCAATCAGGCAGGCTTCACCCAAATACACAGAACCTACACAGCTTAACTAGAGACTTGTAAGCAATAATAAATATTTATGACTACAAGCCACAAAGTTTGGGGGTACTTCTTATACAGTGTTGATGAGGCTATAGGCAAATGATACCCTAATTGTATGATTGCTACATTACAAAGCATCCAAACTTACAGGATTAAACAGTAATTTGCTGTTTCTGCTAGTTCTGTATATAATGACTATGATCTAATAACTGATGGCTTTTGGCTTTTATGGCTTTTGGGTTTCCTATCTTGGTTGAAAAGGCCTCAGTCATTCTGGTAATTAATTACAGTTTGTTTCCTTTTCTAAAATTATGATCAATAAAGATATTGTCAGATAGTCCTAGTTTTTTGGTATATAAGTGATAAAGGAAAATTAATACTCTTATCATTTTAACTCCCTCAGTTCCTAATTTTCTTTATATTCTCAATATATATAATGATAACACATGCTGTTGAATGGTGCTTACAGTAGGAGCTTTGTTCACCTAGCAGTTTACAATGGGCTGAACTGTCATTTGTTTAGTAGGCTTGCCTCACTATAGAAAAAAGTCTCATTAGGGTGGAGGGTAGATAGCATAATGCTTTTGCAAACAGACTCTCATGCCTGAGGCTCCAACATCTCAGGTTCAATCCCCTGCACCACCATAAGCCAGAGCTGAACAGTGCTCTGATTAAAAAAAAGAAAGAAAAAAGTCTCATTACATTACTTTTATTAAGCTTACAGTTAAATGTTTTTGAAACATGAAAATAGATGATGTGTTTAATAGTTAGATGAATTAAGTTCATCTATTAGTCAGGACATTAAAATTAGATAATGCTTATTCCATTATTCCGAGCACATAAATTAATCTCTAAATCAGGCGTGGGAAAACTTGTCTTCACCTGGGGCCATTTGGATATTTATAACATCACTGGAAGGCCAAAGTTCTTAACTTAAAAATTAGCCCAGCTCCAGGAGGTGGCACAGTGGATTAAAGCATTGGATTCCCAACCACGAGGTCCTGAGTTCAATCCCCAACACCACCTGGACTGAGTGATGTCTGGTTCTTTTTCCTCTCTCCTGTCTTTCTCATGAATAAATAAATTCTTTAAAAAAAATCAGCATGAATGTTGTCATGAACAATAGCTCCTAGATTTACTGAATTTTGAATCACTTCTTCAATTGCTTTGGCAAGGCCAGAACAAATGATGTTGCAGGCTGCTTCTTCATACCTCACTATAAATTTAGAGCTTAAACTAGGGATTTCAGAATCCTCTTCTGTACCTGAACCAGAATATATTGGATTTCATTTGTTTTACGTTTTGTAATTTTCAAAACACTAGTTTTTGAATAAAAGGCTCTATTACTTTTTTATACATATACAAGGGAAACTCTAAAGTTTAATAGGAAGGCTAAGTTTTCCCAGACAGTTACACATTTCCCCTTCTAATTTAGGTCGGAAAGAAAATTTCAATGAAGAGAATTAATGATCTATATGTTGGGGCTGAGTGGTAGTGTTCCTGCTTGAGTGCACACATTAAAGTGCACAAGGACCTAGACCAATCCCCTGGTCCCAGCTGCAGGGGAGAAGCTTCAGGATCAATGTGAAGCAGTGCTGTGGGTGTCTCTCTCCTCCCCTCTCAGTTTCTGTCTCTATCCAAAATAAATAATATTTTAAAATCTTTTTTTTAAAAAGTAATCTGTTAAGATTTATTTATATTCCTCTTGCATCTTAGTTTTTCCTTTTTTTTTTTTTTTTCTTGTCAGAGAGTGATTGAGGAGGTGAAGGAGAGAGAGAGAAAAAAAGAATAGAGACACTCAAAGCCTTGCATCACCGCTTGTGGTGCTCCTCCCCTGTACATGGGGACTGGGAGCTAGAACCCTGGTCCTTGCACACCTAATTCTTTAGCTTTTTTTCCTATAGGTAATGTCTATGGCAATGTATAGGTGTTTACAGTAATGAAATTGTTCTTCCTTGTACACAATAATAATTCACTTAAATCTTGTTACTATTTAGAAATTTTTTTTCTTTAAAATTATAGCAAAATTAAAAAAAATACATTTATTCCCTTTAGTTGGCCTTGTTGTTTTATTGTTGTAGTTATTATTGATGTTGGACAGGACAGAGAGAAATGGTGAGAGGAGGGGAAGAGAGAGAGGGGGGAGAGAAAATAGACACCTGCAGACCTGCTTCACTGCCTGTGAAGTGACTCCCCTGCACGTGGGGAGCCGGAGCCAGGGGCTCAAACCGGGATTCTTACACTGGTCCTTGTGCTTTGCGCCACCTGTGCTTAACCTGCAGCGCTACCGCCTGACTCCCTTATAGCAAAATATTTTCAGAGGCTGACAATTAAGCCCTGTTATGCCAAAATGTTGAATTCAGAACTATCACCTAATTTTATTAGCACACATGGGATTTTTAAAGCCATTCCATTTTAAAAATGGCTTAAAATGGTCTTAACCCATATTCAGCAGCTCCTACAAGATTTTTAGGGAAAAAAGTGAGCCAAGAGACACAGGTAGAATATTTTTTATTGTAAGCAACCAGATAAATACCCATTTGAAGGATGGCTGAAGCCTTGATATAATTGAAAGCATTATGTTAATAGCTTCCTCTTTTTTTGTTTTAATTTGAGTTTAAACTTAACATACACCAGAATCACATAATCTTGCCATACAGTTCAGCTGTTAAATCACACAGAAATTTGAAATGCATATTTTTGCTTTATTTATTGAACACACATATGTATGTATGAAATATTTGAGACACAAACTTAAACCAGCAGCACTTTAAAGTCTTGCAAATACACTTATAAAATGTGTTTCTATCATGATGGTATTCAATAGTTCCCTAAAAGCAATGAAAAGGTTTTTTAAAAAATATCAGGTTTTCCAATTTTTCCTAATTTGCACTGAATGTAAAAAAATAAAAACAAAACAAAAAATGTAATAATTTCTTTATAGTCCTGAATTACTGGAAGATACTAAAATATCTAACAAACTTTTTCATATCTTAATTTTAAATAAGAAAAACAGCAGATTTGAATATGATAAATACCCTGGATTTTATAAGAATGCCATTTTTTTTTTTAATTTTCTCTTGCACAAACTTTGTCCATGGTAGCTTTAAAAATGTTTGGCATTGCTGATACAGTTAGTGGCTTAGCATGCTTACTTTACAGCTATCTTGAGAAATAACAGTTACATTTTAAAAAATTCCTACCTCAAAGTATGAGTGCTAAGTGAGTATATTGAGAAGTTTGAAGTCAAATACTGCATCATAATTTGTGACAATTCTTGCTAGTGAAAGGTTTTAAAGTGCTGATTAAAACATATTTGTTACAGTGACCTAAAGGTGAACTTCCCAACAAATCTGAATTCTCTAATTAAGGCTTTATGGAAAGACATGTCTGGTGATATGCATATGCGCCACCTAAATGTAATTTCTTCAAAATGTTCAGGTACACTGAATATTCTGTCATTTCCCAAAACTACACAAAAAAACCTTCTTTTAAAACAAAACAAAACAATCCACTTATAAACAGCCAGTTCCAATGAATCCTATAAAGGTATATATTACCAGAGGCTTTTTGATTGTTTCTGGTGAGATCAAGAAAGCTATCATTGCTCTCTGCAGCACAAACCATGAGTAGTTTATGCTCATATGAAGTAGACTTGCCCTATTAGTACCTTTTCAAAAAAAAAAAAAAGGAGAGGAATTACTGCAAAATAAGGAAACAACAATAACAACAAAAAAAGAAAGAACTTTAAGTCAGAAGAAAACTAGCATTCAGGATATCTTCATCCACTGCCTGGATGCTCAGAGAAGAAAGGAAATTAAGTTTCAAAATCAGATAAAAAGAATTACATTTTTTTCAAGCAAAAGACAACTCACCTGTTTTGTTTGAAAAGATCTAAAACATGAAGAAATCTGTACAGATTTACTGTTAGTTCTCATCTCCAGTGGGCTAGACCTGTCTCGTGTTTATATTTGATTCCACAGTACCTAACATTGTACCAGGCATATATAAGTGCACAATACATAGTTGATAAACCAATAAACTATGGGGGGGGTTCTAAATGCTAAATAGGTCACCTAGTTTTAATGTGAAATGTAACATCTATTTTCTATTGTATATATGAATGTTTCTATTACATAACACTAGTCATTATAAGAGGTGACAGTAGTACTCCTTCTTTTAACATGATCATTTCTACCTTGAATTCAATTTATTGAGAAATGACTACTTTGTGCACTAATGCTAGAGCTGAGAGAGGATGTACAAATGGAGAAATCTTTTTAATTACTGATGTACCATCTATTACAAGTATGTTCACCTTCCTAAAATAAACATTTTAAGAGGGTGTGAAATGTTTTCCCAAGAAATGCAGTGTTTAGTGGGTGAGAATTATATTCTTACATATGAAATTTTGGGGAATTTTTCTCTACCACCCAAGAGTAAAAAAAAAAAAGTTTACTTTTTAAATATTGTGGATTTGTTCTTAAATCCTATTATTCAGTTCCACAGTTTCCCCTAGATGTTACCTCAATTATGAAAACATCATTTTCATGTGGAAAGTTATTAAAGAGATCACCAGACTTGCCTAGCAAATGATTTAATCCATAGAGACACTGTTAAATAACCCAAGAGTTTGGTCCAAGCAATGTATCCAGATTTTCCCAAATGTTCTACCATTGTTTTAATAGTCTATAGTTAGTTAACATTTGCCAGTAAGTGAGGAAGACATAGCACAAGGGACATCCTCACCTGATTTTTAATATAGGAATGTGAGAAAATAGAAGTAAACATGCTATGTGTTTCATTCCTTCCACACCAGGAACTTAAGCACGTAGTCATGTAGTTACTATACAAACTCAGAAGTCTTGCAGAACAGACAACCCAACATAAATATAGCCAGGAACACAGGGACCTGACTTTCTTCATGGAAAGCAGGAGTTTACCTGGGTGATTCTTAGACAAGTTCTGATCTTAGCTTGCAATTTGGAAATATTATTAATGCCATGCTAATTTCATGTTTATCTTCCCATATTAGACTCGTTTTCTTTAAAATAGTGATAGGTATATAATGAGGTAATATGACCATGCTTCAATTTCTTTTCCAATCACAGTTTAAATCTTTTTAAAATGTATCGTTCATATCCGCATAATAGTCCAGCTATAGGTATTTCAACTTCAGAAATAGAATAAAAAATAAGTGTCTTATCTTACATCTTACATAATTGATTGTACAAGTTTGTTTTTGTTTGTTTTGCCACTGATACTAAGAATGAAATTCTTTAAAGTTTTATAGGTTTGATTCTTTGTTTTGTCTGGATGTATTATTTGTTCTAGTGCTGCTAATAACTGCTTTTTGCTATATAAACAGCTAATATTTTTCCGGTAGGCCACACAGTGTGCCTTATAATGACATGATTGACTAAAGCTGCATTTTATTCCAATACCCTTCAAATGCTATTGGCATAGCTGTTGACTTTGAATTATTTCCTCTTATAAAAGGATTTGCTGTAACTTGTAGCATAGGCACAAAATAAAAAGCCAAATCTGATTTTCTAACAGCTATATACTGGCATCAGGTTAGCACAGGACAAATGGTGATAAAAGCAGGAACAGTGCATATAATATGTATTTAAACATGTACTTAGAAACCTCAGTTTGTTGCAATCTGATATGATAAAAGCCCTGGCCTGCAACAGCATTTACTCTGTAGAAATGTAGGCTGAAACACGACTGTTATGACACTGAAGAAATGGGGTTATGTGGAGACCCCATTTGAGTCAGAACTTTGTCCAACCACTGCAATGGCCCATGAAGATGAATCTCAATCCAACAGGGAGTGCTTGTGACATCTTGGCGATGATACTCGGCTCCCCAGCCCTGAAAAGCAAGAATGGAGCCAAGAGTGATTGTGAAGACTTTACAGTCAGACCCTAGAGACATGGGGACAGCGCTATCTCCTGAGACCTATGAGAGAGAACGTAAGTTATACCTTCCTATATGGACAGGACACCTTCTACAGCAAGCAGACACCCCACAGGAGTCCAAATCAGTGCATTCCCTAAGTTCACCATGAAATATCTGGGCATAGAGTTTGAGTTCTAACACATTAGAAACGGTAGCAAATCATTTTAACATTTTTCTTGTTACAAAAGGAGAAAATTAACCTCAGGTTCATTTCACCTCTCCTTAAATGCTAAAGACGGTGTTTCTGTCCAAAGGTAGGTTACCCAGTACAGACCAATGATTTGATATGAAAATTTAAAGAGAAAACTGGAAAGTGTTCTTGATTCTTTATTACTCAGGGTTTGATTAACAAAAATCTTATTTTTCTTCACTCTTTGATACTTTTGGCAATATCCTATTTATTATCATTCATAGGAGACAATGAATGAATGAACTGAGAAAAATACAACCATGTTTATAGCAGCACAATCCTTAATAGCTAAAACTTTGAAGCAACCTAGATACCCAACAACAAGTGGCTTAAAAAAAAGTTGTGGAATACTACTCAGCTTTTAAGAAGGAAATCATTTCCTTTGCTTCATCTTGGCCAAAAAGAGAAGGGCAAATACAAATGCAAGTTTGTGTATTTTTCCTCTATGTCAACAGAAAGTTCTTTATGAAACCAAGAGGAATTAATTAGTCAAGGAAATTGGTTTTATTACTCAAAACCATGATTCTGTATAGTTTAATTTAAATTCAGATTTCAGTACAGCTACGGGTTGCATTGGATCGACCTTCTCGTGGTGCATCCCGTGAGTACCCATTCATTGGGGAAACTGACGATCCTTCCTAGCTGACTGAATCCACATGGATCCCAGTCACTTTCAAAGCCAGCAACAAGCAGCTCCTGACAGCTTTGCTGTTGACTGGCTACGGAAGAAGGGCAAATGCTAGAAGAAGAAGTACAGCTACGCTACTTGACGTTCATGTCCCAAAACCTAATGGAGACCCATGATACTATCTAGCACTTATACTCCTCTTTCCAGTCTCTTCACTCTCATGCTCCCCCCGCCCCATGAAGCCCAATTAACCTCTTCACTCATTCCATTCCATTCATACTGGCCTCTGTGTTGCTACAAATCCTCAGGCTGACTCTAGCCCTTCCTGTTGCTTCTTCTGCTCTTTCCCTTGGTGTCCTTATGACTAGCTCCAAAGTCCCCCTTCAGATCTCCCGCTGAGGTTCAGCCTTTTCTTCTTTCTTTTTTTTTTTTTTTTCCCCTCCAGGGTTATTGCTGGGGCTCAGTGCCTGTCCTACAAATCCACTGCTCTTGGAGGATATTTTTTCCCCTTTGTTGCCCTTGTTTATCATTGTTGTTATTGCTGCTGTTGTTGGGACAGAGAGAAATCGAGAGAGGAGGAGAAGATGGGGGAGAGAAAGATAGACACCTGCAGACCTGCTTCACCACTGTGAAGTGACTCCCCTGCAGGTGGGGAGCCGGAGGCTCGAACAGGTATCCTTAAGTCGGTCCTTGTGCTTAGCGCCATGTGCGCTTAACCCACTGCACTACCGCCCGGCCCCAGGTTCAACCTTTTCAATGAGCCTACCTTGACCACCTTTCAAATTTGCAACCTACCCCTCCCTCAACTCCATTTCCCTTTTATTGGTCTAACCTCCTCCCATTAAACCTTTGTTACACCTATGTTTACTATGTGTCTCTCCCGACTAGGATACTAGTTCTGAGGGTGTGATCTTTTGATGTATCTCAATGCCATGAGTGGTACCTGACCTGATACATGGTAGGCACTCAACAAATACTTGCTAACTAATTGAATGAGTCCTAGAATCAATAAAAGCCAAGAGACCTTAAATATAATCTAATTCACTATCCCTCAAATGTAACCACTGTGCTTAATCATCTATACTTCCTTTTTAGAAATTCTCATAACGTATTATATATTTAAACCAATTATTAAAATATCATCATACAATTATGAAATTACTAAACTTTTACAGTATTTTTCTTTGTACTAAATCTTCCCATTTTATTGAAATGTAATTTGTATGTAATGTTGTTAGTTTTAAATGTAGTATAGTGGTGTGATTGATGTACATATATAATGTGAAATGATAATAAATACATTAAGTTATTAGCATCATCAAATAGTTGCAATCTTTTTCTTATAATGAGAACTTTTAAATTTCTTTTAAACTGACTATAGTTATATTGGCTAAGGATCTATATTTTTGCAAAGTCACTTTAGGGTCAGGGAGGTTGGTCAGTGTTAAAGAAAATGCCTTGTATATGTAAGGTTTTGGGTTCAATCTCCAATGCCACATTAAGAACAAGAAAAGAGGGAGTTGGGCTGTAGTGCAGTGGGTTAAGCACAGGTGGCACAAAGTACAAGGACTGGCGTTCCTGTGCAAGGATCCTGGTTCGAGCCCCCGGCTCCCCACCTGCATAGAAATCTGCATAGGAGTCGCTTCACAAGCGGTGAAGCAGGTCTGCAGGTGTCTATCTTTCTCTCCCCTTCTGTCTTCCCCTCCTCTCCCCATTTCTCTCTGTCCTATCCAACAATGATGACATCAATAATAACTACAACAATAAAATAACAAGGGCAACAAAAGGGAATAAATAAATAAATAAATAAATATAAAAAAAGAACAAGAAAAGAAAAAACAAATAGGGGCCAGGTGGTAGCTCAGCTGATTGAGCACACATGGCATAAGGATCCCAGTTCGAACCCCAGCTCCCCACCCGCAGAGGAGTCACTTCACAGGTGGTGAAGCAGGTCTTCAGTTGTCTATCTTTCTCTCCCCCTCTCTGTCTTCCCCTCCTCTCTCCATTTCTTTCTGTCCTCTCCAACAATGACGACATCAATAATAACTATAACAATAAAACAAGGACAACAAAAGGGAATAAATAAATATAAAAAAATTAAAAAAAAAAAACACAGACTTGGAAAGCTAGGAGGTGATGCATCTGGTGAGCACACACTTTACCTTGTGCAAGGACCTGGTTCCCACCTGTAGGGGGGACACTTCACAAACAGTGGTGCAATGCTAGAGGTCTCTCTCTTCCTCTCTTTACCTTACCCTTCCCTTGTTTCTCCCAGTCTCTATCAAAAAGCAAATAAAAGTATTTTAATTGCTTTAGAAAACAAACTTAGAAAGAATAGCTATACAATTCAAATTATTTTTCATTAATGGCGATTCAGTGCTGTCTGCTGGCTCTAAAGCATCAATGCAATTTTTGATAAGATTTCCAGGTATTTGTTAATTGTTGGGAAATTGTGAGGATGTGGTTGAGCTCAGCAGGGCTAACAAAGCACCCTGCATTCCTGAAACTACGGCCTATCTAAATAATCATTGTTTTGCCTGAAAGATCCCCACCCATTCCATTCCTTTGATCTATCTTCTTTCTACCCTCGAGACCCTCCCTGACTCCAGGGTATTACTAATCCCACCAGTTAAAACCCTTGCAACAGTTGCTAAGGAAGTTCCTACCTTTCCAGCCTTTCTCAGCCCCTTTCCTAACCATTTCCGTTTCCAACTTGCCACTTCTGGGTCTTCCTTTTAAAAAGCCTTGGCTCTCTGATCAATAAAGATATTGCAATGTCTTACACCATGTATTTGGTTCCTGAGTCATCTCCCTCACATCACTGAATGAGTAGCAGCCCAGGCTGGCTCCAGTCGCATTCTCTCCAACCCAGAGAGTACACGCCCGGGAAGAGGCACGCTAGCCCAGCAGTTAATGACTTTACAACATAAACTGCTTTTAAAATTTAATAGTAAATCTAAAGGTTTGAGCTGTAGCTCAACTGTAGAACACCAACCTCTCATGTATAAGGCCGTGCGTTTGATTCTTCGGAGTTTGTGTGCATGTGCGTGTGCACTGGAGCCCTCTCTCTCTCTCTCTCTCTTTTTCACACACACCCTTTAATAGCAAATCTGAATAATACTAATTTGTTATCTTCAAAGTGAAATGGTTTTAAGAGGTCATTTTTTAACCTAGAAACTATAGTCACAATTCTTTAAAAGTAATTACTAAAAGTAGAATTACAATTAAACATAATTTTAGCACAGTAAAACAGGATAGTTAGGTCTACAATAATTTTAAAGTGACGTTGGGTTGTTGGAAAAGTCATGATGCATTTTTGCACAGAAAAACAAAAATACACCATGACTTTTCCAATAGACCAATAAAAAATTTTACTTTGAAAAAACCTGAAACAAACCATAATACTGATTCCTTGTTATGGATATGTGACAACTTATAAACTGTTATGGGAGTCAGGTGGTAGCACAGCAGGTTAAAAGCAGGTGGTGTAAAGTGCAAGGACCTGAGTAAGGATCCGAGTTCAAGCTCCTGGCTCCCCACCTGCAGGGGAGTTGCTTCACAAGTGGTGAAGCAGGTCTGCAGGTGTCTTTCTCTCCTCCTCTCTGTCTTCCTCTCCTCTCTCCATTTCTCTCTATCCTATCCAACGACATCAGTAACAACAACAATAACTACAACAACAATGAAAAAACAGGGGCAAAAAAAGGGAAAATAAATAAATATAAAAAATTTTTAAAACTGTGATATCCAGGCAATCTGATAAACAAGCTCAGGTTCTGTAATATTAGAATTATTTGCAAGAGATGAAGTCACAATGATGAAACTGAGCCCTTTAACTTTAGTTAAAGCGCTAACAGAGATGTCTTTTGTTCCCACTAACTTCTTTGGTTCTCTATCTAACCTTCAGATCAACATTAATAAGATCTAATTTGAGAAATTCAACAGATACTCATAAACAAAATGTCCACTGTTAAAAAAAAAAGTTCCCTGTTCTTCCATACCCAGTATACTATTTCAAACCCAATTTACTTTATAACTGCATTTGATGTACACTATCTTATATATGAGCCAATATTTATAAATATTGTAAATATAAATCATGTAGAATATATAAATATTACCTCCTTCATTTGCCTGTGTATTTTTAAAGAGAAAAGAGTCTTATTTTGTTCGGAAAAATTCACCAATATCAACTGAGTGGCAATAATGTCTGACAATTTGAAGGCTAGAAAAATCTCTGTGGCATTAAGTCTGAGAAAATTATCTTGTCATTTTATCTTCTGCATACAAGAAGTCACATAACTGCAGTGTCTTTCCTCCAAAAGTTATATGCATGAGGATTTTAAAATGAATGCTAGACTTTCAAAGAGACTTCATACTGGGACGAGACTGTTGCACAGCTGGTTAAGCATTCTCATTACAGTGTGTAAGGACCCAGGTTCAAGCCCCTGGACCACACCTGCAGGGGGAAAGCTACATGAGTGGTGAATCAGGGCTGAAGGTGTCTCTCTCCCTCTCTCTCCCTCCTCTCTCAATTTCTCTCCATCTCAGTCCAGTAGTAAATAAATAAGATTTTTTTTTTTGCCTCCAGGGTAATTGCTGGGACTCGGTGCCTTCACTACGAATACAAATTCACTGCTCCTGGAGGCCATTTTTTTCCCATTTTGTTGCCCTTGTTAACATTATTGTCGCCATTGATGTTGTTGTTGGATAGGACAGAGAGAAATCGAAGGGGGGGGGGGGAGACACCTGCAGACCTGCTTCACCTCTTGTGAAGCTATCCCCCGGCCCCACATGCAGGTGAGGGGCCGGGGGCTCAAACCGGGATCCTTATGCTGGTCTGTACGCTTTGCGCCACGTGCCACGTGCGCTTAACCCGCTACGCTACTGCCCGACCCCCAAGAATTTTTTTTTTTTTTTTAAAAAAGGAAAAGGTACCCATCAAAGTTCCACCAAGCTTCTTTAAGAGAATAGAACAAACACTACAATCATTTATCTGGAACCTGAAAACACCTAGAATTGCCAAAACCATCTTAAGGAAAAGAAACAGAAATGGAGTCATCACATTCCCAGACCTTAAACTATATTATAAAGCCATCATCATCAAAACAGCATGGTACTGGAACAAAAATAGGCACACAGACCAGTAGAACAGAATTGAAAGCCCAGAAGTAAATCCCAACACCTATGGGCATCTAATCTTTGATAAGGGGGCCCAAAGGATTAAATGGAAAAAGGAGGCTCTCTTCAATAAATGGTGCTGGGAAAACTGGGCTGAAACATGCAGAAGAATGAAACTGAACCACTTTATCTCACCAGAAACAAAAATCAACTCCAAATGGATCAAAGACCTAGATGTCAGACCAGAAACAATCAAATACTTAGAGGAAAACATTGGTAAAACACTTTCCCACCTATACCTCAAGGACATCTTTGATGAATCAAACCCAATTGCAAGGAAGACTAAAGCAGAAACAAACCAATGAGACTACATCAAATTGAAAAGCTTCTGCACATCCAAAGAAACTATTAAACAAACAGAGAGACCCCTCACAGAATGGGAGAAGATCTTCACATGCCAGACATCAGACAAGAAACTAATCACCAAAATATATAAAGAGCTCAGCAAACTTAGCACCAAAAAAGCAAATGACCCCATCCAAAAATGGGCAGAGGAAATGAACAAAACATTCACCTCAGAGGAGATCCAAAAGGCTAACAAACATATGAAAAACTGCTCTAGGTCACTGATTGTCAGAGAAATGCAAATTAAGACAACACTAAGATACCACCTCACTCCTGTAAGAATGGCATACATCAAAAAAGGACAGCAGCAACAAATGCTGGAGAGGATGTGGGGACAGAGGAACTCTTTTACATTGCTGGTGGGAATGTAAATTGGTCCAGCCTCTGTGGAGAGCAGTCTGGAAAACTCTCAGAAGGCTAGACATGGACCTTCCATATGATCCAGTAATTCCTCTCCTGGGGTTATACCCCAAGGACTCCATAACACCCAACCAAAAAGAGGTGTGTACTCCTATGTTCATAGCAGCACAATTCATAATAGCTAAAACCTGGAAGCAACCCAGGTGCCCAACAACAGATGAGTGGCTGAGAAAGCTGTGGTATATATACACAATGGAATACTATGCAGCTATCAAAAACAATGAACCCACCTTCTCTGACCCATCTTGGACAGAGCTAGAAGGAATTATGTTAAGTGAACTAAGTCAGAAAGATAAAGATGAGTATGGGATGATCCCACTCATCAACAGAAGCTGACTAAGAAGATCTGAAAGGGAAACTAAAAGCAGGACCTGACCAAATTGTAAGTAGGGCACCAAAGTAAAAACCCAGTGGTGAGGGGTAGACATGCAGCTTCCTGGGTCAGTGGGGGGTGGGAGTGGGCGGGAGGGATGGGTCACAGTCCTTTGGTGGTGGGAATGGTGTTTATGTACACTCCTAGCAAAATGTAGACATATAAATCAGTAGTTAATTAATATGAGAGGGGGGAAATCAATTGTATGTCTCAAAGTTTCTCAAAAGACAAACTGAATCTTTTTAATATATAGGCTATATATTTGATATGCGGACTCTCTCAAAAGCCTAGACCAAGTAGATTAGAAGCATCCAATAGCACAGCTATATACAAGATACTGGATACTGTACAGCAAACCATAACAAAGGGACTTTTCAAAGTTAACCCAATTAACAAATAATGTGATGATAATATTAACTATCGATTGTCTTTTTGAACCCTAAGACAGCAGGAACCTCAAATCTCCACTATAGAGCCCCTACTTCCCCCAGTCCTGGAACCCTTGGATAGGGCCCACTTTCCCGTATGCATCTCCCAATCCAAACCAAATAATATTGCATCCGCCGATCACAACCTAACCAACACAACGATTGCCACCTCAACATGCTTCACCTCAGACTGTATCCAGAGACTTCACGTGTGGAATGACAACCCTTCAGCTTCATTACTCGGGTGAGACCTTTCCTTTTATAGTACACTCTAATTTCATCTCAGATAGTTCACTTTCTAACAAAGTCCCATAACCTAGATATACACCAGTTTCTGTGAGAGAGAGCTTATGTGCACAAGTATCCATAAACTACTGCAAAATATATACCTGAAAGCAGAAGTACACTAGAGTTTGCAGTGAGTACCTCCCTAACACTTCCTCTCCACTATTCCAAGTTTGGGATCCATGATTGCTCAACAAATTGTTTGACTTCATATGTTAAATCTCTTTTCAATCACCAGGTTCCAGATGCCACCAGGATGCTGGCAAGGCTTCCCTGGATTGAAGACCCCACCAGTGTGTCCTGGAGCTCAGCTTCCCCAGAGACACACCTTACTAGGGAAAGAGAGAGGCAGACTGGGAGTATGGACCCCCACGTTCAGCGGGGAAGCAATTACAGAAGCCAGACCTTCTACCTTCTGCAACCCTCAACGACCCTGGGTCCATGCTCCCAGAGGGCTAGAGAATGGGAAAGCTATCATGGGAGGGGGTGGGTTATGGGGATTGGGTGGTGGGAATTGTGTGGAGTTGTACCCCTCCTACCTTATGTTTTTGTTCATTAATCCTTTCTTAAATAAAAAATTTAAAAAAAAAAAGGAAAAGGAAGTTCATACTCACAGAAGAACTGGTTTCTAAAAACAGGTAAAAGAAAAACTGTTTTGTTTGTTTTCTTGAACTGGCTTCTATAATAGCCACATCAACTAAAGAGTGCCTTTTGTATTTTGCATTTTGCAGTTATCTAAAAGCAAGCGTGGCTTACCTTAACAAAACTCATTCGGATAGTACACATCTTAGTTAACTCATAAACAACTTCAAATCCATGGTGAACTGACTGCGCCAGCAGCTGTGCAAAGAGCTGGTTGTTGAAAATCTTGAGGCTGCAGCCACTAGGGATCTTGCAGACGGTGGCTGGATGGAAGCCGTGCTGGTAGTTGCAGTTCCGGCTTTGTACAAAGATACTGCTGTCACTCACACACTCAGCATAGACCTCTCCTCCAACATAGTATAAATGCACACCTAGGAGACAAAGGCAGCCTTTTCAGACCAGTGCTGCTTTCAGGTGTGAGCCATTCCCTGTTCATTGACCTCTGTACCTTTAAGACATGCGACTGCCCTGAGGTTAATTTCAATATAATCAATCAGTGACTGGTCATATATGTGATTCCAACGCTGACCTTAGTTATAATCTGTCTTTCTCCATGTAAAAGTGGATAGTAGGAATGAGGAGCCAGCTCAGTTTGCAAACACACACACACACACACACACACACACACACCTCCCTGGTTTTAATCCCAAGCAGTGCTTTGGTCGAGCTCTCTCTTTTTTTCATTTCTTTCTCTCTCTCTCTCCCTCTCTCTCTCCTCACTCTAATATACAGGCTACAAATTGGGACGGAGAGGCAGCTTAGTAGTATAGCACACACATAAGACCCTGGGTCCATTCTCCAACACCACAAGGAAATACTATATAAATGGACTACGCACATGCTGATAATCACTGCCAACAACAAATGAAGGTCCCTGTGTACCATACTCTCTGTCACTCTCTCAGTACCATTTTATTCAGTCCAAATAGAAGGTCTCATAATATTGGATACAGAGTAATACACAATGCAGAAAACATCAAATAGTATTCAGGTACATATATAAAATTAAGAATTGGAAACAGTATCATTGAAATGTTATTGAAGTATGTGCACTACACTCACTCCTTAAGAAATAATAAATGGGGAGTGGGGCGGTAACACAGCAGGTTAAGCGCAGGTGGCTTGAAGCGCAAGGGCAAGTGCAAGGATCCCAGTTCGAACCCCCGGCTCCCCACCTGCAGGGAAGTCACTTCACATGCGGTGAAGCAGGTCTGCAGGTGTCTTTCTCTCCCCCTCTCTGTCTTCTCCTCCTCTCTCCATTTATCTCTCTGTTCTATCCAACAACGATGACATCAAGGACAACAATAATAACTACAATAATAAAACAACAAGGGCAACAAAAGGGAAAATAAATAAAATAAATATTAAAAAAGAAATAAATGAAGCTTAAATGAAATTAACATTTATAAATTATTTTTTTTTGCCTCCAGGGTTATTGCTGGGGCTCAGTGCCTGCACCACGAATCCACTGCTACTGGAGGCTATTTTTTCCCTTTTGTTGCCCTTGTTGTTATTGTTCTGGTTATTATTACTGTTGTTATTGATGTTGTTGTTGGATAGGACAGAGAAAAATGGAGAGAAGAGAGGACGACAGAGAGAGGGAGAGAAAGATAAACACCTGCAGACCTGCTTCACTGCTTGTGAAGCAACAGCTCCCCACCCCCGCAGGTGGGGAGCCGGGGGCTCAAACCAGGATCCTTACACCTGACCTTGTGCTTTGAGCCACGTGCACTTAACCTGCTGCACTACCACCCAACCCCCTATAATTTATCTTATTCAATACCTCAGAGACCTATTTCACTTTAAAGCTTATCACATTTATATATCACAGAAGTAATGCTTACTTTTTAACTTATGAACAATGAAATTACTGCCATGTTTTCAGACATAAGAATTAAAATCAAAATGTCACTACAGACTTTATCTCACATTCTTGGAATTTAAAGACAGAAAACATTACTTTTCATAGTAATTTTCATGCCCAAATCAAATTTTAGCTGATTGTTTCTTTCCTAATGTCTGGATCTTAGCTTCATTCTTGCTATAAGTTTATAGCAAGGATCTGGGGTTTGAAGAAATGAAGCTCTGATCTAGTGAATAAATTAAACACTGGAACAGCTTTTCTTCTACCTTTCAGCATGAGTAAACTTCCAGCACTAGGTGTTCACATGATTGTACACACAATCATGTAGTTGCAAGATGTTTGTACAAATGGCCCAGAACATACCTATAGTCCTTTTTTTTTTTATTTCCTCAAAATACAATAAATACAATGGGAGGCCAGGTGGTGGTACAGCTGGCTGAGCATACATGCTACAATGTACAAGAACCTGGTTTCAAGTCTTCAGGGGAAAGTTTCACTAAGTGAATGCCAGGTGTGTGTGTGGGGGAGAGATTTTCTCTCTTTTTCCTTTTTTTTTAATTATCTATATTTATTTATTGGATAAAGACAGCCAGAAATCAAGAGGGAAGAATGAGATAGAGAGTGAGAGATACAGAGACACACCTGAAACACTGCTTCACCACTCACAAAGCTTTTCCCCTGCGGGTAGGGTCTGGGGGCTTGAACCAGGGTCCTTGTGTATTATAACATGTGCGCTCAACCAGGTGCACCACCACCCAGCCCCTCTTTCTCTCCCTGTCTACTTCCTCCTTCCCTGTCAATTTCTGTCTCTACTGAATAAATAATAAAGGAACTGATTTTTAAAACTTGAAAGAAAATACAATGGGAGATAGCATTGTGGATAAAGTATTGGATTCTAAAATATGAGGACTTGGGTTCAGTCTCCAACATCACATATGCTAGAGTGATATTCTAATATTCTCTCTCCTCTTCTCCCTCATTAATATTTTTTTATTATTTATTTTCCCTTTTGTTGCCCTTGTTGTTTTGTTGTTGTAGTTATTATCATTGTTGATGATGATGTCATCGCTGCTGGGTAGGACAGAGAGAAATGGAGAGAGGAGGGGAAGACAGAGAGGGGGTGAGAAAGAGAGACACCTGTAGACCTGCTTCACTGCCTGTGAAGCGACTCCCCTGCAGGTGGGGAGCCGGGGGCTCGAACCGGCATCCTTATGCCAGTCCTTGAGCTCTGCGCCACGTGCGCTTAGCCTGCTGCGCTACCGACCGACCCCCCCCCCTCATTAATATTTTAAAAAATACTTTAAAAATAAAAAGAAAATTGATAAACAGACCTTAAAGACCTCTGGGGTTTCTCAGACTCACTTTGCACAGCTATGCAGGCGATGTCCTCACCGATCCAGACTCCTTATTAGACTGTCTCTGGCTGCTTCCTTTCCTCAGCCTTGCTTGACCATATCCTTCTCACCACCATTCACCAGGCCTTTCTCCCTGAAAGGTGTTTGGTCTGACATACAAGGCTTAGGCAGTGAAGAGTGAGCAGAAGGATGGTATGCATTGGCTGAGACACAGTTACTTGGAATGGAAGCAGACGCCAATTCCAATACCCTTCCTTTAACAATCCTGCCAACTCCCAAAGAAGCAGTACTACAGGTGTGTGTGTGTGTGTGTGTGTGTGTGTGTGTTTATCTCTCTCTCTTTTATTTTTAATTTTTTTATTATCTTTAATTATTTATTGGATAGAGACAGCCAGAAATCAAGAGGGAAGGGGAAATAGAGGAGAGATACAGAGAAACACCTGCAACACTGCTTCACCACTCGTAAAGCTTTTCCCCTGCTGGTGGGGAGAGGGGGCTTGAACCAGGGTCCTCTGGGATGGTTGCAGTTTTGGGGAAAAGAAGAACAGGTGGAGAAGAGCTACAGAAAAAAAAAAAAGGCATGTCTTTGACTGAAATGACCTTCAACTAGATAATCCACCCAGAACATATTAAGTCCCACTGATAAGATCTTTGTTATCTGACCTGGCCTTTTACTTAGGGGATGATTTTCAATCCTATTAGTCTAATCTGTAACCACAGCACAATTGGCAGAATAACAAATTCAGAGAAGAACCTGGGCAGGCTGGCAATGGCTTAGCTCCTGGGAGAAAAGATACAATCAGAGACAGGAGAAAGTGGATACCTGGCTGGACTCTGGACACCAAGGTAAGGATGGATCTCAGTCCCAGTGCAAAGGAGGTTGGGTTTGCACTTGAGACGAACACCAATGTGTCCTGGTGCTCCTATTCCCCAGAACCCCACCCCACTAGGGAAAGAGAGAGAAGCAGGCTGGGAGTATGGATTGACCTGCCAATGCCCATGTTCACCGAGGAAGCAATTACAGAAGCCAGACCTTCACCTTCTGCATCCCACAATGACCTTGGGTCCATACTCACAGAGGGTTAAAGAATAGGAAAGCTATCAGGGGAGGGGATGGGATATGGAGTTCTGGTGGTGGAAACTGTGTGGAGTTGTACCCCTCTTATCCAATGGTTTTGTCATAAATGTATATATGGCCAGGGGGTGGCACACCTGTATAAATGCACACATTATAGTGCATAAGGACACAGGTTCAAGCCCCTAGACCCCACCTGCAGAGGGAAAGCTTCACAAGTGGTAAAGCAGGGCTGCAAGTGCCTCTCTGTCTTTCTCCCACTCTATCTTCCCCTCCTCTCTCAATTTCTCTCTGTATCTATCCAATAATAAATAAAAACAGACAAACAGGGAGTCAGGTAGTAGTGCAGTGGGTTAAGTGCACGTGGCTCAAAGCGCAAGGACTGAAGTAAGGATCCCAGTTCGATCCCCTGGCTCCCCACCTGCAGGGGAGTCGCTTCACAGGCAGTGAAGCAGGTGTGCAGGTGTCTATCTTTCTATCCCCTTCTCTGTTTTCCTCTCCTCTCTCCATTTCTCTCTGTCCTACCCAACAACAACGACATCAATAATAACTACAACAATAAAACAACAAGGACAACAGAAGGGAATAAATAAAAAAAACAACAACAGACAAACAGATAAAAACAGAGTGTGTGGCGTGTGTGTGTGTGGGGAAGGCTATCGGAAGAATACTAACTAAATGTTCAAGCACAAACTCAAAAATTTCACCCGAGTCCCATGGATCACCAGTATCATTTGGAACCTTTTAAAAAGTGCACATTTCCGGGTATAAGAGATAGTGTTTTGAGAAGTTCCTTATATAATTAGATATACCCTAAAATATATGGAAGAAAAGATAGGAAGTTTGAGATTCACTTCAAAACACTCACAAAAATATGGATGGAAGAAACAAATGGATACAGAATGTGAACCACTATTATAGCTACTGTCCAAACTCTACTTGTGCGTGTTTGAAAACTTTAAAGACAAAAAAATATTTTAATGTATAATAAGTAATAATATAAATGTACAAATTCCAAATTCACACGAAGGTATGAGCTCAGCCAAGGAGGTGGGCCCTCCGAGATAAAGTTCCCACAGCTACTCCAGGATGACCCTCAAAGATGTGCAAAAAATTGCAAGACTTTGCCAGCAGATGGCAGTATGTTCTTCTGAGAAAGGGCACTTTATTTACACAAGGCTTGAGGCTGACTCCATAATATGATACATGTGCCAATTTGACACATCTGAACAACACTGAATGTCCCACCTCTGCCACACACACACATTTGGCTGCTCAGACTGTGCTGCACCATCATGCTTCTCTCACCTTTTGCTTATATACTATGTCTCAACCCACCCTCACATATGCAAGAAGGCTCACTAGTGAAATTTAATGGGGATGAGGATGGGGAGGTTGGCGGAGGGGGGCGGAAGCTGTCGTAAAAATCAGCAATTAATCCAGAGCCTAGAAGTCATCTAACATTCATTAAATCTAACAAATCTAACATTTGTTAAACAACTTTTCATTTTCCACTTTATTCATTTTTTTAAAATGATCTTTATCTATTTTTTGGATAGAAACAGCCAGAAATTGAGAGGGAAGGGGAGTGGAGGGAGAGAAGACAAGAGAGAATGAAAGACACCTGCAGCACTGCTTCATCACTCTAGAAGCTTTCCGGAACTCTGAAGGTGAAGACTGGGGGCTTGAACCCGGGGTCCTTACGCATTGTAACATGTGAACTTAATCCAGGGCACTGGGTTTATTTAACTGGTGCATTTTTGAAATGCATTTTTTTTTAAACCAAAGTTGGTGTCATATTCTACAGGATGTTTTTATTTATTTATTTATTTTAATTTTTTTAACCAGGACACTGCTCAGCTCTGGCTTATGGTGGTGCTGGGGACTGAACCTAGGACCTCAGAGCCTCAGGCTTGAAAGGCTTTTGCATAACCATTATGCTGTCTCCCCAGCCCCTACAGGATGTTTTATAGGCTTTTTCCCCCTATTAAAATACTATAACATTTTCTCATAATATTAACTACTCTGCAGCATCAACTTTAATCGCTGCACTAGTATGGCACTCTATGCAATTTTTTTTCCTTCAGGGATAGGAAGCCTTAACACATGTTCCAAGGTAGAAAGAAAAGGGCATTTTGAAAATAAATAAATAAATAAATAAATAAATAAGAAAAAGGCATTTTGAGACTGGAAATTAAATCTATGGGCAAGGAAGTAGACTCAAAAGGAATCTTGAATTGCAGACCCTCTTTCCAAGGAGCTGATAAATCCTAGTTGTATACTTTTTTTTTTTTTTTTTAACCAGAGCACTGCTTAGCTCTGGTTTATGGGGGTGTGGGGATTGAACCTGGGACTTTGGAGCCTCAAGCATGAGAATCTCTTTGCATAACCATTATGCTATCTACTTCCACCCTTTTACAATTTCTCTAACAGAACAGGAATAATTACTAGACTTCTACAGAGCCTGATATATGCAAGAAAATGAAGATTCACAAAAAGCTTTAAAAAACTAATACCAATAGCAATTCAGTAATTTGGGAGCATATACTAATTATCATCAGAAATTTTCATTAACTGGGATTAATGACTCAGGAATTATCACTATTACCTCCTTCAAAGAGAATAACAAATACCACACGGGATACATGCAACATGCCTATAGTTGCAAAAGAGAAACGCACCAGCTGTGCTCTAAGTGTCACCTCATGCCAAGAACCCAACACAGGCTCATTATAAGGGTTAAATTACAGCACAATTCACACATGCTCAGAAACAATTGTACTATTGATTATGGTTATATAAAGTGATGCCTTTCTAGAAAATGTAATCCTATCTTAGTTATCTTAATACAACACACTTATCGTCACTTGTCAAACCCCTGGTTTCCCTAATTATTTGGAAAGCAGGGTTATCCTCTGAGCTACTCTTTTAAAAAAAGTATTTGTTTATTTAGATAAGACAAAGAGAAATTGAGAAGGGAAGGGGAGACACAGAGGAAGAGAGAAAAAGAGACACCTGCAACACTGCTTCGCCACTCATTAAGCTTCCCCCCAATCAGGTGGGGACCAGGGGCTTGAACCTGGATTCTTGCGGTTGGAAATGTGTGTGCTTAACCAGATGTACAACCTCCAGGCCCCAAATTACTCTTTTAAAAAGCACACAATGTTAAACCCCAATTATAGGGATTGGCTCTTAGGCTATTATTACCAAGTCATCAAGAAATAACCTGTGTTTTATTGTGTGCAGTCACATGTAGGTATTCTTAGTGTGTAGTTCTGTCTTCTATAGAGATCCTTATAATTCTCCCACAAGGATATACATAACTTTTCTAGATATTTTTGTAAGGAAAACATAACACACTTTCAATATTTAAATAACTGTAAAATTTTAAATATTTACAATATTTAAATTTTAATTGTAAATTAAAAATTGTAAATATTTAATTTTAAATATTTACAATATTTAAATAATTGTAAAATTTTAGCACTTTATGATGAATAGGGTTTTTTTCAGATTTTTTTTTTGCATGGGGGGTTAATGTTTTACAATATAGTTTTTAACACATATATACTTAGCCTCTCACTTCCCCTTGATTCTTATCTGGGAGATACAACAGTACCCCAATGTCTATTCATCCAGTTCCATTCCCTCTATCCCCAGAGTCCTTTGCTTAGGTGCAATGCACCACACCCACTCCAAGTTTCACCTTATGCTTTCCCTTATTGTTCTATAAGTGATCACTTAGTATTTGTCTTTTTCTTTCTGGCTTCTCATTTAACATGATGCCATCAAGTTCTGACCACACTATTGCAAAGGAGATGACTAATGAGTAGGGATTTGCTTCAATATTTCAGAGCTGATTATGACCTATCACTGGTGTGGCATATGATAAGTATTTTCATTCCACATTAAAAAACAAATAAATAGGGAGTCGGGCGGTAGCACAGTGGGCTAAGCGCAGGTGGCGCAAAGCACAAGGACCGGCATAAGGATCCTGGTTCGAGCCCAACTCCCCACCTGCAGGGGAGTCGCTTCAGAAGTGGTGAAGCAGGTCTGCAGGTGTCTCTCTTTCTCTCCCCCTCTCTGTCTTCCCCTCCTCTCTCCATTTCTCTCTGTCCTATCCAACAACAATGACAACAACAATAATAACTACAACAATAAAACAAGGGCAACGAAAGGGAATAAATATTTTTAAAAATTAATTTATGAAAAGTAAAGATGATTAACTACTACCTAATCATCCAACCAGGGTTTCTCTTCCTCAGAAGTTCTTATTTAGAATTTTTAGGCAACATGAAATGGTTCAGGCTGTTTCATTCAGCTTCTATATTATCACCTTGCCTGTTTTTATAATACCTACACCAAGTCTCCCTCCAAAAGATGCCAACTTCAGAGTAGAGGGGCAAAGACCCTGACAGCCCCTGTGTTTCACCACTGGTAACCCAAGGACTGCTTCCCAGCTCACCCAGTCAGAGGTCATGTGGCCAATGCCTGGCTTGTTTCTAGTGCCATACACTTCAGCTTGGAAGAACATAGAGAGAAATGAGATATTTGCTTTTACCCTTTCCTATGTGTCTCCTGGTGTTTTCTATTGTTGAATTTCTGTTAACATTAGAAAGAAGTCCAAGACAGAATCTGTTCCTGTTATTCGAAGGATCTGTGAATCCGTCTATGAGCACACTTCGGGAGGAAGCCTGGAAAGTTTCCCCAACTCGGTTGTTCAGTTCATAGTAGGCAACTGAGCACCAGTGCTGCGGCTCCTCATAGCACACTGGCCGGAAGTCTGAAAGAAAATGAACCAGATCGAACATCACTAGCATCAGGCCTAGGCTTCCCATCTCATGATTGCACCAGAATATTTGGGCAAGTGCTGTGAGCCACAAGGCTAGCTGCAAGACAGAGTGTGGTACTCTGTGATCTTGTCATTTTAATGGAAGGTGTGTTTAACTCATTTGGTTATCAAACTTGTGGCCCCAGGTCTTTGTAGATACACGAGTTAGCTTTGGTAGGCAGGGCAGGCAAGCAATGGTACGAACTGATCAATGTAACCTTCATCACTCATAAAGGAAACACAAGTTGGCCGCTGACCTCTCATCTTTACCTAGGAAATGTTATGTGCCTGATTAAGTCCCAGGGGCAAAGAGCATCCTTTTTTTAATAAACTAAAATGAAATGATCATGATTTGAATATGATAAAGTCCAAATAAAAAACATCAGCTAGGACACTAATTTACTTAAGGGAACACAGTTTTCACAAAAACTAAATCAACAGTCTCCTTTGTGTACATATAGAATACTTATTATATAGAAATATTTTAAGATAACTACAATTTAAATTGCAAATAACCAAGTTTCAGACTTCTTTCTTTATCATCCACATTCTTACTACTGATTATATTTGTCTTTGAATAACCTAGTCATGCTTATACATAACATATGTTCATATATGTACTAAAATATACATTTACGAAACAGATAAGTTAAGGAGTTATTATTTCATTTACTATGTCATCTTCACTGTAAAAGAATCCACTTCAGTAAACTGAACTAGTAAACTCTTTTTTATTTATTATTAAGCTTTTTTTCATTGGATTGAAAAATACTTTTTTAATGTTTTATTTATTATTGGATAGAGACAGATAAATTGAGAGGGGAAGATAGAGGGAGAGAGACAAAGAGACACCTGCAGCCCTGCTTCACCACTCGTGAAGCTTTCCCCCTGCAGGTGGGGACCAAGGGCTTGAACCTAGATCCTTGCACACTGTAATGTGTGCACTTAACCAAGTACACCACTGCCTGGCCCCCAGTAAACTCTTTTAGAACCTTCCTGCTCATGTGGTTCCTGGACATGAAGCTTCTGCTCTGCCTGGCAGTGTGTTGGGAATGCAGAATCATGGAGTCCAACCTCAGTCTAGGACGTCAGAATTCATGATCATACAAGATTACCACTTGGTTGACATGAACATTGAAGCTGAGTAACATTGGTGTAGACACAAGTGAAATTTGATTAAAAAAAAAAAAAAAAAAGACTTACATGTATCTCTGTCCTTCCTTTCTCCCTTCCTTCATTTTCTCTTCCTTTCCTCTCCTCCCTTTTTTTCTTTTTTCCCACAGAAGTGGTTTAGTTTGTGGTGGTCCAAGGACTGAACCTGGGACCTTGGTGCCTGAGACATTAAAGGCTTTTGTGTAAACACTCTGCTGTCTCCCCAGATTTTACTTGTGTTTTTTTAATTTATTATTTTATTTTATTTATAAAAAGGCAACACTGACAAAACCATAGGATAAGAAGGGTACAACTTCACACAATTCCCACCCCCAGAACTCCATATCTCCTCCCCACCCCCGATAGCTTTCCCATTCTTTAACCCTCTGGGAGTATGGACCCAAGGTCATTGTGGGATGCAGAAGGTGGAAGGTCTGGCTTCTATAATTGTTTCCCCGCTGAACATGGGCATTGGCAGGTCGATCCATACTTCCAGCCTGCCTCTCTGTTTCCCTCATGGGGTGGGGTTCTGGGGAATAGGAGCACCAGGACACATTGGTGGGGTTGTCTGTCCAGGGAAGTCTGGTTGACATCATGCTAGTATCTGGAACCTGGTGGCTGAAAAGAAAGTTAACATACAAAGCCAAACAAATTGTTGACTAATCATGAACCTAAAGGCTGGAATAGTGCAGATGAAGAGTTGGGGGGGGGGGTGTCCTCCATTTTGTAGATAGCTAGTAGGCATGTTTTAGTTATATTCCAAAGGACCTGTGGCTATGCTAGTTTTTTTTTTTTTTTCTTCTTCTTCTTCTTCTTCCTTTTTTTCTCCCCCCTGAGCCTGAAATCTGATATGCAGGTGAATCCAAGTTATTCTATGGGGAGATGATGCCATGGCTGGAAAAAGGAACAGAAAGCTGGATCAGGGAAGAGAGTACTCCCAAATATGGGAAAGGTGTATAAATATTGTAAACCCTATCAAATTGATCTAATCTGGCGGCCATATTCAGCTTAGGAGCCTATGTGACCTCTAAATCCCTGTAGATCTGAGCTCACATTCTGTGGTCCATGCTGCCCCGATATCAACCCATCTTCCTCAGGTGTAGCACAGAGTATGTTGTCTAGCCTCCCTTCGGTGGATGGAACATTCTCTACCGTTGTTTATCCAAGTTGAGGGCAAGGTCCTAGGGGGCCCAAAAAGGGGTCTATTTTGTTGTTCATGATAGAAATGACCGCTAACAATGGAGAGAGGGATTTATTTGAGGTCTAGGCCCATCATGTCTGTTTGGGAATCTCAGGACTCCCCAACTAGGGCCCCAGCTGATGGGGTGGCATTTTGCATGTATTTCTAAGATTATCACTGTAAACTAAGTGAAAGATATCACTATAGACCTATGGTAAAAACACAAATGAGATAAAACCAGTAACTTTTAAATACCCAATTCCACACTGAACATCCATAACTACAAACATAAATGTCAGGCTGAGGAGATGGGTGGTGGCACACCTGGTTGAGCATACACATTACAGAGTGCAAGGCCCCAAGTTGAAGCTCCCAATCCCCACCTGCAACAGGAAAGTTTCAGAAGCAGTGAAACAATGCTGTAGGTCTCTATCTCTTTCTCATCTCCCCTTTTTCTCAATTTCTGTCTGTATCCAAAATAAATTAATTAATTAAAATAAACGTTTTAAAAGTATTTTATTTATTTTATTTTTGAGAGAGATGCAGAGAGAGAAAGACACAGAGAAACACCAGAGCACTGCTCAGCTCTGGCTTATGGTGGTGCGGGGAATTGAACCTGGGATTTAGGAGCCTCAGGCATGACAGTCTCTTTGCATAACCACTATGCTATCTACCCCCAGCATATTGGTTATGCAAAGAGACTGTCATGCCTGAGCAGTGCTCTGGTAAAAAATAATAATAAACTTTTAAATTTTTAAAATAAATATCAGGCTGAAATAATAATAATTGTAGTAGTTGTAATAATAACCAACATGAGAAGCAAAAGATTCCCTCTACAGTTTGAAGAGTACAAAGCAAAATGTAAAGCCACACTATCTGCCCCTTAAACCAAGTGAAATAGCTGGCCAGCACATTTTGTTTTGTTTTTAGTTATTTGGCTTTTCTGGGGGGGGCAGGGAATAATAGGAAATACTTTTGGGAAATAGCTACATTTAGCCGATCATCTGCACATTTACCTCCATTAGGCACGGGCAGCACTAAATGACTATCAGCTGTGGCATCTACAGGTTGGCCATTCTGGGTCCCTGGGGCTTCAGTGGCATGATAAGGCGGGGGTGGTGTGTCAACTAAAAGAAAGCAGCAAAACAAAGGAATGTCAAACTGACAAACGACATAAAAGACAGCTTGAGCCAACTGTTTCTTTTGCCTTTAAATTCCTTTGCTGGGAGGACAGTGTTATTTGCTAAAAAAGAGGCCAGTAAAGTAATAAGACAATTCTAAGGTAACATCACAGGCACTGAATGTCCTCTCGGCTTGTGGATTATCACTGAGTTCAGATGATTTCATTATAAAATTTTCAAATCTAGGAGCTATTCTCTCTAGCTTTCCCCAATGGCAGAATATCTGACTTTGACAGCAGAGAAAGCTAAACCACCTCTGAAGTAAGCTTACTTTTCAGTTCCTATGTTGCCATCGGTTGTACAATGGCCAAAGGGATGCTCTGTATCGGCTGGCTGGGCAGCTGAACCCCAATTACATACAATCTTGAGCTCAGGGCACACTGAGAAGGGCTCTTCCACAACTGTCAGCTTTATATCTGAACACTGCTAGGAAAATGCTGTGTGTTCAGTTCATCTTCTCTGAGCTATTCTCTCTAGCTTTTCTCAATGGCAGAATAAGTTATCTGACTTTCACAACAAGAAAAATTCCTGAGGCAGAGGGAAAAAAAAAACTCTTTAGTGAGTACCTCTCAGAACAACAGATTCCTTCTATGGACATTCCAAATATCCTTCTGAAATGTCTTGTTTTCTCTGGCTGGGAGACAGCTCATCCAGCAGAGTGCTCACCATATCCTATGTGAAGTTCTAGGTATGACCCTGGAATCATATGGAAGCACCATGGGCAGCACTAGGGGTGGGGGACTCATAAATGGTGGGGTGATGCTGTAGTGTCTCTTGCTCTCTTCTGACTCTCAAAAATAAAGAGGAAAAGTTGGTGGAGGGTGATTCAGTGATACTGGGAGACAGCAAGGTCCTGGATTCATTCCCTGGCACTGCATTAAAACATTTATTTGAAAAGGGTAGGGCCAAGACATAGTTTATCCAGTAGAAATCATACCTCACAAGTGAAGGTCCCAAGTTCATGCAGCAGCACATAGGAGCATGACAGTGTGGGGAAAGCACCACAGAGAGTGGAAGACTGATATGGTATATCTCCCTTCCTCTCTTTCTTTCTGAAATAAAAAGAATGAAAAACGGGGGCTGGGCAGTAGTGTACCCAGCAGAATAGACATTTTACTGCTGGCCAGGGTAGATCGCATAATGACTATGCAAACAGACTCTCATGCCTGAGGCTTCGTCAAGTCCCAGGTTCAGTCTCCTGCACCATCATAAGCCAGAGCTGAACAGTGCTCTGGTAAAAAAAAATAATAATAATAATAAATAAATAAAATAGACATCTTACAATGCACAAAGACCTAGGTTCAAGCCCCAGCTTCCACCTGCAGGGGGAAAACTTCATGAGCAGTGAAGTAGTGCTGTAGGTATCTCTTTCTCTCTCCCTATCTTCACTTTCCTTCTTGATTTCTCTCCATCTCTTTCTTTTTTCTTTAAATTTTTAAATTTTTTAAAAAATATTTATTTATTTTCCCTTTTGTTGCCCTTGTTTTTTATTGTTGTTGTAGTTACTGTTGTTGTTATTGATGTTGTCGTTGTTAGATAGGACAGAGAGAAATGGAAAGAGGAGGGGAAGACAGAGAGGGAGAGAGAAAGATAGACACCCACAGACCTGCTTCACCACTTGTGAAGCAACTCCCCTGCAGGTGGGGAGCCAGGGGCTCGAACCGAGATCCTTACGCGGGTCCTTGCGCTTCGCGTCACGTGTGCTTAACCTGCTGCGCTACCGCCTGACTCCCTCTCCATCTCTTTCTAGTAAAGAAAACAAAATAAATAGGATGATCTTGTGTCATGTTGTGGTATAATTCAAGAACATAAAAGGTTGAGTTAATCTGCGTTTGTACAATTGGATTGTCCGTTCAAGTTCAAATAGCTCCCATGCTGAAGTGTGCATGAAAATTGCCAGTAAAACATGTTAAAACTTCAGACTTCTGAGTCCAGCCTCAGAAGTTCTGACTCAGTAAATTAGTCTTTGCATTAGCCGTATATGCTTTGACAGGCCCACGGATGACACTGAAAATTACAGATAGGGCATTTCCTTCTGAGAAACTGGTTTGTGATGGGTCTTAAAAAAAAAAAAAGTAATAAAGCAAAGTATGCCCTTTTGAAGGTTCTGAGTAAATCTCTCTGTAAAACTATGGGGCTGAAATGAGTTGTATGACTCAGTAGTTTCAGTCCTAGGTATCTTTCCAATTCATATGAAAGCAAAGATTCAGACATTTGCTAGCCAGTATTCATAGAAGAATTAGTCCTAATTGCCAAAAAGTGAAAACATCCCAAATATTCGTGGATTTATTAATGGTCAATCCATACATTAAAATAGTGTTCAAGAAGGGAAAACACAAAGCAGAACTTGGACTGGAGTTGGTGTATTGCATCAAAGTAAAAGACTCTGGGGGGTGGGAGGGGGTATTCAAGTCCTAGAACATAATGGCAGAGGAGGATGGGGGGTTAGTGTCCTGTGGAAAACTGAGAAATGTTACACATGTACAAACTACTGTGTTTTACTGTCAACTGTAAACCATTAATCCTCCAATAAAGAAAAAAACATTTTATCAAAAATAAAATAAAATACTGTTCAATCACAAAGCTGAAGTATGAAACACTACACCAAGAAAAATAGGCCTGATGCAAAAAGACAACGGTTGTGTGATTTGACAGATATGGATTACCTAGAATAGGTGAAGTCCTAAAACAGAAAGTAAACTAGAGAGTATTAGTGGGAAAAGGAAAGTGATGAGTTATTTGCCCAGACAGATGACCTCACCAATGTACCCTTGAACCCCATCTCTCCAGAGCCCTGCCCCAGTCCGGAAAGATCAGGGACAGACTGGGAGTATGGATCAACCTGTCAATGCCCATGTCGATCGGAGAAGCAATTACAGAAGCCAGACCTCCCACCTTCTGCACCCCATATTGACACTGGGTCCATGCTCCCAGAGAGATAAAGAATAAGAAAGCTTCCAATGGAGGGATGGGATATGAAACTCTGGTGGTGGGAAATGTGTGGAATTTCACCCCTCTCATTCTATAGTTTTGTCGATATTTTCTGTTTCATAAATAAATAAGATGTATTCCCAGGAAAAGGACTTGCTGTGCCATAGGGTAGTTTCATTTCTAACATTCTGAGTATTCTCTAGACTGCTCTCCATTTGGAGCTGAACTAATATGCATTCCGAACAGCTCTGTAGAAGGATTTCTTTTTATCCACATCCTCACCAACATTTGTTGTTACTGTCCTTTTTAATGTATGACGTTATCACAGGAGTTAAATTACTATTGTGGGCCTGGTGGTGGCGCACCTGGTTGAGTGCACATGTTACAATGCGCAAGGACCCAGGTTCGAGTCCCCAGTCCCCATTTGCTTGGGAAAACTTCACAAGCTGTGAAGCTGTGCTGCAGGTGTTTCTCTGTCTATCTTCCTCTCTATCCCCTGTCCCTCTCGATTTCTGGCTGTCTCCAATAAATAAATGAAGATAATAAAAAATGTTTTTTTTTAAATTACTATTGTATCGATACTAATCAATACTAATGTATCGCATTGTAAAAAAGAAAAAAGAAAAGAAAATGGAGAGTTATCATAAAAGTTCTGTTTGTAGTGATGAAAAAATTTAGAAATAGTGATGGTTGCCCAACATGATGAATATATTTAATGCCACTACCCTGTGCACTTAAAGATGATAAAAATTTTATATGATATGTATTTTAATACAAGATGAAAATTTACTATAAAACACTGAATTGCAGATTTTAACATTTGAATTTTAATTTAGGGGCCAGGTAATGGTGCACATGTTACAATGTGCAAAGACCCAGGGATGAGCTCCTGGTCCCCACCTGCAGGGGTAAAGCTTTGTTAGTGGTGAAGCAGGGCTGCAGGTGTCTGTCTCTCTCTCCCCTCTATCTCCTCCTTCCCTCTTGATTTCTGGCTGTCTCTATCCAATAAATAAAGATCATTTAAATTTTTTTAAACAGAATCAAGTACTATATTTCGGTAAAATTGTTCAAGCACTTAAGTGGCTCAACCAGTTAACCCCAAAAATTCCTTTTAGTGTTATTTATCTAGGGATCTGTTATCCAGGTTAATATTTTGCTGTTAACCATTCAGACAGGAATTATATTTTTTGAAATTAACAACCGTCTCCTCTGTGAGAAACTTCCCAGTTTCTACATAGGGCTTTGGATCTATACTTTGTGGGTGGGAAGAAATGAGTATCTGCCCGTTAGTTTAACTAGTGCAGAAATATGAAATCAGTATAGGAACTCTGGAGAAAAGATGTGTTTGTGTAGTTATATAGCTTGACATAATTTCCTTCCTGTCCCTTAACCACAGCTCTGTCCTCAACTGACTTATTTTTCTGTTGTGTCTCTTCCTTGGTGAATTCAGTGACTTGCAAGACTTCAACCATCCTCTCCCGTTCTGGGAATGACTCCCAAACTTCCAGCTTCTCAGTCTTCACCACCTCACTCTTCATACCATACCAATCTTTGTTGAGTTAACTTACTTAAATTCATCGCCTTCCTTCCATTTCACATTCCCTCGAATTCTTACAATGACATGCCTGGACTGCTATAGCCTTTATCACTTGTACTCAGTTCCTCATATACATAATTGTTCTCAATAGTCACTGCCTATGAAAGTTAGCCTCCTAGCTGCCATCATCATCACAGTACCCTTAAGCACTAGCATAGAGCATGGCAGTGGCTCAGTCCTTATTAATTGAACTCACTAGTCTGAATCTATATCTATGAGCGCTACTTTTTTTTAAAAAAAACTTTTTATATGTATTTATTTATTTTCCCTTATTTTTTGTTGTTGTAGTTATTATTGTTGTTGTTATTGATGTTGTCATTGTTAGATAGGACAGAGAGAAATGGAGAGAGGAGCGGAAGACAGAGAGGGAGAGAGAAAGATCTTGTGAAGCGACTTCCCTGAAGGTGGGGAGCTGGGCTCGATCCGGGATCCTTATGCTGGTCCTGTCGCGTCATGTGCGCTTAACACGCTGCGCTACCGCCCGACTCCCTTTTTTTTAATATTTATTTATATATTTTCCCTTTTTTTTTTAAAGATTTTATTTATTTATTAATGAGAAAGATAGGAGAGAGAGAGAGTGAGAAAGAACCAGACATCACTCTGGTACATGTGCTGCTGGGAATTGAACTCAGGACCTCATGCTTGAGAGTCTAGTGCCTTAGCCACTGTGCCACCTCCTGGACCACTCCCTTGTTGTTTTATGAGCTCTACTTCTAAGGGAAATGTCTCTGTACTAAATCACTTATTCAGTAATCAACTATTGAATAGCTACTATCATTTAGACAGAAAAAAGAGAAGACAGCTGACTGAAAGTTGAACAGAGGGAGTAGGTATACGGGGATTCCATATAATCGTCTGATAAATGTTCTAGTAGCTATAAAGTAATAGATGTGTTGCTGAGGATGCAAAAGGAAGATCTGAATAATTCAAAAGAGAGAGGCAGTTCCTTCTTTATCTTCCTTTTTTTTAAACTTCTTTGAATAAATTTTTAGTATTTTTTTTCTGGCTAAGGCTATTTGCATATATTGATAATAAGGGTTCAATAAACATCTGTTAAATAAATGAATATATCAACAAATAAATCATGCAGATTGTGACACCTGGCACCAGATGTACTTAGGCATGCCTTTAGAAACCAGTTCACTCAGGATATTGTTTATCACATACACCAGAGGTACACTGAAATCTGCTCTTCATTACATCAGGCCTAGCACTGACTCTTCACATTGATTTCTTCACATCAAATCTTCCTGCATAGGTTAAAGAAGTATTTTAAGAGGGCCAAGCGGTAGCGCAACAGGTTAAACGCACATAGTGGAAGTGTCAAGGACCAGCGCAAGGATCCCGGTTCAAGTCCCTGGCTCCCCACCTGCAGGGGGGTTGCTTCACAAGCGGTGAAGCAGGTCTGTAGGTGTCTGTCTTCCTCTCCTTCCCCTCCTCTCTTGATTTCTCTGTCCTATCCAACAACAATGACAGAAATAACAGTAATAACAACAACGAAAAACAAGGGCAGCAAAAGGGAAAAAAAGTAGCCTCCAGAAGCAGTGGATTCATAGTGCAGGCAGTGGTGTACCTGGTTAAGCGTACACAGTATGAAGCACAAGAACTGGAGCAAGGATCGAGGTTCTGGCTCTCCTCCTATATGGAGGACACTTCACAAGTGGTGAAACAGGTTTGCAGGTTTCTATCTCTCTCCTTCTCTATCCCCTGTCCTCTCTCAATCTTTCTCTGTCCTATCCAATAAAATGGGGGGGGGGGAAAAGTGGCCTCAAGGAGCAGTGGATTCTTAGTGTTGGCACCAAGCCCCAATGATAACCCTGGAGGCAAAAAAAGAAAAGTATTTTATAATCTGCTGCCTGTTGGGACCATGTGTAAGCCTGATAGAGCTTAGGGAGAACCACCCCCATCCTTGGATGGAGGTCTGAGAAGATAACCTCTTGGTAAGTCTCTCTCAACCAAGGTGAGCATAAGGGGGGAAACTCAGACTTGGTTCTTTCCTTCTTGACTCTCAGGCCCACAGATACCCCAGTACTTCCCTCCATTAACCGCAGGCCACATGGCCGCAGATTCACTTATTCAAAGTCACCTTCTGATCACAGAAGAACACACCTTATCACACACTTCAACACACACCTCAGACCCCAGACAAGAGAAATTCCAAACTATATGGCCTCTTGATATTCATCTTCTCTCTGTCTCACCCTACTGGTTTAACCCCTATGCTTCTCTCAAATACCTTTGGATAATTAAGTTGCTTGTGTCATGGAGAATAACTGTCTTGTATCGCATCAATTCCTGTCATACCAGCCCCCTACCTTAGGGGCATGCTGACTGTTAAAAAACCTGTAATTGGGAGTCGGGCTGTAGCGCAGCGGGTTAAGCGCAGGTGGCCCTAAGCCCAAGGACCCACAGAAGGATCCTGGTTCGAGGCCCAGCTCCCCACCTGCAGGGGGAGGGTCACTTCACAAGCGGTGAAGCAGGTCTGCAGGTGTCTGTCTTTCTCTCCCTCTCTCTGTCTTCCCCATCCCCTCTCCATTTCTCTCTGTCCTACCCAACAATGACAACAATAATAACTACAACAATAAAACAACAAGGGCAACAAAAGGGAATAAATAAATAAAATAAAATAATAAAAATAAAAAAAAAGGAAACCTGTAATTTCTGACATATTTCAACTTCATTGCTTTTCTATTTAACTCATGTCCACTTTGCTAATAAACGGACTCTAGGATTCTGGGACTCTAGGACTCAGATTCTAGGCACGCTAAGAGTCCCCTGGTGTCTTTTACTTCATGTCACCCCTGTCGTGAGCGAGAAAGAACCAGCCCGTTACCTTTCCCCTGGAGACCACCCCGCCGGAGAGGGAGAGAGATACCCCGAAAGTTGCCTTCAAAAAACCTCTGGAAATTTCTGGGGAGAGAAGCTGTTCAAATCTAGTTAGCTCTGAACATTTCTGAAGGATTCAAACCAGAGATCAGAGCAAAAAGATATTGCAGCTCCAGCAGAACTGTTCCAAAACAGGTCTTGTCCTGGTCATTTGAACACAGGACAGGCAGTGTCCAACCACCCAAAGAAGTCTGTTGAGTATGTTGAGTATGTTGTATGGCCTATATGAAAATTAGCTACAGTTATTACAGTTACGGTGGCCCCATCATGAAGAACTATGTGAGGTTATAGCCTTAGACAATCGATAGTTTATACTCACCTGGATGCTGATAGGGACTATCTGGCTCCGAAGGGCTTCCTGGGGAGTGAGGGTAACTGGCCATGCATGAGGACTGGGAGAACTGCCCAGGTGAAGGAGGGAATGCAGAGCAGGGAGGTTGCTGGAAGGAGTCAGGGTAGGTGGCATTGTGGGGCATGAGTGGTTCACTGTGGAGGGAGGCGCTGCGGAACTTGGCCAGGAGGCTGAGCTGGGGGTTGTATTCACTGTGTCTTGGTACCAGTACCGGAGGCAGCACTAGGATGAGAAAGAAATCAGCAGGTGAGAATTGAACATTGGCTTGTTCCTACAAAATTAAATGAATACTTACTGGTTTTGTCTGTTCTTTTCTTTCCTTTTTCCTTTTTTTTTTCCTTCTCCATTAGGAACCAACCCCCCACTGCTCTTAAATGCTCACTGTGAAATTGTCAAGTTAAGGGTACATCATTTTTCTTAAAACTGAATTACTAATGCAGGCTAAGCCAATGGCTTCTCCCTGACAGCCTGAATCTAATATCAAAATTAACAAGAAGTTGAAAGGATAATTAATGACACTAGTATGTTAAAAAGTACTAAAATCCATACTGCCTGTCTTGGAGTATGGATTGACATGTCAATGCCCATGTTCAGCAGGGAATCAATTATAGAAGCCAGAACTTCCACCTTCTGCATCCCGCAATGACCTTGGGTCCATACTCCCAGAGGGATAGAGAATGGGAAAACTATCAGGGGAGGGGATAGGATACAGAGTTCTGGTGGTGGGAATTGTGTGGAGTTGAACCCCTCTTATCCTATGGTTTTGTCAATGCTTCATTCATATATATATATATATATATATATATATATATATATATATATTGCATATACATATATATATATATTGCAAACACAAAAATTACAAGAGGTTCTCTGCTATCTACTTTCTACCTTTTTGGAGACAGAGAATATTCACATCGTCTTTTGACCCTGTCTACAAAATGGCTTTCTAAAGGGCAAAAGCAACCCCTGCTACTGCTTGCAATATAATTAGGTGAGTTCTAAAATATTTTTACTTCGGAGACTATGTTGAATTATTTAGATGACTAGCCCAAATTTTTGCATTTTAGTTCTGATGAAGTTAAAATCATTCTCCTACCTTTACTAATAAGATTTAAAGGAATAAAAATATCATTTAAAAAAAACGTTAAAGGGGGGTTGGGTAGTGTCGCATCTCGTTGAGTGCATGTTACAAGGATCCAAGTTTGAACCCCCAGTCCCTACCTGCAGGAGGAAAACTTTGCAAGTGCTGAAGCAGTGTTGTAGGTGTTTCTCTGTCTCTCTCCCCCTCTCTATCATCCCCTTCCCTCTCTATTTCTGGCTGTCTCTATCCAATAAATAGACAAACATAATTTTAAAAGGATTTAAAGGTAACTAAAAGTTATTAAATAGACAATGGACAATAAAAAAGTGAAAGACAAACAGCAATAAGAAATCACAAAAAATCTGTTCCATTTACATTTCAAGATCTACTTATTGGGAGTCGGGCAGTAGCAGTGGGTTAAGCGCACATGGCGCAAAGTCAAGAACCAGTGTAAGGATCTCAGTTCGATCCTCTGACTCCCCACCTGCAGGGGAGTCACTTCACAGGCTGTGAAGCAGGTCTGCAGGTGTCTATCTTTCTCTCCCCCTCCCTGTCTTCCCCTCCCCTTTCCATTTCTCTCTGTCCTATCCAACAATGATGACAACAATAATAACTACAACAATAAAACAACAAAGGGAATGAATAAGTAAATACTAAAAAAAAGAAAATATCTTTTTTAATTTTAGCATCATTTAAATCATTCCCCCCAATTAACTTTTTTACTAGTGATTTAATATTAATTTAAAACATTATAAGATAACAGGGGTATAATTCCACACCTTTCCCACCACCAGAGTGATTTAATATTGATTTAAATTTAATATTAATTTCTGTGTTTCCATTCCCTCCCCTGTAAACTGTAGTAGTTCTCCAAGATCATATATATGAACTGACTATTATTTCTATAACTATTATCTATATTTATATATTTTTTCTATGTTTTCCATGAAAACACCTTTTTTCCTAGACTTTTCTGACTGCAAAATTTTGGATTTGTGCTTCAAAATCTCCTTTTCATCTCTCTCTCCCTCTCTCTCTCTCTCCTTTTTGGGAGAGATAATCTTGCTATAATCCCATCACCTTCCATCAACTGGTGTACATCTGCTTAACTTTTCCAAACAAACCCCAACAATGAAGAAAACTAACCTGGAGTCTCCACCCTGCGGTAGTGATAAGGATTAATGCAGACTTCTTTCTGCTTGGAGCCGAATGGAAACTCACAGCACTCCAGTGGCTTCAACTCGTGGTGAGACTGGAGATCAGGCCAGCGCCACACTCGGCAGTAAATGACATGTGGCAAACCCTTGCGGTGGGACACCTGTAGCCTTCCGTCCAGAGAGCGAGGGATCGTCACACATTTGCTGGGCTGGCCCGGACAGCTGAGGGCCCTTTCCAGCTCATCCATGGCCCCTTTCTTCTTCTTCAGTTTCTTTACTAGAGAGTCAACTGCCTTCTCTGCCCACTTTTCCTCTTCATCTCCTTGCTTCCAGCCTAGCAGTCTCTTCACTGCCGGGCTGGTGAAGGAGAAGAGGGAGCTAATGGGGGTGCTGGAGTGCATAAGAGGTGGACCACAGGCGTCCAGGGCAAACAGGAGTGGTGCAGACAGCCTGCCACTGTCTGCAGGGCCCCAGGGAAGAAGGAGGCGAATTTCTCTGCAGAGATGTCATAGGTACACACTCTCCAAGGAGGCCATGGGTCTTCCTTCCTTTTTGAAACTAACTGTGACTTTCTCTTAGACCCTGGGATGGAACGGTCCACTCTGAAACACAAGACAAGATTTCAGTGAATTGAATGAGGTTCTTTTTCAGAAAACGTCAAAACTGAATGGATGGGAGAAAACAGGCTTGAAATCTTTGAGACTTAAAAACTCTCAGTTACTTTTGACTTTCTATTCTCCTTTTCTCTCTCAATCCATGTCGTGGTAACTTTGCCTTGAAAAATGTCTTTGGGGAGTCGGGCTGTAGCGCAGCGGGTTAAGCGCAGGTGGCGCAAAGCACAAGGACCGGCATACGGATCCCGGTTCGAACCCCAGCTCCCCACCTGCAGAGGAGTTGCTTCACAGGCGGTAAAGCAGGTCTGCAGGTGTCTATCTTTCTCTCCCCCTCTCTGTCTTCCCCTCCTCTCTCCATTTCTCTCTGTCCTATTCAACAACGACAACAACAATAATAACTACAACAATAAAACAGCAAAGGCAACAAAAGGGAATAAATAAATAAAATAAATATTTAAAAAAAAAAAAAGAAAAATGTCTTTGGGCTTTGAACCTTCCTACTCCCATTCACTGCTCACCTTGACTAAGCAGCAAACTCTGAAGATGTTTCTCCATTCCAGTTCTAATTCCTTTACTCCTAAGTACATTTGTTTAGTAAACTGTGCCAATTCAGCAATTTTTCCTATTTGAGGAATTATAGTAGCTTCTTGGTTTTACTAAGTATAATCTTCTCTCCTTGGGTTTAGAAGGCCTCCATATAAGAATTTGTTTGGCTTTATATGTTAACTCTCTTTTCAGCCACCAGGTTCCATATGCTAGCATGATGCCAACCAGACTTCCCTGGACAGATGATGCCACCAATGTGTCATGGAGCTCTGCTTTCCCCAGCCCCACCCTACTAGGGAAAGAGAGAGGCAGGCTGGGAGTATAGATTGACATGTCAATGCCCATGTTCAACGGGGAAGCAATTACAGAAGCCAGACCTCCCACCTTCTGCATCCCACAATGACCTTGGGTCCATGCCCCCAGAGGGTTAAAGAATAGGAAAGCTATCAGGGGGAGGGGATCAGATATGGAGTTCTGGTGGTGGCAATTGTGTGGAGTTGTACACATCTTACCCTATGGTTTTGTCAATGTTTCCTTTTTTATAAATAAAAAATAAATAAATAAAAAGAAGGCCTCCATAATAAAGGCGTCCTTCTGCATTTGTCACAAACAGTTCCTCTTCACTGTAGGACAATATAGAAAAATAAAGCAAAATTGGAGTGATCGTTAATTCATATTCATAATTCATATCCACCCAAGCTATGTATATGACAGTGGGTCTTAAAGTATTTGACTGAATGACCAAACCCATGGGCAACCCAGAGTCCCTTTCATGGGGTCTGTGAAGGTCTCTTTTTTCTAATTACATGTCTGTGTGCAATATTTTCTTTTTTTTTTTTTTTTTCCCCAAAGCGGCGAACCACTGGCTTCTGGTGGGGAGAGGCTTTGAACCTGAAGCCCTGTTTGTCTGCCTCAGAGTCCACAGGCAGAGCCACTGCACCAGCTTGGCAGTCTGTTGCGTGTGCAAAATTCTCTTCACTTCAACACAAACAACATATCACAATGCAGAAGCAGATATGAAAATCCAAGTTTTGAGTCAAATAGTAAAGAGGTTTCCAAAGATACAAAACAATATACACCTCTCACTAATTTTTAATGTAGTTTCAAAGTAAAAAGATATTTAGGTTAATGCAAAATGGAGTTATATTTGTCTCTTAGTGGCTCAACATATATTTTTTAATGGGGGGGATGATGGTTTACAGTACAGTTTTTGACACATGGGTACAAGATTCAAACTAAATATTTTAAGATACCCACTTTTAATTCTTGAAATGTTATGAATTGAGAGGTGAATCACACATGCAAAAGTCTTAGGAGTCTTTAATAGTTCTTCAATGTAGAAAGAGGAAGGCAGTGGCACACCAAGTTGAGTGCACATATCCATGTGCAAGGACCTGGACGTGGGTTCAAACCCCTTCTCCCCACAGGCCTCTTCTCCACACAGCTGTTTCACCAATGGTGAAGCAGGTCAGCAGGCGTCTTTCTTTCACCCTCTCTATCTTCCTCTCCCCTCTAAATTTCTCTCTATCTTATCAAAAAAAAAAAAAAAAGGAAGAAAGAAAGAAAGAAAGGAAAGAAGAGGGAGGGAGGGAGGAAGGGAGGGAGGGAGGAAGGAAGGAGGGAGGGAAGGAAGAAGGAAGGAAGGAAGGAAGGAAGGAAGGAAGGAAGGAAGGAAGGAAGGAAAGAAGGAAGGAAGGAAGGAGGGAGGAGAGAAGGAAGAAGAAAGGAAAGAAATGGAAAGGAGGGAGTCGGGCGGTAGCACAGCGGGTTAAGCACACTTGGCACAAAGCGCAAAGACAGGCATAAGGATCCTGGTTCAAGCACCCAGCTCCCCACCTGCAGGGGAGTCGCTTCACAGGCGGTGAAGCAGGTCTGCAGGTGTCTGTCTTTCTCTCCTCCTCTCTGTCTTCCCCTCCTCTCTCCATTTCTCTCTGTCCTATCCAACAACGACAACAACAATAATAACTACAACAATAAAACAACAAGGGCAACAAAAGGGAATGAATAAATAAATAAATATTTTAAAAAAGAAATGTAAAGGAAAGGAGAGTAAAAGAAAAAGAAAGGGGGAAATAAAACAGCAAATGGCCTCCAGAAATTGGATTTGTAATGCTGGCACTGAGCCCCAGTGATAACTCAGTAGCAATAAAATAAATTGGAAAGCAGTCAGTTTTGAGAACTGACTTTCTAGAAGGAACTCATAGCCACACACATAAATGTGTATACACAATAGTATTCCTGTTGCAACTGTTACTCTGTCTGAATATCAGCTGATGTCTTTGCCCTCGTATCCAGAGATGCCGCTCTTTCCCAGTTATTTAACAGACCCAGCTGAATGTCCTGAGATAGAATTGCATTTCCTTTTCAGTGAAACTGCTGGTTTATACCAAACCCCCTCCTTCCAGATTTTGGAAACTAGCTACCTCATTTGTTGGGACTATGTGTAAGCCTGATAGAGCTTAGGAAGAACTACCCCCATCCTTGGATGGAGGTCTAAGAAGATAACCTATTGGTGAGTCTCTCTCAACCGAGGTGAGCAAAAGGGGGGAAACTCAGACTTAGTTCTTTCCTTCTTGACTCTCAGGCCCACAGAAACCCCAATACTTCCCTTCATTAACTGCAGGCCACATGGCCACAGATTCACTTATTCAAAGTCACCTTCTGATCACAGAAGAACACACCTTATCACACACTCTTAGCAGTGCACTTTCATGTCCTCAATTTGCATCAAACCTTGCTTATCTTCTCTCTATTTTGCCTTAACTGGTTCAACCCCTCTCCACCCCTAAAACACCTTTGGGTAATTAAATGCCTGCATCAGAAGACTAATTATCTTGGCCTTTATGTATCTGCATCAATTCTTGTCATACCAGCCCCCTACCATAGGGGCAAGCCGACCTTTAAGAAACCTGTAATTTCTGACATATTTCAATAATAATTCCCTTTGTTTGGTTTTCTATTTAACTCATGTCCACCTTGCTAATAAACGAAATCTAAGCATGCTGAAGAGCTCCCCAGTGTCGTTACTCTAGAAAGAACCGGTCCGTTACCTTTCCCCTGGAGATCACCCCACCAGAGACCCGACTCTCATTAATGTTAATCTGGCTGTTGGTCATAAGTATGGAACAAGCTATGACATTTTAGTATCTTAGAAGCAATATAATTCATGATCTTCAACAATTGCTTATTTAATCTGCATGAAATATCATCTTTTCCTTTGCTCTCCTAAAGGAAAAACCATATATTTCTAAGATCAATTATATAAACTTCTTTGGACAAAGGTGCTATATACAAACCTCTGATACAGTGCTCACATCAGGACCAAAATTGACGACATTTAATAAATATAAAGTAATACTGCATCCATCGCTTGCTCTTCCTATGGGATTTCTTAGCATTGTGAACAGGTAAACTCCAATGAAAGGAGAGCAGAGAACTTGATAGCTAGTTTTGTTTGTGTGCTTGCTTGTTTTTCACTTGGCAGCTTGACTCACACTCAGTTTTGTTTGGAAAGGTTGATTTTTGTAGTCTAGCAATCATGAGTTAATATCACTGTTAAGTCACTGTGCTCAAGTTCTGTTTACTTAACTGAGACAGGCAGCCGTAAAGTAGTGGCTATATACAGGGCTAGGAGCTTTAAAGAGGAGGAGTAATATGACAGAATAATCAGAACCCAAGACAAGCTTTGGGTTCTGCTTAACTGCAGGGTTTATTATTAACATAAGATCTGTTATTAGTAAATTGTGACCAAAAAAAACTTTACACTTATGTCAGTGGCAGAAGAAAAGCTCTTTAAAAATAGTTAAGTTAAACTAAATATGCCTTCCTAAAAACACTTAACAAGTAACAGTTCTTTAAACCTGGTTGGTTTCCTTTTTTAACTGTGGATTGATGTTAATAGCATGTGAAATCAACTTATTTGAAACAAATAGTTTTTGTAAAAACCAGAGCAGGCTATTTTGCAGTACAGCTAACAAAGAATAACTGCAACTAAAAAAAAAAAAAACCTTTTGATATTTATTAATTTTATTTTTTTATGTTTTTACAAGGGCACTGCTCAGCTCTGGCTTATGGCTATGTAAGGGATTGAACCTGGGACTTTGCAGCCTCAGGCATGAGAGTCTCTTTCATAAGCATTATGCTAAATACTTCACCCTGCCAAAAAAAACTTTTGAGAGATGTGTTCTTTATGTGTCATAGACACAGAGAGAAAAGTGTGTGTGTGTGTGTGTGTGCATTTAAGTACCTGTGTCCAGGTATGTGTGCATGTGTCAAGGATAAAAATGCAAAGTTTGTAATTGTGAATTACAAAAAAAAACAACCAAACCTCTAGACAGTACTATCCTCAAGCATATATTTCGGGAGTTGGCGGTAGCACAGTGGGTTAAGTGCACAGGGCACAAAGCACAAGGACCGGCGTAAGGATCCCGGTTCAAGCACCCGGCTCCCCACCTGCAGGGGAGTCGCTTCACAGGTGGTGAAGCAGGTCTGCAGGTGTCTATCTTTCTCTCCCGTCTCTGTCTTCCCCTCCTCTCTCCATCTCTCTCTGTCCTATCCAACGGCAACGACAGCAACAATGATAGAACAACAAGGGCAACAAAAGGGGGAAAATGGTCTCCAGGAGCAGTGGATTCGTGGTTCAGGCACCGAGGCCCTGGCAATAACCCTGGAGGTAAAAAAAAAAAAAAAAAAAAGCATATATCTTACAACTGTGCCTGCTAAGGTTCACCTTGATGTGGCATTCAAGGGCACCAATCCTCCTCCTCCCTTGGGGAAATTCTAAGTAGCCATGAAGTCAGGGTCTGGGGCCAGGCAGTGGCATAGCTGGTAGAATGCACTCATTATAGTGCACAAGGGTCCAGATTCAAGCCCCTGGTCCCCACCTGCAAGGGGAAAGGTTCACAAATAGTAGAATAGTGCAACAGGTGTTTCCTTCTCTCTCTCTCCACCTCTACCTTCCCATTCCCTCTCAATTTCTCTCTGTCTCTCTCTAAGCTAACTAAGTAAATAAAGTAATTTAAAAAAACCTAACCCTAACCCTAACCCTAACCCTAACCCTAGTAAGAATGATTCAGATGGTGGTAGATGAGGGAAAAGTCCTGAGTTCAGTGAAGGAGAGTCCTGGAAACATTATTGAGATGATAACTGACCTTTACTTAAGATTGAAACCACAGTTAAGAAATAATAATAAACTAGAGGGGACTGGATGGTAGGGCAACTGGTTGAGTGTACACGTTCCATGAGCAAAGACATGGGCTTAAACCCTTAGTCCCCACCTGCAGGGGAGAAGTTTCAGGAGTGGTGAAGCAACACTGCAGGTGTCTCTCCCTCTCTACCTCCCCCTCTCCTCTTGTGTCTTTCTATCTCTGTCCAAAATAAATGAAATATATATGTACTTATATATAAAATAAAATTTAAAAATAAACCAAAAGATCTAAAATCAATACTAAACTAGGGGCCAAGAAATAGTTAACTCAGAAGAGGGCACATTTTAACATGCACAAAGACCGAAATTCGAACCTCCAGTCCTCATATGGGAGCATCTATACAAAGAAAGCTTCACGGGGGTCGGTGGTAGCATAGCAGGTTAAGCATACATGGTGCAAAGTGTAAGGACCAGCTTAACCATCCTTGTTCAAGCCCCTGGCTCCCCTGCAGAGGGATTGCTTTACAAGGGGTGAATCAGGTCTGCAGGTGTCTTTCTCTCCCCCTGTCTGCCCCTCCTCTCTCCATTTTTCTCTGTCCTATCCAACAACGACATCAATAATAATAACAACAATAATAACCACAACAATGTCACGAAATTGTAAGGATGTGGTTGAGCTTGGCAGGACTCGCAAAGCACCCTGCATTCCTGATACTATGGCCTGTCTACATAATCATAGTTTTGCCTGAAAGATCCCCACCCATTCCATTCTTTTGATCTATCTTCTTTCTACACTCAAGACCCTCTCTGCCTGCAGGGTAGTATTATTACTACCAGTTAAAACCTTCGCAACAGTTGCTAAGGAAGTTTCTACCTTCCCAGCCCCCTTTTGCCTTTCTCCACCCTTTCCTAACCATTTCCATTTCCTACTTGCCACTTCCTGGTCTGCCCTTTAAAAGCCTTGGCTCTCTGATCAATAAAGAGATTGCATTGCCTCATGCAACGTGTTTGGTTCCTGAGTCATCTTCCTCTTGTTGCTGAGTGAGTAGCAGCCCAGGCTGGCTCCGGTCATGTTCTCGCCAGCCCAGAGAGTACACGCCCGGGAAGATGCATCTCCACGCTAGCCTGACACAACAAGGGCAATAAAAGGAAACAAAAATAGCTTCCAGGAGCAGTGGATTCATGGTGCAGGCACTGAGCCCCAGCAATAACCCTGGAGGCAAAAAAAAAAAAAAAGAAAGAAAAGAAACAAAAACAAAGAAAGCTTCACAAGCAGTGGAGCAATGCTGTGGTGTCTCTTTCTCTCCAAATGGAAATACTGCAACAACAACAAAAATTTAAAAAAACAAGGACAACAAAAGAGAAACTAAATAAAAAAAAAAAAAAAAAGAAAGACAGAAAATGGAGATATCAGAAGTAGTGAAAGTAGGTATCAGAGTACCTACTCACAGGGGTGGGTAGGTAGCCCTAGCAAAGCCCTGGCACAATAAATAAATAAATAAATAAATAAATAAATAAATAAATAAATAAATGAATAAATGAATAAATAAAGTAACTAGTTTGGGACTGGTGAAGTGGTTCAGCAGGTATTCTTTGCTTTGGTCAGTTCCTGAGTTCAAATGTAGCAGCCCATATGATGGAAAGGTGCTTCAATCACCTGTCTATCTGCCTCTCATAAAATAAATCTTTAAAGAAAATAGAAGTGAGGCCAAGGAGACAGCTCAGTTTGTTAGAGCACCTACTTACAAGCCCAAGACCCTAGAGGCCACAGGTTCAGTCCCCAGGATCATAGTATGCCAGAGCTGAGCATGTCCTTCTTTCACTTGCTATCTCATTGCAAAATAACTATTTTTTTAATAAAATAAAAAAACACCTCACCCAGCTGTTATGAGTATGGACACTGGTTCCAGCCCCCAGTACCACATGGAAGCACTTGCTCCAAGGGAAGCTTCACAGGCAGTGGAGTAATGCTGGGATGTCTCTCTCCTTCTCTGTCTCTCTCCCTTGTGTCTCTATCTAAAATTAAAAGGAGAAAAAATATCCATCAGGAATAGTGGAATGGTGTCGGAGGGAAGCTTGACAGGCAAAATAAAGAAATAAATAAACAGTGGCTGGGCAGTGGCACACCTGGTTAAGCGCACATAGTATGAAGCACAAGGACCTGCATAGGGATCTGAGTTCGAGCCCCTGCTCCCCACTTGTAGGAGGGGATGTTTCGCAAGCAGTGAAGCAGGTCTGCAGGTGTCTTTCTCTCTCCCTCTCTATCTCTCCTTCCCCTCTTAATTTCTCTCTGTCCTATCCAATAAAATGGGAAAAATGGCCTCCAGGAGCAGTGGATTCACGAGCGGTGAAGCATATCTGCAGGTGTCTATCTCTATCTATCTATCTATCTATCTACCTCCCCTACCCCTCTCAATTTCTCTGTCCTGTCCAATAAAATGGAAAAAAATGGCTGCCAGAAGCAGTGGATTCACAGTGCCAGCATGGAGCCCCAGCAATAACCTTGGAGGCAAAAAAGAAAAGGAAAAAGAAAAAAGAAAAAAGAAGAATCTTGGCAGCTTAGCATAAATTTCTATATTCCTTTTGTTAAAAGTCTCACTTTTGCATCTCTGTCACAGATCAATTGTGGTCTTTGACAAACCACATGGTCTCTCTTGGCCCCATTACCTCACCTCTGATGAAGAGGGGGCTCAGATGCCTTGCACAGGCCTGTCTGGGAGATGACTGCATGACTCCATGGTTGCCTGTCACATGGGATTGTTTGACTTGCTCAGCTGTAATTGCTGCACTGCTACCCCCTGGGCTCTCTGAGAACAAGACCTTCACTTAGCACGACGTATTACACAGAAAAAGGGAAAACAACTATTTAATTTAAATGCTGGCCAAGTTGACCCTTGTAATAGCAGATGCCATCTACCAAACAACACAATCTCATTTCTCTCCAGCTCTTAGTTTCTCTGGCATTATCTTCACTAGCGCCAAGGAATAAGCCGACATGTACATATGATATTTCTGTGCTTGACACCAGCTGCTGGCACCCTCATGCAGGCTTTCCTCATGCACAAACGCCATCTGTTGACCATTAGAGCTTTTCTTCCTTGGCAAAAGGGGGAAAGCACTATGACCAGCCCAGCTCCATTTCACTCGTGGCCCACTTCACGCACTTGCAGCACAAAAACAGTGCTTGTTTCTTTTCCTGGCCTGTGAGTCTTACAATAAACCCCTACTGAGTGAGTAAAACAACTTTCTCATTTTCAACTTTTTAAAAATAAACAGAACCACTTAAAAGAAAACAGCACTGGACACACACCATAATTTAACTGTACATAATTCCCCACTAAAGCCCAAGTTTGCTTGACTGAGTACAAGTTACTCGAGATTATTTTCACTATTTGATCTCTTTGGAGATTCAGTTAGTGTTTTTAATTTCACATAAAATGAAAATGTAAAGATATCATTTAAGATGTATGTGTTAGTTGTTTAAGGCATAAATAAACATGTGAAATATTTGAATGTATGGGCTTTTGAAGCAAAAACTGGCAGAAGTGAAGAAAAACAGAAATGACATTACAGTGATAGGTACAGACTTTAACACATCAATCTCAATAATAGGAAGGGCAGTTAGAAGGAAGATAAACAAGCAAATAAAGAACTTAACACAATAAACCAATGAGAACTAAAGGACTCACACAGAACACTGAACTCAGCAGTAATAACATATACATTCAAATGCACAGGGATCACTTTCTAAGATAAATGATATGTTAGACTACAACATAAGGCTCAAGAGTTATACAGATATAGATATGTAGGTACTCCATACAAGTGCCTGCTCTGACCATCACGTTGAAATTAGAAATCGAGAAGTAAAACCGGGAAATTCACAAATTTTTAGAAATTAAACATCCTTAAATAATCAATGGCTCAGAGAAATAAACATAAGGCAATTAGAAAATACTTGAGATGAATAGAAACAAAACCACATTATCCCAAAATTTATGGGATGCAGCAAATACAGTGTTTAGAAAATTATGGCTTAAAAAAAACAGACATTAAAATAAGATCTCAAATCAACAAACTAATTTAAGGAACTAGGAAACAAGAAAGAGAAAGAAAGAGAGAGGGAAAAGAAGAAATCAGTCTCGGGAGTCGGGTGGTAGCGTAGCGGGTTAAATGCACATGGCGCAAAGCACAAGGATCCTGGTTCAAGCCCCCGGCTTCCCACCTGCAGGGGTGTCACTTCACAGGCGGTGAAGCTGGTCTGCAGGTGTCTATCTTTCTCTCCTCCTGTCTTCCCCTCCTCTCTCCATTTCTGTCTGTCCTATCCAACAGCAATGACATCAATAACAATAATAACTACAACAATAAAACAACAAGGTCAACAAAAGGGAATCAGTAAATAATAAAATATTTTTTAAAAAAGAGAAAAATCAATCTCAAAGCTAACAGAAACAAAAAAATAACAGATTTCAGCAGAGATAAAATTAAGAAAGGAAAAAAATCAATGAAGGTAAAAGTTGGTTCCCTGAAAAGAACAGCAATATTGACAAACCTTTAGCTAGATGGGAAAATTAAAAAAAAAACAGATTACTACAACTAGAAGTGAATTCATCCATTTGACAAAAATAAGATGAGAAGACAGTAATACTGAGGGGGGCTAGGAACATAGCTCAGTGGTAAAGCACATGTTTCTCATGTATGAGGTCCTGAGTTCAATGTCTGGCAGGGTTGGTGGGTAGAAGAGCCCATATGAACAACTACATGGCACCAAATTAGATTACATAGATGAAATGGAAATATTCCTAGAAACAGAAAACATTACCAAGACTAATTAATGAAGACAGAGAAAAATCTGACTAGATCTCTTAACTACGAAGATTGAATCAGTAATCAAAAATGTCCCATCAAAGCCCAACATGACTTCACTGGGGAATTCAAACAAATATCAACATTTAAACAAGAACTAATACCAATCCCTCTCAAACTTTGTCAAAAAAAATTGACGCAAACATGCCCAAATAAACTGGGCCTATGTTTAAAAGAAAAAGATAAACTGGAGCCATATCTGATTTGTTTCCCTGCATTCATTCATTTGTATTATTTCACCCCCCACACTTTTCTATAAATGTTTACTATGTGTCAGGTACTGCCTAGAGGTAAGCAAAGATGGCATGGTTCTTGTTCTCAGAGAATTGAGAGCATTTGGGGTGCCAGGTGGTAGCACAGCAGGTTAAACACACATGGCAGGAAACACAAGGACCTGCTCAAGGATTCTGGTTTGAGCCCCCAGCTCCCCACCTACAGGGGAATCACCTCACAAAGGGTGAGGCAAGTATCTATCTTTCTCTCTCCCTCTCTTCCTTTGAATTTCTCTCTGTCCCAGCCAATAAAAATAAAAAATAAAAAAATCACAAAAATGACTGCAGGAGCAGTGGATTCATAGTGCAGGCACTGAGGCCCAGCCATAACCATGGAGGTAAGAGACAGATAGGGAGGGGGTGAGGGGAGGGAGGAGAGAGAAGAGAGAGAGAGAGAGAGAGAGAGAGAGAGAGGCAGAGAATTTAGAGCATTCCTAGATACTTGGGGTGGAGTGAAGTTGGAGATGGGCAAGGTCCTTCAATTTGCTTTCTTATTGAGGTTTACAAGACTGAATATGTTTTGGATACAATTTTATCTCTCTTCAAGATGTGTTCCCACACCAGAGCCAATATTAATGTCCCACTATCCCCTCCATTACTGCACAATGAAATTTCCTCCACTCTTTAAGCCCTACCTCAGTCATAACCCTGCAGGGGGAAAAACACATATACACATATACATGACATGTCATCTGTATGTCTTCTTTATATATATGTATATTCCCCCTTTAGTCTTATGGCTGAGGCTCAGTGCCTATACTACCAGTCCACCACTCCTAGAAGTCACTCCTTTAATTTTTATTAGATAGGACAGAGAGAAATTGAGAGGAAGGGAAGATAGAGAAAGAGAAAGAAAGACATCTACAGGCCTGCTTCACAGCTTGTGAAGCATCCCCCCCTGCAGGTGGAGAGCCGGGGGCTCAAACCCAGATCCTTGTACAGGTTCTTGTGCTTAGTACTGTATGTGCTTAACCAGGTTCACTATATATATATATATATATATATATATATATATATATATATATATATATATATGAGACAGAGAGAAGTTGAGAAGGAAGGGGAAAATAGGAAGGGAGGGAGACTGAGACTGAAGCAACACCGCTTCACCACATATGAAGCTTTTTCCTTGTAGGTGGGGACCAGGGTCCTGAACCCAGGTCTTTAGGCACAGTAGTGTGTGCACTCCAATAGTGTGCCACCACCTGCCCCTAGTGTGTACTAGTGTGTATATCTTCTATAGTGAAGTGTCCACCTTTTCTCCTCATCTGCATTAAAATAAAAACAAAGAAATATTTTTAGAGAGACCAGAGTACCACTCAGCTCTGGCACGTATGGTGCCAGAGATGGTATGGGCCTTGTGCAAGCAAGTCTTGAATTCTACTGCTGAGCTAGCTCCCCAGCTTTTCCCCAGTTTTTTCATGGAGTTGGTTAATTTTGTGAGTTATTCATACATCTTGGATATTAGTTCCTTTGTCAGATGTAAGGTGGATGAATATATTCTCCTATTCAGTAGGCTACTTTTTTGTTTTAGTGTTAGCTTCTTTTTCTGGTTTCTAAGTGTGCAAGGTGATTTTTTTTTAATTGAGGCAAGATTTAAAATACCATGCATTTTAGTTTAAAATACCATGCATTTTAGGAGCATAATTTCGTACCCCTTCAAAGTGTAGGTTGCCACACTATGCCCAACACCAAAGTATCAATATCCTTCCGCCATAGCACCCTGGACCCCCTCTCCCATCTCCCACTCTTTCAGACCTTCTTCACCTACCTTTTGTGACTTCCATTCTGTGAATTCAGTCTCTGGCACCATGTGGGAGTAATAACAAGAACAAGAATAATAACAAGACAAAACAAAAACTATGAGTGCTAGAGTGATTCTCTCTCTCCTTTTCTGAAAATAAATAATTAGTCCGGGGAGGAGACTAAGTGGCAGAATGTATGTACAAGCCCCAGAGATCTAACCCTGCAATGCACAAACACAACACTCTAAGAGGACTGGATTTCCCATATTCATTTACAAAGTAGTGTGCTGTTTGCTGGAAACTACTTTCCAATGGTTCTTTCACTCCTAAGTTTTGGGTTCCCAGTTAGATATAATAGGAACAACTATCAGGAGTTCTTAATTAGCCTAAAAATTCAGTTAGTCAGAATTCAGCAGAGAAACAAGGGAACAGAACAAAAATAACCTCTAACTCATAGTAGGACCCAAAGAGGATTGAAGCAAAAGCAATGGTTGCTTAGAGTCCATTCTTAATTTAGATCCAATTCTAAAATACTTCATTATTTATATTAGAGTGTTTTGGTAAAAATTTCATGCATATACAAATGTAAATCACCTTACTGACAGTGCAATTATTTCTCTCTTCCCTCTTATATTTGTAACTCTTAATGTGTTTATAAAACATTCCACATTCTCATGGAGATTAAGAATCAAGTCCAACTATTTCACCAGGAATGATTTATCAATTACAAACGGAAGATTCTTACAAATCTATTTTTACTGAATTGTTTATACTAATAAATAACTGCTGCCCTTTAAAAAAATTAACTTTCTGTACCTTAGCAACTCCAAAAAGAAGAAACCAGACCTTATACAACACAAGGCATCTTTAAAGACATCCTTTCTCTAAGCAATTCTGACTCATGAAAATCTGGGTTTAGCCACAAATACAAATGTAAAGAGATTGTCTTACAAAAAGAAGCATGATGAATCTAAAAGAATGATTCAATTTATGAAATTTCTATTTATGTACAACTTTTTCGGGAATAAATATTCTTTCACCCAATAAATATTTACTACCATATATTTTATGTTGCAACTTTTAAATTTAACTACATAAAAATTTTACTTCTAAAGGTCAACCTAATTCTCTAGTCAGAAGCAATCTATACCCTTTTGTGGAGTTAAGAGATCTCACTTTACATTCCTACTTCTAAAATATAATCCTAGCTTTAAACATGTATTCTGCCCATCTTATCATCTAAATATTTTTGTTGGACACTAAAAAGACCATTGTTTAGCAAAGTGTGGAACAAATCAAATTAGCTTTGGGGATACTTTATCTCACAAACTTGTTGCCCATCAAAACACTAAATATCCTTAAGAATTTTACAACCATTCCAGCTTGCTTGCCTGCTTGCTTGTTTTCTTTCTTTCTTTCTTTCTTTCTTTCTCTCTCTCTCTCTCTTTCTCTCTTTTCTTTCTTTTTTTTTTTTTCCTCCTCCAGGGTTATTGCTGGGCTCGGTGCCTGCACCATGAATCCACCGCTCCTGGAGGCCATTTTTCCCCCCTTTTGTTGCCCTTGTTGTAGCTTCGTTGTGGTTATTATTATTGCCCTTGTTGACGCAATTCGTTGTTGGATAGGACAGAGAGAGATGGAGAGAGGAGGGGAAGACAGAGAAGGGGAGAGAAAGATAGACACCTGCAGACCTGCTTCATCGCCAGTGAAGCGACTCCCCTGCAGGTGGGGAGCTGGGGTTCCAACCGGGATCCTTATGCCGGTCCCTGCGCTTTGCGCCACACGCGCTTAACCCACTGCGCCACCGCCCGACCCCCTTTCTCTCTTTTCTTTTTCTTTCTTTCTTTTTTTGTAAGCAGCACAGTATTACTTTACTGATAGAGTCAATAAATTACTTCTAAAAAATGTTCCCAGCCTGTCCTTCAGAAAAAAGATAAGCCATATTATTCTAAATATCAGATGATATACATGAGGAAAAGCTTAGCTTAAATTTGGAAGATAAATTTCTGCTTTGATAAGAGGTGTTTTAAAATAGGTTTTATAAGTAGCTACATGTATTTCCATCTCCTCAAAGTCACCTCAGGACAGGTTGGTTGTCATTTCTTTTTATTTTTTTTTAAACATCTTTTTTTTTTCCCTTTTGTTGCCCTTGTTTTCTATTATTGTTGTAGTTATTATTGTTGTTGTTATTGATGTCGTCGTTGTTAGATAGGACAGAGAAATGGTGAGAGGAGGGGACGACAGAGAGGGGGAGAGAGACTCCTGCAGACCTGCTTCACCGACTGTGAAGCGACTCCCCTACAGGTGCGGAGCCAGAGGCTCCAACCGGATTCTTCCTCCGGTCCTTGTGCTTCACTGCCACCTGCGCTTAACCTGCTGCGCTACCGCCCAACTCCCATTGGTTTGTCATTTCTTAGCTCTGATGAGTGTTTAGAGCTGAGAGAGATTAGTTCTCTCCAAGAAACTCTTATTTCACGTCTCTCTTTCAAAACAAGTGTAGCTCTGCTTAAACACAGAAATGTTAAGTTATTGGCCTAGCCATGCTGTACAGAAGAAACTTTTTTTTTCTCCAGACTCTCCCTGTATTGCATTCAAAATATCTCACAAATCAACACATAGGTAATATAGTTGAGGCTTACTTCAAAAATTATTTTTACGGGGGGGCCGGAGGGTGGTGTATCTGGTTGAGTGCACATGTTACATTGCTCAAGGACCCAGGTTCGAGTCTAACAACAACAACAGCAATGGCAACAATAAAAACAACAACAAGGGCAACAAAATGGGGAAAACGGCCTCCAGGAGCAGTGGATTTGTAGTGCAGGCACTGAGCCCCAGCAATAACCCTGGAGGCAATAATAATAATAATAATAAATTATTTTTTAAATTAAATTTAATTTTTTTATGCTATCGTTGTTGGATAGGACAGAGAGAAATGAAGAGAAGAGGGGAAGACAGAGAGGAGGAGAGAAAAATAGACACCTGCAGACCTGCTTCACCACTTGTAAAGAGACTCCCCTGTAGGTGGGGAGCCGGGGCTCCAACCCGGATCCTTACGCCAGTCCTTGCGCTTTGTACTGTAGTTAGTTAGTTTAGTTTAGCTTAGCTTGGTATAGATTGTGCTGCGTCCTGCATGAATAAAGAGATACTGCGTACAACCCAGCCATGAGTCCCAGGTCGTGTGTTACCCGCCTGTGAAGCCAGCTCTGTGAAAACAACATAGCCCGGAGAAAACAACATATGGCGCTACAACGTGGGACTGGACCTGCACAACTCCCAGATAAGTGAAGACTTTGCCTACCTATGCACTATGGTCTTCTCTTCTACTTATGAAGAGGTTTGCCAAAGCCTCCACTGTTTCATCATGAGACAGTTACTCTGTCTCTGGAACATTTTGCTCTGGGCCACACTTTGTTTCCCTGACCGGGAACTTTCGTTTCTTGTGACCCTAATCATAGAGCTTGGGAGATGCACTAAGATTTCTCCTTGGACTTTCTGGATTCCCTCTCCCATGTTTCCTGAGGAAAAGGACTACATTTTGCTCCGGGCCACAATTTGGTTCTTTATGATGGTGATCGTAGACCTTGGGATATGCATGGGGATTTCCACTGGGACTTTCTGGACTTCTTCTCACATCTTTCCCACGGAGAAGGACTACTCTAATTTGAGGAGCGTTCTCCAGTACCCTGGCAGTCCCCAAGAATGGAGACACGTGGTTAGTTCTACTCTCCTGATTGGATTCTTTCTTCGATGGGAAGACACTTTTAAAAATGGGTGCCTGAAGCAATCCAGCAGGAACAGTCAGAAGCACCCTAAATGGAATTTTGAAGAGCTTTTTGGACTAGGACACCCTCTGGGGACTCATGATACTACATGGTGAGATCTGCATAATCTGGTTCAAGTTGTGTTTCATAAGAGAGTGATTTGAATGACTGAATTTTTGTATGACATTGACTTAAAAAAAAATGCTGGATGCAGCCATGATTTCTAGAGACATCCAGAAACAATCCAAAAAATTGTTTTTTTCCTCCTTTGATTTCTTTTTTACGTCTTGGCAAAAATCTGAAACGTTTAATCCTGAAATGGTATGAGTTATGGGCAGGGCAGATAGTGCAATTATTATGTTAATTATTCTCATGCCTGAGGCTTCTATCGTGGTTCTTCTGTTTACCTTTCCACATTTCATTGAGTTTAAACTGTTTAAACAACCTTAAAATCATACTAGAAAGGACTTCCAATTATAATGGAGTTATCAATTATAGTAAACTTCTAATCTGCTACAAGTTTTGTTTGACAAGTAAGTGAATTTCAGCTGTCAAGTCTTCACATGAAAAAGCATCTACTCAAATGGAATTCCTAGAAATCCACTTAGATCCTGTTCTCTGACATCGCCCACAAGATAGAATGACTACAACACACCCCCAGAAACCAATGATGTAACCTGGCACGACCTGAAGAAACAGATTCACGGACTCCAAAGATCACTCTCTACAGAAAAGCAGAATTCTGGTGGCCGACATTCCCCATCAAGACAGATGTGCAGCGTTTCATCCCCTGGCATTTTCTTCCATGGCCATCTACTTTGGACTCACACTTCCATTGGACATACTGGTACACGCTGCTGTGTTTCTCAAAGACTAACTTCAGCCAATTGCCTTGAGACTTTATAGACCATGTCCCTTCGCCTGCAGGCTCTGTTCACAGAGGCAGAAAACTCCCCCTCCTTATTAGGTTATGCCCACAGAGGCAGGAAACGCCCTTTGAGGCAAGAGATGCCCCCAGAGGCCTAAAGCACTCCCAGAGGCAAGAAATGCCCTTTCGCCTGCTAGACCTTGCCCTTTGAGGCAAGAAACGTTCCCCTTGGCATCACACTGGTTATTGCTGTTTGCCTATTTTGTTTTCCATGTCTTATGCCAGTTCTTTTGAAAACGCCTATACGATATAGGTTTCTGTTCACCCCACAATCCTGATACTATGACCACTAGTTAAAAAGAAAGGGAGAATTGTTGGTATGCTTCTAAAAACCCCTTCTATTTCATCTGGTTTAAATCCCCCCTGCTTAACACTGCATTCTATTTACATAACCACTTCATTCTATTTACATAACCTCTGTTAACAAGCACCACCTTCCCTCCAGGGCATTGGTGGTTTAGTAGGAGAATTCTCACCTGCTCCGCCCCCTCTCCTTGTCATACCCTGATTTTCACCAGTCACTTTTCTCTCCACCCTCTCTGCGTCACATCCTATTCCCACCCTACTGGGTTAGTATATTTATAAAGACAAGATTGTTTGTAGTTAGTTAGTTTAGTTTAGCTTAGCTTGGTATAGATTGCGCTGCATCCTGCATGAATAAAGAGATACTGCGTACAACCCAGCCATGAGTCCCGGGTCGTCTGTTACCCGCCCATGAAGCCAGCCCTGTGAAAACAACATAGCCTAGTGAAAACAACATTGTGCCATGTGCATTTAACCCGCTGTGCTATGGCTCGACTCCCAATAATAAATTATTTTTACTCATTTTCTTAACTCTAGTTTGGTGTTATAATAAATATAAAGGCTGAGCTTTTACTTTTCCTCCTTCTCACCTAAGTTCTCTGAAATACACACATCTGCAGAAGAGTTGGAAGACCATTTGCCTGTTGTTACCAAAAGCATTTTACTATTTTCCCTTGTGCTTAGGTGCACTACAAGGAGAGATCATTTCTAGAAGAAAATTCCTTTGGCTATAAGAAGTTGGCTCAACATTTTTTTTTTTTTGAGAGCTTGTTTGGAGTTTCTAACAAGGGAATACAGCTACTCCTATACCCTAGACTGAAGACCAGTCTATCTCTATTCTCAGAATGTCCTCCTCTTTGACCAAGAGCGCAACTCTGGGAGGGACACACCTGGAACCATGAGGGAGGAAGCGGGGTACACCAGCCTAGCCAGCATGATTGACCAAATCAACCCTGGTGATCAACGTGGTGACTCACAGATGTCGCAGACAGATTGCCCTTACATCCAACATTTTTAATTCTTTTTCTTGAATAGAGGAGAAAGACAGACAGACAGACAGACACACAGAGAGAAGACAGAGAAGAGAGGGGACAGCTCCAACACTCAGGAAGCTTTCCTGACTGCAGGTGGAGCAGGGGCTTGAATCTGAGATCATCACCTATGGTTAGGTGTGTGCTCTACATCCACCCTACCGCCTATCACTCTACAATTTTTTATTGTTGTAGTTAATATTGTTGTTATTGATGTCATTGTTATTGTTGGATAGGACAGAGAAATGGAAAGAGGAGGGGAAGACAGAGGGGGGAGAGAAATATAGACAGATGCAGACCTGCTTCACCGCCTGTGAAGCGACCCCCCTGTAGGTGGAGTGCTGGGGGCTCGAACCGGGACCCTTATGCCAGCCCTTGCTCTTCGTGCCATGTGGGCTTAACCCACTGCGTTACCCAACTCCCCACTCTATATTTTTATATATTCTTTGATTCAGTCAACATATTGAGTTTCTACCACATGCTGGCTGTTATACTGTGTGTCAGAAATACACAATAGCTTGCCAGCTATAAATTCTTCATTATCTAAAGGATTAAAAGAATCTCAGTCAGGACATAACTGCCTCTAGTGCTTAAAAATGTAATAAAGAGGGAGTCGGGCGGTAGCACAGCCGGTTAAGTGCACATGGTGCAAACCGCAAGGACCGGCATAAGGATCTTGGTTAGTGGCCCCAGTTCCCCACCTGTAGGGGGTTGCTTCACAAGCAGTGAAGCAGGTCTGCAGGTGTCTATCTTTCTCTCCTCTTCTCTGTCTTCCCCCTCCTATCTCAATTTCTCTCTGTCCTATCCAACAACAATAACAGCTATGACAACAATAATAATAACAACTACAACAAGCACAAGAAGGGCAACAAAACGGGAAAAACGGCCTCCAAGAGCAGTGGATTCATAGTGCAGGCACTGAGACCAAATGATAATCCTGGAGGCAAAAAAAAAAAATGTAATAAAAAGTTGAAGGGAAAACTACTTTTGGTTTTATTAACTGATTTATGGGAGGAGCACATGGCCATTTTTATTTTAACCAAAGGTAGCAAAAGAGTAATTTTTGTCAAAGAAAACCTAAAATCCCTGAGTTAGTCCAGAAGCACTGGATTTTCTCAGATTCCAGGTCCTGAGAGATCCACAATCTAGAATTGGCACCCACAGGACAGGGTCTCTGTCCCCTAAGCCAGAACTGCATGAACTCTGGGGCACAAATCAAGGTGTTTCAACTAAATGTAAGTAAGCTACTACATTGTTTCCCTTCATGTGAAATGGGGAAGATGTAGAAACGATTATAATTTAGGGAAATGATACCAATCAGCGCTCTAATATTTTTACATGGTGAACTCATCTACTACCTTCACTTCGCTTGGCATCTGTTAGTTGCAACTTTCCAACTTTGCAAGCAAACGCTTCTTTAGATTTGTGGTCTATTTTCTTACTATTGAGAAAGAATTCCAGAAACTTAGAATTAGAAATGGAATCTGTATTGGTATAAAAATGGGATCTCAGGAGTCGGGCGGTAGCACAGTGGGTTAAGCACAGGAGGCGCAAAGCGCAAGGACCGGCATAAGGATCCCAGTTTGAGCCCCTGGCTCCCCACCTTCAGGAGAGTTGCTTCACAAACAGTGAAGCAGGTCTGCAGGTGTCTGTCTTTCTCTCCCCCTCTCTGTCTTCCCCTCCTCTCTCTATTTCTCTCTGTCCTGTCCAACAACGAAGACATCAACAATAACAACAATAACAACAATAAAACAAGGACAACAAAAAGGAATATATATTAAACATTTTTTTAAAAAGTGGGATCTCCAGGTGTAGTAACCTTTGTGAATTCTCAAGTCAGAAAAGCATAGACCTAGTAGGATGTCAAAATCCAAAATAATGTTGGAGATTTATTTTCAATGATGATGATAATATAGTTAAAATATATTCCAAATTGGCAACTCAGCTGAACTAAACAACTAGTTTGACAGATTACACTGAAGAGTTTACACCTATTGGAGCCACCCAAGTCAGAGAGACATAAGAAAAATACCTGACAAGGTAGTGGCTGATCACCCATTAACCAGAGGCACACTCTTGAATAATGAAGCTAGTCATTGTCAGAACAAAAATTCTTCCTATGTAGATTTAGTCACTGAATCTAAACCAATAAGTTTCTTACATTCTGAGCAGTCATGAAACGCAGCAAAAGGCAAAAGGAGATGCACCAGCAAGTAAAAGCACCAGTGCAGTAAGTATAAAGAAAAATGTAAGGGAGCAGGTGGTAGCGCAGCAGGTTAAGCGCACGTGGCCCAAAGCTCAAGGACCAGCACAGGGATCCTGGTTCAAGCCCCGGCTCCCCACCTGCTGGGGGTGGGGGGTGGGGGAGAAGGGCTGTCACTTCACAAGCGGTGCAGGTATCTATCTTTTTCTTCCCCTCTCTGTCTTCCCCTCCTCTCTCCATCTCTTTCTGTCCTATCCAACAATGACGACATCAATAACAACAACAATAATAACTACAACAATAAAACAAGGGCAACAAAAGGGGATGAATAAATAAATAAATATTAAAAAGAAAATGTATTGGGGTATGGCAATGGGGTACCTGGTTAAGAGCACATGTTGTCATGTGCATAGGCCAGGGTTCATGCTCTGGGTCTCCACCTGCACGGGGGAATTTTCATGAAGCAGTGTTGCAGATGTCTCTTTCTCCCTCTGAATCTCCTCCTTCCTTCTCAATTTCTCTCTATCAAGAAGATAAAGAAAGGGGAGTTGGGCGGTAGCGCAGCGGGTTAAGCGCACATGGCGCAAAGTGCAAGGGCCAGCTTAAGGATCCTGGTTCGAGCCCCCAGCTCTCCATCTGCAGGGGCGTGTCCTCACAAGTGGTGAAGCAGGTCTGCAGGTGTCTATTTTTCTCTCCCCCTCTCTGTCTTCCCCTCTTCTCTCCATTTCTCTCTGTCCTATCTAACAATGACGACATCAATAATAACTACAATATCAATAAAAAGACAACAAGGGCAACATGAGGGAAAAAAATAAATAAAATTTAAAAAATAATTAAAAAAAAAGATTTTATAAAGGGGGGTAGGAGGCCACTAGGAGTGATAAATTCATTGGGCAGGCACTAAGTTCTAGTGATAACCCTGGAGGCAATACAGAAAAATTAATTTAAGTCCTCAATCATAAAATTATGACAAGGGCCACAAACTAGCTGAACTCAGGTCTTACTTTAAAGCTCAATTTTCAAAAGGCCACGTTTCGGCAAAATCAACCAAAAATTTCTGTGAAACACCCTATAAATACACTGAAGCAGTGGCACACTGGTTTAAGTACACATAGTACAAAGCACCAGGATTCAAGGATCCAGGTTTGAGCCCCTGACTACCCACTTGCAGAGGAGTTGCTTCACAAGCAGTGAAACAAGTCCACAGGTGTCTCTCTGACTCTTTCCCTATCTCCTCCTCACCGTCTCAACTTTTTTCTACCCTATCCAATAAAATGGAAAAAAAAATGGCTTCCAGGAGTAGTGGATTTGTAGCACTGGCACTGAGCCCCAGCAAAAACACCAGAGGCCAAAAAAAAAAAAAAAATTGAACCACCCTCTGAGCTTTAAAAAGATACCAACCCTCCACAAAATTCCATTTTTAAAAAAAATTACTAATACTGAATGTGTCCTAATGCATCAGGGACAACACAGTTATTTAGTGAGTAGGTTTAAGTTTTACTTAACAGATAACCTCTCAGTGATGCTTAACTTTAAAATAATTAAGCACGAAGCACAACTGAGATAGATCAATGGTTGCACACTTGAGCAGCAAAGTGAACAGAATGATAAGCAAGATGCACTTACAAAAATACAAAGGAAATGTGAAGACATTCCTCAGCAAGATTTCAGACAGAATACAGGACAGCTCCGTGTTCTCTAGTCTTCTAGAAATCCCTGTACTTTATTGGGCTAGAAATGTTTAGTTGTAAAGTCAAGACATAAATGTAAGTCATTGCTATGTCCCCATCTGACTTATGAGTTAATAGATTAACTGCCGAAAACTCAATTTTGTCTGAAACACCAAGTCTTAGTATGAATGTGATTAACAAGTATTAGAAGACAGAAGGGGGATTACACATGTGACACTAGTGCTACTGTGCCTTGTAATTACTATATTGTTGTGTATTGGTTATCATAATGTTCCTTCATAATTTTATAAACGTGTTGCACATTTTTGAGTATAATAAAAATGCATCATAAATTATACTAATTTAAATTGAAATCTCAGAGGATATTCATAACATAGTCCCTACAGTAAGTTAACAATAACAATAATTCTCAGAAAATGAATAGTTAAGAATCAAAGTCCAGTGAAAATTTAATAGATTTAATAGAATCCTAATATGCACTAAAAGAACCTGAGTACAATGAAAAGAAGCTTGGGGGGGGAGTCAGGCGGTAGCACAGTAGGTTAAGCACACGTGACGCAAAGCGCAAGGACTGGTGGAAGGATCTGGGTTCGAGCCCCTGGCTCCCCACCTGCGGGGGGGGGGTCGCTTCATAGGCGGGGAAGCAGGTCTTCAAGTGTCTATCTTTGTCTCCCCCTCTATGTCTTTCCCTGCTCACTCCATTTCTCTCTGTGCTATCTAACAACGACAACATCAATAACAACAATAATAACTACAACAGCAATAAAAAACAAGGGCAACAAAAGGGAAAATAAATAAATATATATATTTAGAATTTATTTTAAAAAGAAAAGAAAAGAAGCTTAGAAACAAGTATTTCTTTTTTTAAAATCTTTTTATATTTATTTATTTATTTTCCCTTTTGTTGCCCTTTCCTATTCTTTGACCCTCTGGGAGTATGGACCCAAGGTCATTGTGGGATACAGAAGGTGGAAGGTCTTGCTTCTGTAACTGCTTCCTCACTGAACATGGGCATTGACAGTTCGATCCATACTCCCAGACTGCCTCTCTCTTTCCCTAGTGGGGAAGGGCTCTGGGGAAGCGGAGCTCCAGGACACATTGGTGGGGTTGTCTGTCCAGGGAAGTCTGGTTGGCATCATGCTAGCATCTGGAACCTGGTGGTTGAAAAGAGAATTAACATACAAAGCCAAACAACTGTTGACCAATCATGGACCTAAAGGCAGGAATAGTGCAGATGAAGAGTGTGTGTGTGTGGGGGGGGGTCCCTCCATTTTGTAGCTAGCTAGTATGCATATTTTAGTTATATTTCAAAGGGCCTGTGGCTATACTAGTTTTTTGGTTTTCTTTGCCTGAGCCTGAAATCTTATATGCAGGTAGATCCTAGTTACTGTGTAGGGAGATGATGTCATGGCTAGATAAAGGGCCAGAAAGCTGGATCAGGGAAGAGAGTAGCTCCCTAATATGGGGAAGGGGTAGTTGTCCATCCTCCCTTCGGAGGATGGAACATTCTCTACCGTTGTTAATCCAAGTTGAAGGCAAGGTCCTATGGAGGCCCACAAAGGGGTCTATTGTGTTGTTCCTGATAGTAATGACTAGTAACAATGGAGAGAGGGATTTATTTGAGGTCTAGGCCCATCATGTCTGTTTGAGAATCTCAGGACTCCACGATTAGGGCCCTGGCCCTTGTTGTTTTTCATTGTTGTTGTAGTTATTATTGTTGTTGTTATTGATGTCATCCTTGTTAGATAGGACAGAGAAAAATAGAAAGAAGGGAAGACAGAGGGGGAGAGAAAGATAGACAACTGTAGACCTGCTTCACTGCCTGTGAAGCAACTCCCATGCAAGTTGGGCTCCAGGGGATGAAACTGGATCCTTAAGCCAGTCCTTATGCTTGGCGTCACATGCACTTAACCCGCTGTGCCACCGGACTCCCGAACAAGTATTTCTTATATATCCACTCTCACAAGTTATCAAATGAGGAAGGGAATACAGGGCACATCAAGTATTAGTATTGTTATTATTAGTTAAGAACCCCAATTCCTCTGGGGCTGGGGTCTTCTATGCAGTTTCTCTGGAAGTCCTGGCTCAGTCCAATAAAAGATGACAATGACCTAATAGTACCTTACTGACTTCCTGACACATCTACTATCCCACGAACAACTCTAAGTTATAACTTTTTGGTTCATTTATATCACTCTCTCTTTCACTTTTTTTTTTCTTAGATAGGACAGAGAGAAATGGAGAGGAAGGGAAGACAGAGAGGGGGAGAAAGACGCCTACATACCTGCTTCACCGCCTGTGAAGCGGCTCCCCTGCAGGTGGGGAGCTGGAGGCTTGAACCCATATCCTTACGCAGGTCCTTGTGCTTTGTGCCACTTGTGCTTAACCTGCTGCGTTACCACCAGACTCCCTTTCACTTTCCCCCCCACCTTTTTTTGTTGCCCTTGTTGTGGTTATTTTTGTTGTTGATGATGTTGTTGGATAGGACAGAGAGAAACGGAGAGAGGAGGGGAAGACGGGGGGGGGAGAGAAAGATAGACACCTGCAGACTTGCTTCACCGCCTGTGAAGCGACTCCCCCTCAGGTGGGGATCCGGGGGCTTGAACCCGTGTCCTTGCACTTTGCGCCACATGCTCTTAACCCACTGCACTACCGCCCTACCCCCTCTCTTTCACTTTTAAGGCTACGATAGCTGCTAATTTTCTGAGTGATCTGGTAGTGAGAGGCTCCAAATTATCTGCCTGCCATGCACCAGCCCCCACAGTCAGTGATAGCTAGCAAAATGTATTGGCATTAGGAGAGATTAACCAAAAAATCCTTCTACCACTCCCATCAACACTCCATCAAACTATGTCCTTCAACCTATGTAGTTTTTAGTTCTCCTAGGTCATTCTTTTCCTAGTGAGTTCCAGTGCACTGTACTTATGCATACATCAATCATTCCTCTATTGTAAACAATTACACACAAACAGGGTAGGGTTCAAGCCCCAGTCCTCACCTGCAGTGAGAAAGCCTCTCAAATGGTGAAGCAGTGTTGTAGGTGTCTTTCTTTCTCTCTCACTATTTCCCCCTTCCTTTTCAAATTCTCTCAGTCTCTAGCCAATAATTGAATAAACAAACCACCTTTTGAAATAGACAAATACAGAAGTGAGAACATTAGCCTCTCCATCATTCTCTCCTTTCATTCTTATACACCCTGTTACCAATCTTACCCTTGATTATATTCCATCCCTCCCAAATTTCTTCAAAAATTTCCAGGTTTCTAAAGTACACATCTAACATCCTCACTTAAAGAGGTGTCAGAACTCTGTGTAGCATGTTTGCGAATACTAAAAGTTTACTATTTTCTCTACCCTCCACTGCTTTGTCCAACCTTTATTCCCTTTTTTTTTTTCCTTTAATTTAGAGAGAAGTTTTTCTCCCCTTAATTTTAAAATCAATTCATGTTCACAAACACAAAAAAAAAAAACTAGAAAAATGTGGGAAAAGTCCTATAAAAGAAGGTTCTATCAAATAACTATTGGTCATCCACAGAGAAACAAAAACACTTAACACTTTTGTGTATTAAAATTATTTAGGGGCAGCGGTAGATAGCATAATGGTTATGCAAACAGACTCCCATCCCTGAAAAGTCCAAAGTCCTGGCTCCAAAGTCCCAGGTTCAATCTCCTGTACCACTATCAGCCAGAGGTGGTAAAAAAAAAAAAAAGATAGATAAATAGATAGATAGATATAATTTTTTAAGTAACCACTATTTTATTTTACTAAGTTTTGAAAGATTTTTTATTTATTTTGGATAGAGACAGAAAAATTTAAGATGGAAGGGGCCATAAAGAAGGGGAGAGACAAGGACCAGTGTAAGGATCCCGGTTCCAGCCCCCGGCTCCCCAACTGCAGGGGAGTCGCTTCACAGGAGGTGAAGCAGGTCTGCAAGTGTCTGTCTTTCTCTCCCCCTCTCTGTCTTCCCCTCCTCTCTCCATTTCTCTCTGTCCTATCCAACAACGAACAACATCAACAATGGCAATAATAATAACCACAACGAGGCTACAACAACAAGGGCAACAAAAGGGGGAAAAAATGGCCTCCAGGAGCGGTGGATTCATGGTGCATAGAAGGGGAGAGAAAGGAAATAGAGTGGCCTGCAGTATTGTTTGACTATGTGTGAAGTTTCCCCCCTGTAGATGGGAAGTTTGAAGCTGGGTCTTTCAGCATGAGAACATGTGTGCTCGATCAGGTGCACCAACACCTGGCTCAGCCATTTTGTATCTAATTTTGTTAAATATTTATCTAGTGCTTTGCCTATTTAAGAAATTGTGTTATTGATCTTTTGTATGCTGCACTGTAGAAGTTCTTTATATATTCTGGGATATATCATTTGCAACTATTTCTTCTCATAGGCTGGTTTTTTATATATATATACTTTCATGATAATGCCCTTTGAGGTCCAAGGGCTTTAATTTTAATGACATCCCATTTATTTATTTTCTTTTGTTATTTATATTTTTGGTGTCATTGCTAATAACCATTGTCAAATCCGAAGAGATAAGGATTTACTCTATGAGTTCTTCTAGGTATTCCATGGGTTTTGTGTGTACGATTATTTTCAGTTTGTTATTATTATTATTATTATTATTATTATTACAATCTGGGTTATCATTAGCACTCTCTACCAGGACGACAAATCCACCACTCCCAGCAGCCACTCCCCCACCCCCAGCCTGCAGCACTGTTTCACTGCTCATGAATCTTCCTCCCTGCAGGTGGGATCAAGGGGTTTGAACATTGATTCCCACACATGGTAATGTGTGAGTTCTTCCAGGTACACCACCACCCAGCCTCTCAATTGATTTTTATACATAGTATGAGGCAGTGGTCTAACTTCATCCTTTTGCATGTGGCTAGCCAATTGGCCCAACACCATTTGCTGAAAATATATATTCCTAAGGAAGTAGCCAAATACTATTATAAAAAAAAAAATCATGGGATTCCGGTGGTAGCTCACTGGTTAAGCACATGTGGCGCAAAGCACCAGGACCGGCGTTAAAGATCCCGGTTCCAGCCCTCCGCTCCCCTCCTGCAGGGGAGTCACTTCACAAGCGGTGAAGCAGGTCTGCAGGTGTCTATCCTTTCCTCCACCTGTATTCCCCCTCCTCTCTCCATTTCTCTCTGTCCTATCCAACAACAATGGCATCAATACCAACAACAATAATGACTACAACAATAAAACAACAAGGACAACAAAAGGGAATAAATAAATATTTTTTAAAAATCACTGAATGGTATGCAAACACCTTGGGGAAATAAATTCTACCCATATGTAAACAACTGTGTTGTAAAACATTATTTCCCCGTGGTGCGAAGCGCAAGGACTGGTGTAAGGATTCAGGTTCGAGTCCCTCCCCCCCACCTCCCCACCTGCAGAGGAGTCGCTTCACAGGCGGTGAAGCAGGTCTGCAGGTGTCTCTCTTTCTCTCCCCTTCTCTGTCCTCCCCTCCTCTCTCCATTACTCTCTGACCTATCTAACAAAGACGACATCAATAATAACAACAATAATAACTACAACAAGGGCAACAAAAGGGAAAATAAATATGAAAAAAATTAAAAACATTATTTCCCGATAAAATAATAAATAATTGCAACTCAACCTGTGAAGAAATAAAGAAATATAATCAATAGGGAGTCCAGCGGTAGCACAGCGGGTTAAGCGCACCTGGTGCAAAGTGCAAGGACCGGCATAAGGATCCCGGTTAGAGTCCCTGGCTCCCCACCTGCAGGGGCGTTGCTTCACAAGCGGTGAAGCAGGTCTGCAGGTTTATTTCTCTCCCCCTCTCTGTCTTCCCCTCCTCTCTCCATTTCTCTCTCCTAACCAACAACAACGACATCAATAATAACTACAACAATAAAACAAGGACAACAAAAGGGAATAAATAAATAAATATATAAAAAAGAAATATAATCAATAAAGTAAAACAAATCTAGTGATGTTTGGATTTATTTATGGAATTTCAATTCTATTCTATTGATTTCTGTGACTACCTTTATGGTACCATAGTACTGATTGCTCTAGCTTTATAGTAAACTTTAAAACTGGGAAGCATGAACCTTCAAACTTTGTTCAACCACTTCAGGATTATTTCATATTTTACTTATTTTTTTTTAATGTGCGGTCTGTCTCCTTTTCCACAACTGAGAGCTTATTTTTGTTCACCACCATACCCAAGCACACAGAACAAGATTTAGCATATAATAGATGTTTAATATTTGATAAATGAATGAAGCAGGGAATTCCTGAGTCATCTATAGTTCAGTGATACGGGTTAGGATGGACTGAGGAAGACAGGAAGAAAAAATCATGTTTGAAAAATTGCTGTCAGGGGCTGGTGTGGTGGCACACCTGGTTGGGCACACATTACAATGTGCAGGACTCAGGTTTAAATCCTCGGTCCCCACCTGCAGGGGGAAAGCTTTGCGAGTGGTGAAGCAGAGCAGCAGGTGTCTCTCTGTCTCTCTCTATCTCCCCTACATTCTTGATTTCTGACTATCACTACCCAATAAATAAATAATGATAATAATAAATTAAACATAAAGACCTGATGTGGCAGGAAAGAGGGATGGCTTAGACTTTGTGCTGCAGTGCCAAGGGACACTTGTAGAACCATGAGCACTTTTTTTTTTCAGAACTGGCAATAGGCACAAATAGTAGTCGCCAGTGGGGTGTGTGAGTCAGTCTTTAGTAATAATACAAATGTACTAAGACTTAAGTCATTTAGTCAGTATTACACTGAACACTCCACAGTCTTCAAAAACAAAACATCAGATAAGAAGAAATAGAATGAACAGCAGTGAAATGTTTTCTCTGAACTGAGAGGAAAAACAGGTCTTGCATTTTATCTCAACAGTCTTTATAGTTTTAAGTATATGTAAATAATTATTCTTGATAAATTAATGTTAACTTTATAATCCTATCAGAAAACATGAACTGCCAAGCAAAAGTACCATACTGACCTTTTAAAAAAAATCAGAATAAAATCTTAAATAAACACATTTATCATATTGAGTCAAATTAAAGAACTGGGCAGTGACATCAGCAAGTCTGAACACAATAATGAAACAGAAGCTAGTAAAGGAAAACCAAGTCTAAGTTTAAGATAAAAATACTGACAATTTTCTGTGAAGCTAATTACAAGACTTTTTTTTTTTTTTTTCCCTTCAGGGTTATTGCTGGGCTCGGTGCCTGCACCATGAATCCACCGCTCCTGGAGGCCATTTTTTTCCCCCTTTTGTTGCCCTTGTTGTAGCCTCGTTGCGGTTATTATTATTATTGCCATTGTTGATGTCGTTCGTTGTTGGATAGGACAGAGAGAAATGGAGAGAGGAGGGGAAGACAGAGAGGGGGAGAGAAAGACAGACACCTGCAGACCTGCTCCCACCGCTTGTGAAGCGACTCCCCTGCAGGTGGGGAGCCGGGGGCTCGAACTGGGAGCCCTACGCCGGTCCCTGCGCCTTGCGCCACATGCGCCTAACCCAGCGCAAGGCGCAGGGACAAGACTTTCTTTTTCAATATAAAACTTTAAAAATGTCAACAAGTACCCTATAAACCATACTTCCCCAGTAAAATCATTCAAGAAAACTTTAAAAATGATAATCAAGGGGGTCGGGCGGTAGAGCAGCGGATTAAGTGCACATGGCGCAAAGCGCAACTACAAGCTTAAGGATCCCAGTTCGAGCCCTCGGCTCTTCCTATGTAGGGGAGTAGCTTCATAAGCAGTGAAGCAGGTCTTCAGGTGTCTATCTTTCTCTCCCCCTCTCTGTCTTACCCTCCTCTCTCCATTTCTCTCTGTCCTACCCAGCAACGACATCAATAACAACAGCAATAACAACTATAAAAAGCCAAGGGCAACAAAAGGGAAAATAAAATTAAAAGATGATAATCATTAGGATATATGAAAGACAACACTGTTATTGAATATATATTACATAAACAGTCACAGTGTATACCTATGTTCATAGCAGCATAATTTGAACTAGCCAAAACCTGGAAGCAACCCAGGTGTCCAACAATAGATGAGTAGTTGAGTAAGTTCTGGTCTATATACACAATGGAATACTACTCAGATGTTAAAAATGGTGAATTCACCTTCTTCACCTCATCTTGGATGGAGCTTGAATGAATCATGTTAAGTGAGATCAGCCAGAAAGAGAAGAAAGAATATGGGATGATCTTACTCATAGACAGAAGTTGAAAAACAAGAACAAGAACAGAAGGGAAAACACAAAGCATAAAATATAATAGTTTGTAAAAATAAAATATACTTTAAAAGTAATTTGTACATGTGTAACATTTCTCAGTTTTCCACATTACCATTCAACCCCCACTAGGTCCTCCTCTGCCATCATGTTCTAGGACCTGAACCCTTTCTACCACCCCAGAGTTTTTGGGGGTTTTTTTGCCTCCAGGGTTATTGCTGGGACTCAGCGCCTGCACCACGAGTCCACTGCTCCTGGAGGCCATTTTCCCCCCTTTTGTTGCCCTTGTTGTTGTAGCCTTGTTGTGGTTATTATTGTTTTTGTTCGTTGTTGGACAGGACAGAGAGAAATGGAGAGAGGAGGGAAAGACAGAGAGGGGGAGAGAAAGATAGACACCTGCTGACCTGCTTCACTGCCTGTGAAGTGACTCCCTGGGCCAGAACCAGGATCCTTCAGCAGGTCCTCGGGCTTTGCGCCAAGTGCGCTTAACCCGCTGCACTACCACCCGACTCCCTCTTATTTTTACAAACTATTATATTTTATATTTTAAGCTATTTTTAATATTTATAGTATTTTATATTTATATTATATATTATATATTTATATTTTGACTGTAAACCATTAGTCCTCCAATAAAGAGATTGAAAAAGTCACTATGTTTTCTCATATAATTGAATTTTCTATGGTTATAAATTTGTGGTATTTTGTATTTGAAATAGTATCAAATACTACTGCCATGATGAAATATGTTGCCACTTCACAAATCAAGTCATATAGTCCTATCTGTTCCTAGGTTCCATTACAGTTAATTAAAAATATTACTAGCCAGAGTGTTAATATGCTTCTTGTTTATTTTTGGCCCAAATCAGTACAATGGGGAGATGGGCGGTAGGATCTGGGTTTGGGCCCGGCACCCCATCTGCAAGGGAGTGACTTCACAAGCAGTGAAACAGGTCTGCAGGTGTCTTTCTCTTGCTCTCTGTCTTCCCCTCCTCTCTCCGTTTCTCTCTGTCTTATCAAACAATGACAACATCAATAACAACAACAACAATAACTACAACAATAAAAAAAAACAAGGGCAACAAAAGGGAATAAATAAAATTTTTAAAAATCAGTACAGCACTGGAAATATAATTTGAAAGAAAATCTGATTTATTGTGGAGATGGTTATGCACCTCCTTATCTTTGTGTATATTGATAATGACTTACAACAATATGTGGCATGTATAAACTGTCACTAAACTTGCACAGCTCTGGGATTTGCCAAGTGTTAATTACTCTACTCAAGCTTAGGGGAAAATGTATAATTGCCCTGGTTTAATTACAGCTTGGGAGTTTTATTCCCTGGACAGAAATGACAGCCTGGAGAGTGCTGAGCTTCAACTTGGTTCTTTACTTAAAGACTAAAATGTATAGGCTATTTATTCACTGCCTCTCTGCAAAACGCAGGTCAGAGGCAAAGCTACTATTCATCCTTCAGACTTAGCTCAAGGGTCACAGGCACAAACAGATTTCTTGATAAACAACATCTAGTACTATTTTCACTTTGGATGTTAATGGAATTTTTAAAAATGTATTTGTAATTATGCACCTCCTTTATTAAGTGACTAAGTCTTTTTTTATTGATTTAATAATGATTGATAAGAATGCAGGATAAGAGGGGGTACAATTCCATACAATTCCCACCACCAGAGTTCTTTATCCTATCCCCTCCATTGGAAACTTTCCTACTGTTTATCCTTCTGGGAGTATGCACCCAGTGTCATTATGGGGTGCAGAAGATTGGAGGTCTGGCTTCTGTAATTGCTTCTCCATTGAATATGGTTAATTGTATTCCCAGCCTGTTTCTACCTTTCCCTAGTGGGGCAAGGGTCTGCAGAGATGAAGTTCCAGGACACACTGGTGAGGTCAAAGGGACTCAGTCTTAAGGATAGGAACTGTTAGGGGCCCGGCGGTAGCAATGCAGGTTGAACGTACAAAGCGGTGAAGCACATCCTGGTTTGAGACCCGGGGTCCCCACCTGCTGGGCTAGCATGAGGGTGTTTCTTCTTCCCGGGAATATGCTCTCTGGGTTGGAGAGAACTCAACTGGAGCCAACCTGGGCTGCTGCTTACTCAGTGAAGTGGGAGAGGAACCAGGAACTTGTGGAGTGGCAGGAACACAATGCAATTCCTTTATTGAACAGAGACAAAGCCTTTAGAAGTGGCAAGTGGGAAAAGGAAATAGCTAGGAGAGGAGGTGGAGAAAAGAGCATGAAGGTAGAAAGCTTCTATAGCAGCTGTTGTGAAGGTTCTAACCAGTGGGATTAACCAATACCCTGCAGGCAGGCAGGTCTCAGGCAAAACAATGATTATGTAAATAGACCACAGCATCAGAGCAGGGGGGCTGCCCGACACCCACGCGCAGGGGGGCTGCAGTGGTGAAGCAGGTCTGTAGGTGTCTATCTTTCACTCCCCCTCTGTCTTTCCCTTCTCTCTCAATTCCTCTCTGTCCTGTCCAACAACAGCAACGTAACAAAATGGGAAAAATGGCCTCCAGGAGCAGTGGATTTGAAGTGCAGGCATACAGTCCCAACAATAACCCTGGAGGAAAAAAAAAAAAAGAACTGTTGTATTCCTCTCTAGCTCTAGTCCCTTATAAGAAATAGGCATTAGGGGGTTGGGCACAGCGGGTTAAGCCCACGTGGTGCGAAGCACAAAGACTGGCATAATGACCCGGGTTCAAGCCCCAGGCACCCCACCTGCAGGGGAGTCACTTCACAGGTGGTGAAGCAGGTCTGCAGGTGTCTATCTTTCTCTCCTCCTCTCTGTCTTCCCCTCCTCTCTCTGTTTCTGTCCTATCGAACAATGAGGACACCAACAACAATAACAATAACTACAATAACAATAAAAAACAAGGGCAACAAAAGGGAAAATAAAAAAAAATAGGAACTAAACATTTATTTGTTACTAATTATGCACGTAACTATGTCACCATGTAGTCCCACTACCTCTATGGTACAGGAGATGCTCAATTAATTTCAATGACAAGAAATTTTAATTTTTTTCATTATTTTCTCTTCTGTTACCCTTTTTTATTGTTATATTATTATAGTTTTTGTTATTGATGTCATTGTTGTTAGGACAGAGAGAAATGAAGAGAGGAAGGGAAGACAGAGAGTGGGAGTGACTCCCCTGGAACCGGGATCCTTAAGCAGGTCCTTGCGCTTCGCGCCATGTGTGCTTAACCCACTGCGCTACTGCCCAACTCCCAAGAAATATTTCTTTCTTTTCCTTTCCTTTCCTCAAAATTCTACTTGCTTTCATCCTTTTTTTTAAGTTTTTTAAATTTATTTTCCCTTTTGTTGCAATGAAAAACTTGTTGTTTTTCATTGTTGTAGTTATTATTGTTGTTGTTGCTATTGATGTTGTCATTAGGACAGAGAGAAATGGAGAGAGGAGGGGAAGGCAGAAGGGGGAGAGAAAGACAGACACCTGCAGACCTGCTTCACCGCTTGTGAAGCAACTCCCCTGCAGGTGGGTAGCCGGGGGCTCGGACTGGGATCCTTTCCTTGTCCTTGCACTTCACAAGCCACATGGGCTTGACATGCTGCCTACCGCTGGACTCCCACTTTCATCCTTTTATCACCATTCTGCTACTAGGACTGAGTTCAGGCTCTTTCCACACTAGATCAGTGGTTCTCAGTGAGGAAAGGGAGCAATTCTGTCCGACCCCTTTTTGGATCACCTGGTAATATCTGAAGACATTCTTGGTAACCAGAATTAGGCTGGGGGAATTGGATGCCACTGACATCTCATGGATAAAATAAGCAGTACTTCTAGACATCCTACCACACTGAGAATAGCCTCTCACAACAAGGAATTTCTAGCCCCAGAACCCAGTAGAATAAATGACAAGAAACCCTGACGTAGAATTTCAGTTCTTCTGGAGTAGGGCACCAAAGTAAAAACCTTGGGGTAAGGGTGAGGGTGGATGTGTGGCTTCCCAGGGAGGGGAGAGGGATGGGATTGGATGGAATGGTGGTAGGAATGGTGTTTATGTACACTCCAATTAATCTGAAGTCTTGTAAATCACTAATTAATATGAAAGGGAAAAATTGATTGTGAGGTGAACATGATAACTAATACACTATGGAAACCGGTGTGGAAAAATTGATTGTATGTTTCAAAAATTTTAAAGCACAGACTGAGTCTTTTTAATACATAGACTGAGTATTTGATATGTTGACTCTCTTAAAAGCCCAGACCAGGAAGAACAGAAAAGCAACCAGTAGCACAGCTATATACAAATAATGTCAAAGGACATAAATTATGGTGATGTTGTGTATGATACAGCAAATCCTAACAAAGGCATTTTTCAAAGTTAACCCAACTGACAAATAATGTGATTACAGCAATAACTATCTATTGTCTTCTTAACCCTTAGACAGCAGGAACCTCCCACATCCTCTAGAAAGCCTATATTTTCCCCAGTCCTGGAACCTCTAGGTGGGGTGCACTTTCCTGAATGCTTCTCTATTGGTATGCTTCTAATTCTGCTTCTAAAAATCCCTTCTGTTTCATTGGTTTAATCCCCCCTGCTTAACACTGTATTCTATTTACATAACCACTGTATTCTATTTACATAACCACTGCATGGCATTGGTTTAATCCCCACTGGTTCATGATGTCTTTTTGCTCCACCCCCTCTCGTAGTACACCCTTATTTGCACCAATCACTTTTCGCTCCACCCTCTCTACATCACATCCTGTTTACACCCTACTTGGCAAGTATATATATATATATAAGGACAGGATTTTGATTATAGTTTAGTTAGTTTAGCGTGGCTTAGATTGTGCTGCATTCTGCATGAATAAAGACTGAAATGCATACCACTCAGCCATGAGTCCCTGGTCATCTGTCTCCCGCTCACAAAGCTAGTCCGGCACTTCTCTCAATTCATACCAAATGATATTTCATCTGCTGATACCAACCTAATCAAAGCAATGAGTACCACCTCAGCATGCTTCACTTCAGACTGTGTCCAGAGACTTCAGTCATGGAATGTCAACCCTTTACTCGCATTACTCGGGTGAGACCTTTCCTTTCATAGGATTCTCTAATTCCATTCCAGGTGGTTCACTTTCTAACAAAGTCCCAAAACCTAGATATAGACCAAGTCCCATGAGATAGAGCATATGTTCACATGTATCCATAAACTAGGGCAAAATATATACCTGAAAGTAAAAGTACACAATAGTCTGCAGTGAGTCAGTATAAAGTTGCTAATGAAATAGTATCTAATTAGACTTAGATACCTTCCTCACCTACTTCTTATTACTGTTCTCTCAGTCACTCCAAAGCTAACCTTAGCAAATCAAGGACTGCAAAGCTGAATAAGGGCAAGAGATTGGCATACTTTAATGATGACTCTTTAGTCACTATCAGACCACCCCATTAGCTGGGGCCCTATTCGGGGAGTCCTGAGATTCTCAAACAGACATGATGGGCCTAGACCTCAAATAAATCCCTCTCTCCATTGTCACTGGTCATCTCTATCAGGAACAACACAACAGACCCCTTTGTGGGCCTCCATAGGACCTTGCCTTCAACTTGGATCAACAACGGTAGAGAATGTTCCATCCACCGAAGGGAGGATAAACAACATACTCTACGCTACACCTGAGGAAGATGGGTCGATGCTGGGACAGCATGGAATGTTCCTACTCATTACCACAGAATGTGAGCTCAGATCTACAGGGATGCAGAGGTCACATGGGCCCCAGACCACATCAAATCGATGGGGTTTACAGTCAACAATATTTATACCCCTTCCCAATATTAGGGAACTACTCTCTTCCCTGATCCAGCTTTCTGTTCCTTTTCCAGCCATGACATTATCTCCCCAGACGATAATTTGGATCCACCTGCATATTAGATTTCAAGCTCAGGCAAAAAAAAAAAAAAACTAGTATAGCCACTGGCTCTTTGGAATTTAACTAAAATATGCCTACTAGCTATCTACAAAATGGAAGACCCCACCCCCAATCTTCATCAGCACTATTCCAGCCTTTAGGTTCATGATTGTTCAACAATTTATCTGGGGGAGTTGGGCGGTAGCACAGCGGGTTAAGTGCACGTGGCGCAAAGCCCAAGGACCGGCATAAGGATCCCGGTTCGAGCCCCTGGCTTCCCACCTGCAGGGGAGTCGCTTCACAAGTGGTGAAGCAGGTGTGCAGGTGTCTATCTTTCTCTCCCCCTCTCTGTCTTCCCCTACTCTCTCCATTTCTCTCTGTCCTATCCAACAACGACGACATCAATAGCAACAATAATAACTACAACAATAAAACAAGGGCAACAAAAATGGAATAAATAAATAAATAACAATTTATTTGGCTTTATATGTTAACTCTCCTTTCAGCCACCAGGTTCCAGATGCTAGCATGATGCCGACCAGACTTCCCTGGACAGACAACCCCAACAATGTGTCATGGAGCTTCGATTCCCCAGAGCCCCACCCTATTAGGGAAAGAGAGAGGCAGGCTGAGACTATGGATCAATGCCCATGTTCAGTGGGGAAGCAATTACAGAAGCCAGACCTTCCACCTTCTGCATCCCACAATGACCTTGGGTCCATACTCCCAGAGAGTTAAAGAATAGGAAAGCTATCGGGAGAGGGGATGGGATACAGAGATCTGGTGGTGGGAATTGTGTGGAGTTGTACCCCTTATCCTATGGTTTTGTCAATGTTTCCTTTTTATAAATAAAAATAAATAAATATTTCACTTCTTGAAATTAACTCCTGGTTCTTGCATTCTGTTTCTGCTCTTTCATTCCACTAATGTACTTTTCTTAAAAAAATCTTTATTGTGGGAGTTGGGCTATAGCACAGTGGGTAAAGCGCAGATGGTGCAAAGTGCAAGGACCGGCCTAAGGATCCTGGTTCGAGCTCTGGCTCGCCACCTGCAGTGGAGTCGCTTCACAAGCAGTGAAGCAGGTATGCACGTCTCTATCCTTCTCTCCCTCTCTATCTTCCCCCACCTCTCTCCATTTCTCTCTGTCCTATCCAACAATGATGACAGCAATAATAATAACTACAACAATAAAACAACAAGGGCAATAAAAGGGAATAAATAAATATTTTAAAAAGAATACAAAAAATCTTTATTGTCTGTATTCTACTAAAAAAATATGAAACTTGAAAATAATTTTCTTTGTTTTTTAGTTAAAATTGCTGGTAGATTTCCAATAAAACTACCAATATGTCAAAAGCAGAACTAAAATTGTGTTTTTAAAATGTCTATTTTCTGTACAACTTTTAAAAAATATTTATTTATTTCTTTTGTTGCCCTTGATGTTTTTATTGTTGTAGTTACTATAGTTGTCGTTGTTGTTGGATGACAGAAATGAAGACAGGAGGGGAAGACAGAGAGGGGGAGAGGAAGATAGACACCAGCAGACCAGCTTCACCACTTGTGAAGACAGAGAGTGGAAGAGAAAGACAAACACCTGCAGACCTGCTACACCACTTGTGAAGCAACTCCCCTGCAGGTGGGGAGCCGGGGACTCCAACCAGGATCCTTAGGCCGGCCCTTGAGCTTTGCGCCACCTGCACTTAACCTGCTGCGCTAAAGTCCGACTTCCACAACATTTTCTTTCTTTTCTTTTTTTAACTCAAATGAAGGCTTTTAAATGAGGACACTGAGGGGGAAGGGAGGGAAGCAGACTCTAGGGGGATAGCAGCTAATTCTTTTCAGTCATCTAGATTTATACAGCTACGAAGGCCAAATGGCCCTTCTAATCTCATTGGAAGAATAAATGCTGTGTCACTGAATGTTATATTGCAAAATGGACTTTGGCTCTGATGATGACTAAACACCCTTTAATCTAACTATGGTTTGTTTAAAATTAATATGACCTAAGATTAGAGGTTTTTAGAAACAAAGGATTTAAGACATTATTTCATTCTTTTGATTGGCATGACCATATGTTATGAAATCCCACAGAATCATTTCTTAAATGAGAAAAATCATAAGCACAAATAAGTGAAAAGGAGTTTTCTGGAAAAATTCCATTAAAAATTGCATTCTGGGGAGTCGGGTGGTAGCGCAGCGGGTTAAGCGCAGATGGCGCAAAGCACAAGGACCGGCATAAGGATCCCGGTTCGAACCCCGGCTCCCCACCTGGAGGGGAGTCGCTTCACAGGCGGTGAAGCAGGTCTGCAGGTGTCTATCTTTCTCTCCCCCCTCTGTCTTCCCCTCCTCTCTCCATTTCTCTCTGTCCTATCCAACAACGACAACAACAGTAATAACTACAACAATAAAACAACAAGGGCAACAAAAGGGAATAAATAAATAAAATTAAAAAAAAAAAATTGCATTCTGGGAGTCAGGCGGTAGTGCAGCATGTTAAGCGCACGTGGCGCAAAGTGCAAGGACTAATAGAAGGATCCCTGGAGCCCAGGCTCCCCACCTGTAGGGGAGTCGCTTCACAAGCGGTGTAGCAGGTCTGCAGGTGTTTGTCTTTCTCGTCCACTCTCTGTCTTCCCCTTCTCTCTCCATTTCTCTCTGTCCTAGCCAACAATGACAACATCAATAGCAACAGCAATAATAATAACTACAACAATAAAACAACAAAAAGGAATAAAAAAATTGCATTCTACACAAATCATCTACCTACTAATAAATTCATATCCAGGATAACTCCTGTAAGTACACAAACAAGCAGTTCAAAAGTGAGCAAAACACTTGAAAAGACACCTCTCCAAAGACATGCAAGTGGTCAATTAGCACAAGAGAATATGCTTAGTAGGGAAATGCAAATCAAATCAAAATCACAATGAACTCTGACTTCTTGACTGTTAGGATAGCTATCATCAACAAAACAGAAACTAGCAAGTATTAACAAATGTAGAAAAATTACAGCCTTTAGAGCTGGTGAGGTGGGCCCAGGGCTGGATGCATGCTTCCATGCATGTGAACCTAGAATCCTAGCCCCAGAACCACATGGGAATGCCAAGGAAAGAACAGATGGAACTCCAAGGATGGTGAAGCAATGCTTTGGTTTCTTTCATGAAAATAAAAGCTAGGAGACAGCTCAGCTGATAGAACACACCCTATGCCACATGGGACCACCTGCTTAAAAGCTTTACAAGCAGTAGAACAGGGCTGTGGTCTCTGCCTCTCTCTCGGGGGTTCTCACCCTCTATGTAAAAGAGACTGGCTGACTGACTGCTAGAAGTGCTGGAGCTGTTTAGGCAGTTCCAGTGATAACATTGACAGCAATAATTAAATATATGAAATTGGGCCATGGAGGCAGTTCAGCAGCAGAGTACCTATGCAAGACCCTGGGTCCAATTCCCCATATCACATTTAGAACATTAGACTATAGGTAGGGATGTATTAAAATAAAGGATCCTGGCTCCCCACCTGCAGGGGAGTCACATGCAGTGAAGCAGGTCTGCAGGTGTCTATCTTTCTCTCCCCTTCTCTGTCTTCCCCTCCTCTCTCCATTTCTCCCTGTCCTATCCAACAACAACGACATCAATAATAACTACAACAGTAAGAAACAAGGACAACAAAAGGGAATAATTAATATTAAAAAATAAATAATAAGAGATCCTTTCATTTGGAAAACAATTCAGCAGCTCCTCAAAATTAATGGAGAATTTCCATATAATGTGTATATACTCCATATTCATAACAACCTAATAGCCAATAGGTGGAGACAACTGTTGTGTCTATCAACAGATGCAAGAATAAACAAAGTGTGACACATGCAATAGAACATCATTTGGCCTTTAAAAAGAAAAAGAAGGGAGTTGGGTGGTAGTGCAGTGGGTTAAGCACACATGGCGCAAAGCACAAGGACCGGCATAAGGATCCCGGTTCGAGCCCCCAGCTCCCCATCTGCAGGGGAGTCACTTCACAAGCGGTGAAGCAGGTCTGCAGATGTCTATCTTTCTCTTCTTCTGTCTTCCCCTACTCTCTCCACTTCTCTCTGTCCTATCCAACAACGTTGACATCAATAACAACAGCAATAATAACTACAACAATAAAACAAGGGCAAAAAAATGAATATTATAAAAAGAAAACTATAAAAAAAAAGAAAAAATCCTGACACATAGTACATCAGTCTGAAGATGTAGCTAATAAAATGAGCTAGATATAAAGGACAAACTAGGCTGCCTTCAGTTATATAGGATGAAATGAAACTAGACAAATTCACAGAGACAGAAAGTGGAATACACATTATCAGGACCTGAGAGGAAGGAAGCTGGAGTGTTTTCCTTTAATGGGTAGAGTTAGGATTGAGGAAGGGCTCAATTAGTAAAGCAGTAGTAGGCTCACATGCCTGAAGCTCCTGGTTTAATCTCCAGTATCAATGTGTGAGAGTATGTTCTGGCTTATTTCTCTCCTCTGTTTGTCTCACATGAAACCCTCTTTCTTAAGTAACCAATAAAATGACACCTTTTAAAATATGAGTATAGAGGGGGCCGGGCGGTAGTGCAATAGGTTAAGTGCACCTGCTGCAAAATGCAAGGACCAGAGTAAGGATCCCAGTTCAATCCTGCGACTTCCCACTTGCGGGGGGGGGGGGGGGTCGCTTCACAAGCGATGAAGCAGGTCTGCAGGTGTCTATCTTTCTTTCCCCACTCTGACTTCCTCTCCTCTCTCGACTTCTTTCTGTCCTATCCAACAACAACAACAACAGCTATAACAACAATAACAATGAAAACAACCACAAGTGCAACAACAGGGGAAATAGAAATGGGGGAATAAATGGGTATAGAGTTATAGTTTGGAAATCCCTAATAAAATGCTGAGAAAACTTCACACACCTCCCAGGATTAATCATATAGTTCAACAGACTCACTAAAGGACAGCCATCATTTTCTGTCATGTCTGGCATTCCGCTGCCTTTCAGATCCTATCTTTCACTTAGTGCCGATTCATGTAAACATACCAATTTTTCTCTGACCATCAGTAATCTAGGAGGAGGAAAGTACTGTTTAAAAATTACATTTAGTGTACACCTATGTTCATAGCAGCACAATTCGTAACAGCTAAAACCTGGATGCAACCCAGGTGTCCAATAACAGATGAATGGCTGAGAAAGCTGTGGTATATATACACAATGGAATACTACCACAGCTAATAAGATTAATGAACCCACCTTCTCCGACTCATTTTGCATGGAGCTAGAAGGAATTATATTAAGTGAGATAAGCCAGAAAGACAATGATGAGTGTGGGATAATCCCACTCATAAGCAGAAGTTGAGAAAGAAAAACAGAAAGGAAATGCAAAGCAGAATTTGACTGAGTTTGGAGTATTGCACTAAAGTAAAAAACAGGTGGCTCAAAGTGCAAGGACCAGCTTAAGGATTCCGGTTCGAGCCCCGGCTCCCCACCTGCAGGGGAGTCACTTCACAGACGGTGAAGCAGGTCTGCAGGTATCTATCTTTCGCTCCCCCCTCTGTCTTCCCCTCCTCTCCCCATTTCTCTCTGTCCTATTCAACAATAACGACATCAATAATTACAGCAATGAAACAACAAGGACAACCAAAGGGAATAAGTAAGTACTTAAAAAATTAAAAAAACAAAAAAACACAAAAAATAAATTTCTTTATCTAAAACAAGTAATCATATTTCAACAATCAACTCTTGATGCAACAATTGTGAACATTCTAAAAGAAAACTAAAAAAGCAGTTCTCTTCTTGTGCACTAACATCACTGATATTTAAAGTTGTGTTAAGGCCTGCCAACACTCTGATACCTCTATGACTACAGAAGATAACATAAATTTTGAAATCCATTCTTTCATGATACCTCTTGGAATAAGAATACAATTTTATTGGATCAAACTAACTTACTTTATAACACATAGCTAAGTATATTTGAATATCTGAAGCTTATTTTAAAGCATATTTTTTTGTCATCGCCTGTAGACTTGAGAACACTGTGGCCCAGAGGATGCGACACAGTGCTTGGGTCTCACTGTGGCCCAGAAGATGTGACATAGTACTTGGGTTTCATTAGATAAGAGTTTCCAAATGCTGAGCTATGACCATGGACTGTGAGCTCAGACTGACAGGGATGCAGGGGTTACATAGACTCCTGTGCTAAATATGACTAGACCTGGGTCCTAGGTCAGATTGATGGGATTTATAGTTAATAGTATTTATATGCTTTTTCCATATTTGGGAGCTACCCTCTGCCCTGATCCAGATTTCTAGTCCTATTCTCAACTCTGACAATATCTTCCCAAATAATGCCTTTTTTTTTTCTTCCTCCAGGGTTATTGCTAGGGCTCAGTGCCTGCACTATGAATCCACTGCTCCTGGAGGCCATTTTTCCTATTTTTGTTGCCCTGTTGTTGTTATTATTGTTGGATAGGACAGAGATAAATGGAGAGAGGAGGGGAAGATAGAGAGGGGAGAGAGAAAGATAGACACCTGCAGACCTGCTTCACTGCTTGTGAAGTGACTCCCCTGCAAGTATGGAGCCGGGGCTCGAACTGGGATCCTTGAGCCGGTCCTGGCGCTTTGCACCATGTGTGCTTAACTTAAGCCCTGTGCACTACTGACTGCCCCAGACAATACTTTTAGCCCATCTGCATGTTAGCTATTGGGTTCAATCAAAAAATGATGGCCCCCTTGGAATATACCTAAAAAGACTTCCTAACTCCTTCCAACATGAAAACCCCAAATTTCATCTGCTGTACTTTTACCTTTAAGTTCCTGATTATTAGACAATTTGTTCTGCTTTATATCTTAATGCTTTTCAGCCACAAAGTTACATATGCTACCATGATGCCAACCTGAGTTCTCTGGGCAGATGACCTCACCAATGTGTCCTGGAACCCCACCCCTACTGCACACCCAGAGCCCTACTCCACTAGGGAAAGATAGAAACAGGCTGGGAGTATGAATTGACCTGTCAATACCCATGTCCAGCAGAGAAGCAATTACAAAAGCCAGAAACTCCCACCTTCTCCACCCCATAAGGAATTTTGCTCCATACTCCCAGTGGGATAAAGAATAGGGAAACTTCCAATAGAAAGGATGGGGTACGGAAATCTGCTGGTTGGAACTGTATGGAATTGTACCCCTCTCATCCCACAATCTTGTCGACCATTATTATTAATTCACTAATTAAAAAAAGTCTCCAACTGTAGTAAAACTCTCAAACTGCATAAAACATTCTCCCTCTCTCTCTTTACAATAGCGTTCCTCAAATAGTAGTTTGATTTCTTTTTATATTAATATTGAAGTTTTCATAAAGCAAGAAAGAAGCCCAGACTCAAAATAACATCTATTGCACCTAACCAAGACACACTTTACTTTTCTCACCAGATGAAGTGCTATGGTCATCTGGGATCACTAGAATTTAAAACTAATTAGTCACAGGGGAAATACTGAGATATGTTCATTTGAGTTCCTAACACACAATTCTCTTGGTCACTCATCTAATTTGATCTTGTGCTAGAATACCAATATTGTTCACATATCATTTCTTATACTCCAATGGAGATTCAGAATTATTTTCTTTACTTTTTCATATTTATTTACAGAATTGGAAGATAACATAACGGCTATGGAAAATACCCTCATGCCTGAGTGAGTCTCTGAGGTCCCAGGTTCAATTCCTAGGACCACCATAAGCCAGAGCTGAGTACTGCTCTAGTATCTCTCTCTCTCTCTCTCTCTTTCTCTCTCTCTATTCCTCCCTCTCCTTCCCTCCATACCTCCCTCTCCCCTCATTAAAAATAAGTAAATGCATGGCCCAAAGCACAAGGACTGGCATAAGGATCCCGGTTTGAGCCCTTGGCTCCCCACCTGTAGGGGGTTGCTTTGCAAGCAGTGCGTCTGGCATCTAGAGAATAAACTTGGCATCTTTCTCTCCCTCTCTCTGTCTTCCCCTCCTCTCCCCATCCTATCCAACAACAACAACAACAGTAATAACAACAACAGTAACAACAAGGACAACAAAATGGAAAAACTGGCCGCCTCAGGAGCAGAGGATTCATGATGCAGTCACTGAGCCCTAGCGATAACCCTGGAGGCAAAATAAATAAATAAATCTTATTTATTTATAGAAACAGAGAGTGGGGCCTTGCAGTGGCATACCCAGTTAAGCACACATCTTATCAAGTGCGAGGACCTGCGTCTGAGCCCCCGCTCCTCACCTCCGGGGAGTCTGCTTCTTGAACAGTGAAGTAGGTCTGCAGTTGTCTAGCTTTCTCTCTTTCTCAATTTCTCTCTATCCTATCAAATAAAATAGAAAAGCAAAAGATGGCCACCAGGAGCAGTGGCTTTGTTGTGCTGGCCTCAAGTCTAGTGATAACCCTGGTGGCGATTAAAAAGAAGAAAAGTAGAGAAACTGAGAGAGGAGGGAGCGGTAAAGACAGAAAACAAGAGATAGCTGCAGCACCGCTCTAATGATTTGTGAAGTTTCTCCCTGCAGCTGAGGATCAGTAACTTGAAGCCAGGTCCTTGTGCACGGTAATGTGTGTGCTCAACTGGGTGCACCACCATCTGGCCCCCAGAATTATTATTTTTATTATATTTATTTGTTTATTGGATAAAGACAGCCAGAAATCGAGAGGGATGGGGGGGATAGAGAGGGATAGAGTCAGAGAGACATCTGCAACGCTGCTTCGCCACTCATGAAGCTTTCCCCCTGCAGGTGGGGACCAGGGGCTCAAATCCAGTGCCTTGCACATTATGACATGTGCACTCAACCAGGTGTGCCACTGCCCAGCCCCCAGAATTATTTTCTTAAACAAGGAGATGAGCTGTTTTTTTTTGTTGTTACTCATTACCATTTCTTTTGGAAAAACAATCATTATTCTACTGACTAGTTGGTATTTTACTTATGCCAAATAGTAGTAAAAGGAAAGTAAAATAAGCACCAGAGCAACAAAGAAGGAATCTAAAGAATTTTTCTAACTCTTAGGGTCATATTTAGAGTGCTATATGTCTTTTCCACATAGTTTTCTATAATGTTGGGAGGGTGGCGGGGTGCCACAATGGCTATGCAAAAAACTTTCATGCTTGAGGCTTTAAAGTCTCAGGTTCAGTCCCAGAGCTGAGCAGTGCTCTGGTAAAAACAAATAAATAGAATAATGATGATAATGTTGGGAGTGGCCCAGAAAATGGCACAATGAAGAAGTATTTGACTCTCAAGCATGAAATCTTGAGTTCAGGGAGCCGGGTGGTAGCACAGCGGGTTAAGCGCAGGTGGCGCAAAGCACAAGGACTAGCGCAGGTATCCCGGTTCAAGCCCCCGGCTCCCCACCTGCAGGGGAGTCGCTTCACAGGCGGTGAAGCAGGTCTGCAGGTGTCTATCTTTCTCTCCCCCTCTCTGTCTTCCCCTCCTCTCTCCATTTCTCTCTGTCCTATCCAACAGCAATGACATTAATAACTACAACAATAAAACAACAAGGGCAACAAAAGAGAATAAATAAATATTTAAAAAAAAAAAAAAGAAATCTTGAGTTCAATCCCTGGTGTCAGATGTTATCAGTGATGTTCAGGTTTTCTCTATCTCTACTCTTTCTCATTAATAAATAAATCTTTACATAGAAGAATAAACTTGGCAGCTGGAGAAAAAGCTCAACTGCTAAGGCACCTGCACTGCCATGTATGTACACAACCTAGGTTTGAGCCTGACATCACATTGGAAGTGCTGTCATCAGAGGTTAACTCTGGTGCTGTGGTGTCTTTCTGTTTGTGTTTTTATCTAAATGAAAAGGTGATCCAGAGTGGAGAGATCATGCATTCACAAGGGCTCAACAAAAACAAGAGGAATGGGGAGTCGGGCAGTAGCGCAGCGGGTTAAGCGCACATGGCGCAAAGCACAAGGGCCGGCTTAAGGATCCCGGTTAGAGCCCCCGTCGCCCCACCTACAGGGGGGTCACTCTGCAAGCGGTGAAGCAGGTCTGCAGGTGTCTCTTTTTCTGTCCCCCTCTGTATTCCCCTCCTCTCTCCAGTTTTCTCTGTCCTATCCAACAACAACAGCTATAACAACTACGACAAGCACAACAAGGGCAACAAAATGGGAAAAATAGCCTCCAGGAGCAGTGGATTCGTAATGCAGGCACCCAGCCATAACCCTGGAGGCAAAATACACACACACACACACACACACACACACACACACACACACACACACACACACACACACACGAGGAATAAGCAGGAGGAGGAGAAAAGGAAGGAAGGAAGGAAGGAAAGAAAAAAAACAAGGAAGAAAGTAGAAAGGCTAGAGCTGAACATTTTCTCTTTTTGCTGTTTCTTTTCCTGGCATTTCATTGCTACAAGTTAACTTTTTCAGATGGAGAGGAAAATAGACAGAAAAGGAAAGACACCACATCACTTCACTGAAGCTCCCTTCAATTCTGTGGAGCCTAAGTTCAAACCTGGTCACATGCATGGCAAAGCAGGTACACTATTCAGGTGAACTATTCTGCCAGCTTCAAGGTTGACCATTTTAATAGGAAATGACTTATAACAGTGTTATTAGAGTATGTGCACATTACTTTGGGTAGATAATGTGTATGTCTCTAGCATTCCAATCTACACTCTTTATAATGTCAACATATTCTTGAAATACTACACACCACCCACAAGTGTAATATTTTATTATTCAAGTTTAGAAAGGCCTTAACTATAAGTTGTGTTTCCAAGAATGAGAGGCCACTAGATGATGAAATGGATAAAATACAGGCTGGGAGGAAGACGAGTCTAAATGCTAGCTCCTTCACTAACCAGATATGACCTTTAAGTAATAAAACGTGTGTGTCCTGTTTCCTCTGTAAAACTGAAACAAAACCACCATCTTTCATACTCACAGGCTGTGCACAAAAGCATCTTGAAGGGAGTCAGGCAGCACACGTGGTGCAAAGCACAAGGACAGGTGTAAGGATCCCGGTTTGAGCCCCCGGCTCCCCACCTGCAGGGGAGTCGCTCCACAGGCAGTGAAGCAGGTCTACAGGTGTATCTTTCTCTCCCCCTCTCTTTCTTCCCCTCCTCTCTCCATTTCTCTCTGTCCTATCCAACAACAATGACATCAATAATAACAACTACAACAATAAAACAAGGACAATAAAAGGAATAAATGAATAAATATTTTTAAAAGCCTCTTGAAAGCTATAAGCTAATTACAGGATATTTATTTTTATCATTGATAAAATACTTCATTGTGGATGTGAAAGATATCACAAAAGAAAGAGAAGAAAAAAAAATCCTAAGGAATAAAAAGAAAACTGTGGGCAAAGGTTAAATGTTTACGTGAAAAATAGCACCTGAATTAAATCAACACATTAGCACCCCATTAAGAATTATAATAGAGTGGTCTGGGCGGTGGTGCAGTGAATGGGGCACTGGATTCTATACCATGAGGTTCCAGGTTCAATCCCCAGCAGTACATGTACCAGAGTGATGTCTGGTTCTTTCTCTGCCTATCTTTCTCATGAATAAATAAATAAATTCTTTAAAAATTAAAAAAAAGAATTATAATAGGGCAGGCAGTAGTGCAGTGGGTTAAGTGCAGGTGGTGCAAAGCGCAAGGACCGGCTTAGGGAACCTGGTTCAAGCCCTCGACTCCCCATCTACAGGGGCATCGCTTCACAAGCAGTAAAGCAGGTCTGAAGGTATCTATCTTTCCCTCCCCCTCTCTGTCTTCTCCTCCTCTCTTCATTTCTCTCTGTCCTATCCAACAACGATGATATCAATAACAACAACAATAATAACTACAATAATAAAACAAGGGCAACAAAAAGGGAGTAAATAAATATTTTAAAAGGAATTATAATAAAATAATGATACCCTTTTCTTCTTAATCAGCATTAATTGCTACTGTTTACTCATTCAGTAAATCCAACTGATAGAAACTTCTGAGTCTATAATATAATACCTTTTTTTATCATTCCAGGGTCTAATAGAAAAAAATATGGAATCTGTATGATAAGAAAGATAACTCGACAAAAATCTGACTATCCAGCAATTTCTTCTGTAGAAAACATAATCAAGGGCTAGAGAATTGATAGTATAATAGCTATACCAAAAAAAAAAAAAACTTTCTTGCCTGAGGCATCAGAGGTCCCAGGTTCAACCATAAACTAGAGTTAAGTAGTAAACCATAAACCAGCACCACCATAAACTAGAGCTAAGTAGTGCTCTGGCCTCTCTATTTCTATCTCTGTATCTCTTATTAAAATTAATTAATTACTAAGCAAATAAAAATATAACAAAAAAAGAAAGAAAACAAATGGGAATAAGCAGCAAAGGAAGAAACAAGGTTTAAGCAAATATAATCTGTTTCCAAGCTCACAGAAAATTGGAGCAGCAGCATATTGGGAGAGGGAAACAGAGATGCTATCAGCAGAAGCAGGGGGAGCAAAGCAAAATCAGAAATGGCAGCTTGACCCCAAGGAAAGAGACCAAAACAAGCAAACAAGTGAGTGAGAGAGAGATTAGGAGAGAGAGAGGGAGAGAGAGAGAGAGAGAGAGAGAGAGAAACCTAGTGAAAAATAACCCCAATGGCGCAAAGTACAAGGACCAGCATAAAGATCCCGGTTCGCCCCTAGCTCCCCACCTGTAGGGGAGTCGCTTCACAAGCAGTGAAGCAGGTCTGCAGGTGTCTTTCTCTCCCCCTCTCTGTCTTCCCCTCCTCTCTCCATTTCTCTCTGTCCTATCCAACAATGAACAACATCATCAACAACAATAATAATAACCACAAGAAGACTACAACAACAAGGGCAACAAAAGGGGGAAAAAATGGCCTCTTGGAGCAGTGGATTCATGGTGCAGGCACTGAACCCCAGCAATAACCCTGGAGGCAAAAAAAAAAAAAAAAAAAACCCAAGACTCAATATACACGAGTTTGAAGTTACTAGACCTGGGCATTTAACAGTCCTTCCTCTGAACTCCAGAAGTGCTTACTTTGCAGTTTCCAAATAAAGTTCATCAGAATTCTGCAGTTGAGTCACTGGAATGAAAAGGTGGCAGGAATGGGGCAGCAGGGGCTGGACAGTGCTCCAGACTGTCCCTCTGCAGTTGCCCCTTTTCACCAGAGCAGCCCTGCTTCATTCAGGCATACTTCATGAAGCTTCTTTGATCAAAGTGCCCTGCTAGTTCAAAAAAATTTTTTTTAATATTAAAATTTGAAGCCCATGGAATCGCTCACTTGGATAGTGTTCCTTCATATAAGTGATCCAAATTTGACCCTAGCTCCCAAAACATTGAAGGATGCTTTGGTACTGTGGTCTCTTTCTCTTTTCCTCTCTCTCTCTCTCTCTCTCTATTTCTCTATCTCTCTGTCTCTATCTTTTTGTTGGTCATCATTTCTCCTTTGGCTAATTCTGCTTCTGTTTCTATCCGTGTCATCATGCCTAGTTCCCCTGCATTGCTTAACACTATGGTCTATTTACATAATCATTGTTTTGTTTGAGACCCACCCTGCCTGCAGGGCATTGGTTTAATGCCCATTGGTTTAATCTCCACTGGTTTAATCCCCACTGGTTCGTGCTCTTTTTCCACTCTGCCCCCTTATCCTACGTACTTCCTTTTCCACCCTACCACTTCCTTCCTGGAAAGTATAAATGCAGATTCTTTTCTCAGTAAACATTGGATTGCATTCCTGCTCAGCCATGAGTTCCCGGTCGTCTCTTTCCTGCGAAGCTAGCCTGGCATCTTTTAATTTGGCCACCAGTGACTTTCATTCTCCAGGGGTGAGAGGGAAAGAGGAATAAGCAAAGCACAGAGGTCACTGGGGGGCAAAGTGACTATTCTGTATGATCACATAAGGGAAGACAAATGTCAGTCACACACCAAAAGTGGAACCTGGATGACAGCCCTGCACTCGGCAACTGTCCATAGTTGGAGAGATTATCTGTGGAGATGGAACATAGGGTGACTCTGAATCTTTTGCTCAATTTTTCTACAAACCTAAAATTTCTCTTAAAAAATTAAACTTGAAAAAGAAAAGTCAAACTTGGAGGGCCAGATGGTAGCATGGTTAAACACACATAGCAGGAAGCGCCAGAATGGGTGTAAAGATTCTGGTTGGAGACCCCAACTACCTCCCCCGCCAGCGAGGGGGGGGGTCACTTCACAAACGGTGAAGCAGGTCTGCAGGTGTCTTTCTCTCCCCTTCTCTGTCTTCCCCATCTCTCTCAATTCCTCTCTGTCCTATCCTACGACAATGGCAGCAGTGACAAAATAACAATCACAATGATAAACAACAAGGGTAACAAAAGGAAAAAAATAGCTTCCAGGAACAAAGAAGCAATATATGGTTGGGGGAGAGACCCAGAGCACTGATCAGCTCTGGTTTATTGTGGAATAGAGGCTTGAGCCTAGACCTTGGAGCCTCAGGCATGAATATCTTTGTGCTATGCTATCTCTTCTGCACTAGTTTTTCACTGATGTTTTGTCTTTTTAGAAACAAACGGAGCCTATATGTTTTCTTTTCTTTCTTTATTTATTTATTTATTTATTCCCTTTTGTTGCCCTTGTTTTATTGTTGTAGTTATTATTGTTGTTCTTGATGTCATCATTGTTGGATAGAACAGAGAGAAATGGAGAGAGGAGGGGAAGACAGAGAGGGGGAGAGAAAGAGAGACACCTGCAGACCTGCCTCACTGCTTGTGAAGCGACGCCCCTGTAGGTGGGGAGCAGGGGGCTTGAAACGGGATCCTTAAGCTGGTCCTTGCACTGTGCGCCATGTGCACTTAACCCACTGTGCTACCGCCCAACTCCCTATATGTTTTCCTAAAACACTGTTCTCCCACCTTGCTCTATTTGCTGCAGCAATCTTCTCAACCACTTGCACAAGCTAGAAACCAAGGATTCTCTGAGAACCCAAGAAAATTCTTTTCTTTCCTCTTTTCCAATTTCACATTCTACAGTGTCCAAATCCTGTTGATGGACCTCACCAAGTATTTCTCAGCCAAACCCTATTTAGATATTACCCCAAGAAATCTGCTCTTGTGCCTCCTCTCTTGCCTCCTCTTTCTAGTCTTCCCACACCCAGAAAAGCACCCTCCTTGTAGGGCCCATCATAGCCTGCCCTTTTAAGTCCAGGCAAAATTCTGTTACACTCGTGAAGGGCATCAAGCTGTGAAGCTGCTGTCAGTGCAATCAGTGGCATAGTAACTATTCCCATGGAATAGGATGAAAAGTGCTTTAAAGGGGCTGGGCAGCTGTGTCACAGCTGCTAGAGCACACATATCACAGTGCACAAGGACCCGGGTTCAAGCTTCCAGTCCCCACCTGCAGGGGAGGAAGCTTCATGAGTATAAAGCAGTGCTGCAGTTCCCTCCCTCCTTCCTCATCTTCCCCCGTTCTCTCGATTTCTTGGTCTCTATCCGATAAATATAATTTAAAAAAAATTTTAGGTAGTTGGGCGGTAGTGCATCAAAGTACACGTGGTGCAAAGCACAAGGACCGGCATAAGGATCCCAGTTCCAGCCCCCGGCTCCCCACCTGCAGGGGAACTGCTTCACAAGCAGTGAAGCACGTCTGCAGGTGTCTATCTTTCTCTCTCCCTCTCTGACTTCCCCTCCTCTCTCCATTTCTCTCTGTTCTATCCAACAACGAAGACATAAATAACAACAACAATAATAACTACAACAATAAAACAACAAGGGGAACAAAAGGGAATAAATAAAATTTTAAAAAATTATTTAAAAAAAATTTTAAAGGAGAAGTGCTTTAAAATGTTTTCTTCCCACTGCTTCTATGAGTATGCATTTATATATTTTACATGAAGAAAAAATGATCAGGATCCTGGGGCAGTATAAATGAGTGTGTTTTTGTTTGTTTGTTTACCTTCAGTGTCAAACCAATCTGTCCCTCCCCCACTGCCCTCGCCCACCTCACCCCTGTGGGTCCCTGGTCCGCTGGCTCAGTGCCCTCTGCCCAGAAGGTCCCTGTATCTGTTTCCGACTATTCCTTCAGGACAGAACTGGAAGCCAGCTTCCTGGAGACCTTCCCTGCGGGTCCTAGGCAGCAGCATTAATCAGCTCTCCCTGGCTCCTTTGGGCTTCCACAGCACCTAGTGGAGAGCTCCACATCAGCACAGAAACCTCATTTTTTTAACTCCTTGGCTGTGTTTGCTTTTCCCAAAGAGGATGGGTTCCTTCTAAAGATCACAGGCCACACCACAGCACTCTTGCTGCCTAACAGTGGTCACATTACTGTTTATTAGTGTATATTATTATTCGTGCTCACAAGAAATGTTGTATGAAAGAAGGTACAATCCAGTTTGAGCCATAGCATTAATTATTATCTTATTCAGCCCCAGTGTAATCAGTCTAATGTCTGATCTAAAGGCTACTGCTTTGCTGATATGATACAATGAATCCCTTTGAAAAACTGAATCATATGATTCCGGAATTCTCTCCTTCCTGCATATGGAATAGTCTTATCTACTTATGCTTAATGTGATGCTCTACAGAATAGCAACCTGTATTTGAATACCTCAAAGTGTTAAATGGCAATAAAAATGATCTTAAATGCTTTTTATAAAATGGTGTGTGGGTACTTTTATGCATTTTATAGACTGTGTGTGTGTGTGTGTGTGTGTGTGTGTGTGTGTGTGTGTGTGTGTGTGTTGTGGGAGATTGAACTTCCTGGACATAGGCTGCCTATGGGGCGAAAAGTATCAAGTGATGTGGAAGAATCACTGAGAAACGGTTCTGGGCTATTTCTTGGGGAAACACTTAGTTTTCTTTGTCAACTGCACTCATGAAGCAGTGGGAACCATGGGTCAGTTACCACCTCCCCACTTTAGCCAGGTGAGTTCACATGAGCATTTCAAGGCACATGTCATTTCAGTTCAATCTCTACCCCCTCCAAATACCCTACTGGATTACATGATTTGTTGTTGTTGCTCTTGTTGTTGTAGCCTTGTGGTTATTATTGTTGTTGTTGATTTCATTCATTGTTGGATAGGACAGAGAGAAATGGAGAGGGGAGGGGAAGACAGAGAGGGGGAGAGAAAGATAGACACCTGTGGACCTGCTTCACCACCTGTGAAGCAACTCTCCTGCAGGTGGGGAGCCAGGGGCTCAAACCAGGTTCCCTACGCCAGTCCTTGCACTTTTTTCCACATGCGCTTAACCCTCTGCGCTACCACTCGACCCCCTAGATTACATGATTATCCTGCTCAACCCCTTTTATATTTCTCTTCTGACTGAAAAATTAAAAAAAACAAAACTGGGAGTTGGGAGTTAAAACAACAAGGGCAACAAAATGGAATAAATAAATGTTTTTTAAAATGTTTTAAAAAAACTAATGGTTTTATTTTTCTTTTGCTTACAGACAATCCCTCCAACTTCCCAAAAGTACCATTCTTACTATATTTATCAAGAGTGACTCAAAACGTATACACAGTCATAATGAAATTTTAACGACAGGGTGGGGGGGGCAGAGTGGTCCAGAAGACAAATGCTCTCTGGTTCTCTTCCTGTATCTTTTTTTTTCTTTTCTTTTCTTTCTTTCTTTCTTTCTTTCTTTCTTTCTTTCTCCCTTCCTTCCTTCCTTCCTTCCTCTCTCTTTCTTTTCTTTTCTTTCTTTTTTTCCCCAGAGAACAACTTATCTCTGGCTTACAGTGGTACAGAGGGATTGAACCTGGAATGTTAAAGACTCAGGCATGAATGCCTTTTTCATATAGCCATGATACTATTCCCCCACCCATGACTCCTATATTAGGTTGGGAATACAGTAGTAAATACAAACTAAGTGCATGGAAGGAAGTACTCTCTGTGATGTTCACACAACAATGAAATCACCTAAGGATACATTTCTTAGTACCCCCAGTGAAGGGTCATATGTCTGTAAGTATATCATCACAAGTGAAAGAAAACTTTAACAACAAGTGAAAGAAAACTCCAAGAATGTGGGGCAAGGGAGTGGAAAAGAAATAAGGAAAGAAAGAGAGGAAGGAGGGAGAAAGGAAGGAAGGATGGGAAGAAAGAAAGAAAGAAAGAAAGAAAGAAAGAAAGAAAGGAAGGAAGAAAGAAAGAAAGAAAGATCACTACAAGATAACAAAATTCTTTCAGGCCAAAATATTTTCTCATCTTTCACATGCATTACCACCACTCTTTTAGCTTGCCTGGGAGATGACACAAAAGATAAAGGACCAAACTCTCAGGCATGAGGGTCTGAGTTCAAACCCCAGTATTGCACATTGTCAGAGTGATGTCATCACTCTTTCTCATAAATAAATAAATACTTGTTTATTTTCAGAGCACTATTCAATTCTGGCTTACACTGGTATAGGGGACTGAACCTTAATCTTGGAGCCTCAGACATGAGAGTCCGTTTCTATAGCCATTATGCTATTTCCCTGACCCAATAAATAAATCTTAAAAGAAATAAAGAAAGGAAAAGTAAAAGAAAAACTCAGGACTGATGGCAGAACTCACTTGGATAGTGCACTTCTTTGCCATGTGTGTAGCCCAGGTTGAGTCCAGTCCCCACCTCATTGAAAGAAGCTTCACTGCTGTGGACTCATTCTCTCTCTCTCTCTCTCTCACACACATACACACACACACAGAAACACACATAGACACTCCCTCTTTCTCATTGCCTCTCTGTGTTCTCACTCTCTCACTGCCTCTCTGTCTATAAATTAATAAATAAGCATTTATATGAATAATAATCTATCATGTCTTTAATAACTGGCAGTCCTACTTTATAAAGAACTTATGTTCACTTTTGCATGGTTATCTGGAAATTGGAATTCTCCACCTAGAAGCAAAATTAGGAATGCTATTATATTCCCAGGCCAGCCCAGTGCCCACTGCCTTTTTTTTTTTTTTTTTTAACCAAAGCACTGCTCAGCTCTGGTTTATGGTGGTGCTGGGATTGAACCTGGGACTTCGGACCCAGGCTTGTTTTAATCCTGGAGCCTATAATATAGCCAACATTAGCCCAAACAGGTGACTTGGCATTTGTCAACATGCTTTCTGCAGCAGCCCCTGCCTAAGTTCAGCAGCATTGTATCCTCGTCACTACCGTCCATGCTCTCAAATTACTATTCTTGCTTGCTCCTTCTCCAGTTCTCTTACATGTGATTCTGAACAAACAGAAATAAATGAATTAATGGATTCTAATGAAGTGTGAGTAACATCTACCGTGGAATGGAAAATTATGCTGGAATCTGTGAATCATTTTCTAGGCCCTTTTCTGAAACGTAATGCTACTAAGTCAGTTAAATTTAGATAAAATAATTCAAAATGCAACTCCTAGCATTTTAATTGAATTCTACCATACATCAAATTCTCCTTTAAAAGTATCTGTATAGGAATCCGGCAGTAGCGCAGAGGGTTAAGCGCACGTGGCACAAAGCGCAAGGACCGGCATAAGGATCCCGGTTCCATCCCCCAGCTCCCCACCTGCAGGGGAGTCGCTTCAAAGGCAGTGAAACAGGTCTGCAGGTGTCTCTCTTTCTCTCCCCCTCTGTCTTCCCCTCCTCTCTCCATTTCTCTCTGTCCTATCCAACAACGACATCAGTAACTACAATAATAAAAAATGTATTTGTATATGTGCTCTAAACTTTTTCTTATATTTATTTATTTATTTTCCCCAGACCTGCTTCACCACCTGTGAAGCGACACCACCTGGGAAGCTGGGGGCTCCAACCGGGATCTTTGAGCGGGTCCTTGTGCTACGCACCACATGCTCTAAACTTTCTATAGTCTCCAAATACTTAGGGAAAAAAATCCTTCAAGGTCTTCTATTCAACAGCTCCAATCTACAGTCCTCATCTGTCTTTTGCCTTAACCATTTAAGAATATTTGCATTTTCCAAAAACAAATCACAACATACAGACCTGCACGCATGCATACACCAACCAAAGTAGATTTATATTTCAAGTAGTTTAACAGCTTAAAAGTGAACAGCCACAAACTATGTGGAGATAATTCATTAAATTCAAGCAAGGTTTGTAAAGAAAGTACTTGGCCTGCTCTATTTTTGGGATGTGCTCCCAGGATTAGTGAGCATTTACAGAATGCTTCAACTTCCACCCTTCCAACCTCTCTTCAAGCTGTCTCGGACAAAATGAATCCCCAATATCATCAACTTATTGGGTAACTCCGAGACACATCTGTGTGTCAGATTATATGCTCCATGGGAAAGACTGAGAATTGGCGTTATGAAATGAGTTCTTTCTGGCAGTCCCTAGTATTGGTACATCAAAGACTACTTTTCACTGACCAAAGCAACAAGCCTAGCTCCTGATTGAAAAATACGCACTTTCTATTTATAATTCTTCAAAATTAAAACTGAAAAGGAGGAAAAGACAGGCATAAAATAGCAAAGGTTTCCAAAGGGAAATTCACAGATTAAAAAATAATCCCCCGGGGTTGGGTGGTAGCACAGCGGGTTAAGTGTATGTGACACAAAGCGTAAGGACTGGCATAAGTATCCCGGTTCGAGCCCCTGGCTCCCCACCTGCAGGGGAGTCATTCCACAGGCAGTGAAGCAGGTCTGCAGGTGTCTATCTTTCGCTCCCCCCTCTGTCGTCCCCTCCTCTCTCCATTTCCCTCCATCCTATCCAACAACAACATCAATAATAACTACAACAATAAAACAGCAAGGGCAACAAAAGGGAATAAATATTTTTTAAAAAATCACCACATCCTACTAAATGATTCAGAATTAGTAGCATTAACTTAATGCTAAAAGTAGTATTTTTGGTAATGCTTGAGCAAGGCACATAAAGGAGATTTAGTTATTTTGACAAGACATGATAACAAGTGCTTTTATACATTCTCCTGAGCAGAACAGAAGTTCATCTCACTAGAAGTCTGCATTACCTTTTGTGAAAATAGTTGGAATAGAAGCATACACACAAGAAACAGTGTCTATTTTCATGGTGGGAAGAGAAGGGGGTCAACATATCATGTTAGCATTTTCTGTGGAATCATTAAATTAGAGTTGTCATCATGGGAACCATTCCACATTAAAAATCTGTTGTGTTTTTTTTCCATTTTGCTAAATGGTTTCCATTGTGTATTTAGTGAATCTGATACGGAAAATTGCTAATGCAATAAGAGTATCATGTAAGCTTTCCTGACTCTAATGCTCAGCCACAATATTCAGGAGAAGGAAGTTCAGCTGGCCTGAGGAGGGGGTCGGGGGTGGGTGGGAGGTTGGGCTCAGCCTCCACAGTTCTTTTTTTTAATTGTTGTTGTAGTTATTGATGTCGTTGTTAGATAGGACAGAGAGAAATGGAGAGAGAGGGGAAGATAGAGAGGGGGAGAGAAAGACAGACACCTGCAGACTTGCTTCACCTGCAGGTGGGGAGCCGGGGGCTTGAACCGGGATCTTTATGCCGGTCCTTGCGCTTTGCGCCACGTGCGTTCAGCCCTCTGCGCTACCGCCGGACTCCCAACCTCCACAGTTCCTAGCAAGTCCTCAGCTTAAGTTCAACACTGGCTTCTTGAAAGATATTCATTTTAAAACCTACTGTAGGGGAGAAACTCAGTTGCAGATCTTATTTCAGAAGAGATGGTGGGTTCAGTGAAAGATTCCTCATTTAATGAATCTTTATTGACTGAGTTCACTGCAGGGAATGCAGCTGGCATTAAGGGTATGAATATAACCGATAAAACATGGTCACTTCCTTCGTGGACGTTAAAAGATGATCTCTGGAGGAGAAGTAACTAACATATGAGTTTCTTGACACAAGACAGGATGTGATTGAAAATGGAAAATGCAGAGAGCCACAGGAGCACAGAGGGCACACCTAGGATTAGGGCCATGAGAGAAAGTTCTGAGAAGGCAGCACGCTTGGACAGAGGCATAAAAGATGTCAATGAGGGAGTCGGGCGGTAGCACAGCGGGTTAAGTGCACAGCGCAAAGCGCAAGGATCAGCGTAAGGATCCCAGGTTCGAGACCCCGGCTTCCCACCTGCAGGGGAGTCACTCCACAGGCGGTGAAACAGGTCTGCAGGTGTTTATCTTTCTCTCCCCCTCTGTCTTCCCCTCCTCTCTTCATTTCTCTCTGTCCTATCTAACAAAGATGACATCAATAATAACTACAACAATAAAACAACAAGGGCAATAAAAGGGAATAAAATATTTTTTTAAAAAGATGCCAATAAGGTGTGAGGATCTGGTAAGAGGTGAGGAAGTAGGTGCAGGTATTCTAAGAATTCGCACAAATAAAGGTGCAAAAGAAGGCAAAGTCAAGGTATTCATGGGAGTTATAAGTCATTATTTTAGTTGCTGATTAAAATATGGGAGGAGGTATGCCACTACCCATATTAAAATATGGGTAGTGGCATACCTTGTAGAGCACACACATTACATTGTTTAAGCCCTAAATCCGAATCTTTAGGGGAGAAGCTTCATGAGTGGTGAAGCAGTGCTCCTTGTGTCACTCCCTCTCTCTTTCCCTCTTTTTTTGTTCTTTTTTCCTCCAGGGTTATCGCTGGTGCTCAGTGCCTGCACCACGAATCCACTGCTCCTGGAGGCCATCCTCCCCCCCTTTTGTTGCCCTTGCTGCTGTAGCCTTGTGACTATCCTTGTCATTGTTGATGTCGTTTGTTGTTGGATAGGACAGAGAGGAATGGAGAGAGGAGGGGAAGACAGAGAGGGGGAGAGAAAGACAGAAACCCGCAGACCCACTTCACCGCCTATGAAGCGACTCCCCTGCAGGTGGGGAGCCAGAGGCTCCAACCGGGATCCCCATGCTGGTCCTCACGCTTTGCACCACGTGGGCTTAACCAGCTGCACTACCGCCCGACCCCCTCTTTCCCTCATTTTCTCTCTTCCCTCCCTCTCGATTTTTCTCTATCTCTATTAGAAATGGAAAAAAAAATGTCTGGTGCTAGCTGTGAGTATAGTGTAGGCACCCACCTCCAGGGATAACCCTGGTGGCAACAACAATAATGAAGACTCTGGATTTCTAAAATATGGAAGAAGTAGAAAGAAATATGGAAATGAGCTTGGGCTCTGCTTGTGGCTGTCACCAAGGGACAGAAGTGTGTGAAGCTCAGGATGGAAGTGACCAATACAGTTCCTGACAAGAGTAGCATCCAGCTTTCATGGGTGGGATAGCTTCTTTTCTTTTCTTTTTTTCTTTTTTTTGCCTCCAGGGTTACTGCTGGGGCTCAGTGCCTGCACTGCTCCTGGAGGCCATTTTTCCCCCTTTTGTTGTCCTTGTTGTAGCCTTGTTGTGGTTATTATTGTTGTTGATATCGTTCGTTGCTGGATAGGACAAAGAGAAATGGAGAGAGGATGGGAAGACAGACAGGAGGGAGAGAAAGATAGACACCTGCAGACCTGCTTCACAGACTGTGAAGTGATGCCCCTGCAGGTTGGGGGGGGGGCTCGAACCGGGATCCTTAAGCCAGTCCTTGCGCTTTGTGCCACATGCGCTTAACCTGCTGTACTACCACCCGACCCCCCCCCCCATGTGATAGCTTCTAACTTTAACAATTACCTTGCAATTTAAACAGTTTTAATTAGCACACATTTCTTAAGAAATATCGTTTGTTGGAATGTTTATTTTAAGGTTAGTTTATTGCCAAGATCTATTCATTTTTTGTTGTTGTTGTTTTGTCCCTACTCATGACATTATTATTCACCAGGTTACCAGAATAACAAAAATCACTGATGTGCTCAGACTGTTATAACTACTTATGAATTTACTAAGTTTTTTTTCTTGTCAACCCACTAGCAACAGTAACCAAGGAAATATAAAACCAACAGCCTAGAAACACAACTATTTGAAGAGATTCATGCCCTCTATGTACTGATTTACTGTTTCATTCTGGAGACTTCCCTGTTCCTAAATTCTTCTCTAATGTTAGAAGCAATAAACAGAACATCTGCACTAAGCTTTACTGGAGGTTTGGAATTTAATGCAGTATGTTTTGCAAATTAAAAAACAAAAAAGTTTTCCATTACCTTTCCCTTCCTTTAAATCAGAATACATTATGTAGATATGTGTTATTTCTGATATAATAAAGCAGAATACAATGAGTTAGTTTTTTTATTTATCACAGAAGGAATGTCACATAGTCAGATCCTTAGTATTGTGGTGACCTCTTATTAACCATGCCTCTCATGGCATCAGGAATTACTTTTTTTTTATTATATTCCCTTTTGTTGCCCTTGTTGTTTAACATTGTTGTGGTTATTGATGTCGTTGTTGGTGGATAGGACAAGGAGAGAAGTGGAGAGAGGAGGGGAAGACAGAGAGGGAGAGAGAAAGATAAACACCTGCAGATCTGCTTCACCGCCTGTGAAGCAACTCCCCTGCAGGTGGGGAACGGGGGGCTCGAACTGGAATCCTTACACCGGTCCTTGCACTTTGTGCAGAAATTACATTTTTAATTAAAACTCTTTATTACATAATTCAAAAAGATTAAACTCATCATGTGTTTATTACTTACAGTTATTCTTAGGAATGCTTCATTTAAATCTAAAAGAAAATTCAAGTATCTCTCATACTGTATGGCTGAATACATCAGAGATGCAGTGGTTGCTATCTGTGAATATTTATGTTTACCCACTAGCTGGAGATAGATGCAGCTAAAAAAAGTTCTACAGCTCTTGACTGAGAGGTACAAGAATTGTAACTAACTTGGGCTTAATCTAAAATTTGTTTATATCTTTACATAGAGATTGTACTGCTAGAAAATGAGTTTGCTCAGGTCAAGAACACACTGGCATTCTCTTAAACATAGCTCACAACCACAGAGCTCAAGCATAAAACAACACTGGCAAAGATAGCTAGTCAAGCAGAAAAATGGGAGTTGCTTGTGTCAGAAGAGATTAAGAGGTTGAAGGCTCTCTGTTAAAGACAGATGTCTCACCATCGATGAAGGCAATTGCTACCAAGGGAAGTGATTTTTCCAGTATATTATTTGAAACTTCTGTCATATTTTAAATGTTTATTGCTAAACAATTACATCATTTTCTTATCTGCAGTGACCTTGTTTGAGAACCACAAACTTGAGTGTGGTCCAAAATCCAGTTCATGGTTTCCCTCAAGCATAAGAAAACCCATTTGCTGAACTATCTATTTAGAATCAGAAAAATAGTATTTGGGTTTTAATTGGTTCCTTTATAAATATAGATCACTGATTTTATGATGTAAACATCCAATGGCATTCCTTCACACTGACAGGAATCTGAAAGCAGAAGATATTCCTGGAGTGCTTGTATTTCACTCATCTCAGAAGGATGCTTTGTTACTACCAAAAAAGTAGCATTATAAATAAATGTTCATGACTTGACAACTACTCTTTATTATTCCCGCTAATCCATTACTTCTAAAAAAAAAATAAATCTAGCAAGACACTGAAACGGTACTTGAAAACTGGATCCACTAAACGCAGTCCACAGTGTCCTGTGGGTGTGTACCCGACTGTGAATGACTGGGTAAGGCATTTTACATGCAATTTCATTCTAAAATGAGACCTCCATCATTTGTAGGTTATTTCGCAGAGGTTAGCATTTCTAGCCCAGACACAAGTCAACGGAGTATTTTGTAAACTATCATTTCAAGTGTCCACTGTCAAGGGTGGGAGGAGGAAGGACTAGTAACGGGAAGACTTGTCAGCGATTAGCCATCCATAAAAATGTCTCTCCACCATACCACAACACACCACACCACCCCCTTCCCGCGCTTCTCCTTCCGATCACAATGCTGGCGTCAGTGAGTCTCCTGTATCTGTCCCCCACCTCGCCCCCCTCCCCTCTGCGAGAGCTGGCACCGGGGAGGGGAGCAGGCGGAGGAGAACACAAACAGCCCCGCTCCCAGTGCAGCCCGAGCGGGAGCTCAGAAACACTTGGACATTCCTAACTTCTCCCCCCACCCCACCCTCCTTCTCACTTAGCGTGCCTCAAAGGTAAGCAGGAGTCAAAAGCGCATGAACTAGAAAGTCAGGCTCACAGACCCCCACCCTCATCACTTTAATTCTTCTCCTCCTTTTTTCTTTTTTGTCAGAGCACTACTGGACTCTGGTTTATGACGGTGCAGGAGATTGAACCTGGTAGCCTCTGGCATGAGAGTCTGTCTGCATAACCTTTATGCTGTCTCCCGCCCTCATCACAGCTATTTCTCCACCTCCGCCCCCACCCACCCACCCACCCACCTCTTCTCCCCTCACACATTACAACTCCCCCACCAGCCACACCGAGCGGTTACTCAGCTCCTGGAGTCGGGGTCTTGGAGGCGCCTGTGCTCCGAGCTCGGAGCCCTGGGGGTGCGCGGGTCACCCCGCGACCCCCGGAGCGCACCGCTGTCCGCGCCCCAGCTCCGCGCCGCCGGCGCCCCAGGCCCGGGGAGCAGCATCTTCCCACCGCGCCCGACCCGCGGCCACCTCCCTGCAGCGGTCCCCAGCAGCCCTTCGTCCGCCCCGCCGCCCCAGGCACAAGCTCCACCGAGAGCCTCGGGGATGCAGAGCACAAAGCGCCCGGCACACGCCACACAGAGCCGCCAAGACTCCCCTCGTGGGAGCAAAACTTGACCGCACACGCACACACCCGCGCACACGCCCAGCGCGCGCGCCAGGGAGGAGGGCAGCTCTTACCTGTCCCGGCGATGCCTTTCACCACCCCCCACCCCAAAACACACACACCGGCCTGCCCGCCCCCCCTCCCTCGTACCCCAAGGAGGGTCCCCCCCGCAGCAGGCTTCCCAGCGCCGCGCACTCACTGCCTGGCTGCGCGCGCCCGGCGGCGGCGGGGACCGAGACAGCGGCTGCAGCGGCGGCAGCGGCGGCGGCGGCGGCGGCGGCGGCGGCCCCAGCGGCGTCAGTCAGACTGGAGCCGCGAAGCCTCCTCGCCCGTATTAGTGCGCGGACCTGGAGAGTCGCCAGCAGCGCTGCTAGCCCCCGCCCGCTGCTGCAGCGCGCCGGGCGGCCAGCGGAGCCCGCGGGGAGACAGCGCCGCCTTGGCCTGGCCGCAGACACGTGCGCGGAAGCTCGCGGCGGGCTGCCAGCAGCTGGGAAGCGCACCCCCTCCCCCCCCCAACCTTAGGCTGAGCTGGGCGTCTCCCTGGGACGCTCCCGCCACCAGGTTTCTCTCGGTGGGGTGCAGGGGAGGGGAGGGGTTACCTGGCGTCTACTCTCCCGCTTGCCTCCGCAGACGTCTCACCTTCACCTGGTCCCAGGCGTTGAGGGTTGTCACTAGACGGAGAGATACACGGACTGAGCTACAAGTCAGTTTGGAAAGACTTTTTTTTCCCTGACAGATTTTCGCAGCCCTGGTCATTAATGTCACTTGCTCTTCGTGGTGAAGGGGAACGTTCCACGTAATGACAGTGCCAGAGCAAAGGGGGGTTCCATTGGCACAGGTAGAAGAAAAAGAAATCTAATCTCTCTGAGGGTGAGTGGTGATTTAAAGTCTTGCCATTGTGTGGATTATCATTTCCTTACGTGTATGTATTTGCTTAGCAACCCATATAATATAATACGATATCTAATCTAATAAAGATACAACAGTGTGGGGAGTGGGCCGTGTTAATAATGTAACCTTCTTGCCATATTACCAGGCTGCCTCCTAGTAGACTGACTTTTGAGGTTACTGTGGACTCCTGGAACCCACTTAGGATACCTTAGGGAATGTCACTCTAAGTCCTGAAGGTCTTTGACTCACAATTAGTCAGTCAGTCCCTCTTCTTAGAAAAGGCATAAACTTACTGCAGGGGTGAAAATAAAATGATGCCACAAGGTATTCATCTTGTCCCCCTTGTGCCCAGACAAATTGGTCTTAAGAAAAGGCCTGTAAACCCTGCATGTAAATGGAAGGCCTTGAACTTAGCACCTTGTTCTCTTTTCTCAAAATGCAGCTCTGTCCTGGCAGATGCCATTTTTGCAGAATCATGCTGTTGTAGTTGAGTTATGACCTTGCTTCACATTGCATTTGTCGATGAGCCTTCAATTCGAACTTAAATCCTCTTCTACACCTGGCCAGTTTAGCTCTACTCTAGACGGAGCTCTAGACGGAGTGTCAAGTTCCATAGTGCTCTGGGTGTGAACCGTGAGGGCATATTTGGGTCGCTAAAAGCTGCAGTTTGCACTTGATGTGCACTTTGTGGCAAGTAAACTAATCAGGTCCTCAGAGCTGAGGTTTTGTGACTCACTGAAATGAAAACTGTTGTTTAGAGAAGAAACGCCCCAATCACTGCCCCTGTTTCATTCTTTTGTGTGCTTATACAATGCAGAATAGTTAACGTGTTAACGCAGAGCAAGAAACTGTAACCTCTGCAGTGCTGGATCATGTTTCTGGAGTGGAGTCTTCTGAAGTTCAGAGAATTCTCTGGGCTCTTGGCAGGACATTGATTTCAGATTCTTTGAGTGTGAATAGTCTATTTTTGTGAGTTCTCATTTACATACCAACAAAGTTTGGCACCTAAAAGCCTGTCACATATACAAGCCTGCCATTTATTTTTCAAACTAAATATAGGAAATTAGTCCATGGGGGCTGGATGGTGGTGCACCCAGTTAAGCCTTCATATTACCGAGCACAAATACCCGGGTTTCCCTGCTCCCCACTTGCCAGGGTTCCACTTCACAAGCGGTGAAGCTAGCCTGCGTCTCTCTCTCTCTCTCTATCTCCCTGTCCTCTCCCAATTTCTCTGTCCTAATAATAATAATTTTAAAAATTAGGGGAAAAAGTTAATCCACTAAGGGAGCAGGTGGTGACACACATACTATCATGCATGAGGACCCGGGCTTGAGTCCCCACTCCCTACCTGCAGAAGGAACACTTCACTAGTGGTGAAGCAGGTCTGCAGGAGTCTCTCTTTGTTGCGCCCTCTCTAGTTCCACCTCTTTTCTCAGTTTCACTCTTTCCTAGCCAATTAAAAAAGAAAAAAAAAGGGGGGGGGAAGAAAGTAAGCTAATCCACTATATCCCAAGAACAATAAAATTTGGTGAGTTCTTGGGTGAGGTAGAGAGTACAGGTCCTAGAAAAGGATGACAGAGGACCTAGTGGGGGTTTTATTGTTATGTAGAAAACTGAGAAATGTTATTCATGTACAAACTATTGTATTTTATTTACTGTCAAATGTAAAACATTAATCCTCCAATAAAGGGAAAAAAAATTGGTGAGTTCCAGGAAGGGAAAAATGCAGAGGAGGACCTAGTGGGAGTTGAATTGTTATGTGGAAAACTGGGAAATGTTATGCATGTACAAACTATTGTATTTTACTGTCAACTGTAAACCATTAATCCCCCAATAAATAAACTTAAAAAAAAAGATGGGAAAAATGTTGGACTGGGGGTAGGGGGAAGGTGTGTAGTGTGTGTGTTTAAGATTTATTTATTTACTTTGAATGAAAGAATGAGAAAAGAGAGAGAGAGCCAGAGCTCTGCTCAACTCTGGCGTAAGGTGGTAGCTGGGATTGAACCTGCAGCTTCTGGGGCCTCAGTCATTCAAGTTGGTACTTTACCACACTGAACTATCATTCTGGTCCAGAAGAAGGCTGTGTGTTGACAATTCATTTTGTAGAATTTGATTATCCTTGTGATAGAAGGCTCTTACTTTTCACTTTTCCTCAATTTGGGTTTTTTATTTATATATTTATTTTTTTGGTTGTAATTTTACTGCTTGTTAGAAGTTTCACCAAACAAACAAACAAAACTACATAAAGGGAGAGAGGTGAGATTCAGTCACAGATTTAATTGGGTAGAACAAGATTTTACAGAAGATACTTGAAAATTACAGCTAAGCTGCCAGGAGATAGTGTTGGACTCTCACATATGAGGTCTGAGTTTGATCTCTGTCATCACATAAATGCCAAAGTCATGCTTTAGTTCTCGCTCTCTCTCTCTTGTCCCTTTTCCCTCATAAATAAATAAATAAACCTAAAAAGAAAAGAAAGAAAATTATAGGGCTGGGGATACAGTATATTTGTTATGTGGAAGTCATTTATGCCGAGACTCTGAGTCTCAGATTCAATCACCGGCTCCACCATAAGCCAGAACTGAGCAGTGCTCTGATCTCTTTCTCCCGGTATCTCTCTCATAAGTAATAATAATAAACTAATTTAAAGAAAAATATCTGTGATGATGGGACCTCTGGTGACAGGAGTGGTGAAGAAAATTAGTTAATTAAAAGGGGGCGGGTGGTGGCACACCTAGTTGAGTGCACAGGTGTCTCTCTTGTCTCTCTCCCTCTTCTTTCTTTATTTTTTTCCCTTTTGTTGCCCTTGTTTTTTTATTGTTGTTGTAGTTATTGTTGTTGTTATAGATGTCGTCATTGTTGGATAGGATAGAGAGAAATGGAGAGGAGAGAAGACAGAGGAGGAGAGAAAGATAGACACCTGCAGACCTGCTTCACCGCTTGTGAAGCAACTTCCCTGCAGGTGGGGAGCCGGGGGGCTGGAACCAGGATCCTTATGCCGGTCCTTGAGCTTTGCGCCACTTGCGCTTAACCCACTGCACTACTCCCCGACTCCCCTCTCTCCCTCTTTATCTCCCCCTTTACCTCCCCCTTCCCTCTCAATTTCAGGCTGTCTCTATCCAATAACCAAATAAAGATTAAAAAATAAAATAAAAAGGGAAAGTATAGAAAAACTAAGTGTCACTTTCTGAATTACTAGCATGAGTGACCTCTAGAAAACAATAATAGTGAGGGCACATTAATAATTTAGGGCAGGAGAAAGTGGAGAGAGCTCACTAGCTGTGACATCTTATGGTGACATTTCGTCCCCCTGATGAAATGTTTTATTCTGTAACCTTGGTTTAAAGAATGGAATAAAAAGAAGGAATTAACCTAAATGTCTAGCAGCTGGAGGATTTTTCTTTGAATTGTTCATAGTACATTTTTTGCAAGGCAACCTGAATGGTCATGGACTTATAATAAATGAACTTTTTATAATAAATGAAAAAAAATAGTGAGGACAGCTCCCTTGCCTTTTAGGAGATTGATTCTTGTCACTTGTCAGATACATTACATAGCACACAACTGGGACAGAGTCTGTATAGTATGCCATAGATGTAAAGATTCTGCTTTGGGCAGTTATTATACTGTCTGTTTGATCTAGTATTATAATGGCTCCATTGGGAGCCATAACTAAGAATTGCTGCCTGCATACTTCTATTCTCCTTTTTGCATTCCATCTATAACTCTGGCCTAACTCCGCACTTGTTTAACCTCTCCCTGAACTTTCTGTGAAGAGTGGTCATTCATTCATTCCAGAATCATTAATGAACACTTTCCAAAGCACCAGGTAGACCCAGAGTACTGACCTTGTCTTGCCAGAAGACACACATTGCAGTGATTCTCATACTACATTATGGTATATGAATACAGAGAAGTGTCAGGGAGGGCAGCCAGAGAGGTGTCCGAGAAGACACCAGAGGTGAAATTTCAATTATCCCTTGAGCAGTGCATTCGATTGGCCATCACACTGAAAATCAAAGAACATTCCCACTTCTCCTTCCTTGGCAAATACAGCTCTGTGGTTGCGGACTTGGTGGCAGAGAACAGGCCAGATTTTGGCCCCCTTGGGGTACTCAAGCACAACTTGCACAATCACAAAGGTAGCCCGCAGTGCCTACTATGTGCAGAATTCCTTGAAAATTTTGAATATTTTTTGTTGTAGTTATTGTTATTGATGTCGTCATTGTTAGATAGGACAGAGAGAAATGGAGAGAGGAGGGGGAATACAGAGGGGGAGAGAAAGACAGACACCTGCAGACCTGCTTCACCACCTGTGAAGCGACTCCCCTGCAGGTGGAGAGCCAGGGGCTCGAACCAGTATCCTTTTTTTAAAAAATATTTATTTTATTTATTTATTCCCTTTTGTTGCCCTTGTTGTTTTATTGTTATAGTTATTATTGTTGTTGTCGTTGTTGGATAGGACAGAGAGAAATGGAGAGAGAAGGGGAAGACAGAGAGGAGGAGAGAAAGATAGACACCTGCAGACCTGCTTCACCGCCTGTGAAGCGACTCCCCTGCAGGTGGGGAGCCGGGGTTCAAACCGGGATCCTTATGCTGGTCCTTGTGCTTTGCGCCACCTGCGCTTAACCCGCTGCACTACATCCCGACTCCCTCGAGCCAGTAGCTACATCCCGACTCCCTCGAGCCAGTATCCTTACGCTTATGCTGGTCCATGCGCTTCGCATCACCTGCGCTTAAGCTGCTGCGCTACCGCCCAACTCCCTAACATTTTTTAATATTTATCAACAATACTTATACACCTTTCCCATATTTAGGAGCTACTCTTTCCCTGATCCTTTTTCCAACTATGACATCATCTCCCCAGATAATAACTTAGATCCACCTGCATATCAGATGTCAGGCTCAGGAAAAAGACAAAAAAAACTAGTATAGTCATGGGCTCTTTGGAATTTAACTGAAATAGGACTACTAACTATCTACAAAACAGAGACCCCACCCCAACTCTTCATCTGAACTTTCCAGCCTTCAGGTTCATGATTAGTCAACAAGTAGTTTGACTCTATATGTTAACTCTTTTTTAAAGTTTTTTTTTAATTTTATTATCTTTATTTAGTTATTAAATAGAGACAGCCAGAAATCAAGAGGGAAGGGGGTAATAGAGAGGGAGAGAGACAGACACCTGCAACACTGCTGCACCACTCATGAAGCTTTTCCCTTGCAGGTGGGGATGGGGGATTGAACTTGGGTTCTTGCACATTGTAACACCCGGCCACCACCCGGCCCCATGTTAACTCTTTTTTTCAGCTACCAGGTTCCAGATGCTAACATGATGCCAACGGGACTTCCCTGGGCAGAAGACCCCACCAATATGTTCTGGAGCTCCGCTTCCCCAGAGTCCTGCCCCACTAGGGAAAGAGATAGTCTGGGAGTGTGGATCGACCTGCCTATGCCCATGTTCATTGGGAAGCAATTACATAAGCCAGACCTTCTACCTTCTGCACCCTGTAATGGCCCTGGGTCCTCACTTCCAGAGGGTTAAAGAATAGGTAAGCTATCGGGGGAGGGGATGGGATATGGCATTCTGGTGGTGGGACTTGTGTGGAGTTGTACCCCTCTTATCCTATGGTTTTTGTGAGTGTTTCCCTTTTTTTTTTTTTCCTTTTTCTTCAGTGTTTCCTTTTTATAAATAAAAATTTTAAAAATGAAAATTTTGAATATTAAAACCTCAGATTTTCAGAGGCCGGGCAGTAGTGCACCAGGTTAAGCGCACATAGTACAAAGTGCAAGGACCAGCGCAAGAATGCCCTGGACTCCACATCTGCAGGGGAGTTGCTTCACAAGCGGTGAGGCAGACCTGCAGGTGGGGAAAAAAAAAAGGGGGGGAACACCTCAGATTTTCTTAGAGAACTGTAAAATTAGTTGGTTAAATCAGGAAAAAAAAAGATATCACAGATGGCCAAGAGATGGCACATCGGTTAAATGCACATATTACTATGTACAAGGACTGGGTCAGAGCCCCTGGTCCCCAGCTGCAGGAGGAATGCTTCATGAGTGGTGAAACTGTGCTGCAGGTATATTTCTTTCTCTGTCTCTTTTATTTTTTAATTAAAAATATTTTTATTGACTTATTATTGGACAGAGACAGAGACATTGAGAGGGGAGGGGAGATAGGGAGGGTTAAGAGACAGAGGGTTAAGAGACAGAGAAGCCCAGTCAGTCTATCTTGGCGTTACTCTTGATCGCACTCTGTCATTTCACAAACATCTCATAAAAACTGCAGCAAAGGTGGGCGCGAGGAATAACATCATTGCAAGACTGGCCAGCTCCTCATGGGGCGCGAGCGCTTCCACACTACGATCATCATCTCTGGCATTATGCTATTCCACTGCAGAATATTGTGCCCCAGTATGGTTCCGTAGCCCCCATGTCCACTTGGTCGATTCCAAATTATATTCCTCCATGAGGATAATTTCTGGAACCATCCGTTATACCCCGGTTCCATGGCTGCCAGTTCTTAGCAACATCGCCCCGCCAGATATTCGTGGGGATGCGGCATCATCTAAGTTCATTTCCCACGTTTACGCTCGACCGGACCTGCCAATATACGTGGATATCTTCGCCTACCCTGTTCAACGCTTGATGTCTCGTCACCCGATCTGGTCCCCTACGCCTACACTGAACTTCTCTGTTCCAGTCTCTTGGAAACAGAGCTGGCAGTCAGCTGAGGTAAAGAACAAACACCTCATCACAGACCCCTGCAAGCGTCAACCCGGCTTTGACCTGGCACGTTATGATTGGGCCCTCCTCAATCGCTATCGAACAGGCCATGGCCGGTGCGCCGCTATGTTCCATCGCTGGGGAGCCAGAGACGACCCGAACTGCTCCTGCGGCTACAGACAGACTATGACCCACATAGTCAACGACTGACACCTCTCCAGATTCAAAGGAGGTCTCGAAACTTTACATCAGGCTCAACCTGATGCTGTTGACTGGCTACGGAAGAAGGGCAAACGCTAGAAGAAGAAGAAGAGACAGAGAGATATCTGAAGCCCTGCTTCACTACATGTGAAACTTTCCCCCTGCAGATGAGGACCAGGGGCTTGAACATGGGTAATTGTGCACCATCTTGTGTGCGCTTAACAAGATGCACCACCACCTGGCCCCCTCTCTGTCCCTCTCTATCACTCCCTTCCTTCTCAACTTATCTCTGTCCTATCAAAACAGAAAGAGAAAGAAAAACAAAAAAGAAAGAAAGAGAGGAAGAAAGGAAAGAAGAAAGTAAAAGTGACTATCAAGAATGATGGATTCATAGTACTGGCATTGGTGGCAAAAAAAAAAAAGACATTACAAGACAGGTAATCACAAAATAAATGCTCTGGCACTGCACCAAGGTGGGGGGGGGGCGCAGTAAGAAGAGCATGTTTGTTTGGTGAGGAAGAGTGAACACTAGCTCCTGTTTGAGAGTCTCCTGGCTAGGAGGAGAGCAGTGTTTTATGCAAATCATTCTTGCCTTTATGACATCTCCAGAGATGAGACTGATAACTTATTTTATAGTTGAAGAACCTGAGGGAAGCACAATGAAATGGCCCTTTCTGACACAGAATTTGAACTTCAGTTGGCTTGGCCTCAAAATCTAGACATTTACTATGTACAGCTCTGTCTCCCTGGAACTTGGAGGTTTTATTGAAAAGTGTGAGAACAATGTGACACGCTAGCTAGCTATAAAGGATTGAGTTTGGGAGGAAAAATTTAAAGAGACAAGAGGTAGGTGACTAAGAAGAAAGTCATTGCTAGTAGTTTGGTAGTGGTGCACCTGGTAGTGTATAAGAGTTACAGTGCTCAAGCACCCTGGGTTCAAGTCCCCTGTCCCCACCTGCATGGGGAAAGCTTCATGAGTAGTGAAACAGTGCTGCCAACGTCTCTCTTCTTTCTCCTGCTCTTCAGTGAAAAAAAATTCTTTTTTTAATTTTTCTTTTTAAAGACTTTTTAAAATATTTATTCATTTTCCCTTTTTGTTGCCCTTTTTTATTGTTGTAATTATTATTGTTGTTGTTATTGATGTCTTTGTTGTTGGATAGAACAGAGAGAAATGGAGAGAGGAGGGGAAGACAGAGAGGGAGAGAGAAAGATAGACACCTGCAGACCTGCTTCACCGCTTGTGAAGCGACGCCCCTGCAGGTGGGGAGTCGGAGGCTGGAACCGGGATCCTTAGGCCTGTCCTTGCGCATTGCGCCACCTGTGCTTAACCGCTGTGCTACCACCCGACTCCCTTTTTTCTTTTTAACCAGAGCATTGCTCAGCTCTGGTTTATGGTGGTGTTGTGGATTGAATTTTGGTGCCTCAGGCATGAAAGTCTTTTTTTGCCTAACTATTATGCTGTTTCTCCAGCTCTCACTCTCTATCCCTCCTGCCCCCCTCTCTTTTGCCTCCAGGGTTATTACTGGGAATCAGTGTCTGCACTACAAATCCACTGGTCCTGGCGCCCATTTTTTTTTTTCTGTTTTTCATTTTATTGGATAGAAGAGAGAGAAATTGAGAGAGATGAAGATATAGAGTGGGAGAGAAAGATAGACACCTGCATACCTGCTTCACCACTTGTGAAGTAACCCCCCCCCCCCAGCACCACAGGTTGGAGAACCGGGGGCTCAAACTGGGATTCTGGCATGGGTCTTTGTGCTTTGTACTATGTGTGTTTAATCTGGTGAGCCACCTCCTGACCACCTCCCTCCTTGTCTGTCTCCCATCTCCCCTTTCCCTTTTGACTTGTTTATTCAATAAATAAATAAAATTATTATTATTGTTATTATTTTGCCTCCAGGGTTATAGCTGGGGCTTGTTGGTGCCTGCACTAGGAATCCGCTGCTCCTGGAGGCCATTTTTTTGTTTTTGTTATGTTGCCTTTGTTATTATTGTTATTGCTGTTGTTGTTGGACAGGACAGAGAAAAACTGAAAGAGGACAGGAAGACGGAAAAGGGGAAGAGACAGATAGTCACCTGCAGACCTGCTTCACCACTTGTGAAGCGACCCCCCTGCAGGTGGGGAGCTGGGGTCTTGAACTGGGAACCTTAAAAATGGTATTTTTTTTTCTTTCCTCCTCCAGGGTTATTGCTGGGCTCGGTGCCTGCACCATGAATCCACCGCTCCTGGAGGCCATTTTTTTTTCTTCCCCCTTTTATTGCCCTTGTTGTAGCTTCGTTGTGGTTATTATTATTGCCCTTGTTGACGCAATTCGTTGTTGGATAGGACAGAGAGAAATGGAGAGAGGAGGGGAAGACAGAGAAGGGGAGAGAAAGATAGACACCTGCAGACCTGCTTCACCGCCTGTGAAGCGACTCCCCTGTAGGTGGGGAGCCGGGGGCTCGAACCGGGATCCTTATGCCGGTCTCTGCGCTTTGCGCCACATGCGCTTAACCCACTGCGCCACCGCCTGACCCCCCAAAATGATATTTTTTTAAGAGGCCACTGCAGGCCATCTAGACATGAAGTGAGAACTAACTGGATTATAATAGTGTCTATGGGACTCTAGAAAAGGTGGCAGGGGCTATGTTTTATGGATTCTTTGACTGGAAAATCAACAGACCATATCAAAAGTCTGGAGGAATTAAAAAAAAAGGGAGAAGACTGGAATTTTTGGAAGAAATAGGCATTGCCAAGCATTTCTTTTGAAATAAAAATAATTATTTATAACTGTCCTAAATTTTTCTATTTATTTACTGTCTTTTTTTTCTTACAAAAATGTCACTATATGCAGTTCTATCTTTGTTTCAAATGGTTTGTGATAAGCATGCTTTTGGCTTTTTTTGTTTTCTGACTGCTACATCCTATAGCCTGAACATCACCAGCACATAGTAGGTGCCCTATAAACATTTGTCAACTCGATGAAATGTTTAGTATAAGATTAAAAGTTTTGGGCAAGTAATTAGAGCAGATAGAGATTTGAAATTTATCACTAGAGGTGGTAGCAGAAACGAGAATGAATGAAATTCCTGACGAGAAATTTTGCAGAGGAGAAAGTTTATATACATTAAGGGCTTGTGAGTCTTAAAAGAGAAAAAGGGGGAGTCAGGCGGTAGCACAGTGGGTTAAGTGGTGCAAAGCACAAGGACCAGCTTAAGGATCCCGGTTCGAGCCCCCGGCTCCCCACCTGCAGGGGAGTTGCTTCACAAGCGGTGAAGCAGGTCTGCCTGTGTCTGTCTTTCTCTCCCCGTCTTCCCTCCTCTCTCCATCTCTCTGTCCTATCCAACAACGACAACAACAACAATAATTACAACAATAAAACAACTAGGGCAACAAAAGGGAATAAATATTAAAAAATAAATAAATAAAAGAGAAAAAGGAGGGGTTGAGCGGTAGTGCAGTAGGTAAAGCGCACATGGCATGAAGCATGAGGACCAGTGTAAGGATCCTGGTTCAAGCTCTGAGCTCCCCACCTACAGGGGAGTCGCTTCAGAAGTATTGAAGCAGGTCTGCAGGTGTCTTTCTCTCCCTGTCTTCCCTTCCTCTCTCCATTTCTCTGTCCTATTCAACAATGAAGAAGACATCAATAACAACAACAATAACCACAACAACGATAAAACAACAAGGGCAACAAAAGGGGAAAAAATAGCCTTCAGGAGCAGTGGAACCCTGGAGGCAGAGAGAGAGAGAGAGAGAGAGAGAGAGGAAAGGAGCCTAGAATAAGACCAAAGAATGGTTCCAGTGGTAAAAAAAAAAAAAAAAAAAAAGCAAGTCTATTGCTTTTCTTTCTCTTACACACCTCAAGACTTTTCCACTTTTCCTTCTCTGTAATCAAACTTACAAGGTCTTTTGTCAATATTTGTTTTTTGTTGTCCAAACTATATTGACTATTATTTTTATTGATGATTTTGCTGTTCCAATAAATGTACAATTTGGTGGGGGAATAATTTGAATGAAAATTAAGTTAATGAAACACAAATTAAATAAAGAATAGGAAACATCTTTTTTTCCCCTCCAGGGTTATTGTTGGGGCCTGGTGCATGCACTACTAACCCACCACTCCCAGTGGTTGTGTTTTTTTGCTTTGTTTTGTTTTTTTCTGTTTTATTCAGTAAGATAGAAATTGAGAGGGGAGGGGAAATAGGGAGAGAGATAGACACTGGCTTTTCACCACTCAATTGAAGTGTCTCTGATGCAGAGTGGCTCAAACCAGTGTCTGTCCACTTAACCAAGTGCCCTGCCCAAACTAGTATAACTACTAAAGATAGGTTTCTGGATCTTGACTGCATGCCCTGGAGTCCTGAATACATTATTTCCCAGTGGTGGGACTTTCAGCATGACACCTCTGTGCCTCAGTTTCCTCTTTATGTATCGAGAGCTTAAAACAGTGGTTGGAATGCAGTAAGCTCTCAATAAATAGTAGGCCTTATTATTAGTTTCTCTACAACATCAGAAACTATCTAATTCAGATTTTTAGAGGTTCAGTACTTTATAATTGTTATTAACTAGTCTTTACAGTATTTTAGACTTTTGCTATTAAAAAGTTCCTTAATAATAAATACCTTCTCTTCATAATAATTTTTTTCATAATAATTTCTAATAACATGAAGTTAAAAAGGGAAAGGTTGCCAGGAATAAGAGAGTAAGTACAGTAATCATAAGTAAAATTAGGAAGGACATAAATTTGTGTGAGGAAGTGGATACATCTGTGCTTGTGCCTATGTCCTTGTTTATATCAAATAATCCTGGCTGACTTATAGGTTTCTTTAATATTGGTAAATACATAGGTTTACATATATGCACATTTTATTTTTTAAATTTCTGAACACCATACCATGAATATAGTCCATATCAAAACTCAAGAAAAGTATGCAAGGATTTTAAAGTAGTTGCTTCTATCTGCAGTGTAAAAGCTGCTCAGAATCACGATGATAGTTAACCTGACTTTTGTTACAGACACCTTAAGAACTTTTTTTTTTTGTCCAATAAAGGTATAGAAATTATTGTTTCGGTAATTAATTCTTTAAAACGAGCAAAAGGTAGACAGTGACATAGGTTTATTCCAACTTTATTTAGATGAAACAGTGTGACACTGATACATAAGAATACAATCAAAGATCGAAGATGCCTTAATTCATTTTCCTGGTTTGCTCAAGCTTCCAGGCACCAGTCAAGTATCGAAGTCGTATAAAAAGTAGGTCCTTGCCCATTTGTAGCCAGCTCCAAAATGGGACTAATTTAGAACCTGAAATTTAAAATAATTAAGATTAAAACAACCTCAGGAGAAAGCATCATTTATTATATTGTGTTTTAGAAGTCAGTCTATATTATCTTTGTGAGCTTCTAGTCATCTTACTTTTGTGATGTTAAATGTTTAATTTGATTTTAATAATAAACAATGCTCTTTGGGAATTTTCATTTTATTTATTTATTTTCCCAGTTGTTGCCCTTGTTGTCTTTTTATTGTTGTAGTTATTATTGTTGTTGTTATTGATGTCATTGTTGTTGGATAGAACAGAGAGAAATGGAGAGAGGAGGGGAAGACAGAGAAGGGGAGAGAAAGATAGACACCTGCAGACTTGCTTCACCACCTGTGAAGCAACTCCCCTGCAGGTGGGGAGCTGGGGGCTCGAACCAGGATCCTTACGAAGGTCCTTGTGCTTTGCGCTACATGCGCTTAACCTGCTGCGCTACCACCCAACTCCCAGGGAATTTTCATTTTTATAACTACTTTTCAGTCCCATATCTACTACAGAAAACTATGTATCCCTCTACATATAATTTAAGGATAGATTAATAACCTGATATTTGAAAGCTCAGATCAAATCCTAATGTTTATTCTGCTTTAATCAACTTCTCTCAACTAACTCAAGAAACCTAAATTTCTTTTTTCATCTTTTTACTTAATTTTATTCATTTATTCATTGAGTAGAGACAGAGAAATTGAGAGTGAGGAAGGATTAGAGTGGGAGAGAGAAAGAGAGATACCTCAACACTGTCAGTGCTAGATAAACTTTCCCTCTGCAGGTTGGGACCTGAGGCTTGAACCAAGGTCCTTGTGTATGGTAGTATGTATGTTTAACTGGGTGCACTACCACTTGGCCCCAAAAGCCTACATTTCTTTATCACTTGAACAAAAAAAAAAAAAATTTTTTTTCTTTTTTCTAATTCAGGACTATAGCCTTCCTCTTAGCGCCTCACAATTGCAGAGGTCAGCTAACTGGGGTGCTGGGTAAAGTGACCTGATCAAAGCCAGGGTACTAAATCATTAACAATTTTCAGCTGTAAGTCCAAATGCTTTAGCCTAATTCTCTTTTTCATCCTGTGCTTCATCTCAGCTTTACTGTGGTATAATTGATAAATATTAAAATATTTTTAAAGTATCCACTGTCAAGGTTAAGCACACAATGCATATACACATTGTAGATTGGATAACACAATCAAGTTAATTAACACATCCACCTTAATTTTATTCAAGGCAAAGGAATGAAAAATTTTTAAAGCTGAAGCGAATGGTTTCCTTATTGACAACAACAACAACATCCTCTAGAAATGATGGATGGGACAAGGGAGTATCTATCTATGGCTTAGAATTCTGAGAAAGTCCAATAGAGTAAACTGCTCACTGAATAGTTTCTATTGTGGAATAAAGTAATAATTACATACAACATAACTAGTCAAACAGAGGAGAATTACTGAGACCATTTCTATATGTGAATCCAATCATTTTTAAAGATTTCTTTTTTCTTTCTTTTAAAATAATATTTATTTATTTCCTTTTGCTGCCCTTGTTGTTTTATTGGTGTAGTTATTATTGTTGTTGTTAATGATGTCGTCATATTGAATATTGAATATCCAATATCCATCAGAAGGAGCGTTTAACATTTCATTACCATTTCATTACACTTTACCCACAAAGGACACCTTTTGCACTGCTCTGAATTTATACAGCAGTTTTCTTCTGAAGACAGTACCATCAAAACTACTTGTAGTCATTAGTTTTATTCTATATTATTAAACAGGGGTAAGTATAATTTTCATTCCACAAATGACAGATTTAAATTACCTAGAGTTCCTATCAGGACACAGCTGCATCCTAATGCATCTGTTTATAACGCAAACAAATGATATAACCCCTCTGCCTGCTTCTAAATCCCGTTTGATCTAAGTAACTACTGTAGAAATTAGTATCATAGCACAGCGGGTTAAGCGCAGGTGGCGCAAAGTGCAAGGACTGGCTTAAGGATCCTGTTCGAGTCCCTGGCTCCCCACCTGCAGGGGAGTCGCTTCACAGGTGGTGAAGCTGGTCTGCAGGTGTCTATCTTCCTCTCCCCCTCTCTGTCTTCCCCTCCTCTCTCCATTTCTCTCTGTCCTATCCAACAACGATGACTTTAACTATAACAAAAATAAAACAGCAAGGGCAACAAAAGGGAAAATAAATAAATAAATATAAAATAAAATAATTAAAAAAAGAAATTAGTATCGTTCCTGTAAACTCAATTTTAATTCAGCAGGACTATCAGAGGCTTGACTCAGTTCTAGACTGTATAATTTTATAATCACTAGACTGGCTCTTGACTGTTTTCTGTCCCTGAGGTAACATCTGAGGTTACAGAGTAATAATGGCTTACTGTAACAATGACACACAAAAAAGGGGCCATGGTCATCCAGGGAGATGGTGACTCTTGAAAAATTCTTCAGTTGATTTATTCATTGACCCTCACACTGGGAATTAATTTAAGATTATCTTGAGGTAAGCAATGGAGAAAAATTTCTTTTACATTCTAGATAGTTAAAGCTATTCAAATTTCTTGTTTGTGACCTAGGTTTGAGCCCTGCCCCTACCCCGTTGAAGGAAGTTTCAGAGCTGTGTTATGTAGTATCTTTCTCTCTTAAAAAGTCAGTTTATTGGCTTGGGGGTATAGCATAATGGTTATGCAAAAGACTTCCATATATATATTTCCCCCCCTTTTGTTGCCCTTGTTGTTTTTGTTATTGTTGTAGTTATTATCATTGTTGTTATTGATGTCGTTGTTGTTAGATAGGACAGAGAGAAATGGAGAGAGGAGGGGAAGACAGAGAGGGGGAGAGAAAGACAGACACCTGCAGACCTACTTCATTGCCTGTGAACCGACTCCCCTGCAGGTGGGGAGCCCAGGGCTCGAATTGGGATGCTTAGGCCAGTCCTTGCACTTTACACCAGCAAAAGACTTTCATGTCTGAGGCTCAAACCTCCTAGATTCAACCCCTAAGACCAGCATAAGCTAGAGCTCAGCAGTTATCTGGTGTTTCTCACTGTATTTCTGTCATAATATATGTAATATTTATTTATTTATTTATTTTTTAAAGCTTCAGGCAGGGGTAGATAGCATAATGATCATGTAAAAAAGACTCATGCCTTAGGCTCTGAAGACCCAGGTTCAACACCCTGCACCACAATAAGCCAGAGCTGAGCAGTGCTCCGGCTACAAAAAAAAAAGAAAAAAAAACTTTTGTTTTTTGTTTGAACAACCCAGGACAGCCCAAACAAAAAAAACAAACATGAAGCATTAAAATTATTATTAATCAGGAGTCGGGCGTTAGCACAGCAAGTCAAGCTCATGTGGTGTGAAGCGCAAGGACTGGTGTAAGGATCCTGGTTCAAGCCCCTGGCTCCCCACCTGCAGGGGAGTCGCTTCACAAACGGTGAAGGTCTGCAGGTGTCTATCTTTCTCTCCCCCCTCTCTGTCTTCCCATCCTCTCTCAATTTCTTTCTGTCTTATCCAACAAGAACAATAGCAATAACAATAATAATAAAACGATAACAAGGGCAATAAAAGGAAAAAAAAATAGCCTCCAGGAGAAGTGGATTTGAGGCACCTAGCCCCAGCAATAACACAGAAGGCAAAAACAAAACAAAACCGAAAATTATCTCAGGCAGTTGGGAAGGTGGTTCTGCAGGTAAAATACAGGACTTGCATACTTAAAATCCCAGGTCCATTCCCACCACTATATATGCTTTGCCTTCTCTTTCATGAAATAAATACATACTAAAAAATAAACAAATATCCATTCTCCCAAAGGGGTAAATGTTAGGGGAAGATGACCCACAGCTCTGAACTCCCAATTCAATCTGGCTCCAGAAAGAGAAGAAGAAAAAAAAAGGGAAGGACACTCAGAAGTAGTAGTTGTGACTTAGAAAGAAAGAAAAGGCAGGACCATAGAAAAAACACGGGAAAATATATATAAATATTGATAGTTCTAGAAATAATAGTCAGCCCTTATCTGTGACCTTGGGAGAACTATTATACCCCTATTATCTTATAATTTTGTAAATTATTAAATCACTAATAAAAACTAATTATAAATAAATGGGGGTCAGGCAGTGGCATACCTGGCTAAGCACTCACATTACAGTGTGCAAGGACCCAGGTTCAAGCCTTTGGTCCCCACCTGTAGGAGGAGCGCTTCACACGTATTGAAGCAGGGCTGCCGGTGTCTGTCTCTCCTTCTTTCTATCTCCTCCTCCCCCCTCAATTTCTGGCTGTCTCTGTATAATAAATAAATAAAGATAATAAAAAAATTAAAAAAAAAAAAAGAAAACTGGTTCTGAAGGGACTGTGGACACCTGGAGTTAAAAAAATTACTCATTTACCTTCATAATGTGGTTTGTTGGGACTCAGTAATTGCCAGGAAGTGAAATGATGCTAAACAACAGTGATGATATAAACAAAATCTTAGCCTATGTTAGGCACTGGCCAACAAATCTAACCTTGCCTCACTGTGATCTTATCTACTGCAGCAAGTTTTATTGACTTTCCTGAGCAAGGTTGAGGGATTACTTGAAGACCCCAAGAAAAACACTGAAAAGAAGTGTAGGTCAGCTGGGAGGTGGAGGGAATTCATAGACAATCCTCTCTAAGGAACAGCCTGAAAGGCGAGAAAGCTGAGAAGGTCCTCACTGGAGGTGGAAGACTGGGGGGGGGGGGGGGGGGCGGGGGGGGTTGGGGGGAGTGGGAGGACATCATCAAAGCTGGCTGAGTCATTCAATTACGTCATCTGATGGTCTCCTACTTCAGCCTGGATGTAACTTAAGCAATATACTCACCTTCAATTTCAGTCCAGTTAACAGCAATTTCTGCTATTGGAATTTTAAAGGACTGTGCGATGTAAAGAAGTTCTACATCAAATGCCCTGCAAGAGACAAAATATTCATATTTATTTTTAAAAAGACAAATAGCGTGTAATTAAATCTCCACCGTGGCAAGTTTTAAAGAAGCTTACAAGGCAGATATAATGTTTGCATTGTAAAAACTGAAAGTCAGATCCATCTAAGATCATAGAAAAGCTAACTCATTCAGAAGCTACAAGACAAAATCACTTGTGTCACTGCATGACATTTAAATGAGAAATGTGGTTTCTCTCACACAACTCAGAAACTCTGAGAAGTAAAACAATCTTTTGGGTTCCAAGAGAATCCTAGAAATCTGTGAGACTGTTAAGTTTTTAATACTGGCTATAACTAGCTTGAGATACAAAATTCATAGTATTTTTCAACTGATTCAGAGAGTTAATAAAATAGTACCTTGAGCAGCTCTAGGAGAGAATGCTCTTGATCTTGTTAACATGATTTGATTACATTTTCCTACCACTGAAGGATCCAAGTTTCTTTTCTAAACACAGTGTGCCCAAGGCCTTATCTCTTCCTTTACCTCACCTGCATCCTGGGAAGTGCAGGGCTGGCAGCTACTGAGAGTGAAAAGCCAGTTTTGACTCGTGTCAATCATTCTTTTGAGAAGAACTGAGCACACACATAGGACTCAGATATATTGTTTTAACAAACACTCTCTACTCTAAATTCTCAGTTTATCCTTTTACCTGTGGTAGGTAGGGGCTGGAGGCTTTAATCTGGGTCCTTCTACATAATAATGTGTGCACTCAACCAGGTGCACCATCACCCAGCTCCCCCCTTTTTTGCCTCCAGGGTTATTGTTGGGGCTTGGTGCCTGCACTATGAATCCACTGCTCCTGGAGGCTATTTTATCTCTTTTGTTGCCATCGTCATTTATGGTTGTTTTATTATTATTGTTGTTATTGCTATCATTGTTGTTGGATAGGACAGAGAGAAAGCAAGAAAGAAGGGGAAGACAGAGATGGGGAGAGAAAGATAGACACCTGAAGATCTGCTTCACTGCCTGTGAAGTGACCCCTCTGCAGGTGGGGAGCCCGGGGCTTGAACCGGGATCCTTTAGCCATTCCTTGCGCTTTGTGCCATGTGTGCTTAACCCGCTGTGCTACCGCCCAGCCCCCCTTTTTGTTTTTTAAGGGTCGATGTACAGCTTGTGTACACTCATTAAAGAAGTAAGTACTTCATATATTAAGTGTGGGACTTAACTCTTGATTCTCCAAACATCATTCAGAGGGCTGGGCTAGTGTTAATGATATTCAATAACTAGATAAGATTTTTAAGTATTTTTCTAAGAAAACAGCATATACTTAATGACTTATCAAAGACACAAGGCAATGCTTGAATAGTGAATAAAAAGTGTGTGTGTGTGTGGGAAGCATTGATAAACTGAATTCATTTTAATTAAAACAACTGAAAGGGATATTCATCTTCTGAACTGTTACTTCTATTTTTCTCCCCCTAAATATAGTGCAAAACATGAAGATGCATATTAAAAAGTAAAGGCTGTTTACATCATATTATGTTCCTAAAAAGTAAACATTTTAACTAAACTACCAAGTACTTCTGTGTAGAACTGTATTTTATTACTGACAAGCAGTAATAGGATTAGTTCCTTTCTTTCTTTTTTTTTTTAAATTTTTTTTTATATTTTATTTTATTTATTTATTCCCTTTTGTTGCCCTTGTTGTTTTATTGTTGTAGTTATTGTTGTTGTCGTCGTTGTTGGATAGGACAGAGAGAAACGGAGAGAGGAGGGGAAGACAGAGAGGGGGAGAGAAAGATAGACACCTGCAGACCTGCTTCACCGCCTGTGAAGCGACTCCCCTGCAGGTGGGGAGCCGGGGTTCGAGCCGGGATCCTTATGCCGGTCCTTGTGCTTTGCGCCACCTGCGCTTAACCCGCTGCGCTACAGATTAGTTCCTTTCTAAGAAGTCCTTCATATGCTTTTTGTAAATGTGCAGAAGGCACATTCCTGAAGAACAATGGTTACGTTAAGACTTTAAATGCAGTAAAGCCATCTGAGAGATGATACAATGGATACAGCATTGAACTTTAGGCCCTGAGTTCTACCCCTGGCATTACATCTTCCAAAGTGATGCTCTGGCTCTCTTCCTAAACAAACAAAAAATCTTTTAAACAAATAGCATAGTAAACAGACATGTAACCTCCTGAAATCTCACTAAAATTAAAGAGTGACGGGATACACATAAGAGAGAGGGAAAAAAAAAAGATAAATATTTGGGTTATAGTGATACAAAATGTAATTGGAAAGTAAAGAATTGCTAAGTAGCCAAGGGCAGTGGGAGAAATTCAGAAGCAGGCTGGAAGGTACCATAGAGCCCTTTAAAAGCTCAGGTAACAGTAGCCTCAACAGATGTCTACATGCAAATGAGAGGATGCCTTGAAAAAAAATCCTTTCTTTTAACAGGTTCTGCAAATGCTGGCAGCCAGGATCATATAACCCAAGCAAGAGACTGAAGGATCCCATTTTGTGAAAATACCCAGCCCAGAAGATAATAACAACTGAGAGCTTCAGTACAAAATGGCCCTACTGGTTTTAATCTTGAGCGAAATCTTTCAGTAGACGAAAGGCTCTGTTCATGCACAAAGCTCCTGACAAGCTTCCTATACTTCACTGAAGACATCTGAAGGTAGATTGTAATGATAAAAACAAGGGCCCAGGGAGGTGGAGTACACATGTTTGTTTTTTAAATTTTTTTATTATATTTATTTATTTATTGGATAGAAACAGCCAGAAATCGAGAGGGAAGGGGAGATAGACAGAAAGACAGAGCACTGCTTCACCACTCGTGAAGCTTTCCTCCTACCAGGACTTGGACCTGGGTCCTCATGCATTGTATCATATGCACTCAACCAGGTGTGCCACCATCTGGCCCCCACGTGTGTTTTAAGACCTGGGTTTGTTTGATCCATTTCACGTGATGGAGTCGTGCTTGTGTTTCTCTCTCTCTCTCTTTCATTTTTTTTTTTAAGTTGAAAAACAAGACTTGTAATAAATTTAGAAAAAAATTTTAAGGTATCTTTAAAAAATATTTTATTTATTTATTACTATCTTTTATTTATTTATTTATTTCCTTTTGTTGCCCTTGTTGTTTTATTGTTGAAGCTGTTATTGTTGTTGTTATTGATGTCATCGTTGTTGGATAGGACAGAGAGAAATGGAGAGAGGAGGGGAAGACAGAGGGGGAGAGAAGGATAGACACCTGCAGACCTGCTTCACCGCCTGTGAAACAACTCCCCTGCAGGTGGGGAGCCAGGGGCTCTAACCGGGAATTTACTTATTTTTAATGAGAGAGACAGAGAAAGAAGAAAACACTGCTCAGTTGTGGCTTATGGTGGTGTTGGAGACTAAACCTGGAACCTCAGAGCTTCAGGCATGAAAGTATTTTTGCATAATCATTATGCTATACTCCTAGCCCAAGAAAGTAAGATTTTAAAAAGTAGAAATAAAATTTCAGAAGGAAGTCTGAAGGATAAAATTGGGGACATATCCTTAAAGAAAGAAAAACAGAAGAGATTAGGATCAGTAAGGAGGCTGCAGATGAATCAACTATGAAAAGCGAGAAAATAAAGAGATTTTTTTTAGGGGCAGGGGAGATAGCCTAATGGTCATACAGATAGACTCATGCTTCAGGCTTTGAGGCTCCATGTTCAATCCCTAGCACCACCATATGCCAGATCTGAACAGTGCACTGCAAAGAGAGAGAGAGAGAGAGAGAGAGAGAGAGGTTGTCAAACAAATGGGACATTTCTTAGAAGTAAAGAATACGTTTCTAGAGTTAGAAGGTCTGTTGAGTAGTTAATAAAATACATGAAAAAGAGCCACAGTAACAGGTTGGGGAAATAGCTCCGTTGCTAGTGGCTCAAGGCATGCACACTTGAGGTTCCAATTACGAATATCCAAACTGCATATACCAGAGTGGTGCTCCGATCTCTCATGAAATAAACATATATATATATATTAAAGCCACACTAAATTCCCAAAGCATGATACTTCCAAACCTTGTGGAAAAACTGTTCCCCTTAGGAGGTAGACATATGCCCTTGACACAGAGTCAAGATTCTGATTAATGAGGGACTTGAACTTCTCCACAGATACACCATGAGCCCAAGATAGTAATAACAATGCTCTGAGGAAAAAGGATTTCCAATGTAGAACTGATTTCTAGCTAGGAAACTAGGTAAATGTGTGAATAAAATATACATTTTCATACCCATACTCTCCCAATTTCTTCTATCTTTTGGAAGTTATCAGTGAATCCTTTCATAATAGGAGAGAAGACTAAGAAAATGAAGATGGAGGGCAGGGGCTGTGCAGAAAAGAATGAAGCTGAGAAACAACCTGAAGTGTCAGAATATACTGAGGATTTATATTCCCAGTAGAGTATGGGCATCTTCAGAGTAAACTAATACACACCAAAAACTCCAGATATTCATTACCTACAGGAAAAGAATGAGTATTATAAGATAATTGGACTTGGTGGCTCAAATACCAGTTATCTTTTATACAGTTAAAATGGTCAACACTGATCTAACCAAAATTATTTAAAAATTCTATTAGGAGAAAAAGTACACAGGGCACAAGGGAATTTAAGAGAACTCAGTACTGATCCATTGATTTCCTATTTTTGGAAGTAGACTTTAAATTGAACAACTGATAGCTAGCTATGCAAACCCATCATTTTGACTAAGGATGAGAACATCACACAGAAATTATAAAGGAAAGAATTTAGGTGATGTACACTTCAGATGTGGAATGAATGAAAAAAATATATATCATATCATATTTGAGCCTTTAAGTCTCAATTCAGAGATGCCTATCATCTTAACTCCAACTATCCTTGATATTTTCTTATACTTAGAAGTTCTACCTGATTTAGGTTTCCTCAGTTATGAAAAAAGTCTGAAATCTTTAGGACAATTAAAAAAAATTTTTTCAAAAATATTTATTTCTTTGGGGGAGGGGGGAGGAGAGAGTAAGTTCGCACACGCCAGAGCAAGACCAGAGTACTAATCAGCTTTGATTTATGGTAGTGCTAAAGACTTAAGAAGGTGGCAAAAGATAGAGAACTTGAAAGATTGATTTTAGGCAGAAAGAGAATTACTCCTATAAAAGGAGGGGAAAGAAGAGAAAATACTTGCCTCTTCTGCTTGCTAATTTCTGAGGCTTGACATTTTTCTTCATAGGATAACAAAAAGGAAGCTTAAGGATTTCAAAATAAGTTCCAACCCAGTAAAAGTATAAAGGCCCAGATTGATTAAGGGCATCTCTATAATATCTATTTTTGTTTAAACCCAAGGATACAGGGCTGCTTCTCCAAAGAGGAATAACTGTTGTGTTATGAGAAATACAAAATACATTCCAATTTGGAACCTACCATCGTTCAATGTGTAGAGATGAAAACGTCCGGGAAGCTGCTTCTCGAGTTAATAATTTGAACCCACACTGTGTGTCCCTGATTCCTTTGACACAAAGAAACCATACCAGAAAGTGGAAACCATACATGAGGAGAGTACGGAAGTAAGAACGCTGAAACAAAGACAAAATACAAATGACTTTTCCATCCATGTATCTGTAAAGGAGACACTGAAAACACCTAGCTATACATAACTCTATTTTAATATTTAACAGGGATGCATTGGATCGACCTTCCCTTGGTGCATCCCGTGGGTATCCATTCATTGGGGAAACTGACGATCCTTCCTAGCCGACTGAATCCACATGGATCCCAGTCACTTTCAAAGCCAGCAACAAGCAGCTCCTGACAGCTTTCAAGCTGTTGGTACTGCTCTTCGAGTCCTCCAACTTAATGTTGAGGGCCTGTCCTTTGCCAAACGCGTTATGACCCACATAGTCAACGACTGCCACCTCTCCAGATTCAAAGGAGGTCTCGAAACTTTACATCAGGCTCAACCTGACGCTGTTGACTGGCTACGGAAGAAGGGCAAACGCTAGAAGAAGAAATATTTAACTGACTGAGTAGATCTTGTTCATGGACATCAGTTCTACTGGCAAAGTACATATATATATTATAAAATAAAAAAATTTTATAATATATATATGTTATTTTTTAATGTTTATTCATTTATTTTCCCTTTTGTTGCCCTTGTCATTGTACTTATTATTGCTATTGTTATTGACATTGTTGTTGTTAGACAGGACAGAGAGAAATGGAGAGAGGAGGGGAAGACAAAGAGGGGGAGAGAAAGACAGACACCTGCAGACCTGCTTCACCACTTGTGAATACACCCCCCTACAGGTGGGGAGCCAGGGGCTCTTACCTGGATCCTTATGCTGATCCTTGTGCTTTGCACCATCTGCACTTAACCCGCTGCACTACAGCCCGACTCCCAAGTTATTTTATTTTATTAAAAAACTTTTTAATTATATTTATTTATTTATTTATTGGATACAGACAGCCAGAAATTGATAGGGGAGTGGGTGACAGAGAAGGAGAGAGACAGAGAGACATCTGCAGCAAGCCCTGCTTCACCACTCGCAAAGTTTTCCCCCTGCAGGTAGGGACCAGGGGCTGGAACCCAGGTCCTTGTGCATTGTAAGAAGTGCACTCAACCTGGTGTGCCATCACCTGGCCCCTCAAGTTATTTTTGTATTTATTTACTACTGGATAGAGAAAAAAAATTGAGAGAGGAAGGAGAGATAGGAAGAGAGACAGAAAGACACCTGCAGCTCTACTTCACCACTTGTGAAGATTTCCCCTTGCAGGAGGGGACCAGAGACTTGAACCTGGGTCTTTGTGCACTATAATGTATGTGCTTAACCAGCAGAGACACTGGTTTTGCATGAGGTTTTTTTTTTTTTTTTTTAAGCCACAAAATATATTTTGGGAATCAGGAGGATGCTTACTGCTTGGAGCAGGTACTAGAGAAATAGTTACTCATTGCTCAGAGGTTGGGTCAGACAAAAAAAAAAAAAAATCACAGTAATTTCACTGGTTCCATTGAATGTCTGAATGATGAGGGCTTCCATCCATTAGGAAAAGCATAGCGTAGTGGTTTGGAGCTGCAATAAACATTTCTTTCACTTACATGTTTTATGCCTCTTTGGCCCAAATATATCTCAGTTTTTTAAAAGGTAACAGTTATCAGAATGCTTTGGAAAAGCAAGGCACTTAAAAATTGTGGAGCCAGGAGCCAGGCTTGGTGGGTTAAGCACACATGGTGCGAAGTGCAAGGACCGGCCTAAGGATCCCATTTGGAGCCTCCGCTCCTCACCTGCAGGGGAGTTGCTTCACAAGCGGTTAAGCAGGTCTGCAGGTGTCTGTCTTTCTGTCCCCAGCTCTGTCTCCCCCCCCATTTCTCTCTGTCCTATCCAACAATAACAGCAATAACAACAATAATACTAACAACTAGGATAACAAGGGCAACACAAGGGGAAAAAATAAAAAAAAATTAAAAAAATTGTGGAGCCTCAGATTTGATGACTAATGAGAATACTGATAGGAGAGGTACTACAGAATACTACAGGTGTTATAGACCAGAAAGGAATTCAAAACAAAACTCAAAAACAAAACTAGTTTTTCTAACTATTGAATAGGTATGCCAAATATCTGATTTAGTACATTTTAACTAAGTTAAAATTTAGCTATAACCATGAATGGCTTTTGTATATGATTTATATGCCCACACTAATAACTTAAGTATATCTAATGTACTAAATAACATAACTCACTATTTGTAATTAATTTTTTAGTAGGAGTTATAAGACATAATCTATTTATTCACAAAACATTGCAAACTTTCAAATCTTTCATATTTAAGGTTTTTAAAAAGAAACAGGGAGCTGGGAAAAATGGCTGAATGTCATAGCACAAGTTTTGCAAGCATGAGGTGATTTTTTTTTTTTTTTTTTTTTACCAGAATACTAGTGGTATGGGAGATTGAACCTGTCACTTTGGAACCTCAGCCATGAAAGTCTTTTTGCATAATACCTATCCCTGCCTCAAGCATGTGGTCTTGAGTTGAATTTCCAGCATAGTACATCCCACAGTGATGCTCTGGATCTCTCTAAGTAAATAAACAAATCTTTTAAGAATATTTAAAAAGATAGGATCTCTCAAAAACTTTTTATGATTAGGGCAATACATCCATAGAATGATGCATTACATATGCACATAATAATCCTAAGCATTATGTAAAATATGTATTTAAAAATATTTATTTATTTATTCCCTTTTGTTGCCTTTATTGTTTTATTGTTGTAGTTATTATTGTTGTCGTCGTTGCTGGATAGGACAGAGAGAAATAGAGACAGGAGAGGAAGACAGAAGGGGGGAGAGAAAGATAGACACCTGCAGACCTGCTTCACCACTTGTGAATCGACTTCCCTACAGGTGGGGAGCCGGGGGCTTGAACCGGGATCCTTACGTGGGTCCTTGTGCTTTGCACCACCTGCGCTTAACCCGCTGCACTACAGCCTGACTCCCATAAAATATGTATTTTAAACTGTAGAAGTCCTTTCCTCCTTTTGACTTTTGCTTTATAAGCTGCCACTGTTATTCTCCAATCACGTTTTTTCCCCCATCATTACTAAACAGAATCTTGACTGACTAATGATAATACAACATTAAGCCAATGAACTAAGGAGGCTCAATTTAAAATCATGGTTCCACTAATACTTAGCAGGGTGACCTTGAGCAAAATACTTCAACTCTCTAAGTCCTACTTTTATCATCCATATAGAAATGTTCACTTCATAAAGTTGTTGTAAATATGATGTGAGATAACATTATGCTTTTAGCCAAGTGTTTGGCAGAAGAAGTAACAGTAACTCAAAAAAATATCTTTAATAAAGGAAATGCATTTGAAAGCTTACTTTAACTTCCTCATCACAATTTCACTTGTGTATTACTAGGCTAGGAGGAGAAGGAAGAAGATACTTATCCATGAAGCATGTAAAACAAACTATTTAAAAGGATCTAGCCATTCTCCTTTATCACCTAAAGTCATTAGTTATGTTTGGATGCAAATATCTTATCTCTCTAGGTAGATAGGGCAGAAAGCTTATCTTAAAATACCTGGAAACCTCAAAATAGTTTGTTCAGGGCCTTCCATATAAGATATTTCCAATAAATACTGGTTGACTGATTAAACCTCCAAAGAGCATTTACGCTTAGAAAAGGAATAAATAGAAATTGAAAGATACTGGAGTAGGGTACCAACGTAAAAACCCTGGGGTGAGGGTGAGGTTGGATATTCAGCTTCCCAGGCCACTGGGGGGGTGGGGGGGTGGGGTGGAGGGGTGGGTGGGTTGGGACAGTCTTTTGGTGATAGGAATGGTATTTATGTACACTCCTATTAATTTTCAGTCATATAAATCACTATTTTATTAATGAGAGGGGAAAAATTGATTTCATGTCTCAAACTTTTTTTTTAAAATATTTATTTTATTTATTTATTCCCTTTTTGTTGCCCTTGTTGGTCTCAAACTTTTTAAAGCACAGACTGAGTCTTTTTAATACATAGGCTGAGTCTTTGATATGTTGACTCTCTCAAAAGCCTAGACCAGGGAGAACAGAAGCCACCAGTAGCACAGCTATATACAAATAAAGTCAAAGGACATAAATTATGATGATGTTGGGTATTATACAGCAAATCCTAACAAAGGGATTTTTCAAAGTTAACCCAATTACCAAATAATGTGATTATAACAATAACTATTGTCTTCTTGAACCCTAAGACAGCAGGAACCTCACATTTCCACTATAGAGCCTATATTTCCCCCAGTCCTGGAACCTCTAGAATGGGGCGCACTTTCCTGCATGCTTCTTCTCTCAACTCATACCAAATGATATTTCACCCGCCCATCCCAATCTAATCAACACAACGAGTACCACCTCAGCATGCTTCACTTTAGACTGTGTCCAGAGACATCAGGCATGGAATGTCAACCCTTCACCCTCATTACTCAGGTGAGATCTTTCCTTTCATAGAATTCTCTAATTCCACTCCAAGTGGTTCACTTCCTAACAAAGTTCCAAAACCTATATATAGACCAGGTCCCGTGAGATAAAGCATATGCTCACATGTATCCATAAACTAGGGCAAAATATGTACCTGAAAGCAAAAGTACACAATAGTCTGCCATGAGTCAGTATAAAGTTCCTAATGAAATAGTGTCTAATTAGACTTAGATACCCTCCTCACCTACTTCCTAGTACAGTTCTCTCACTCACTCCAAAGCTAACCTTAGCAAATCAAGGACTACAAAAGCTGAATAAGGGCAAGAGACTGGCATACTTTAATGATGACTATCAGGCCACCCCATTAGCTGGGGCCCTATTCAGGGAGTCCTGAGATTCTCAAACAGACATGATGGGCCTAGACCTCAAATAAATCCCTCTCTCCATTGTCACTGGTCATCTCTATCAACACAATAGACCCCTGTGTGGGGCCCCCCATGTGACCTTGCCTTCAACTTGGATCAACAACGATAGAGAATGTTCCATCCTCTGAAGGGAGGATGGACAACATACTCTATGCTATACCTGAGGAAGATAGGTCAATATTGGGGCAGCTTGGAATGTTCCTATTCATGACCACAGAATGTGAGCTCAGATCTACAGGGATGCAGAGGCACATAGGCTCCTAAGCTGAATATGGGCCCCAGACCAAATCAAATCAGTGGGCTTTACAGTCAATAATATTTATACCCCTTCCCCTTATTAGGGAGCTAATCTTTTCCCTGATTCAGCTTTCTGTCCCTTTTCCAGCCATGACATCACCTCCCCAGACAATAACTTGGATCTACCTGCATATCAAATTTTAGGCTCAGAGAAAAAAAAAAAAAAACTAGTATAGCTACAGGCCCTTTGAAATGTAACTAAAATATGCCTACTAGCTATCTACAAAATGGAAACCCCCCCCAACTCTTCATCTGTACTATTCCAGCCTTTAGGTTCATGATTGGTCAACAATTTATTTGGCTTTGTATGTTAACTCTCTTTTCAGCCACCAGGTTCCAGATGCCAACCAGATTTCCCTGGACAGACAACCCCACCAATGTGTCCTGGAGCTCCTATTCCCCAGAGCCCCACCCTACTAGGAAAAGAGAGCGGCAGGCTGGGAGTATGGATCTACCAGTCAACACCCATGTTCAGTGGGGAAGTTGGGATGCATTGGATCGACCTTCCCGTGGTGCATCTCGTGAGTACCCATTCATTGGGGAAACTGACGATCCTTCCTAGCCAACTGAATCCACATGGATCCCAGTCACTTTCAAAGCCAGCAACAAGCAGCTCCTGATAGCTTTCAAGCTGTTGGTCCTGCTCTTCGAGTCCTCCAACTTAATGTTGAGGGGCTGTCCTTTGCCAAACGCGTTCTTATTGGTCAATTGGCGATACAGCATCAGGCAGATGTTATCTGCCTACAAGAAACACATATAGCAGTCGATGAAGCTGCTCGATTCACCATCAGTGGATTCGATTTAATATGCTATAATTGGCAAACGCTAGAAGAAGAAGTGGGGAAGCAATTACAGAAGCCAGACCTTCCACCTTCTGCATCCCACAGTGACTTTGGGTCCATATTCCCAGAGGGATAAAGAATAGGAAAGCTATCAGGAGAGGGGATGGGATACGGAGATCTGGTGGTGGGATTGGTGTGGAGTTGTACCCCTCTTATCCTATGGTTTTGTTAATGTCTCCTTTTTTAAATAAATAAAAACAGAAAAAAAGAAATTGAAAGATAAAGAAAAACTAAAAGGTACCTATCAAATGTTCTCCTTGAATGATTTTTTAAAATTATCTTTATTTATTTATTGGATAGAGACAGCCAGAAATCTAGATAGGAGGGGAGACAGACAGGAAGAGAGATACAGAAATACCTGCTTCATGGTCCGGGAGGTGGCACAGTGGCTAAGACACTAGACTCTCAAGCATGAGGTCCTGAGTTCAATCCCAGGCAGCATATGTACCAGAGTGATATCTGGTTCTTTCTCTCTCTCTCCTCCTTTCTCATTAATAAATGAATAAAATCTTAAAAAAAAAAAAAAAGAAAAGAAAACAAAAGAAAAGAAATACCTGCTTCACTGCCTGGGAAACTTCCCCTCTGCAGGTGGGGGTTGGGGCTTGAACAAAGGTCCTTGGCATTTTAACACGTGTGCTCAACTAGGTACGCCAGCCACCACCTGGCCCCCTTCCTTGAATGATATTTTTTTTGCCTACAGGGTTGTTGCTGGGGCTCAGTGCCTGCACCACGAATCCACTGCTCCTGGAGACTATTTTTCCCATTTTGTTGCCCTTGCCGTTGCCCTTGTAGTTGTTATAGTTGTTGTTGTTGGATAGAACAGAGAGAAATGGAAAGAGGAGGGGAAGACAGAGAGGGGGAGAGAAGGATAGACAACTGCAGACCTTCGCTTGTAAATTGACCCCTCTGCAGGTGGGGATCTGGGGGCTCAAACCAGGATCCTTACAGCGGTCCCTGCACTTTGCACCATATGTGCTTAATCCGCTGAGCTACCGCCCAGCCCCCTCTTGAATGATTTTTAATGTGATAGAGGTAAACTTATTAGTTTAGCAAAGAAAAGTATTTGTGACTGGTTTGGCTTGGTCATTAATAAAGATAGGCTTGTTTTCTTAGCATAAGTGATATTTTGAAAAACCAAAACAAATGTAGAATTCACATGAAAACCTTAACTAAGTTGATTTCTAATATAAAAGCCTAACAAGGTAAGCAATAATCAAGATCTTCCTTTAATTTTACCACCAGACAACATATCTTAAAGTTTAGAAGACATTTAAAAATACATTATAGAGGGCTAAATAGTGTTGTATGTACCTGGTTGAGTGCACCTGTTATAATGCACAAAGACTGGGTTCAAGATCCTGGTCCCCACCTGCAGGGGAGAGCTTCAAGAATGGTGAAGCAGTGCTACCAGATCTCTCTCAGACATGAACCCCCAGGCAGAGAAAGGATTCTGTCAAATACAACAAAGAGGTCTAGCACCAGGGTGCATATTATAAGGTGACACCACACAATTCAACAGTCAAAATTTTAATGCAAGGATTAGAAAATAAAAATTGATGCAAAAGTATCCATGATGAACAAGACATCAACATTTATAATGAAGACAGGCCCCAACGCTATACTACACAACTAACCTCACCTCTTTTGATACATGGATTTCTTTTCATCAGTTTTGCTTTTATCTCCCAGTCAATGGTTTTCAAACTACAAGTCTCTCTCTCTTCTTCTCTGTTTCCCCTTCTTAATTTGTCTCTAACCAATAGATAATATTTTTAAAAAGAAAATAAATTACAGGATAGACATTTAAGTGACACTAATGAAGTCATAGAGTAGTATTATGTGAACTTCTGAAATAGTAGTTTTTCTTTCATGCCTGATACTGAGGTCCCAGGTTCAATCCCAGCACAACCATAAGCCAGAGATGACCAGTGCTCTCTGGTAAAACAACAACAACAAAAACAAAATATATGGGAGGGAGGGGAGAAGGAGCTCTTATATGCTAAGTCAAAGTGAAGTCAATATCTGCATATACCCATCAAAATAAAATCAATTCCTAAATGTGTTAAGATTACAAGATCAAAAATTGATTTATTTGATTTCTAAAAAAAAAATTATTATTTTCCCTTTTGTTGCCCTTGTTGTTTTATTGTTGTTGTAGTTATTATTGTTGTTATTGTTGGATAGGACAGAGAGAAATGGAGAGAAGGGGAAGACAGGGGGAGAAAAAGCCCAAAACCTAGATATACACCAGTTTCTGTGAGAGAGAAATTTATTATTATTTATTTTCCCTTTTGTTGCCCTTGTTGTTTTATTGTTGTTGTAGTTATTATTATTGTTATTGTTGGATAGGACAGAGAGAAATGGAGAGAAGGGGAAGACAGGGGGAGAAAAAGCCCAAAACCTAGATATACACCAGTTTCTGTGAGAGAGAGCTTATGTTCACACGTATCCATAAACTACTGCAAAATATATACCTGAAAGCAGAAATACACTAGAGTTTGCAGTGAGTACCTCCCTAACACTTCCTCTCCACTATTCCAAGCTTTAGGTCCATGATTGCTCAACAATTTGTTTGGCTTTGTATGTTAACTCTCTTTTCAATCACCAGGTTCCAGATGCCATCAGGATGCTAGCCAGGCTTCCCTGGATTGAAGACCCCACCAATGTGTCCTGGAGCTCAGCCTCCCCAGAGACACACCCTACTAGGGAAAGAGAGAGGCAGACTGGGAGCATGGACCGACCCAGTCAACGCCCATGTTCAGCGGGGAAGCAATTACAGAAGCCAGACCTTCCACCTTCTGCAACCCTCAATGACCCTGGGTCCATGCTCCCAGAGGGATAGAGAATGGGAAAGCTATCAGGGGAGGGAGTGGAATATGGAGATTGGATGGTGGGAATTGTGTGGAGTTGTACCCCTCCTACCCTATGGTTTTGTTAATTAATCCTTTCTTAAATAAAAAAAAATCAAAAAAAAAAAAAAGAAATATAACTAAAATATGCCTACTAGCTATCTACAAAATGGAGGACCCCTCAACACTTCATCTGCACTATTCCAGCCTTTAGGTCCATGATCGTTCAACAATTTGTTTGACTTTGTATATTAACTCTCTTTTCAGCCACCAGGTTCCAGATGCTAACAGGATGCGACCAGACTTCCCTGGACAAACAACCCCACCAATGTGACTTGGAGCTCCGCTTCCCCACAGCCCTTCTCCACTAGGGAAAGAGAGAGACAAGTTGGGGGTATGGATCGAACTTTGAATGCCTATGTTCAGTGGGGAAGCAATTACAGAAGCCAGACCTTCCACCTTATGCATCCCACAATGATCTTGGATTCATACTCCCAGAGGATTAAAGAATAGGAAAGCTTATCAGTGGAAGGGATGGTATATGGAGGCCTGGTGGTGGGAACTGTGTGAAGCTGTGCCCCTCTTATCCAATGGTTTTGTCAATGTTTCCTTTTTTATAAATAAAAAATTTTAAAAAAATTTATTATTTATTTTCCCTTTTGTTGCCCTTGTTGTTTTGTTGTTGTAGTTATTATTGTTGTTATTGTTGGATAGGACAGAGAGAAATGGAGAGAAGGGGAAGACGGGGAGAAAAAGATAGACACCTGTAGACCTGCTTCACCACCTGTGAAACAACTCCTCTGCAGGTGGGGAGCCAGGGGCTCGAACCTGGCTCCTTACACTGGTTCTTGCGCTTTGCGCCACCTGTGCTACTGCCCAATTCCCCCTAATTGATTTTTTTTTAATTTTATTTTTTTATTTTCATGAATAAGAGATACAGAGAAAAAGGCCAGAGTACTGCTGGCCTTTCTGAGCAGTTGAGAAGGTGGCTCAGCAGGTAGAGAGCAGGACTTGCAAGCCCCAGGCACCAGATATGGGAAAGTAATGACTTCTCTCTCTTTAAAGCAGGGGTAGGATGGGCTGGAGGAGATAATGTAATGATTATGCAAAAAAACAAACAAAAGAAAACTTTTATGGCTGAGGCACCAGATATCTTAGGTTCAATCTCTAGCATAAGGGGTAGGAGAATATATTTTTCTGTCAAGGGCCACTTGGATATTTATAACATCATTTGAGGGCCATGCAAAATTAACAGAGTCTTACAATGTTGTAATTCACTATTATTCAAAAATCAGAAGGGGCAAAAATAAAAAATATTAAAAAAATTAGTACTTAATGTTGATATGAAAAAATGCTGTGGTGGCATTGGTAGTGCCACATTAAATGGTTTTGTGGGCCAGACATCTCCCCAATCCTGCTTGAAAGACATAAATCAATCTTTAAGAAACAGAGGGAGTAAGACGGTAGCGCAGTGGGTTAAGCGCACGTGGTGCAAAGCACAAGGACCTGCTGAAGGATCCCAGTTTGAGCCTCTGGCTCCCCACCTGCTAGGGCATTGCTTCACAAGGGGTGAAGCAGGTCTGCAGGTGTCTATCTTTCTCTCCCCCCTCTCTATCTTCTCCTCCTCTCTCCATTTCTCTGTCCTACCTAACAACATCAATAACAACAACAATAATAACTACAGCAAAAAAAAAAAAAAAGAAAGTAAGAAAGAACCAAACAGCTGATCTGTGCCAGTCAATGAAAGCCTCACCTGAGCGATTGATTCTTTTTCCAAATGAGCTCGAGATCCACATGCAATAGCCATTTGATCCTGAGGAGAAGAGAAATAAAATAATCTTTCAATATTTAGTTATCATTAATAAAAAATATATATGTTTTCGTGGGTCGGGCGTCAGCGCAGCGGGTTAAGCGCAGGTGGTGCAAAGCGCAAGGACCCGCGGAAGGATCCTGGTTCCAGCCCTCCCCCCACCTCCCCAGCTGCAGTCGCTTCACAGGCTGTGAAGCAGGTCTGCAGTTGTCTAGATTTCTCTCCCCCCTCGGTCTTCCCCTCCTCTCTCCATTTCTCTCTGTCCTATACAACAACAACGACATCAATAACAACAACATCAATAACAACAACAATAAAAACCACAACAATGGTTAAATAACCAGAGTAACAAAAGGGAAAAAATGGCCTCCAGGAGCAGTGGATTCGTGGTGCAGGCACTCAGCCCCCGCAATAACCCTGGAGGCAAAAAAAATATATGTGTGTATGTGTGTGTGTGAGACTATCTCATTTTTTTAAAAATAGCATTAGAAATGTTTAAATGTTAAATTGATGAGTTCAAATATGCACAGCTTCAAGAAGTGCTAGACTAACTACAGTTATGTAGTTACTAACAGGACACAATTTAGTGGCTGCTCAGCTGCTAGTGTTTGAAACTCATGCCTACAGCTCCCATTTCCAATTCTATCATTGCATATATGCCCCCTCTCCATGAAACTCAATCTAATATGAAATGAATAATTTGAAACAAGAAAGTACGAGGACACTATTCAGAGCTAAATGCAAGAGGGTTATATTAGTTCAAAACTCAAACTCACATCTATAAACTAAAGGGAATATGGTAACTGCTATCTAGGAAACCAGAACCTAACACCTGGAAGTGTATACCATGCCTGTGGGCAGAAGGATGTAAGATAGCATTGATATGTCAATGTCCTAAATTTATATTTAAGGTTCCAATAGAAATATCAAAATAAACTTTCTCTTTCTTCTTCCTTTCCCCCCCCCCCCCCCCCCGCCTCTCTGGAGCATGGCTCAGCTCTGACTTATGTTGGTAGTGTGGATTGAAATTGGGAAGTTGGAGTCTCAGGCACTGAACTCTTTTTGCATAACTATTATGTTAACTCCCCAGCCCCTCGATAATTATTTGTTGAACTTGACCAGTGATATTAAAAAAAAAAGAAAGAACAAAGAAGTGGCCCAGGTAAACTCAAAAGGAGAAAGAGGATTAAATAATATACTATAGAGCTATAGTAATTAAAACTCTAATACATTATAAATATCAATAGATAAATCCATGGACTAGATTGAAAAGGTTAGAAATACATGCCTTTACACACATACAGCATGGATTCTTAGAATATGATAAAGACAGCATTTCACCCCCCTTTAACTTTCTGATAGGACAGAGAGAAACTGAGAGAGGAGGAGGTAGAAAGGGAGAGAGACACCTGAAACTCTGCTTCGCTATTCATGAAGCTTCTTCCCCATGGCAGGTGAGAAGTTGAGAAGGCAGCTTAGCAGGTGGAGAGCCTTTGCAGGCTTAAACCTCAGTCTTTGTCCATGGTAGCATGTGCGCTCAACCTAGTAAGCCACTGCCCAACTCCCTAAAATGGCATTTTAGGGGCTGGGTGGTAGCATACCTGCTTAAGTGCACGTTACTATGAGCAAGGACCAGGGTTCTATCCCCTGGTCCCCACCTGCAGAGGAAAGCTTTGCACGTAGTGAAGCAGTACTGCAGGTGTCTCTGTCTCTCAGCCTCTCTACAACCCCCGTCCCTCTCAATTTCTGGCTGTCTCTATCCAATAAATAAATAAATATTTTGGGAGTTCGGCAGTAGCGCAGTAGGTAAAGAGCACGTGGTGCGAAATGAAAGAACCAGCTTAAGAATTTCGGTTCGAGCCCTGGCTCCCCGCCTGCAGGGGAGTTGCTTCACAGGCGGTGAAGCAGGTCTACAGGTATCTATCTTTCTCTCCCCTTCTTTATTCCCCTCATCTCTCCATTTCTCTCTGTTCTAACAATGACAACATCAATAACAACAATAATAACTACAACAACAACCACAAGAAAAGGGCAACATAAGGGAAAATAAATAAAATATAAAAATAAATAAATACTGGGACCGGGTGGTGGCAAACCTGGTTGAGCGCACATGTTACAGTGCTCAAGGACCTGGGTTCGAGCCCCCGGTTCCCACCTGTAGGGGGAAAGCTTTGCTTCACTTGAAGCAGTGCTGCAGGTATCTCTCTTTTTCTCTCCCAGTCTATCTCCCCTACCCTCTCAATTTCTGGCTGTCTCTATCCAATAAAGATAATTAAAAAAAAAAATTTTTTTTAGATATTTTAAAAGGTGGCATTTTAAATTAATGGAGAAAAGAAGAACTGATAAATGCTATTGGATTATCTTGATAGTTATTTAAAGGTCGAATTAAGTTGTATGTCAACCACACACAAAATACCGGGATATATTTCAGATACATGAAAGATTTAAGTGTAAAATATCAGAAACATTTTTTAAAAATGATATCAAGGGAAGAGTTATTTTTTAAATATTTATTTATTCCCTTTTGTTGCCCTTGTTTTATTGTTATAGTTATTATTGTTGCTGTTATTAATGTCGTCGTTGTTGGATAGGACAAAGAGAAATAGAGAGAGGAGGGGAAGACAGTGAGGGAGAGAAAGATAAAGAGTCACTTGTGAAGTGACTCTCCTGCAGGTGGGGAGCCGGGGGCTTGAACCTGGATCCTTAAGCTGGTCCTTGCGCTTTGCACCACCTGTGCTTAACCTGCTACACTACTGCCCAACTCCCAGAGAGGAGTTATTTTTATACAAATCCCAAAAGATAGATAAATTTGATATTGTGTCTATGTGTGTAATACAACAATAACTCAAAATAAAGAAAAAATTGGGAAAAATATTGTTATTATATTACAGACTAAGATTAATTTCCAAAATGTAAAAGTGCTCCTATAAAAAAAAAACCAAGCTTATTGTAGCTATGTTTAAATAAATATTTATTTAAATCCAAGTGATCCATCATCCAATTGAATTACCCTATGATTATTCATTCTGTCGACTGATTTTTAATTCAATCTCAAATGGTAATCTATCTTGCCTTAAAATTTTACTATAAAATTCAGTGTACTTTTATTAAAAGTGAACACTTATTAGTTCATTTAAAACCTGGGGAGAAACTTTTGCACTTAAAAAGAAGATAATACAAATAAAGTATTAAAAATTCGAAACTCTTTTAATTTTGTGTCAAAGTGTGACAAATTATGGATGTTCAATTTAGAATCTTAAAAGAATTATTATCAGGTGGGTGGGGAGAATACAGATCCAAGAAGGATGACAGAGGACTTAGTGGGGGTTGTATTGTTATATGGAAAATTGTGAAGTGTTATGCATGTACAAACTGTGTTTACTGTTGAATGTAAAAAATTAATTCCCCAATAAAGAAATTTAAAAAAAAAAGAATTATCTTCAGAGAAAGAACTGTAGGCAATTTTTTAAAGCTCACTACATAAAAGTAATTAGACCAGAACAGGTAACCTGGTTACTCTAAGAGGAAATATTAGTAACAGGAGGCACTAAGTTTCTATTTGCTGCAATTAAAAATACAATCAGTTGAGATGACTAGAAGCTAATAGAGAGGGAGTTGGTGGTAGCGGGGTTAAGGGCAGGTGGTGCAAAGCACAAGGACCTGGCGTAATGATCCCAGTTCAAGCCTCCGGCTCCCCACCTACAGGGGAGTCGCTTCACAGGCGGTGAAGCCTGTGTAGGTGTCTTTCTCTTCCTCTCTCTGTCTCCCCCTCCTCTCTCCCATTTCCCTCTGTCCTATCCAACAACCAAGACATCAATAACAACAACAATAAAACAACAAAGGCAAAACCAAAGGGAAAATGAATAAATATTTTAAAAATTTTTAAAAAGAAGCCAATAAAAAGCATACTGGGAGGCTGGGTGGTAGTGCAGCAGGTTGAGTGCACGTGGCGCAAAGTGCAAGGACTGGCATAGGGATCCCGGGTATAGCCCTGGCACCCCACAGCAGGAGAGTTGCTTCACAGGCAGTGAAGCAGGTCTGCAAGCGTCTATTTTTGTCCCCCCTTCTCTGTCTTCCCCTCCTCTCTCGATTTCTCTCTGACCTATCCAACAACAAACGACATCAACAATAACAATAATGACCACGACAAGGCTACAACAGGGGCAACGAAAGTTGGAAAAAGGTGTCCTCCTAGAGCAGTGGATTCATGGTGCAGGCACTGAGCCTCAGCAATAACCCTGGAGGCAAAAATAAATAAATAAATAAATAAATAAAAACATACTGAAGAATCTGTCAAAAACTATACTATAAAAATTATTTAAAGGTGGGGGCAGGTGATGGCACACCTGGTTGAAACATATTATCACAATGTGCAAGGGCTTGGGTTCAAGGCTCTGGTCCTCACCTGAAGGAAGGAGGCTTCTTGAGTGCTGCAGGTGTCTTTCTGTCACTCTCCCTCTATATCTCCCTCTCCCCTCTTGATTTATATCAAATTAATAATAATAATAATAATAAAAAATAAGGTGACTACTGTCTTCTAGTGAGTCAGTCTTGTAGCTGTCACAGGATTTTGAGGCTCATAGGATTTTGAGGTTCACATTCCTGTTTCATCATTTTCACAATTACACTAGTGGACTTTTACTTTATATGCAAGGCGTGATTATCAAATTTATGGCTTAGATGAATTAAGAAGAGGATAACAATTGCATTAAAGATAGAAAAAGAACATAACTCTTGAAAAACTGAAATCTATACAGTGACATTTAATGAGGAATAAGAGCCCATTTCTACCCCTCAAGCAAAAAAGAAACACAAAACAAAATGAACTCTGTGTGAATATAAAGACTAGAAGGTTCTATGGTAATGCATAAGAAAAAGGTAATGGGGGGATCGGGCATTAGCACAGCGGGTTAAGCACACATGGTGTAAAGCTCAAGGACCAGAATTAAGGATCCCGGTTTGAGCCCCGACTCCCCACCTGCAAAGGGTCACTTCACAAGCAGTGAAGCAGGTCTGTAGGTGTCTATCATTCTCTCTCCCTCTCTAGATTTCTCTCTGTCCTATCCAACAACATCAGCAGCAATGACAACAATAATAATAACAAGGGTAGCAATAAAATGGAAAAAATGGCCTCCAGGAGCAGTGGATTCATAGTGCAAGCACCAAGCCCCAGCAATAACTCAGCAAAAAAAAAAAAAAAAAAAAAAAAAGAAAGAAAGAAAGAAAGAAAGAAAGAAAGAAAGAAAAGAAAAAGGTAATAGGGCTGGGTGGCTGGGTACTCAGTTAAGTGCACATGTTCCCATGCTCGAGAATCCAGGTTCAAACCTTCAGTTTCCACCTGTGGGCTGTGGGAGCGTGGGCCTCAGAAGCAGTGAAGTAGTGCTGTAGCTATCTCTCTTACTCCCTCTCCCACATTTATCTCTGCTCTATCACAAAGAAAGAGAAGGAAAAAGAGAGAAGGAAAAAAGGCCACTGCGAAAAACAGAGGAGTTATTATGTAGGCTCTAAGGAGAAGAAATAGGCTGTTTAAAATTGGGAAATATAACTTCAAATAAAATATGCAAAACACTTATCCATTTTAATTTTTCAAAAATTTGTTATGTCATGCTGAATTTTACAGTAAAATAAAGAGAAGTAAAGCAAGTTTATAAAAACAACAACTGGAAAGTAGAAAAGGCCAAGTGGTGGTGTACGCCATTGAATATACATGTCACCATGCAGAAGAACATGGGTTTACATCCCCAGTTCCCATATGCAGAGGGGAAGCCTCACAAGTGGTGAAGCAAGTCTGCAGGTATCACTTGTTCTCTCTCCTTCTCTTTCTCCCAGTTCTATCTAATAAAAAAGAGAAAGAAAAGGAAAAATTGGCTGAGAGCAGTGGATTCATAGTGCTGTCGGCACGATAACCCTAGTGGAAGAGCAGAATTAAAAAAAGATTTGCTGTTATTGTAATGAGAAGCTTTAGAGTTGAATTGGGATAAAATGGGCTACTCAGAAATCCCTAGAGGGCTGAAGTAAGCACACTGGGTTGGGAGCACGCCTCGTTATGCATAAGGCCCAGATCTGAGTTCTGGTGCCATATGGGAGGTACCATGGCACCAGGGAAGCTCTGGTGCTGTAGTGTCTTTCTGAATAATAATAGTAATAGTAATAATAAGGCCTAGTGTTAGTAAAGTCTATTGGTAAAACTGCATGTGTGAGAGGCCCTGGTTCTACAGAAGGAAAAAAAAATCATTAGAAGCAGTGACTGAAATATCACTTGGTAGTCATAAAAGGTTCCCAATATTAGATAAATGATTTAATTGGATCAAGAGTCTGCAAAAAGCATTTGGGGAAATGGCTCAACTGGTGGAGGGCTTCTATGCCTCCTGGCTTAGTCCCCAGTATTATGTGTACTAGAGTGGCACTCAGACTTCTCTCTCTCTCTCTCTTTTTTTTTTTTAAAGATTTTACTTATTTATTAATGAGAAAGATAGGAGGAGAGAGAGAAAGAACCAGACATCACTCTGGTACATGTGCTGCCGGGGACTGAACTCAGGACCTCATGCTTGAGAGTCTGATGCTTTATCCACTGCACCATACCCCGGACCACTCAGACTTCTCTTTTATGTGAAACTCTCTACTTTGTGTGAAATAAATCTTTAAATTTATAATTATGATTATTTTTCCACTGTGGGGCTCCACTACTCTAGAGTTAACTAAGGAGACAGAGTGACAGGGGGCAAGACACAGTACAGAAATGTACTAGCAGGTCGGGCATTCAAATGTCCCTCCCTTTTTCCTTCTCTCTCTCCAGGTCCTGTTGGAGCTGGAGTTTAGAGCCCTCTTATCCTCTTCCTCCTATCACTTCTCTGCCACTGGGAGTATGGATCCAAATTGTTTATCGGGTACAGGAGTTAGGAATTCTGGTTTCTGTAATTACTTCTCTGCTGGACATGAGGGTTGGCAGGTCAATCCACACCCCTAGCCTGTAAATTGAATTATTCTCATAGTAGTAGAAAGGGTACTGAATTCACAAGACGAAAATTTCAAATTTTTGTTTTTCTGTGTAATATTTAGTCTATTCCTAACTTTTACTTTATTTTTCTTTGCCAAACAACAAACAAAAAAACAGTCAACTGCTAAGAACTTGACATTGTCTGCCTACCCTACCTTCCATTTACAGCTTCCCAAACTAGAGAGATAATGCTGGAGGAAAAACAAACAAACACACAAAAAACCAATCAAGTCTCTGTGTGTTCTCTAGGGGAGAACCAGGAAACTGAAACCATCAATCTAAGTGGTTGAATTTTTATTTAGCTTACCATAATTTACTAAGAGGTAGCAGAAGAAATGTATGTCAAAAATAGCCAAATACTACATAGCTTAAAGCAGCACTGTTCCATGGAATGTTCTGTGATGATGGAAGTGCTCTATATCTGAGCTAGTCATTAAGTCAGCAAGTTATAATATTAGCCACAGACACTTGCGACGTGGTGAGTGAGACTAAGGAACTAAACTTTAATTTCTTTTATATTTATTTATTTTCCCTTTTGTTGTCCTTGTTTTTAAAAAAATATTTATTCCCTTTTGTTGCTGTTGTTTTATTATTATAGTTATTATTGTTGTTGTAGTTATTGTTACTGATGTCATTGTTGTTGGATAGGACAGAGAGAAATGGAGAGAGGAAGGGAAGATAGAGAGGGGGAGAGAAAGACACCTGCTGACCTGCTTCACCACCTGTGAAGCAACTCCCCTGCAGGTGGGGAGCTGGGGGCTCAAACCAGGATCCTTACTCTGGTCCTTGTACTTTGAGCAATGTGTGCTTAGCCTGCTCTGCTACCACCTGACCCCTTTAAACTTTAATTTTAATTGAAATAGCTACAGGTGGCTAGTAGTGCTTTCAACAGCACAGGTAGGGACTGGGTGGTGACATACCCGATAGAGTGCCCACATTATCATGTGCAGGAACCAGTACTGAGCTCCCAGGCCCCACCTGAAGAGTGGTGAAGCAATGCTACAGATGTCTTTCCTTCTCTCCCCCTATATATCTGAGAGAGAGAGATAGCCGCCAGGATCAGTGGATTAAATGTGCAAGGCATCAAGCACTAGTGATAACTATGGTGGCAATTAAGAAAATAAAAATAGGGAGTAGGGCGGTAGCGCAGTAGGTTGTTAAGTGCATATGGCGCAAAGCGCAAGGAGCAGCATAAGGATACTGGTTTGAGCCCCCGGCTCCCCACCTGCAGGGGAGTCGCTTCACAAGCGGTGAAGCAGGTCTGCAGGCGTCTATCTTTCTCTCCCCTCATCTTTGTCTTCCTATCCTCTCTCCATTTCTCTCTGTCCTATCCAACAACAACGTATCCAACAACAAGGACATCAATAATAACTACAACAATAAAACAACAAGGGCAACAAAAGGAAATAAATAAATAAATATAAAAAAAAAAAAGAAAAATAAATAGCACATATAGGAGAGATATTCTCAGAGCTAGTTCTTTTAGAGTATACTAGCTAATTAATAAGCTAAAGAAAAAAACTATGTGTTGGAAAAAACAAGGGATGTGGGTGATGAAAGAACCAGAATACTTTCTAACCACCCTATATTCTTCACTGAGTATTACTTAAACTTATACTCACAGGCCAAGGCTGTAGATCATTCAGCCCCTTTTCTAGTTTCTCAACATCTGGAAACTTTGTAGCTCCATCAGCATCTGCCATAAGGATCTTTTCTCCCCGACAACTGAATATGCCCTGTATTTCAAAAGTTCATTTAAAAGAGAGTTGATTGAAATTATGGTTAAATTTTATGATACATTTGTTCTGCTTTACTTAAAATATACCTACAGCTGAAATATTACACATGAATTACACAAAAGATTCAAATTCACTAAAAACAAATCACACTGATATTAAAAAAAGTACATTGATAAAACCTCAAATTATCTATTGCTTGATTCATGATTTTAAAAACTTTGTGACCTCATACTACTAATACCTTAATAAATATAATATAGTTTTGGGTAAAAAATATTCTGTATCAATAAGAATAAAAAGGTAAAATACCGGGAGTCGGGAGGTAGCGCAGCGGGTTAAGCGCAGGTGGCGCAAAGCACAAAGACCGGCATAAGGATCCCGGTTCGAACCCCGGCTCCCCACCTGCAGGGGAGTTGCTTCACAGGCAGTGAAGCAGGTCTGCAGGTGTCTGTCTTTCTCTCCTCCTCTCTGTCTTCCCTTCCTCTCTCCATTTCTCTCTGTCCTATCCAACAACAACAACAACAATAATAATTAGAACAATAAAACAACAAGGGCAACAAAAGGGAATAAATAAAATAAATATAAAAAAAATTAAAAAAAAAAAAGGTAAAATACCTATCATATGTGTTACATATGCACTGATATGTTTTATTTACTTATTTTTATTTATTTAATTTATTTTCCCTTCTTGTTGCTCTTGTTTTTTATTATTGTTGTAGTTATTACTGTTGTTGATGATGTCGTCATTGTTAGATAGAACAGAGAGAAACTCAGCTTCCCCAGAGACACACCCTACAAGGGAAAGAGAGAGGCAGACTGGGAGTATGGACTGACCAGTCAATGCCCACGTTTAGCAGGGAAGCAATTACAGAAGCCAGACCTTCTACCTTCTGCAATCCTCAATGACCCTGGGTCCATGCTCCCAGAGGGATAGAGAATGGGAAAGCTATCAGGGGAGGGGGTGGAATATGGAGATTGGGTGGTGGGAATTGTGTGAAGTTGTACCCCTCCTACCCTATGGTTTTGTTAATTAATCCTTTCTTAAATTAAAAAAAAAAAAAAAAAAAATATATATATATATATATATATATATATATATATATATATATATATAAAAAGAACAGAGAGAAACTGAGAGAGGAGGGGAAGACGGGAGAGAAAGATAGACACCTGCAGACCTGCTTCACCACCTGTGAAGCAACTCTCCTGCAGGTGGGGAGCAGGGGGCTGGAACCCGGATCTTTCCGCAGGTCCTTGCACTTTGCGCCACCTGCGCTTAACCTGCTGTGCTACTGCCCAACTCCCTCACATGCACTGATATATAACATGGAGCTTCAAAGGGGTGGCTACATGGAACATCGTATAAAGAACAAGTCAATAGATATTAACAGATTTTCTGTGAAATGGTCGCAAGATGATAGGTTTTTCGTATTCTTTACTATGGAATCTAAAGTATTTAATATTAATCACTCAATCAAGAAATATGGAATGTCACTAAAATTTAAAGAGTTCAGATATATACTAACACTACAATCTTTGAGGCATCTGATAGGTAACAAAATCTTGCCATTCAGCTTTGAATGGATTGATTTTTTGTGCAAACTGGGATTCTACAAATGTACACTTTATGCAGAAATAAGCTGTATACCAACTCTTAATTTCTATGGGGCATTTAAACAAATTTGTTGTTTCTTAAATATATTTCTAAATATATGTATGGTTTGATACTACTGTATACTGTAGTTTTGAAATCACTTAATAGTATAAAGATTATATATAAATGTAGGTAGAAAAAATCTATCATTTATTCTAATAGCATAAATCCACTAGTTAATATAATGTCCTTTTATCATAGAATTGAGAAAAAAACAGGAATAATGTGAAGTTTTTGAAAAGAAACTACTAATTAAAAGCACTGTTCATTAGATTTTCTTTTTCTTAGCTTGATTATATTTTTCCATTTTTCTTTTCATACCTTGATTTCCGCCTGAGATGTTTTAGTTGAAAATACCATCTTCTCCATCTGTACTTCTCATTTTTCCTATTAGACCATATATTTCACTGGGATAGACCCATATCAGATTTATCTTAGTTCATAGGACCATGCTTAGCACAGTGTCCCAGTACAGGTAAAACTCAATATTCAAAAGCATTAAACACATTGCATAATCTCATTATCTGTTTACTATATCAACAAAAACAAAAATAGGCCATTATTATTTATTTAGTTACAGAAAGTCATTTTAAAACTTAAGGTAAACACATTTTTCCAAGTCACCTACTGTAACCTCTCTGGCTCCATATATGACATTATTATTAAGAATAATTTGTGGGTAGTCAGGTGGTAGCGCAGCGGGTTAAGCTCACGTGGTGCAAAGCACAAGGACCAGCATAAAGATCTGGGTTCGAGCCCCCAGCTCCCCACCTGCAGGGGGTTCGCTTCACAGGTGGTGTAGCAGGTCTGCAGGTGCCTATCTTTCTCTCCCCCTCTGTCTCTCCACTTCCAACAATGATGACATCAATAACAACAACAATAACAACTACAACAATAAAAAACAAGGGCAACAAAAGGGAAAATAAATAAATAAAATTTAAAAAAGAATAATTTGTGATGAATTTGAAGTGTTGATTCTCAGCTAATTAGCTGTCCAATAAAATATGTGTGCAAAACAGGTTATTCAAAATATTCTTACATTTTAGAGAAAAATATTGAAACTATATATTACCATCTTAACTGCTCCACCTTTCCCTCGATTCTTCACCAGCGTTATCACTCGAACTTTGTCACTCCCATATTTCTGGCAATATTTAGAGGCTACCTGTCAAAGTGTATGAAAGTCAGAATAAAAGTAATTTGGATTCCATGATGGCAATGTACACTGAATTTCTCATGGTGGCTTAAGCACTTATTCCAATAGTCTTTTCCTGTGACTTGATTATACACACTGTATGTTTTGGTAATTCAGAGGAGCCACTGAATGCCTGATACAAAGATCTGACCTACTAGGCTAAAGTCACAGTTTTAGGCAATTGGAATCACCAGAATAAGCAGTAACTGTCTGATTCTCTTTTAGGCAGACAACTTAAGAGAGGTAGTGCACTCTTAGAAAAAGAAAAAAAAAACAAAATCAAAAACCACGTGCTCATCAAATGGTATGAATTTGTTAATCGGACCCCCATATTGCACAATAACTTGCTTACTTGTCAGCAAATGGTCTGATTCCCTACGGTGGCTGCCTGTATCCTAACCATTTCACCCACATCTTTGCTCTTGAATTACTCTCTCTGAGCAAACATTCATGCCATAACTTGTCCCTTTCTGACACTTCATAATCACTTCCTTGCTGGTACTTCTTCAGCCTCAAATGTGCTGAAGACTCTTAGCATCATAAACATTTTTCTTTGACTTTACTATTATCTTACCAAATGCCATTCACTGCTTCTGATTTATGAGCAAAGTCATGAAACAGTGACCTACATTTGCTAACTACATCTTGATCTGGCTCACACCTGTTGCTTTTCCACATGGCCTTTTTGATTGACCCTCTTCATCAAGAGCACCCTTTGCTTTTGACCCTGATTCCCAAAGGCAGCTATGTCATGTTTTCCCCATCTTGGCCATTGACAAGAGATAGCACAAATACTTCTTCCACGTTCATTCTTACCTGCTCCCAGAAGAAAACAATAACAACAACAACAGCTCCTAAGGCATCTTACCATTCACACATTACTTCACTCACCAGAGGACATAACCATACACTTTTCCCAATAGGCTGTGGGATAGGCGTAGCACTAGGGCCCCGTAAACAAGCAGAAGTCATTTTTCACATATGCCAAGTTATTCTTTTTTTTTTTTTTTTTTTTTATTTTATTATTTTTTTTTCAAGTTATTCTATATACCCCAGTGCAGGTCATTCTAAATGTAAACTTACTTACTTTTGAAGTCTGGTCTTTGCTGCCATCATCTACCACTATCAGTTCATAAGTGAAAGTAGGATTTTGTTTCTGCAAGCAGGAAAAATAAAACATCATGATCGTTTTAACTGCCATGAAGAATTTTAATTAAAAAATGCAAAGAATTAAAACAACAATTCTGCTTTTCCTGTCTGTATACGGTGCTTGGGCCTCATACAGGCAGGGCATATGTTTTACCACTGTGCTACATCTCTAACTTTGTAATTTGTTCTTTGTGTTTGCCCTTTTCTTTTCCTCTTTTCCTTCCTTTCTTCTTTCCTTCCTCCCTTCCTTCCTTCCCTCCTTCTGCCCCCACCCCTCCCCTTTCTTCTTTGCCACTATAGTTATTGCTGGGGCTCTACAACTGCAAAAACCCTCCAATTCGGACAAACTCACTCTTCCTTCCTTTCTAGAAAGAAAAAGACAGGCAGAGAGGGAGAGTCAAAATAAATAAGCAACTGTTTTAGTGTTGCTATGTGTAAATAAGCACATAAATGCAAATGCACAAATCAAAGGAAATAAAAAAAAGTCAGGATCAAAAAGAGGTGAGAGAAGGGGTGAGAGGAGAGTGAAATTACTGACTAAATCTCTGTGTCCCTGCTCTATACCACTGGGGGAAGGAGCCAGGTTCTCAGGTGGCACTGTGCACATCTGAGAGAAGATCCCAGGCATTCCAGGAAAAAGTCCATGTTGGTCTGAAGTGAAAAATGCACAGCCTCTTTAAGCAAAGGAAGAAGAGGAAATAGAAAAAAAAAATAATAATTTAGGGGAAAATCTACTGAATAATGAAGAAATGCAAAACAATCTCACCCTAATTACATGTCTTTTCCAAATAAACATTTAAAAAGTTACAAAAGAAAAAAAAATGAAATTGTGCTGTCACACAAAGTCTGCAGACACGCTGTCACCCAATTTAAAATATATCATCATTGTGGTCTGAGAGGTGGCGCAGTGGATAAAGCGTTGGATTCTCAAGCATGAAGACCTGAGTCCAATTCCCAGCAGCACATGTACCAGAGTGATGTCTGGTTCTTTCTCTTTCTCTCTCTTTTTTTTTTTTTTCTCTCTCTCTGAATGAAATGAATAAATGAAATGAAATGAATAAAATCTTTAAAAAATAAAATAAAATAGGTGAGTCGGGCGGTAGTGCAACTGATTAAGTACACGTGGTGCAAAGTGCAAGGATCAGTGTAAGGATCCCGGTTCGAGCCCCCTGGCTCCCTATCTGCAGGGGAGTCGCTTCACAAGTGGTGAAGCTGGTCTGCGGTGTCTATCTTTCTCTCCCCCTCTCTGTCTTCCCCTCCTCTACTTCTCTCTGTCCTATCCAACAACAATGATGACATCAACAATAATAATAACTACAGCAATAAAACAAGGGCAACAAAAGGGAATAAATATTTAAAAACAAATAAATAAAATATATCATCAGGCCAGACAGGATAAAAAGTAGGTGGGATCATTGGTCATCTCCAGCAGGAATAGCATCATAAACCCTCTTGTGGGTCTCTACAGGACCTTGCCCTCAATGTAGAACAACAGTGGTAGAAATTACCCTTCTCCAAAGGGAAGCTTGGTCAACATATTCTGCCACTTGAGGAAGACTGGTCCTGAAATGAATGCAGCCTAGAATGTTCCTATAGCAATGATCATGGAGTGCGAGCTCAGATTGATAGGGATGTAGAGGTTACAAAGGTTCCTGTGCTAAATATGAATAGACATGGGCCCAAGGTCAGATCGATGGGGTTTACAGTTAATGGTATTTACATACTTTCCCACATTTGGGAGCTTCTCTCTGCACTTTTCCATCTTTCTAGTCCTATTCTCAACTCTGACAAAATCTTCCCAGACAAAACTAACTCACCTGCATGTTAGCTGTTGGGCTCATTCAAAAATTAGTAAAGTCGGGGAGTCGGGTGGTAGCACAGTGGGTTAAGCGCTCGTGGCGCGAAGGGCAAGGACCTGCGTAAGGATCCCAATTGGAGCCCCAGCTCCCCACCTGCAGGGGAGTCACTTCACAGGCAGTGAAGCAGGTCTGCAGGTGTCTATCTTTCTCTCCCCCTCTCTGTCTTCCCCTCCTCTCTCCATTTCTCTCTGTCCTACCCAACATCAATGACATCAATAACAACTACAATAATAAAACAAGGGCAACAAAAGGGAATAAATTAAAAAAAAATAGTAAAGTCATGGGCCCCTTGGAATATACCTAAAATAGACTTCCTAGCTTCTTCCAACATGAAGACCCCAAATTTCATCTGCTGTACTTTTACTTTTAGGTTCCTGATTCTTAGACAAATAGTTCTGCTTTATATCTTAATGCTTTTCAGCCACAAAGTTGCAGATGCTACCATGATGCTGACCTGACTTCCCTGGGTAGATGATTTCACCAACGTGTCAGGGAACACTACCTCACTAGAGCCCTAGCCCACTAGGAAAAGATAGAGACAGGTTGGGGGTGTGGATCAGCCAGCTAATGCCCATGTCCAATGGAGAAGCAATTACAGAAGCCAGACCTTCCACTTTCTTCTGCTTCCCATAGAGATTTTTGGTCCACACTCCCAGAAGGATAAAGAATAGGGAAACTTTCAATGGAGAGGAGGGCATATAGGACTCTGGTGGTGGGAATTGTACCCCTCTTATCCCACAATCTCATGAATCATTATTAAATCACTAATAAAAAAAAGGGGGGATGGAGAGTTACAAAAGTGAAATGCAAGTCTTCTGGTTTGCTCTGGGGTCACCCACCTATCTTTCGAGGCAGCATATTACATCTGGACTTTCACCCTAACATGTGAAATTGGGCAGGCAACTGAGATAGGTGTGTGGCAAGGGCTGAGGTGTGTGTGTGTTCACATACATGGACGTGAACTCATGGTGGTCTGCACAGCCTCTCTGCCTCTCAGTGGATCTAGCCCTGGTTGCTCAAGTTGGTGGCTTGGTTGAGTTTTAATTGGAAAGATAATCACACTGAAAGAGAAAAAACAATACCTGTCGCTTCTCTAGATAGCCCAGGGCTTCATCCATCATGGCAGGTACTTAAAGAAAAAGGAAAATATGCATTAAAATTCTTTGTTTTTGAAAATGGCTTAGCAAACCTTGATGCAGTCATTTCATACAAAAACAAAACAAAAAATGGCTGAATAAATCAATAAGCCCCTGTGGGCTTTGCAGTGTCCATTCCCCTCTGGAACATCTGTGCACATTTAGAATACTTCAGTTCCACTTCTTCATAATGTTGTTCCTTTCCTGGAGCAAGTAATTCTTGTTTCTTCTAAACAACAGACCAACAGCTGTGCACACATTACAGCCCGTATTGATTAATGTTCTGGCAGAGACATATATATTCATACATATTCAACGTATAAGATTTTCTTTTCACCCCGAATTATCCCTTACCAAAAACTCAAATAGGGCTTACACCGTTTCTCTTCATTGTATGAAGGCACGACAACAGAAAGCTGCTTAGTAGGTGAGTCCCGTATGCTGGGTAAAGTTTCCTTCTGGCCTCTGGCATTTAAAAAGAACTTCTCTTCTTCATGCCGATGAAGATTTGGCATTTTTGTAGCGCTTATAAATGCAACAAAGGAAATCTAAAAGCAGACATATGAAAGATAGCTTGTTTTATACAGATCCATTATCTCATGTTAAAATCCATAGTTTACCTTATTTGTGGTTGTTGCTTGGCATGTTTAGTCTGAGTTTTTAGCCCAGTTAACAATGGTTTGGAGCTGATGGCGAAATTCAAAGACAGTACCTTACTATGAACTAGTGTTTGTCCCTTTTTCCAACAGTTTGGTACTAATGACTTATGAGGGCCTGTTTCTTCCCAACTGTCATTCCTCAGGTCTCTGAAATCCCAGATCTAATAGTTAAGAGTCTATTAAATAATGTAAATAGTACATAGTATATGAAGTGTGTGGGGTGAAAGCAGACCTTAATTTAGACTACACAGACTCAGGCTGTGAAGAAAATACTACCTTGAGCTCACAGCAGGGGGTCAAGGTTAATGTTAATTGTATATTTTTGATACTTGTCCCCAAATTTGTAGACTGCCTGGTACAACTAACAATTATATAACTTCCTTGCATATGCATTTGGGATTAGCTTTGGAAATAATCACTCTTTGTGGCATTTTTTTCCTCCTACTGGTATGCTTCATTTTCAAAACTGTAAGTTTTTGGATTGCTACTCATTTGTAATATGATGGTCCTTTACAGTATTCCATTGGGTACATGCTGAAGTTGAGTATGTGTCTGATGGGTATGAGTAAGAATTCCTGCTCTAGTAGTCCGGGAGGTGGCGCAGTGGATAAAGCACTGGGTTCTCAAGCATGAGGTCCCGAGTTCAATCCCTGGCAGCACATGTACCAGAGTGATGTCTGGTTCTTTCTCTCTCTTCTCCTATCTTTCTCATAAATAAATAAAATCTTAAAAAAAAAAAAAAAGAATTCCTGCTCTAGGGGCCAGGTGGTGGTGCACCTGGTTAAGCACACACATCACAATGCGCAAGGGCCCAGGTTCAAGTCCCTAGTTCCTACCTGCAGGGGGAAAACTTTCCTAGTGGTGAAGCAGAGCTTCAGGTGTCGCTCTGTCTCTCTCCCTCTCTTATCTGCTCCTTCCTTCTTAATTTCTCTCTGTCTCTATCCAATAATAAATAAATAAAAAGAATCCCATCTCTGTATACCTCATGTTCATACAGTAGTTTCTACATTCAGTTTCCCCCTAAAAACAACCACTGTTCCTATGAGTTTTTGATTCAGTTCTGAGGCAGGAAATGCACAATGGTGGAATAGCATGTCAGATCAGAAATCAAAGAAGCTGTGAACAATTGCATGCATCATGACAAAATGATTTAAAAAAAAAATTCTAGATTAACTTTAAACTGGAAAACTAAGGTTTAAATTAATAACCAAAATTTTGGGACATTTTTATTAGATATATTATTATTGCATAAGTGTAATAAAATAATTTATATTAATTTTTAAAAAAATTATCTTTATTTATTGGCTAAAGACAGCCAGATATTGAGAGGGAAAGGGTGAGGGGTGAGAGATTGAAACACATGCAGCCCTGCTTCACCACTTCCCCCCTGCAGATGGGGACCAGGGGCTTGAACCTAGGTCCTTGCGCACTGCAATGTGTGCACTTAACCAGATATGTCACCACTCGGCCCCTAAGATCATTTCTATTAATTAAAAAAAAAAAGAACAAAATGACTAACTCTAGGGCTTCCTCTGGCTTATGAAATGGGAGGATTTCAGCATCAAAAAGAATAATTACTAAAGTGGGTTCCATTACATAAAGAAAGTTTAATTAATGGCTTTATAATGATACTAAAATAAATAATTTATCATCTTTATAAAATATAAAGGTAAACTATATCAGTATTTTGATAACTTGCCTTTTATGTTACCCTTTTTATATGAAAGATATTTCAGGGCAAGTGACATGCTGAGGATAAATGATTTTCACTATGCAACTCATGGTAATATGTGAAGGAATGATATAACTAAGACATTGCATTTTGTAATCCTCAATGAAATAACAGTTTTAGGTAGCCCATCATCAATGACTGGGTAAATCCTTTAGGTTAGTGACAAATCTTGAACCAACAAGCTCCTGTCACTATCAGAGAAAAATGAACATTTTACACCTGATGTGATTCAAAAGGAAGTAATCAGTATCACACACTTTTCTTGATTAAAGACTTTAAATGTAGAGGCCGGGCAGTGGTGCACCCAGTTAAGAGCACACAGATCACTATGTACAGGGACCCGGGGTTACAACCCCTACTCCCCACCTGCAGGGAGGATGCTTCATAAGTAGTAAGGCAAGTGTGCAGGTGTCTATCTTCCTCCCTATCTTCCCTTCCCTCCCCTCTCAATTTCTCTGTGTTCTGTCAATTAACATAGGAAAAAAAGGAAAAAATGGCTGCTGGGAGCAGCGGATTCATAGTGCTGACACCAAGCCCCAGCAATAATCCTGGTGGTAACATACATTTGACCACATCTCTCAGTTAAACCAACAGTTTACAGGGAAAGGGGGACACAGTAAGTTACTAAGAGGCATGAGTGGGAAGCAGTCTGACATCCACACTGTGAGGCACTCTGTAGAACAAATGGTCACTTGAAGACAGGAAAAGGAAAAAGGGGAGAGAAGTGTTATTATTCGAAGCATACCAATAAATTGCAATATGTGAATGCTGACAGGAATAGACTTTACAAAGACACAGCATAAAAGGACTGAGGACATTTGAACCAATGAGTCTTTGAAATCTCAGAATGGTTAAAATTAAAAAAAAAAAACCAAAAACCACAAAAACCCATGGTAACCATAAGTATGATTATACTTTTTGAGAGGGGATCCTTTAGAGCTAAATGCTAGAGCATTTGTAGATAAAATACTACCTTAGATTTGCTTCAAAATAATTCAGAAAGTGTGTGCAGTGGAAAGAATATATGAAGGGTAGCTATGTATGATTCATATGCATACATGCATTTTTAAATGATTCCCTCCTATGGCATTTATAAAAGCAAAATTCCTGGAACTTATCGAGGAGCAGATTCAGTTTTCACTTCAAACAAAATACTGGCATTTTCTACCACAGTGTTGTTTTAAAAGTTAAATGAACAAGTTTCCATTAAAATAAATATAATATCGTGGTCCGGGAGGTAGCACAGTGGATAGAGAACAGGATTCTCATGCCTGAGGTCCAGAGTTCAATCCCCAGGAGCACATGTACCACATGTTTGGTTTGGTTCTTTCTCTTTCATCCTATCTTTCTCATTTATAAATAAAATCTTTAAAAAAATAACTATAATATCTAACATACTATAAATTTTTGGTAAGTGGTGCCTCATATTAATTCTTCAAGCCAGCAGGGTCCAATATCTCCAGTATAACTTCATGATGTATATATTTAAATCAGTGTAACAGATTCAATATCCAAGCAGCTTCAGTCTAGGATTGTGTCAAATCCTACCCTATTTCAAAACCTACTTAGTTCAAAAACCTGAATAACCCCAAACTCTCCGGATACTACTAAGGAAAACTTCTGTACCATAAATTAAATTATTAAAGAAATCAGATACAATGCATTTTCTCTAAATTGTGTCTATGCTGTAAATTCACACATACTGGGAGGATGCCACAGCGGCTTACCTGGCTGTGCTACAAAAATTGCTATTGTGAATATGAAGGAAGCAGAAGCTTCTCCATGTGCAAAGTAAATAACAGGCTTATTCCAATGTAGGCCAGTCCATATAACCTCTCTCCCTTCAAGGTTGCTAAGGACCAAAGAATCCCCCGAGGACACTGAACTAATGAATTATTGGAGGACCCGGTCCTCTCATAGCTGCCTAGCTTAATGCAGCATCTTCCAAGAACCTAATAGTCACATTAGGTAAGGACTCACTGAATATGGGGAAAAGTTCACTTTGCACATCTGCTGTTACTTCTGGACCATCAAGTGTTTACAGTGTTTCTATATTTCCTAAGTAATGGTAAAAGAAAACCTGAATTTTAATTCCACTGTATTGTCTTATTTGAAAGCAGCAAATGTAGTGTTTAAGTCTGGAACATAAAGATTTGTAGGCAAACGGTAACACCAGGCTTCGTTTATGTTCGCTCATCCTGAAACCCTAGTGGGTCTTCTTTATCCACTGGCTTATTCCAATCTGACATCGCTGGCCCCTGTCACTGCTGTCACCACTTCCCTTATGCTTAACAGCATCAGGAAAGGGCTATAGATTGGAGGACACACAGCTTATTTTTTGGGGGTTGGGGTGTTGAAGACCTCCCCGTGTAGGGTCAGGGCTCCAGAGGCTGCAGACTCAGGAGGTTGAGATCTGGTGAGGTCGGGGTGATGGGGCAGGTGGGCAGGGGGGCCGGGGAAGTGCTGGAAGGCTGGGTGCACGGAACCCGAGGTGAACAGTAGAAGGCTCAGTGAATGCAGAATAATAATGTCCCAAAAGAAAAAGATTAAAAGAAGAAAGGAAGAAGGGGGGGAGGTGACATTCCAGGAGAGGAAATTCTGAATGGAGGAGTGAAGCATGGGGGCAAGGACACGTCAGACAGCTCGCAGAGCAGGGGATGCCCGGGGGCCACGTCTCCACGACAGCGGCGATCCAGGCTCGCGGCGGCCCCCAACCCTTCTTCTCTCTCACCAGTATCAGGGCTGCAGCCACCAGCGCCACGCCGAGCCCCGCCAGCTGCAGCAGGAGCGGAGCCATCCTCCATGCCCGCCGCCGCCAACCCTATCCCGCACCTACACACACGCGGAAGCGCCGCCGCCACGCCCGCCTACCCCGCGCCCAGAGAGGCCGCGCGGGCTGTGCTCTCTTTGCCCACAGCGCCCCCGCGCGCGGAGGAGGACACGGACTTGTAGCGTGCAGGCGCTGTATTTCGATGGCAGGGTTGTCAAAACCAGCAAAAAAAAAAAAAAAAAAAAAAAAAAAAGGGGCGGCCATTAAATTTAAATTTCAGATAAGCAACGACTAAGTTTTTTTTTTTTTTCCCCAAATCAGCCTTTTGAAATGTCATCCCTAGGCTGGGGATAGGGGACAGCCTAATGGTCATGCAAAAACACGTCATGCCCGAGGCTTTACAGTCGCAGGTTCAATCCGTAGCATCGCTATAAAACAGAACTCAGCAGTGCTTTGGTTTTTCTCCCCCCCCAAAAAAAATTAGTAATAATAAAAAATAATATAATACGAGGACCGGGCACAAAGCGCAAGGACCGGCGGAAGGGTTCTGGTTTGAGCCCCAGGCTCTCCACCTGCAGGGGGGTCGCTACTGCAAGTGTCTTTCTCTCCCCGTCTTCCCCTCCTCTCTCGATTTCTCTGTCCTATCCAACAACAACGACAAGAGCAATAACAGCAATAGCAATAACAGCAAGGGTAACAAAAATGGTCTCCAGGAGCAGTGGATTCGTGGTGCAGGCACCGGGTCCCAGCAATAACCCTGGAGGATAATAATAATAATGATAATGATGATAATAATGCATATGCTAAACAACTCACCCATTAGACGTATGTGATTATTTCAAACATTGTGACAAAGCACACAAACTGCCACTTTTATCAGATTAAGCATCCGATTATATTGACATTACGCTCACATGCTCCACAGGCAGCATCTTTTTTCTTTTTTTAATTAAAAATTTTTTGTTATTGGATAGAGATAGAGAGAAATTGAGAGACAGAGAGGAAGAGAGACACCTGCAGACCTGTTTCACCGCCTGTGAAGCGACTCCCCTGCAGGCGGGGAGCCGGGGGCTTGAACGGGGATCCTTATGCCGGTCCCTGCGCTTTCCGCCACGTGCACTTGACCAGCTGCGCTACCGCCCGACTCCCTGGCATCTCTTTTTCTAAAAGTTCTTCAGGCCACTCCCCAGTCCCTGGTGACAATCAGTAACACTCGCTCTTTCGAGCACACTTAAAGCAAACAAATCACTGTTAGTCTGATAGTTTTAATGGGATGTTCTGTATTTTATCTGGAAGTCGTAAGCTACGAGAGCCTACAAAACAATCTGCACATTTGGAGCCGCTGGCGTATGGGTAGGGAGACACCTGCAAAATGTAACCAGCTGCGGACAAGGAGCGCACGGAAAGTTCAGGGAATCCCCCAGGACTGCAGCAGGGAGCCTTTACCCAGGAGGGGGAAGCCCAGGCCCAGAATTAATTGAGGAAAGAACAGCAGGAACATTAGAATAATGCTCCGATTCGATTTTTTCTTTGTTTGTTTGTTTGTTTTCTGTAAGGTGGGGTTTCTCTTAAATTCGGCAAGACATCCTCTACGAAGAGAGACCTGTCAATTCTCGAGCAGCAGATTCGTCAAGAACACTTCTCAAAGCTCGACGCCTAAAGAGGTTTCGGGCTGTAAGAACTGACTGTGGAAACCTGATGGGGTCGGGTCCCAGCCAATGCCGCATCTTATCCCGGCTTTTCTAGTCTCAGCTACCTGAGGGGGGCGCCGGAATCTGTGTGGAAAGTGCGAGGGCTGAGCGAGAGGTTAAGAGCTGCAGGGTTCGTGGGCTACTGCGCAGGCGCAAGCTTCCGGCGGGAAGATGGCGGCTGGGTTCAAGTGAGTGTGGTTGTGGACGCGAGTTTGTACGCTGGAGCAGGGCGGCTTCCTTTAACTCTTCACTGGGTTTTTTCCCGCACTTTGAAACCATACCATCAGGGTCCCAATTTTGTCTCCGACCGAAGGAGATGAGAGGCGGGAGGACCTGAAGATGACTGTAGGGAAAGGACAAGGGGCTTCCCCTCTGGGAGAAGTAGGGGCGGGGTGAGGACGTCGGGACCCGGCGACAGGTGAAGGCTCTTGGATGGAGGACGTGTGTCTCCAGGAGGCGGGGCTCTGGTCTTTAAAATATTTTTTAAGTTATATTTATTAATGAGAGAGAGGGGAAAAAAAACCCAGAGCACCACTCCGGCACCTGGGATTCCTTGGGGACCTTATGCTTGAGGCTCCAACTGCTGGATCCTCTGCACCACCTCCTCCTGGGTCGCCATCTTTTTAAAATATATATATATTTTCCCTTTTGTTGCCCTTGTTTTTTTTTATTATTGTTTTGTTATTGATGTCGTTGTTGTTGGATAGGACAGAGGGAAATGGAGAGAGGAGAGGAGGGGAAGACAAGAGGGGGAAAGACACCTGCAGACCTGCTTCACCGCCTATGAAGCGACTCCCCTGCAGGTGCGGAGCCCAAGTTCGAACCGGGATCCTTACGCGGGTCCTTGTGCTTCGCACCACCTGCGCTTAACCCGCTGCGCTACTGCCTGGCTCACCCCCCCCCCCCCTTTTAAAGTGTTACTTCGGAACCACATACACGGTATTCTCACTTTTCCTCCCGTCACTTACCTGGTAAAAAGGATTGCGCCTTGTACGGATGGGTTTGCTTAGGCAGGCGTGTGACCCCCTCGCTGAGACTAGATTTTCATTGCTAGAGTTTAGGGCTGCTTGCAATAGGATTGTAGAGAAGTCCACCGCTAAGTTTTCTAATGTTTGCACGAACTCCGCAGTTCGTGATACAGTAGTATGTGTACTTGTTGTAAATTTTTTTTTTTTTTTTGGTATTTATAGGATAGTGACAAAGAAATTGAGAGGAGAGGGGGAGATAGCGAGAAAAGGGCAAAGACACTTGCATCACTGCTTCACCCCTCGTGAAGCTATTCCCCGGCAGGTGGAGACCGAGGGCTTGAACCCGGGTCCTTGCGCACTGTAATGTGTGTGCTCAACCAGGTGAATCACCACCTGGCCCCCTTGTAAAGAATTTCTGGCTAAAGCAGCAAGATCTAGTCTAGTAATAACTAGACTTTCAAACTAAGGAGGAGCCTACACATACCTTCGAAAAGCAGAAGTATACGACTTGTTTTCTTTATGGGGGGGAATTACGATACTGTGGCTATTAAAGTGGCGAACAAATTGAAGAATATGTTAAGTTTCTGTTATAGGAAAGTAAAGATAAAACTTTTTTACGCTAAGAACCCTTCAGAGTGTGTTAATGTCCAAGGGCTCCTGTCTTATAAGAGTTTAAGGTAGAATTAAGGACAGCAGTTGAATGTGATCGTTACATATATTGTTAAGTTCTAGATAGTGACATATGTAATAAGTTAAAAGTCAAAATTATGGGGCACAGCGGGATAAGCACACGTGGCGCAAAGCGCAAGGATGGGCATGCCGGTTTGAGCCCCCGGCTCCCCACCTGCAGGGGAGTCACTTCACAGGCGGTGAAGCAGGTCTGCAGGTGTCTGTCTTTCTCTTCCCCTCACTGCCTTCCCCTCCTCTCTCCATTTCTCTCTGTCCTATCCAACAACAACAACAATCATAACTACAACAATAAAACAACAAGGGCAACAAAGAGAAATATTTTTTAAAAGTCAAAATTATGAAAGAAAAGGCTACAGATTGTGGAGGCTTATGCTGCGGTGCCACCCTTTTAAGATTCTGGACTTATGTTGAGATAGATTAATTTACTTAATATATTTTTAACGTGTTTTAGAACTGTGGAACCTCTGGAGTATTACAGGAGATTTCTGGTGAGTAAAGGTGGTTGTGCCTTTCTGATAACATTATATGCTTCCTTCAAAACAGTGCTCAAGCAATTAAAATAATTTTAACAGTTAATAATTAAAATGAATTAATGTGCTTTTCCTTATGTGTTCGTATAAATATCATTTAGAAAGAGAACTGCCGTCCGGATGGAAGAGAACTTGGTGAATTCAGAACCACAACTGTCAACATAGGTAAAGTTGTCTTGAGTTCTGGAATATTGAAGTTGCTTTAGTCTTAAAAATAGTTTTTGTATTTTTATTATCAGTAAAGAATTAGTAAGTTTTTAAAAAAATTTTTTTTTTATATTTTATTTATTCCCTTTTGTTGCCCTTGTTGTTTTATTGTTGTAGTTATTATTGTTGTTGTCGTTGTTGGATAGGACAGAGAGAAATGGAGAGAGGAGGGGAAGACAGAGAGGAGGAGAGAAAGATAGACACCTGCAGACCTGCTTCACCGCCTGTGAAGTGACTCCCCTGCAGGTGGGGAGCCGGGGTTCGAACCGGGATCCTTATGCCGGTCCTTGTGCTTTGCGCCACCTGCGCTTAACCCGCTGCGCTACAGCCCGACTCCCAGTAAGTTTTTTTTAATATTTATTTTCCCTTTTGTTGCCCTTGTTTTATTGTTGTAGTTATTATTGTTGTCGTCGTTGTTGGATAGGACAGAGAAATGGAGAGAGGAGGGGAAGACAGAGATGGGGAGAGAAAGACAGACACCTGCAGACCTGCTTCACTGCTTGTGAAGAGACTCCCGTGCAGATGGGGAGCCGGGGGCTCAAACCGGCATCCTTACGCAGGTCCTTGCCCTTCGCCAGGTGCGTGCTTAACCTGCTGCGCTACCCGGCATCTCCCAAGGTTTTTTTTTTTTCCTTCTAACTCACTATCCCCTCAGTTGTTTTCAGTTTAAGTAAATTTGGGTTTTTTTGGTTTTATTTTTGCCTCCAAGGTTATCGCTGGGGCTTGGTGCCTGCACTACAAATGCACTGCTCCCGAAGGCCATTTTTTTTCCCATTTTTGTTGCCCTTATTGTTATTGCTTTTTTGTTGTTGTTGTTATATAGGACAGAGAGAAGTAGAGAGGAAGGTGGCGAACTGGGAGCTCTAACTGGGATCCTTATGCCAGTCTTTGTGCTTTCTGCCATGTGCACCTAACCCACTGCACTACCGCCCCCCCCCCCCAATTTGGAAGTGTTTTTATCTCATCCTTCCAAAGCTACAAGATATGGTTTTATTGGGTTGTTGGAAAATCATGACGTTTTTTTGCATAGAGAGATATAGAAAAAATACATGACTTTTTCCAATAACCCAGTATTTTAGACCAACAAACCTCTGGGATTTTCCAGTTTTATCTATTTGACTTTACTAGGTTTTATTTAGCCTTTGAGCCACCAAGTGTTTCAGCCAAATTCTACCATGTGTGAGATCCTGAATGGTTCTGTGTTCAGCAAATTTCACCTGTAGAGCAGTCTGTATAAAAATGATTAATTCAAATCCAAGGGCAGGTGACTAGTTCTTCAGTACATTAACTTTAAATGGTGAAATTTAAAAGGAATCTAGATAGGAACATATTTTCATTAGCAACTAAGATGTAGTAAAGACGAAATCTAATGTAGAAAATGAAAACACTGAATTCTTGTTTATATTTTTAGGTTCAATTAGTACTGCAGATGGCTCTGCGTTAGTGAAGCTGGGAAATACTACAGTGATTTGTGGAATTAAAGCGGTAGGTTATAAATATGTTTTACTGAAATAAATTACCAAATTCATATTTTAGGCTACTGAAAAATTAGAACGAAGAGTTGAATAGTAATTAATTTTTTTATTTTCCCTTTTGTTGCCCGTTTTTTATTGTTGTTGTAGTTATTATTGTTATTGATGTCATCATTATTAGGACAGAGAGAAATGGAGAGAGGAGGGGAAGACAGGGGGAGAGAAAGAGAGATGCCTGCAGACCTGCTTCACCGCTTGTGAAGCGACTCCCTGTGTAGGTGGGGAGCCGAGGGCTCGAACCCAGATCCTCATGCCAGTCCTAGCGCTTTGCACCACGGGTGCTTAACCCGCTGCGCTACGGCCCGACTGCCAGTAATTAATTTTGTTTTTGACACCTGCAGACCTTTTTCACCACCTGTGAATCGACTCCCCTGCAGGTGGGGAGCCAGGGGCTCTAACTGGAATCCTTACCGGTCCTTGCGCTTTGTGCCACGTGCGTTTAACCGCTGTGCTACCGCAGACTCCCCAGTAATTAATGTTTTAAAAATATCCCCAGGTAATTTTGCAAAGTAACACTGTATTGTAGCATGCTATCCTATACTGCCTTCTTAACTTGCAGAGCTAATGTGAAGATGGACACCAATTATCCATGGAGCCCTTGGTAGGACTCTGAAAGCTTAGTAGATGCTTAGGTCATAATTAGCAAAGGTGATGTTTACTAGAGATTACCGTAACTGTTAAGTGGTCTTCACAAGTTTATATTACTTCCTTCATATGAAACATTTGCTTACTTCTGCAGGAATTTGCAGTACCACCAACAGATACCCCCACTAAGGGATATGTTGGTAAGTTTTTACAGTTTTAACACATTTAATAATATTTTAATTAAGTGACCCAGGAGGTGGTGCAGTGGCTAAAGCATTGGACTCTCAAGAATGAGATCTTGTGTTTGATCCCTGGCAGCACGTGTCCCAGAGTGATGCTCTGGTTCTTTCTCTCATCAATAAATAAAATCTTTCAAAAGTAATATTATAATGAGGTTTTAGTAGTTGAAGAGTGTAAGATCCAGGAATGATGCAGATATTCCTAAACAGCTGTGAAAAGGCATAACTGCAAGATTGCATTTCATAAATTTGATTAGACTTGTTTGATCAGTTTTTCCTTCCTCACCCCTGATCAATTTTGTGTATATATATTATCATTAACCAAGAAAATAAAACTTTTCAGCAGACAGATGTCATTGCAGACTTTCCTGTTGCATAAGGATTTGTTAATACGAGTGTTTTTTGTTTGTTTTGTTTTTTAACTTTTACAATGTGTTTGTTATGGTGGGAACCAAAATTTGAGTAGGATGATTATCTTCTGTTACAGGTTGAGGTAATTTGAAAGAAATCTAGAAAATCTGTGCAGAATTTAGGAGGACTAAGGCATTCAGTAGGTTCTTTTTCTTGTGTGTAGAAAAAGGTGGAAACTAAATTTTTTTTTTTATCTAAATCTCGGAGACCAAAAGAACATAGTTGAAATATACTACTTTCAGTTGAGAAACTTTCCCACTGGGAGGGAGAAGCCTAATTATGGCAACAGTAACCTTTGCACTGGATAATCCCTTGAATGCTGCCTTAAACTAGAAGGCGAAGTTTAGTTCATAGCTATAGAGTGTTTCTTTCAGTTCCTAATGTGGATCTACCACCTCTGTGTTCATCGAGATTTCGGTCTGGACCTCCTGGAGAAGAAGCCCAAGTGGCTAGCCAGTTCATTGCAGATGTTATTGAAAAGTAAGATAACATAATATATGGCACTCATTAACTTTGGGAGTTATAAATTTGTTTTTTACTTTTGGCTTATTCTTTGTCACTAAATCAAGTTCACAGATAATTCAGAAAGAAGACTTATGCATATCTCCAGGCAAGGTAAGAGGAATTTAATATATATGAGCTTTCTTTAATTCTAAGGTTTTTCTTTCTATTTTATGTGGGAAACTAAACAGCATAACCACTGTAGCCTTAAATATGATTGTCTTGTATTGTTAGATGGAATTCAGTAGAAAGGCAATAAACTGTGTTGTTCTTAAAGAACCAATTAACTTATTGCCTGAAGGGGGGGTACCTTTGAAGCTGATGTAAAACCCTATTATAGAGAATAATAGCGGCCAGGTGGTGGCGCACCTGATGAAGCTACTGTACACACTACAGTCCGCAGAGACCCAAGTTCAAGCCCCTGGTCCCCATCTGCTGGGCAAAAACTTCATGCATGGTGAATAGGGCTGCAGGTGTCACTCTTCCTTTTTCCTTCTCTATCTCCCCCTCCCTGCTCAATACTCAAATAATTTTTTAAAATTTATTCACTTTTGTTGCCCATGTTTTATTGTTGTAATTATTATTGTTGTTATTGATGTCGTCCTTGTTGGATAGGACAGAGAGGAGGGGAAGATGGGGAGAGAAAGATAGACACCTGCAGACCTGCTTCACTGCCTGTGAAGCGACTCCTCTGCAGGTGGGGAGCCAGGGGCTCAAACCGGGATCCTTACGCCAGTCCTTGCGCTTTGCACCACCTGCGCTTAACCTGCCACGCTACCAAACGTATACATTTTTTTTACAAAAAGAATAATGAAGTGGGCGGGGTCGGGAGGTAGTACAGCAGGTTAAGGGCACGTGACGCAAAGCACAAGGATCCCAGTTCAAGCCCCTGGCTCCCCACCTGCAGGGGGTTGCTTCACAAGTGGTGAAGCAGTTTTACAGGTGTCTTATCTTTCTCTGCTCTCTGTCTTCCCCTCCTTTCTCCATTTCTTTCTGTCCTATCCAACAGTAATCTCAATGGCAACAATAACAAGGGCAACAAAATGGGAAAAAATGGCCTCCAGGAGCAGTGTATTCATAGTGTAGGCACTAAGCCCCAGCAATAACCCTGGAGGCAAAAAAAAAATGAAGCCATATATTACTTATAGCAGATTATTAATTTCTAATCACTTCTGTTTAAGATGAATTTGCATGGTAAATTTGAAGCTTAGAACAAGGCTGGTTAGAAACTCGACTAAAGGGGGCTGGAGAGACAGCACAGTGATAATGCAAATGACTATGCCTGTGGTTCTGAAGTCCCAGGTTCTCTCCACAGCATGACCATAGGCCAGAGCTGGTGTCTCTCTCTCTCTCTAAAATATTTAAAAAAAAACTAGAAAGTTTTTCCTATTTTATACTGATTTGTTAGCATTGTGATATCTTAAGTATTTTATGTTAGTAGGTTTTGTGGGAAAGTGTTTCACCTGAGACTTGTTAAGTAAAAGTATTTTCCTTATTTACTAACTTAGCAACAAGAGTGGAAATTCATTCTGCATCTAAATTTCCATTGAAGGAGCTGTTATTGTCACTTGTCAGTCTGCTAAGCCACATTTTAGCAAGCCTACTTTTTAAAAAAATTTTTAAATATATTTATTTTATTTATTCCCTTTTGTTGCCCTTGTTTTATTGTTGTAGTTATTGTTGTTGTCGTTGTTGCATAGGACAGAGAGAAATGGAGAGAGGGAGGGGAAGACAGAGAGGAGGAAAGAAAGATAGACACCTGCAGACCTGCTTCACCGCCTGTGAAGCGACTCCCCTGCAGGTGGGGAGCCGGGGTTCGAACCGGGATCCTTATGCTGGTCCTTGTGCTTTGCGCCACCTGCGCTTAGCCCACTGCACTACAGCCCGACTCCCCCCCCCTTTTTTTTTTTATCAAGTTATTTATCTAAGCAAGAGTTCTCTGACTCATATAAATTAAATACCATGTTCTACCCAGTAGGAGGTTTTAAGTTTTATGTATACTCTTATTTCAGCTTGCTTGGGTTCTATACTGTGATCTCATTTGCCTTGACTATGATGGAAACATTTTGGATGCCTGCACATTTGCCTTGTTAGCAGCTTTAAAAAACGGTAAGGAACTTAATTAAAAGACAACATTCCTGCATATTGTTCAGGATGTTCTGTTTTGTGATACCCATACTTTTAAAAGGTTTTTACCAAGATTAATCTACTCATTTACTTGTGCTTTACTTAAATGTACTTTATACATTTGCCTTTTTGTAGTACAGTTACCTGAAGTTACTATAAATGAAGAGACTGCTTTAGCAGAAGTTAATTTAAAGAAGAAAAGTTATTTGAATATTAGAACTCATCCAGTTGCAACTTCCTTTGCCGTGTTTGATGAGTAAGTTTATAAAACATCTATTTAAGGTAATGGATTATTTTTTTAGCTAACTTCAGGAAGTGGCTAAGACATCAGATACATTCTAATGTGTCATGGTTTATACTTGTCATCTCTGGATCTTTTTTAATACTTGCCCTTGTTTTGTTGGTTATTGTTATCGATGTTATTGTTGTTGGATAGGACATAGGGAAATGGAAAGAGGAGAGAAGACAGGGGGAGAGAAAGACAGAGACACCTGTAGATCTGCTTGTGAAGCAACCCCCCTGCAGGTGGAGAGCCAGGGGCTCAAACTGGGACCCTTCCACCAGTCCTTGCGCTTTGCACCACCTGCGCTTAACCCACTGTGCTACTGCTTCTTTTTGTTTTTTTTTTGCCACCAGGTTTATCGCTGGATTTCAGTGCCTGCATAGCTATACCTTACCTGGTGCTTTTTTTTTTTTTCTCCATAAACCATGCTCAGTTCTGGTTTATGGAGGTGTGGGGTATTGAATTTGAGACCTGGGAGACTCAGGCATGAGTCTCTTTGCATAACCATTAATGCTATCTCCCCCCACCAGGCTATTTTTCTCACCCTTCTAATAGAGACAGAAATAGACACCTACAACACTGCTTCACCATAGGTTGGATACTAGGTTCTTGCACATGGTAATATACATACAACTAGGTGTGCCACTATCCGACCCTTACATTTACTTTTAAAAAAGAGATCAGGCATTTAAACCCCACTGTGCATTGTATAATTTTTGCCTTACAGTGGCCTTGTCCAGTGTGGTACCTCTGGCCCCTTTGTTATTAATCCCACTTTCAAAAGCATTTTGATTTTGATTAGTTCTGTGCTCTGTACCTATCTCTTGGCTTGCTTATACCTGTGATGTTAATTTTTCAGTTATTTACTAGTTACCTTGATCTGTCTTCAGCATTTGCCAAGGCCATTCACATATTCATAAACCGAAGGATGAGTCTTACAGGTCATTTCTGTCAGGTGTTGACAACATTTTTTAGTTTTCTGTCAGCTCTAGATTTTTTGATCTAATATAAATATTAGATCAAATTAAAATGCAGATAGTAAGATTAGTACTTTTCTGAAATGTGTTTCAAGGATTGACAATTTACACATTTTATTTTTCCTTAACTAGCACTCTGCTCATAGTTGACCCCACTGGAGAGGAGGAACATCTAGCAACTGGAACCTTAACAATAGTAATGGATGAAGCAGGCAAGCTATGCTGTCTTCACAAACCAGGCATGTTCTTCCATTTCAGTCCCAAACATAGATGAAAATTCAGTCTGAATTTTGACTAGGGAATGTGGGAATGTCTTACTCTTTATAAAGTATGTCTCTTTTAATTTCATCTCATATTGTTTTTAATATTGTATCTCACTAATCCTTAAACTTAGGCTGTTCATCAGAATCACTGGGAGGCTTTGTTAATATGTAATTTGATACCACACACCTAGTTTTGTTTTATAACATGGCATGACATAAATCTTTTACAATAAATATTACTGAGCTGTTAAAAAGTGTTGACACCTTTAAATAATATTTTTTCAGGTGGAAGTGGACTGACTGGAGCTAAACTTCAGGATTGTATGAGCCGAGCAGTTACACGACACAAAGAAGTAAAAAAACTGATGGATGAAGTAATCAAGAGTATAAAACCCAAATAAACAGCCACATTTTCAAAACAATTGTAAAAATTTTATTTGTTACACTGTGCACAAACCTTTTATACTAAATAAATATCAAACTACATTCTTCTGAAAGAGGTTTCTAGTATTTCTTGGATCACTTCCATATGTATTATGTACAGTGAGAAACATTTTTTATTAAGAATGACTTGGGCAAACCAATCCTACTGTTTCTTAAACCGTTTCTTTGTATTTAAAAAGTACAGGGTTGTGCTTCTGTATAAAGTTTACGCATCTAGCATTGTAAAATACTGACATCTTAAAAAAAATAGTAGAAATAATTCTTTTGATTCAATGCTCTTTTTTTTCTTTTTAAAGAGGAAAAAAAAACTGATGCAAGACTCAGAATTTTGGAGTGGTGGGTGTGCCTCTCTTCATTTTACTTTTTGGCTGGCTGCCTGTATGCCGACGCCGATGTAGCTGAGCTGTTTGTGCTGCTGCTGCTGCCGCTGCCATAGCCATTTGATGCTGCAAGAATCGCAACTGCTGTAAAAGGAAGGGGGGAAAGTCACGGCATGGTAAATGTAGGCAGGTTTGGGAAGGTGCTTTTCCTGAGAGTGATGGAAATAACAAAATTGAAAGGGAGAAAGCACCAAGGTAACAAAAAGAAACTATTTCACAGCGAGACAACGCACAGTCAAACAGCACCAGTGGCACAGAAGCCTGCTGAGGGCTTTGAGACAGTTATTGGTAAACTTTATTGTAAGTATTTCCGTTACTTTGCCCTGCCAGTCTATATTGCAGTAACTCAGCAACTTCAGTTACCATTTGTTGTATGTTATTTAAAGCAATATAATACTAAGTTGACAGATATAAAAGTGTTGGCACATAGTCAACTATAGTGTGCTGACTTCCTAAAATAAAGTAATAACATAGGCCTAAAACTTGTATGACAATTACTAAAAAGGAATACTGGTATACTTCTTCCCTGTCTCTGTGGTACATCAAAAAGTTTTAACCATGGCACTTACAACTGTAGTTCAAAATACACTGAAAACTAGACAGATGTATGTTAATGTGCCACCAGCACTTCGTAAAAAAATTTGTAAGAAAAAGAATATGGCTTATTATACAAAATTGTGTTCAGTGCTCCAAATCAACTGGCTAAAATGTCAGGCAGTAAAATCTGCGAAGTGGTTCACCAATTACTGTGTATAGTCTTAAAAACAGTAAAATAAGATATTTTTAGGTACATTTGGAGCAAGCATCTTAAAATGTAATTAATTAGAGTGAAGTTGCTGGATTACTTGTATCTGCTGCTGCTGCTGTTGAAAGGCAGAAGAGAGCTGGAATCTCTGCTGAGGAAGGCTTTGCTCAGGTCTGTTCTCGGCAGAGCCAAGCTGAGACAACACTACAGAGAGGAGAAGGGGAAAGCAGGCCAGTCAAATAGTTTGAAGGCTACTAGGGTTAGAAAAGGACAACACAGAAAATGAAATAATAGAAAAGTTATCAGTATGATTAATCCTAAGTATCAAAACACAGACATTTCAGAATAATTATATAGTCTCCTGCTACTCAAGGGTAGTGCTAATTACAGAACTTCCTGGATATGAAAGGAAGTATTTTAGTGCTAAAGTACTGTTCCCCTCTCTTCAGTCTCAATTGATAGCTGATACTAGTACTGTTTTGTCCAGAAGACTTTCTTACACAATGTGAAACAAAGTACATTGTTTTAAAATATAAGCAGTTAAGTAGGAAAGGGGAGCAGGGCAGAAGAAATTCAAACTACTATAAGGACAAAAATCGGTGGACAGACAAGTGCTTTTTAACAGAAGATGTTGCAATGAATATCAGACTAACAACCAAGGTGAGCTGAGACTGCATTCTTCCTTTTAATGCTGACTGGAGCCAGAGTAGTCAGTTCAACCCTCATGTGCTACAGAGGAGAAAATTTCTAAGATCTAAACAGTTTGAGTGGATCTTCTCTAGTTTAAAATTTAGAGCCAGAATAGGCTGATTTTTCTTCAGTGTTTCTATTAAATTGTACTGATACCTCAGGAAATTTATAACTTGAGTGATAAAGGTTTATAATTACAAATTTCCATTTGGAAAATGAAATTCACTCTAAATTAAAACTTTATGTAAGACCACAGAGTATCTTAAAGGACTTCTTAATCCAGACACTGGAATTGTATAAGGTTCTAAAGGCATCACAGTGAATTGTAGGACAGGTGGTAGCGTATCTGGTTAAGTGCACATTACAGTTAATTCTCAGAGAGACCATTCAATTCTAAATTCCTACCCCAACTTTGTACATTTGTTTACTGCTTTAAATTTGAAGTTACAGTTACTGTCTCCAGTTAGAAAAGATGATCTTCACTAAGGGTAAATCTTTGGTTGACTATTACAGAAAGTGGAGAATACCGGTGTGTATAATGTTTTCACCATTTTATGCAATCACAACTTTTTGAATTGTCAAAGTGGTTTACTTTTTGAACTGTCAAAGTTAGATTGTTGACCATCAGGATTTAATTCATGCCAACTACAAGCTAGTCTAGAAAAATGTAATCTCAACTCAGAAAAACCAACACCAACAACTCTTGTATAAAACTACTGTAATAGATCAGAGCACTTTTAGCTAGACAGCTGTTGATGAGCAGATCTAAAAGTGCCATCAATTAATTGACATAGGTCACATATTAAATATAATTTTTTCCCTAGTTACTGACCACAAGAGGATAGAAATAATTAAAATGCTAAATTCAGCATGTGAAATTATGAGGATACCAACCAGCTGCCTGTGACTGCATAAAGCTTCCTACTCCAGCAAGGTTAATAACAGCAGCATGCTGAGTAGATAAGGCCTGTTCTTGACTGGTTGAACCTTGTTCAGAACCCTGGATAAAAGAAAAAAAAAGATATATGACTTGTGAAAAAAAAATTGAGTTGGTGAGAAAAACTTCTGTATAAGAGAAGTTAATGCATCACATCAAATTGATGGGGTTTACAATCAACAATATTTATAAACCTTTCCCATACTTGGGAGCTACACTCTTCCCTGATCCAGCTTTCTGGTCCTCCTTCCAGCCATGACATCACCTCCCCAGACAATAGCTAGGATCCACCTATATATCAGATTTCAGGTTCAGGCAAAAAAAACAAACAAAAACAAACCCAGAACACTCTAGTATAGACACAGGCCCTTTGGAATGTAACTAAAATATGCCTACTAGCTATCTACAAAATGGAGACCCCCCCCAACTCATCTGCACTATTCCTGCCTTTAGTTTCATGATTAATCAACAATTTGTTTGGCCTTGTATGTTAACTCTCTTTTCAACCACCAGGTTCCAGATGCCAACCAGACTTCCCTGGACAGACAACCCCACCAATGTGTCATGGAGCTCTGCTTCCTCAGACCCCTTCCCCACTAGGGAAAGAGACAGGCAGGGAGTATGGATCAACCTGTCAACGCCCATGTTCAGTGGGAAAGCAATTACAGAAGCCAGACCTTCAACCTTCTGCATCCCACAATGACCTTGGGTCCATATTTCCAGAGGGTTAAATAGGAAAGCTATCAGGGGAGGGGATGGGATATGGAGTTCTGGTGGTGGGAATTGTGTGGAGTTGTGACCCTCTTATCCTATGGTTTAGTCAATGTTTCCTTTTTATAAATAAAACATTTTTTTAAAAAGTTAATGTTAGATGATCTTGTAGCTAGAATAAAATTAAGGGAAGGATTTCAAAGGTATACAGAACCAACAGGAATAAAATTAAAAAAAAAATTTCTCAGAACTGATTCTGTATTTTACTATTTTCATGCCCCCCCCTTCTTTTTATACTATGACTCCTACAAGGCTTCAAATACATCTTTTAACAGCTTGGTACACTTTGCAACATAGTACTGGGATTTCTAGTGGATGCAGCAAATCAAGCAAAGAAAATAAATGCATATAGATTGTAGTTTTATTTATTTTTAAACAGAACACTGCTCAATTTTGGCTTACAGTGGTACAGGGATTGAACTTGTGGCCTTTAAATGTGCCGCAGGCATCAAAGTCTTTTTGCATAACCTTCATGCTATCTCCCCAGCCCCAAGACATAAAGGCTGGAAAGGAAAACCTTTGTTTGCAAGTAATACAACTATATAAAAAGAAAATTCCAAATAATCTGTAAACCAAAAGGGTTGGAGAGACAGTATAATGTTTATGCCAATGACTTTCATACTTAAGACTATGAACACTACAGGTTCAATCCCCAGCACCACCACAAACTAGAGCAGAGCTGTGTCCTGATAAAACAAATAAAAAACAAGTGTTCTTAGCACTAGTAAATGAGCTCTGTAAGACAGAGGATTACAAGATGAACAGTTTAAAGACTAATTCTGTATTCTGACAAGGACTATGTGGGAAACTAAAATAAAACCATTTATTACCTACTCAAACCAACTGAGGTCTGTATGCTAGAAACCAGCTATTTTGGTCTAGAGACACTAATATATTTATAAAATACTCTATCTAGCAACATCATCATACTTATTTCTTTCTTTTTTAAATACTTTATTTTAATGAGAGAGGTATATATAGATACAGAGAGGCATAAACAGAGTACTACTTAGCTCTGGTTTATGGTGGTGCTGTGGCTTGAACCTTGAAGCCTCAGGCAGGAGAGTGTTTACATATCCATTATGTTAATCTGCCCTGCCCCATTTTCAATGTTTACAGAGGCTCTGAAACTGAAAATTAAAGCTCTTAACTATGCTTGGCATTTTTTTTTTTTTTAATTGGGAGTCTATCATGAAAGGTAAATAAATAAAGGTTAAAAAAAAAAAAAAAACAAATACCTGCTCCACTGGCTGCTGAGGACTTGAAGTCACGGGTTGCTGAGGTGGTTGTGATGTGAACGGAGAAAGTTGCTGCTGCTGCTGCTGCTGTAATGTGTTGAAAATAAGTGGGCCACCTGGGAGCTATTAAGAGTTTAGACAAGAATGGATTATTCGGCTTCACATAATTTAAATTTTTTGGTCTTGGAAAAAGGCATAAAACCAATTTTAAGTACTATTACTTTAGGCTCACAACTATGCAGCTAGCTTTTTCAATAGCAACCTTTTTACTTCAATGTATTAGTTAGCTAACTATATAAATAGATGTGTTGACTTTAATGAACCCATGTCAATGCAAAATAGCACTACAAAGTCTAAGAGAAGCTGGTGGGAATTAAAGGTATATGTAAAAAAGGTGATGTTTCAAAAATATGCTGTTGCTTTTTAAAACTCAGAAATGCATAGATTAGTATTATAACATAGTGAAGAATTTAATATACATACAAATTGAGAGGGAAGAGGGGAGGCAAGAAGAAGGAAACACTTGTAGCACTGCTTCATTGTGAAGTGTCTGCAAGTGGGGACAGGGTCTTGAACCAGGGTCCTTGTGCATGGCGTGCTCTACCAGGCATACCACCCGTCAAAGTACTTTTTCATCTTTAAAAAAAATTTTTTTTTTTTTTACTTATTTATTCCCTTGTCCTTGTTTTATTGTTGTAGTTATTATTGATGTCATTGTTGGATAGGACAGAGAGAAATGGAGGGGAAGACAGAGAGGGGGAGAGAAAGATAAGACACCTGCAGACCTACTTCACTGCTTGTGAAGTGACTCCCCTGCAGGTGGGGAGCTGGGGGCTCGAACCGGGATCCTTTTGCCAGTCCTTGCGCTTTGCGCCACCTGTGCTTAACCTGCTGTGCTACCGCCCAACTCCCCACTTTTTCATCTTTAAGTTTAGTTAACCAGCTGGGCAAGTCAGCAGTACTTCTTCCTTAAGACTGTCAATGCACACATTTAGATTCTGTTAATTAACTGTTTAACTATTTCCAACTTTTGTTTTTCAAAATTTCTTTATTGGGGGATTAATGGTTTACATTCGACAGTAAATACAATAGTTTATACATGCATAACATTTCTCAGTTTTCTACATAACAATACAACCCCCACTAGGAATTTAATAATTTTAGTTTGTCATTTGAGATTTTTTTTTTTCCTCCAAGGTTATCGTTGGGGCTCAGTACCAGCACTATGAAGATAGTGCTCCTGGTGTCCAGTTTTTTTTTTTTTTTTTACTGGATAGGACAGAAATTGAGGAGAGGGAGAGAGATAGAGAGGGAGACACCTGCAGAGCTGCTTCACCGATTGTGGGGAACCAGGGGCTCGAACTGGGATCCTTGCACTTTGCACCATGTGAGCTTAATCCAGCGCACCACTGCCTAGCCCCTTGAGCTTTCAATGATAATCTTTCCCTCTATCCATTTTTGAGTCTGAAAACAATAAAAAAACCCACTGATATCTCACTATGTTACTTTTAAAAAATATGGTAATTCTAATTTATACATTTACTTATTGGATAGAGACAGAGAAATCAAGAGGGAAAGGGAGAGATAGAAAGGTACAGAGACAGCGTTTTTGAAGCTTTCCCCTTTTAGGTGGGGACTGGGAACTTGGGTCCTTGCACACTGTAATGTGTGCACTTAAGCAGGTGCACCACCACCCGGCCCTGGTAATTCTATTTTTAATGGGGGAAATGTTGGCTTCTTGTTTTTTTCCCCACCAGGATTATTACTGGGGCTCTGTGCTTGCACTGCAACTGAACCATTCCTGGCAGTCCTTTTTTTTTTTTTTTTTTAGTACAAGAAAAGGAAGAGAGGGAGGAAGAGAAATACGGGGGGGGGGGGGAGGCGGGAGAGAGGGAGAGGGAGAGAATTGCAGCACTGCTCAACTGTTTTCAAACTACAGGTGGGGACTGGGGCCTTGAACCGGGGTCCTTGTGTATGGTAGCTATCCCAGCCCTAGGGAAATGTTTTATGAGAAATACTTCATGAGACCAGTTGTTGGGACATGGGTACAATTTCACATGTTCCCAAAATATGTGCCAACACACCTCATACACCATCAAAGTTCCATTTTCTGCTACAATAGGTACATCTGAGCTCCCTTTGATGCTTTCCCCTGCCCCATAGTGTTAATGAGGGGTTTTAAAGATGCAAAAGAGTATATTTAATACCCATATTTGGTTTGTATTTACTGGCTGCTATTTTGAATATTTTGAATCCCAGTTAACTCAAATAAGAATTCTCAGAGATATCCAGAAAATTCCATACCCAAAATGAAAAGTATTCTTTTTTTTGCTTCCAGGGTTATTGCTGGGGCTCAGTGCCTGCATCACAAATCCACTGTTCTTGGAGGCTTTTTTTTTCCCCTTGTTGTCCTCTTTTTTTTAAAAAAAATCATTGTTGTGATTATTATTGTTGTTGTTATATATTGCTGATATTAAATAGGACAGAGAGAAAAAGAGAGAGGAGGGGAAAACAAAGACAAGACACATGCAGACCTGCTTCACCACTTGTGAAGTGAACCCCCTGCAGGTGGGGAACTGGGGACTTGAACTGGGATCCTTGTGCCAGTCCTTGCACTTTGTGCCATGTGTGCTTAACCCACTGCGCTACTGCCCGACCCCCGCCTTTAAGATTTTTTTTTTTTTAAATCTGTATTTATTTATTGGATAGAGACAGCCAGAAATCAAAAGGGAAGGGGATGATAGGAATGGAGAGAGACAAAGAGACACCTGCAGCCCTGCTTCACCACTTGCAAAGTTTTCCCCTTGCAGTTGGGGACCAGGGGCTCGAATCTGGGTCCTTGTGCACTGTAACATGTGCGCTCAACCTGGCATGCCACCACCTGGTCCCCAAAAGCATTCTTTCTAAATGCATCAGGGAACAAATAAATGGCATCCCCATTTTATTCTAAAGGAATTTAAGAGTACTCTGATGCTTCTAAGAGAAAAATCCCAAGCAAATATCAACTACAAAACTTAGTTGGGACAGTTAAGGAATTTTACTATTCTTAGTATTAAGAATAATTCTTGAGAAAAACTACAACAGGGGGCTGGGTGGTGGCACACCTGGTAGAGGGCAAAAATTACAATACACTAAACCCTAGGGCCCCATCAGCAGGGGGAAAGTTCATGGAGTGGTGAAGCAGTGTTGTAGGGTTCTTTCTCTCTTATCTACCCTTTCCCTATCAATTTTCCTGTCTCTACCCAACAAATATATACATACCCTGGGTGGCAATTAAATATTACAATGGCAGTATACAGAGAAAAAAAAATTCATGTGCTCTACAATGTCAAGGACCCAGGTTCAAGCCCCTAGTCCTCACCTACAGAGGGGAGCTTCAGGAGCAGTGAAGCAGTTCTGCAGGTGTCCCTCTACTCTCTCCCTCTCTGTCTCCTCCCCTCTTGATTTCTGTCTCTATCCAATAAATAAATAAACATGCTTGATTAGAAAATTAATGTGCTATGTGGTTTGTCCTACTGTAAGTAGACTGCTCTCTGGGAAATGTTATGCATGTACAAACTATTGCATTTTACTGCCAACTAGAAACCATTAATCCCCTAATAAATTAGGAAAAAAAAAAAAAGTAGATTGCTCTCAGTTACAGGCTGAAAATACTGACATTATGTGTACTGTTTAACAAATATTAACAAGTGAATAATTCTGGATCTAAGTATTTCCCAATAGCCCCAGATCTACCATTTTGTACTTCCAGATTTTTTTTTTTTCCCTCCAGGGATATTGCTGGGCTCGGTGCCTGCATCATGAATCCACTGCTCCTGGAGGCCATTTTTTCCCCTTTTTGTTGCCCTAGTTATTGCAGCCTCGTTGCGGTTATTATTGCCATTGTTGACGTTGTTTTTGTTGTTGGATAGGACAGAGAGAAATGGAGAGAGGAGGGGAAGACAGAGAGAGGGGGAGAGAAAGACAGACACCTGCAGACCTGCTTCACCGCCCATGAAGCGCCTCCCCTGCAGGCGGGGAGCCGGGGGCTCGAACCCGGATCCTCACGCCAGTCCCTGCGCTTTGCACCACGTGCGCTTAACCCACTGCGCCACCGCCCGACCCCCTATACTTCCAGATTTTTATTCCCATCTATCTTTTGCTGAATGTTCTCCAGATATTCCCACCCATTTTCCAAACTACTGGCTTATTATAGGACTCCATTCCTAAATTTACAAACAAAACAAAACCTAGCATCAGCACTCAATACCTCTTTTATGTGCTGACACTATAAATGTGTTAAGGAAAGTCTCATCATTAGACACACACTGTGATCTAACAGACACTGATTTTAAGTTCCTGGAACTGGGTTGAGAAATCATATTCTCCTCAGGAAAAATCTGCTATAAGCAATGATGTATACAAAACATGGTGTTGAATGAATACTTAGAGGCATATCTAATGCTTCTATTGTAAGCAGGCTCTTTTCTTGGTATTGGAAGAGCTTTACTTGAGTCAAACTAGGTGCGGAACATAGGATTACCAATTCTTTCTCCCTCTTCACTTGTTCATACAAAGGGACCATTCATAACCGTACCCTTAAAAAAGATTCTGAACAGACCCCAAGGTTTCAAGTGTGGACATAAATAAAAATACAAGAATATAAACTTTAACCAAAAACAGTGCTTCAGGCTTACCTGCAGTAGGTTTAAGGGCCTGAGATTTGAAGTGTTTTTTAAACCAAATGGAACACCTGTTAAGTAAAAGTAATGGTTATTATATGGCATTAAAATGGAAGTATTTTCTCTTTGGATGTGCTTACTTTTCTATACCTAAAGAATATTGAAGAAGCAAAAAACACTCATTAATATTTATCAAGAATGAGATCTTATTCAAAGTACAGTACAAGATGTACAACAAGCACATTTCAGAAACTGAGGCTTCATTACCACGAAGACTTGTGACTTGGTTGAAAGAAATATCTAGAAGCATGAAAGCACTGGGACTACGATAAAATGGAAGGTATGAGCATCTATTCACTTTTCTCAGTATACTCGTAATGTCTATGAATCGCTGTGATTCGTGTTATTTTCTTAAGTGCTAATATCAATAATACTAAAGAATGTTGAATTTTATACATGGAAATCAAAATTGAAGTCAGAAAACATTAATGATATTAATTCTGAATTCATTCCTCCAAATCTGTGATATAACAAAGACCTTGACATAGTGGACACACTGTTGAATGTAAAACATTAATCCCCCAATAAAGAAATAATAAAAAAAAAATAGTGGACAGTAGTCAGTAAGTTTTGCAGATTATATTGTTCCTCTTCATTGTTTTTTTTTGCTTAAAATATAAAACCATTCTTGCAGCTAAGACTCAGTAGCTAGAGTGTAGAACTTGCATGCCTGAAGTCCCACTTCAGTCTCTAGTACAGCATATGCCAGAGAGACATGACATTTTAGTCTCTCTTAAAATAAATCTTGAAAGGGACTCGCTGGTGGTGATATAACCGGTATGGTTAGTTACCATGCACAAGGGCCAGGATTCAAGTTCCCTGATCCCACCTGCAGTGGAGAAACTTTTTATCAGTGGCGAAGTAATGCTGCCACCCAACCAACCTGCCTGTCTGTCTGTCTGTCTGTCTGTCTGTCTATCTATCTATCTATCTATCTATCTATCTATCTTCCCCTTCAAAGAATAAGGGCCAGGCAGTGTCAAACCTGGTTAAGTGCACACATTACAGTGTGCAAGGACTCAGGTTCAAGCCCCTGGTCCCCACCTGCAGGTGGACAGCTTCACAAGCGGTAAAGCAGTGCTACAGGTGTCTCTCTCTCCCTCATCCTTCTCAATTTCTTTCGGTCTCCACTAAATAATTAATAAAAAGAAAAGAAAAAAAGGTATCTGTTAAAAAAATATATAAGATTTTTTTTTAGGCTAGGGAGATAGCATGTTTATCCAAAAAGGCTTTCATGCCTGATGTACGAAGGGTCCGGCCCCCAGTACCATCATCAGCCCAGAGCTGCTCAAATCAATAATAATAAAAAAAAATTGAAAACCAACAAAACATATCCATTTGAACACCAATTAAAAATGTATATAGTCTAGGCTGGGAGATGGCTCACCCGGCAGAGGGTTCACTTCACCATATGCAAGGACCCGGATTTTAGGCCCTTTGGTCACCAAATGGGAACATTTCACGGGGAAGGTTCATGAGCATTGTAGTAGTGCTCTTGTCCTGTAGTCCCTGATTCCCATTCTCTATCTTACAAGGAAAAGAAAAAAAGAAAAAAGGCCTCTAGAAGTGGAGAAATTGTACAGATGTGGAACCACAGTGATTAACACTGGTGGAAAACAAAAGTATCTAGTTCTATAAGCAGTTATTAAAAAACAGATGTGGCAGGAAACAGGGTTCAAATCCAGGCAGTTTAGCTCCCAAACCAAGGCTTTCAGCTGCTTTTACTTTTCCAGAACAATGTACTTTTACCCAGAGTAAAGCTACTGTGGCAACACAAAGACTACCAAAGTTAAATTTTATTATAATATTCAGAGGGCAGTGATAAATTTCTTACAGCTACAAGCTGATTGGTTTTCTTCGCTAAATGCTAATTTAAAAAATCAGAACTTCAATGGCTTTTAAAATGAAATAACTGTGACATAATATTATTTAAGGATGTGAAATGTCTTTATTGGTATCCTCAAAATGACACAACAGTCTGTGCTAAGAAATGACCAGTCTCTCTCACCTGCTTGAGAAGTTGCCTGCATTGTACCAGGCAATGCATTTGGTAGTAGGCCCCCTGAGGGGAGAAGGCCACTCAAGTTTATTCCAGCAGGAGTTATGGCACCAGTGTTACAGCCCAGCATAGGGTTTGAACCACTCATCAAAGTTTGAGCTCCACTGCAAAAGAAGACAGAGCACTAGACATCCGGTTGAAAATGAAAAACTAGTCACATAGTATTTCCTCAGACTAGAAAACAAACTACAAGGGGGTGTGCTGTGGTGCAACTGGTAGAGAGCACTCATTATCATGTGTTAAGAGTGTGGGTTCAAGTCCCCAGCCACCAAAGGCAGAGAGTGAGTGAGTGAGTGTCCCCTTCAACTCTTCCCTCAATTTATCTATTTAAAAAGAAAGAAAAGCTACTAAACCCAAACCTACATAATTAGACATTTGTCTGCAGTTTTGAGGATCAGTTTCATTTTTCTGAGGCAGTTAGCTAAAGTTAGGTACTGTCTATTTACTTGAGGTTTTAAAATATAACATAAAATAGTAAAGCACTAAGGGATTAAAAGATAAAAACAGCCAACAGGAGAATCCAAACTGCTGTCAATGTGTGAGAGCATGTAATAAGATATGTGATATCTAAAACTAAAACATACTTGTGAGAGCTGCTATCCATATCTCAATGATTTTGTTTCACTAAAATGCAATTTATCCTTCCGAGATCAGATGAGATCCGGCGTGTTCAGGGTGCTATGGCCATAGACACAATTTATCCTAAACTTTTAAGTAACCTAATTTAGACTATCAAGATTAAAAAAATATATATATATTTACATATCACATATATGTAAATATATATATATATCAACATTCATGCAAACTTACCAAACAGAGCCCACTACATTGATGAAGTTAAGTCCAGCAGAGTTTGCCATGACTTGGGTGGCTGTGGTTCCTGTTGTTATTGATGTTACCATGGTGGAAAGAGGAATGGTCGTTACAGGCATTGCCTGGCTCAGAGACCTTTGCTGCTGAGCAAACTGAGTTAACAAAGTGGGCTGAGGGGTGAAGCCTGAATCTTGGGGAGTAGGGGTGGCTGAAGGGGTAATAGGAGTTGAGCTCTGAGCATCAGGAGGGTGTGGGGTCGATGAAGGGGTTGGTGTAGGAGTAGATGACTTAGGAGTTCCAGATCCTGCTCATTGAGAAAAATAAAAATTGCTAGTTTGTTATAAATGGCCAGTCCTCTTTAAAATAAGGTTAATGGAATCTTACTTAGCACTGACAATTTGCTCCAGTTTTTTTTTTTTTTTAAAGCAGTTAACTGCAAGTGTTAATTTCTACACGATACACGAGTGTAGCAACACTCAATTACAATTAAGGATGCAGTATATCACCTAAAAATTCCATTAAAAGATGCTATTATGGCAACGGTAAAAATAGACAATCATATTCTTTCACAATACCCACTTAAAAAGTTAGTTTCCTACATGCTACCTTTGGCCTATAGAGTTTAAAAAATTCAAATTAATTTTTTTTGTTATTTATTATTTCACTATTTTAGGTCATCATTTAAAATATTTCTTATATTCTCTAACAGTCTGAGATAAAACTCTGAACATATTTAATTACATATGGTTAACAATCATATTTGGCACCTAACTGTACATATTTAATTCCTAACACATCAAGTTTATCCTGACAAACAAGTTTACAAAAACACAGCAATAAAGCAAATATTTGATAGATAATACTGCATCTTTAACAGTAACTGTGTACTTCTGTTTTAAAGGAGAATGTATAGAAAATTTGTAGTGAATGAAGTATGCACAGTTTATCAACTTTAAAAAAAAGACAAAAATAAAAAAACAAAAAAAAAAAAATAAAAAAATAAAACCAAAAGCTCTTGAGGTGTTTTCTTTTTTAGCTTTCATGTCCTGCAGAAAGAAAGGAAAGAAATGTGAATGTCCAGAAGCTGTCACTCAACCCTTACTTAAAGTAACAACTGTGTGCAGATTAACATAATCCATACCCACAACATAAGAAGTATGAATAAGACTTTCAGAAAATTTATAAATTTTTTTTCTTTGTGCAAAACAAGAAGGCAGAAAAATTACACCTTTTGAGCTATCAAGATGAAGATGCTTATACCTAATGTGGAAACTATTCTATCTCTGTGCAGTGTATTAAAGCTTTCAGCACAGACTAATTACCTCTTAAAAAAAAAAAAAAGCCTAAAAATACTGGGAAGTTTTTTTTTTTCTTGCAACTCAGTAGCTAGATGTCTCAGATATGTATTAATATAATAAAATTCTTCAAAATGCAGGTTAGAATTTTGGTATAACTATTCTTGATGTTAAAAAAAAGCAGTAAAAATTCCATTTTAGTAGGGGGTTGAACTGTTATATGGGAAACAGAAATGTTACACATGTACAAACTATTATATTTTATTGTTGACTGTAAAACATTAATTCCCCCCAATAAAGAAAAAAAATTACATTTTGGTAGTGTTTATGATTATCACCACAATTCACTGACAATAACATAAAAATGTGCTTGCTTCTGAAAAAGTTACTTATGGTGTATTGCATCACTGCCTTGGGACTTGCTGACTCTGGACACATTAAAAAAAAAGAGAGGACTGCAGCAACAACTGCTATGACAGTTTTGTTCATATCATCTGCATAGTTTACAGAGATGTAAAATGCTCCTAGAATACTCTAGAGTAAAAAATACTTTGGAATCTTACTGTTGTGTGTAACTACCCAATTAGACTCATTTCTCAGGAGATGTGAAGGTTGCAAGTCTATAAGAAAGGTCTACGAAAGTGCATACATACAGAAAAACATACAATTACAGTAAACACATGGTACATACAAGCAACAAAATATTTGCCTAAATTTTCTTCAGACTTATACATTTTGAATACATAATACATTTAGACTTCACTATTGTGCTGGTAAAAAAATAAATGCCTAAAATGAACACTAATGCAAAAACCATATTAACAATTAATGAAAACTTTATGACTCACTTTGTGATGAGCTGGCAGGTGACAAGGCAGCTGGAGAAAGCATGCCAACTTGATTAAGATCCACAGATGACTTCCTAGAAAGGCTTGGTGGCTTAGAAACAGGAGGAGGAGTTGGAGATTTAAGAAAGCTGCTGGCCTGTTGTGGTGTAAAATAGTTACCTAGAAGAAAATCATACAAGTTATTTCCTAGATTTACAATAGAAAATTTAGTGACCCGTGTATGAGTAAAAGTTCATCAACAGGTTACAGTATGGTGTTTGAAAGAATATCATAGAATGAAATACCTGTAGAACTATTTCCTGAGCTTGAGGGAAGTTTGATTGGTGGAGGTCGATGTTTTACTCCCTTCCCTAGTACAGAAGACTGAACTGACACAGTTTCAGGCTGCTACGAGAATGTGACATTAAGGATACTTGTTAAGATTGAGGTCAAATCAGGAATTCATAAAATTCATAAATACCACTACAACTTCTAGATCAAAGCACACAATTTAAAACTTTGCAAAGTACTTGTAGTCACATATATATGACAAAGAACATATTTCTAAGTGATAGGTTGAGAAGAAAAGGTGTTTGAGGGAGAAAGGTAGAGAAGTAAGTTGAAGGTGATGCTACCACATTCTGCCACACCTTTAAAAAAAAAAAAAACCATCATAAATTGAAGTTAGGAGATAAATGTCTTTAAAGGTAAAAGTAAAACCAAATAATCCCAATAACTATATATATATAAAAAAGTCTTTAACATCATGAATTTTCTTGAGAAACAATCTGGCACAAAATCAGTTTGGAAGAGGGGCCTGGTGGTGGCACACCTGGTCAAGTGCACACATTATAGTGAGCAAGGACGGGGGGGTTGAGCCCTCACCCCCCACTTGCAGAGGGAAAGCTTTGCAAATGGTGAAGCAGGGCTGTAGGTGTCTGTTTGTCTCTTTTCCTCTCTATAGCCCCCCCCTTCCCTTTCGATTTCTGTCTTTCTCTATCCAATAAATATAGATAATAAAAATTTTAAAAAGAAGTTGGGCAGTGAGTTAAGCGCACATGGCGCGAAGCTCAAGGACCAGCAGAAGGATCCCGGTTCAAGCCCCCAGCTCCCCACCTGCAGGGGAGTTGCTTCACAAGTGGTGAAGCAGGTCTGCAGGTGTCTATATTTCTCTCCCTGCTCTATCTTCCCCTCCTCTCTCCATTTCTTTCTGTCCTATCCAACAACGATGACATCAACAACAGCAATAATAACTACAACAATAAAAAAGGGCAACAAAAGGGAAAATAAATAAATAAACATAAAAAAATCAGTTTGGAATAATAAAGAAACCAAGCATACTTCTGTTTCTTTCCCTGGAGAAAGCTGATTCAAGCTGGTTGAACCACTGGAGCTGTGTGACATCTTGACTGGACATTTTGCTTCATTCTGAACCAATTCTTGGTACTGATTAACCACTCTGAAATAAAAGGTAAGGAATGACACAGGTTAAGCATTAAATACAGATTATAAATATAACATATATTGTGCTTTGGGAGGTGACATAGTAGATAAAGTGTTAGACCCTCAAGCATGAGCTTTAATTCCTAGACTCACATGTGCCAGGAGTAGTGGTCTAGTTCTCTCACTGACAAATAAATAAACCTTTAACCAAAATAAATAAATACACAGCTCAGGAGGTCATGAAATGGATTAAGCATTGGATTCTTGAGCATGAGACTCTGAGCCTGTTGCCCAACACTACACGTGTCAGAGTGACGATGTGTGGTTCTCTCCCTTTCTCATTAATAGATCTTTAAAAATGGACAAATAAAGGAAAAAATATAATTTTAATGAAGAATAGTTCTATCTAAGAAATAAAATTAAATTTGGACATGTTTTTAAGAGTACATTTGAAAAATCTTTCCAACATTTTGAAAGAAATACTTTCAGTACTTTGTTTTCAGTGTGTGGGGACCCTAGTCACCTGCCCCGCTGAACAGGTCCTTAAGACACTTTGCTCCCCCCCCCCCAGTACTTTACTTGTAAAATAAAAATTACAGTTATTTAATCAATGTCATTATAAGCTTTAATTTTTTTTCTAGGCCATTAGTATTATTGCTGGGGATCAGTGTCTGCAGGACTCCACTGTTTTTTTTTTTTTTTAATATTTTATTTTTTAATTAATGAGAAAGGAGAGAAAGAATCAGACATCACTCTGACACATGTGCTGCCAAGGATTGAACTCGGGACCTCATGCTTGAGAGTCCAATGCTTTATCCACTGCACCATCTCCTGACCACACGGCTCCATTGTTTTCAATGGTGTTTGTTTTTAATTTTATTTCTTTGATTAAGGGTGAGAGGCAGAGAGGGAGAGAGCAGCAGCACTGTTCCACTGCTTGTGAAGCTTCCCCCCTGCAGGCAGGGAGCCAGGGATTGAACCTGGGTCCTAGCACATGGTAACATGAGTATTCTATTGGGTCAACAACTACCACCACTCACTTCCATTCTAATTAAAACATCAGTTGAAATCAAATTTCTTAGCTTAAATATGTCTACTTTTACTATTTAAAATACAACTAAGTATTAAGTGTTATTCTTTTGCTATGTTACCAACTCTAAAGTAATTCTACTAGCACCTAGTGCATTACCACCTAGTTTGCTAACATTTTCTCGTCTTTCACATTCATCCTGATTAATAAAGATGCGAATAGTTTTTACCTCTCAGCATCAGTCTTCGATCCAATGATGAACCTAAAATGTTTTAAAAAAAGAGTATTAGACAAGAGTTGTCTTAAGGATTCCAGGGATCACTTTCAAAGGCATTCCTATTTGTGACAAAAATTTTATAAACTGAGTCGAAAACAAACTAAGGTATTATAAGGCATTTTAAATGACATGTATGCTTATGAAGAAATGATCAATTATTGCATGCAAGAATCCTGTGAATGATTTGGCTGACTTATTTTAAGGGAAATTTATTTTGGCATAAAACAGTGATCACAACAAATCTGCACTGGGAGTTGAACTTAAACCCTTGCAAATCCTACAGCAAAATTCACTAATTTAAGCAAGGCTTCTGACCCTCCTTTTACTTTATTCTTTGATTTGGGAAGTCACTGTGTACTAGCAAAATCTTAGAAAATATTTCAGAGCCAAGAGGTGGTGGACCTGGTTGAGTGCACTTGTTAAAATGTGAAAGGACCTGGGTTTAAGCCTCTGGTCCCCACTTGCAGGGGAGAAGCTTCATAAACAGTGACGCAGTGTTGCAGGTGTCTGTCTTTCTCCCTCTTTATCACCCTCTCCCCTCTCAATTTTTCTCAGTGTTTATCAAAAGAAAAAATAAATTAAAAAATTTAAAAATGTCTGATACATGAAAGAGTTTATAACCAATTCAAATAAACTATACTGATTTTTTAAAAATGAATTAGATATTTATGATTTCTTAGTAGACTGAAATAGTGAGTTTGTTTATTTTTTAATTACCAATTTGAATGATCATCTGTGGAGGAGCTGAAATATAAAATGTGAAAAAAAGAAAAAAAAAAAGAAAAAATTTTGGTTAATGCACCTCAAAGCTTAACTTCACAGTCATTCAATGGAGCAATTTGATTTACTGACTTGATGAATATAAAAGAGTGTATGGAAGATAACAAACTATGGAACCTTACTCTCTGATGCAAGTCCAATTTTTTTCTTGTAAAACAAACCTAACTTTCTGAACAATTTTCTTAAAAATGAGACAACAGGGAGTCAGATGGTAGTACAGCAGGTTAAGTGTACATGGCGCCAAGCGCAAGGACCAGCATAAGGATCCTGGTTCGAGCCCCCGGCTCCCCACCTGCAGGGGCATTGCTTTACAGGTGGTGAAGCAGGTCTGCAGGTGTCTTTATCTTTCTCTCCCCGTCTTCCCCATCTCTCTCCATTTCTCTATGTCCTATCTAATGACATCAGTAACAACAACAATAATAACTACAACAATAAAAAACAACAAGGGCAACAAAAGGGAAAATAAATAAGTATAAAAAAAAATTAGGGAGTCGGGTGGTAGTGCAGTGGGTTAAGCACACTGTGGCGCAAAGTGCAAGGACCGGTGTAAGGATCCTGGTTTGAACCCCCGGCTTTCCACCAGCAGGGGAGTCGCTTCACAGGCAGTGAAGCAGGTCTGCAGGTGTCTATCTCTCTCTCTCCCTCTCTTCTCCATCCTATCCAACAACAACAATATCAATAACAACAACAATAATAACTACAACAATGGCATTCAAGAAAACTTAATAAACTATTTAAACTTATGGGGGAAAAAAAGAATCTAGGAGACCTTATCTGCTTCTATTTCCTCCCACTTGTATTAACTTAAGTACCAGTGAAATTATTTTTTCTATATCTTTTTTGCTTGAAAGATCTGACTGTATGTATGCATCTGTATGTGCTCACATAACCCCGTAGCCAGTGATTTATTAAGCACTTAGTTTGTGTCTTTTCATGCAAAGCTGAAATAAAATGCATCTATAGTAAACTTGTTCACATTCAAACAATTATCAAGAAAAATGCATCACGCTCAGAGGTAAAAATCAACTGGCAACAATTCCAGGATATCAAAGGTTTATATCACACATATTATTACTTCAAGCAAGTATGAAATTAAACATACTATAGAATGCTTTTAAAAGAAATACTACATTAATAGTTTTTTTCGATAAAACGTAGCCATAATATATTTACTTAAGTCCACTACCAAAGCTAATGGGAACATTTAACTAAAAAAAAAAAAGAATTCCAGAATAGAATTACTGATTAATGCTTCATCAGCAGTTGCCAAATAAATTCTGATGTCTGACTTTGTTAATTACATCTAATGGAACTCACTGGGATGGAGACAGCTGGCCATCACTTTCTTCATCTTCTTTACATGGCTGTATTTTACCATAGTAAAGTGGATCACCAAGTGACTGAAAAATGGTCAGTTTTGTTTTTTGATACTGACTGCCAGCTTCACATTCAAACACATAGTCATCTTTCACATCCTAAAAAATAGAGGTATTCCAGATAAATATCCCAAACATGATCAAATCAGAATTTAAAAAAAACTAGGAGCAAAAGGGACAGTAGCTTAAATCTGGCAAGAGGAAAACACAAAGCATTTAAAGCTATTGACCGGGGTAGACTGATTCGGGATAAAAACTAGGATTTGGGGAAAAGATGAAACTGTAGCTCTTTAACAATAGTCTTATAAATCAACATTTCCTCAATAAAGTGATTTGGTTGAAAAATAAACAGAAAAGGGGACTGGCAATGGCACACCCAGTTGAGTGCACACAATACCATGTGGAAGGACCTGGATTCAAGCTGGTGGGTGGGGGTGAGGAAGCTTCACAAATGGCAGGTAAAGCAGTGCTACAGGTGTCTCTTTATCCCTATCTCTTCTCCCCCACTCAATTTTTTTTTCTGACGTATCCAATAAATCAACAGACATTAAAAAAGAAACAAATGAATACTTCTGGGAATGAGAGTTCCAGTGAAACATAGCATTCTCATGTGGCATTTAGTTAACTAAGCCTCACTGAAATGTGGCAGAATTTCACATACTGAATATGTGAACACAAATACTAAATGCTCAAAGGCTAAAATTGTCAGGGGCAAGCCTTTTCCTGTCACTATTTCTTTAAATATCTTATATACAGAACATCTTTCATTTCACCCTAAATTCACATAATTATATTTACTACTGAGCAACTTGTAACATGTGGCTGAGGAGATATTCAGTAGGTAGAGTGCATTCCTTACATATGAGGTTGAAATCAACCTTTCAAAAAAAAAAATCAGGGAAATGTACACTGAAAATTTCTTTTAGAATAATTTACCATTTATTTAAAACAAACTAAATTAGAACAACCAGGACATGGCCAAAACAAAATCTGAAATGCAATTATGCCTTAAAATTGTCCTATAAGGGGAGTTGGGTGGTAGGGCAGCGTGTTAAGCGCATGTGGCGCAAAGCATAAGGACCAGCATAAGGATCCCAGTTCGAGCCCCGGCTCCCCATCTGCAGGGGAGTCACTTCGCAAGTGGTGAAGCAGGTCTGCAGGTGTCTATTTTTCTCTCCTCCTTGCACCATTTCTCTCTGTCCTATCTAACAACGACAACATCAATAACAACTACAGCAATTAAACAAGGGCAACAAAACGGAATAAATACATAAAAAAACAAATAAAAACGGTTCTATAAGAAACATATTTTATGAAAATAAAAATTGTTCCTTCTTTTAATTCATTAAAAAGTCCTTTAAAAAAAAAAAATCCCAAACTATATCCAATTGCACTTTCCTTTAGTAAATTCAGATCCCAGATCAGAAACAGACACTGCAATGATTACCTGAGCAGGCCAGACTGTTGGTTGTGAGTCATCAGATTTGATAGATTTTTCTACTTTGGCATATTTCTCCACCTAAACCATCAAGAGATATCAGATATAGTCAGATCAAAAGCAAAGAGAAAAATCCATATAATAATTTTTTTTCAATACCAGACACTGTTCAACCCTGACTTACAGTGATTTTTGAGGATTGAAGATGGGACCTTGAAACTATAGGCATGAGTCTTATTGCATAACCATCATGGTATCTTTCCCCTCCATAAAATACTTCTTAACAGGAAATTTTTACATTACTGGTATCACCAATTACTTATGCTTAAGTGGTTTAGAACTATCCTGGTACATTCAATTAAACCAAATTGGTTTAATTTCATTTAAAAAACATTTTATTTTAATGAGAGATGCACAAAGTGGGAGACCAGAGCAGAGTGCTGCTAAGGTGGTGCTGGTGACTGAACCTAAGACCTCAGAGTGTCAAGCATGAGAATCTTTTTGCATAACCATTACACTATCTCCCCAGCCTCCAACTGGATTTAAAAATTTAGAATCTCTTTTGCATTTAACAAATACAATAAACTCCGTGATGTTTTTTCGGAAGTCACTTCTTTTTATTCTATGAGTTAATATCACCTTTGTCCTTTCAGAAAATTAAAATGCCAGAGATAACCAGAACTAAGAACTTTTCTTTTAACTCAGCTTTAAAAAAAAAAAAAAAAAAATCCGGGGGTCGGGCGGTGGCGCAGTGGGTTAAGCGCATGTGGCGCAAAGCGCAGGGACCGGTGTAAGGATCCCGGTTCGAGCCCCGGCTCCCCACCTGCAGGGGAGTCGCTTCACAGGCGGTGAAGCAGGTCTGCAGGTGTCTATCTTTCTCTCCCCTTCTCTGTCTTCCCCTCCTCTCTCCATTTCTCTGTCCTATCCAACAACGAATTGCGTCAACAAGGGCAATAATAATAGCCACAACGAAGCTACAACAAGGGCAACAAAAGGGGGAAAAAATGGCCTCCAGGAGCAGTGGATTCATGGTGCAGGCACCGAGCCCAGCAATAACCCTGGAGGAGGGAAAAAAAAAAAAAAAAAAAAAAATCCTTTTTTTTTTTTATTGCCACCAGGGTTATGATGAATCCACTAGTCCTGGTAGCCATTTCCCATTCCACCTCCTTTATTTTTTTTCTTTCTCTTTTTTGACAGGACAGAAAGTGAGGGGAGAAATATGGAGAGACAGAGAGACACCAACTGTACTTCTTCACAGCTTGTGATGCTTTCCTCCTATGGGAAGGGGTGGTGCAGGGGCTTGAACCTTGGTCCCTGCATATAGTAACTTGTGCACTCAGCCAGGAACCATGACCAGGTCCCCTTAACTAAGCTTTTAATGGAACAGGGGTTTTCATGGAGAAATTATTTATTTACATATTTTTTATTGCTACTCTCATTTTTTAAACATTTTTATTATTTATTTATAAAGTGGAAATATTTACAAGACCATAGGATAAGAGGGGTACATTTCTACACAATTCTCATGGGGAAGTTATATTAAAGCAGATAACATTTTTTGTGAACCTTTCCCACTTTTTAGTCAAATTTGGGTTATATAATACATGTATCTGCTACTAATTTATGTAAACCTACCTCACTTTAAGCATAACTAAGACTAGTGGCCTGGAAGGTGGTGCAGTGGACAAAGTATTGTGACACTCAAGTATGAGGTCCTGAGTTAAAATCCCTAGTATCTTACCTACCAGAATGATGCTCTGGTCCTTTCTCCTTACTCTTAAATAAAAAAAGGGGTGGAAGATGAATAATTAAGACTCATCTGGGCAAGTGATAAATTTAGATTCTCTGAAGAATTGACTTAATATAGTGGATTTGAAATCTATGTTTAGCAGGTAGATCATTCTTCCGACTGAGTCAGACTTTAAAAGTTTGTATTATCAGAAAAGGTAACAGCAGCAAATGCTGGAGAGGGTGTGGGGTCAAAGGAACCCTCCTGCACTGCTGGTGGGAATGTAAATTGGTCCAACCTCTGTGGAGAACAGCTGGAGAACTCTCAGAAGGCTAGAAATGGACCTACCCTATGACCCTGCAATTCCTCTCCTGGGGATATATCCTAAGGAACTCAACACATCCATCCAAAAAGATCTGTGTACACATATGTTCTTGGCAGCACAATTTGTAATAGCCAAAACCTGGAAGCAACCCAGGTGTCCAACAACAGATGAGTGGCTGAGCAAGTTGTGGTCTACATACACAATGGAATACTACTCTGCTGTAAAAGATGGTGACTTCACCGTTTTCAGCCGATCTTGGATGGACCTTGAAAAAATCATGTTGAGTGAAATAAGTCAGAAACAGAAGGATGAATATGGGATGATCTCACTCTCAGGCAGAAGTTGAAAAACAAGATTAGAAAAGAAAACACAAGTCGAACCTGAAATGGAATTGGCGTATTGCACCCAAGTAAGACTCTGGGGTGGGTGGGTGGGTGGGGAGAATACAGGTCCATGAAGGATGATAAATGACATAGTGGGGGTTGTATTGTTAAATGGGAAACTGGGGAATGTTATGCATGTACAAACTATTGTATTTACTGTTGAATGTAAAACATTAAAAAATAAAAAATAAATTAAAAAAAAGTTTGTATTAGGCCCTTACTACATAGAAAGGACTATGTAACCTAGGATGTTCTTAGACCCTAAACTAAACTGGTTGAAGTAGAATATGTAACGTAATGACTTAAATGATTTTTGTGTAAAACTTAGGGAGCAGTTTTAGATATTTAGCTTGCCTTCAGAGTTAAATCCGATCTGCTGGTATTTGCTTTAAATAACTCTTTTAAAGCTATGTCTCTCTAGGAGTACGTGTTACCTAAAGGTATTGTGATTTATTCCCAGAGTGATGCTCTGGTGATCATTTGAGATCTTTCACTTGCTCACTCACTATCTCTCTCTTTAAATAAGACCTTCCATCAGAAGATTTCTGTGTTTTGATAACTTATAGTTCATCTGTATCATAGATAAAAACAACAGCAAAAAACCCCAAGACCCCTACTTTAAGTCATTGCTCCATTATTATTGATTTTTAAAATTAACCACAAGATAAAGCACAATTGGGAAATCATGATGAAATATGAAAATAACCCATGGCACCTAATGCATATTTCGTAATATTTACCATCTTTTCCTATATTGTGAAATTCTTTGGTTACATTAAGAGTTTACGTTCTTGCTAGTTAATTTGAAAGTATTTAGGTTTTAAAAATGAGTAGTTGGGGCCCAAGAGATAGTTTAGCAGAGGACTTTCATAGATGCCCCAGAGATCCAAAGATTCAATCTACAGCACCATCATATGCCAGAACTAAGTGGTGCTCTGGTTTGTCTCTCTCATTAGCTCCACAAATCAACATTACCATCACCTTTAAAATGAGCAGGTGACTGAAAAATCATTATTTTGTGAAATCATTATGATTTTTTTTTTTTACTTCCTCAAAGCACAAGCTACTACTAGGTTAAACTTAGGAACCTTATATGAAAACAAGTTCAGTTAATGAGCTGACTTACATCTACTTCGGAGGGTACAGCCAAAGTGCAGGGACTCCGTTTCCACATATCTACACACTGAAAATTTAATAAAAAGTATTAACAAATTGAAAACTCAAAACAGAGCATGAATTTTTTTTTTTTTGCCTCCAGGGTTATTGCTGGAGCTGAAAACCATAAAGAAGATTGTCCTTAGGCTTGAATGTGTTGAACCCAACTGCAGGTCCAAGAGGATGCTGGCCATTAAGATATGCAAGCATTTTGAACTGGGAGAAGATAAGAAGAGAAAGGGCCAAGTGATCCAGTTCTGAGCTTTGGAACTCTAGTTTTGAGATGAAAATGTTTCAAGAGGAAAATTATCTGTGAAAATAAAGATATACATGCATATAAAAAAATATATATATATATACTTACGTTTCCTGCTTTAGAAATTTTGAGGTCATAATGTTGACCTGCTTTCCTTTCCTTTCTTTTTTGTAAGAAGTCAAGTAATTTTAGCTGAGGAGGAGGTGGGCAATTAGAGAGATCCTGTTGTCGATTCAGAGAGGACCTGGAATACCTCTTGAAACACCTGAAAAATTAGGGAAAAAAATTAGAAATATCTACACATTACCACCAAGCAATGTCCTAAATACTGGTAAAATAAAAACTAGTAAGATAAAACTCCTTCTATAGAAGAACTGAAAGTCCACAGGGAGAGACATTCATAAGTAAACAGGTTAGATTTTTTGAATAGAAATAAGCAGTAAGGGAGTTAGGCGGCAGCGCAGTGGGTTAAGCATATGTGGCACGAAGTACAAGGACCAGCGTAAGGATCCCAGTTCAAGCCCCTGGCTTCCCACCTGGCCCCTCTGTCTTCCCCTCCTCTATTTCTGTCATATTCAACAATGACAACATCAATAACAACAACAACAATAACTATAATAAAACAAGGGCAAAAGGGAATAAATATATAAATACATATTTTAATTTTTTTCTTTTTTATTTAAGAAACAATTAATTAACAAAACCATAGGGTAGGAGAGGTACAATTCCCACCACCCAATCTCCGTATCCCACCCCCTCCCCTGATAGCTTTCCCATTCTCTATCCCTCTGGAAGCATGGACCCAGGGTCATTGTGGGCTGCAGAAGGTAGAAGGTCTGATTCTGTAATTGCTTCCCTGCTGAACATGGGCGTTGACTGGTCGGTAAATTTTTTTAATAAGCAGTAAGAGAAAATCAGGTTATTTTGACAAATAATATATGGAAACACTAGGTAACAGAAAAATTCACAAAAAAATGTTTTGCGGGCTAGGGCTAAGGCTGGAATGATAAGGGATCATCTATGTAAAGATTAGGAAATGAATATTTGAAGCAGGAAAGAACTTAAGAAGACAGAGACAGAAGACAGACAACCCCACAAATGTGTCCTAGAGTTCCGCTTCCCCAGAGCCCCACCCTGTTAGGGAAAGAGAGAGGCAGGCTGGGAGTATGGATCAAGCTGTCAACGCCCATGTTCAGCGGGGAAGCAATTACAGAAGCCAGACCTCCTACCTTCTGCATCCCACAATGACCTTGGGTCCATCCTCTCTGAGGGTTAAAGAATAGGAAAGCTATCAGGGGAGGGGATGGGATACAGAGATCTGGTGGTGGGAATTGTGTGGAGTTGTATCCCTCTTATCCTATGGTTTTGTCAATGCTCCTTTTTATAAATAAAAAAAATAATAAATTAAAAAAAAAAGACAGAGATACAAATTTTACTCATTTTCAAAATAGAAACACAGCACCATAGTCTACACAATAGAGGAGATGGGGAGCAAGGTAAGGATTTTGTATACATTTTCAGATCTGATATGAAGAATGTCACACACTTTTAAGACAAATTATACAAGTGGTGCCATGATCTGCTTTGAGGTTTTTAAAAGACTGCTGGTGGTGCACAGACCTAGAGGTAAAAATGGAGGCAGAAAAACAAGTTAGGTAGCAGTTACTCTCAGAAATCAAGGAGATGAGGTTCTGGCAGTGAGCATGAACATATGTAGATGGACACATACATCTTATAAAACTGCTGAAAAGACTCTATGGACTTATTTCACTATTTCCAAAAACATTTTCCTCAAGTAAATCAGAGAATTTAGAAATTATTCGTTTTTTGAGTCCTTTTTTTTTTTTTAAAAGAAAACATTTTATTTATTTTAATGAGAAAGATAAAGAGAAAAAAGATAGATTAGACAGAACACTGCTCAGCTCTGGCTTAATAGTGATAATAGGGATTAAACTTAGGTTCTCAGTGCCTCAAACATGAAAACTTTTTGCATAACCATCATGATACCTTCCTAGTCCTTTTTTGGATACTTTCACACATTATAAAGATCCAAGTGGGTAACTCAAAGCCATTATGAATGCTTAATGATGAATCCACTATGACTGCAGGCCAATTAATAAGCATTCTTTCATTAAGTAGAGACAAGTGATGATCTTATATAATGGCATTTAGTTATAAATTGCCATCTAAAACTTATTTCTCCAAATCTGAAAAACAAATTTTGAATTGTTTATCTTTTATTTATTTTGTATACAGACAGAAAATGAAGGGGGTAAGAGGTGGGTTGGAGGGCAAAAAGAGAGCTAAAGCATTGTGCACCAGTCTTGAAGCTTACCCCATTGCAGGTGGGGAGCAGTGGGTTGAACCTGGGTTCCTGTGCACTGAGACACGTGCGCTCTAACAGGTGTATCACTGTCTGGCTCCATGAATTCTTTCTTTCTTTTTTTCTGTATATTTATTTATCATTATTTTGATAGGTCACATAGAAATTGAGAAGGGAAGGGGAGATAAGAGAGACAGAGACACCTGTAGCTATCTATGCGTCACCATTTGTGAAGCTTCCCCCATGCAGGTGGGGATTAGGGGCTCAAACCTGGGTCTTTTCGCATGGTAACAGGTGTGCTCAACCAGATGCACCGCTACCTGGCCCCTATGAATTGTTTCTTTAAAGGTAATGCTAACAAACTGGTTACTGGTTCCCCCCCAAAAAATTATTTTATTATTTTTAAATTTTATAAAAAATATTTTATTCCCTTTTGTTGCCCTTGTTTTATTGTTGTAGTTATTATTGTTGCTGTTATTGACACTGTTGTTAGACAGGACAGAGAAATGGAGAGAGGAGGGGAAGACAGAGAGGGGAGAGAGAAAGTTAGACACCTGCAGACCTGCTTCACCGCCTTTGAAGTGACTCCCCTGCAGGTAGAGAGCCGGGCACTCGAACCGGGATCTTTACACTGGTCCTTACGCTTTGCGCCACCTGCGCTTAACCTGCCGCACTACCACCTGACTCCCCAGGTCACTGGTTTTTAAAAGTTAGAAGACTTCTTTCTTTTGTACTTATGTCTTCTCAGCTCTCACCCTTTTTGACAGTCTTACAGTTTACTCTTTTTTTTTTTTTTGTCTCCAGGGTTATCGCTGGGGCTCTGTGCCTGCACCACGAATCCACTGCTCCTACAGGCCATTTTTTTCCATTTTGCTGCCCCTGTTGTTATTGCTGTTGTTGGATAAGACAGAGAAGGAGAGAAAGACACCTGCAGACCTGCTTCAGCACTTGTGAAGAGACCCCCCTGCAGGTGGGGCACTGGGTGCTGAAACTGGGATCCTTATGCCAGTCCTTGCATTTCACTCTATGTGTGCTTAACCCACTGCACTAACGCCCAGTCCTCCAGAGTTTATTCTTTTTTATTTTTTTAAGATTTATTTATTCCCTTTTGTTGCCCTTGTTGCTTTATTATTGTAGTTATTATCATTGTTGATATTGTTGTCGACATTGTTGGATAGGACAGAGAGAAATGGAGAGAAGACAGAGAAGGGGAAAGATAAGACACCTGCAGACCTGCTTCACCACCTGTGAAGAGACTCTCCTGCAGGTGGGGAGCCGGGGGCTCGAACCAGGATCCTTATGCTGGTGCTTGTGCTTCGCGTGGCGTGCGCTTAACCCGCTGGCTGCACTACCACCCGACTCTCGAGTTTATTCTTTAAAAAAATGTAGCACATGCTTTAATACAAAGCAAAGGACACCTTAACACACACACCAATTGTTAAATTTAAATCCTATGTATAGGAACAAAGAGCACTTTTATTCACCAAAGTCGACTATACCTTTTCATTGGTCGTGTATTCATCTTTTGCTTGTTATAAAGCAGTCTGTTCACAGTGCAAGTTACTGCTATAGAAGGATCAAGACATAGTGGCTCAGCTGTGGCTAGGATTAATTGGCTCTCAAGCAAAAGTTTGTCTTCCTGAAACATGTAAGAGCATATGTCAATATTAGACATGAGATCTTCAAGTTTTATGTATCAAACTAGAAATATTACTTTAAACTCTGCTAAGGACTACAGTAAAATACAATACTTCAGATGGTAACTTTAGAGACCTGACAGCATGAAACTACTAGTGGAAAAGCTAATCATTTGTACAGTGTACAAACTGGTCAAATTGTAAGATTGCTTGTCAATTGAATTAAAAAAAAATTCAACTGGGCACCAACTGTGGGTTAGATTATTCTATGGTTGGGGATAAAATGTTGAGCAAAATGGATAAAATACTCTGGCCCCATAGAGACTGAAAGATCTTGATGGATGATAATGCACTTATGAAGAGGCCACTGTTTTCTACGCTCACGAAGAAACCCCAAAACTTACTTATGAATAAAATTATGAGCAGAAAATATGTGTTCATTAAACTGATGGCAAGTACTATTATCATATATACTTGTTTAGGATAAAAACAACCACCACCACAAAACTAACCTGGGTCCATTTATGGTTATCACTTGTTATTGAATGCACATCACAGATTAAAGTCTAGAAGAAATAAAATTAGAAAAACACACGAATGTACAGGTATACAGATATAAGAAGACATTTAATAAAATTGCAAGGAAAATCACTCCTAAAGTAATACTTAAACTTTCCTTACCTGCATTGTTGGACGTAAAAGGATGTGTCTACTTTGGTAACCAGGAGATTTCATATTACTAGACTGCCTGTAGTCACGTATTTCTGCTATGACACATCCACAATGAAAAATATTAACCTGTTGAGTGAAAATATTTAAGTAAATGTAATTTTTCAAAAGCTCACATAAGTGAGCTTCTAATGAATGTTTCAGATGCTTTATATTGTAATGTAATATTTCTAGTCACTCACATACCTTTAGATGGACTTCCTTGGAAGATTTACCAATATGTGAGCTTCACATAAAGAACTGACTAGGTTTATAACAATGAGTCACCACACTGGTGAAACTGGCAACAAGGACAATTTTAATTTGTTTAAAGGTGGACTTTTTGGCATTTTATAGACTCACAGTAGTATTATTAAATTTTGTTGCAGTCAAGTATAGAAGAAACAGCATAATGATTATGCAAACAGACTCTCCAGATGTCAGGCTCAGGAAAAAACTAGTCATGGGCCCTTTGGAATATAACTAAATAGGCCTTCTAGCTACCTCCAAAAAGGAAACCCCCCAAATCTTCATCTGCAATATTCCAGCCTTTAGCTTCATGGTTAGCCAACAATTTGTTTGGCTTTATATGTTAACTATTTTTTTAGCTATCAGGTTCCAGATGCTACCATGATGCCAACCAGACTTCCCTGGGCAGACGACCCCACCAATGTGTCCTGGAGCTCCACTTCCCCAGAGCTTACACCACTGAGGAAAGAGAGAGACAGGCTCGGAGTATGGATGGAACTGCCAATGCCCATGTTCAGTGGGGAAGCAATTACAGAAGCCAGACCTTGCACCTTCTGCACCCCAGAATGATCCTGGGTCCATGCTCCCAGAGGAACAAAGAATAGGAAAGCTATCAGGGCAGGGGATGGGATATGGAGTTCTGGTGGTGGGAATTATGGAGTTGTACCCCTCTTATCCTATGGTTTTCTAGTGTTTCCTTTTTATAAATAAAAACTGGGGGGGGGGAGGGAGGGAGAGAGAGAGAGCGAGAGAGAGAGAGAGAGCGAGCGAGCATGATTATGCAAACAGACTCTCTTGTCTGAGGCTCTAAGGTCCCAGGTTCAATCCCCTGCACTACCAGAGCTGGAGCTGAGCAGTGCTATGGTGAAAACAAAGGAACAAAAACTGATGCAGTCATTCACTGACTTATTGTCATTTTTTGCTAACCTTGGCACTATTATAAATTGTTAATCCACTCTGCCTGAGTTTCAGCTATTGGAGACAACTCCTACAAAATTTGAAGTTGTAAAATTTACACTGCTAAAATTTTAAGAAGATAGTTTATATGAATTAGATTAAAAAAGGCAACTAATTATTCAAGCCCCCCAGCTCCCCACCTTCAGGGGGTGCGCTTCACAGGCGGTGAAGCAGGTCTGCAGGTGTCCGTCTTTCTCTGTTCCCCCTGTCTTCCCTATCTCTTTCTGTCCTCTCCAACAACGGCAGCAATAACAACAATAACAACAATAAACAACAAAGGTAACAATAGGGAAAAAAACTGAAAAAAATTGTTTAATTTATTTCAATGAGAGAGATGCAGAGAGAAAGATAAAGAGAGAGGGAATGACATGAGAGCACTGCTCAGCTCTGGCTTATGGTGGTGCTAGGGATTGAACCTTAGAGCTTGGAGCCTCAGGCATGAGAGTTTTTTGCATAACCATTATGCCATCTCACCAGCCCCAGAATACTTTTTTGTATAAGAATCTAAGAGTGGGAGTCAGGCAGTAGCTGCACATGGCGCAAAGCGCAAGGACGGGCATTAAGAATCCCGGTTTGAGCCCCCAGCTCCCCACCTGCAGAGGAGTCACTTCACAGATGGTGAAGCAGGTCTGCAGGTATCCATCTTTCTCTCCCCCTCTCTGTCTTCCCCTCCTCTCTCCATTTCTCTGTCCTATCCAACAACAACATCAACAACATTAATAACTACAATAACAATGGAAACAACAAGGGAGACAAAAAGGAAATAAATATTAAAAAAAAAATCTAGGAGTAAATTTTTTTTTCCATTTTAGTTTTATGAGCTTAATCTTGCTGTCTACAAAGAATTGATTTTTAAGATTCTAGAATGAAAGCAGAGTGTTCAGGAATGTAATGAAAATTAGAAGTAATCACCACATATATTTTGACAGTATAGCTGACACTTGCTGTTGGATTGAATGTGAAAGAATAGGATCATTTATTAGACTAGAAACACTGGTGACTGAACTGATTTAGGGATAAATTTAAAAGTTCTGTTTCTGTTAAGTTTGAGGAATCTATTGTGTATCTTAGTAAATATTGTTAGCTTGGGCCTTGGTGAAATAGTCACTGTGAGGGACAGAAGGGATTAAATGTTATTTTTTACTTCATGAAACTCAGAGCATACAAAGAGAGTCTTACTGAAGAATAAAGAAGGGGGCCAGGTGGTGGTGCACCTGGTTAAATCATACATTACAGTGCCTAAGGACCTGGGTTCAAGTTCCCACTCTCCACTTGCAGGGCGCAAGTTTCCTAGGTGTCCGTCTCTCCCCCTCCCCTCTAAGTTTCTCTCTGTCCTATCAAATAAAATAAATAAAAGTTTAAAAAAAAGAAGCTAGGTTTGGGACAGATGACAGAAAAAAAAATTAAAAGAGAGGGGTTAGGAAAACCTAAGAAATGTGTTATCTTGAAAGCCTAAGTGAGGTTGTTTCACTGAGTAAAGTGGTGCTACACTTAGAAGAGTGCACATTACAGTGCACAAGCATCTGTGTTTAAACCTCCAGTTCCCATCTGCAGGGGGGAAGCTTCACAAGTAGTGTTGCAAGTCTCTCTCTCCTCCCCATCCTCTCTTTTCTCCCTATCTTCCCCTTCATTTTCAGTTTCTCTTTGTCACTATCCAAAAATGAATAAATTAAATAAGATAAAGAAGGATGTTTCAGGAAGGAAGTAGTCTTCTGTACTGAACTTTTCTACAAGACCAATTATGATGAGAACAGAAAGGTTGGTATGACAGCTAACTTAGGAAAGCACCTGCTTTGCTAGCATGCTCACCCAGGTTTGAACTCAGCCCCCATCACGCTGAGGGAGGCTTTGATGTTGTGGCCTCTTTCCCTCTCCCTCTATTTCTGTATCCCTCTCTATACTTGAGAAAAAAATAGGTCCAGATTGGTGCACCTGGCAAGAACAACAAAATGAAAACAGGGAAGTAAACAATTTACTCTGTGCCATGAAGTTCTGTGGTAACTGAGTGGCTTCTGTAGAACAGAGCTGTCCTAATAGAAGTTGGTAGTGAAAGAATGGGATATGAGGAAAAAGACGATATAGACAACTTTTTGAGTTGTTGTATAATTTGGCTATAAAAGAGCAGAATTACAGAACAGATGCTGGATAAGGGCATAGGGTCAAGAGAGGATTCTTTTTTAATTGAAAGTATAATGTTTACATTCTTTCCTCTTAAAAAGATTTACTAATAAGAGGAGAGGAGAGGAAAAGGGAGAAACAGAACTATCGTGTGATGCTTGAGCTCAAACTTGAGACCATACACTTGAGAGACCAAAGCTTTTTCCACTGCAACTCTTCTAAGACTGCTTTTCTCTATCTTAAGAGAGAAACAGGTTAACAGAAGAGTGGGAGACTACAGTTGCAAGTACTACACAGGGATTGGGGGAGAACCAGAATTATAGAGAGGATGCCTTAGGAATATCAGACATCATCTAAGTTAACAGGTAAAAGGGCAAAAACTGTGGGCAAAGACATGATGTTGCCGGATAACAGGGGCTAGAAGGGAAGGGGAATTTCTATCTGATGGCTTCTTTTCCTCAGTAAAACACACAGGTATGGAGGTTAAGGCTGGCGGTCAACCAAGGAAGTAATTTTTATCATAATTTTTTTTTTAATCATAGTTTCTTAGTGGTAGGTATAGGAAGATTTTGAATGGGTAACTAGTTGTCACAACTTTTGAAGAATCACCTAAATCTGTGTATTTCCATACAGTCTAAAACATCTCAATAAGGCAATTTCCACAGACCTCTATCTTATAATAAATTCTAAGTATTAACAAGAACACAAATATAAGTCGTCACAGACTACACAGTTAACAACTTAAGGCTATCTTAGAGAAAAAAATGTGTATCTGAAAAAAAAAAATGTGTACCTGAGATTTTTCTAGAAGATCAACCAAAATAGGAGGTAATTCTTCTGCGTCCAAGTATTCAAGCAATTCCCCTTCTTCATAAGGCAGTCGAATGGTCTCAGAATCTTCAATAATAATAAAAAAGAGCTTCTGAAAATGATCATGCTAACTGAAGAGTCTAGGTATGTAATTAAAATGAGATTTCTTTCTTTAAGCTTTAATAAAAATAATGACTTTACATGCTAAAAAAACATGCTGAACTACACAACTCAGATAAGGAGAAAAATATCTAGTATGCTATAGAAAACCATGCTACATTTTACAAGTGATTGACGCAAAATCCTTGTAAAACTCAATGTCATCACTATATCAAACTTTTATTATGTCTCTTTTGTGAAATGTGATAACATTTATATTTTGAAATTTTAATTTATGTCACATTAATAAAAACAAAATCTCAACATATGAAATTTATTCCAAATGCAGTCATGTTGCTAAGTTTTGAAGGTCCAGACTCAGTATACTGAAAATGTTAAAAGAGTGGTCCGGGAGGTGGCGCAGTGGATAAAGCACTGGACTCTCAAGCATGAGGTCCTGAGTTCAATCCCCGGCAGCACATGTACCAGAGTGATGTCTGGTTCTTTCTCTCTCTCCTCCTATCTTTCTCATTAATAAATAAATAAAATCTTAAAAAAGAAAATGTTAAAGAAAAACACACCCTTAAACACTGTCTTATAATTTAACTCCAAAGATCTATCTCATTCTCAGTGATTCTCAAATGCGTATTTAGGAAAGCTAATGATATTAGAAGTAATTTTTAATATTCTAACGAAACATTAGATAGGAAAATCTGGAACCAAAATTTTGTGTTAAGTTACCACTGGACTGAACGACAGATCACCTAACCATTTAGCAGATGAGAAACTACTTCTAAAGTGCAGCACATCTTGCCTTGCAAAAAAGAATTCTGGATTTCTGCTTTCTAAAATTTCTTACCTGATCCATTCTTTCCCCTGAGCATCAGAGAATAGCCCTCATTTCCTGGGTATAGGTTGACCACTAGGCATGACAATGTCTCTTGCATAACGAGCTTCTCTAACAAGTTCACATTTCTTCTTAATTTCTGCTTTAAAGAGAGGCAGAGTTTATGAAAATTATTCAATATAGCCTTAACAGATAGCACTACAATTTAACAAGTCATACCTGAATTAATCTTTTGGTTGTATTTTCACATTACAATTCTAACTATATGGGGAAGATTCACAAACACAATAGACAAAGTATGGGACATGTATAATTAACTTTTTTTCAATATTTATTTTCCCTTTTGTTTCCCTTGTTTTTCATTGTTGTTGTAGTTATTACTGTTGTTATTGATGTCCTTGTTAGATAGGGCAGAGAGAAATGGAAAGAGGTGGGGAAGACAGAGAAGGGGAGAGAAAGACAGACACCTGCAGGCCTGCTTCACTGTCTGTGAAGCGACTTCCCTGCAGGTGGGGAGCCGGGGCTTGAACCAGATTCTTATGCCCGTCCTTGAGCTTTGTGCCATGTGCGCTTAACCTGCTGCACTACCGCCCAACTCCCCATGTATAATTAACTTTGCACAATCATTATGTTTTATGCAAACTGATAACACAAGAAAAACTAGTGCTCTACAAAACAATAAAATAGCTGGAGCCAGGTGGTGGTGCACCCAGTACTATAGTACTATGCTCAGGGGCCTGGATTCGAGTCCTTGTTCCCCACCTGTGGTGGGGATGATTCACAAGTGGTGAAGCAGGTCTGCAGGTGTCTTTCTCTTTCTCTCTCCCTCTGAATTTTCTCCCTGTCCTATGGCATAAAATGAAGAGAGAAAAAAAGAAATAAAAAAGGCTGCCAGGAGCCCCAGTGGCAGGAGGCAAAAATAAAATAGTTAATGTAAAAAGATATACCACTGACTATATAAGCAGCAAATATCAAAAGTAAATATCTCATTAACTGTAAAGAGATAATATGCAGAGGCTTTGTAAGAAGCACAAGGACCAGCATAAGAATCCCGGTTCGAGCCCCCAGCTCCCCACCTATAGGGGAGTCGCTTTACAAGCAGTGAAGCTGGTCTGCAGGTGTCTATCTTTCTCTTCCCGTCTTCCCCTCCTTTCTCCATTTCTCTCTGTTCTAATGATGACGACATCAATAACAACAATAATAATACAACAATAAAAAAGAAGGGCAACAAAAGGGAAAGTAAATTAAAAAATATATCTAATTGATAAATGTAAATAAGCACTTTCTGATAAATTCAATTTAGTATTTCACCATGACATATAAACACCACAATCCACGATTCTGAAATGTACATGGTTTAATTAGAAAGGTAATAATTCTTTTCATTCAATTTTATTTATTCATTTATTTTTAAAAATTTATGTATTTATGAGAAAGGATTAGAGTGAAAGAACCAGATATCACTCTGTTACATGTGTGGCCGGGGAATGAACTCAGGACCCCATGGTTGAGACTCCAAAGCTTCAGCCAGTGTGCCACCTCCCAGACCACCATTAAATTTTATTTATTTTAAATCTTTTTATTAGAGACAGAAAGAAATTGAAAGGGGAGGGGGAGACAGAGATACCTGCAGCATTGCTTCACCACTTGTAAAGCTTTCCCTCTTCAGGTAGAGACCAGGGGCTTGAACCCAGGTTCTTGTGCACTTTAATGTGTGTGGTTAACTAGGTGTGCCACTACCTGGCCCTTTAAATTGTATTTGTAAAAGACTGGGTCAATATAATATTTTTCTGTAGCTCTGAAAAACAGTTCTGAGTATATTACACATGTATACATATAATCAAATGCAGAAAAAAAAATCACAATTTCTTGTTGTCAATATAACATCAAAAATGTATCTTGAAAATTGAAAAAGGGGGACAACTTTTTAACCACTTTAAGAAAAAAAAAACTATAAAAAAAACTAAAAAAAAAGGTAAACTTTAAAGTCTTTTCAAGCATAAAGAAAACCTGATCTGAAATAAGTTAGATTAAATAGATTAGATGCATCCTGAAAGTTTAAGTCTTTAAGAAAATAAGTTGGTTCTCACTTAGCTCTAGGTGAGCAATCAGGTCAAACATTTTTTAAAAAAAATATTTTATTTATTTTACTTTTGAAAGAGATGCAGGGAGAGAAAGAGAAACACCAGAGCACTGCTCAGCTCTGGCTTATGGTGGTGGTGGGGGATTGAACCTGGGACTTTGGATCCTCAGGCATGAGAGCTGTTTGCATAACCATTATGCTATCTCCCACACCCAGTCAAACATTTTCTTAAAGTGCCAAGTAATATTCAAAGTTCTGGACTTTATGATCTGCTTTCCAACAAATCAAGCCTACTACTGCATTGTAAAATAAATCATAAGCAAGATACAAACTAAGGAGAGTGACTGAATTCCAATAAAACTGCAAGTGTAGAACTGGCTAGAGTAAATGTTAGTTCACTCTAAAAATATAAACCATTATCTGCATCAAATGTTAATTACTTCAAATTTTTCCCTTTTGCTAATTTTATTTAATTAAAATTTTTAAATATTATTATTACTGCTATTATTATTTGCCACCAGGGTTATCAAAGGAGCTTGGTGTGTCAGCAACAAGAATATACTATTCTTGGCAGCCATTTTTTCTTCTTCTAATTTTTATTAGATAAGACAGAGAGAAATTGAGAGAGGTGGGAAAGATAGAGAAGGGGAATAAAGGGGCTGAGCACTAGCACACCGGATTAAGTGCGCATAGTGTGAAGCGGAAGGACCCACACAAGGATCCTGGTTGGTGCCCCTGGCTCCTTACTTGCAGAGGGGGGGTCTCTACTTCACAAGCGGTGAAGCAGGTCTACAGGAATTTATCTTTCTCTCTCCTTCTCTATCTTCTCCTCCCCCTCTCAATTTCTCTGTCCTATCCAAAAAAATTTTTAAAAACGGCCACAGAGTAATCTAATCGTGCACACCGAGCCCCAGAAATAACCCTGGAGGCAAAAAAAAAAAAAAAAAAAAGGAGTGGGGTGAAAGACAAGACAGGTGGGGTGTGGGGGCTCAAACCCAGGTCCTTGAACACAGTAATGTGAGCTTTTAATTGGAAGCATGACAACTCATCCCCATCGATGCTGGGAATACTGTGAGAACTAGGTTGAGCATGGTGAGGCTTTTCCCAGCTGGATGTGGGGATATTCCCCCTTTTACTTTTTTTTATTTAATTGAGCCTTAAGGGTTTGATGGGCCTTCTTGACAATGTCTTGTCCTTAAGACAGGAGTGGCCCATAAATCACTAAGCACTGTGTCTGGGGTTCCTTTTGGGCGTGGGGCTGAGGGCTGTCCCACTTCTGGTAAAAGCAGCAGTCGGGTACTGTTTCTATGAAATGTAGCCCGACAATCTTTTCTCCAGTCTGGGCTGTAGTCCACATAAACTTAAGAGAAGGTATCAATTGAGACAAAAGCATAGCTTTGTTTGCCAAAGTTGGATGTAAGTGGGTGACATCAATTTGCCAAAGAGCATTGGCTTTTAAGCCACGGGGGTTAACTCCAAGAGTCTGAATAGCAGGTGTCTTGATTAGGCCAGCGCAGGTGGAGCAGGTGGCAAGAATGCACTTTAGTTGTGATAGGGGGGCATTAGGGAATCTGGCCCTGAGAGACCCTTAAGGTTGACATGGGTGAGAGAATGGAAGTCAGCAGGATCAGAGGCAGAGGTTGACAATGTAGATACTGTCAGAAAAAATAGATTAAAGGATCCAAGTACAGCCTTTAAAGCTAGAAGGACACGTAAAGTTCTTTATACTGTGGGGAGTGGATGGGGAGTTCAACGAAAAGAGGTGTGGTGGCTGAGGCTGCTCTCGTGGAGGGTTTTAACTGCTCCCAAGCTCTTAATGCACAGAGGCTACCTGATCAAAATAGCTGAGGGGAAAATTTCACCTCAGCCTGCTGGAGACCTGTCTCCCAACGTCCCACTCCAAAAAGGGCCTCAAAATCCCAGTTAGGTTGGTTCTGACCATTCCTGCGGGATTGCTGCAAGCACCCTTTTGCTAATTTTAAAAGTCAAAAAAATAAAAGCCATACTTACCTTAACCTCAGGCTCTTTTTCACATTCTTCTACATATAAATCATAAAGCTTCTGAAATACAGATTTTCTAAAAAAAAATAAATAAACCAAAAACATAAAAATATGAATATAATAATGACAAAGTAATTGCTATTGTGCATTTTACCATATATATATATATATATTTTTTTTAATTTTCTAAACAACTGGTGGTGAAGTGGGGTTGGATAATATAGCTAACTAATACATGTAAAGTACCTGTAATATAACCATTTCTAACTGAAGACCTAGTAACAATGTCTAATAAATATAACTATCGTATTTCAATATTGCTAAGATACTATCATAATTAAGTACCATACCTTCCACCAGACAGGTATTTCCTTTTAGGAGGTCTCTGTCGAGCAGTTTCAATGACATACTAAAATAAAACAAACAGAAGTTAAAAAAAAAAATTGCCTTTCCCTTAGTGTATCAACAACTACATTAAGTATACTTAAAGATGTGTAAGGCTAAAAGCGCTACTCAGATATGAAAGCCTGATTCATAATAACTTGTGTCTTGTAGAAAATTAAGTTTTAGAGGGCTGGGCGGTAGCGCAGTGGGTTAAGTTCACGTGGCCCAAAGTGCAAGGACCAGTGAAAGGATTCCGGTTAGAGGCCCCGGCTCCCCACTTGCAGCATGCTTGCTTCACAGGTGGTGAAGCAGGACTGCAGGTGTCTTTCTGTCCATTTCTCTCTGTCCTATCCAACAACCACAACAACAATAGCTATGACAACAATGGCAATAACAACCACAACAGGGCAACAAAATGGAAAAATAGCTTCCAGGAACAATGGATTCGTAGTGCTGGCACCAAGCCCCAATGATAACTGAGGGGGAAAAAAAAAAAAAAAAAGAAAATTAAGTTTTAAATGCATGGTAAAAATTTGCAAACTCAGATGCACAAAATTTAGTGTAATATTTCACTGCTATGAACAAAATCATATAGTTTTACAAATACCACTTCATAAATCAGAAAAATCTGTTGTTTTATGGTTGTTCATAATATGCATAGGTTACCTTACTGCAAGGCCTCTATATTTTTTATTTTCCCCGATAAATAATTAGTAGAAAAATTGCCCCCAAAAAGGAAAACAATTTTAGAAATGGTTTTTGTTCAAATACCATTTACTCTGCAGCACATGATTTAAAGAATTCCACATGCTACCATGCATAGGGACCCAGGTTCAAGTCCCCAGCTCCCACCTGCAAGAGGAGAGAAGCTTCACTAGTGGTAATACAGTGCTACAGGTATGTCTCTCTCCCACTCTATCTTCTATTCCCTTCTCAATTTGTTTGTATATAAAATAAATAAATTAGAAAAAAAAATCCCATTAACAGATGATCCAAATATTTTTATACATTTGGTCCCAAAATTATTTGCATACTTGTCCTATGATAATATTAATGTACTCTTAGTAGCAATACACAAAGAACTGACCTTAAAAAACTTAAACTCAAGATGGGGGCTAGGTGGCAGCACTCCTGGTTGAGTGCACAGGTTACTGTGTACAAGGTCCTACCCCGGTCCCCAACTACAAGGGGGAAGCTTCACGAGTGGTGAAGCAGGGCTGCAGGTGTCTCTCTGTCTCCCTCCCTCTCTGCCCCACCCCCCAATTTCTGGCTGCCTCTATATGATAAAGGTAATAAAATTAAAAAAAATTTTTTTTAACTCAACATAGTTCCAATATGTAATTTAAGGGCTCACCTCTGCACGATCCAAAGCTAGTTCTAAAGCTTGTTGCTGTAAAAAAGTAAACAATGCATTGGTAATATTATTCTCATATAAGCAATAACCTAATACACATACAGTATTTCTAATTAAATGTTCTAAAATCAGCTTCTAAAATCAGGTCACACTTTTTCTTTGCTCCATCCACTCCTTACCTAAGATATAGTACACAGAAAAAAACACATGGCAGTTGTAGGAACCTGATTATGACAGTAAGAGATATTAAAGTGGTTTTTCTCTGGTTAGTGCTTGAGTGTCACGACTGAAGGTTGGTTATAGCAAGTGCTACTGTTTTATATTTTATTTATTCTTTGTACTGCTACTTTTTATATCATTTGAATTTATACTGGCCATCAACTGTGCAATTAAAGTGAAGTAAAGTTTAAATTTTAGGGACAAGGTGGTGACGAACCTGGTTGAGTGCACAGGACCTAGCCCCCACACCCCACCTGCAGGGAGGGCACTTCATGAATAGTGAAACATGTCTGCAGGTGTTTTTCTTTCTGTCTCCACTTAATTTCTCTGTCCTGTCAAATAAAATAAAAATGAAAAAATGCCAGCAAGAGTAGTGGATTCATAATGTTGGTACCGAACTCCAGAGATAACCCTGGTGGCAATAAAAAAAAAATGTTAGTGTGTTGAGAATCCTGAATATAGAGGGGGGAAGAGAGAAGACAATACTGTTATGTTAGTAGCTAACATGAACTTAGGAACTCTCAATATGTGAATTGGGCAGTAGCACAGCAGGTTAAATGCATGTGGTGCAAAGCAAGGACCAGCGTAAGGATCCCGGTTGGAGCCCCCAGCTCCCCACCTGCAGGGGAGTCGCTTCACAGGCAATGAAGCAGGTCTACAGGTGTCTATCTTTCTCTCCCCATCTCTGTCTTCCCCCTTCTCTCCATTTCTCTCTGTCCTATCCAACAACAACAATAAAACAACAAGGGCAACAAAAGGGAATAAATATTTAAAAATAAAATTAAAAAAAAGAAACTCTCAATATATTATGCAAGGCATGTTTGTAATATTTCCAGATCAGTAAGAAATGCACCAAGTGATGGCTATCATTACCCAGTTTCGGTGACTTTACGATGTACATTATTTCATGTAATACTAAGAAATGCTCCCACTTTTAATTCTAAAATGTCACCAATTGCAGACTTGTCACTCAGTACTATTAAAATTAAAAAGGTACATCTTAACATGACAAAAATATAATAAGATCATTATATGTACATATGATTTGAGGAAGAAGAATAACTCTTCTTTCAACACGATAGTCATTTTCTATCCTACTGAGAGGTAACAAACACCCCCCACCAAAATAGAAATTTAGGAAGCATATCTACTGCCAGCCTTTCAGAATCATGAAAAGGTTTAAGTAACTCTCAACCTGTCTTAAGATAGAGAATTCATGATAACAAAAAAAGCTGGCCTTCTTACATTGCAAACTATCAAACATCTAAAGTGCAGTAAATGAAAAGAAATCTCTGAAACATGCTGTTGTTTCAAAACAGTGAAGTAAATTATGTACCAATTTATTTTAAAATCTTCTAAGGGGCAGAACACCCAGTGAAACTGGCTTCCAGAATTTAACATCAGCTTCCTGAGTACAAACCATTTTCCAACACAAAAACAAAACCTTGCATATATGCTCTTGACAAATCAGTAAATTCCTTTTGGTTATTTTCGCCATAAAACTTTAAAAAGTAAGTTTACATAGAAATTACAAATAAACAGAATCATGTGTCCTCTAAGAGAATTTAAACAGTTTTCTCAAGTAATCATTTTCATTTCCTACAATTAAAAGTTTACATAGTCTAGTGAAATATAGTTCCATATGTCAACACAACAAGACCTAGAAAAGGAAGCTAAGTATTTTCTGAGGCTTATTCAACATGATGGTCATTTATTCCCTCAATAATAAACACTGTTCTTCTTTAACACATTAGAAAGGGGAGAAAAAAAAAAAGCCCTATAAGTTTTAATGTCAAAAATTAAATGTCCAGGGGGCCTGCTGGGGGGGGGTGTCGCTTCACAAGGAGTGAAGCAGATCTGCCAGATCTATCTTTCTCTTTCCCTATCTTCCTATCTCTCTCAATTTCTCTCTGTTCTATCCAACAACATCTAAAAAATAAATAAACGTCCAGGCCTCAATACGTTTAATGACTGTATGTTAGTGAACAGAAATGTACCACTGGAAGGTTAACACTGATTATACAATTTGTAGTAAGCATGTTATATTTGGTTTCTTAAATTTTTTTAATCTAAGAATAAATTTTAAAATGAAAAATCTGTATACAACCCCAAAACTACTTGCATTTATATCCATTCTTGTTGCCGAAGATTTGGAATGTGATAAAGTTTATGCACATAGGTATGTGTTTGAGTGAGATATATCTATTTACAAAGAACACCGAAACACTCAGCTTGTAGACAATATGCAGTATGACTATTAAGTCATTTCCAATAAGGATAATTTGGACAGCTTTTAATAGTATTTCTTTCTTTCTTTTTTTTTTTCCTTAGGATTTTATTTATGAGAAAGATAGGAGGAGAAAGAGCCAGACATCACTCTGGCACATGTGCTGCTGGGCATAGAACTCGGTGACCTCATGCTTGAGAGTCCAAAGCTTTACCACTGCTCCACCTCCGAACCACTGAATAGTATTTCTATGAAGATGATGTACTAAAATACAAATGTGAACATTTGAGCTATAGCTTACCATTGTTATAAAATAGGCATCCAAAAAGAAGCGAGAACTTATGTGTGCTGACAAAGCGGAGTGTAAAACATGTTATTATCAAACTTAATATGCTGTAAAAAAAAAAAAACAAAACAAAACCTTTATTAATATAAAGCAACCATGAGAAATGACTTAGCATGTAACAGTAAGAAATTATTTCAGACATATATATTTCTAACACATTTTATCAACAATAAGACTTATGAATCCCAAGCTTGTCACTGAAACAAAGTTTTAACCAAGTAAGGCAAATACAGGTGAGAAGCTAAAATTCTAATAGCTAGCCCTGCTGGCCTTGGTTACTGCATAGCTTAATTTTACATATCATTAATTTCTTCACACTAGATGACAAAAATCTTCTAGTTTTATTTCCCCAAATATCCCTGACTGTATTTTTTCATATGCAGGTCTATACCTTGTTTTTTTCTTCTCAAGCAAAGTAGATACGACTGTTATAGAACCTCACTCCTCTAATGTTCTAACCACCATCTAGCAGAGTTTCTATTTGGTCTAGAGCAGGGTCCTAGAATTAGCATGTCTGGAGCTCCCTAGGGGATTCAAAGCTGCTGTCAAAAGTTGAAATCTACTGCTGCATTTTGTCTGCTTACCACAGATGGCATATGTTTGCTCTGAGATGAAGGTAGCTTTGAAACTAATTCTTTACTCTATGTCCAGTAACCACCCTGATGTATGTGTATGTACACTGCTGAGCTACACTGCACCTTCAAGAGACAAAGAACAATATTTTCTTTTTTAAATTTAAAAAATTTTTTATTTATTTATTCCTTTTGTTGCCCTTGTAGTTTTATTGTTATAGTTATTATTGTTGTTGATGATGCCGTTGTTGTTGGACAGGACAGACAGAAATGGAGAGAGGAGGGGAAGACAGAGGGGGAAGAGAAAGATAGACAGACACCCGCAGACCTGTTTCACAGCTTGTAAAACCACCTCCCTCCAAGTGTGGAGCCGGGGCTGGAACCGGGATCTTTACGCAGGTCCTTGGGCTTCTTTTGCTTAACCTGCTGTGCCACCACCCGACTTCCAAGACCAATATTTTCTCCACATGAAACTTGTGGTTTGAGTTTTGGTGTAATTGTACCTTTAAAACTTACATGCACCTATTAACCAATATTAGCTCCATAAAAATAAGTAGTAAGGCAATCCTACTCCAGATGTGGTCTTAACAAGAATCTAGATGCATAATTTTGAGACATTAACTTTCAAGATGAAAATACAATTCTCTGTTTAAAAAACAACAAGGGAGTCGGGCGTAGTGCAGTGGGTTAAGCGCACGTGGCACAAAGAGCAAGGGCCGGCTTAAGGATCCTAGTTTGAGCCTGGGCTCCCCACCTGCAGGGGAGTCGATTCACGGGTGGTGAAGTAGGTCTGCAGGTGTCTGTCTTTCTCTCCTCCTCTCTGTCTTCCCCTCCTCTCTCCATTTCTCTCTGTCCTATCCAACAGCGAACGACATCAACAACAACAATAACCACAACAGGGCTATAACAACAAGGACAACAAAAGGGGGGGAAAATGCCTCCAGGAGCAGTGGATTCATGGTGCAGGCACTGAGCCCCAGCAATAACCCTGGAGGAAAAACACACACACAACTTAAAAATTAGTAAAGTTATGGCCCCCTTGGAATATACCTAACATGGACTTCCTAGCTTTTTCCAAAATGGAGATCCCAAATCTCATCTCTATATTCCTACCTTTAGGTTCCTGACTATTAAAGAATTTGTTCTGCTTTATATCTTAATGCTTTTCAGTCACCAAGTTGCAGAGGCTACCATGATGCCAATCTGACTTTCTGGGCAGATGGCCTCAACAATGTGTCCTGGAACCTCACCTCCCCCGAACCCGCCCCACTAGGGAAAGATAAAGAGACAGGCTGGGAGTATGGCTCAACCTGCCAATGCCCATATTCAGCGGAGAAGCAATTACAGAAGCCAGACCTTCCACTTTCTGTATCCCATAATGACCCTGGGTCCATACTCCCAGAGGGATAAAGAATAGGAAAGCTAACAGGGGAGGGGATGGGATACAGAGATCCGGTGGTGGGAATAGTACCGTTTTTTTTGACAAATACCAATCTTGTCAGTCATTATTAAATCAATCAAAAAAAAAAAAGATCTCTAGTCACTGAGTTGAGGGTGTGATGGGGAGGTATAGGGGTGAAGAAAGTTTAGTGACTTATATGCCCCACCGACAAAAAAAAAAAAAAAAAAAACCTAACTGGACTTGTATACAAACCCAACATTCCGACTTTACACAGAACTTCCTAGGCCCGTGTGAGAAAACCACTCCGCCCACCGAGCTTTACAGCCTGAAGCCCTTTGGAACCAGGGTTCTCGGCCCCAAATCCCACCTGGCTGAAATTCAGAGTCTCTCCACATTTAACCTTCTTTTCTAAGAAACCGTATGACCCTCGGGGCACTCGATCTGGCACGATTTTGGATTTTTTTTTTTTTTTTTTAAATATAGAAGCTCTATTCTGTTCGGGTGAAAACACGTCCTTTAGGCGGGGAGTGCGAGGGTAGATAGCATAGTGGTTATGCAAAAAGACTCTCACGCCTGAGGCTCCTAAATCCCAGGCTCAATTCCCCATGCCACCGGAAAACAAGAGCTGAGCAGTGCTTTGGTGAAGAAAAAAAAAAAAACATAAACAAGAATATGTCCTTTGTTCTTTATTTTTGGATCTAACTTTGTTTCCAGGTTATCAACTACCCCAACGGGGGAGGATCAGTTGGACAAAAAAAAAAATAAATAAATAAGTAAAATCCGGCGAGTCGCTGCCCGGTTCCAGAGCCGCGGGGGGAGGGTCACTATTGTCCCCCCGGAGGTGCAGCCCCGCCCCGCGCGGCCCGGGACCTCGATCCCGGGCTGGGTCCCCTCCTCGCCCCCCAACTCTCGCCCCCTCGGGCCTCCAAGAGCCCCGCCGATTCCCGGGTCAACTCGTGTCTCTCCCTCAGCCACGACTCCGGCTTCGCGGCCAGAGGATGCCGCCCGTCAACGGCCTCGATTCAACATGGACACCCGGGGACCCGTCCCCCCCCCCGAGCCGCCCTCCGCGAAATCCTCGAGAGTTTCTGGAAATACCTGTCACTAAAATCGAAAAGCCAAAGCCGGACATGAAAAGCGGAGATCGGGCAGCAAGGCGACTCAGGGGAAGCGTCTCAGAGGGGTAGGTAACGTTTCCCCGCTGCCACCCCGACCGCAGACTCCAGGCTCCGGAAAGTGGCGAAAAGCCACTCGGGACGCCTCCCGCTAACCTCCGACCCCGCCTGGGTCTCGCGCGCCTCGCCGCCACGCCCACGCCGCCGCCGCCGCCGCCGCCGCCGCCACCACCAGCCTCAGGAGCGCGCCGGTGCCTCGCTGGGGGATGACAGATACCGGGCCTGGCCCCGCGCTGCCCGTAAAGCGCCCAGGCGCCGGCCTCGCTCCACGCCCCCTCGCTCCCGCGCAGCAGCCCGGCGCGAACCTGGGGCCTGTTCCGGCGCACTCACTTCCGACAGGCGCCTGGGCGGGGCGGAGGGCGCCCGCGAGCGGAAGGGGCGGGGCGACGAGCTCTGGCGGGAGCGGCTCGGGCTCCAGGAGGTGGTGCTGCAGCCGCCAACTCTCTGCAAGTTGGTTGAGACTGGCTTGGTTGCCCCGCCTTCCAAGTCTTGTAAAATGGGAGGTCGGGGTTGGGGTTGGGGTTGGGGTTGGGGGTGGGGGGCAGTCTATCAAAAGGACATGCAACTGCCATGCTGCGCTTAACTACTGCAGGCCTAAGTGCAGTGCTGACAAACAAACAAAACAAAACAAAACAAAAAGACACCTTATCATTAATGAGTCCTAAGCATTCAGAAACTGAATACCCAGCACTCAGCCCAACGTTGATTGTAAACCTGAACCTTCAAGCAGTTCTGGCTGTTGAGTTTTTAAATCTCATAAACCCACACACAAAATAAAAAATAAACATCATAAGCACACACTCTATATGGTATCCACAGAGGAACAGAATGGGAGAAAGTGAGAGAAGAGCACTACTCAGCTCTGGCTTATGGTGCTGGGGATTGAATCTGAGACTTCTTTTTTTCTCTCTTTTTATTGGGGGATTAATGATTTACAGTCGACACTAAAATACAGTAGTTTGTACATGTGTAACTTCTCAGCCACCCCCTCCCCCAGGCCCTCCTCTGCCATAGGTTCCAGGACTTGAACATTCTCCCTACTCCAGATTTTTTTTACTTTGGTGCAATACACCAAGTCCCGTTCAAGTTCTGCTTAGAGTTTCTCTTCTTATTTTTTTACTTCTGTCTATGAGTGAGATTATCCCATATGCATCCTTCTCTTTACAACTTATTTCACTTGACATGATTCCTTCAAGCTGTATCCAAGATGAGGTGAAAAAGGTGAATTCACTATTTTTAATTGCTGAGTAGTATTTAATTGAAACATTCACTCTTTAGAATAGAAAACAACACATCTCAAAAGTGATAATTCATCAGCACATGTCATCTGGGTGACGAGTCTAGCAGATGGAGACTTGTCTCAAGTGGCCTCCCCCAGGGCTCTGTTCTGGCTCCTACGCTATTTAATATTTACATCAATGACCTCCCAGAAACTTCTTCAAAGAAGTTCATCTATGCCGATGACATCTGCTGTGCAACTCAGGCATCAAAGTTCGACATCCTCGAGGAAACACTCATGAAAGACATGTCTCTGATATCTGATTACTGTAAAAAATGGCGACTAATCCCTAGCACTGCAAAAACGGTATCATCTGTTTTCCATCTACACCATGCCTCGGCCTCGCGTGAGCTTAATGTGCAGCTTGGCGATACGAGAATCCGGCATGAAGCCCAGCCAGTCTATCCTGGCGTTACTCTGATCGCACCCTGTCATTTCATGAACATCTCATAAAAACTGCAGCAAAGGTGGGCGCGAGGAATAACATCATTGCAAGACTGGCAAGCTCCTCATGGGGCGCGAGCACTTCCACACTACGATCATCATCTCTGGCATTATGCTATTCCACTGCAGAATACTGTGCCCCAGTATGGTTCCGTAGCCCCCATGTCCACTTGGTCGATTCCAAATTATATTCCTCCATGAGGATAATTTCTGGAACCATACATTCCACCCTGGTTCCATGGCTGCCAGTTCTTAGCAACATCGCCCTGCCAGATATTCGTCGGGATGTGGCATCATCTAAGTTCATTTCCCACGTCTATGCTCGACCGGACCTGCCAATATACGCGGATATCTTCGCCTACCCTGTCCAACGCTTGACGTCTAGTCACCCAATCTGGTCCCCTATGCCTACACTGAACTTCTATGTTCCAGTCTCTTGGAAACAGAGTTGGCAGTCAGCTGAGGTAAAGAATAAACACCTCAACACAGACCCCTGCAAGCGTCAACCAGGCTTTGACCTAGCACGTTATGATTGGGCCCTCCTCAATCGCTATCGAACAGGCCATGGCCGGTGCGCCGCTATGTTCCATCGCTGGGGAGCCAGAGACGACCCGAACTGCCCCTGTGGCTACAGACAGACTATGACCCACATAGTCAATGACTGCCACCTCTCCAGATTCAAAGGAGGTCTCGAAACTTTACATCAGGCTCAACCTGATGCTGTTGACTGGCTACGGAAGAAGGGCAAACGCTAGAAGAAGAAGCACGTATCATGGCAGAAGTATTTATAATGTGCAACCACCAAATTTATCTCGTTCTGAAACATTTTGATTACCCCATAAGCAATTTCTTTACATTCTCTCCATTTCCAGACCCTGGCAGACAATAATTGCTTTCTGATTATATAGGTTTACCTAATCTGAGTATTTCATATAAATGGAATATGTGACCTTACAATTTTTTTATGGGGGTCGGGCGGTGGCGCAGCGGGTTAAGTGCAAGGGGTGCAAAGCACAAGGACCTGCTTAAGGATCCTGGTTGGAGCCCCAGCTCCTTACATGCAGGGAAGTCGCTTCACAAATGGTGAAGCAGGTCTGCAGGTGTCTGTCTTTCTCTCCCCCCTCTGTCTTCCCCTCCTCTCTCCATTTCTCTCTGTCCTATCCAACAACGAAAGACATCAACAATAATAATAATAACCACAGCAAGGCTACAACAAGGGCAACAAAAGGGGGAAAAATGGCCTCCAGGAGCAGTGGATTCATGGTGCAGACACTGAGCCCCAGCAATAACCATGGAGGCAAAAAACAAAATAAAACAAAAAATCCTTTATTTATTATTGAATTGAGACAGAAATTAAGAGGGCACGGGGAGTTAGAGAGGGAGAGAGACAGACGCCTGCAGCACTGCTTCACCAGTCCTGAAGTTTTCTTCTTGCAGGTGAGGACCAAGGGCCTAAATCTGGGTTCTTACACACTGTAATGTGTACACTTATTCAGCTGTGTCACCACCTGCCCCTTTCTGTGACCTTTTGTAGTTTCTTTTTCACTTTATGCTTACCACTTGTCTCAGTACAATGATCAATCTCTACTTTATTCTTTATTTTTTGCTAATATTTGATCCATTGTGCACAACAAAATTTTATAACTGGGTTATTTACAGCTTCCATATTTTGTGACTAGTACCACCATGACAATTATGTGTGGAAGTACTTGCGTTCCTTTTCTCACGACTTTTAGGTTTATTCTGTTATATTACAATATCTCACAGATATATGATAAATGTCATTATTGCGATCTGATAGTGTCTTATAAAATTATAAGATTTCAGAGGTATAACTTCACACTTATATATGTGTGTGTAATTAATTCAATACACCAACCACCAAAGTTCCTATGTCCCACTCTTCCCCTCACCTTAGTTCTTACAAAGAAGCAGTTCTATCTACTTTGTCCCAAAGGACACAGTATCACTTTTTTGATTGCAGAGTAGTATAACACAGAATATATATTCCATAACTTCTTTAGCTTGTCATCAGTTGATGGGCATTTAGGCTGCTTCCACTCTTTGTCTATTGTGAATAATGCAGCTATGAACATAGAGGTATATATGTCCCTTCAAATTAATGTTCGAGTGTCCTTTGGCTAAGTACCTTATAATGACGTTACTGGATCATAAGATTATTCCATTTTTTAAATTTCTTTAAGGACTTTCTATACAGTCTTACAAAGGGGCTGCACCAGTTTGCAGCCTTTATAAATTTTAAAATTGGGGAATAGAAGTCCTTCAGTTTCTTTGATCTTTCTAATACTGTCTTGTTTATTCTGGTTTCCTTGAAATTATATGTAAGTTCAGAGATTTGCTTTTCTACTTCTTCAAAAAGGTATCAGGATTTTGATAGAAATTGCAATGCAGTGAGAACTCTCAGAAGGCTAGAAATGGACCTACCCTATGACCCTGCAATTCCTCTCCTGGGGATAAATCCTAAGGAACCCAACACATCCATCCAAAAAGATCTGTGTACACATATGTTCTTGGCAGCACAATTTGTAATAGCCAAAACCTGGAAGCAACCCAGGTGTCCAACAACAGATGAGTGGCTGAACAAGTTGTGGTCTACATACACAATGGAATACTACTCTGCTGTAAAAAATGGTGACTTCACCGTTTTCAGCCGATCTTGGATGGACCTTGAAAAAATCATGTTGAGTGAAATAAGTCAGAAACAGAAGGATGAATATGGGATGATCTCACTCTCAGGCAGAAGTTGAAAAACAAGATCAGAAAAGAAAACACAAGTAGAACCTGAAATGGAATTGGTGTATTGGACCAAAGTAAAAGACTCTGGGGTGGGTGGGTGGGGAGAATACAGGTCCAGGAAGGATTCAGAGGACCTAGTGGGGGTTGTATTGTTAAATGGGAAACTGGGGATTGTTATGCATGTACAAACTATTGTATTTACTGTTGAATGTAAAACATTAATTCCCCAGTAAAGAAATAAATTAAAAAAAAAAAGAAATTGCAATGTAGATCTCTTCAACAAGTATTGTTTTCTTAAAAGATTACATTTTCAAATCCATGAGCAGGCTATTTTTCCTTTTATTTGGATCTCCAGATTCTTTCAGCAATATTTTATATTTGTCAGTGTAACAGTTTCTACCTCCTTAGTTGAATTTATTCCTAGTCATTCATTTTTTTAAATGTTTTATTCTGCTCAGAGTACTATTAAAAAACTCAGACTGGGTATCTTAAAAAACAGATTTGTTCTAGAAACTAGGAAGTCCAAAGTGTTTTTTGTTTTGTTTTAACTATTACATGGAGTCAGCCAGAAATCAAGAGGGAAGAGGGAGATGGAGAAGGAGAGAGACAGAGAGAAACCTACAGCACTGCTACACCACTTGCAAAACTCTTCCTTTGCAGGTGGGGACCAGGGGCTCAAACCTGGGACTTTGTACATTGTAATAGTTGTGCTTAACCATGTACTCCATCACCACACCACCAGGCTCCTGAAGTGCTTGTTGTTTTGGCGTCTGTTGGGAGTTCTCTTCCTGACTAGCAAGTCAACTGCCTTTTCACTATATCTTCACATAACAGAGGGAGGACAGGAGCTGAGTGAGTGAGATAAGTGAGCTTTGGTGTCTCTTATAAAAGAATGAATCCTCGAGAGTTGGGTGGTAGCGCAGCGGGTTAAGCGCATGTGGCATGAAACACAAGGATCCATGTAAAAATTCCGGTTCAAACTCCCCATCCAGGGGAGTGGCTTCAGAGGCGGTTACGCCTGTCTGAAGGTGTCTCTCTTTCTCTCCCCCTCTTTGTCTCCCCTCCTCTCTCCATTTCTCTCTGTCCTATCCAGCAACGACGACATCTTTGTTGCTGGCGCTTGGTGCCTGCACCATGAATCCACTACTCCTGGAGGTTATTCCCCCCCCCCCCCCGCCCATTTGTTGTTTTATTGTTGTTGTGGTTATTACTGTCATTGTTGTTGGGTAGGATAGAGAGAAATTGAGAGAGGAAGGGAAGACAGAGAGGGGAGAGAAAGATAGACACCTGCAGAGCTGCTTCACCACCTGTGAAGTGACTCCCCTGCAGGTGGGGAGCCTGGGGCTGGAAGTGTGATCCTTCCACCTGTCTCTGTGCTTTGTGCCACATGCGCTTAACCTGCTGCGCTACAGACTAATCCCGTTTTTCCTTTTTCTTCACCAGTGCTTTACTGCTCCAAGATGATTTTTTTCAGATAGAGACAAAAAGGAATGAAAAAGAAGAGTATGCAAGAGACCACAGTACAGAAGCCTCTGTCAATGTAGTGGGCTCAAACCTGGGCAGAATTTATATTTCTTAGTTAAATATAAAAAATGTCCACATTAAGGTCCACACATTCCATTTGTTTGCATGCCCTTTAAGTACTTTTATTTATTTATTTATTTATTTATTTAATTTATTTTCCCTTTTGTTGCCCTTACTGACTTTTTATTGTTGCTGTAATTGTTGTTGCTATTGATATCGCTGTTGTTGGATAGGACAGAGAGAAATGGAGAGAGGAGGGGAAGACAGAGAGGGGGAGAGAAAGATAGACACCTGCAGACCTGCTTCACAGCCTGTGAAGCGACTTCCCTGCAGTTGTGGAGCCGGGGCTGGAACCAGGATCCTTAAGCCAGTCCTTGCGCTTCCGGCCACGTGTGATTAACTTGCTGCGCTACCGCCCGACTCCCTATATTATTATTATATTATTATTATTATTATTATTATTATTATTATTATTCTGCCTCCGGAGTTATTGCTGGGGCTTAGTGCCTCCACCATGAATCCACTGCTCCTGGAGGCCATTTTTCCCCCTTTTGTTGCCCTTGTTGTAGCCTTGTTGTGGTTATTATTGTTGATGTCATTAGTTGTTGGATAGGACCGAGAGAAATGGAGAGAGGAGGGGAAGACAGAGAGGGGGAGAGAAAGATAGACACCTGCAGACTTGCTTCACTGCCTGTGAAGCGACTCTCCTGCAGGTGGGGAGCCCGGGGCTCAAACCAGGATCCTTATGCCGGTCCTTATGCTTGGCGCCACGTTCACTTAACCCACTTCGCTATCACCCGACCCCCGGTACTTTTAATCTATGGCATTTCTCTATTGTTCCACATTTCTCATATCTCCTGTTGAAAAAAAAAACAACTATAATTGGGTCTTTTGTGTGTAGATTTTGAAAGAGCACTTCTGATCCAAATCCACACAAACTGACAAGTGCGCTTAACCCACTCTGCTACCAAGGTTTGCTCTTTTTTTTTTTCTCACTTTTTATTGGGGAATTAATGTTTTACATTCAACAGTAAGTACAATAGTTTGTACATACATAACAATCCCCAGTTTCCCATATAACAATACAACCGCCACTAGGTCCTCTGAATCCTTCCTGGACCTGTATTCTCCCCACCCACCTACCCCAGAGTCTTTTACTTTGGTCCAATACGCCAATTCCATTTCAGGTTCTACTTGTGTTTTCTTTTCTGATCTTGTTTTTCAACTTCTGCCTGAGAGTGAGATCATCCCATATTCATCCTTCTGTTTCTGACTTATTTCACTCAACATGATTTTTTCAAGGTCCATCCAAGATCGGCTGAAAACGGTGAAGTCACCATTTTTTACAGCAGAGTAGTATTCCATTGTGTATGTAGACCACAACTTGTTCAGCCACTCATCTGTTGTTGGACACCTGGGTTGCTTCCAGGTTTTGGCTATTACAAATTGTGCTGCCAAGAACATATGTGTACACAGATCTTTTTGGATGGATGTGTTGGGTTCCTTAGGATCTATCCCCAGGAGAGGAATTGCAGGGTCATAGGGTAGGTCCATTTCTAGCCTTCTGAGAGTTCTCCAGCTGTTCTCCACAGAGGTTGGACCAATTGACATTCCCACCAGCAGTGTAGGAGGGTTCCTTTGACCCCACACTCTCTCCAGCATTTGCTGCTGTTATCTTTTCTGATGTATGACATTCTCACCGGAGTGAAGTGGTATCTCATTGTTGTCTTTATTTGCATTTCTCTGACAGTCAGAGACTTGGAGCATTTTTTCATATGTTTCTAGGCCTTTTGGATCTCTTCGGTGGTGAATATTCTGTCCATGTCCTCCCCCCATTTTTGGATGGGGTTATTTGTTGTCTTGTTGTTGAGTTTGGCAAGCTCTTTAAGTATGTTGGTTATTAAACTCTTGTCTGATGTATGGCATGTAAAGATCTTCTCCCATTCTGTGAGGGGTCTCTTGGTTTGGGTAGTGGTTTCTTTTGCTGTGAAGAAGCTTTTTAATTTGATGTAGTCCCATAGGTTTATACTTGCCTTAGTCTTCTTTGTAATTGGATTCGTTTCATTGAAGATGTCTTTAAAATTTATGCGGAAAAGAGTTCTGCCAATATTTTCTTCTAAGTATCTGATAGTTTCTGGTCTAACATACAAGTCCTTGATCCACTTGGAATTTACTTTTGTATTTGGTGAAATACAGTGTTTCAGTTTCATTCTTCTGTATGTTTCAACCCATTGTTTGCAACACCATTTGTTGAAGAGACTCTGCTTTCCCCATTTAATAGTCTGAGCTCCTTTGTCAAAGATGAGATGTCCATAGGTGTGGGGGAAGGTTTGCTCTTAATCACTTAAATCACCTAACTTTCTATATGAAGGATTCCTAATTAAATCAACTTGGTGAATTTATAAATTCACAAATTTACCTACTTTCTATATAAGTACTGTTTAACATGGGTATCTACTTTATTTCCTCTAGTTGTTAGATTGGACCTGGATGCTGGTTCATATTTAAGATTGATATTTTTCCATATATATATATATATATATATATGAAAAAAATATGTATATATTGCCTCCAGGGTTATTGCTGAGGCTCAGTGCCTGCACTAATAATCCACTGCTCCCTGGAGGCCATTTTTCCCATTTTGTTGCCCTTGTTGATGTTGCTATTGTGCTATTGCTGCTGTTGTTGGATAGGACAGAGCGAAATCTAGAGAGGAGGGGAAGACAGAGAGGGGTAGAGAAAGACACCTGCAGGTGGGGAGCTGGAGGCTCAAACTGGGATCCTTGAGCCGGTCCTTGTGCTTGATGCCATGTGTGCTTAACTCGCTGTGCTACTGCCCACCCCCCATATTTTTTATTAGTGATTTAATATTGGTTTATCAAATTACAAGATAACAGGGGTACAATTCCACACTATTCCCACTACCAGAGTTCTGTGTTCCCATTCTCTCTATTAGAAACTGCAGTGGCTCTTCCAAGGTAACAGATACGGTTTACTATTATTTCTATAATAATTGGTCTAGCTATCTGTCATCTATCTTATCTATGTTTTTGCCCATTTTTTCTTTGGTCCCACCTTTGCTTCCTTTCTAAGTCACACCTACACATACACCTATTACTACTTCTGAATATTCCTTCCTTTTCCCCTCTTCTCTCTTCTCAGGAATTGGAGTACAGAACCCTCTGGTCATCTTCCTCTAATGTTTCTTCCCTTCTGGGGGTATGGACCAAATTTGTTTTTGATGTTCATAAGATGGGAGTTGTGGCTACTGTAATTGCTTCTCCACTTCTCAGATATTTTTGTGAGAGATGGTTAGGTCTTCCCTTCAGAAGAACATGAAGAGAACAGCTGTTTAGTACAAAAAAATTCTTTTTTGTACTAAACAAATAAATAAATTGTTTTCTATGACTCTCTGTGGCCAGTAGTTTGTATTGTTTAGGTCAGATAATAGTTCATTGCAGTGCTTGCTAATCCTCCAGCAGAGACCCTCAGACTCTTCCTCCTTTCCTTATTTAGACCATTGGGAGATTGTGAGCTCAGCCCAGGGGTGGAGGAGACAGTTCTGAGTCAGGTATAAAGGATGGTAGAAGAGTAAAGGGTGCGCTGCTGCCTGACTGCAACTATTGACAGCACACCCTTTTGCAAAAGAATAAATGCCTTGGGAGTTGGGTGGTAGCTCAGTGGGTTAAGCACATGTGGCGCAAAGCGCAAGGACTGGCGTAAGGATCTTGGTTCGAGCCCCAGCTCCCTACCTGCAGGGGAGTCGCTGCACAGGCGGTGAAGCTGGTCTGCAGGTGTCTATCTTTCTCTCCTCTTCTGTCTTCCCCTACTCTCCCCATTTCTCTCTGTCCTAAAAACGATGACATCAATAACAACAATAATAACTACAACAATAAAAAGACAAGGGCAACAAAAGGGAAAATAAATAAAATTAAAAAAAGATTAAATGCCTTGCTTCAACTCCTTATTTTTTGCCTCGACAAGTAATTTTAATTGGATGCCATTTACATCAATTTATAAGTTTTTTAATATATTGTCTATTATATCAACTCATGGAGGTTATAGTAACTGATGCAAATGTTCATTTTTCAGATAATGAGTTAATTCAATTTAACCACTAGAGGTCAGGATTTTACTTAAAATTTTAAAACCCTAACGGAATCTAGAATTAAGTTTTATAAAGATGAAAAGAAAAAAAAAAAAACACAACTTTTTTTTAAAAAATTTTTTATTTGGGAGTCGGGCTGTAGCGCAGTGGGTTAAGCGCAGGTGGCGCAAAGCACAAGGACCGGAGTAAGGATCCAGGTTCAAGCCCCGGCTCCCCACCTGCAGGAGAGTTGCTTCACAAGCGGTGAAGCAGGTCTGCAGGTGTCTGTCTTTCTCTCCCCCTCTGTCTTCCCCTCCTCTCTCCATTTCTCTCTTTCCTATCCAACAACAACAACAACAATAATAACTACAACAATAAAACAACAAGGGCAACAAAAGGGAATAAATAAATAAATAATAAAATTAAAAAAAAATTTTATTTAAGAAAGGATTAATTAACAAAACCATAGGGTAGGAGGGGTACAACTCCACACAATTCCCACCGCCAAATCTCCATATCCCACCCCCTCCCCTAGTAGCTTTCCCATTCTCTATCCCTCTGGGAGCATGGACCCAGGGTCATTGAGGGTTGCAGAAGGTAGAAGGTCTGGCTTCTGTAATTGCTTCCCCGTTGAACATGGGCGTTGACTGGTGGGTCCATACTCCCAGTCTGCCTCTCTCTTTCCCTAGTAGGGTGGGTCTCTGGGGAAGCTGAGCTCCAGGACACATTGGAAACCACAACTTTTTAATGAGGTATAACAATCAGTATTTTCTTTTTTTTTTAATTTTTAAAAATTATTTTATATTTATTTATTTTCCCTTTTGTTGCCCTTGTTGTTTTTTATTGTTGTTGTTATTGATATCATTGTTGTTAGATAGGACAGAGAGAAATGGAGAGAGGACGGGAAGACAGAGAGGGGGAGAGAAAGATAAGACACCGTCTGTGAAGTGACTCCCCTGCAGGTGGGGAGCCGGGGGCTTGAACCAGGATCCTTAGTCTGGTCGTTGAACTTCATGCCACTTGCGCTTAACCCGCTGTGCTACCGCCCGACTCCCAACAATCAGTATTTTCTTAATAAGATTTTACTTACATGCAAAATATAAGATACTATGAAAGGTTAAACTATGTTTTTGCAATATAAAGTTTCCTAAGTTAATCATCACTATGCCAAAATTATATTTACTGAACTTAAAATCTGATACCATGAAGTTTAAGCTAAAATTTATGCTGCTTTAACTGTATGAAGTATTCTGGTTAAAAAAGCTCAAACAGAAAAGATAGGTCAGTGGGAAAAATACTGTTGAAACCAAACATGAGGTACTGAGCAGGAATGCAGAGGAAACAAGGGCAACTTACATATAGTTAGCCACAAGAGAAGGCCAAAGGTGTACTTTCTTTCCATCACTGTTCTCAGACATGCTTCCCAGTGTTATTTCCAGAATTTTGTGTGAAATGTGCCTTGCTATTGACTGGGTAGAGAAGAAAGTTCTCTACCCAAAGAAGTTCTTTAATCATATTACAACATTTAATCAGGGATCCAGTAGAGGCATTTATGCATGGATTTAAACAATAATCACAACATATGGAGGAAGTGATGTGTGTGTTTTGTATATCCTCAAGCATGCAAAATAAAATAAAATAAAACAAAACAAACATAAACCAGCTTTGTGAAAAAGTCCTACTTCCTATGTGATTAGTCTACTTCACTACCCTGCCCCTAACCCCCAAGGACAGGTTCCTATTTAAACAATTGTAATAATCAGGCTGTTCTCAATAGAAGAAGAGTTTACCATAAAGTAACTATTGAAGTAGCAGGACTTTTGTCTTTGATGGAAGGATGGTAATTCCTAACTTCCTGACTGAGGCAAGGTGATAAAATCTCTAAAACAAACAAAGGTGTAAGGAAATGTAAATAAGGAATTTAAGATTTTTCTTTAGGTAGCCATTTGGTCCTGGTCTTAATAGCTGTTGTGTTCAGTCTCTCCATTCAGTATTAACTAGAGGTTGGAATGTTAACAGACTGGAAGGGAGCCAGAGAACTCTCCACAGCTCACAAATTGAAGGATTCATTTTAAATTGCTTCCACTGCTGATTTAAAACCTTTGCAAGTTCATCTTCTCTGTATCCAGAGTTGCAGACTTTTTTCTACATATATATTGTTTGTACTATTCACAAGTGGGAGGAATTTATCTCAATGATGTGTTATGGTAAACTACTGGCCAAAACTCAAATGCTGAAACAATGAATAAACATGACAATAGTAATTTGTACATGCTCAGAATCATATCTTTCCTTCAGTTACAGCTCTACAGGGGTAGGAAACATTAGCTGAATTCAGAGATAGTCGAGTTTAGAATTTTGACACTACTTTACTATGATATCTTGTAACACCTACTTTGAAGTTCTGTTTGTAATGTAAGATTAGTAATAGGACAAAAAAGATCTAGAGTTTCTGGGAAAGTTGTAAGGATTGAGTTTTCTTATTTTATTGGCTTATTCCATTTGTTATCCTTTGTTGGATCATCTATGTAGTTCTTATTTATTTATTTATTTATTTATTCCCTTTTGTTGTCATTGTTTTATTGTTGTAGTTATTATTGATGTCATTGTTGTTGGATAGGACAGAGAGAAATGGAGAAAGGAGGGGAAGACAGAGAGGGGGAGAAAGATAGACACCTGCAGACTTGCTTCACTACCTGTGAAGTGACTCCCCTGCAGGTGGAGAGCTGGGGGCTTGAACCAGGATCCTTACACTGGTCCTTGCACTTTGTGCCATGTTCACTTAACCTGCTGTGCTACCGCCGGACTCCCCTGTCTGTGTTAGTTCTAACCAACCAGCCTTTCTTCCTCCCTTCCTCTCTTCCTTCCTTCCTTCCTTCCTTCCTTCCTTCCTTCCTTCCTTCCTTCTTTCCTCCCTTCCTTCCTTCCTCCCTTCCTCCCTTCCTCCCTTCCACCCTTCCTTTCTTAGAAAAAGAGAAAACCAGAACATCACTTCTACATTTGCGGTGCTGAGGCTAGAACTTGGGATCCTATATCAACTTCTAAGTTTCTGCCTTTACTTCTTTTTTTATTTATTTTTATTTTTTTTAAATTTAATTTTATATTTATTTATTTATTCCCTTTTGTTGCCCTTATTGTTTTATTGTTGTAGTTATTGATGTCGTCGTTGTTGGATAGGACAGAGAGAAATGGAGAGAGGAGGGGAAGACAGAGAAGGGGAGAGAAAGATAGACACCTGCAGACCTGCTTCACCGCCTGTGAAGTGACTCCCCTGCAGGTGGGGAGCCAGGGCTCGAACCGGGATCCTTATGCCAGTCCTTGTGCTTTGTGCCACCTGCACTTAACCCGCTGAGCTACAGCCCGACTCCCCTTTACTTCTTTTCTAAGCCATGCCCATACCTATTATAACTTCTGGGTGTCCTACCTTCTTACCCTTACCTCTCAGATAAGGGAAATATATTTAGACCTGAGTTCCTCAGGTTTTCCTGAAACCTCTTTCTTTTCAGTGAAGGGGAAAACAAAGTTTCATGGTCACAAAAAATTCAGGGTCCTAGTGGAACTGGAGTTCATGGCACTCTCTAGCCTTTACCTTCTCCTAGTGCTACCACTGAGCCACATCCCCAGCCTCAGCACCTGCTTTAAAAAAAAAACATTGAGGGGCCAGGTGATAGTATACCTGGTTTAGTGCACATATGTTGAGCAGCCCCTCCAGCTCCATCCTCCATTGCTGACACTATGGCCTATTTATATAATCATTGTTTTGCCTAATCTATCTTCTTTCTACCTCGAGACCCGCCCTGCCTTCAGGGTATTAATTAATCCCACTGGTTAAAACCTTCACAATAGTTGCTAAGAGGGTTTCTAGCATTAGCCCACTCTTTCTTTTTCTCCATCCCTTTCCTAGCCATTTCCTATAAGTAGGCTTTTTAGCTTAATCACTGACTCCTGACCACAAGATAAAGCAGGGTGGGACAGAGATAATCCAGTGGTTATGCAAAGAGACTCTCACAGCCCCACCACTTGGCTGCCCAGGTGTAGATCTTCTCCTGAGTTTCCTGGATAGTTCTCTGTCCCCTGGTGTCAGCACAGGGCCTCCTTGCTGCTGCTCCAGATTTAGAGGGCAGTAGCAATATGGAGACACACAGTTGCATTTGGTGAGTCTTAGGGGAGTCCTCTCCTCCCTTCTGCCATCTTTTTGTTGGTGAAATAGACTGAAGGTGGTATCTCAGCTGGTAAACTGCTGGACTGTAACCAGCCACGTGTGTGAACTCACCAGTGACTTGGTGGGTTCGTGAAGTCATTCTAGTCCTGTCTTGTTTAGTTCCCAAGTGGTCTCCTTTGGTATTCCTAATTGACTTGGGAGAGGAGAGGAGAGAAACAGCTACTGCTACTTTGTAGCCCCGCCTCCGGATCGGGACATTAATTTTTTTTTTAAATCCACCAAATCTATAAATAAATGCTTTAGAGTTTGCAAAGAAAGAATGATAAACTGAAGATTTAACCACCTAGGAGCACAAATAAGATATGTACTGGACCTAGAAGGGTATGTTAAACTTACACAAGCAGAAAAGTACATTACAAAGTAAATCCAAGGGCACAAGCACAAGAAAGTGGAACAATTATGATCAGTTTCTTTGTCAGGGAGATAATGAACTTAGTTATAATGGAAAATGTAGGGGGTTTAATTAATACCAGGTTATCTACATTTTTGTTAGTATTCAATTGGAAACATGAAATACCACTGACAAATAAGAACATCCTTGCTTTCAGAAAACTCTAAGCTAGGTACTAGAGGCAAAAGCACAAAAAATTGTCCCCAAATGTTGGTCATCACGTCAGGTCCCCTGCATTGCTTAACACTGTGGTCTATTTACATAACCACTGTTTTGCCTGAGACCCGCCCTGCCTGCAGGGTATTGGTTTAATCCCCACTGATTAGAACCTTGGCAACAGCTGGAGACCTGCCCTGCTTGTAGGGCATTGGTTTAATCCCCACTGATTAGATGGAAGCTTGCTACCTTCATGCTTTTTTTATTGCTCTGCCCCCTCTCCTAGTCATTTTCTTCCCCCATTTTCCACTTCTGGTTAAGAGATACATAAAAGGCTATGTATCTGATCAATAAACGAGATTGCATTGTGTTCCTGCTCAGCCACATGAGTTCCTGGTTCCTCTCCTGCATCGCTGAGTAAGCAGCAGCCCAGGTTGGCTCAGGCCAAGTTCTCTCCCCTGCATGCAACCTGACACCAAAAGTTTTGTAGAAGTTATTCAGATATGACAGGAAGATACAAAGGAAGAACTTATCAAATTTGTGTGGGTGGCTAAGAAAAGGCTTCTTAAGGGAGTTAGGCGGTTCCATGGTTAAGCACAAAGTGCAAGGACTGGTGTAAGGATCCCAGTTTGAGCCCTGGCTCCCCACCTGCTGGGAGTCGCTTCACAGGTGGTGAAGCAGGTCTGCAGGCGTCTTTCTTTCCCCCTGTCTTCCTCTCCTCTCTCCATTTCTCTTTGTTCTGTCCAACAACGACGACATCAGTAACAATGGCAATAATAACTACAACAATAAACAAAACAAAATAAAAAAAAAGAAAAGGTTTCTTAGTAAAAACAGTGATTGAGTTAGGTCATAGAAAGTACATTAGGAGGGTCGGGCAGTAGTGCAGCTGGTTAAGCACACTTGGCACAAAGCACAGGGACTTGCTTAAGGATACAGGTTCGAGAACCTGGCTCCCCACCTGCAGGGGGGTCCTTCAGAAGTGGTGAAGCAGGTCTGTAGGTGTTTACCTTTCTCTCTCCCTCTTTGTCTTCTCCTCCTCTCTCGATATCTCTGTCCTATCCAATAACAACAGTGACAACAATAACATAAATGCAACAAGGGCAACAAAAATGGGAAAAGGTGGCCTCTAGGAGCAATGGATTCATAGTGTATCATTGGGCCACCAAGCCCAAATGATAACCCTGAGGCAAAAAAAAAAAAAAAAAAAAAAGAAAAAAGTACATTACGTGGAGGAACTAGTGGAGGTTGAATTGTTATATGAAAAACTGAGAAATGTTACACATGTAAAAACTATTGTATTTTACTATTGACTATAAACCTTTAATCCCCTAATAAAGAAATTAAAAAAGAAAGAAAGAAAGTACATTAGGACAGTCACAGGCACACCAGGGCCATTCTGAAATGCTATCTATTATGACTGACTATTGTAAAGTTTACATTTTCATAGTAAGATCATTACACAACTTTTTTTTTTAAGAACTACTCTACCATTTAATAGCTTTTGTTATTGCAGTGCTGTTTACTTTCCATGTTAATGCCTGTCTTTCTTCTTTAAAAACTAAACATGTAATATTTTATGACTTTCAATTTAAGTTTCCCACATTCATTTTTCTGTACAGAACAGTAAAGGGGGAAAATGTATACATTAAATATTAATTTAATTTTGTAGCTCTAATGCAAAAGAATACCTGATTTAGTCTCAGTGCTGGCTGTATGTCTTTGTTTGGCTTCCATAGACTATTATACAAACATGAAGAACATCACTGCTTTGGGAAACAGGATTATCTAAAATCCAGGTGCTTAACATATTCCCAAATCCAAATATAAACATGCCAGATTGTTTATCCATCAGTCATTCCAAATTCTAACAGGATATTTTACTTTTAAATTTAGTTTACCCTTTATAATCCCTCCTCTACAACATACTCAGAAACATTATTAAATGATAGCAAAGGTTGGGGAAGATAGCATAATGGTTATACCAAAGACTTTCCTGAGGCCTCCTGTGAGTTCAGATCAGGTTTTATTTAATAAAGTGAATTTGATAATCTGAATGACAGACTGTACAATTAAGCTATTTACATGATGGTTAATCTGTAAATTATGTTGTAAATTGACCAGTCTGAGATTTAATAGTAGTGTAGTAGATGTGTAGTAGTAGATATGTAGTAGTTCATTTAGAGGTGTGTGTGTGTGTGTGTGTGTGTGTGTGTGTGTGTGTGAGAGAGAGAGAGAGAGAGAGAGAGAGTGAGAGAGAGAAAGACAAATCCTCCTTACAGTTGATTTTCTCAGGCACACAATGGTGATTTTCTATTAAAAAAAGGTTTAAAGAGATATTAACTGTGTTTCTAATTGACCTGAACTGCATGTAATATTTTTGTTTCCAGTCTCTACTTTCTTCGGCTAAAGTTTAGTTGTATTTTCTAATCCAACATCCTTGGATTTAGATGAGCAATTTTTCTTGACCTGTATTTAGGTCAGTTTAGTTTTTTTTTTTTTTTTACAAAGATGAAGTCACTGTCATATGGAAACATGCAGTGTGTTATTTAACTAATATTTTGGATCTAGGAAACCTAGAAAGCAATTTTGTCAGCTGAAAATAATCAAACTACAGAGCATCATCTTTTTCATTCTTTAAAAAAATTTATTAGTGATACAGAAAATTCTGAGATAACAGGGTTATGATTCTACTTTGTTCCCACCGCCAGAGTTCTAGTCCCCATTTCCTCCATTTGGAAACTGCAGTAGTTCTCCCAAGGACTCAGATATGGGCTGACTTACTATTTCTATAACTATTTGAACTTTCACCCATTTTTTTCCTGTGGTTTTGCCTTCTCTTCCTTTTTTTTTTAATTAAAAATTTTTTTTTAAAGTTTTCTGCCTCCGGGGTTATTGCTGGGGCCTGGTGCCTGCACTACGAACCCACTGTTCCTGGAGGTGTTATTGTTGTCACTGTTGTTGGATAGGACAGAGAGAAATCAGGAGAGGAAGGGAAGACAGCAAGTGAGAGAGAAAGACAGACACCTGCATACCTGCAGGTGGGGAGCCAGGGGCTCGAACCGGAATCCTTTATGCAATGTGCACTTAACTCACTGTGCTACCGCCCGGCCCCCCTTCTCTTCCTTTCTAAGTCACATCTACAGTTATTGTCCTTTCTTTTATCCTCTGGTGGAATGGGAGTACAGGGCCCTCTGATTTACTTCCTTTATGATTTACCTCTCTGGGAGTATGGACCACAATTTTTTGTTTGTTTTTTTAAGAAGGAAAGTCTGTTGCTTAAGCCACTATGCTGTCTCCCCAGCACTGAAATAACTTTTGAATAAAAGTTCCTGTACCACTTTGGTCAGTGTCCAGTGTGGATCTCTTTGGCTATATAAAAGACTCCTTTTATATTCTGCTCCATGCACCACAGATATTTACTGAGAATTTATTACTTGACAAAGACATATCACGCCAGTTATTGCTTGATTCACACACTGACTAATTGGTTGATCTTAATGCTGATCTCAGTTTTCAGACAATGAAACTGGGGCATGGACAGGCTAAGTAACTTTGTCTAAGACACCCCACTCCCAGTTCAGAGAAAGCAAAACTAGGCCTTAAATGGAACTCTGGGCTCAGAGATTGAGTTCTTAGTCACTTTACCCTTCTGTAGAGCTATTTAAATGGCAATAGCAATTCTGACTCATCTTGAAGGGAATAGACTATAGATTCATTCACCACAAATAGTGAGTTTGTTCAAAGATAATAATCATCTGGGAATCTGCAACAAGTTATTTAGTCTCCACGATGTGCCTTTACAGACATAAGACTAATTATAAAAACTGCTTTCAATTAGTTCTGACACAGGCATTGTGACTGTACAATGGAAAGAGTGGGTAATCTTGTTCAAATGGGATTTTTCTCCAAATACAGCTGCAAAGGGTGGAATCCACTTGAAACTTGAAAGACAATAGTATGTTATCACTAGGAAGAAAGGGATGAATACAGGATAACTCTATATGTAGGTGGAACTTCTACAGAATTAGAAAGGGAGAACACAGGATGAAACTTGGACTGGGGCTGGGTACCTACTGCACTAAAGCAGGGAACCCTGGGGAGGGAAGGGAATGGGTCTGGGGGAAATGGGGGCTTGGAGTACTTGATGGGGAGAGGGATAAGAGTATGTAGCTGACACCTGTTATGCAAAACTGACAAGCCATACACATGTATAAACAAAGGTGTTGTAATTCACTATTTTCCTAATTAAAGAAAAGTTTTCTTTTTTTTTTTTTTAAATCAGAGAACTGTTCAGCTTTGGTTTATGGTGGTGCAGGAGACTGAACCTGGGGCTTTGGAACCTCAGTTATGAGAGTCTCTTTGTATAACCATTATGTTATCTACCCTCCACCACCTCCCCCTAAAAAAGTTTTCTATCATTTGTGAAGGAGCATTCAAAGATTCGAAGTTCGAAGAAGAGACCTTCAGCTGGAAAGACATTGCTCAATAATTCCATAAACATACATGTTTCTTCTCCTTATATCTAAACATTGCTTGTAGACAGGACTCATATTGTGCATCTTGAACAACTAAACATTAGAACACATCTTTAGCTGCACAAATGCTAGAATCATCAAATTTAGAGCAGTGCTCTTCCCTCTTTGGTCTTAGGGGCAAGCCCCATAGGCTGGGTTAGGCTACAGCTTGTGTCTTTACTCATCAGATTTGTTTGTGTCTAATAAGATCAGTTTTTAATGTTTTTAATGTGGAGAATGACATCTTTTTTCTTTTTTTTTGGCTCTTCACATGACTCTAAATGTTCCAAGCTTCTGCTAATTTGTAAACCACAAGACGCAGTAATTGAAAAACACTCATTTAGCAATAAATACAAGGACTGGCTTGATTTTTAAAAGTGCCAGTTATTCAAGTACCTCACAGTAGTTGAGGCCTTAATAGTGACACTGTTTTCAGCCACAGATGATGTCTCAGTGTACTTCCAGAAAGGCTTTGCACTCCACATTACTTTCAGGGTAATTCAGTCTCTTACCATGTTTTAGTGTTCATACTGTTGCAGAAGTTACCGAAGCAAAGTGTGGAGGAAATATTGACTCGTGGAATCATCAGCAGATCTATCTGCTACCCAAATGTGGCATCTCAATCAGTTAAGAGAGGAAAACAAGTCTTGAGGGTGCACTGAAATGTAAAGACGTCCAGCAGAGGACTCCTTGGAGGTAGACTAAACCAAATGTAACTATACAACAGGGGTGTGAAACTTTTTTTTTCTGCCAAGGGGCCATAATCATATTTATTTTAAAAAATTGTCTTTATTTATTTATTGGATAGAGACAGCCAGAAATCAAGAGGGATGGGGGAGATAGAAAAGGAGAAAGAGAGACATCTGCAACACTACTTTACCACACATTATGCTTTCCCCCTGCAGGTGGGGGAGGCTCAAATCCGGGTCCTTGTGCATTGTAACATGTGCGCTCAATCAGGTTAGCCAACACCCAGCCCTCCATCTGGATATTATAACATCACTTGAGAGCCATAGAAAGTTATCAATGGGGGGTTGGGCGGTAGTGCAGTGGGTGTAGTGCAGTGGGTTAAGCGCAGGTGGCACAAAGTGCAAGAACCCGCGTAAGCATCCCAGTTCCAGCCGGCTCCCCACCTACAGGGGTGTCTGCAGGTGTCTATCTTTCTCTCCCCCTCTCTGTCTTCCCCTCCTCTCTCCGTTTTCTCTGTCCTATCCAACAACAACGATGTCAGTAGCAATGATAATAAGAATAACTACAACAATGATAAAAAAAAAAAACAGGTTAACAAAAAGGGAAAAAAATGGCCTCCAGGAACAGTGGATTCGAGCCCCAACAATGACCCTGGCAAAAAAAAAAAAAAGTTATCAACGTAAAAATTAGCACTTACTGTTGTATGAAAAAAGCTCTTGAGATGAAATATAAGATGTCACTGACACAATCCCTGGAGGATTGTCATCAAATGAGTTTTCAAATTTGCCTTCAACTTCTCACAAGCTGCTTTAATTCCTTCTTTATTATTAATTTATTTATAAAATTAATATTGACAAGACCATAGGGTAAGAGGTGTACAATTCCACACAATTTCCAACACCAGAGTTTCATATCCCATCCCCTCCCTTGAAAGCTTTCCTATTCTTGATCCCTCTGGGAGCATGGACCCAGGGTCATTATGAGATGCAAAAGGTGGAAGACCTAGATCTGGCTTTTGTAATTGCTTCTCTACTGAACATGGGTATTGGGAGGTACATCCATACTCCCAGCCAGCCCTATCTTTCCCTGGTGGGGCAGGACTCTGGAGAGGTGGGGGGTCCAGGATACATTGGTGAGGTCCCTCTGTCTGGGGAAGTCAGGTTGGCATCATGGTAGCATCTGCAACTTGGTTGCTGAAAAAGCATTAAGACATAAAGCAGAACAAATTGTTTAATAGTCAGGAACCTAAAGGCAAGAATATAGCAGATGAGTTTTGGGATCTCCATTTTGGAAAAAGCTAGTAGGTCTACTTTAGGTATATTCTAAGGGGCCCATTACTTTACTAATTTTTGCCTGAGCTTGACAGCTAACATGCAGGGGACTGCTGGGGCTCACGTGGGGTGACTCCAGCCAGGAAGGTAAGCTTACTGAGACTTCATCACTAGCTCAAGATACTATGTGATAAAGAAAGAGACTCGGGGAGGATTCTGTTACAAACACTTTCAATTTATTCAGGGATGGGCTTGGGTATATATAGAGAAAGTTAAACAAAGAACATTTTTCAAATACATCAGAAATTATAGGTTTCTTAAGGGTCAGCTTGCCCCTATGGTAGAGGGCTGGTATGACAAGAATTGATGCAGATACATAAAGGTCAAGATAATTAGTCTCCTGATGTAGGCATTTAATTACCCTAAGGCATTTGAGAGAAGAATAGGGGTTAAACCAGTTAAGGTGAGATAGAGAGAAGATAAACAAAAATTGATGTAAATTAAGGACATCAAAGGACACTGTTAGGAGTGTGTGACAAGGTGTGTTCTCCTTTGTGATCAGAAGGTGAGGTGAACTTTGAGTAAATGAACCTTAAAGCAGGCAGCCATGTGGCCTGCTGCCAGCAGGGAGAAACTGTGAGATTTCTGTGGGCTTGAGAGTCTTACAAGGGGAAACTGAGTCCGGGAGACTTTCCCCCTTGACTCATCTCTATGAGACAGGTTAACAAGGGGGTGTCTTTTCCAGACCTCCATCCAAGGATGGGAGAGCTCCCCTAAGCTCTACCAAGTTTTCACATAGTCCCACAGTGGACCAAAGTTATTGTGTAGGGAGATGGTATCAGAGTTAGAAATAGGACTTGAAAGCTGTATCAGGGCAGAGGGTAGCTCCCAAATAGGGGAAAGGTATATAAGTATCATTTTATGTTTTTTTTTAAAGACTTTTTTAAATTCCCTTTTGTTGCCCTTGTTGTTTTATTGTTGTAGTTATTATTGTTGTTGTTATTGATGTCATTGTTGTTGGTTAGGGCAGAGAGAAATGGAGGGAGAAGGGGAAGACAGAAAGGGGGAGAGAAAGATAGACACCTGCAGACTTGCTTCACCGCTTGTGAAGCGAATCCCTTGCAGGTGGGTGCCGGAGGCTCGAACCGGGATCCTTACATGGTGTCTTTTTTTATGTCTTTCTACTTGCTTACTGTTTTGAGTTACTGCTAACTATTGTGCACTATTGCTTTAAGGTGTATATTTTTCCCTAATTTATGGGTACATGTACACAAGTGTTCTATCTCATGGGCCTGGTCTATATCTAGGTTCTGTGGCTTTGTTAGGAGCTGCACCACCTGATACGGAATTGAGTAGTCCTATGAGCTAGGAAGGGGTTCACCTCAGTTGGAACTGAAGGGGTTGATATCCCAGTGATAATCCTGGAGGCAAAAAAAAAAAAAAAAAAAAAAGAGAGAGAGAGGCACCACAGCACTCCTCCACTCTTCATGAAGCTTCCCCTATGAAGCTGGTCCTATGTGGTAGCTGGATTATCAGACAATAAAATGTGAACTCTACTGGCTGGGCTGTCTTCCCATATTATTTTTAAAATAAATCTTTTGATATTGCTAAAAAACTTACAGGAGAGAGACAGAGTTTGAGAGTTCAGCTAGAGGACTATTTCACTGTATGTGCTGCTGGGCATAGATCACGGTTTCAAGCATGCAAACCAAGTACTCTATTGCCAAGCCACCTCCCCAGGAACACCATTAGTTTTTACATGCTGAGGGACACAGTGTATTAAATATTATAATTTTTCTGTGCCTACACTCAATTTCCAAATTATATAATACTTGAGAACTATAGCCAGAAGTGAAAAATCTGGCAGACAGAAAGTTGGATTCAGTGCCAGTTTTCTATTGTTCCTTGGAATCATTCAATATGACCTCTTGATATATGATGGCTCCTCTCTTTCTTCTAGTTTCTAGGGATTTCAAAAATTGAAAGTTAGAGAAATCCAGAATTGATGATGTGACCTGATTTGGAAAATGTGATCTTATTTCTACATACTTCAGATATGTGCTATTTTTTTTATGTGTGCCAATGTAAAAAAAAAAATAACAGTTTTAAATAATTTTTACTGGGCTGTATGTTACATTAAGAAAGATTATCTAAAATAATATGCATATTTAAAAATGTTAGTTTTAAAACATAAAAAAACACTTTATTTTCTTCTGTCTTTATGCTATAACTGGGATTGTGGTCAAATTAGGAACAGATTTCCCAACCTGGAAACGAAAACACTTGTTCACAGTTTGTGGAAGGCTGGTTCAGAATTTAGAGAGAAGACTTCCTAGGAAAGAGCCAAAGCTGAGAATGAGAATTTTTTGGAGGACTATTATTTTATTTATTTATTTATTTATTTATTTATTTATTTATTTTGACAGCTGCACACCTGCTTCACCACCTGTGAAGCGACTCCCCTGCAGGTGGGGAATTGGGGGCTCGAAATGGGATCCTTATGCTGGTCCTTGCGCTTTGCACCACATGCCATTAACCCGCTGCACTACTGCCTGACTCCCATGGAGGAGCTATTATTTTTAAATTGTTATGTTAAGGTCCATTCACCTTAATCCACTCCTTGCTACTTGTAGGGATCCTTTGAGGCTGCTGTTATTGTTATTAACTTGTTGGCTAAGGAAAGTGAAATCTCAAATTGTATGCACAGGGGTTCTGCAGAGATTGTGACAGAGCTAGCACTGAAACCTGCTAAGCATGCATAATGCATAGCTGACACCCATCGTCTTTCAACTTCCTCATGTACAAATGGGAGTCGTGGGGACTTAAGTCATGAAGATTTCTTGTTTGTAGCTCAAATTGTTGGTTCAGTTTTCATACCATCAACTTTATCTGATTTGCTGAGAATCATGAATCTTTTCACTGTCATCTCTATGGTTACTTCTCTATATCTTTGATCAAGTTTGTTTTTAACTTTTTTTTTAACTTTTTTTTTAAATTGAAATGTCTCTCAAAGCAATTTTTTTTTTAAATGGGATCCTTTAAGTGTAAACAGGATTCCACATAGAAATTCTGGTAAAACATTTGGCTAAACAAAGGATTCAAGTAAAATTTAGCCAAAATACAGAAGGAAACTAAACTTAAGTGGTTCTGAGCATTTTCTCGGAAGAATTGAGACAAGCTCTGGAATGAAAATTGTATTGTTTTAAATACACCTCCATCCTCTAAAATTTGGCTGTCTCTATCCAATAAATAAATATTGATAATAAAAAAATTCGCTGAAACTCCAGTGAACAGGGGTGGTTGTCTTTTCTAAGAGCACTCAGATTCCCCCTCTTTCTCATAGTTAGGTCTTGGCTCAGTGCATTATTCTCTCGGCCTGAAATGCTTCCTGCCAGCTCCATCTTCCCCACCATCTTTTGATAAATTTAGTCCCAATAATCTTTCAAGGTTTCATCCTTAAATACTCCGTGCTCTAGCATGCTTCCCCCCCCCCCCACTTTTTTTTTTTTTTTTTTTGTCTCCTGGATTATCGTTGAGGCTCGGTGCCTGCACTACAAATCCACTGCTCTTGGAGGCCATTTTCTCCATTTTGTTGCCCTTTTTGTTACCCTTGTTGTCGTTGTTATTGCTGTTGTTGGATAGGACAGAGAGAAATTGAGAGAAGAGGGGGAAGATAGAGAGGAGGAGAGAAAGATTATACACCTGCAGACCTGCTTCACCGCTAGTGAAGCGACTCCTCCCTGCAGGTGGGGAGCAGGGGGCTGGAACCAGGATCCTTATGCCAGTCCTTGGCTTCACGCTGTGTGTGCTTAACTAGTAGTGTGCTACCTAGCATGCCTTTTCCAATATGATCAAATCTAAAACTTCAAGTAATGCTTTGCTAAGAGAATGGTACCTCCCTCTCTCTTTCACTCTCTCTCTCTCTCTTACCTAAAACTTTCTTTGAAGACTGTGCAAAAAAACTGTTCAAAAGGTAGAAATAAATTGAACTTTTAGTTTTTGATAAATTGAAAATTTTCTGCACAGTATGTTTTGATACATATTTTTATTCAATACATAGTTATCACACTGCCTTTGATTTGTAAGGCAAAATTAATTTGCCAAAAGTTGCAAAGGTATAGCATGATGAAATCAGGATTTAAATCTAGAGTTGTCTTGTTCACAGCCACTACTCTTAACTGGTATGTCAAGAGCCAGAAATTTCTGAATGCTTGGTAGCTTCACAGTTGGGTAGTAGTTCTCTTCTCCTAAAATGCTATATGAAAGCATGTTACTGATGCCTCTTTTTTTGAAAAATTTCATTAAGATTTATCAGTTTGTAAATACTGGGTATGGTTCCAACCACTCCCATCACCAAAGTTCTGTCTCCCCACATGCCCAATGATAACTGCCATAGTTCTCCCAAGATCTTAGAGATGAGTTGACATTCTCTTTTCAAGTCCATGTCCTTCTATATATTCTCTGATGTCTTTTTTTTTTTTTTTGGTGCCAGGTTTTATTTGTTACTCTTTTAAAATTTCATTTTTTACTAGATTCAGAGAGGTAGAAGCTCTCAAGGCTCGTCTGCAGGTGGGGACCAGGGATTTGAATATAGGTCCTTGTATATGGTAAAAATAACACTATTGTGTGCACCGCCACCCAGCCCCAATCTGTAACTTCTTTTTTTTTTTTTCTTGGTGCCAGGTTTTACTTGTTACTCTTTTAAAAATCTCATTTAACTAGATTCAAACTTAGAGGTAGAAGCTCTCAAGGAAGACAGCCTCTGTCGCTTTGCAATCTATTCCTGACACTTCTTTGGCCTCCTTCATTCTTTTGGCCAAAAGCTTAGCATAGTCTGCAGTCCCTTGTTTTTCTTAGTACTTGTTTCTTCAGAGCAATGCTTATCATTTGTATTGCAGAACACGTGGAGTAACAAGATGCTGGATCTTGGGCGCTTTGGTCCTAGGTTTTTTACCTTCTTTGTTTAGCGGCTTTCTCACGATGTACTGCTGGATATCATCTTTCAAAAGGTTGAAAAGTTTGCAGATTCTGCTAGCTCTTTTGGGCCCCAGGTGACAAGGCACAGTAGTATAAGTGAGTCCAGGAATATCCTTCTCCCCCCCCTTTTTTTTACAATGACCAAGTGGAAATGCTCAAATTAGCATCCACAATGCAACCCCAAACAGATTTGCACTTTCTTTTACCAGTCCTCCTTGGTCTATAAGAGGAATGGCCCTTACTCAGCAGGAGGCGGACACCACCGTGGGTCAGGACACCCTGCTTCATGGGGAAACCTGGCTTGTCATTCCCACCACTGATCTGGACCACATAGCCCTTTCATTATCCACTCAGAGCATCAGCATTAACTTCTGTCGAAATACACTTCTCATATAAGGTGCGAAGCTTGTGCTCATCGTCCATTTCAATGAGTTTCTGGCAGCCAGTGGCTGGCAAGGAGACGTTCAGCATCATGTTGAAGCAGCTGACCACCTCCAAATCACCACAAAAAAGAGTCTCTGATATCTTTTTAATCTTTTAGTTTTTACTTCAAAATTGCTATCAAAACCATTTTTCTTCTTTTTTTTAGTATTTATTTATTTATTCCCTTTTGTTGTCCTTGTTGTTTTATTGTTGTAGTTATTGTTGCCGTTGTTGTTGGATAGGACAGAGAGAAATGGAGAGAGGACGGGAAGACAGAGAGGGGGAGAGAAAGACAGACACCTGTAGACTTGCTTCACGGCTTGTGAAGCGACTCCCCTGCAGGTGGGGAGCCAGTAGCTCTAACTGGGATCCTTAAGCCGGTCCTTGTACTTTGCACCACCTGTGCATAACCCGCTGTGCTACCGCCTGACTCCCTTCTTTTTTTTTTTTTATTGGGGGGGATTAATGGTTTACAGTTGGTAGTAAAATACAGTAGTTTGTACACGTCTAACGTTTCTCCATTTTTCCAGGTAACATTTCAGCCCCCTCTAGGTCCTTCTCTGCCATCATGGTCCAGGATCTGAACATCCTCCCCCCACAACCCAGAGTCTTTTACTTTGGTGCAATACACCAAACCCAGTCCAAATTCTGCTTTTTTTTTTTTTTTTTAAATTTTTCAACTTCTTTATTATTATTTATTCAATAATGGTCAACAAGATTGTGGGACAATAAGGGTACAATTCTTATAATTCCAACCACCAGAGTGCCATATCCCATCCCCTCTACTGGAAGGTTCCCTATTCTTTATCCCTCTGGGAATATGGACCAAAGATCTCTATGGGGTGCAGAAGTTGGGAGGTTTGTCTTCTGTAATTTCTTCTCTGCTGGACAGGGGCATTGACAGCTTGATTTATACCCCCAGCCTGTCTCTGTCTTTCCTGAATGGAGTAGGGTTCTGGGGAGGTTGGGTTCCTGGACACATTGGTGAGGTCATTTGCCCAGGGAAGGTGAGGTCATTTGCCCATGGTAGTATTTTCAACTTATGTCTATGAGTGAGATAATCTCATATTTATCTTTCTTTTTCTGACCTATCTCACTTAATATGTTTCTTTCAAGCTCCATCCAAGATGAGGTAGAAAGTGAAGTCACCATTTTTAATTGCTGAGTAGTATTCCATTGTGTATATAGACCACAACTTGCTCAGCCACTCATCTGCTGTTGGACACTTGGGTTGCTTCCAGGTTTTGGCTACTACAAATTGTGCTACTGTGAACATAGGTATACACAAATCTTTTTGGATGGATGTGTTTGGTTCCTTAGACTATATCCCCCAGGAGATGAATTGTAGGGTCATTGGGAAGGCCTACTTCTAGCCTTCTGAGAGTTCTCCAGACTGCTCTCCACAGTGGTTGGATCAATTTACATTCCCACCAGCAGTGCAGGAGGGTTCCTTTGACCCCACAGCCTCTCCAGCATTTGTTGCTGCTACCTTTTCTGATATATGACCCCACAGCTTCTCCAGCGTTTGTTGCTGCTACCTTTTCTGATATATGACATTCTCACAGAAGTGAAGCGGTATCTCATTGTTGTCTTGATTTGGATTTCTCTGACAATCAGTGACTTGGACCATTTTTCATATTTTTTTTGCCTTTTCAAAGCCATTTTTCTATTAATATAATGCAATCCTATTAAAATTTAAGTAATATTTTATGGGCAGACTGTAAGTAATGATAACAAAGGCTAGATTTAGGGTTTGTGGGTCCAGAGCTTGCACAATGTTTTGACCCTCTTTAAGGAAAAGAGCTTTTATTTTATAAATTATTTATTTATTTTTATTTATTATTTATTCGATAGAGACAGAGACAAATTGAGATGGAAGGGGGACAGGGAAGGAGAAAGAGATGAAGACACCTTAGCTCTGTTTCACTACTCACAAAGCTTTCCTCTTGTAGTTAGGAACTGGAGCCTTGAACCTTGGTCCTTGCAAATTTTAACAGGTATGTTTACTTGGATGAGCCACCACCCAGCCTAGTTTTTCTTTTTCTTTCTTTCTTTCTTTTTTTTTTTTTTTTTACTTCAACTAAAGTTATTCCTGAGGCTCGGCAGTAAAAGCACTAAAAATTCACCACTCTGGGCAGCCATTTACTTATTGATTTTTTATTTCTAATTTTGTTAGATAAGATAGAAAGAAATTGAGAGGGAATGGGAGTTAGAGAGAGAGAGAGAGAGAGAGATACCTGCAGACCTGTTTCACTTCTTATGAGGCATCCCCACTACAGGTGGGGAGTGGGGGCTCAAACCCGGGTCATTGAACGTAGTACTATGTGTGCTTAACCAGGTGCACCACTGTCTGGCCCTCTCAGCCTCCTTTTAAAAAAAAATTTATTTATTTTCCCTTTTTGTTGCCCTTGTTGTTTTTTATTGTTGTTGTAGTTATTATTGTTATTGATGTTGTCGTTGTTACATAGAACAGGGAGAAATGGAGAGAGGAGGGGAAGACAGAGTGGGAGAGAAAGATGGACACCTGCAGACCTGCTTCACCGCTTGTTAAGCCACTCCCCTGCAGGTGGGGAGCTGGTGGCTCGAACTGGGATCCTTACTCCGGTCCTTGAGCTTTGAGCCATGTGTGCTTAACCCACTGAGCTACCGCCCGACTCCCACAGCCTCCTATTTTCATTTATTTATTTAAAAAAGGAGACATTAATAAAACCATAGGATAAGAGGGGTGCAACTCCACACAATTCCCACCACCAGATCTCTGTCTCCCATCCTCTCCCCTGATAGCTTTCCTACTCTTTATCCCTCTGGGAATATGGACCCAGGGTCATTATGGGGTGCAGAAGGTGAAAGGTCTGGCTTCTGTAATTGCTTCCCCACTGAACATGGGTGTTGACTGGTAGATCCATACTCCCAGTCTGCTTCTCTCCCTAATGGGGGAGGGCTCTGGGGATGTAGAGCTCCAAGACACATTGGTGGGGTTGTCTGTCCAGGGAAGTCTGGTCAGCATCATGCTAGTATCTGGAACCTGGTGGCTGAAAAGAGAGTTAACATACAAAGCCAGACAAATTGTTGAACAATCATGGACCTATAGGCTGGAATAGTGCAGATGAAGTATTGGGGGGGGTGTCCTCCATTTTGTGTATAGCTAGTAGCATATTTTAGTTATATTCCAAAGGGCCTATAGCTATACTAACTTTTTTTTTCCCCTTAGCCTGAAATCTGATATGTCGGTGGATCCAAGTTATTGTCTGGGGAGGTGATGTCGTGGCTAGAAAAGGGACAGAAAGCTGGATCAGGGAAGAGAGTAGCCCCCAGATATGGGGAAGGGGTATAAATATTGTTGACTGTAAACCCCATTGACTTGATTTGGTCTGGGGCCCATATTCAGCTTAGGAGCCTATGTGACCTCTGTATTCCTGTAGATCTGAGCTCACATTCTGTGGTCATGAGTAGGAACAGTCCAAACTGCCCCAACATCGACCCATCTTCCTCAGGTCTAGCATAGAGTATGTTGTCCATCCTCCCTTCAGAGGATGGAACATTCTCTACCATTGTTGATCCAAGTCGAGGGTAAGGTCCTATGGGGGGCCCACAAAGGAGACAATTTTGTTGTTCCTAATAGAGATGACCTGTAACAATGGAGAGAGGGATTTATTTGAGGTCTAGGCCCATCATGTCTGTTAGAGAATCTCAGGCCTTCCTGAATAGGGCCCCAGCTAATGGGGTGGCCTTATAGTGACTAAAGAGTCATCATTAACATATGCCAGTCTCTTGTCCTTATTCAGATTTTGTAGTCCTTGCTTTGCTAAGGTTAGCTTTGGAGTGAGTGAGAGAACTGTACTAGGAAGTAGGTGAGGAGGGTATCTAAGTCTAATTAGATACTATTTCATTAGGAACTTTATACTGACTCACTGCAGACTATTGTGTACTTTTGCTTTCAGGTATATATTTTGCCCTAGTTTATGGATATGTGTGAACATATCCTCTATCTCACGGGACCTGGTCTATATCTAGGTTTTGGGATTTTGTTAGGAAGTGAACTGCCTGGAATGGAATTAGAGAATACTATGAAAGGAAAGGTCTCACCCAAGTAATGAGGGTGAAGGTTTGTCATTCCACACCTGAAGTCTCTGGACATAGTCTGAAGTAAAGCATGCTGAGGTGGTACTCATTGCGTTGATTAGGTTGGGATCAGCAGATGTAATATCATTTGGTATGAATTGAGAGACACATGCAGGAAAGTGCGCCCCACCCTAGAGGTTCCAGGACTGGGGGAAATATAGGCTCTATAGTGGAAATGTGAGGTTCCTGCTGTCTTATGGTTCAAGAAGACAACAGATATTGTTATAATCACATTATTTGGTAATTGGGTTAACTTTGAAAAATCCCTTTGTTATGATTTGTTGTATCATACACAACATCACCATAATTTATGTCCTTTTCCATTGTTTGTATATAGCTGTGCCACTGGTTGCTTCTGTTCTCCCTGGTCTAGACTTTTGAGAGAGTCAACATATCAAAGACTCAGCCTATATATTAAAAAGACTCAGTTTGTGCTTTAAGAAGTTTGAGACATAAAATCAATTTTTCCTCTCTCATATTAATTAAATAGTGATCTATATGACTACGAATTAATAGGAGTGTACATAAACACCATTCCCACCACCAAAAGATTGTGTCCCATCCCACCCCTGCACCTCCCCGCCACCCCCGGAAGCTTAATGTCCACCCTCACCCTCACCCCAGGGTTTTTACTTTGGTGCTCTACTCCAGATTTAGTCAAATCATCCTTTTAGTTTCCCTTTCTGTTCTTCTGTTCTTTTAAAAGAAATATATGTGGCATTGGGGAATGGACCCAGGATCTTTCATGTGTGCAGTAATGCTGAGTGGACTCTCTAGCCACCAAATTTCTATTTATCTTTTTGAAAGCTATAATAGGGAGATGGATGATAAATAGACAGAAAAGACACTACAGCACTGTTCCAGTATCCATGGAGCTCCCTTATTGCTATCCATGTTGATCCCAAGTGGTGCTGGGTTTTGAGCCTAGCGCCTCACACACCATGAAGTGTGCCAAGGAAGCCGTCTCTCCTAGGTCTAAAACTGAAAATATAAAAACAAGCACCATATTTAACGTAGAGAAAGAAATTATGATAGCTTACTTGAATCTTGAAGAATTGGTTAATAAGCTTTTAACGAGGTATATGGAAGCAGCTGTTTATCAGAAATGTTTGCACAGAAATGCATCCTTGCTGCCACTTGGCTTCTGCTCTCCAGCTAGACTTCCTCATAACCCTTGGCCATTGTCTAGTACTCACAAGGGCTTTGCTTGGAGGCTTTGCTCACTTCTTGGTAACTACCTCTGATCTTGGAAAATGAGAAATGATGTTCAAATGGCTTCAGTTTTAGTCTCCTGTGGGGATCTGAATTAATTTTCTGGACTTTTTGTACCTTTTCTCAAGAAATTGACCTCTTTTTATTAGGAATGGCCTTTTGAGACATAAGTTTCTTTCTAATTAAAAACAAAGTTTCTTGTTTTCTTGGCCATTACTTTTGATGAATTATTGTAATTATAAGAGCCACTTGGCATGACTATAACCTTCCTTTGGAAATATTTAAATATAATACACAGTAAATCATGAAAATCTGTTCTTAAATAAATAATGTTGTCTCTAAGGTCTTTAACTGATTCTTATGTGGCTCAGAACACTGTATTCAGAGTTACATTAACCAGAATCAATCACTTTAATTTTAAAATGTCTTGGAAATGACCAAAGTATTCTGAAGGATTGAAGTCACTTTTTCCTGAAGTCTTGGCCTTGAAAATAAAATGTGATGCCATGAGACAATAGGCTTTGAGTGTGGAATTGAGACATGTCAGTAGGGGGCATCATTGTAATGTGCTGGATTTTTCTTTCTTGAAAAAACAGTTTCTATTTCTCTACATCTGTTCCTTCATTTTGAAATCTGTAATACGTTTTTTTTTTTTTTTTAATTTTACTATATTGAGAATGTAGTGTGAGTGAACTTCAAAAATATTACTTTTTTTGGTTGATTTCTGTGAAGACGTTGAAAATTTGACATCTTTCTTTGCTTTCTTCCATATCAGTAAGGAGTTGTATACTGTCTTTTGTTTTTCCTTGCAGTCTGTTCATTTCTGTAATAAGACCATCAGGTTGGGTTGGCAGATTCTTATAAGAACACATTCATGTAAATTCAAAGAGTAGAAAAATTACATGGCTGTAGTTCATAGCATATCACACTTCATTTTCTCACTGCCTACCAGCTAATTGTGCTCAAAGTTCTAGCAGAATTATCTCCTAGAATAAGAAGTGGATACAACTATGTCAGATGTCCAAACTGAATGGGGTACAATACAACTGATTCATTAAGACTGCCTTAATTAATCTAAAGACTCATGATTGATTTCATTCTGACTAGGATATAAGATAATGATATAGAAAAATAAAAGGATTAGTAAAGTTACTGTTTAGTGCGCTGTGAATGCATATGTATGGGCTGTATTTAATCTTGCCAAGTTCCTTTTTTATCCTATTGCCTATGAAAGATTTTCTCCAGCAGACCACAGACATTTTTGACAACTCTGTGCTATCAAAATATACTTATGCTGGAGTTTCAACCAGTTTCTTATATTAATTGAAACATTTTAACTTGTTCAGTCATCATTAACTCTCACAAAAAGCATGCTTCTGAAATTTTCCTTTAAAAAAAGATTCTGTTCATCCTTTTTAAATATTTTTTTAAATCTTTTTATTTATTAGAGATGGAGAGAAACTGAGGGGGGAGATAGAGGGAGAGAGACAGAGAGATACCTGCAGCCCTGCTTCACCACTTGTGAAGCTTTCCCCCTGCAGGTGGGGACCGGGGGCTCAAACCTGGGTCCTTGTGCTCTGTAATGTGAGTGCTTAACCAGGTGCACCACCACCCGGGCTCCCCTGTTCATCCTTTAGAAGGGATTTGTTTGGTGATAAAAGTGCATTTCACAATAATGAATTATTTTTACTTTTTTTTTTTTTTGGTAATTGTTATTTATTTATCTTCCCTTTTGTTGCCCTTGTTGTCTTTTTATTGTTGTTGTAGTTGATGTCGTCGTTGTTGGATAGGACAGAGAGAAATGGAGAGAGGAGGGGAAGACAGAGAGGAGGAGAGAAAGACAGACACCTGCAGATCTGCTTCACCGCCTGTGAAGCGACTCCCCTGCAGGTGGGGAGCGGGGGCTCAAACCGGGATCCTCATGCTGGTCCTTGTGCTTAGCGCCACCTGCGCTTAATCCGCTGTGCTACCGCCTGGCTCCCACAATAATGAATTTTTATTTATTGTCAGATTATAGAAACTTTTCTTCTTGAGGAGCTTGAATACTTTACTTATTGGGGAACATAAACATTCTAGAGAAAAGGAAATTATTTTTATTGATGTCAAATAAGTTATTTATTTATTTATTTTTGTTTTATCAGAGCACTGCCCAGATTTGTCTTATGGTGGTGTGGGGGAATTGAACCTAAGACCTTGGAGCCTCTGCATAACCATACGCTATTTCCCCTGCCCATAGTTAAACATTTTATTTTGCTTATATTCTCAGTGATCTACAAAACACAGTGCTATTAATAATACATATCAGTGAGGCAATTCAGAAAACACTTTACTATTTACTTTTTGTTGATAAAGCACTATACAGTCTGAGAGTTTTCTGATCAAACATTATGCAACAATAAATCTGGATAAAACTATTAAGAACAACTATTGCAGGGCTGTTGAAATCGACTAAATGCATGCAACAATTATGAAGCAATCATATATGGAAAAATAAGAATGTCAGCTAAGAATAGTGCGGGTCTATGGCGTTCTTGCTCTTCTCTATCCATGTCCACACCCAAGATAAATCTGAGCAAAAATTTATTAGGGTGCTGCAGAACAAAAATCCCAGCAGTAGGGGCCGGCGGTAGTGCAGCTGGTTAAGCACACATGGCGCAAAGCTCAAGGACCTACAGAAGGATCCTGGTTTGAATCCCTGGCTCCCCACCTGCAGGGGTGTTGTCTCACAAGCAGTGAAGCAAGTCTCCAGGTGTCTGTCTTTCTTTCCCCTTCTCTGTCTTCCCCTCCTCTCTCGATTTCTCTCTGTCCTATCCAACAAAATAATAATAACAGCAACGATAAACAAAAGGCAAAAATTAGCCTCCAGAAGCTGTGGATTCGTAGTGTAGGCACCGAGCCCCAGTGGTAACGCAGGAGGAAAAAAAAAAAATCCCAGCGGTTTTCCTGCCAGAGGGGAATCACTTAGTCTGGAGTAGAGTGTGGAAAAACCTTGCATTGGTGGTGCTGTTGGTAAAAGTAGCAGTTCACAGTTTTCGTGGCTAATGAATGGAGAAGATGCATGACTGGGGCAAGTGTGACTGTGAACCAACAGATAAACTTGCAGTTATGGGGAAGTCTGGGGAAGGAAAAGACTGCAGAGGGCTATGAGAAACTCTTTACATACATACAAAAAACTGGGGAGAGTTCAATAATCCCCCTATCTCTGGCTAAGCATGAGACTGAGCATCCATGAAGAGGAGATGTTGGAAAGCCTGGTGCAAAGTAGAAATCAGGGCAGTCTTTAAAAAGGGACTTTTTAATGCTATTTAATGTGCCATCAGACTATATAATTTCTTCTATTCTGGTGAACTGTTTGTAATTTCTAAATATTTAATTAAAATACACTAAAATAGGGAAGTGCTTTTTATTCTTTAGATTGTGAATCTCTGAACTTCCCCCTCCCACTATAGAGTAGAATTTTTAATTATCTCTGTGGCTTCATTTGGTTTTACTATCAATAGAGAACTTTGGGATGTTAATAATAGTTGATACTGAGTTAGACACTGTGCTGACTGTACACATTTTATGTCAATTAAGTCTCACAATGATCTGTGATATCCACATTTCTGGATAGGGAGATTACAATTAAACAGAATAAATCCCTCCCCTCCACCCTTTACTCTCTCCCCCCTTTTTTTGCTTGGCATCTCTCACTGTCTCATTTTTGGTCAAATCTGGGGGCTAATCTTCCAGAGGTTATTTGGGAAGTAATTAGCTTTGGATTCAGGGAAATTCATTCTTCAACTTGACCTTCTGAATTTTTTTTTCTTTTTTATAACCTGGAGTAACACCTGTTGGGACTAAGAAAACAGCTTATGGGGTCCCTGAATCATAAAGCTCTTATTTTATTTTTTGCCAGGAGCCATTTCTCTGCTTGATAGATGATAAGCTTTGAGACAATGGAACCCCTCAAGACAAGTGTTAATTTCCCCCTGGGCAGGCCATTTCCCCTCAGGTAAACCATTTATCAGTAATCAAGTGAGTCAACACAAGTGAGTCAACACACAGTTTGGTTTCCACCATTTGTTGCAAGAAACATTCCGCTTTGAAGTTTGCTCCCTCTCCCCCTCCTCCAGCATTCCCTCTCCTTCCCCAAAGCCTTATAATGCCTGTGAACACAATAAAATTTTGCAGCTTGATCAGAAACTTGTCTTGCTGTTGTTCTTTTGTGTCTCATGTCCCTTTCATTCCAGGTCTTTCAGGTTCCTAGCCCCTGTTCACCGCCCTGCTGGTCGGGGCATTCTGGCACCCGGGCGTGGGGCGAAGAAGCCTTCTGGACCTAGGAACTCCGCTGATTGAGAGGGTAGGCCTACCCGAATTCACAGAATCATTGCGGCCGAGGGAGTAACGCAAAGACTCGCATAGATCGCCATGGAAATACCCGACCGTGAGTCGCATCTGGAGGAGAGTGTCACAGCGGCTGAGGTAAGCAAAACCATGGGACATGAATTTAGCTAACAAGATTTATTCATTAAAGGACTCAAGGAGTCACTCAAGACACGAGGAACTAGGGTTAAAAAGAAAGAATTAAAGAAGTTTTTTAGAGTATATTGGAAATATTTGCCCCTGGTTCCTCCAGGAAGGCACTATAGATGAGAAGCATTGGAGAAGAATTGGTGACTGTCTTAATGATCACTATCAGTCTTTTGGTCCTGAACGTGTACCTGTTTCTGCCTTTTGCTACTGGAATTTAATTAATGATATCTTAAAAATTTATAATAATCACCCTGATATTAAAAACCTTATTACAGAGGGTGAAAAGGTCCTCCGGCAACTTTCTAGTCCGCCGTCCAGGACAAAGTCCCCATCCCCATGCCCTTCTGTGATTATTGATCTTGATCCCCCAGTACCCAGTCAAAACAAAAGCCTCCCAGCACCCGACGAAAGTAAAAGCCCTGTCCCCCTCCCTATAGGTTCCACCGCACTTACTAAAGTTCCCTTTATTGATCATCCTATTGCTAATTCACATGAGAATGAAACCCAGCATTCTTTCCCCCGCCTCTATCCAGTTTTACAAAACCCTCCCTCTCCTGAAGCACTTCCCGTGGAGGATGAGGCTTTGCTAGAAAAAGAGGCTGCCAGGTACCACAATCCCGATTGGTGTCCTCCTCCCTTTAATTCCCCTCCCTATATCCATGCCCCTGCTCTCCAGCCTGACCCTCTTCTTGACAATCCCTCCATCAGGCGGGCATGCTCATGAGCCCTTACAGGAATTTCCACCCTCCGCAAGGTCCTTGCTGACCGGAGAGAGCAGCTTCATTAATGAAAGAAATAGCTGCAGTTACAGAAGAACTTACATTTTTAGTCTCACCAAAAAACCCAATCCCTAAAACTAAACCATCCAAATCAAAACCGGTTTTGGCTTTCCCTGTTACTCGGAGCCAGGCTCAAACTGGCTAACCCTAACCCCTACGCTCTTCCTTGTCCAGACTGCCTCCCTACACCACTGCCCCTCCGTTTTGTGCTCTGGTCCTTGACTTGGCCAATAATACTGATTAGACCACTTTCTTTAAAACTGTAAAATGTACCTTAGCCTAGAAAAAAAAATTTCAAAGATTTTTCTCTGTGTGGCGTCGGTAAACTGAGCCCGCCTGTTCCGCCCGCACAGCCAATCATGGCACAGAGCTACTGCTCCACAGATTGGCAAAGACTCCAGTCAATCATTCCCTAGCCACTAATGCCCCTCCTGGGGGGGTAGATAGTCTGTGAATTAGGAATCCAAAAACCAAAGTGGTTTTTCAAAGGGAAAATTTTTCTGTTCACCAAGAATGTATGTTTTAAGTCTGTGCTAACCTTGTTTTCATTAATGTGTGTTAACCCCTAAGTAACTAAAGTTTGTTTTAAGTTTTAAATAAGATTTAGTTAAGCTAAATGTGGTTTTAAAGATCCCGACTCATAGAGTTGGCACACCTTTACCAAAGTAAAATATAGGACAGTTTTGTCCTTCTGATAGCTAATATCAGCATCAATTCATTAGTTAAAAGATTTTCTGAGATATCTAGGCATGATAAAATGCCTCTACAGTCTCTCTCACTCTTGTGAGAATTGTAAATATTACAAGCACCCCAATACCAACTGCCACTGTTTGTTAATTTGTTAATCCCATCCTTGAACTGGCTTTCTAATAACCCAGTCAGTGTAGAGCAGTGGCCTTGCCAGGAAAAAAAGGGTTAAACATATTCCTGGCCTGATAAACAATTTTATTCAACAGATGTGATTCAACAAAATTATTTAGTGTAAAATGGTCATCTAAAAGAAATGTTAACAGTAAAAATTTATTTTAACATTTCAGCTATAAGGTTTATTTTAGCTTTTTAAGTTACCTATCCAAATCAAAGTGAAAGATCAATTAAGTTGTGTGCCCACCCTTGTTCATAGCTGCCCTAAGGGTGTGATAGCTTTGTGATAAACAAAGATCCTAACAAACAAAGTTTAACATTTTACTTAAAGTTATTTTTAAGACTGGCTTGGGTTAGTAAAAGATAACACAATGGTTATGTTAATTATTTACATGCCAGAGGCTTTTGCTCTGGTTTTCCTCTTTATATCTTTCTGCTTTTAAAAATTATCTGGTTTGTTTTAAGACACTGCCAGAGGCTTATTCTTGATAAATTAAGGTAATACATTGTGCTTTTGGTCTGATAAAAGATTTGTTTTGGCAAATCCTGATTTAACAAAATTATTATTTTGAACATTTAAGTTATGAGGTTTTATTTTAGCCTTTTAAGTTGCCATATTAGAGTTCTAAGGAGTAAAATCTATTAAGAGTCTTATATCTATGCTTACTCATGATAGCCTTGTGATGAGTAAAGATCTTAGTAAACTAAAGTTATAATAGTGTGTTTAACTGTCTAATCAGTTTAAAATAATGCTAAAAAATGGTAAACATTTTCTCATGTCAACACATTAGGTATTGACTTTCTATAACATATTGGTATATTCTAATAAAGAGCCTTCTAAAATCATAGAAAAAACCTGAAGCCAATTCTAACCATTAGATCATCAATTAACTTGGTACAAGTTCTCTCCCTAAGTAAATAATTATAGGTACATCTGCACATGAAGAACTGACTGCTCATATGGTAAGATTTAAAACTAAACATTTTTAATTTTTTATTTATGGGTGTGTGATGACTCCTAAAGTCACTCATATCCTAAAATTTTTCTCATTTTTTTACAAGCCTCTTAAAAATTTTAACGCTTGACCTGCCATAGTGAGAGCACTTTACTGGCTCCTGCATTGTTTAATTAAGATCTTGCTATTCAGACTTTTAAGATTAATCTCCATTATAAAAGCCAATGCTCTCTGACAGATTGATGTAATTCACCTGCCCATGTTTAGTAAACAAAAACATTTTTTTTCTTTCTCAGTTGATATTTTTTCTAAATTTATGTGGGCTACAGCTCAAACAAGAAAAACTAAAACCCTTAAGCTTAGTTAATAAAAAAAAAAGAAGGAGAATGCACCCCCCAGTATTCAGTTGGCTAAAGTGTCAATGAAGTAACATACTAATCCTTCTTAATATTTACAAAAATTCTAATTGTCCATTTATTGTATCTCATTGACAAAGCCACCCACTTTTCCAGTCACAGAGACATATTCTTTTTCTCTTTTTTCAACACTGGATGTCCATGTTTGTTTTCCTTTTATTATGGTGGATGACATTATTGCTCTTGCAAAATCCACAGAGTCCCTGTTGGCAAGTCCTTACCACAAAGGATGCCATGGCAGTATATAGTCCAGCTAACCTCACCAGCCTATCAAAGTCTTCTCTTTCTGCTGACCTACCACTGCTGACTTCATCTTTGCATGTTTATTGACTGCTCACTTTTCTCAAAATATTCCTCATCTTCAAGGAACCTCACCTTGACTTCTAATGTGTATGTACCTCCTCTGTGTTTTGGTACAACACCATCCTATATTTTCATGTCAATTCTTCTCTACCTGGTCCTTGCCTCCTAATTTTGCTTGTTTCACAGCTGACCCTCTATGAAGAAGAAAAATTTCATCAGTTGGCGCTGACCAGACCAGACGTGCTGTGTTTCTTCCCCTGGACATCACATCCACTGACTGCTTCCCTTAGACTTGCTGGTGGCATGCTAGGACACTCTATATATTCCTCCCATGAATTTTCTGACAAATTACAACAGGTTATAGACTCCACCACAAATAGTCTTGAGTCACTACAGAGCCCCTTATGAGACCCTTATTAGTCTTTTGTTAATGGTTACCTTAGGACCCTTTATTTTTAATAAGATTACTGATTTTATAAAACAGCAGATTGACTCCTTGGCATCAAAACCTTTGCAAATACATTATCACAGACTTGATTTGGCTGATAGAGGCCTGGCTGAACCTGAGGATGACAGACCCCCTTTTCGGATGGCATAAAACTCAGAATTATGCATTGAGACATCCAACCTTGGCAGGGCAAGGACACCAGTAAGGGGTGTAAGGCAAAGCACTGCAGGGGGAGGACCCTATCGTCCGCCTCTGAGTCCCCCGTGAAGCAAACCTGATTTGCATGGAGGTTGGTGTCAGCAACAAAAATTGTTTCCCTAGAAACTGTGGCTCTGCCTCCCTTCCCCAAAAAGACACCAAGAGCCTTATAAGATACAGAAAGGTTGGTTTTGCACCCACCCCGCGGGAGGAATCCAGTCAATACTTCCCCCCTCTGGTTATGTCCACTAAACCTGCTGTTAGGGTCTCTGCTCCTCACCCCCAATTTCCTGCCTCAATTTAAAATTATAACAAAGGGAGGATATGCCAGGAGCCATTTCTCTGCTTGATAGATGATAAGCTTTGAGACAATGGAACCCCTCAAGACAAGTGTTAATTCCCCCCTGGGCAGGCCATTTCCCCTCAGGTAAACCATTTATCAGTAATCAAGTGAGTCAACACACAGTTTGGTTTCCGCCATTTGTTGCAAGGAACATTCCGCTTTGAAGTTTGCTCCCTCTCCCCCTCCTCCAGCATTCCCTCTCCTTCCCCAAAGCCTTATAATGCCTGTGAACACAATAAAATTTTGCAGCTTGATCAGAAACTTGTCTTGCTGTCATTCTTTCGTGTCTCGTGTCCCTTTCATTCTAGGTCTTTCAGGTTCCTAGCCCCTGTTCACCACCCTGCTGGTCGGGGCAATTTTTTATTGATTTAATAATGATTGACAAGATTGTAAGGATAAGAGGGGTACACTTCCACACAGTTCCCACCACCAGAGTTTACATCCCATCCTCTGCATTGGAAGCTTTCCTGTTCTTTACCCCTTAGGGACTATGGACCCAGGATCATTATCGGGTGTAGAACATGGGAATTCTGGCTTCTATAATTATTTCTCTGCTGGACATGGGTGTTGGCAGGTCGATCCTTTCCCACAGCATGCTTCTCTTTCCATAATTGGGTAGGGCTCTGGAGAGGCAACACCTTGGTGAGAATGTCTGCCCAGGGAGATTAGAATGGAATCATAGTAGCATCTGCAACTTGGTATCAGAAAGGCAGTGAGAAATGAGGCAGGACAAAATGTTTAACAAAGAGGAGCCAGAAGGTAAATATAGAACAGGTAAAAATAGGGACATTAGAGTAGTATTCTTTATGAAGCTAGGAAGTCTATTCTAGGTATGTTCCTAAGGGCATGACTTTAGTAATTTTTGCTTAAGCTTGATAGTTAACATGTGGGTGGACTGAAAATATTGTCTGGGAAGATGTAATCAGAGTTGAGAATAGAATTAGAAAGCTGGATTAGGGTCGAGAGTAGCTCCCAACTTGAATAAAATATATAAATACAATTAACTGTTTATCCCATCAAGTTGACCCAGGGCCCATATATTTTCATATTTAGCACAGGAGCCTATATAATCTCCAATTCCTTGTCAGTCTGAGTTCCTTGTCCATAGTCACAGCTGGGAATAAACTGGGTTTCAGGACCATTCTTCCTTGAGTGGCAGAGTAGGTTGACCCAGCCTCCCTTCAGAGAGTGGGGCAGTCCCTACCATTGCTACTTTACAGTGAGTGTAAAGTCTTGTAGAGACCCACAAAAGGATTTATGATAATGTTCCTAATGCAAGTGGCCAGTGATGGAGAGAAGGATTTGCTAGAGGTCTAGGCCCATCTTATCTATGTGGGATCCAAGGATCTTCTTTTTTTAAAAATATTTATTTTATTAATTTATTCCCTTTTGTTGCCCTCATTGTTTTATTGCTGTAATTATTATTGTTGTTGTCGTTGTTGGATAGGACAGAGAGAAATGGAGAGAGGAGGGGAAGACAGAGAGGAGGAGAGAAAGATAGACACCTGCAGACCTGCTTCACCGCCTGTGAAGCGACTCACCTGCAGGTGGGGAGCCGAGGTTCGAACCGGGATCCTTATGCCCGTCCTTGTGCTTTGCACCACCTGCGCTTAACCCGCTACACTACAGCCCGACTCCCCCAAGGATCTTCTAACTAGGACTCCAAATGATGGTGTGGTCTGGTATGGGGTGACCCAATATTCACCAAAAAAGGTCATCATTAAGTGAACCAGTCTCTTGCTCTTTCCCAGTTTTTCTACTCCCTCCTTTGTCTGAGGAGCTTAGATTTTTTCCCAGTTGTTAAAGTGTTGAGTGTCATTTATTTTATCCAAATTTGTATTAGTTTTATGGGGTCTGGCCTCAATTTAGGAAGGACATAAACTTAGGATTTCATTGAGGTCTAAGTTAACCTTAAGTATTTCTGCATTTACTTATTTGCTGATTCTAATAAAGGTTGTCTTAGGAACAACAGTCGTCCTTTAGTTGATAAATACTTTTTGCCAGTTCATCTCTTTGCCAATTGTATACTGTGTTTCTTCTAAAGATTATCAAAGGGTGACAGTAATACTGGTGCTGTCAGAAGAGATTAGGAGATACTTTCTTTTGTGTCGTTAGTTGAGTAGATAGAATGGTTGGGGAAAAAACGGGTTAGGAAAGGAGGGTGTTTAAGCCTAAGTAATAAATATTTGATTAGACAATTTATGGTGCTTTTTTAAGGCCATTTTACTAGATTAATGAGCTTATTATCTAATCATAGAGGGCTATTAAGCACTTTTACTTTGAAGTATATAACTTCCCCTAATTTATGAATACATGTATACATGCACCCAGTCCCTTAGGCCCTAGCCTATATCTAGGATCTGTGACTTTGCTAGAGAACATGCCATCTGAAAAGGAATTGGGAAATTCCTGTATTATTTTCATTTTGCATCCAGGGCTCGGTGCCGGGACTATAATCCACTGCTCCTGGAGGCTATTTTTTCCATTTTCTTGGATAGGGCAGAGAGACATTGAGAGGGGAGGAGAAGATAGAGAGAACGAGAGAGGGGAATGGGAGGTGGCATACCTGCTTGAGTTCACATGTTACAATGTGCAAGGGCCTAGGTTTGAGCTATTGGTCTCCACCTGCAGAGGAAAAGCTTTGTGAGTGGTGAAGTAATGTTGCAGGGGTCTCTTTATCTCTCTCCCTCTCTCCCACCCCATTTCTCTCTCAGTTTCTGGCTGTCTCTGTCCAATAAATAAATAAATATAATAATAAAATTTAAAAAGAGAGAGAAAGAGAGAAAGAGACACCTGCAGACTTGCTTCACTCCTGTGCAACCCTCTGCAACTCCCCTGCAGGTGGAGAACCAGGTGCTTGCACTGGGATCCTTGCGCAGGTCCTTGCACTTTGTACTATATACTTACTGTGTGCATTTAACCCTGTGCACCACCCTTGTATTTTAAAAAAATTTTATTTATGAAAAGGAAACACTGACAAAAACCATAGGATAAGAGGGATACAACTCCACACAGTTCCCACCACCAGAACTCCATATCCCATCCTCTCCCTTGATAGCTTTCCTACTCTTTATCCCAGGGTCATTATGGGGTGCAGAAGGTGGAAGGTCTGGCTTCTGTAATTGCTTCCCCAATTAACATGGGCATTGGCAGGTCAATCCATACTCTCATCCTGCCTCTCTCTTTCCCTAGTCGGGCAGGGTTCTGGGGAAGCAGGGCTCCAGGACATACTGATGGGGTTGTCTGCGCAGGGAAGTCTGGTTGGCATCATGTTAGCATCTGGAACCTGGTGGCGGAAAGAAGAGTTAGCATATAAAGCCAAACAAATTGTTGACTAATCATGAACCTAAGGGCTGGAATATTGCAGATGAAGATTTGGGGTCTCCATTTTGGAAATGCTAGTAGGTCTATTTTAGGTATATTCCAAAGGGCCCATGACTTTATTACTTTTTGCTTGAGTCTCACATATGATATGCAGGTGGACCTAAGTTATTGTCTGGGGAGATGATGTCATGGCTGACAAAAAGTCTAGAAACCTGGATCAGGGAAGAGAGTAGCTCCCTAATATGGGAAAGAGGTATAAATATTGTTGACTATACACCCCATTGATTTGATCTGGGGCCCATATTCAGCTTAGGAGCCTATGTGACCTCTGCATCCCTGTAGATCTGAGCTCACATTCTGTGGTCATGAGTAGGAACGTTCCAAGCTGCCCCAATTTGAGGACCCATCTTCCTCAGGTGGAAAGTAGAGTATGTTGTCCAGCCTCCCTTCGGAGGATGAAACATTCTCTACTGCCCCCCCTGTATATTTTTAAGGCATTGTTTATGGGTTCTGTGGATCTTGCAAATGACCCTTATACATTCTGACAAATGTATAATTGTGTGTACTCACCATTATAGTATCATACAGAGCAATTCCATTACCTTAAGCTTCTGGGGCTAGTTTTGCTTATGATATTTTCATTCTGATTCCTATCAATATCATCCTTTCTTGTACCGTTAGTTCTTTCTTCTAGTAATCATATCTCTACTTTCAACAATTATGGTACTTAGAACCAGTTGCAATTATAGTAATGTTTGCTCAGCGGTGTGCAGCTGAAGTGACTTGTCAAGTTAACAGGAATTAGCTTGATAATCATAACTCATTCTCCTACAGAAATGTTTTGTGTTGAAATAAGAGTGCTTAACTGCTTTATTATAGTGCTAGATTTCTTGACTGGAATGTGATATTTTAAGCCATATGTTTCTGTAATAGTGCTTAAATTTCCAGTGTCAAATATATTTACAATAACTCTGGCTTCTGACAGAAACCATTTTATAGTTCTGCCTCCTCCTTGACCTCATACTTCTGTCCCACATTTCAGTAGTGAGTGTCATTGGTGAAGTTTTGATTTATTTCTGGGAAAGTCTTCCTGACTTTCCTGCCTGCTTTTCTCAAGAGGTTAAAAGCTATCTATAGTCAGACTATTTTTTACGTTATTTAACAAATTGCACTAAATGAACTTAGAATAATCTGGGATATTGATATCTGACTTGTTACTCTCCTGGATATCTCTATTTTAATTTGTCTGGAATTTTAGAAACTGAATTTTTATTATTCCCATAACTTTTTCTTAACATACTATAAAACCTGGACCTTTAAAATATCTTTTGCTTTTTAAGAAAACTCAAAATTGTGTTAATTAGGCTATTTGTTTTGGCTTCTCATGTCTAGAGTGGGTGAGCTCCATGCTCAGATGGTAATCTCCTCTGTAGTACAGGTTACCATGTACCTGGTACAGTGGCAAGATTTCAAACACTTTTATTTGGCTAGCTACTGCTGCTTAAATGAAGAAACTTATTCAGTTTAAAATAAGCTACATAACAGCATCTGTAATTTGTTCATAAATAAATCTTAAAAAAATAATTCTAATGCAAATAAAGACAACAATGAGATACCACTTCACTCCTGTGAGAATATCATACATCAGAAAAGATAGCAGCAACAAATGCTGGAGAGATTGTGGGGTCAAAGGAACCCTCCTGCACTGCTGGTAGGAATGTAAATTGGTCCATCCTCTGTGGAGAACTGTTGGAGAACTCTTAGAAGGCTAGAAATGGACCTACCCTATGATCCTGCAATTCCTCTCCTGGGGATATATCCTAAGGAACCCAACACATCCATCCAAAAAGATCTGTGTACACATATGTTCTTAGCAGCACAATTTGTAATTACCAAAATCTGGAAGCAACCCAGGTGTCCAACAACAGATGAGTGGCTGAGCAAGTTGTAGTCTATATATACAGTGGAATACTACTCAGCTGTAAAAAATGGGGACTTCACCATTTTCAGCCGATCTTGGATGGACCTTGAAAAATTCATGTTAAGTGAAATAAGTCAGAAACAGAAGGATGAATATGGGATGATCTCACTCTCAGGCAGAAGTTGAAAAACATGATCAGAAGAGCAAACACAAGTAGAACCTGAACTGGAATTGGCGTTATTGCACCAAAGTAAAAGACTCTGGGATGGGTGGATGGGTAGGGCGGGGGGAGAGTACATGTCCAAGACACTGGGAAATGTTATCCATGTACAAACTATTGTATTTACTGAAGAATGTAAAACATTAATTCCCTAATAAAGAAATAAAAAAAGAAAAAAAATTCTAAGACTACATCAGCTTGGCAGATAGTGGATATTAAGAATAATTGCATTCCAGTATATCCTAGCACATAGTGCCTGGCCAAAGTCCCATCAAGTGAACTTTATCATTATATAATTATCATGATTACCACCATCACCATAATACCACTATCCTCGTTATTGTTCTTTTGGATCTAGTACTTACAGTTGGAGTTATAAAGGGATTAAAAAAACCAAACAAAAACAAAACAAAACAAGGTTGTGGTCCAGGAGGTGGTGCAGTGGATAAGACATTGGGCCCTCAAGCATGAGGTCCTGAGTTCAATCCTTGATAGCACATGACCTCAGTGATGTCTGGTTCTTTCTCTCTCTTATCTTTCTTATAAACAATTTTTTTTTAAAAAAAAAACAAGGTTATTTTCTGGAGGGTTTAACAGTCAAATTAGGATGACTAAACATGGGCAGAAACATATGTAGTTCTTTCATTTACATAGACACAGACCTTTGGTGATGGAGTGGTGAAAATTTTTTTTTCTTTTTTCTTTGTCACCAGGATTATCACTGGGCTCAGGGACTGCTTGACTCCACCACTCCTTAGGTAGAGGTGTGAGAGACAGAAAGAGATGTAGGAGGAGAGAGCAACACAGAGAGAAGAAATGCTGCAGCACTATTCCACCACTTGTGAAGTTCCTCCCCTGCAGACCCTCCTGTGTGGTGGCCAGGAGCTTGAACCCAGATCCTCATGCATGGTAATGTGTGCACTCTACCAGGTGAGCCACCTCCCAGCTCCTAGTACATGTAATTAAAAAATTATTTGCTGGTGTATTTCTTTTTGCTTTTGCATTGTATTGCATTGGTGGGAGTGGGTGGAGTTTAATGGTTTACTGTAGAGTTGTTGACACATGGGTAAACTTTCTCATCTCACCATGATGTGTGTCTGCAAAACACTCACCCTCAGTTTTCTTTTTTTGCCATCTTGCACCAGGACTCCAAAGCCCCTCTTGCCCTAGCATCCCTCCCTGCCTTCCTTGCCCAGAGATCTTTGCTTTGATGCAACTTAGTCCAAGTTTTACTTTGTGTTTCCCCTTTCTGTTCTTTTTTCTTAATCTCGCCCTATGAATGAGATCACCCTGTATTCATTTTTCTATTTTTTTTTAAATGTTGGGGGGGATTAATTGTTTACAGTTGACAGTAAATACAGTAGTTCATACACGTGTAACATTTCTCTGTTTCTGCATAACACTCTAACCCCCAACCTAGATCTTCCTTCACCATTATGCTTAAGGATCTGACTCCTCCACCCAGAGTCCTTTACTTTGGCACAATAAACCAAACCCAGTCCAAGTTCTGCTTGTGTTTTCCCTTCTGTTCTTATTTTTCACTTCTGTCTATGAGTAAGATCATCCCATATCCATCCTTTGTTTTCTGGCTTGTCTTGCTTAAAATGATTGCTTCAAGCTCCACCTAAGATGAGGTGAAACAAGGTGACTTCATCATTCTTAACATCTAGGTAATAAACATATCTCACAACTTTCTTAGCCATTCATCTGTTGTTGAATACATGGGTTGTTTTCAAGTTTGGGCTATTATAAATTGTGCTGCTATGAACATAGGTGTGTTTGTCCCCTTAGGATATATCTCCATGAGAGGAATTGCTAGGTCATACATAAGGTGGGTCTACATTTAGCCTTCACAGAATTTTCCAGACTGCTCTCCACAGAAAGGGACCAAATTATATTCCCAATAGCAATGCACAAGAGGATTCCTTTACCACCCTAACCTCTCCGACTTTTGTTGTTATTGTCCTTTCTGATGTAGAGCATTCTCACAGGAGTGAAGTCGTATCTCATGGTTTCTATTTGCATTTTCCTGATAATCAGTGACTTTAAGGTCCCCCCCCCCCTTTTGTTGCCCTTGTTGTTGTAGCCCTGTTGTGGTTATTGTTGTTGTCATTTGCTGTTGGATAGGACAGAGAGAAATCGAGAGAGGAGGGAAAGACAGAGAGGTGGAGAGAAAGACAGACACCTGCAGACCTGCTTCACCGCCAGTGAAGTGACTCCCTGCAGGTGGGGAGCCTGGGGCTTGAACTGGGATCCTTCTGCGGGTCCTTGTTCTTTGCGCCACATGCACTTAACCCGTTGCGCTACTACCCAACCCCATTAAGCATTTTTTAAAATAAGTCTGGGGCCCTTTGGATTTCTTCTTCTTCTTCTTTAAAAAAAAAATTATTTATTTATTTCCCTTTTGTTGCCATTGTTGTTTTTATTGTTGTTGTCATTGTTAGATAGGACAGAGAGAAATGGAGAGAGGAGGGGAAGACAGAGAGGGGAGGAGAAAGATAGACACCTGTAGAATTGCTTCACCACCTGTGAAGCGACTCCCTTGCAGGTGGGGAGATGGGGGCTCGAACTGGAATCCTTACACTGGTCCTTGTGCTTCGTGCCTCGTGCACTTAACCCGCTGTGCTACTGCCCAACTTTCTGGATTTCTTCTTTGGTGAATATTCTGTTTACTCTTCCCACTTTTGAATGGGGTTATTTGTTTTTTTGTTGCTGAGTTTGGTGAGCTTTTTGTAGGTTTTAGTTATTAACCTTTTGTCTGGTGTATGTCCCCTAAAAAATCTTCTCCCATTCTGTAAGAAGTTTCTCTATTTGGATGGTGGTACATTTTGATGTACAGGAACTTTTCAATTTTATTTAATCCCATTGGTTTATTTTTGTATTTGTTGTCCTTCTGATTGGTCTTGAGTTACTGAAGACTTCTTTGCAACTTAGTTCAAAAAGAATTCTATCAAAGTTTTCCTCTAAATAGTTAATGGTTTTTGTCTAGAATTCAAATATTTGATCCATTTGGCGTTTGCTTTTGTGTATGTTGAAATATGGTAGTCCAGTTCCATTCTTCTGCATGTTTCAAGCCAATTTTCCCAATACTATTTGCTAATGAGACTTTTTTCCCACTTAATATTTTAGCCTCCCCTCAAAAATTAGATGTGTGTGGGTCCATATAATTTTAAAAGTATGCTTCTTTTCTTAACTTATAATCTTTCCTATAACTTGAAGCCATACAATTGTTTAGAGAGCTCCCCCTATGCATGGTACTCTCATGTGGTTCTGGGGACTCAAGCCCAGGGCTTTGTGCATGGCAACATGAGTGTTTTACTGCGTGAGCAGTCTCCAAGCCCTCTAAGCCATACAATTGAATTTACTTTTGTCTTAGTGCACTAATTCCTCATAAAAAGGGTTTTATTATTTGTGGAAATTTCTTGGTGTCCTTTTTGGCTTTCTTCACACACTAAGCAGTGTGTAGCATTGGCAAATGTCCATGACACTAGTTCTAAATAAATGTGCTCTTTACAATGCATCTCCAATTTCCTTTTGACCTGACCTTTCTCTTTGACCTAACTTGACTTGTCTAAGTAAGCTGGTGGTTCCTTCTGCTTGTGATTGGATATACTTTCACATACACACAGCATTCTGGTAGAAAGTTATATGGATTTTTTTTTGGGGGGGGGTTAGGGGGAAGGTAGTTATAAAGGAAGCAGGTAGGAATTCAGTAGATATTCTAGGACAAAATGATTGACTCAGATGGTTAGCTACTCATTCTGAGTAGGTGATGTAATGTATTCATTTTTCTCTTTCCATGTGGCAAGTGGCTACTCTATACACAGGGGAGAAGAGTCCATGTCTGTTCTGTTTTCCATCTTGTGAATCATGCTATTTTATATTGCCAAGATGTAGAAGAAGATGAAGCCATTGTTTTCTGAAATAGTCTATGAAATCCAGTTGGGAGTAGGCAGCCAAAGTCTTCCAGAAATGGAGGTAGTGCAGTTACACCCACCCATCAATGTTAGTTAACATTACTTAAAAGCTTACTGTTCAGAACTGCATCAGATACAGAACCCTCTATATTCTTGACATCATTACCATCTCAAAATAAAACCCCCCCAAACAAAAACAAATAAACACTAAAGCTTTCTTCATTTACACAGAACTGATATTTATTTACTTTTTTATTTTTGCCATGCAGAATGTCTTCCTAGCCTTCTGTGAAGGTCTCTCCCCTCTTCAGTCAATTAATATATTCCTTTTCCTATAGCACTGCCTGAAATAGCACTAATTTATGACAAAATTAATGTTAGCCATCATATCATGTACCTAACAAGCTTTTTTTTTTTTTTTTTTTTTACCCTTTCACCATTCCTTTCTTTTATTCAGTGCACATTTAAGCTCTGTTACTTAACACTCTGCTTAATACTAAGGATACAATAATAAGAATGTATTGCCAGAAGTCTATGTCTAGAAGAGAAGAAATGTATTTTTTTATTTGATAGAACATAGAGAAATTGAGAACAATGGGGGAGATAGAGAGGACAGACTCCCACAACACTGTTTTACCACTTATGAAGTTTCTCCCCTACAGTTGGGAACCAGGGGCTTGAACCACACCCTTGTACATAACAACATGTGCTCATCTGGGTGCACTACCACCTGGCCTCAAAAAATGTATTTTTAAAATTAGTGGATAATCATTGTTATATATATGTAATATAGAAAGGAGAAATACATAAAAATGTATAAAAGAGTAGTAGAAAATGATATAAGCTTGCATAACAGCATAAAGTGACTGGCCTGTGGAAGTGACATTTAAAAGAAGGACTAGAGGAAGAATAGAAATTACTGAGCCAGGGGGTGGCTGGTGGCATACTCAGTTGAGTATGCCATGCACAAGGGCCTGAGTTCCAGCCCTGGTCCCCACATGGGGGTGGGTGGGGGTACTTTACAATTGGTGACATGGTGCTATAAGTGTTTATCTTTGTCCATTTCTTTTCTTCCTTTCTTTTTTTTAAAAAAGATTTTATTTATTTATGAGATAGACAGGAGGAGAGAGAAAGCACCAGATATCACTCTGTCACATGTGCTGCCGGGAATCGAACTCAGGACCTCATGCTTGAGAGTCCAAACTTTATCACTGCGCCACCTCCCAGACCACATCTTTGTCCATTTCTCTCTTTCTTTCTTTCTCTCTCTCTCTCTTTTTTAAACTTTTTTTAATTGATTTAAATAATAATTGACAAGTCCGTTGGATATGAGGGGTACAATTCTATACAATTCCCACCACCAGAGTTCTTTTAATGACATATGATACTGAGTTTATTCTGGTTATCTCATGCACAATCTCCAGACCCTCAGGACAGCAGCCAGACAAATGTCCTAGTTATGAACATTTGCATGTGGCAATACATCCCTATACTGCCTGTGGGCAAAATCTCTGAGTTATCTAGACTTCACCTTAATGTAGGATTCTTATGATAACAGAACACAGTCTGAAAAGCAGGCTTCGTGGTATTATTAGTCAAAGGAATGCATTTGGTAAACAAACAACATATATTTTGCAAACATAGATGCAATGTGAATAATCAGTAGGATTTCCAGTAACAAGTATCAGGAAGTCTGGGGTCAGAAACTTCTTTGACAAAGAAATTACTGAGACAAAGGGTGGGGAAGATAGGGTTAGAGTTCACGGGGACCTTTGCAGGCAGAGGGAGTGGAGTGTGTAAAGATGCTAGGAGCTAAATGAACAGAACTGGCTTATTACATCATGAAAAGGTGCATGGGACTTGAATTCAAAGTGAACAAAGTGAATCGGAGATGTTAACACAGAAGCCACATGAACAACATTGAGTCATGGTTAGGTTAAGAGTTTAAGGTTCATGCTACTATACTTGGGTAAAATTCCAGTATTTATGTTATTGTTGTACAGTGACTGTAAGATGAAACTGTAGGACACAAACAGTATGCAAACAAGTATATGAAAGGGATACATTATTTTTGTAAGATGGTTAGGAATTATATTTCTTTTTAAAAAATTTCTTTATTGGGGAATTAATGTTTTACATCTGACAGTAAATACAATAGTTTATACATGGATAACATTTCCCAGTTTTCCATATAATGATATAACCCCCACTAGGTCCTCTGTCATCCTTCTTGGACATGTACTCTCCCCCCCACCTATCCACCCACCCCAGAGTCTTTTACTTTGGTGCAATAATACCAATTCCAGTTCAGGTTCTACTTGTGTTTGCTCTTCTGATCATGTTTTTCAACTTCTGCCTGAGAGTGAGATCATCCCATATTCATCCTTCTGTTTCTGACTTATTTCACTTAACATGAATTTTTCAAGGTCCATCCAAGATCGGCTGAAAATGGTGAAGTCACCATTTTTTATAGCTGAGTAGTATCCCATTGTGTATATATACTACAACTTGCTCAGCCACTCATCTGTTGTTGGACACCTGGGTTGCTTCCAGGTTTTATAACCCAACTTTTTAACATTCTGCAGAAACCAAGAGCGTCTTGAGTTTAAATGTTTTTGCTATTTCTATTGTTCTAACACCTATGCATTTTCTATCATCTTTTCTAGTTACTGAATGGAAGACACAAATAGTAGACACTGAAAATGTACAAAAAAATTAAAGATCTGTAGGTAAAATTTTAGGAAAATGGTATATAGAAAACAAAATATGACAAGATAATTATATGTTCCCTGATACTAACTTCAAAATACGTTGGAAAAAAATAAGTGAAAGAAAATAGCCCTGTAAGTTCATAGGGGTGGTTGTTTTAAATAAATTGTATAGAACTAGTTCCTTTATAAGAAAATAGTATTTCTCCTATGTTATAAAAGTTATAGAATCTGTAAAAAATATCTATCAAAAGTTATTTCATGTCTTGAATTTCCAAAGGACTTTTTTTTAAATCTTCCTGCTACTCCTAAAAATGATAACATATCAATTTCTAATTATCATGTATCTTAAAAAAACTAAAAACAGTTCTCTTTGTTTTAAGGACTAGATAATTTATGCATATCACACAATGATTTTAAAATAAATGACCAAATCAGTTATTCTGGTGAGAAAAATGCAAGTGGAAAGTTTTATTCTGATATAATTTCATTATACCTAAGTAACAAAACCTGCAGAAAGATGAAGCCTTCCGTTTCATACTGTTAAGAATTTTGACAGACTATTATGTTAAGTTCCCAGTAATATTTTTTCTTTTTAAAAAATATTTATTTATTTTCCCTTTTGTTGCCCTTGTTGAGCAATTATATTTCTAGAGATGAAATCATGAACTTACTGTCTTTATTTTGGAGAGAATTGCTTTCATGCCTCAGTCTTGGTTGTATAAGTTGTAACTTACTGTGCTAAGGAATAGGTTATAGGAGTTTTTTTTTTTTTTTTTTTGCACAGCAAAACAGCTCATTCTTACTTTATAGTGAAAAGTAGGGCTGCTTCTTCTCTAAATGACTTTAAGTCTATGGACTTAAAGACAGAGGATGAATAGCTGAATCACTTTTATAGGAACCATGGGTCTTCCTGGAGGAGGAGAATTATGACCCTTCTTGGGGTTCAAAGTGATAATACCCTATCTGAGAGATTAGAGTATCCCTGACTGAGGCCATTTAACAGGAATGAATGGATAGCCTCTTCTTGCTGGCTCCCCAGAGACTGTATCAGTGATGCACAGTCTGGCCAGAACACAGGAGGCATTGTATGTATTCTGAATATAAAGGGCTATAGTGTAGGGACATGGAGATTTATAGAACTGTTGGAAACCCCATAAAAGCAAAGGGCAGGAAGGCTGCACTGATGATCTCATCCTGGAGTAGTGATTTCAGTGGTCCTCAGAGAAGTTCAAATTATTTTGATCTTCATGTTACTTAATATGTCTATAGGCAGCAGCCTCCAGAAGGCAATAGCCTCTCCTTTTAAAGTTATTATTATTATTGTTATTGTTATTAATTATTTGTCACTAGGATTATTGATAGAACTCTTGGGAGCCTACATAATGATTTCATCATTCCCTGTGACCATTTTTTTCCTTCTCAGATAGAGTAAGAGAATTGAGGGGTGGGAGGGTTGGCAGGGGAGACAGAATAATGGTTATGGCAAAGACTCTTCCTACACCAGAGGCTCTGAGGTCCCCGGTTTAATCCCCAGAACTGCCATAAACCAGAGCTGAGCAATGCTCTGGTCTCTGTTTTTCTCTGTTCTCTCTCTCTCTCAGTCTCTTTCTCTATGCATGTATCTCTCTTTCTCTGTATCTCATTAAAATAAATTAAAAAATATTTTAAAAGAGAGCATTGAGAGGGAGAAGAAGGAGTCAGAGAGAGGGAGAAAGAAAGACAATTGCAGTACTTTTCCACCACTCATGGAGCTTTCCCTCTGCAGGTGGGGACTGGGGGCTTCAACTCCACATAGTAACTTCAGCGTCTTCTTCTGCTTTCTGGATCTCATGCAAATGCCCCTCCTTGGCAGACTTCCACCTATAGCCATTCAAAGAAGGACACTCTGGGGATGTGGTTGCTAGATTTTCTTCTGTGAGGCGTAGGTGACTTGGAAAGGGTGGCTGTGATGTCATGTTGATAAAAGGGACAGTCCAGCCCACATGGTAACCCTGGCCTACCTGCAAAACCTTGACTGTTGTCAGGGAAAGAAGATTCCTAGTATAACAGGCTGCCAATCTAGAGTGTGAATGTGTCTTGAGGCTTCTGTATTATTTAGCATTCTCAGGAGAACTATAACAGAGAAAGAGAAAGAGAGATTGGGAGAGAGAGGTTGGGAGAGAGAGAGATTGGGAGAGAAAGAGAGATTGGGAGAGAGAGAGATTGGGAGAGAAAGAGAGATTGGGAGAGAGAGAGAGATTGGGAGAGAGAGAGATGGAGAGAGAGAGAGAGAAAGAGAGAGAGAGAGAGACATTTGGAGAGTTAGTCTGCATACTGAAAGAGACCGAGATTGAGAGAGGTTTAAGCAATTGGCCCATGATATTATTGAGGCTAACAAATCCAAAATCTGCTGGGTTGGTCATCAGGGAATTGTAGGAAGAGCTGTTGCTGCTGCAGTTGAAGTCTGAAGAGTAGTTAGAATTGCTGATCGAGTTCCCTTTTGCTCAAGGACTGTCAATCAAAATTTTGTTTTATTCAAGCCTTCGATTTGCTGAATAAGTTGCATCCACTTTATGGAGGACAATGTGCTTTACTTAAAAAGTTTACTGTAAATGCTAACCTTATCTAAAACTCTCTTATGTTTGACCAAATGTCTGGGTACTGTGACCCAGAAAAGTTGGTGAATGAAATTAACCATTACACTTGTCTTTTTTTTTTTCATTTATAGATGAAAAGTTACATAAATGTATGATTCTATTTGGAGATGAAGTGTTTTTTTTTTTAAAATCAATATGTTTCAGATAGCTTTTATGGAATATTATGGATGGAATTATTATATTCTGATGGAAAGAAGTTATAGAAAATACGTAAACAAATGTATAAGACTGTGTACCAATAAACCTTATTTATGAAACAGGTGGTGAAAATTTTGAACTCTTGATATAGAGTATTGACAAAAAGTACTTACTGAGTTGTTCACCTGGTGTGCATCTGACCTTTGGTGATGGGAGTAGTGCTTACAGTATATCTATTCTATAAATCTGAGTAACAAGTGCTGTTAAATTATCAGATAGATTTAGTCTTAACAGGATGAAAACCAACATTATGCTAACAATTTTAATTTACAAAACTTTCAGCAAGTGAAGGCATCTATTTCTGTTAAATCTGTAATGTATACACCTGAAAAGATGAAAAAGAGCTGAAAGCCTTCATTTCACATAAAAATATTACTTATTAATCTTGTACTGCTCAACTAAAACAATGTAGAGTGGAGAGGTATTGTAGTCCTTTGGCTCAAGGTGTATTTTAGTCTTTTGACAACAAGCTGACTTGAGGACTGATGTTTTTGGAGTTGGTTTCACTCTAATGGTTTGGGGAAAACCTTACTGTAAACAAATACTTGGAAAGATGAGGAAAAAAGCAGCAATTGGGCCACAAAAATAGATTTTATCTTTTCTATGAAAAACTAGTGGGTCCTGGCTTTTTTTCCCTTATTTTCTACACATCAGAATGTGATATTTCATAGCATAAATGCTCTTTAAGGGCAAATTCAAATATTGAGAAGGATCAATCTTGAAAAGATCCATCTTTTTTATTTTTTGGAGAGTATATTCACACGATGATAATAGAATGTCTCAGCACTGATTCTTTTTTCTTTTCCTACTGGACAGTGGGCATATGTCAGGAGCAGAATTCCTCTAGTTATACCACCCTTCATCATTGTTTATGGTAGTTTGTAACCTCCCCTTTTCCCAAAAGGGACAGACTTATGAAGGAGTTCACACAGCTGTTCTGGTTTCTTGAGGAAACTTAGGCCAGCTGGAATATACACTGTGATACACTTTATGTTGCAAGATTTTTATATTCCAGTGAAATCTTCTAGTTAAGAGGCCTGAGAGAGACGGTTTAGACTTCAATTGTCATTTTCCATTGCTTCAAAGAAATTGAACAACTTCTCCTGGGGTCAACAAATTTCTCTTCTCCATAGAACAGATGGTCACGAAACTCAAAGTTATAAGAACTTTCTAAATTCAATTTCCTCTTCACTGCTGATTAGTTACATGACTAATGTTAGGATATTTTGATGCTTGATACTAATATCACTTGAATGTCCTATGACACTTTTTATTTCTAATTGCTACTGACAAGTAAACAAATTATGGGCAGGGTTAATTTTGCTTATTTGTAAAACAAAGTTTTATTTCTATTCTGTTTGATATCATTCCTGAATAATTAGAAGCTGAAAGTAATTAGTGTCTTCTTTTCAAGATAATTTTGCAATCTCATGAAAAAAAAGTGTTATAGGAAGCTGATTTGACGATGTGGTGGATTAACTGACTCTGAGTCCTTCATTTGTGTGGCACTAGATGGATTTTCCAGTATCATTTACGAAGATGATAGTGGTATGTTTCTGTAGGGTTGGCATCTGACAATGACTCATATACTTTTCCTTTTTTTTTTTTTTTTTTTACTATGTATGTATGTATTTATTTATAAAAAGGAAACACTGACAAAACCATAGGATAAGAGGGATACAACTCCACACAGTTCCCACCATCAGAACTCCATATCACATCCCCTCCCTTGATAGCTTTCCTATTCTTTATCCCTCTGGGAGTATGGACCCAAGGTCACTGTGGGATGCAGAAGGTGGAAGGTCTGGCTTCTGTAATTGCTTCCCCACTGGACATGGGTGTTGACAGGTTGATCCATACTCCCAGCCTGCCTCTCTTTTTCCCTAGTGGGGCGGGGCTCTGGGGAATTGGAGCTCCAGGACACATTGGTGGGGTTTTCTGTCTAGGGAAGTCTGGTTGGCATCATGTTAGCATCTGGAACCCTGTGGCTGAAAAGAGAGTTAACATACAAAGCCAAACAAATTGTTGATTAATCATGAACCTAAAGGCTGGAGTAGTGCAGATGAAAAGTTGGGGGGGGGGGTCCTCTGTTTTATAGATAGCTAGTAGGCATGTTTTAGTTATATTCCAAAGGGCCTGTGGCTATACTAGTTGGGAAAAAAATACTTACATACTTTCCTATCATTGTGTTCTCTGAAATAAGTAACCTAAAGAGTATCTATTGGTAGGTCTGGGATAGATAGAGCTGGTGAATAGTCAATGAATTGAATCAACTCATCTCCTCACCTTGGCTACTGCTGCTACCTCCTCCTCCTTTTTAAATTTATTATTTTTAAAATATTTATTTATTTATTCCCTTTTGTTGCCCTTGTTGTTTCATTGTTGTAGTTATTCTTATTGTCGTTGTTAGATAGGACAGAGAGAAATGGAGAGAGGAGGGGAAGACAGGGGGAGAGAAAGAAACACCTGCAGACCTGCTTTACCGCTTGTAAAGCGTCTCCCCTGTACGTGGGGAGCCAGGGCCTGGAACCGGTATCCTTAGGCTGGTCCTTGGGCTTTGTGCCATGTGCACTTAACCCGCTGTGCTACTGCCTGACTCCCCCTTTTTAAATTTCTTTATTGAGGGATTAATGGTTTATAGTCAACAGTAAAATACAGTAGTTTGTGTATGTGTAACATTTCCCAATTTCCACATAACGATTCAACTGCTTAGCTTTTGATTAAAATATGGTGGGAGAAAAGGACAAGTGTAAGATATAAGAAGTAAGAGGAGAATTAAAGTTTTAGCTATTACTGGTAAGATGTTATTCAAACCATTAGTGCAGTTTTGTGTGATTTTACTGTTCCTTGAAGAATCACCCAGATAACAGCTAGATTTAAAATTCTGCTGCTCAAGTAGGTCTCTGTCTTATACCACATTGCAACATTAACACACCAATTAACACCAGATATTATAAATATAGGCTTTGCTTATTTATTTTGTAGTAGAAATATTCATCGGAATGAATGAATAGGAAGTTTTGGGAGTTGGGGAGCCTTTTTGTTAAAATTTCTTTAGCTTATTTTCTGCTACTGATTTTTTTCCCCCTTTTGGTTCAGCAAAGGTGAATTCCTTTAGGCCCTATGACTAATTTCCTTAAACCCAGAGATTATCTAATGAGTTCTTTAGAAAACTTTGGGGCAAAATTAATTCAAGATTCACTGAGTGACTAATGTAATCATAGCTCTGGGGAAATATGCTGGCTCCTAATTTACTGGTTAGTTGCAAAAAAATGTTGGCAATGAACAGAAACGAGGATAAACATTATTATTAACGAAGAGCCATTAGGGGCTGTGGATGTACATGTGAAGCATAGACAGTCTCACAGTTCTAAATGCTTTTCCCAAACATTCTATTTTCTCTTTGGCCATCATAACATGTCTGTTGGTAAAAAAAAATCTACATTTTCATTAATGAAAATCTTTTTTTTTTCCTTTAATGAAAACTGAGAGATAGATTGTACCTTTAGGGTAAAAGAATTTTTATGGGGGTAGGGCTGGAGCATGCTTACCAGTAGAGCATATATGCTTTACCATGTGCAAGATCTGGGTTTGAGCCCCAGCCATCACATAGTTGCACTACAAAAAATGAGTAGCTTCCTGAGCAGTGGAGAGACAGTGTGGTGTTTCTCCTTTTCTCTCCTGTTTTCTTTCTTTCTCTCTATTTTTTCTTTTTAAAAAATAATTTGTTTGTTTGTTTCTTTCTTTTTGGTTTTTTGCCTCCAGGGTTATTGCTGGGGCTCGGTGCCTGTACTATGAATCCATTGCTCCTGGAGGCTATTTTTCCTATTTTGTTGCCCTTTTTGTTTATCGTTGTTGTGGTTATTATTATTGTTATTATTGCTGTCATTGTTGTTGGATAGGACAGAGAGAAATTGAGAGAGGAAGGGAAGACAGAGAGGGGGAGAGAAAGAAAGACACCTGCAGAACTGCTTCACCGCTTGTGAAGCTACCCCCCCTGCAGGTGGGGAGCCGGGGTCTCAAACCAGGATGCTTATGCCGGTCCTTGAGCTTTGCACCACCTGCGCTTAACCCACTGCGCTACCATCCGACTCCCCATCACTCTCTTATTTTAATTGCCTCCAGGGTTACCGCTACACAAATCCACCACACCCAGCGACCATTTTTTCCTTTGTCTAATTTTTTTCCCCTTTTTTTATATATGACAGAGAGAAATTGAGAGAGGGGGAAGAGTTGTATAGAGAGAAAGATAAACAGCTACAGACCTGCTCCATTGCTTATGAAGCTGACCCCCTGCAGGTGAGAAGTGGGGACTCGAACCTGGGTCCTTGTTCTTGGTAATATGTGTGCTTAACCAGGAGCATCATCACCCAGTCTTCTTATCTAACTTATTTATTTATTTATTCATTAATTTATTTATTCATTAATGAGAGAAAGGTGGGGAGAGAAAACTAGAGCATCACTTTGATATATGAAATGCCAAGGATCAAACTCAGTACACCTCAACTATGATTTATGGTGGTTTTAGTGATTAAACATTGGTCCTCAGAGCCTTGAAAGTCTTTTATTTATTTATTTATTTATTTTTGTAATCAAGAGGGTTAATGCTTTATACTGCAGTCATTGATAAATGAGTACAATTTCATTATGCACCAGGACCCAACAGTCCCCTTTTTCCATCTCCTTCCCCAGAGTTGTTTACTTTGATGCAGTATACCATGCCTAGTTCACATTTCATTTCATGTTCCTCCTCCTTGTCCCTATTTATTATGTCCTGCTTATAAGTGAGATCAATTGGTATTTGTTCTTCTCTTTTTGGTTTATCTTACTTAACATGATGCCTTCTAGTTTCATCCAAGATGATGCAAAGGAGACAACATCATCGTTTTTAACAGCTAAGTAGTATTCCACCATGTATATAATTTTTTATTTTTTAAAGTTTTAAATATTTTTTTTTCATTGGATAGGGGATGAGGTAGAGAGGGAGAGAGACATAGAGACACCTGCAAACCTACTTTACTACTTGTGAAGTGGACTCCCTGCAGGTGGGATTCTGGGGTCTCAAACCCAGATCTTTTCATGGGTCCTTGCACTTTGTACTTTGTGTACTTAACCTGGTACACCACAACCTGTCCCCCTCCACAGTATATATGTAAATATTTTTGCCACTCATATGTTACTGTACATAAGGGTTGCTCCCAAGTTTTGGCTATTGAAAATTGTGCTGCTATGAACATAAGTATACATATATTTCTTCTGATACATCATTTTGCTTCTTTTAGGTAAATTCCCAGGAGAGAAATGGCTGGGTCGGAGGATAGGTCTATTTCTAGTGTTCGGAGTAATCTCCAGACTGTTTTCCACAAAGGTTGGACCAATGAATACTCCCACTAGCAATGCAGAAGTATCCCATTTTCCCATACATTCGCCAACATTTGTTGTTACTCTCCTCTCTAAAGTATGATATTCTCACACAAGTATACTGTGATATTTCATTGTTGTCTTTATTTGCATTTCTTTGATGATCACTGACTTTTGAGCACCTTCTTATGTGCTTGTTGTCCTTCTAGATCTTTTCCTTGGTGAAATTTCCATCCATGTGTCCTTGCCCCATTTTCTGATAAGACTCTTGGGTTTTTTGGTTTTAAGTTTACTGAGCTCTTTATGTATTTCAGCTGTTAGTTCTTTATCTGAAGTGTGTTGTATAAAGGTCCTCTAGAACATGTAAGGTGTTTTTTTTTTCTGTGACAGTGGTGGTGTCTTTTACTGTGCAAAGGCTTTTCAGTTTGATGTAGGTGCATTGATTTATTTTTGTTTTCTTTGCTGTTGAATTTGAGTCTTTGAAGATCTTTTTGAAGCTTAGATGTGAAATGTTCTGCCAGTGTTTTCTTCTATGTATCTGGTCTAATGTCTATATCTTTGATTCACTTGGACTTGACTTTTGTGCAAGGTGATATGTGGTGGTATGACTTTATTTGTATGTTTCAATTCAATTATCTAACACTACTTGTTGAAGAGACTCTCCTTCATCCATTTAATGAGTTTAGTTCCCTTGTCAAAAAATCAGTTTTCTAAAGGTGTGTGTGTGTGTGTGATATTTCCCAGATATAAGTTTACTATTATTTCAGTAACTATCTATATATTTGATTATTTTTTCCCTATGGTCCTGCCTTCCCTTCCTTTTTCAATCACACCCAAACCTATTGCTACTTCTATTTTTCTCTCTTCTCTCTCTGGGTCCTGACGGAATTGGAGCTCAGAGCCTTCTAGTCATCTTCCCCTATTATTTCTCCCCCTCTGGCAGTATAGACCAAATTCTTTCTGGAGTGCAGAAGGTGGGAGTTCTGGCTTCTGTTAATTGCTTCTCCATTGTACATGGGTATTGGCAGGGTGATCCATACCACCAGCCTGTTTCTGTCTTTCCCTAGTGGGGTCAGGCTCTGGAGAGGTGATGTTCCAGGACACTGGTAAAGTCATTTGCCCAGGGCAAGTCAGGATGGAATCATGATAGCATCTGTAACTTGGTGGCTGAAAGACAGTAAAATATAAAGCAAGACAAAGTGATTAATGAACAGGAATCAAAAAGTAAGAATAGAACAGATGAGAATAGGGATGTTGGGGTGGAAAGAAGCTAAGAAATCTATTTTAGGTATGCTCTTAGGGGCCTATAGTGTTTGCTTGACTTTATAGTTAAAATGAGGTAGACTAAAAATGTTGTCTGAGAGATGGTATCAAAGTTGAGAATAGGGCTAGAAAGTTGGATTAGGGCAGAGAGTAGCTCCCAAACTTGAAGAAAATATATGAATAAAGTTAAATGTTTACCCAGTTAACCTGACCCAGGATCCATATATATTCATACTTAGCTCTGGAGCCTGTGTAGCCTCTGAGTCCCTGTCAGTCTGAGCTCACAGTTCATGGTCACAGCTGGTAACATTCTAGGTTGCACTCATTTCAGGACCAGTTTTCCTCATGTGGCAGGCAGGGTAGGATGGCCCAGGCCTCCCTTCAGATAGCAGGGAAGTCCTTACCATTGCTACTTTTTAGGAAGGACAATTCCTGGAGTGGCTGATGAAAGTGCTTATCATGACTTTCATAATAGAAGTGAGCAGTGATGATGGAGGGAGGGATCTATAAGAGGTCTAGGCCTATCATATCTGTGTAGGAATCCAAGGATTCTAGGCCCCCAGATGATGGGGTATTGACCAAAAAGACTATTATTGAGTGAGTCAGTCTCTTGTCTTTATCAGGCTTTAGTAGTCCTTTCTCTATCTGACAAGCTTAGACTTTCTCCCAGTTGTTAAAGAGTTGAGTGTCATTTGTTGTATCCAAACTAGTATTAGGTTTATGGGGTCTGCTTTATTTGGGCCTTTCTACTAAAATCCCAGGTTTATTAGGTCAGGCCTAATCATGGAGGGCTTTTAAACACTTTTACTTTGAGGTACATAAACCCCTTGCTTATGGATACATGTCAATGGCTGTGTATTTGAAGAGTGATATCCCCACATCAAGATGCTAAGTGACCTTTCCGTGGCTTAATGGAAGGAGTGCAAGAGAAAGAGAGACCATGAGCACAGGAGGACAAATGAGAGCCTGGGACCTCTGGCTGGAAGTCCCCTCAGCAGCATAATATGGGGGGGGGGCAGCTGGAGCAGTATGGTGCTCTAGTCACTCACCCCAGCACCAACCTCAGGGGATATCACAGTGCCTGTCCATCTCCTATCTGATAATGGTCCTTTACTGAGCATGGTCCTTTACTGAGCTCTGAAAGTTTGCCCAGCACACCATGAAGCATATGCTCTGTGGACAAGCCCAGTCAAACATGATGGTAAATTTAGAAATAGCACCTCCTCATACCTAGCAGGGAGATTAAGACACCTTCTTGGATTGTGGTGGTATGAAGGCTGAGTCTTGCCTTTGAGTAATGAAGTAAACTACTCGAGATATTGCCTACTGAGCTGGGAAAACAATAACTATGCAGCTTCCAACACCCCCCACCCCAACCCCATTACACTGATTGTCTTTACTAAGAGTAAATCCTGCCGGGTTTTTAAGTGTTGTGCTCTGTGTTCTGTATTTAACTGCTGAGTCAGGTGGGTTCATTCTCATCTTATAGATGGGGAAACCATGGTGCAGGGTTCTTGTGTATAGTAATATATATGCTTAACTGGGTGTGCCACTGTTTAGCATATAGATCTGAATGTTTAAAGAACATTATTGGGGAGTTAATAGCTTACAGGATTTTTTTTTAAACACATAGGCACCACCTCTTATCTCCCCTTGATTGGTGTCTAGGAGACATAACAGGGTGCAAATTTCCCTTGATCCTGTCTTTTTCCCTCCTTCCCTGGAGTCATTTGCTTTGTTGTAATACACCAAACCCAGTCTAAGTTTCACTTTATGTTTTCCTTTACTGTTATTTAATATTTATTCCCTTTTGTTGCCGTTGTTTTATTATTGCAGTTATTGTTGTTGTTACTGATGTCATTGTTGGATAGCACAGAGAGAAATGGAGAGGAGGGGAAGACAGAGAGGGGGAGAGAAAGACACCTGCAGACCTGCTTCACCGCTTGTGAAGCAACTCCCCTGCAGGTGGGCTAAAACCAGGATCCTTACACTGGTCCTTGCGCTTTGTGCCACCCTTGCTTAACCTGCTGCACCACCGCCCAACTCCCACTGTTCTTTATTCTTAAGTTTCACTTATAAGCATGATAATTCATATTGGTCTTTCTCTTTCTGCTTTATCTCACTCACCATGATGCCTTGGAGTTCTGACCAGGATATTGCAAAGGAGATGATCTCATCATTTTTAACAACTGTATGGTACTTCATTGTGTATATATACCATTATTTTCTTAGCCATTCATCTGAGTTGCTCTCAAGTTTTGACTATTATCAACAGTGCTGCTATGAACACTGGTGTGCACAGGTCTTTTCAGATAGTTTTTGACCTGGTTAAATCCCTAGGAGAGGGATTGCTAAGTCATAAAGTAGTTGCATTTCTAGAGTTGTTAAGAATCTCCAGACTCTTTTCTATGAGAATTGGAGCAACATACATTCCCACTAGGCATTCCTAGTAGGAGTAGAAGAATCCCACTCCACCCATGCCCCTCTAACAGATGGTGTTTCTATCTTTTCTAATGTATAATAGTCTCTTTGTGTAAAATGATATCTCATTACTGTTTTTATTTGCATCTCCCTGATCATCAGTGACTTTGAGCATTTCCTATGTTTATTGTTCCTTTAAGTCTCTTCTTTGGAATATATATATATATATATATATTCTTTTTATCAGTACTCTACTGAGTATATGATACAGAAAGTTATTCTCTCACTCCCAAACTTAAAACACCACTGCGTTACTGAACTTGTAAAAGCTGTAACACACACAGCATAGTTTCTTTCTTACTACCATTGCATCACAAAGACAAACAATAGGGATGAGGCACATTTCAGAGTGGATGAAAGCAAGTTAGGAGTGGTTATCATGTTGTTGGAATAAGAATGATCAATCACCTCCCAAATGTCCTATGAAATAAAACACTATTAATCATCCAGGGCTTTTGTTGTTGTTGTTGTTCTATTATTTTATTAAGCAACAAAATACCCCAAATGGAAAAAACCCACCACTATACATGAGAGCCTCCCCCACACCCACCTCCACCCCCACCTCCCTCACAGTTCTGTCAGCAGTTGTTCTTCTGCAATGCAAAGTGGCACTCCTGTCCAGATTACAGACCCTCCTCTGTCCCAGCCAGAGAAGAGTCCCCATGCTGAGGCAACCTTGGGGCACAGTCCTATTTTAGATGGTGACATTTTAAGGACAGAGTCTAGGCCTGGTGTGTGATGTTGGGGGCTCTGCATGACTGGCCTCATGTTCCTCTGGTGGAGGGTGGAGATAGAGGTGGCAAAGGCAGGATGGAAGTGAGGAAACCACAGGTGAGCAGGGTACAGGACTGCTCTACCCCACAGAACAAGTTAGGGCCCCGCACCACCTGGCTCCCTGGCTCCAGGCAGGTGTGTGCATGTGCGCAGGTGCATCTTCTGGAGAGTCAGGGACTCCTCCTGCAGCGCCCACAGCTCCTGCTGCTGCCTGGCCTGCAGGGCCTGCTCCTCCCTCAGCTGCTGGGCCAGAGACGCCACCTCCTGCCGCAGCTGCATGTGGGTGCTCTGGGCCTGGGAGCAGGCGCCCCAGAAGTGGAGGCAGGCAAGGGAGAAGGCTGCCTGCTGGGCTTGGGCCTCCTGCAGCGCAGCCTGCATGGTGGCCAGCTCCTCCTCTGCAGCCCAGACCTTGTCGATGAGCTGACACTTTGTCTGGATCTCGGCGGCCAGCCTGGCGGCCAGCACCTTCTCCCTTCTCACACAGAGGCGGCTCTGAACACACCGCACAAGTCTACACACCAGCAGGGCGCCCAGCAGCAAGCCGGCCAATGGGGCGCAGCACAGCGCCTCCTGCTGGACCCCTGGGTGCCAGGATGCCATGGGCAGCAGGCCCACCAGGGCCAGCACCTTCACCCAGACCGGCCCAAAGGCGGGAGGCAGCGAGGCCAACATCCCTCCAGGGCTCTGCTCCTCAGGATCTGGCTGATCTCCCTGGAGACCCCAACACAGCACGCACCATGGAACCCCCCACATTCCACCTGGAACCCCCACAACGGACACCGTGGGTGGGTCAGTTGGTTGGTCAGTGGGGGGAAGGGCCTGGAGCTAAGCGGGATCCTCTCTTTAGGCCTAACAGTCACTGTCCCCTCTTACTGACTTCAAATCAATAGAGAATTCAAACCCAGTGAGAAGAACACTGTCAGGTGTGGGACTGGACTAATCTCTGCACCCAAAATCCTAAGAGTCCCCAGACTCTGTCACTAGGTGAATCACACTCCTGAATGTACAAAGTTAGCCATTGTTAACTTTTTGTGATCAACATTTTAATTAATGAATTTAAAAAAAATTTAATTTATTCTGTCTGTTGCCCTTGTTGTTTTTTATTGTTGTATTTATTATTGATGTCTTTGTTGTTAGATAAAGCAGAGAGAAATGGAGAGTGGAGGGGAAAACAGAGAGGAGAGTGAGACAGACACCTGCAGACCTGTTTCACCTCCTGTGAAGCTACTCCCCCTACAGGTGGGGAACTGGGGGCTCGAACCGGGATCCTTATGCCAGTCCTTGTGCTTGGAGCCACATGCACTTAACCTGCTGTGCTTCCTCCCGACTCCCTCATTTTAATTTATTTTAAAAGATTCACTTTTGTCAATGATTTATTTTTTTATAGTCATTTTTTTGTCATTTATTTTTTGACTTTAGATAGAGGTAGAGAGTGTGAGAGAACCTGATCATCACCCTGGGATATGTTGTGCTGGGGTCTGAACTGAATATCTTATCTTTCAATTCCAAAGCTTTATCCACTGTGCCACCTCCCATGCCACAATTAAGTTTTTTCAAAAATTTATAATAGAATAAAGGAAGTTACAGTAAACTGCCTAATGCCCCTACTTAGCTTAACTTCAGACTGCCAGGAGACAGAGACCCTCTCTTATCAGTACCCAAGTAACAAAAGAATCAGGAAAAATATGTTAAAATATTCTTTTTCTTTTTTTCTTTTATAGGGGGAATCAATGTTCCACAGTAAAACCAGTTGTTGATAGATGTGTAAAATTTCTCAATTTTGGGCAAAACTGAGGGTTTTGAGAACTCACAGCCAAGGTCTTCCTCCACCATTATGGATCAGGACCTGAAAAACCTCCACCCTTCCCCAGATTACTCTGCTTTGTTACAATACACCAAATCCAGTCCAAGTTCTACTTTGTGTTTCCTCTTCCTGTTATTTCTCAACTTCTTTCTATGAGTGAGATCAACCCATATTCATCTATCTCCTTTTGGATTATCTCACTTAACATAATTCCTTCAAGCTCCATTCAAGAGGAGATGAAAGTGAATTTATCATTCTTAATAGCTGAGCTGTATTTTATGTGTTTATATACCACAACCTTCTTAGCTACTAATCTGTTGTTGGACATCTATGTTGCTTCCACTTTTTACCTATTACAAACTGTGCTTCTATGAACATAGATATACATAGATCTCTTTGGATGAGTGTGTTTGATTCCTTAGGAGAGGAATTGCAGGGTCATAGGGTGGGTCCATATCTAGCGTTCTGAGAGCTCTCCAGACTGCTCTCCACAGGAGGTGGACCAATTTATATTCCCACCAGCAATGTAGGAGAGTTCCTTTACCCATCAACCTCTCCAAAATGTTACTATCCTTTCTGATGCATGACATTATGACAGGAGTGATGTGTTATTTCATTGCTGTCTTAATTGCATTTCTCAGGCAATTAATGACTTGGAGCTTTTTTTTTTTTTTCATGTCTGTTGTCCTTTTGGTTCTCTTCTTTGGTGAATATTCTGTTCATATCCTCTCCCCATTTTTGGATGGGGTCTTTTTTTTTGTTGTTGAGTTTGGTGATCTCTTTATATATTTTGATTATTAATCTTTTGTGTGATATATGGCATGTAAAGATCCTCTCCCATTCTGTAAGGAATCTCTTTGGGTGATGGTTTCTTTACCTCTGCAGAACAGAGCTTTTCAGTTTGATGTAGTCCCTCCCATTAGCTTACATTTTTTTTTGTTTGTTTATTTGTTTTACCAGGGCACTGAGCAACTCTGGTTTATAGTGGTGCAGGGGATTGAACCTGGGACTTCTGAGCCTCAGGCATGTGATTTTCTTTGCATAACCATTATGTTATCTACCCATTCCTGCTTTACATTTGTTTTTGTCTTCTATGCAATTGGATTTATGTCATTGAATATGCCTATACAATTTAGATGGAAAAGAATTATGCCAATACTTTCCTTTAAGTATTTGATAGTTTCTGGTCTAATATCTAAGTCCTTGATTCATTTGGAATTTACTTTTGTGTACTTTTTCATTCTTCTGCATGTTTCAAACCAATTTTCCCAACACCTGTTATTGAAGAGACTCTCCTTTTTTCATTTAATAGTTTGAGCCTTCTTGTCAAAAATTAGATGTCTATAGGTATGGTTCCACTGGTTAGTGTATTCATTTTTGTTCCAGCACCAACCAGTTTTTAGTACAATGGCTCTATAATATAGTTTGAAATTGGAAATGTGATGGCTCCAGTTCTGTTCTTATTTCTCAAGATTTCTTTGGTCATTATAGCTATTTTCTGGTTTCAGAGAAACTTTTGTTTTTTTCATTAAAAAAAATTGGTGGGACCTTGGTGGGGATTTCATTAAATTTGTATATGGCTCTGGCAAGAATAATCATTTTGATGATATTAGTTCTTCCCATCCATGAACATGGAATATCTTTCCACTTCTTTGTATCTTTTTCTATGGTTTTTGAATCATGGCCTTTAATTTTCACTATGTAAGTCTCTCATTACTTTTATTAAGTTTATTCCTATATATTTTAATTTTTTTTTTTTTTTTGCTGCTATAGTGAATGGGACTGATTGCTGGTTTTCTTCTTCTTCTGACTTAGTCTTTACTAAAGGAATGCCACTTATTTTTGTATGCTAATTTTGTTGCCTGATACCTTACTATATTGCTTGATAATTTCCAGGATCTTCCTACTGGATTCTTTAGGCTTTTCTATGCATACGATCATATCACCTGTAAATAATGACAAAACATCTACTCTTTCTATCTGTATTTCTTTAATTCCTTGCTCTTGCCTACTTGCTATGGCAAAAACTTCTAACAGTATGTTGAATAGTAATGGTGATAAGTGGGCAGCCCTGTCTGGTACCTGATTTGAGTGGGAATGCTCTCTGGGGGCTCAAACCCAGATCCTTATGTTGGTCCTTGTGCTTCACACCACGTACGTTTAATCCAACTCCTGAAGAAAAAATTTCTAATCTGAATGACAGGTGATGAAATTACTGTCGTTCACTGATATTTTAAATAAAAGAAGGGGAGTTTGTAATTTGTTATCCACAAAATAGAACTATATTCCCATGATGACTTCAGAATTCTCTGGAACCTTAAGAAAAAGGCTTATGAGAGGTTTGGTAGAGATGCACTTGCTGCGGTGAAATGAAGTCTTGGAAAACTTTTAAATAAGTTATTTTTAATACTTGACAACTATTGTGCCAAACTGCCAAATTTAGAATGGGAAATCTGATAAGATTTTGACAGCTATTATTAATGTGCCTTTATATTGGCTTTGATATATTGATTTGGAAAGTACTGCAGACTCACTTATAAAGATGTAAGTTTAACAAATTCAGATTTAAATTGTTTGCAACTGGCAAGTGTTGGGTATGGCTTTTATTTGATATTATAAATCTCCACTTGTACAGGACTCAGTTGGCATTCATTCCAGATGTGTGATCCCCAAAGTCATTTTCAATTAGTCAGAACTCTAAATATTTCTGACTTCCAGACTCTGTTGCAGTTTTCTATTGAGTCTAGTGAGGATTCTCTCCATATACTGTGGAAATCAGCTCTTTAATTCCACTGTTTGAAAATTTCAGTAGAATGGGTGTCTAGTTTAATTTTTAGGGATATAAAGGTTTACTCATGAATTATGTTCACAAAGTGATCTAATTAAAAAATATATATCATGCAGGCAATTTATGACTTTCTACTCATGCATACCTAATAACAAACAATTGTATTATCTGGAAATGAAACAGACAAACCAAACAGTCATATCAGGTATGATATCAAAGAAATGTGTTAATTATAAAATATTGTTTTGGGGGGAATATATTTGTTTCACATATGGTATGTGAAAAGTAGCCACCATGAGAAAAGTTCTTCTATCAAAATTCTCTTTGTGGAGTTTATATGAAGGGAGTTAGTGAAGGCAGTGTTCCAGAGACATCTAGACCTATATTCTACACTTATTCTTATTTATTTATTTATTCATTACCTTTTTGCTGGGATAGCCTGAGGGTGCTTCTTCCCGAGCAAGTGCTCTCTGGGTTGGGAGAGGGATCAGGAACTCGTGGCGCACTAACGTTGCAGGAGATACACTCTGGAACTCTTGGAGCCAGAAAGCAATTCCAAGTGATTTTACTCAGAAAAGCAGCTTGAATATATATCTTGTATATATACTAGCCAAGTAGGGTGGAAACAGGGTGTGACATAGAGGGTGGAGCGAAAAAAGAGACTGGTGAAAAATCAAGGTGTGACAAGGAGAGGGGGCGGAGCAGGCGAGATTTCTACCATTGAACCACCAATGCCCTGGAGGGAGGGTGGTGCTTAGTTAACAGTGGTTTATGTAAATAGACTGCAGCTTTGAGTGGGATCAAACCAATGCCATGCAGGCATGCTGGTGCTTAGTTAAGCAGGATTAGAGACAGAAGCTTTAAGCCAGGGGAGCTGGCATACTACCCAACACCTTTTGTTGCCCTTGTTTTTTTATTGTTATAGTTACTATTGTTGTTGTTATTGATGTCGTCATTATTGGAGGACAGAGAGAAATGGAGAGAGGAGGGGAAGATAGGGAGGGAGAGAGAAAGACAGAAACCTGCAGACCTGCTTCACCGCTTGTGGAGCAACTCCCTTGCAGATGGGGAGCCAGGGGCTCAAACTGGGATCCTTAAGTCGGTCCTTGTGCTTTGCGCCATGTGCTCTTGCTTAATCTGCTGCTCTACCGCCCAACTCTCTACACTAATTCTTTTTTTAAAAATATTTTAATTATTTTGAATAGAGACAGAAAGAAGTTGAGTGAGAAGGGGGAATATAGAGGAAGAGAGATAGAGAATTTGCATTTTCAAAGTTTTCTATTTTAATCTTTTTTTCCCTCCCTGCCACTTCCATTATGGATAACCGTTATAGTTCCCCCACAGTCTTGGAAATAGGTTGACATTTTTTTTAACATTGGTATGCTCAATTGTCTATATTATTCATAGTTGTCCTTCACCTCCTTACTTGCTTCACTAGGCATAATCTTCTCCAGTTCTATTTACTTTATCCACAAAGACACAATATCATCTTTTTTATTGCTGAATAATACTTTGTTGATGGTGTATTGCACAAAATAAAAGACTCTGGGATGGGGGGTAGGGTTCAGGTCCTGGAATATATAGCAGAGGAAGACCTAGAGGGGGTTGAATTGTCATGTGGAAAACTGAGAAATGTTACACATGTGTAAACTACTGTGTTTTACTATTGACTGTAAACCATTAATCCCCCAATAAAGAAAAAAACTTTGTTGAGTATATGTCCTGTAACTTAAATATTTTTTTAAATATTTATTTCCTCTTTTGTTGCCCTTGCTGTTTTTTATTGTTGTAGTTATTATTGCTGTTGTTATAGATGTCATAGTTGGATAGGACAGAGAGAAATGGAGAGAGGAGGGAAAGACAGAAAGGAGGAAAGATAGATACCTGCAGACCTGCTTCACTACCTGTGAAGCAATTCCCCTGCAGGTGGTGAGCCGGCCCTTACCAGGAAGCCGGTCCTTGCGCTTGGCACCGCGTGCACTTAACCCGTTGCGCTACCGCCGGACTCCTGTCCTGTAACTTTTTTTTATCCTGTTATCTGTCGAAGAACATTTCTGTTGTTTACAGGTTACTACTGTGAATAAAGCCACTGTGAACATGGGGTGCATATATCCCTTCGAATCAGTATTATATCTTTGAGTATATGTCTAGTGGTGGAATTGCTAGATCTTATGGCATTTCTTTTTTCTTTTAATTTCTTGTATTATCTTTATTTATTTATTGGATAGAGGCAGCCAGAAATCAAGAGGGAAGTGGATGATAGGGAGAGAGACAGAGAGACACCTGCAACACTGCTTCACCACGTGCAAAGTTTTCCCCTGCAGGTGGGGACTATGAGCTTGAACCCAGGTCCTTTTGCATTGCAACATGTCCACTCAACCAGATGTGCCACCACCCGGCCCCCATACGGCATTTTCATTTGTATTTGTTTAAGGAATCTCCATTCTGTTCTGCATAATAGTGCAGCACCAGTTTGCAATCCCTCCAGCAGTGTAGTAAATTTCCTCTCTCCACATCCTCTCACAGGGCTATGGGCCCACCTGAGCTCTCTCCACACTCTCTCCAACACCTATCTTCTCTTGTTTTATTGATGGAGCCCATTCTCACAGGCAGGAAGTGGAATCTCAGTGTGTTTGTTTGTTTATTTATTTATTTATTTATTTGCCTCCAGGGTTATTGCTGCACCATGCCTGCACCATGAATCCACTGCTCTGGAGACCATTTTTGTTGCCCTTGTTGGTGTTATTATTGTTACTGATGTCGTTATTGTTGGATAGGACAGAGAGGAATGGAGAGAGGAGGGGAAGACAGAGAGGGGAAGAGAAAGATAGACACCTGCAGACCTGCTTCACTGCTTGTGAATCAACTCCCCTGCAGGTGGGGAGCCGGGGCCTGGAACTGGGAACCTAACGCTGGTCTTCGCACTTCGGGTCATATGCGCTTAACCTGCTGCAGTACCACCCGACCCCTCTCAATGTGGTTTTAATATGCTCTTCTCTGATGATCAGTGAATTGGAGTTTTTCCACATATATCTGTGGGTGTGGGCTTTGTGTATCTCTTCTTTAGAGAATTCTCTTTTTCTTCTTCTTTTTTTTTTTTTTTTTTGCCTCCAGGGTTATTGCCAGGGCTTGGTGCCTGCACTACAAATCCAATGCTCCTGGAGGCCATTTTTTCCCATTGTTGCCCTTGTTGTCGTTATTGTTATTGTTGCCATTGATGTTGATGTTGTTGTTGGATAGGACAGAAATAAATTGAGAGAGGAGGGGAGACAGAGAGGGGGAGAAAAAGACAGACACTTGCAGACCTGCTTCACTACTTTTGAAGTGATCCCCCTGCAGGTGGGGAGTCGGGGTCTCTTACCGGGATCCTTCTGCCAGTCCTTGTACTTTATGCCAAGTGTGCTTAACCCAGTGGGCTACCTACTGCCTAACCTCTAAGAATTTTCTATTCATATCTTCTACCCACTTTTTAATTGGGTTGTTCTTTTTCTTTTTGTTGAGTTGTATTAATTCCTTATAGATGTTTGATAGCAACCTCTTGTCAGAAGTGTAGTATGCAAATATCCCATTTGCTGGGTTTCCTGTTTATCCTTATGGAATTTATTTTTGATGTGAGAATTTGCATTTTTTGATGACAGTGATGAATGTTTTAATTTTGTATTTTAAATGTAACATGTGCACTCAACCAGATGTGCCACCACTGGCCCCCCAAATGTCTGGAATTTAAAATGTATTTTAAATGTTCTTAGTACATAGTAGGCCTTCATAGAATTTATTGCATAAAACCATTCTCTTAACAAAATAAGTACTAAAAAGCCTTTACTAATAATTCTTTAAATGTCAGTAGGTTATTGCTAATTCAGGATCATTTAAAGGGAAGTTTATAATAAAAAAAGAAAAGAAAGCAGGGAGGTGGGTTGTTACGCACAGGGTTAAATGCATATGGTAGGAAGCACAACGACCTGCTCAAGGATCCTGGTTCAAGCCCCCGGCACCCCACCAGCAGGGGGGTCGCTTCACAAACAGTGAAGCAGGTCTGCAGGTGTCTTATCTTTCACTTCCCCTCTCTGTCTTCCCCTCCTCTCTCCATTTGTCTCTGTCCTACCCAACAACAATAACAGCAGCAACAATAACAACAACAAAAATGGAAGAAATGGCCTCCAGGAGCAGTTGATTTGTTAGGCACCCAGTCCCAGTGTTAACCCTGGAGGGGGAAAAAAAAAAAAGAAAAGAAAGCAAATTGAAATGAAAAAAAAAAACTGTTATAGATGTGTTCTTTTGTTAATTAAACTTGAATATACATGCAGTAAAAATTCCAATCAAATGATAACTTATCAAAAGAATTTCAATATTTGTTGCTAATGCAGTATAATATATGCCTTGATGGAAACTTATCATTATTAGCTGTGAAAGTACAGATTTTATAAAGAGAAAATGATGCTTTCATTAATATTTTGAAAAAATGCTGCACACAAAGTGTTTGCAAAGCCAGCTGAGGGTGGAACAAATGGAAATCTTCCTAAGCAGTCAAATATTTGGTACCAAGTACTTGACAGAGATCATAAATTGACCACATGGGGATATAATTGTGTTGAATTGAATCTCTATCTTTATTAAATATTCCATGTTTCTGAAGAAGGTATTATCTGCCTTAATAACCTGGAGTAGAAGTTAACACCTGTCAGGACTAAGTAAACGGCTTGGGGGTTTCTAAACCATGAAGTGTTTAGATTGTTTTTAGTCTCCTCACTTTTTTTTTTTGACATTGGCATAGTACTAAATCTGCACTCCTCCCTCTTTTGTACCTAATCAGAGTGATTTAAGAAAGTAAAGGAGGGGGAGTCGGGCTGTAGTGCAGTGGGTTAAGCGCAGGTGGCGCAAAGCACAAGGACCGGCATAAGGATCCCGGTTCGAACCTCGGCTCCCCACCTGCAGGGGAGTCTCTTCACAGGCGGTGAAGCAGGTCTGCAGGTGTCTGTCTTTCTCTCCTCCTCTCTGTCTTCCCCTCCTCTCTCCATTTCTCTCTGTCCTATCCAACAACGACGACAACAACAATAATAACTATAACAATAAAACAACAAGGGCAATAAAAGGGAATAAATAAATAAAATTTTAAAAAAAGAAAAAAAAAGTAAAGGAGGGGGAGTCGTGTGGTAGCGCAGCGGGTTAAGCACACGTGGCACAAAGCAAGGACCGACTTAAGGATCCGGGTTTGAGCCCCTGTCTCCCTACCTTCAGGGGAGTCCCTTCACAGGCGGTGAAGCAGGTCTGCAGGTGTGTATCTTTCTCTCCCTCTCTCTGTCTTCCACCATCTCCATTTCTCTCTGTCCTATCCAATAACAACGACATCAATAATAACTACAACAATAAAGCTACAAGGGCAACAAAAGGGAATAAGTAAATAAATATTAAAAAGAAAGTAAAGGAGGGATGCACCCAGTAAAGTGCACATGTTACATGCACAAGGATTTTGGGGGGGGTAGTCCCCCAGTCCCTACTTGCAGGGGGGAAGCTCTATGAGCAGTGAAGCAGTGCTGAGGTATCTCTCTACCTCAATTTATGCCTCTCTCTACCAAAAAGAAAGAAACAAAAAAAAAAAAAAAGGAAAAAGAATGGCCACTGGGAGTAGTGGAGCAGTGGATTCATTGTGCTTCAGCAATAACCTTGGTGGGAAAAAAATGGAAATTTGAAGATAAAGGAGGAACATGCTACTTCAGTAGGACTTAAGAGAAAAGGAATCAAGAAATACTGATTAGCTGTAGAAACACTGATGACTGATGAAGACATGACAAATAGTGAGTGATGCCAAAGATAGGTTCAGAGAACAGTGATAAATAGTACTCTAAGTTTCCCTTCGAATATGATCAATGCAATATAGTCCCAAGACTGAATATACCTGAGATTGCTGTCAGAATCTGTCTCAGAGTATTTAAACACAGAGTAACAAATATCTGGTAGAGGGTCGCTCTATTCAATTAGAGATAATTTCACTTCGCAATAACTAGACCAAATTGTTTTTTTTCCAACAAATCTGGATTCAGTAATATGCATTTCACTGAACTCAACAACATACATCCCTCCTGGCAAATTCTTCTGAAGTGTAAGCTAGTGCTAGTAGCTTAATTTGTAGAATTTCCAAAACTGTGTCAGATTTTAACTTAAGAGGCATTATCTGCAGAACTGTGAGGAGAACTAATTCCAGGCTGCTTCTTGCCTTCCAGGAAAATGTACATGAATCATGCATTAATGACCACTATGTCTCTACATGGAATGGGAGTCTTGTGCTTTCTGTCTTCTAGGAATTCACTAAGGTGACACAGAGGTCTTCATATTTTAATTCTGATATAATTGTAGATAAATTGCAACCAAACTATAGGATGTAGAAGAATGATTTTAAGGAATGAGTAATTTCAATATTTTTCTAAATGAAACAATAAAATCAAATAACAATTACTTCCTTAATTTCTCGTCGAAGACTTGTTAACTCACCATTTTGGACTTAGCAAAATTTTCCTCATGAATTTTTTCCTTGATACTGCCACACTGAGATGTTTTCTTTTTTATGTTTAATTTTTAATATTTATTTATTTAGTTTGATAGGGCAGAAATTGAGAGGGGGAAAGGGAGATAGAGAAGGAAAGAGAGAGAGAGAGAGAGTTATAGCACTGCCTCATTGCTCCTGAAGCTTTTCACTTGCAGGTGGGAACAGGAGGTTTGAATCTGGGTCCTTGTGCATGATAGTATGTGTGCTCAACTGTTGGTATGCATGAGACCCCTTCTGTTTCATTTGGTTTAAATCCCCCCTGCTTAACACTATTCTATTTACATAACCACTTCATTCTATTTGCATAACCACTGTTAACAAGTTCCACCCTCCTTCCAGGGCATTTGTGGTTCAGTGATAGGATTCTCGCCTAATCTGCCCCCTCTTTGTCACACTCTGATTTTCACCAGTCACTTTTCTCTCCACCCTCTCTATGTCACATCCTGTTTCCACCTTACTTGGCAAGTATATATAAAGACAGCATTGTGAGTTTTACGGTACTGTACTTTGAGTTTAACTTAGCTCGTCTTAGATTGTGCTGCGTCCTGCATGAATAAAGAGATACTGCCTACAGCTCAACCATGAGTCCCTGGTCGTCTGTTACCTGCCCGTGAAGCCAGCCTGGTGAAAACAACATAACCCGTCGAAAACAACCCTGAGATCTTTTCTAAAATAGACCACTGTAAAAATTAATTAAAAATTGATTTATGTTATCTTTTTTAAATTTATTTTTTATTTAAGAAAGGATAAATTAACAAAACCATAGGGTAGAAGGGGTACAACTCCACACAATTCCCACCACCCAATCGTCATATCCCATCCCCTCCCCTGATAGCTTTTGCATTCTCTATCCCTCTGGGAGCATGGACCCAGGGTCCTTGTGGGTTGCAGAAGGTGGAAGGTCTGGCTTCTGTAATTGCTTCCCTGCTGAACATGGACATTGACTGGTTGGTCCATACTCCCAGTCTGCCTCTCTCTTTCCCTAGTAGGGTGGGGCTCTGGGGAAGCGGAGCTCCAGGGCACATTGGTGGGGTCTTCAGTCCAGGGAAGCCTGGCCGGCATCCTGATGGCATCTGGAACCTGGTGGCTGAAAAGAAAGTTAACATACAAAGCCAAACCAATTGTTGAGCAATCATGGACCCAAAGGTTGTAATAGTGGAGAGGAAGTGTTGGGGGGTTCTGGAAGATGGTGAAATGAGAAGCTGCTAGTGGCTTGAGCTCTGACTACATCTACTGGAAATGGTAGATTTTTTTGTCTTTAGCAGGACAGTCAATAAGGGGTCCTAGCGGTGACACCAAGGAGGTGACTATAACTCAGTTTGGGTTAGAAAATAGAGTAAAAAGAAAGGAAAAAAATTTTTTTTAAATTATTATTCCCGAAGTGCACCCTCTCCCCTCCCATAACCAGTCCCTGGGGGCCAGAGATCTGCTCCAAGCAGGCCCCCCTGCTGAGCTTCTTTCTTTACCAAGATTCCTGTCCCACAAGGGGGTGTCATTCATTCTAATTCTATTCCTTTCTGAAACCTTTGGCCTTTTTTCTTTCTAAGTAGCCAGTTCCAGATACAAATATTCCACCAAGCAGAGTCTGACTCAGACAGGGAAAGACCATCAGAGGTTTTTTTTTTTTTTTTTTTTTTTTTTTTGCTTTATTTTCTCAACAATCAGCTGCCTCTGCTCAGGGGGCCTAAGGCAATCTGGAGTCATCCAAGCTGAAGACTGGACAGGTTTTTTTACTCTGTTCTATTTTATTATCAATACAAGATAAATGCTTATCCCTTTCTCCCCTCCTTCAGGTTGACCAGAATTAACTCAGTGTATTTTCCACTGCTAGGGGATTGGGTGTCTTATTCACTGCTAAAGTAACTTGTTTTACTCTTCTACCTCCCCTACCCATTTTCTCCTCCCCCCCATAGCTAATTAAATAATAAAAATAAATAAATAAACAAATAACTCTTTCCTTTCACTGCTCTTTTATTACTGTTCTTTTTCTTATCTTTTTCTTTTTTTTCTCTCTCTTTTTTTCTTCTTTTTCTCATTCTTGTCATCCTTTCTTCCTTCCTCCTTCAGCTTTCTGAACTCACTAATACACTTTTGGGAATTATTTTGGGGAAGAAATCTGACCCAGAGTGGACTCTCTCTGCATGTATCTCTGCTCTACTTCCCTTTCTCCTCTAGCTACCCCTAGAATATACAGTGGATAGTAGATTTGCATAACTGTCTGTTCCTGCTATTCTTGTCTATTCCTGAGGTTTTTTTTTTTCTGTTTTTGTTGTTGTTTTGTTTTACTTTCTTAACAATCAGCTGCCTCTGCTCAGGAGACTTGAGGCAATCTGGAACAGGTTTTTTACCCTACTCTATTTTATTATTAATATTATATAAAGGTGTATCTCTTCCTCCCCTCCCTTTAGGTTGACCAGAATTAACTCTTAGGGTATCTTTCATTGCTAGGGCACTGGACATCTTATCCATTGCGAGAGGAACTTGTTTCACTACTCCTACCTCCTCTACAGACTCTCCCCTCTCCCTCCTCCTAGCTAATTAAAAAAATAAAATAAAATAAAAAATAAATTAATCAATTAAAAAACTTTCCTTTCACTGCTCTTTTATTACAGCTCTTTTTCTTATCTTTTTTCTTTTCTCTCTTTTGTTTCTCTTTTTTTATCTTGTCTTCCTTTCTTCCTTCTTCTTTGGCTTTCTGAATTCACTGATATTCATTTGTTAATTATTTTGGGGAAGAAATCTGACTCAGAGTGGACTTTCTATGTGTGTATCTCTGCTCTACTTCCCTTTCTCCTCTTGCTACCCCTAGAATATACAGTGGATAGTAGATTTGCATAATTGTCTATTCTTGCTATCCCTTTTTTCCTTTCTCTTTCTTCTTTACTTGGACTTGGTTGCTATTTTTTCACAGACTGGAGACATTGTTTGGCTAACTGGTAGTGATTAAACTGCTTCAATTCTTGCTTCAGTTGCTATTGTAATTTCTGAGGTTGGTGATTGCATTTGTCATAAATTTATTTAGTACAGTGTTGCTTGTGCTCAAGACACAATAACTGAGGAACAACAGAACATAAAAATAAACACATAAATAAAAAAATGGGTAGATCAAAAACAAATAAAACTGCTACTACAATGAATGAAGACAAGAGCCCAGAAGAAACTATAAATCAGCCAGAAGTAACCATAGATAAGAAAAGTATGCAAGCAATAATAAACTTAATCACAGAAATGAAAATAACTTTGGAAGAAAGGAATGGCAGTATTAGGGAAACAACAGTTGAGACCCCCCAAGGAAAATACTGATTATCTTGAGGCAATTAGAGAACTGAAAGCTGAAATAGCTGAACTGAGGGAAGAAGCTGAGGGAAGGGAAAGCAGACTAACAGAAACAGAAAACAGAATTAGTCAGACAGAGGTTGAGTTAGAGAAAACTAAGAAAGAGGTGAAAGAGCTCAAAAAGAGTTTTAGAGACACTGAAAACAACAACAGAGACATATGGGATGATCTCAAAAGAAGTAACATTCATATAATTGGCCTGCCAGAGGAAGAAAGAGAGGAAGGGGAAGCAAACATACTAGAGGAAATTATAGAAGAAAACTTCCTAGACCTCAATTTATGTTATCTTATCAATTCTTCTAAACCCTACGATTCAATCAACCAGATTCATTGTACCAATTTGAGGGTGTAGTGTGCCAGAATTGGAACGTTTAAGTTCTATCATTATTACTGTTTATGAGTTGTGAGACAATGAATAGGCTTCATTTACACAAGTAAACTTTTACAAGAATGTAGTGCTGTGACAGTTTACTGCCATATGATATTAATCAGATTTCGTGCCTTTTTTTTTGTTATCTCCAAGCTTCATTGATGTAGGTTGACTTTTTCAGACAGAGAGGAACAGAAAGACAGAGGGAGAAAAAGAAAGATACCACAGCACTAAAGCTTCCCCCAGTGTGGGGCAGGCAAAGCAGGGTGTGGACAGGATGCATGACAAAAACTTACAGCCTTCCATCTCAGGTGAGCTCTCTTACTGGCCCAAAATTGATAATCTTCAAGCACCATTAAAATGGCATAAGCTTATAACCAGTTAGGAACTATATTGTCTTTTTTTTCTTTTTTTTTTCTTTGAACAGTATAGCACCTAGTACACAGTAAGTGCTCAATAATCACTGGTTAAAAGGATAGATAGGATGCAAACTATGTCTGCTGAATCAAATAAAAAACACTGTAGGCATTATGACCCATATGACCTTTGTTGCAACTACTAAGGTCTGCTTGTACTGCAAAGCAGTCACAACAGTATATAGATAATAAACATGAATGTGTCCTAGTAAAATGATTTATATATATTAAATTTGAGCTTCATATATTTTTTCATCTGTCATAAAATATTTAATTCTGATTTTTTAATTCCTATTTATTTTTATTCTATATTTATTTATTCCCTTTTGTTGCCCTTGTTTTTATTGTTGCATTTATTATTATTGTTGTTATTGATGTTGTTCGTTGTTGGATAGGACAGAGAGAAATGGAGAGAGGAGGGGAAGGTAGACAGAGAGGGGGAGAGAAAGATAGACACCTGCAGACTTGCTTCACTGCCTGTGAATCAACTCCCCTTCAGGTGGGGAGCCAGGGGCTTGAACCGGGATCCTTACACTGGTCCTTGTGCTTTGTGTCACGTGTGCTTAACCTGCTGCACTACCACCCATCTCCCTTTACTTCCTATTTAAAAGAGTAAAAGACCTTCATAGCTCATAGGACATGAGCTGGTGGACCAGATTTAATTTGTAGATTGTTGATTGTCATCCCCTAAGAAAAATATGAGTATCAGTTAAATTAAGCAATTGGATTGTATTTTTTAAAATTTCTTTTTTTATTATCTTTATTTATTTATTGGATAGAGAGACAGCCAGAAGTCAAGAGGGAAGGGGTGATAGAGAGGGAAAGAGATAGAGAGACACCTGCAACACTGCTTTACCACTTGTAAAGCTTTCCCCCTGTAGGTGGGGACTGGGGGCTTGAACCTGGATCCTTGTAACATGTGCATTCAACCAGGTACGCCACCATCCAGCCCCCTTGTATTTTTGTTTATTGTTATAGTTATATTAGCATATTTTGTAGAGCTATGATTGAATAAGGGATAATATGTGTTTATCCATTAACCAGTAATATTTTGAAGTAAGAATTATTCTTAAACAATTTTCTCATTTTTAATATATTTATTTTTTATTATCTGATAGAGACAGAGAGAAATCAAGAGGGGAGGGGGAGGTAGAGAAGGAAGAGAAACAATTGCAGCACTGCTTCACCACTCGTGAAGCTTTCTCCTCTGCAAGTGTGGACCAGGGGCTTGAACCTGGGTCCTTGCGCATTGTAATGTGAGTGCTTAACCAGGTGCGCCACAGTCTGGCCCCCAAGACATATTCTTAGAAATAGGACTGAACATACATGTTATATTAGAATAAATAGAATTTTGCCTTTCTTGTATGCTTTAATATATTAGTATAAAATTCACCATAAAATATTGTGAATTTGTGGTCCAGGAGGTGGCGTGGTGGATAAAACATCAGACTCTGAAGCATGAGGTCCTGAGTTCAATCCCTGGCAGCACATGTACCAGAGTAATGTCTGGTTCTTTCTCTCTCTCTCTCTCCTTCTCTCTTCATGAATAAATAAATAAAATCTTTAAAAAAAAATATTGTGAATTTTTAACTCATTTTGGATTCATTTGAAAGTATACTGGGGGAAAATTGAAAAAGAAAGTGTTTATTGAGCACAATTGATGAGGTGATCAGATGCTGTAACCTGCTTAGTGTTATAGAAAGTCACAAAACTGTGCAGACTTGGTTCATTGCAAATTCATGCTAGTTAACCTCAGTTGGACTCTTAATGTGACTTATCAATAAACCGTGCATCTGTCATTATTCTTTGCTTGTTAAATTTCTCGTGCATTACTCATAGCAGCTGTTTTACATTTTCTGCACTTTTGAACTCCCAGTTCTATGACATCTCACTCACTCTAAGTGGTGACTTTTGCTCTTTCTGTACCTATTAGCCAGCATGAGCTCTGGCAAGTTTTCTTTATCTTCGGATATCTCTGTCTTCACCCTTTTCCCCAAAACCTCACATTACTCTGTACCTCTAATCTTCTTTTCTCTATAATAGAGGGGAACTATATTCTTCCCTTTTCATTACTGAATCATTGCTTGCACTTTATGTCATTTTTTGAACCTCTTCCAGGGAGTTGTTCTGTGAATGAGCTCCATTATTGCATATGTTAGCATGTCTCTGCCTCTATCCTGGCTCTTTCTCTTCCTCTTACAGACATGTTTTGGTGGCCTCATGTTTTAAAATAGGGCTTTTAAATGGTATCGTTTTCTTCCTAGTACTTTTTAATCTTTCCTATATCTTTTGTTTTTCTTATCTTTCTTATTATATACAATACTTTGAGGTTCTTGAATTTGGTGTTTGTGTTCAAGCACTCATATTCCTATAGTTTATATCTGTTACCAAATGACTTGAATTTTTCTGAAAAGCAACTACCCAATAGTTTCACTCTTACGTGCAGTGTAAAGAACTGAAGCAAGGGAACAGGCGGTGGCACACCTGGCTAAGTGCACACATTACAGTGTGAAAGACCCAGGTTCAAGTCCCTGGTCCCCACCTGCAGGAGAAAAGCTTCATGAGTGCTGAAGCAGGGTTGCAGTTATCTCTCTGTCTCTCTCCCTCTCTGTCTCCCCTACTCTCTCAGTTTCTCTGTCTCTATCTAATATGTAAATAAATAAATAAAAATAAAAAAGAACTAAAGCATATAAACTTGGTAAAAGAATAGTCAAACTGGTGCTTAGACTGAAAACTATTGCGGTTATCCCTGGGGTTGGGGGAGAACACAGAACTGTGGCTGTGAGTGCTACGTAGAATTATACCCTTGAAGTCTTATGATGTTGTAATCCATTATTAAATCACTAATAAAAATAAATAAATGTATTTTAAAAGGACTCATTCTTTTCTGTACTAGTGTTGCTTGCCAGTCAGTATTTGATTTGATTGGTTAAACTTCTGTTCTCACTGGGAGGTGTCTGAAAATACCTTTGCCTTAAACAAGCAAGAACAAAACCCAGGCCCAAACTAGCAGTGTCTTGTACCCTCTTATTGTTTAGGATTATCTATTGCCCAGTCTCTTATGGCTAATCACTTTATGTCTCAGAAGTACGGTTTGCTCTTTATGCCTTCATGATTCATTCCTGTAGTCCTTATAGTCTGTCTTCCCTTTTCTCTGTTCTTCTTTTAACTTTTCTATTTTATTTATTTTTTATCATTTTGTATTAGTGATTTAATAATGATCAACAAGATTGTGGGATAAGAGGGGTACAATTCATACAATTTCCACCACCAGAGTTCCCTATCCTATTCCCTTCATTGGAAGCTCCCCTATTCTTTTAAAATATATATTTTAAAATATATATTTTTAAATTTATATTCCCTTTTATTGCCCTTATTATTTTATTGTTGTTGTAATTATTATTGTTGTTATTGATGTCATTGTTGTTGGGTAGGACACAGAGAAGTGGAGAGAGGAAGGGGAAGACAGAGGGGGAGAAAAAGAGAGACACCTATAGACCTGCTTTACCACCTATGAAGTGACTCCCCTGAAGGTGGGAGCCAGGGGCTCGAACCAGCATCCTTACACCGGTCCTTGCACTTGGCACCACATGCGCTTAACCCGCTGCACTACGGCCCGACTCCTGGAAGCTCCCCTATTCTTTATTCCTTTGGAAGTATGGGCCAAAGATATTTATGGGGTGCAGAAGATGGGAGGTCTGGCTTCTGTAATTGCTTCTTTGCTGGGCATGGGCATTGACCGATCAATCAGGCCTCCATCCTGTTTCTTTCCCTAGTGGAGTAGGGTTCTGAGGAGGTGGGGTTGCAGGACACATTGGTGAGGTCATCTGCCCAGGCGATGAGTGCTATGTAGAATTATACCCTTGCAGTAAACCATTATTAAATCACTAATAAAAATAAATATGTAGTTTTTTTTTTTTAAAGGAGTCATTCTTTATGCTACTCATCACGGTAGCATTTGCAATTTGGTAGCTGAAAAGCATTAAGTTATAAAGCAGAACAAAATGCATAATAATCAGGAACCTAAAGGTAAGAATGTAGCAGATGAGATTTGGGGTCTTCATGTTGGAAGAAGCTAGGAAGTCTATTTTAGGTACAATACAAGGGGCCCATGACTTTACTAATTTTTGCCCGAGCTCAATAGCTAACATGCAGGTAGGCTGAAAGTAGTGTCTGGGAGGATGGTGTCAAAGTTGGGAATATTATTTGATAGCTGGGTCAGGGAAGAGAGTAGCTCCCCAATATGGGAAGATTATATAAATATCATTAGCTGTAAACCCCATCAATCTGACCTAGGGCTCATGTCTATTTATATGTTGCACAGGAGCCTGTGTAACCTCTGCATCCCTGTCAGTCTGAATTTGCATCTCCTGGTCATAGTTAGGAACATTCTAGGCTGCACTCATTTCTCTGTTCTTTTTATTATGTTCTCAAGAATCACCAGTGATCTTTTTTTTTTTAATATTTATTTTATTTATTTCCTTTTGTTGCCCTTGTTGTTTTATTGTTGTAGTTATTATTGTTGTTGTTGTTGGATAGGACAGAGAGAAGTGGAGAGAGGAGGGGAAGACAGAGAGGAGGAGAGAAAGATAGACACCTGCAGACCTGCTTCACCGCCTGTGAAGCCACTCCCCTGCAGGTGGGGAGCCGGGATTCGAACCGGGATCCTTATGCCGGTCCTTGTGCTTTGCGCCACCTGCGCTTAGCCCGCTGCACTACAGCCCGACTCCCTCCAGTGATCTTTAAGGGGTTAAGTACACCAGTTTAGAAAGAAAAAAAAAAGAATTAACGATCTTTAGCTTTCTAAGCTTCTGTAACTCGTGACTTAGACCAAAATTATGATATTTTTATTCAAGTTTTCTCTTTTTCTTTTCTCTCTTTCTCTCTCTGTCCTTTTGATTGTCAGGGTTTTTGCTGGGGCTTCAAACCTGCATGCTTGTTTCCACTGCTTCTAGTGGGTTCTTTGTTTTAGATGGAAAGTGAGAGAAAGAGAAGGAGAGAGAATCAAAGAGGTGAGCTACCACAGCACCGCTTCACTGCTTGTGAAATTTCCCTGTGCAGGTTTTCCTATGTGGCGTCCAGGGACTTGAACTTAGATTCCTGTGTATGGTAAAGTGTGTGCTCTACCAGGTGAGCTATTTCCTGGCCCCTCAAATTACATTTAATTCTCCAGATTTATTTACTGATACTTATGAGGGAGGGGGTCTATTTTTGAATGTGGTTTGTTGTTGCTTAAATGTTGCTTTTATCTTCTTAGAAGAGGGAGTTTTGTGTCCTGTCACCTGGACATTAGCTTTTTTTCTCTCTTTATGCAGGAAGTCTGTTTCTTTGTGTATTTTCCTGTTTGTTATTGTAACTTTGCTGTTGACACTAGAGGTAGCTTGACATAGATCTGCTTTACTCAGTCATCTTGGCACTTCCTTCTGTCATTCATATTTAATATCACATGTTGGTAGTATTTTGAACATTGATACCTGTATGTTATGTTCTCTGAGGACATAATTTCGGCATGTTTTAGAGGCACATGTATATAATTGATATAGGATACATCAAGGGGTAAATGGTTTACAGTATATTTTACACATGGTGTAGTTTCTTTTTTTAAATAATTTTTCCTTATATTTATTTATTCCCTTTTGTTGCCTTTGTTGTTTTTTATTGTTGTAGTTGTTGTTATTGATGTCATCATTGTTGGCTAGGTCAGAGAGAGAGATTGAGAGAGGAGGGGAAGACAGAGGGGGTGAGAAAGACAGACACCTGCAGACCTGCTTCACCAATTGTGAAGCGACACGCCTATAAGTGGGGAGCCGGGGTGCTCGAAACAGGATCCTTAAGCCGGTCCTTGCACTTTGCGCCAATTGCACTTAACCCATTGCACTACAGCCCGACTCCTGGTGTAATTTCTTATTTTCCTGTGATAGGTGACAGCAAAACACTTCCATTCTCTACTAAGAACCTTTTCCTCCGACTACTACAGGGTGATTTCACTCATATGCAGAATATAAAGACTGAACATATGAATGTAAAAAAAAAAGTCAACTGTCTCTAAGACTGCGGGAGAACTATAGTGGCTATCTATGGGGGTGGGGGTGAGGACACAGACCTTTGGTCATGGGAGTGGTAAAAAAAGAAAAATGACTATACTGTAAATTACTCAATAAAGCTCTAAAGTTGTTTTGTTTTTGTTTTTTGTTTTGCCTCCAGGGGTTATTGCTGGGGCTCAGTGCCTGCACTATGAATCCACTGCTCCTAGAGGCCATTTTTCACATTTTGTTGCCTATGTTGTTATTGTTGTAATAGCTGTTGTTGGAAAGGACAGAGAGAAATCAAGAGAGGAGGGGAAGACAGAGAGGGGGAGAGAAAGACACCTGCAGATCCACTTCACTACCCATGAAACGACCCCCCTCCAAGTGGGGACCTGGGGCCTTGAACTGGGATCCTTACACTGGTCCTTGAGCTAACCTGCTGCACTACTACCTGACTTCCAGCTCTAAAATTTTTTTTTATTTATTTAAGAAAGTATTAATTAACAAAACCATAGGGTAGGATGGGTACAATTCCACACAATTCCCACCACCCATTCTCCATATCCCACCCCCTTCCCTGATAGCTTTCCCAGGGTCATTGTGGGTTGCAGAAAGTAGAAGGTCCGGCTTCTGTAATTGCTTCCCCGCTGAACATGGATGTTGACTGGTCGGTCCATAATCCCAGTCTGCATCTCTCTTTCCCTAGTAGGGTGGGTCTCTGGGGAAGTGGAGCTCCAGGACACATTGGTCCCCACCTGACATGTCCTGATGACATCTGGAACCTGGTGACTGAAAAGAGAGTTAACATACGAAGCCAAACAAGTTGTTGAGCAATCATGGACCCAAAGCTTGGAATAGTGGAGAGGAAGTGTTAGGGGGATACTCACTGCAAACTCTAGTGTACTTCTGCTTTCAGGTATATATTTTGCAGTAGTTTACGGATACGTGTGAACATATGCTCTCTTTCACAGAAACTGGTGTCTATCTAGGTTTTGGGACTTTGTTAGAAAGTGAACCACCTGAGATGGAATTAGAGTATACTATGAAAGGAAAGGTCTCACCCGAGTAATGAAGCTGAAGTGTTGTCATTCCACACGTGTAGTCTCTGGACACAGTCTAAAGTGAAGCATGTTGAGGTGGCAATCGTTGTGTTGGTTAGGTTGTGATCAGCAGATGCAATATTATTTGATATGGATTGGGAGAGGCATTCGGGAAAGTGGGCCCTATCCAATGGTTCCAGGACTGGGGGAAGTAGAGGCTCTATAGTGGAGATGTGAGGTTCCTGCTGTCTTAGGCTTCAAAAAGACACTCGATAGTTAATGTTATCATCACATTATTTGGTACTTGGGTTAACTTTGAAAAGTCCCTCTGTTAGGGTTTGCTGTACAGTACCCAGTATCTTGTATATAGCTGTGCTATTGGTTGCTTCTTTTTAAATTTTTTTATTTATTTATTTAGTTTATTCCCTTTTGTTGCCCTTGTTGTTGTAGTTATTATTGTTGTTGTCGTTGTTGGATAGGACAGAGAGAAATGGAGAGAGGAGGGGAAGACAGAAAGGGGGAGAGAAAGATAGACACCTGCAGACCTGCTTCACCGCCTGTGAAGCCACTCCCCTGCAGGTGGGGAGCCGGGTTTCCAACCGGGATCCTTATGCCCATCCTTGTGCTTTGCGCCACCTGCGCTTAACCCGCTGCGCTACAGCACGACTCCCGGTTGCTTCTGATCTACTTGGTCTAGGCTTTTGAGAGAGTCTGCATATCAATTACACAGTCTATATATTGAAAAGATTCAGTTTGTGTCTTGAAAAACTTCGAGACATACAATCAATTTTCCCCCTCTCGTATTAATTAACTAGTGATTTATATGACTACATTTTACTAGGAGTGCACATAAACACCATTCCCACCACCAAAAGACTGTGACCCAGCCCTCCCACCCACTCCCACCCCCCACTGGCCCAGGAAGCTGCATGTCCACCCCTCGCCAAAGGGTTTTTACTTTGGTGCCCTACTTACAATTTGGTCAGGTCCTGCTTTTAGTTTCCCTTTCAGATCTTCTTCCTCAACTTCTGTTGATGAGTGGGATCATCCCATACTCATCTTTATCTTTCTGACTTAGCTCACTTAACGTAATTCCTTCTAGCTCTGTCCAAGATGGGTCAGAGAAGGTGGGTTCATTGTTCTTGATAGCTGCATAGTATCCATTGTGTATATATACCACAGCTTTCTCAGCCACTCATCTGTTGTTGGGCACCTGGGTTGCTTCCAGGTTTTAGCTATTATGAATTGTGCTGCTATGAACATAGGAGTACACACCTCTTTTTGGTTGGGTGTTATGGAGTCCTTGGGGTATAACCCCAGGAGAGGAATTACTGGATCATATGGAAGGTCCATGTCTAGCCTTCTGAGAGTTTTCCAGACTGCTCTCCACAGAGGCTGGACCAATTTACATTCCCACCAGCAATGTAAAAGGGTTCCTCTGTCCCCACAACCTCTCCAGCATTTGTTGCTGCTGTCCTTTTTGATGTATGCCATTCTTACAGGAGTGAGGTGGTATCTTAGTGTTGTCTTAATTTGCATTTCTCTGACAATCAGTGACCTAGAGCAGTTTCTCATATGTTTGTTAGCCTATTGGATCTCCTCTGTAGTGAATGCTTTGTTCATATCCTCTGTCCATTTTTGGATGGGGTCATTTGCTTTTTTGGTGCTAAGTTTGCTAAGCTCTTTATATATTTTGGTGATTAGTTTCTTGTCTGATGTATGGCATGTGAAGATCTTCTCCCATTCTGTGAGGGGTCTCTCTATTTGTTTAATTTCTTTGGATGTGCAGAAGCTTTTCAACTTGATGTAGTCCCATTGGTTTGTTTCTGTTTTAGTCTTCCTTGCAATTGGGTTTGATTCATCAAAGATGTCTTTGAGGTGTAGGTGGGAAAGTGTTTTACCAATGTTTTCCTCTAAATATTTGATTGTTTCTGGTCTGAAATCTATGTCTTTGATCCATTTTGAGTTGATTTTTGTTTCTGGTGAGAGAAAGTGGTTCAATTTCATTCTTCTGCATGTTACAACCCAGTTTTCCCAGCACCATTTATTGAAGAGAGCATCCTTCTTCCATTTAATCCTTTAGGCCCCCTTATCAAAGATTAAATGTCCGTAGGTGTGGGGATTTATTTCTGGGTTTTCAATTCTGTTCCACTGGTCTGTGTACCTATTTTTGTTCCAGTACCATGCTGTTTTGATGATGATGGCTTTATAATATATTTTAAGGTCTGGGAGTGTCATGCCTCCATTTTTGTTTCTTTTCCTTAAGATGGTTTTGGCAATTCTGGGTGTTTTCATGTTCCAGATAAATGATTGTAGTGTTTGTTCTATTCTCTTAAAGAAGCTTGGTGGAACTTTGATGGGTATTGCATTAAATTTGTATATGGGTCTGGGGAGAATATTCATTTTGATGATATTTATTCTTCCAATCCATGAGCATGGGATATCTTTCCATTTCTTGGTATCAGTTTCTATTTCCTTGAGTAGCGACTCATAGTTTTCATTATATAAGTCTTTCACTTCTTTGGTCAACTTTATTCCTAGGTATTTGATTGATTTTGCTGAAACAGTAAATGGGAGTGATTTCTGGATGTCTTCTTCTTCAGATTTAGTGTTTTCACAAAGAAATGCCACTGATTTTTGTACATTGATTTTGTAGCCTGATACCTTGCTATATTGCCTAATAACTTCCAGTAGTATTCTGCTGGATTCTTTAGGTTTTTCTATGTATACTATCATATCATCTGCAAATAGTGAGAGCTTGACTTCTTCCCTTCCAATCTGTATTCCTTTGATTTCTTTCTCTTGCCTGATTACTATGGCAAGAACTTCCAATACTATGTTGAAGAGTAATGGTGATAGTGGACAGCCCTGTCTAGTCCCTGATCTGAGGGGGAATGCTTTCAGCTTCTGTCCATTGAGTATGATGTTGGCTGTAGGTTTGCTATATATAGACTCCACTATCTTGAGGAATTTCCCATCTATTCCCATTTTTTTTAGAGTTTTGAGCATGAATGGGTGTTGGATTTTGTCAAAGGCTTTCTCTGCATCTATTGAGATAATCCTGTGGTTTTTGGCTTTGCTTTTATTGATGTGGTTAATGACATTGATTGACTTACGGATGTTGAACCAGCCTAGCATTCCTGGGATGAATCCCACTTGGTCGTGATGAACAATCTTTTTGATATGTTGCTGTATCCGGTTGGCCAAGATCTTGTTTAATATTTTGGCATCTATGTTCATCAGAGATATTGGTCTGTAGTTTTCCTTTTTTGTTGTGTCCCTATCAGCTTTTGGTATCAGGGTGATGTTGGCTTCATAGAAGGTGGAAGGGAGTATTCCTGTTTCTTCAATCTTATGCAAAAGCTTCAGAAGTATGGGCACTAACTGTTTCCTGAGAGTTTTGTAGAATTCGTTTGTGAAGCCATCTGGTCCAGGACTTTTGTTGTTGGGGAGGTTCTTAATAACGGTTTCAATTTCTTTGCCTGTGATTGGTGCATTTAGATTTTGTAGTTCTTCTTGGTTCAGTTTTGGAAGGGCATATGCTTCTAGGAATTGTTCCATTTCTTCCAGATTCTTTAGCTTGGTGACATATAGTTCTTTATAGAAGTTTCGCAGGATTCTCTGGATTTCTGTGGTGTCAGTTGTGATATCTCCTCCATCGTTTACAATTCTATGAATTTGAGTCTTCTCTCTTTTTTATTTGGTGAGTGTGGCTAGGGGTTTGTCAATTTTGTTTAATCTTTCAAAGAACCAACATTTGGCTTCATTGATGTTTTGTATGGTTCTTTTATTTTCGATGTTGTTTATTTCTTCTCTAACTTTAGTGATTTCTGTCCTTCTGGATGCTTTAGGGTTCCTTTGTTCCTCTTCCTCTAAGTCCTTAGGTGTGCAGTAAGGTCGTTCATTTGAGCTTCTTCTTGGTGTTTAATATGTGACTGTATGGCTATAAGCTTCCTTCTCTGTACTGCTTTAGCTGTGTCCCAAATATTTTGATAGGTTGTGTCTTCAATTTCATTTGTTTCCAGGAATATTTGAATTTCCTGCTTGAGTGAATCTCTGACCCAGTGGGTCTTAAGGAGTATGTTGTTTAGTTTCCAAATTCTGTGACTTTTAATAATTGTCTGTTGTTAAATGTTAGTTTTACCCCACTTTGGTCTGAGAAGATACTAGGGATGATTTCAATGTTCTTGAATTTATTGATGCTGTCTTTGTGGCCTAACATGTGGTCTATCCTTGAGTATGTGTTGTGTGGATTTGAAAAGAAGGTGTATTCCAATTTTGGAGGGTGAAGGACTCTGAAAATGTCCAAGAGGTCTAGTCTGTCAATCTCTTCATTCAATTCTCTTGTATCTTTGTTGGTTCTCTGCTTTGTTGATCTGTCTAAGTGTGAGAGTGGGGTATTGAAGTTTCCCACTATTATTGTATTACTATTGATGTATTTTTGAAATTCTTTCAGTAAGTGCTTGATATATTTAGATGGTCCCTCATTGGGTGCATAGATGTTAATGATTGTTAAGTCTTTTTGGCTGATTGATCCTCTAATCATTATGTAATGTCCCTGCCTATCTTTTATTACTTTATTTAATTTAAAATCTATCGTGTCTGAGATGAGAATGGCTGTTCCTGGCCTTTTTTGTGGTCCGTTAGCCTGCATGATAGTTTTCCATCCTTTCACTTTAAGTCTGTGTTTATCTTGTTGTGACAGATGAATTCTTGCAAGCAGCATACGGTAGGATTATGTTTTCTCATCCATCTCCCAACTCTGTGCCTTTTGATGGGTGAGTTTAAGCCATTGACATTTATTGATATTATGGATTTAATGTATTGTAGTGCCATTGTTCAAAAAAAATTTTTTTTTGTTTGCTCTGATATATTGCAAGTATTATAGTGATGTTCTTGTTTATAAGAGGTCTTTTAGAGCCTCTTTCAGGACCGGTTTGGTGATGGTTGCCTCCTTTAACTATTGTTTGTCTAAGAAGGTTTTGATCCCTCAATCTAGTTTGAATGAAATTCTAGCAGGATATATTATCCTTGGTTGAAACCCTTTTTCATTCAGGGCTCGATAGATATCTTGCCATTCTCTTCTGGCTTTTAGAGTTTGAGTGGAGAAGTCTGCAGATAATCTTATGGGTTTTCCCTTGTATGTGACTTTTTGTTTCTCTCTTGCAGCCTTTAGGATCCTTTCTTTATCCTTACTTCTTCTCATTGTGACTGATGTGTCTTGGTGTCTTCAGGTCTGGGTTGATTCTGTTTGGTACTCTCTGGGCCTCTTGAATCTTGATGTCCTTTCTGTTATTCAGGTCTGGGAAATTTTCTTCTATTATTTCCTCTAGAATGTTTGCTTCCCCTTCCTCTCTTTCTTCCTCTGGCAGGCCAATTACGTGAATGTTACTTCTTTTGAGATCATCCCATATGTCTCTGTTGTTGTTTTCAGTGTCTCTCAATCTCTTTTTAAGCTCTTTCACCTCTTTCTTCGTTTTCTCTAACTCATCCTCTGTCTGACTAATTCTGTTTTCTGCTTCTGTTAGTCTTCTTTCCCTTGCCTCAGCTTCTTTCTTCATTACAGCTATTTCAGCTTTCAGTTCTCTAATTGCCTCAAGATAATCAGTATTTTCCTTGGGGCTTTCAACTGTTGTTTCCCTAATACTGCCATTCCTTTCCTCCAATGTTGTTTTCATTTCTGTGATTAATAAGTTTATTATTGCTTGCATACTTTTCTTATCTATGGTTACTTCTGGCTGATTTGTAGTTTCTTCTGGGCTCTTGTCTTCATTAATTGTAGTAGCGGTTTTATTTGTTTTTGATCTACCCATTTTTTGATTTATGTGTTTCTTTTTTTTTATGCTCTGTTGTTCCTCAGTTATTGTGTCTTGAGTACAAGCAACACTGTACTAAATACCTTTATGACAATTACACTCACCAACTTCAGGAATTACAGTAGCAACTGAAGTAAGTATTGAAGCAGTTTAATCACTACCACTTAGCCAAACAATTTCTCTAGTCGGTGAATGAATAGTAACCAAATCCCAGTGAAGAATAAAGAGAAACAAAAAAAGAAGGGATAGCAAGAATAGACAGTTATGCAAGTCTACTATCCACTGTATATTCTAGGGGTAACAAGAGGGGAAAGGGAACTAGAGCAGAGATACACACACAGAGAGTCCACTCTAAGTCAGAATTCTTCCCCAAAATAATTCCCAAATGTGTATCAGTGAATTCCGGTGAGGGGGCTGGAGCCTGTGGCTTTGGGAGCTGTAGGATTAAGGAAGAAAGGATGACAAGAATGAGAAAAAGAGTAAAAAAAGAAAGAGAGAGAGAGAAAAGAAAAATAAAAAGAACAGTCATAAAAGAGCGGTGAAAGGAAAGATTTTTTAAAATTTATTTATTTATTTTTAATTATTTAATTAGCTATGTGGGGTGAGGTTGGGGGGGTTGGCTACTTAGAAAGAAAAAAGGCCAGAGGTTTCAGAAGGTTATAGACTTAGAATGAATGATACTCCCTGTTGGGACAGGAATTTGGTAAAGACAGAAGCTCAGCAGGGGATTCTGCTAGGAGCTGGTCCCCAGGGACTCGTTAGGGGTGGGGGGGGGGGAGGCGGTGTGCTTAATAATTAAAAGGAAAAAAAATTTTTGTTCCCTTTTTTTCTACTCTAATTCTTAACCCAAATTAAGTTATAGTCACCTCCTTGGTGTCACCGCTAGGACCCCTTATTGACTGGCCTACTAAAGGCAGAAAATCCTACTGTTTCCAGAAGATGTGATCAGAGCTCAAGCCACTAGCAGCTTCTCAGTCTGCCATCTTCCGGGCCTCCTAAAGTTTTTTTAAGGTCCTTTACCTCCATGCCTCAGGACCACCAAGGCCCCTTTATCACCTTCTCTTCCCCTTCCTCCCCAGAGTCTTTTGCCTTGATGGCTGATCTCACTCATGGATAGAATTTAAGAAACAAGGACAAAAAAGGAAAACATAAAGTAAAAGTTGAACTAGGTTTGATATATTTTATAATTATGATTTAAAAAATGCAAAAATATTGATGCAGGACATGAAAGTAATTACAAATATTGATGCAGGACATGAAAGTAATTACAAATATCTGAATGTTTACATGGCACTTAGGGCTTAAGTTGTTGACCCTTCACCAACCCTCCTTACTGACAATTATGGGCACACAAACTACAAAGTGAAAGGACCTGCAAAAGGATCCCAGTTCGAGCCCTTGGCTCCCCACCTGCAGGGAGGTTGCTTCACAAGGTGTGAAGCAGGTCTGCAGATGTCTATGTTTCTTTCCCTCTCTCTGTCTTCCCCTCCTCTCTCAATTTCTCTCTGTCATATCTAACAGCAGCAACAACAACAGAAAAAAGATGGCAGTGGATTTGTAGTCCCAGTGATAACCCTGGAGGCAAGAAAGAAAAAAGAAAGAAGTAGTAACAGGTGTAGGTGCAACTTAGAAAGGAATATAAGGCAGGACCCTAGAAAAAAAGTGCAAATATAGATAGCTATAGAAATAATAGTCAATCCATATCTGTGACCTTGGGAGAGCTATTGCAGTTTCCAAAGGAGGGAATAGGGACATAGAGCTCTGGTGGTGGGAATGGAGTCTTTAGTGGGTTACTCATTATATGTACTCATTACCTCATAATTTTGTAAATCAATATTAAATCATTAATAGAATAGAATACATAAAATATATGAAATGAATTAGAATGTCAACATTCAAAAAAGAATTTTCTTTCTATGTTTTGTCAACATTTATTTAAGAATAGGTATGTTATAGAAGAGAGACCCTCACTGTGGGAGAGGACTCAGAAAACTGGAGTGTGAGCTCCTCTAAACCATGTTTTCCTGAACTGCATATATTACACCTCCTTGTCTACTGATTTCCACTTATAAGACAGCTTATCCCCCAAACCCCAGATGATCTTAGATTTCAATTCTGTTTTTTATTTACTAATGAATCTCAAGCACTGTTAGCATAAGACAGCAAGATCTTTCCAATAGTCCTTCTTTGAAGTAAACAAGAAATATAATGCCAGAAATCTGGCTTGTAAATTTGGTCTCATGAAACTTCTAGTTCCAGTGCTTGAACTTATTCGTGCTTCTTGCTAAATATTTCTACTGTGATCATCATCTTATAGTACCTTACTAGTTGGGACTCTAAAATATTAGTTTTAAAACCATATTCAGAACAGATGAAAACCAAATGTTGTAAGACAAAAGTTGCTGTAAGAAAATCTCCCTGACAGAGGTGTTAGTTTTGTGCACAGTAAAATACTGAAGAAACACCAAGAAAATTTTGTTGGCCCCTCCTACCTTATGTTTTTGTTCATTAATCCTTTCTTAAATAAAAAATTAAAAAAAAAAGAAAATTTTGTTGGATTGTTTTACTTGGAACGTGATCTAGTTGGGGGATACAGTTATAGCACAATATATTTTTAAATATTTATTTATTTATTTCCTTTTGTTGCCCTTGTTGTTTTATCATTGTAGTTATTATTGTTGTTACTGATGTTGTTGTTGGATAGGACAGAGAGAAATGCAGAGAGGAGGGCAAGCTAGAGAGGTGGAGAGAAAGTCACCTGCAGACCTGTTTCACTGCTTGTGAAGCTACTTCCCTGAAGGTGGGGAGCTGGGGGCTGGAACAAGCATCCTTATGCCTGTCCCTTGCACTTTGTACCATTTGCACTTAACCTACTGTGTAACTGCCTGACTCCCGCAAAATAATTTTTTTAAGTCAAGTTTTTCCTAATAAGCTTGAGGGTAGCCAAAAGAAACCTCCTTTATGGTAGTTTTAAAATATACATTGTTGGGAAAGATAGCATAATAATAATGCAAAAGACTGTTATGCTCAAGACTCTGAAGTTCCAACTTCAATTCCCTGTACCACCATAAACAGGAGCTAAGCAAGTTTCAGATAGAAAAAAAAATCATATTGTTTTGTTATTTTATGTTGCCTGTGAGCATCCTGAAATTAAATTTAAAATGACAGGAAGAACTACTAATCTTGGGGAGGTCTAAATTTGGTAAATTTCTGTTTTTAATATTCAACTAAGCATTTGTACTGAATTTCCTAAATGTTTTCCTGAGTGAAGAGCCTTTTATTTCCTACTTAAAAGTTAGAATCAGTAAAGTAGTCAAATTGTACATTTTCTGGTTTGAATGGTAATACAGTCATCTTATAGACTTTAGTAAATGCTTGTGACTGTGCATTTTTTTAAGTGCATTGTCTTAGGGGACTGAGTGGTGGTGCACGTGGTAGAGAACACACATTACAATGCACAAAAATCTGAGTTAAAAATTCTGTTCACCATCTGTGGTATGAGTGGTGAAGCAGTGCTGCAGGTCTCTATCTATCTGTTTATCTATCTCCCCCTTCCCTATCAATTTGTCTGTCTCTATAAAAAATAAATAAGTACATACAGTGCTAATAATAAAAGAAGTGTGCTATCTGTAGAACTGTTCAGTTCAGTGGAAGTTTCAGAGGGTTGAGAGCAATCCCTTTTCCTACACTTAGAATTTAAGAGATTCTGTTCTGATATTTAGTTAATTCAGACATTGTGTTTCATCATAGTTACTTTTTACCTGGCTTTTGAATTTTTTTATATGTTCTATTCTAGCCCCCCAGGATTTAATATTCAGTTTAGGGTTCTGTGTTAGAAGACATTATGTAAAAGTATAGGAAAGGTGTAAGTATAAGGCTTGGAGGTATCAGAAGAATGAACAATGTACTTTTTATTAGTGATTTAATATCGATTTACAAAATTATGAGATAACGGGTATAGTTCCACACCGTTGAACAATAGACTTTTTATTAGTGATTTAATATAGATTTACAAAATTATGAGATAACGTGTATAGTTCCACACCGTTTCCACCACTCGAGTTCTGTGTCCCCATTTCCTCTGTTGGAAACTGCAGTGGTTCTCCCAAGGTCACAGATACAGTTTGAATATTGTTTCTATAACTACCTATTTGCCCATTTTCCCCCTTGGTCTTGTCTTCTCTTCCTTTCTAAGTCACCGTTTACTACTTCTGAATGTCCTTTCTTTTTCTTTTTTCTTAATCAAATTAAGAGTTCAGAGCCCTCTAGTCATCTTTCTCTAACATTTTTCCTTTTCAGGAAGTATGGACCAAAATTATTGTTGGGGTGCAGAAAGTGGGAGTTCAGGCTTCTGTAATTGCTTCTCTGCTGGATATGAACTCTAGTAGGTGGATCCATACATACCCTCAGCCTGTTTCTGTCTTTCTCTAGTGGGTTAGGGCTCTGGAGAGGTGAGGTCCCAGGACACATTGGTGAGGTCATCTGTCAGGGAGGTCAGGATGAAATCATAGTAGCATCTACAACTTGGTGGCTGTGGCTTAGTGAGCTTCTGAAGAAATCTTGTTTGTATTTAGTTGAGTTTTCAGGTGATTTTTCATAGTTTTTCCCCCCAGTTTCACAGGAGAGTGGTCTGAAACAGCTCCTACTCCACAGCCACATCACTGGAAATCCTCACCAACAATGGACATTTGATGGTGATGGAAGTTAGAAAAGATTTTATAAAGGAACCAAAGCTGAGAGAGAGAATGATGTGGGCTAGTACACACTCTGAAATGACAAATCAGTGCTTGAAGTGTCATCAAATATTTAGTAAATGGAAAGTTATCAATAGGATAACTTTCAGAGAAATATCTCAGATGAAGTTTCAGTACACATAGACCCATCCATCTCATGTATATATATGTCTACCTGCCTATGTCATCTATCATCTATCTATCTATCTATCTATCTATCTATCTATCTATCTATCTATCTACCTATCATCATCATCATCATTATCTAGCTATCTCAGAGTGTATCTCAGAGCCAGAATTTGTCATACTCCATAGGAGTGCCCATATTACATTGAGATCTCTATCCTCTGGTCATCTCAGCATGTGAACAAAACAAGAAGAGTATCACTCTGCTTCAATTTAGCAGTGAATAAGTTCTCTAGACAAGTCAGTTTTATTTTATGTTCTGTACATAACCATGGCATATCATAAAAATAATGGGGATATTGATTTTGAAGTTAGAGGTAAATTTAAAAAAATTGATGAATTATTTAAAAAGTTGATGAAAGTATTTACTGACTATAAACACACACACACACACACACACGAAAATTTAAGTGTTCACATGCATAGAATCACATGTAGTTTTTGGAGGGGCAGGATCAGAAGGAGGCATGAGTATGTACCAAACAATGATTTCTGAGTGTTTTTTCAGTTTGTTTTAATTTGGACACTAGTGAGATTCCTTTGAGGTTTTTGGATTATGTCCTGTCTATATGACTGGTTGACATTTAATGGGACAAAATGAAACAACACAGTGATTTACAGAACTATAAAATCTGGGTCATATAAATATCCAATCATTTACTTATTCACAATAGAGCCTCACAGCTCAAATTAAAGAGGTATTGGTAGATTTGGCTAGCTATATTAATATAATCTGAATCAAAAAGTGGTGTAGAAGAGTTTCACTAGCTTTGTCTTTGTTTTTCACATTTCTACAGTTGAGGTCATCAAAGGTCTATAAGATGAGTTCAGTTATTTCCATACTTCATTTTGAGAAATGAGGTAATGACATTTGGCAAAAACATTAAAGCTATACTCACTTCATGCAATGTCTAACACTCTGAATACTATTCCAGAGGAGTTGGATGTAGGCAGCATTTGTAAGGACTCAACAAATCACAAAATTGGAGTAACATTTTCTCAGTGGAAAATCATTTAGGCATAAAATCTATTGTCTCGGGGGTCGGGCGGTGGCGCAGTGGGTTAAGCGCATGTGGTTCAAAGTGCAAGGACCGGCATAAGGATTCTGGTTGGAGCCCCGGGCTCCCCACCTGCAGGGTAGTCGCTTCACAGGTGGTGAAGCAGGTCTGCAGGTGTCTATCTTTCTCTCCCCCTCTCTGTCTTCCCCTCCTCTCTCCATTTCTCTCTGTCCTATCCAACAACAAACAACATCAACAATGGCAATAATAATAACCACAACGAGGCTACAACAAAAGGGGGAAAAATGGCCTACAAGAGCGGTGGATTCATGGTACAGGCACCAAGCCCAGCAATAACCCTGGAGGAAAAAAAAAAAATCTATTGTCTCATCATTTTCCTCATCATTGTACTCATCCCTTTATACTTTTAGAAAAAAATAGTTACTTTAGAATAAGCTCTAAACATTTTAAATGAATTTCTTTCTAAAGTAAAATGGCAAGTTTGAGTTATAATAAGACTATATATGTATTTATGATTTTGTTTTTATGAAATAGAGACAAAGAAATGGGATCAAGGGTACAAGGGAGAAGAGAAGGGGGGAAAATGAGACCAGTACTCTGCTCAGTGTTGTCATATAGTATTTCTAGGAATTGAACCTGGAAACTCAGGGACCTTAGCATATAAGTCTGGTGTTACCTGGTGTTAACACTGAGTTATCTTCCTGGTCTCAATGTTCATATTTAAAAAATTACCCAGTACCCAAAGTTTTATAGCAAATGCTTAATTTTAATGTACTACTTACTATAAGGATAATTTTACTAAGCTTATCTGCTAATACTCATGTTTTAATATAGATTTAAGTTTACAATTAATATTTTGTAATAAGCTTATAAGTTTTTTGACTTGAAATCTATTAGAAAATATGCAGTTTGTTTCTAAAATTATTATAGCTTAAAATAAAATACAAGTATTAAAAACCCAAGGTTTTTATTTTGCTCATTATATTATATATATATATTTTTTTAAATATAAAACTATTTATTGACCACTGTTCACCAGTAATTATATTATATTTTGATATTATATGCAACATCTACTTGAATAGGAATAATTGGCTAGAACTATTGATGACTCCCAACTAAGAAATTTTTGTTTGATATTTAAGTAAAAAGTGAGATTAGATAAAAAAGATTAAAAAAAAAAGTTTAAAAAAAGTGTTAGATTTAGGAGTTGAAAATACTACTGTACATATCGTATAGTTTGGGGAGTAGAGTGAGTCAATTACTGAATGGATGAATTTATGAATCATTGAATGAGTTAAATGATTTGATATTTGAATTTCTTATTCTTTAGGTATTTTTAAAGTTAAACACTTACAAATCAATGTGTAAATAGCAGTTGATAGAAACATCATTTTTTACCTACTCAGTTATTAAGAATCCTAAAGTCATCTTCTTCACCTCATCTTGGATGGAACTTGAAAGAATCATGCTAAGTGAGATAAGCTAGAAAGAGTAGAGTGACTATGGGATGATCTCACTCATGGACAAAAGTTGAGAAATAAGAACAGAAAGGGGAAATACAAAGTAGGGCTTGGTCTGGGTATGGTGTATTGCAACAAAGCAAATAATGTTGGAGACGAAACTAGGCTAGGGGTGAGAGTATTTCTCAGAAAATTGAGAAATTTTATACATGTACCAACAAGTGTATTTACTGTTAACCAATAATCCCCCTCAAGAGAAGAAATGTCATTTTAACCCGCATGTTGGCTATATAATTCTTTAATTCATATAGTAGACATTTACTTAGCATTTAAGACATTTCTAGCCATGAGAGGCGACAGATCCACTTGAGGAGAATTCATTAAAATGGAAATGGAGAGAAAGAAGTTAATTTTTATTGATATAAGTAGACCACATACAAGTGAAGCTTGGGACTCTGAGTTGGCAGCTTCTACTTACTAGACCTGCTCCAGCAGAGCAGAGGAGTCCATTTTCTAATGACAGTGACAGCTCTTGGGGGGGAGGGTCTATGCGCTCTGGTCCATTAGAAAAATCACAGATGTGGGGGTTGGGTGGTAGCGCAGCGGCTCAAAGCTCATGTGGCGCAAAGTGCAAGGACCGGCGTAAGGATCCAGGTTCGAGCCCCTGGCTCCCCACCTGCAGGGGAGTCGCTTCACAGGCGGTGAAGCAGGTCTGCAGGTGTCTGTCTTTCTTTCCCCCTCTCTGTCTTCCCCTCCTCTCTCCATTTCTCTCTGTCCTACCCAACAACGAACGACATCAACAACAATAATAACCACAACAAGGCAACAAAAGGGGAAAAAATGGCTTCCAGGAGCAGTGGATTCATGGTGCAGGCATTGAGCCCCAGCAATAACCCTGGAGGTAAAAAAAAAAAAAAGAAAAGTCACAGATGCTTTATTCTGAAAAAGCTCATTTAATATTGTAGAAACTTTCCCCCTGGATATGACTTGGCCTTTTTTTATGAAATGTTGGAATGATGTCTACTTATATAACTGATTATGTGTGAGAACTAACTTCTTGACCTGAGGAGGCAGGCCCCCTGTCAGGAAAGCAAATTGTTAGGGGGAGACTTTCCTTCTTGTTGGACTTGCTAGGGGCTGATTGATTCTTAAAAGGTGAAGAGACAAGGATCTCATTGCTTTTGACATTTTATAAAAACTTCCTCTGACAGAAGAACACACTCAGTTTCTAAGGAACTGAGAAGATTAGAAACAGGCTGTGAAAACATGGCATTGCAGCAGTGTGCTATCCTGTGCATGCTTGGAGGCTGGGGTGAAATTTGCCTTAGGCATGTAAAGGGACAACGGAATTTAGAGCAAAAAGTATATTTCAAATCTGACATTTTTGTTTCAGTTATATCATTAGCTTAGAAGCAAATGCCCTTGTAATAATTTCCTTGAATCTCAAGCATACGATAACAATCCAGACTGGAATTATGTAGTTTTCATTCACTCATCTAGTACCTCAACAAATATTAAATGCCCTCTCTATGTTAAATTATCTGTTTGCTAGAAGTATAATAAGAGAACAGAGAATAAGGAATCTTGGTTTAGACTGAAATGGCTAGAGAACATTATGCAGGTTTACAGACAGGAATTACCCAGTAAAGAGACAAAAGAGACAGAGAGTGAAGAACTCCAGGCAAAATACCTGGTAAGAATCTCACCATGGGAAAGGGTACAGCAGATGGAAGAAGTGAAAGCCATATACAATTGGAGCAGCAAAAGCAAAACCAGCATGGAGAAGTTGATTGAGGTAAGCAGGAGAGATAAGCATTTCACATGACACTTTTGGCCATTTAAAGATTTTGGTTTCTTATTGGAAGGGCATGTGAAACAAGGATAAATGTTTTATTTTTTAATTTAATTTAATTTTTAATTTTTAAAAAATTTTCCATTTTGTTGCCCTTGTTTTTTTTTTATTGTAGTTTTTATTATTGTTGTTGTTATCAATGTCGTTGTTGTTGGATAGGACAGAGAGTAATGGAGAGAGGAGGGGAAGACAGAGAGGGGGAGAGAAAGATAGACACCTGCAGACCTGCTTCACTGCCTGTGAAGTGACTCCCCTGCAGGTGGGGAGCTGGGGGCTCGAACTGGGATCCTTACACCAGTCCTTGCATTTTGTACCACCTGCGCTTACCCGATGCATTATCGCCCGACTCTCAAGGATGTTTTAAAAGCTAAAATCTAGATTTTTTCACAAATATAAAATAAATATATGTCAAGATATTAAGTCAATTTAGAGAACATCTCTAAAATGTTCCAACTATTCCAAAGGAGAATCCTTTGACCAATGATTATATATATTATTTATTTATTTAGTAGTTTTAGATACCTCAAATAAATGCCCACTAATCACCACTAGCATCATAAAGAATTATTATTATTATTATTTTAACTGTTTTATTCCAGGATCATAAGTAATTTCTCTTTCTTTCTTTCTTTCTTTTCCTTTTTTTTGGTTCTGGGGGTGAAGGAACCCTGCTACAATGCTGGTGGGAATGTAAAATGGTCCAACCCCTGTGGTGGAGAGCAGTCTGGAGACCTCTCAGAAGGCTAGAAATGGACCTATCCTATGACCTTGCAGTTCCTCTCCTGGGGATATATCCTCAGGTAGCAAATACACTCATCCAAAGAGATCTGTGTATACCTATGTTCAAGCAGCATAATTTGTTGATATCCCAAACTTGGAAGCAGCCTAGGTGTCCAACAACAGATGAGTGGCTGAGAAGGTTGTGGTATATATACACAATGGAGTACTACTCAGCTACTGTGATGATTCACCTTTTTCACCTCCTCTTAGATGAAGCTTGAAGGAGTCATGTTAAGTGAGATAAGCGAGAAAGAAAAGGATGAATATGGGATAGTCTCACTTATGGACAGAAATTGAGGAATAAGAACAGAAGGGGGAAAACACAAAGTGGAACTTGGACTGGGTTTGGTGTATTGTATTTTAAATAATAATCTATCAGGGTAGAGTGTTCTCAAATGAAAATTCTCTTCCTTCAGGTCTCTGAAGATTTTGTGCCATTTCCTTTTGTCCTGTTTGGTTTCTGCTGAAAAGTCCTTGGATGATCTTAAGTGCATTTTCTTTTCCTTAGATGGTTTTCATATCTTGTTCTTATTTTTAGTTTTTTACAGTTTTAATTATGTCTTGGGGTCTATTTGGGTTTATTTTGTTTGGAACTCTTTGAGTCTCTTGCAGTTAGCTGTTTAGTTGTATTCCCAAATGAGTGAAGTTTGCAGCTATTATTTCTCCATTGTAGTGTGTACCCCTTTTCTGCTCTTTTCCTTTTGGGAACTCAGTAACACAAATATTCTTCCTGAGATAGTCCCTTCAGGCTTTCACACTGTTTTCACATTCTGCTGCCGTTCTATTATTGTGCTTTCCACTCCATACTTTAATCAACTCTATTGACTAGTTTTTCTGGTTTACTGTCAATCCACTTTGTTGAATTCTTTACTTCAGCTTATATTTTTCAACCCAATTATTATTTTAAAATTATTATTATTATTTATTGGATTGAGACAGAGAGAAATCAAGATGGGAGGTGGAGCTAGAGATAGAGATACATAGATGAGAGAGAGAGAGAGAGAGAGAGAGAGAGAGACCTGCTGTACTACTTCACCACTTGTGAAACTATCCCTGCAGGTGGGGATCAGGGACTTGAACCAGGTTTTGTACTGCAACATGTGCACTCAACCAGATCCACCACCACCCATCACTGTAGTCAGTCATTTTTTACCTGGAGCTTTTTAATAGTTTCTTTGTCCTTGTTTTAAATCTCATTTTTTCACCCATCATTTTTTTTTCTTTCATTTAAAATTGTTATAACTGTTGTTTTCAATTCTTTCCTGGGCAAGTGACCTAGTTGCATTACATTTCAACTCTTCTCTGGGGCTTTTGTTTTGCTCCTTCTTTGTGGCAAATGACTATGTTTACTCATTTCATTTAACCTTATAAATGAATTGTTACATGTTGAGTCTCTAGCTCTCCTTGACTTGCTGTGTCATTCTTATATCAGTCATAGGCAGCAGATGTAATCCTAGAACATTTACCCAGGAAAATGTAGTGTCTAATGGTTTATCTATTGATACTTGTGCACCAGGATGACTATAGTTCTGTTGACAACAGAGGGAAGAAGCTGAGGCAGTGGAACACTCCCGAGGGCTTTTAGTTAGTGCCCAGGGGGAAAGTGGGGGGTGGGAGGCAAGATCTGCAACCTCCTTCTTTAGTTTCCCAGTCCAGACCCGCCCAGCTGCTTCAGATTATCCCTTATTCCTCAACTGTGGTCTAGCCCAGACCTGTAAATTCTACATCCAGTGTTTCCCAGGAGTACAGGCAGGAAGTAAGAAATCTAGGAACTGTGGGTTTAGACTGGGGCCAAGCTGCATCCTCAATAATAGTCACTGGAGGAAATGGTGAGGGTGATTCTCAAAATCTGTTAAGTGCTATCCACATTTTTTAAAGCCTCTTTTATAAACCACTATCAGATTGGGGTGCTATTGGTTCTGACTATAGAGGCAAAAAGAACGATAGGTAAATACAGTGGCTACACTGGTCTCAGGTGTAGGTCAAACAGGTGCTCTGCATCACACAGAGGCCTTTGAAGAGATGAGTCTTGCACGGTGGAAGCCACAGGTGAAGGTTGTTCAGAGTCCAATGAACTCCATATTCCTGCCCTCCCTCTCATACCTCGGAGGCCGAGATTTAGTAGCCTGCACCCAGGAATCACAGATTTGGTTTTGCAGTTCCCACCCGAGACAAGAACTATCATCAGTTGCTGCAGGCTTCAGGCACTTCCTCCACTTCCAGTCTGGGCTGCCTGGGTGTTTCCTGGCTGCCTGGCACGCCACCATCTCACTGCTTTCTAAAGGAAAGTCTCTCCATTTTGCCCAAATGCACTGTGAATGGCTCCTCTCTCCAGGTTTCAGGTCACAAGATCTTGGAAGGACAGTGGCTGTCCATATGTTACAGTAAGTTAATTCTTACCCTCCTAAAATAGTCCAAATATGTCTGTTTAGTTTGCTACAGCAGAGAACCCCAAACTCTTCAGGTTTTTTCAGTATTGTTTTGCTGTATTATATTAAAGGAGGAAGGAGACAAATCGCCATATTGCCTGTGGCCACTTTCCCTCCTGTGGACTTCTTTTATTCTGGAGAAGGGGGAAAGAGCTGGATTCTCTCAATTCTCATGACTTTCCTTGAGCTGTCTTATAGCCGGGAGAGACTAGGTAGTATTTCCTTGCTCTTGTTATTCTCTCCATGGGAACCTAACCTGTTTCCCTCCTTTGGACTGGTGGTGGGGATAGCTTCCAAAAATTGTCCTAATTTCTGTCTCAGGTACCAGTTATTGACCTTCTAGGCTTCAGTGTCTCCTGCCATTGTTCGTTGGGTAGACACTGCTTCTTCAGCTCTCCTGGTCCTTTCTCAAACCCTACATTTCCCTCTATTTGTCACATAGGCTGAAACTGTAGGGTGGGGGAGAGTCAGCACCTTTGCTAGGCTGCCATCTTGCCATAACTCCTGATAGTACATAAACAAGAGCAATTTTTTTTCTTGGTGGTTTCTTTCCTTTTCTTTTTTATTAGTGATTTAATATTGATTTACAAAATTATGAGATAACAGGAGTATAATTCTGCACCGTTCCCATCACCAGAACTCTGCATGCCCATTCCCTCCATTGGAAATTGTTGTAGTTCTCCCAAGGTCACAGATATGGGTTGGCTATTATTTTTATAACTATCTATCTATCTATATATATTTGCCCATTTCTTTTTTAAATTTTATTTATTTTTTCCCTTTTGTTGCCCTTGTTGTTTTATTGTTGTAGTTATTATTGTTGCTGTTGATGTTGGATAGGACAGAGAGAAATGGAGAGAGGGAGGGGAAGACAGAGAGGAGGAGAGAAAGATAGACACCTGCAGACCTGCTTCACCGCCTGTGAAGCGACTCCCCTGCAGGTGGGGAGCCGGGGTTCGAACCGGGATCCTTATGCCGGTCTTTGTGCTTTGTGCCACCTGCGCTTAGCCCGCTGCACTACAGCCCGACTCCCCATATTTGCCCATTTCTTTCTATGGTCCTGTCTTCTCTTCCTAAGTCATACCTACACCTGTTACTTCTTCCTTTTTTTTTTTTTTTTTTTTTTGCCTCCAGGGTTATCATTGGGGCTTGGTGCCAGCACTACAAATCATGGAGGCCATTTTTTTCCATTTTTGTTGCCCTTGTTGTTATATTTATTGTTATCATTGATGCTGTTGTTGGATAGGACAGAGAGAAATTGAGAGGAGGGGGAGATAAAGATCGACACCTGCAGACCTGCTTCACTGCCTATGAAGCACCCCCCCCCCCCCCCCGCCGCACAACAGGTGGGGAGCCTGGGGCTTGAACCGGGATCCTTAGACTTGTCTGTGCGCTTTGCACCGTGTGCACTTAACCTGCTGCCAGGAACCCCTGTTCTATTTCTAAATGTTCTTCCCTTTTTTCTCTTCTCTCTCTGGGTCCTGACTGATTTGTAGTTCAGAGCCCTCTGGTCATCTCCCCCTAATATTTCTCCCTCTCTGGGAGTATGGACCAAAACTCTTTTTTGGGTGCATAAGGTGAAATGTCTGACTTCTGTAATTGCTTGTCCACTGGACACAGGCATTGGCAGTGTCTATATCCCCAGAATGTTTCTCTCTTTCCCTAGTGGGGTAGGACTCTGGAGAGGTTTGGTTCTGAGGCACATTAGTGAGATCTGCTGCCCAGGGACATGAGGATGGAATCATAGTAACATCTGCAACTTGGTGATGAAAGGCAGTAAGGTATGAAGCAGGACAAAATGTTTAATAAACATGAAACACAAAGTAGGGTCAGAGAAGATGAGATTAGGGACCTCAGTGTAAAGAGAAGTTATGAAGTCTATTTTAGGTATGTTTGTAGGGGCCCATGACTTTAGTAATTTTTGAACAAGAGAAATTTTAGTCCATTTCAAATGTGTTGTATAGTCATCTTCTGCTCTTTGTTTAACATGATCTGTGCTTCTTTAATTATGAAACTCAGTGCCTAGGACCTGCAGTGGTTTATGTAAAAGAAACTGATAGTTTCAGAAACTTATCTGCTTATGTACACTTGGTTTTGTCCTTTTATTTTCACTTCAGAATACTACTATATTTCATGTATAATGGCAAAGGGACAGGACCCACACTTTTTTGGTATGGAGTAAATACCTAAGTGATCAGAGTAAGCCTATCATTTTATAGTGCTCTCATATTCCAACTTTAAAAATTTTTAATGTTTCTATATTAAGAATTAAAATGCAATAATACTATATAGAACATTATAAATTAATTCAATGAAGTTATATCCCATTTTCAGATATTTGGATATAACTAGAAAGATGTTGTAAACTATGGCTTTTTTTATTTCACTTACATGCTGCCAAGCAAGAAAAAAAAAAATTTTTTTTTTAAACTGAAGGTGGGGAGTAAATGCAAAAGTTTGGAGTTCAAATTTAGAAGAGCTGGGTGCTGCTAATTACCAGCTTTATCCCTCTTTGTATGCAACAGTTTACTATGGTCTGAACTGTTTGTATTTTTTCCAAAATTCATATGTTGAAATACCAATGCCCAGAGGGGAAGATAATATACTGGCTAAATGGTTATGCAGGAAGACTTTCATGCTTGAGGCTTCAAAAATCCCCAGCACTGCCACAAGCCAGAGCTGGTAAAAAAGCAAAACAAGCCAAACAAACAGAACCCCTCCCCCTCCCATATCACTGTGTCTAATATGATGGCATTAGGTCCTAGGTGGGGGTTGACTTTGGGAGATAATTGGGTCTCAATGGCAGCCCTCAGGAATGAAATTAATGTCCTTATAAAAGAACCCCTAGAAGTCTGAAGGGACAGCATAATGGTTATGCAGTTTGATCCAGGGCAGGAATGTTATCTACTATCTTATCTTTTTAATAGTTTCTTCATTTCTTCTAGGATTTACTCTAAATTGGAACAATTTAAGAGACATATCTTTTCCTGACATGACCTGATTTGATCATGAGGCTAGAGGGACTGAACCAACAAGAATCATAGAGTCCATTCCCAGAAGCTGGGTGGGATCCCTGGACCATATACATAAGGAGTGGCTACAAGTTGGAGTCTTATAGTAAAAGAAAGGGAAAGGGATCTAGATGTTTAAAAAAAAAAATCGGGGGGGGGGGTTCGTCGGGTGGTAGCGCAGCAGGTGAAGTGCACGTGGCACAAAACTCATGGACCTGTGCAAGGACTGGCTCCCCACCTGCAGGGACATCACTTCTCAGGCGGTGAAGCAGGTCTGCAGGTGTCTTTCCCTCTCTTTGTCTTCCCCTCCTCTCTCGATTTCTCTATGTCCTATCTAACAACGATGGATGACAACAACAATAATAACCACAAGGCTACAACAAGAAGGGCAAAAAAAGGGGGAAAAATGGCCTCCAGGAGCAGTGGATTCATGGTGCAGGCACTGAGCCCCAGCAATAACCCTGTAGGCAAAAGAAAAAAAAAAGCATATTCCAGAGGTACTTAAGTGTTTCTGGGTGATGCCTTTTATCCTTTGTCTGCCCTACTCAAGTAAAACTTCATGGAAGAAACTTTGTCTTTTTGTTTTAAAGTATTCTTTTTCCTCCCTTTGTTTATCCAAAGCTCATAATTATAGCATGCTGTCTATCTTTCTTTCTGGCAACCAGTTTTCCCCCATCTGTTTTTTATTGAGTGATGTATGGGAAAGCCACATTTTCCTAGCTGGGGAAGCTTGATGAGCCATTCTCTATATCTTTGTGCGTTCTGTTTAATGCATTCCTATTTTTAGATTTGGGGTAATATTCAGACATGTGATTGGTAGCCAAAGTTAGCTCAAAAAACTCTTTTTTATATACAATTTAAAGTTTTATTTAGTACCGAGTATTTCCTATGCCGATTAGAAAATGTTCTGAGTATGGAAAACTTTTGTTGAGATAAATATGATATTTAATACTTTACAGATATGCTATTAATGAGTTTGTATTCTCTAATTCTGCTTACTTTTCTTTTTTAAAAATAAAACTAGTACAAACAAAATTAAAAATAATTAATTTTCTGAATAAGTCTGAAACAGATTATAGTCTCCAAAAAATGAGATATTGGCTTTTCTAGGATAAGACCTAACAAAAAGATTTAAAGATAGCTAGGGTGGAGGGTAGATAGCATAATAGTTATGCAAAGAAACTCTCATGCCTGAGGCTCCAAAGTCCCAGGTTCAGTCCCCCACACCACCATAAGCCAGAGCTAAGCAGTGCTCTGGTTAAAAAAAATAAAAAAAATAAAATAAAATAAAGATAGATAACAAGGTAGATAGATATCACAGCACCATTCAGTGGTGACAGGCTCAAACCTAGGTTACACTACCCAAGTGAGCACATATTTAAGAGAACTTCTTCTTCTAGTGTTTGCCCTTCTTCCGTAGCCAGTCAACAGCGTCAAGTTGAGCCTGATGTAAAGTTTCGAGACCTCCTTTGAATCTGGAGAGGTGGCAGTTGTTGACTATGTGGGTCATAGTCTGTCTGTAGCCGCAGGGGCAGGTCGGGTTGTCTCTGGCTCCCCAGCGATGGAACATAGCGGCGCCCCTGCCATGGCCTGTTCGATAGCGATTGAGGAGGGCCCAATCATAACGTGCTAGGTCAAAGCCGGGTTGACGCTTGCAGGGGTCTGTGATGAGGTGTTTGTTCTTTACCTCAGCTGACTGCCAACTCTGTTTCCAAGAGTCTGGAACAGAGAAGTTCAGTGTAGGCATAGGGGACCAGATTGGGTGACGAGACGTCAAGCGTTGGACAGGGTGGGTGAAGATACCCGCGTATATTGGCAGGTCCGGTCGAGCGTAGATGTGGGAAATGAACTTAGATGATGCCACATCCCGACGAATATCTGGCGGGGCGATGTTGCTAAGAACTGGCAGCCATGGAACCGGAGTGGAACGGATGGTTCCAGAAATTATCCTCATGGAGGAATATAATTTGGAATCAACCAAGTGGACATGGGGGCTACGGAACCATACTGGGGCACAGTATTCTGCAGTGGATTAGCATAATGCCAGAGATGATAATCATAGTGAGGAAGCGCTTGTGCCCCATGAGGAGCTGGCCAGTCTTGCAATGATGTTATTCCTCGTGCCCACCTTTGCTGCAGTTTTTATGAGATGTTTGTGAAATGACAGAGTGCGATTGAGAGTAACGCCAAGATAGACTGGCTGGGCTTCATGCTGGATTCTCGTATCGCCAAGCTGCACATTAAGCTCACATGAGGCCGAGGCATGGTGTAGATGGAAAACAGATGATACCGTTTTTGCAGTGCTAGGGGTTAGTCGCCATTTTTTACAGTAATCAGATATCAGAGACATGTCTTTCGTGAGTGTTTCCTCGAGGATGTCAAACTTGGATGCCTGAGTTGCACAGCCGATGTCATCGGCATAGATGAACTTCCTTGAAGAAGTTTCTGGGAGGTCATTGATGTAAATATTAAATAGCATAGGAGCCAGAACACAGCCCTGGGGGAGGCCACTTGAGACAAGTCTCCATCTGCTAGACTTGTCACCCAGATGCACCCGGAATCTTCTGTTTTGGAGAAGAAACGATATAGTGTTGGCCACCCATGGAGGCAGGCATCTTGAGATCTTGACTAGGAGACCATGGTGCCAGACTGTGCCATAGGCTGCTGTGAGATCAACAAAGACAGCACCCGTCTTTAAATTCTTCTGGAATCCATTTTCAATGTAAGTTGAGAGGGCTGGGGCTTGTTCGCAGGTAGATCTTCCTGGGCAGAAACCAGCTTGGGCGGGTGATAGGAATTTCTCTGTAAGAGGAGAAATTCGTGACAGAAGCAGCCTCTCAAGGAGTTTGTAACACACGGAGAGGAGAGAAATTGGTCTATAGCTGGCGGCCAGTGTTGGGTCTTTCTTTGGTTTCAAAACTGCTATTATCTTCACATGATGCCAAATTTTGGGCATAGATTTGGATTCCAAGATGTGGGACAGGAATGTAGTGAGCCACTTCTTTGCCGCGGGGCCCAAGTTAAGAATGAGTTCTGGGGTGATGTTATCATAGCCAGCAGCCGTTCCCGGTTTAACCCTCTTCAAAGCGTCTTCCAGTTCAGACAGTGTAAAGGGAGAGAGTTTTGGAGATGGACAAGATAAACGGAAGTGGGATGACCACTCATGGGAAATTTCTCTTTTCCAGACTGGGTCGATCTTAGCATATCCAACTTGAGTTAAGAGAGCTATTTCACTGGCTCAGAAAGCAGGTAATTTACTTTTAAAGTTTGCAACTATTCTGCAACATCATATTTTACATTTTCAAATGATAAACTTAAATAATTGAAATTTTAGGACAGAATATTAAAATCTTCAAACCCTGTGACAGTATACTCTTGGCAAATTTTTACTGGAAAACAGCAACAATTATGACACCAGTGGCACTGTTTTCCTTTTAGTACATTTCCAAATCTTCTAGGGGCAGATTTGTTGTGTTTTGTTTTTTTATGTAGTTAAAGCTGTGTTAGGGAACAAGACGTTTTTCTAAATAAGTTCATAAAATGATAAATCAGTTGATCCAAAATTTTTTCCATTTTTGTAACAATGCAGTTTTGTTCCATTTTTGTAACAGTATAGGTTTACTTTGCTTTAGCTAGCTTGTGTTTAGCATATGCAAGTGAATAAAGTGGCATTGACCTAGGCAACTTCTCTTTTTAAAACCAAAGCACTACTCAGTTCTGGCTTATGGTGGTGCTGGTGACTAAACCTGGGGCCTTGGAACCGTAGAGATTTCTTTTCTTTTCTTCTTTTCTTTTTTATTTTAAAAAGGAGACATTAACAAAGAGGGGTACAGCTCCACACAATTCCCACAACCCCATCTCCATATCCCATCCCCTCCCCTGATACCTTTCCCATTCTCTGTCTCTCTGGGAGTATGAACCCAGGGTGGTTGTGGGTTGCTGAAGGTGGAAGGTCTGGCTTCTGTAATTGCTTCCCTGCTGAACATGGGCATTGACTGGTTGATCCATACTCCCAGTCTGCCTCTCTCTTTCCCTAGTAGGGTGGATCTCTGGGGAAGCGGAGCTCCAGGACACATTGGTGGGGTAGTCTGTCCAGGGAAGTCTGGGTGGCATCATGCTAACATCTGGAACCTGGTGGCTGAAAGGAGAGTTAACATACAGAGCCAAACAAATTCTTGAACAGTCATGGACCTGAAGGCTGGAATAGTGCTGATGAAGTGTTGGGGGCGGGGTACTCCCTGCAGACTCTTGTGTACTTCTGCTTTCAGGTATGTATTTTTTCCTGGTTTATGGGCACGTGTGAACATATGCTCTATCTCAAGGGACCTGGACTATATCTCGGTTTGGGGACTTTATTGGGGAGTGAACCACCTGGAATGGAATTAGAGAATACTATGAAAGGAAAGGTCTCACCTGAGTAATGAAGCTGAAGGGTTGTCATTCCACACCTGAAGTCCCTGGACACAGTCTGAAGTGAAGCATGTTGGGGTGGTACTTGTTGCATTGATTAGGTTGTGATCCACAGATGCAATATTATTTGATTTGAATTGAGAGAAGCATGCAGGAAAGTGGGCCCCATGCTAAGGTTGCAGGAATAGGGAAAATATAGGCTCTATAGTGGAAATGTGAGGTTCCTGCTATCTTAGGGTTCAAGAAGACAATGGATAGTTACTGTTATCATCACATTATTTGGTAGTTGGGTTAACTTTGAAAAGTCCCTTTGTTAGGGTTTGCTGTATAATACCCAGCATCTTGTATATAGCTGTGCTACTGGTTGCTTCTGTTCTCCCTGGTCTAGGCTTTTGAGAGAGTCAACATATCAAAGACTCAGCCTATGTATTAAAAAGACTGTTTTAAAAAGTTAGAGACATATGATCAATTTTCCCTCTCATATTAAATAGTGGTTTATATGACTACACTTTAATAGGAGTGTACATAAACACCATTCCCGCCACCAAAAGACTGTGTCCCATCCCCCCCCCCCCCCCCCCCCGCGCTGCCCCGGGAAACCTAATGTCTACCCTCCCCCTCACCACAGGGTTTTTACTTTGGTGCCCTACTCTCGATTTAATCAGATTCTGCTTTTAGTTTCCCTTTCTGTTCTTCTTTCTCAACTTCTGTTGATGAGTGGAATCATCCCATACTCATCTTTATCTTTCTGACTTAGCTGACTTAACAATTCCTTCTAGCTCCGTCCAAGATGGGTCAGAGAAGGTGGGTTCATTGTTCTTAATAGCTGCATAGTATTCCATTGTGTATATGTACCACAACTTTCTCAGCCACTCATCTGCTGTTGGGCACCTGGGTTCCTTCCAGGTTTTAGCTATTATGAATTGTGCTGCTATGAATATAGGTGTGCACACATCTTTTTGGTTGGGCATTATGGAATCCTTGGGGTATATCCCCAGGAGAGGAATTACTGGGTCATATGGAAGGTCTATGTCTAGCCTTGTGAGAGTCCTCCAGACTGCTTTCCAAAGACACTGGACCAATTTACATTCCCACCAGCAGTGCAGAAGAGTTCCTCTGTCCCCACAGCCTCTCCAACATTTGTTGCTGCTGTTCTTTTTGATGTATGCCATTCTCACAGGAGTGAGGTGATATCTCAATGTTGTCTTTATTTGCATTTCTCTGACAATCAGCCACCTGGAGCAGTTTTTCATATGTTTGTTAGCCTTTTGGATCTCCTCTGAGGTGAATGTCTTGTTCATATCCTCTGCCCATTTTTGGATGGGGTCATTTGCTTTTTTGGTGCTGAGTTTGTTGAGCTCTTTGTATATTTTGGTGATTAGTCTCTTGTCTGATGTATGGCATGTGAAGATCTTCTCCCATTCTGTGAGGGGTCTCTTTGTTTGTGTGATAGTTTCTTTGGCTGAGAGATTTCTTTTTTGTGAAGTAGATAACATAGGAGTTTAAAACTCTGTTCAGACTTCTTTGTGCCTGCTGTGAAATACTCTGGCAAAAAGTTAAGAGGGAAAAAAAATAGAAAACTTCCCTTGAACTGATAAGACCTAGATACCATGAGGTGCTTCTTGGCTACTGAATTTCACATACTTTGCTCTTAATACTAGCCCCACCTATTATGTGATAATTGAAAATCTCACTACTGGCTCCTTTTCCATGAGGTCCATAGATCCTTATTTGTTACAGAAGAGATATTTTTTACATAAACTTTGCTAGTGGGTTTGTGTAAAACTTATTAAAAGACAGTGCAAAAATTCCTAAAATGACCTTAGGGGTTATGCATTATAACTCGTCTATTCTCAATCTCCTTCTCTCTTAAATGTGGATTATTTTGTAACCTGGGGAAGGTGGGTGAGTGAGCAGAGCACATTGCTTTTACTCCTGAGGCCCCAGATTCAGTCCTTGGGACCTTATATGACAGGGTAATGCTGTTCTTTCTTTCCCTCATAAAAGAGATCCTAGAGAAATGAATTGTGGTTTATAATATGACAACTTCTTAGAATTATAGCTAGGATTAGAGGGATTATACCTGTATGGTACTTAGATAATAAGTGTTTTGTAAATGTTGACCATTATTTTGGCAATGAGAACAGAATGGTAGGTTAGTGTCAAGACTATGGAGTCAGTCCTGCTTGATTTTATTCCGATTCTGCATTTGGGAAAGATAGTTCATCTCACTGAATATAATTGTCAGTATAATGGTGTAGTAATGATACCAAGATTGTAGCATTATTGTGAACTTAAATAAGATTGTATATGTAAAGAACTTAGAATAAGGGAGTCGGCAGTAGCGTAGTGGGTTAAGCGCACATGGCGCATAGCTTAAGGACCACCATAAGGATCCCCACCAGCAGGGGAGTCACTTCACAAGCGGTGAAGCAGGTCTGCAGATATCTCTCTTTCTCTCCCCCTCCCCCCGCCTTCCCCTCCTCTCTCCATTTCTCTCTGTCCTATCCAACAATGACGACAACATTAATAACTACAACAATAAAACAACAAGGGCAACAAAAAGGGAATAAATAAATGAATAATATAAAAAAAGAACTTAGAATAATACCTGGGGTATGCAAGCACTTAACAAGTACTGCCTTATTATTATTATTAATAGTGGCATTTGTGTTGGGTGTGTAGTCCAGAAGAACATATGGAAAGCATTAATGTAGTTAATTTTGCAGAAATTCTAAAAGAGATGCTTTTTATGGCTAAATACTTCCAAACAATGAGGCTTAAATTTGAATAAGCAGTGTTTTCTTTATTTTTCACTACATTCTTTAGTATTCTGGAAAGTGACTGAATTAAAAAAAAACAATATAAGTAAATATTCATGTGCTAAATACAGAAAGTTAACTAGCAAAGCCCTATGTTGAATTAAGTGAGTTCACTTCCAAGAGAAAATGCATCTGAAGACATAAATATTTGTATCAAGATGTATAAAATAATAAAAAATTGTAAGCTTTATGGATTATGGGAATGGAGAAGAGTCTCAGAGAAAGTCCCTTAGTACAGACAAGAATATATTATATTTGCCTGAGTTTCCTCTGTAGCAACATGAAATAGTTTGCAGTAAAGAGCCCTGACTTCAGTGATGTCTGAGTTCTGCACACTGTCACAAAACTTATGTGATGGCTGGTGAAAGAGCTTACTTGGATAGTGTGCTTGCTTGGCATGTGCGTGACCCATGCTCGAGCCTGGCTCCCACCACATTGAAAGAAGCTTTGGTGCTCTAATCTCTTTTCACCTTCTCTCTGCTTCTATCTAAAAACAAATAACCAAAGCAAACAACAAAACCCATTTTGGACTTGAAAGAATGTTTTCAAAAGGTAAACAAAAACATGAGTACTGGGTGATTCACTTATAGTGGAAACTTAAGAAGCAAAATGAGGGGGTAATACAGGACCCAATGGACTATTGTCTATTGTAGCATATCCTAGGACACAAGGATGTGGTAAGGGTTAGTCCTAAGGGAAGGTTAAGGATCCAGAGCCTTTGGTGGAGGAGAATGACAGTTTGGTGGAGGTTGAGTGTGGTGACACCCATCTTGGGGAGACATGGAACTGTGCCCCTGTGTCTTACTTGTATTACTCCCAAATATTTATGTTGACTATGAAGACACAGAAATTTTAAAAGAAAACATGGGGTCAAATTTGTACACTTGAAGTATGTAAATATTTCTTAGATACGAGATAGAGCCTGAGGGGAAAGAATTATTGATCAATTGGATTTTAATCAAAATATATACTTTTGTGATTTAAACCATGCCATTGAGAAAATGGAGAAAAAAACATAGACTGAGAAAATATTTTTGAATCATACATTTGATAAAGACTTTGCATACAAATAAATAATATTTTGTAGAAGAATGAAAAGACAGAGTTGTGTGATAACTCACTTGATAGAGTATATGCATTACTAAGCATGAGGACCTGGGTTTGAACCCTGGGACTGGATGGGATTATAATAAACAGAACTAGGGCCATGGATGGTGGAGCAGTGTTAAGGTGTCTCTTCTCCCTCTCAGTAATCCTCTCAGTTTCTCTCTTCATTTTTATCTGAAAAAAAAAAGAACAAGATGAAAGTCAAATAAAAATTGGTTAAAAGACTTGAATAAGCATTTCACCCCAAAATACATATGAATTGTCATATGTACTCTCAATATCATCCATCATTAGGAAAATACAAATTAAGGCACAATGAGTTACCACAACCTCTCCAATAGAGTGTTTATAATAAAAAAAAGGATGGATGATGTTAGCGAGCATAAATCAAACCACCATCCACTGTAAGGAAGCAAAGATGTTTATTGACGAATTGCAATCCGGGCCGAGATGGTGACTGGTGTTAGTCTACCAAGCTCGGCCCCGAACAGGGCTCAAACCATACAATTTATAGGAATTCAGACTACACTCAGGGAGGGGGAGCACATCACCTTATCAACCTACATCCAATAACAGGCTATAGCAAACACAAGATCCAATCATTTCAAACTTAGCAAAAGCATGATCCATTCAAAGCAAAGCGCGGGCTAGTTTCAAATATAGTAAGATCACACAACCAATAGAATTCAACCAGGCACATCCTCCTGCCATGGGCTATGACCACCCATCCGGTAGACAGCACACCACAAAGTCTGTTCAAAGGTCCTGATAAGGCTTGTCCCCATGTAGGGTCCTTCGAACAATGGGTGGCCTTCACTGATGAGGTCCTGATAAGGCTTGTCCTCAGGCAGGGTCCTTTGAACAATGGGTGGCCTTAACTGATTAGGTCCTGCTTATTCAAGGGGGAAGGGGCAAGGAATTTTACACCTCATACTACAAGCAACTCATACTAAAAGCACTTAACAAACAACTGCATAAAAAGGGAATTTCAAGGCTACTGCCTTTTACAGATGATACCAAGTGTTGGTGAGGATATGGAAAAACTGGTATCTTCATGTGTTATTGCTAGGACTATAAAATGTTATTGCACTTTGAAAAAGTATGGTAGCTTCTTTCTTCCTTGCATTTTTTTTTTTTTTTTTTTTTTTGCCACCAAAGTTATGCTGGGGCTTGGTGCCTGCACAATGAATCCACTGCTCCTGGAAACCATTTTTCTCCATTTTTTTTGCCCTTGTTGTTATTGTTATTGCTACTGTTGCCATTGCTGTTTTTGTTGTTGAACAAGACAGAAAGAAATCAAGAGAGGAAGGGAAGACAGAGGGAAGCTTCCTCTGGCAGGTGGGAGTGGGGACTGAAGCTTGGATCCTTACATGGATCCTTGAGCTTCGTACCATGTGTGCTTAACTGGGTGCGCTACAACCTTGTTGCTGTTTTTTAAATAGTCTCTCTTTTTAAATATATATTTAAAATATTGTATTCACTTATTAATGAGAAGGGTAGGAGGAGAGAGAGAGAATCAGACATCACTCTTGTACATGTGATACTGGGAATTGAATTCAGGACCTCATGCTTGAGAGTCCAGTACTTTATCTACTGTGCCATGTCCTGGACCACACAGTTCAGTAGTTTTTTATATATATATTTTATTTATTTATTCCCTTTTGTTGCCCTTGTTTTTTTTTCATTGTTGTAGTTATTGTTGTTATTTTTGAAGTCGTCGTTGTTGGATAGGACAGAGAAATGGAGAGAGGAGGGGAAGACAGAGGGGGACTGAAAAACAGACACCTACAAACCTGCCTGTGAAGCCAACCCCCTGCAGGTGGGGATCCGGGGGCTTTGCACCACCTGCACTTAACCCATTGCGCTACTACCTGACTACCCCCATAGTTTTTTAAACAGTTAAACATTAATTTATCAAGTGACCTTGAAAATCCATTTAGTCTCTGGAAAGAACTGAAAATCTATATCCAGAACAGGACTCATGCTTATAGCAGTGTTAATGATGAATTCTCCCTCTTATTAATTAATCTTCTTAAGTATATACTGTTTTATCGTATTCTGTTTATCTCACTTTGGATGTCTTTAGTATCTCAATTGATAATGATACTTGCATATGTGAGGAGTTTGTTACCAGTGGGATTAATTTTGAGTCATGTTTCTTAGGCAATGCTTTGTAGATAGTGGAAACAAATGAATGAATGCATCTTCATTTATTTACTCAGTAAATATTTATGAGTTTTCACTACCTGCCAAACTGGAGAAAGAGATGTAGGCCAGGAAGGCTTAGTTACTGTGGATCAGAAGATCTGAACAACCTGACAACTTGTGGTTTGTTCATGAAGTGTGTGTGATTGAGACATTAACAGCAGGATTTCCTGTTTAAATCATGACTTTGTAATTTTATGAGTGGGTGTGTACATTAGGCTTCTAATAGTTACATAAACTGTCTATGCAGATACCATCATTTAAAGTAAAAATAAAAAAAAATCTGTACTCCCAGAAATACTTTTAAACTGCATTGTTAATCACAAGTTCTAACAGGAGCATCATTAAATAGTATTTATGAATCACTGAAATAACAATACTAGATGGGGCTGGTGGTGCACCTGGTTGAGCGCACATGTTACAGTATTCAAGGACCTGGGTTTGATCCCCCCCCCACCTGCATGGGGAAAGCTTCTCGAGTGGTGAAGTAGTGCTGCAGGTGTCTCTCTGTCTCTCTCTCTTTCTATCTCCTCCGTTCTCTCAATTTCTGGCTGTCTCTATCATATAAGTAAATAAAGATAATAAAAAATAATAAAAATGAAATAACAATACCAGAATTTCTGCAGTCTATGCCAACTATAATGAGGTGGAATGTTGACTACTAGGCAGTCATTAACTTCTGTAAAGCTATGTCTTGAGAATTTAGTCTGTACATTGTACATTTTTGTCAGTTCTTTTTTTTCTAGACGAATTTAGATGGAAATATCTGCGGAGTGTCTTTTTATTATATTTATTTGAAATGTTTCATGATTCAAATGAAATTATGAAAATACATGTATCAATAATTTCCTGGTCCTGTCTAAATAACTTTCAGACAGTGATGAAATCTCCAAGTGATGATTTCTGTGCAGATATTGTCCTTACATGATGCAAGACTTTGTAATGGCAATGGGTAATTTTCATTCTTTCCCTTTACTTATTTATTTATTACCTTTTGTTGCTCTTGTTTTATTGCTGTAATTATTATTGATGTCATCCTTGTTGGATAGGACAGAGAGAAATGGAGAGAGGAGGGGAAGGCAGAGGGGGGAGAGAAAGATAGACACCTGCAGATCTGCTTCATCGCTTGTGAAGTGACTTCCCTGCTGGTGAGGAGCTGGGGGCTCGAGCCGGGATCCTTACGCAAGTCCTTGCGCTTTGTGCCATATGTGCTTAACCTGCTGCACTACCACCCGTCTCCCTCTTTCCCTCTATTTTATTCCTTTTTTGTAGTATGTTTAAACTTTGGAATAGGGAAATAATACTAATAAACATGTTAACTTTTTCTTGTGACTAGGCACTACTCAGCTCTGGTTTAGGGGGTTGCCAGGGACTGAACCAGTGGTCTCAGAGCCTCAAGAGTTAAAATTGATGATCATTACACATTTTACAGACCCAATACTGTTTCATTCTTTTGCCATTTATGTGAGCAAATTTGAAATGTTTGACTCTCAGTTAGAGGTGTCTGTTTGGTTCTGTCTTTGTAAAGAATAATAAGAATGGAAAAATGGAACCCGAACTGTTTTAGAACATATATGGAATTTAATTCAGGAATATTCATATTTAGATAGGTGATAAGTTTGTGAAGAGGAGTGATTTAAATGGTTCTTCTTTATATTTTAATATGTTTGAAATGTGACTATAATGAGTATGCTACTATTTTTAATTAAGAAATTAAGTACACAAAGTTTTGTGTGTGTGTGTTGAAAGTAATTTTAAAATCATCATAGTTACACTTATTCTACTTAGTATTATAATATTAGTATACTTAATAGTAGTCTCCATAAATAGCTAATCTCAGTATTGTATGTTACCAGGCAGTATTCATATCACTGATATTTCCTTTTGCATAACCATTATGCTACCTACTCCTGCTCTTGGTATTTCCTTTTGTGACTTCAAGGCCAATTATAGTAAAAGGAATGGAGAGATAGAGAAAGAGACTTCTTCTCTCCTCACACTTTATTATAGACTATCTAATCAGAGTGTATTTAAGGGAATTAAAGAGGATTAAAGGATGTTTTAGGTATATCAGGAAGATTTGTGATTAAGTATTATTCATTACTTGTGAGAGTCCAGAGAAGAGAAAAAGCCTTTATTCCTTTTCTCTGTTCCCTCTGTACCCAGAGATCCTGATAATTTCTAAAGACCTTTCCAATTAATTTCCACCTTCTTTTACCTTTAGTCAGAACTGTCTCAATCTCTTTCTTCCTTTTTAAATTTCCTATGCCTTTTGCAACAAACTACTACAAACTCAGTGACTTAAACCAATAGAAAGCATTTGATCACAGATTTGGAGATCAGAAGTCTGAATTGGGGACTGGGTGGTAGTGTAACATGCCAAATACACGTTATCATTCTTGAGGACCTAAGTTTGAGCCTTTGGTCTTTACCTGCAGGGATGGAGGAAACTTCATAGGCAGTGGAACAGGTTGTAGGTGTCTCTTTCTCCCTCTCTCTCCTCCTCTCCCTGTTTCTCTCTTTCTCCATTATAATAAAAAATAAATAAGTAAATATGAAAAAATAATAAGGATTTATTCATTTTTTTCAAAAGAAGCCTGAATCAAGGTGTCTGCAGGGCTGCTTCCTTCTGGAGGTTCTGAGGGAGAATCTACTCCTGAGTCTTCTAGGTTTTTGGCAGCTGCCAGCAGTTCTTGGTGGTTCTGTACTCCTGGAAGCATCCCCCTAGTCTCTGCCTTCACTATTATACCCACCATCTCTACCTGTTTTCCATTTTCTTTTCTTTTTTTTCTTAAGGGTTGCTAAAAGTTTCTTTCTTCTTCTCCTTCTCCTCCTCCTCCTCCTCCCTTTTTAAGAATCTTGTTATGGGGGGGGTAATAGCTTACAGTATAGTCTTTAACACATAGGCACAACTTTTCATCTTTTGATTGGTGTGTAGTATCCCAATGTTCTTTCATCCTGTCCCTCTCCTTCCTTCCCCAGAGTCCCTTGCTTTGGTGCAATATGCCACAGCCAGTCCAAGTTTCAGCTTATATATTCCTTTACTGTTCTTTTTTATATATAATTTTTAAAAATTATATTTATTTATTAAATAGAGAGAGCCAGAAATTGAGAGGGAAGGGGATGTTAGAAGGAGACAGAGAGACACCTGCAAGCCTGCTTCACCACTTGCAAAGCTTTCCCCCTGCAGGGGGGACCAGGGGCTCAAACTGGGGTCCTAGGGCATTGTAGCATGTGTGTTCAACTAGATGTGCCACCAACCAGCCTCTCCCTTACTTTTCTTATAAGTATACTTGCTGTTGGATTGGCCAGGATGCTCTCATCTTGAGAACTTCAGCTTGTATATCTGCAAAGTTTTTGCCTCCCCAATAAGGTCACATTATTCAAAGCTTCAGGATAGGCATTTTTTTGGGGGGGGGCATTACTACAATATGAAATATATTGTGGTAACACTTTTTTCTACTTTGCAATTATTCCCTCTCATTTCTACCTGCTTTCTTCTCATTGTTTTCTAGAACTTGGAATATATATTCTATGCCACAGAGTCTCATAAGACAGTGTTCTACTTGATGCTTTGTCTAGAAAACTGTAAGGTCATACCAATTTGCGATATGTCAATTAAGTTTGAGAAATGCTGCATCCTGTATCTTCCTATTGTAGATTCCTAACACACATTACTAGATCAAAGGGACAGGGGATATTCCTGCTCTATTATTCCTTAAGCCATGAAGAATAGTGTCTATAGAATCTTTTTTATTTTATTTTATATTAATTCTTTTCTGTTGTCTTTGTTGTTTTATTGTTGTACTTATTATTGATGTTGTTGTTGTTGGATAGGGCAGAGAGAAATGGAGAGAGGAGGGTAAGACAGAGAAGGGGAGAGAAAGATAGACACCTACAGATCTACCTGCTTCACTGCCTGTGAAGTGACTCCCCTGCAGGTGGGGAGCTGGGGGCTTGAACCAAGATCCTTACGCCGGCCCTTGTGCTTGGCGCCACCTGCCTGACTCCCATGTCTATAGAATCTGAAGAAACTGAACTTGTAGGGAGTTGGGCAATAGCGCAGTGGGTTAAGTGCAAGGACTGGCATAAGGATCCCAATTCAAGCCCCAGGCTCCCCACCTGCAGGGGAGTCGCTTCACAGGCAGTGAAGCAGGTCTGCAGGTGTCTGTTTTTCTCTCATCTTCTCTGTCCTCCCCTCCTCTCTCCATTTCTCTCTGTCCTATCCAACAATGATGACATCAACAACAATAACTACAACAAAACAAGGGAATAAATATTAAACAAATATTTAATATTTATTCAACAATAAGGGAATAAAAGGGAATAAATATTAAAAAAAAGGGAATAAATAAAAACAAAAGGGAATAAATATTAAAAAAAAGAAACTGAATTGGTTGAACATATTTTGGTAAATTACCATTGGACAAGTCCTCTTGCTTTTAATTTCAGTACTACTTACTTTAAAGGAGATGGTATTGGGAAAATTGGGTTGAAACATACAGAAGACTGAAATTGTACCATTTCATTCCCACCACACACAAAGTAAACTCCAAACGAATCAAAGATTTGGATGCTAAGACAGAAACTATCAAATATTTAGAGGAAAACATTGCCAGAACTCTTTTCTATCTAAGTTCTAAAGGCATCTTTAGTGACTCACATTTTCAAGGAAAAACAAAAACCAAGTAAACCAATGGAACTATATTAAACTGAAAAGCTACTGCACAGCAAAAGAAATTATCACTTAAATAGAGAGAATACTTATGGAATGGGAAAAGTTTTTTTTTTTACTTGTTTATTCCCCCTTTTTATTACTGATTTAAAAAATAAGAAGATAACGGGTATAATTCCAAATCATTTCCACCACCAGAGTCCGGAGTCCCCATTCCCTCTATAGGAAACTGCAGTGGATCTCACAAGGTCACAGTTATGGGTTGATTATTTTTTCTTTTTTTTTAATATTTATTTTTTGGATAGAGACAGCCAGAAATTGAGAGGATGGGGGAGATAGGGAGACAGAGAGACACCTGCAGCCCTGATTCACCACTTGTGACGCTTTCCCCCTGCAGGTGGGGACCGGGGGCTTGAACCTGGGTCCTTGGGCACTGTAACATGTGCGCTCAACCAGGTGCGCCACCACCTGGCCCCGATTATTATTTCTATGTCTGTCTGTCTGTCTATCCACTTTTTCTATGGTCCTGTCTTCTATTTTAAGTCACACCTTCATCTATTACTACTTCTAAATGTCTTTTCTTTTTTCCTCTTCTCTCTCTGGTTCCCAGTAGAACTGGGTTTCAGAGCCCTCTAGTAATCTGTCCATAACATTTCCCCCCTTTGGGCTTAATACACCAAAATTCTTTTTGGGGTGCATAAAGTAGGGGGTTTCACTTACAGAATTCTCTGCTGGACATGGGTGTTGGCAGGTTGATCTATACCCTCAGCGTGTTTCTATATTTTCCTAATGGGGTTGGGTTCTGGAGAAGTGAGGTTCCAGGACACATTTGTGAGGTCATCTGCCTATGAAGTTCAGGATGGAATCATAGCAGCATCTGCAACTTGGTGTCAGAAAGGCAATAAGTGATGAGGCAGGACAAAATGTTTAACAAATTGGAACCAGAGAATAGGAATAGAGAAAATGAGAATAAGGATTTTAGGGCGGTAAGCTAGGAAGTCTGTTTTAGGGATACTCTTAGGGGTCCATGACTTTAGTAATTTTTGCTTGGGCTTGATAGTTAATATGGAGGTGGGCTCAAAATATTGTTTGGGAAGATGCAATCAGAGTTGAGAATAGAACTAGAAATCTGGAGTAACTAAAGAGTAACTCCAGGCTGGGGAGATAGCATAATGGTTATGCAAAAGACTTTCATGCTTGAGGCTCCAAAGTTGCAAGTTCAAGCCCTAGTATCATCATAAGCCAGACCTGAGCAGTGTAGCATGGTAGGCCTATGTGTGTAGCTCTGGTATCTCTCTGTATCTCCACACTATGAACCCACTGCTCCCGAAGGCCATTTTCCCCATTTTGTTTCCCTTGTTGTTATGTTGCCATTGTTGTTGTTGTTGGATAGGACAGAGAGAAATCAAGAGAGGAAGGTGGAGAACAGAGAGGAGGAGAGGAAAACAGACACCTGCAGACCTTCTTCACCACTTGTGAAGCCACGCCTCTGCAGGTGGGCATCTGGGGGCTCAAACAGGGATTCTTACATAGGTCCTTGTGCTTTGCCTTGTGTACTTAACCCGCTGTGCTATTGCCCAGACTCCCCCCCCCCCCCCCCCCGCCGGGAATATATTTTAAGGAAACAAACAAACCCATCCAGAGAGCTCTGTGTATACCTATGTTCATAGCAGCACAATTTGTAAAAGCCCAAACTTGGAAGCAACCTAGGTATCCAACAATAGATGAGTGGCTAAGAGAGTTGTTGTATATACATAAACATGTACACATACATGTACATAGCCTCTTCACCTCATCTTGGATAGAGCTTGAAGGAATCATGTTAAGATAAGCCATAATCATGTGAGATAAGCCATAAAGAGAAGGGTGAGTATGGAGTGATCTCACTCATGGACAGAACTTAAGAAGCAAGAACAGAAAGGAGAAACACAAAGTAAAAGCTGGACTAACTGGGTGTATTGAACCAATGCAAAGGACACTGGGGATGGGAGAGGGTTGAAGTCCTGGTACATGATTATGGAAAACGACCTGATTTAATATTGAGAATAGTTTATAGACATCTATCATGGTGAGATTGAAAACTATGCCCGTGTGTCTACAGCTGTACTGTAAACCAATCCCCCCCCAATTTATTTTCTACATATCTTTAAGCAGGCTTTCATTTTTGTTTTTCAACTCCTTGAATTTTCTGTAGACATTATTATGTTTCCCTTAAAATTTCTACTGTATACTTACATAGGTGGGCTAATAAATTCATGTCTTTTTTTTATTGGAGGATTACTGTTTTACAGTTGGTAGTAAAATATAATAGTTTGTACATGCATAACACTTCCCAGTCTTCCACATAATGATACGGCCCCTATTAGGTTCCCCTCTGCCAACATGTTCCAGTATCTGAACCCTTTCCCCTACATTCATGTGTTTAGGTTTGATCTTTAAGGCTTTTTTCCATTCAATTTTCGAAAGTCTTGTTTTCTATCATATTTATTTATTTAATTAATTTCCCCTTTTGTTGCCCTTGTTTTTTTATTGTTGTAGTTATTATTGTTATAGTTATTGTTAGAAAGGACAGAGAGAAATGGAGAGAGGAAGGGAAGACAGAGAGGGAGAGAAAGACAGACACCTGCAGACCTGCTTCACTGATTGTGAAGCGACCATCATGCAGGTGGGGAGCTGGGGACTCGAACCGGCATTCTTACACCGGTTCTTGCGTTTTGCGCCCTTAACCCTCTCTGCACTACTGCCCGACTCCCTCTATCATTTTATAAAACAGCAGCTTAAAGCATTTAAAGAAAGATGCTCTATTTCCATTTTCTTTTTTCATGGAAAAGCAGAAGAAAACAATTGATCTAGAACTTTTAGTATCTATATGTAAATTCATCTACCTTCAACACGTTTTAGTAAAGGACTTCTAGCAAAAAATTGTATTGGACTATTTAAGTTTCAGAAAGCAAATGGCTGCCTGCTTAGAAACATAGTGCAGGCATCTGGTCCTCTTTCATTATCTATGGGATCTTCTGTATGTTTTGAACTGATTTTCACTGCTATTTACTTAAAAAATATTTTATTTATTAAGGACAGAGACAGAGAGATTGAGAGAGAGAGAGGTGAGATAGATAGATAGATAGATAGATAGATATAGATAGATAGACAGACAGATAGGTAGACTGGCAGCACTGCTTCACTACTTATGGAGTTTCTTTGTTGCAGGTGGGTACTGAAAGCTTGTGTATGGTAATGTGTGCACTCTCCCAGATTTACCACCACCTGGTCTCTGGTTTTCACTTTTAAAAGATGCCGGGCAATAGCAACACAGATGTTTCAGAGCCTCAGTCATCTATAAACGCTAAGTTTTGTTGTTAGTTTTCCACACAACTATGATAACTTTTCTCTCCACAGGAATAAAGAAGGTTAACCTTTTAAAATACTTCTATAATAGCATATAAAGGAGAAATAAAGAAAAAGTACTGCTCAGAATTATGTAACATTTAAAGGCTGCCTGGTGTCTTTCAGACTTTATTCTCTAGTTAGTCTTAAAACCTTTAATGTGCTGAAACACTGGCAAAATTACTCAGAGTATCGTGTAACTCTCTGATCCTCAGAGTTTCCATTATCACACATACACTTGGTTTTTTTTACATAGACCATTACTCACTTTATTCCATTGTACTTGAGTCCATCTAACCAGCTTCTGGTTCTACCCAGGGGCAGTGCTTTGAGGAACTTGCCAAATTCCTATTGAATGCTTAGGTGTTTTCTGATTCCAGTCTGACAGCTGCTATTCTCATTTAATGCTAGGGACTCAGTAACTCACGTTATCATTGGCTTGAGTTTGCTCATATTCTCACTTCTTATAATTTTATGAGTATGGAGAGAAAAAAACCTCTGCCCTATTAGGTTAAGCCAAATGGAAAGAAATCATACTCTAGGGAAAGTAGGAATTACTGCATATAGAATTTTGCCAAAACTGTTGACATATCTATGAAATATGAGAATATATGAATATAGATTAGGGTTAAGGGGCTAGGTGATGGCACACCTGGTTAAGTGCACACACTACAGTACGCAAGGACCCAGGTTCAAGTCCCTGGTCCCCACTTACAGGGGGAAAGCTTCACAGGTTATAAAGTAGAGCTACAGGTGTCTCTCTGTTTCTCTCCCTCTCTTATCTTCCTCTCCCCTCTCAATTTCTCCTAGTGTCTATCCAATAATAAATAAATTAAATAAAAAAACTATTTAAAAAAGATTTGGGTTAATAAAATCTATCAATATGACATTTGGGTAATGATAAAATTTTAATATGAATTAAATTCTACTCTTCTCTCATAATTTAATTAGTTCAGGAAATGATTGAAATAGAAGTAACCAAAGCATTTATTCAGAGAGGAACTTCATGTTTTCCCTGTAAGTAAATTGGGAATATTGCTGAGGAGTTTATTTTGCATCCATTCAAAGTAGGTATGTTAGACTTATTGAACTGGTTACTTACTTTTATACCTATTGGGAGATAGTGCTTTTTTTTTTTTTAAAGATATTATTTATTTATGAGAAAGATAAGAGGAGAGAGAAAGAACCAGACATCACTCTGGCATATGTGCTGCCAGGGATCAAACTCGGGACCTCATTCTTGAGAGTCCAAAGCTTTATCATTGTGCCACCTCCCGGACCATGGAAGATAGTTCTTAATGAGCCTCTCCTATGTCTTCACATCTTGTGAGCACTGCCTGCCCCTTTACCCTACACTACATTTTCAAGAGTATTTGTATAGAAAATCCTTTTGAAAGATACTGTCTTCCTCTCCGATAACAAATGTACGCAGCAAAGATCAGGCAGCTTTATTTAAAGTCCATTACAAACTATTTGTTTTATCCAAATTGAGGATTTCATAGCTGTGACTTTAACTCACTGTGTATGTAGTATTTGCCTGAATCATTCTGCCTTGTTTTCATGGGACTCAGGGCATGACGAACAGACCCAACCATAAAACTCAGTTTCACAAGCAAAAATGTCTTATGTTTCTGAGCCCAGGAGGTTCATCCCCCGTCCCCATATTGGGCTAACTGAAAAGATTTTCCCCGATTTCCGGTACTGCTCATAATTGACTTCTTGACTGCTTAATAATACTCAACTAAGATTTTAAAATTAGGGGGCCGGGCAGTGGCACACCAGGTTAAGCGCACATAGTAAAAAACACAAGGACCGGGAGTCGGGCTGTAGCGCAGTGGGTTAAGCGCAGGTGGCGCAAAGCACAAGGACCGGCATAAGGATCCCGGTTCGAGCCCCGGCTCCCCACCTGCAGGGGAATCGCTTCACAGGCGGTGAAGCAGGTCTGCAGGTGTCTATCTTTCTCTCCTCCTCTCTGTCTTCCCCTCCTCTCTCCATTTCTCTCTGCCCTATCCAATAACGACAACAACAATAATAACTACAACAATAAAAAAAAACAGCAAGGGCAACAAAAGGGAATAAATAAAATAAAATAAATATAAAAAAACCAAAAAAAAACACAAGGACCAGCACAAGGTTTGAGCCCCTGGCCCCCCACCTGCAGGGGGGTTTGCTTCACATGCCTTGAAGCAGGTCTGCAGGTGTCTTATCTTTCTCCCCCTTGCTATCTTCCCCTCCCCTCTCAATTTCTCTCTGTCCTATCCAATAAAATGGAAAAAAAAAGGCTTCCAGGAGCAGTGGATTTGTGGTGTTGGCACCAAGCCCCAGCGATAACCCTGGAGGCAAAAAAAATATAAGACACTAATATTATTTTTTATTCATTTTATTCAACAGGAGAGATTATGTGCTCTCTGAAAACAAATCAACTTCTAAATCTTAATGTGCATATGCAATGAAAATTTATTTCTAGCATATCTAATGTTCAGTAAGATTAAAAAAAAACTGTAGAGGGCAAGTTTACCTTTCATCTTCCATATAATGGTTGATTGATTCAGGCTGTCCCATTTTTTGATGTTGCCCTTTAACTTTGTATGTGTACTCCTGATGGCAGAGTAGAAAATAAGAACAGTGAATTTCACTCTTCCTGTTTGCTTTAACCCCCATCACTTCCTGTTCATTGGTTAGAACTAGTCAGACGGCTTCATCAAACTTCAGGATGCTTGAGAATTGTAGGGAAACTATAGCCATTCAGTAAATGGCAAATGTCTCTGCCACTTTCCTGGGTATCTTTGAAAATGTTTTTAAAAAGTATGTTGGCTTACTTACTTGTTTTCAGGCTAGCACTATATTTTAAAGATTATTATAATCTCATAACTAATTTCAGTAACAACTATGTATAAACCTCTACTTTCTTTAAAAAGGATGTCTATGTTTTTTTTTTCTTTTCCTGATTACTTTTTCCAGTGAAGTGTTAACTTTTTTTTTAGCATTAAAATTCTTTAATGACTTTTGGCATTCTTTTTAAATTTTATTTGATTTACCTATTTCTTTGTTTTTTAAAATAATTTTTATTTATAAAATGGAAATATTGACAAGACCATAGGATAAGAGGGGTACATTTCCACTCAGTTCCCACCTCAGAATTCTATATTCCATCCCCTCCCCTGATAGTTTTCCTATTCTTTATCCCTCTGGGAATATGGACCCAGGGTCATTATGGGGTGCAGAAGCTGAAAGGTCTGGTTACTGTAATTGCTTCCCCACTTCTTCTTCTAGCATTTGCCCTTCTTCCGTAGCCAGTCAACAGCGTCAGGTTGAGCCTGATGTAAAGTTTTGAGACCTCCTTTGAATCTGGAGAGGAGGCAGTTGTTGACTATGTGGGTCATAGTCTGTCTGTAGCCACAGGGGCAGTTCGGGTCGTCTCTGGCTCCCCAGCGATGGAACATAGTGGCGCACCGGCCATGGCCTTTTCAATAGCTATAGAGGAGGGCCCAATCATAACGTGCCAGGTCAAAGCCAGGTTGACGCTTGCAGGGGTCTGTGATGAGGTGTTTGTTCTTTACCTCAGCTGACTGCCAACTCTGTTTCCAAGAGTCTGGAACAGAGAAGTTCAGTGTAGGCGTAGGAGACCAGATTGGATGACGAGACGTCAAGCGTTGGACAGGGTGGGCAAAGATATCCGCGTATATTGGCAGGTCCAGTTGAGCGTAGACGTGGGAAATGAACTTAGATGATGCCACATCCCGACGAATATCTGGCGGGGCGATGTTGCTAAGAACTGGCAGCCATGGAACCGGGGTGGAACGGATGGTTCCAGAAATTATCCTCATGGAGGGATATAATTTGGAATCGACCAAGTGGACATGGGGGCTACGGAACCATACTGGGGCACAGTATTCTGCAGTGGATTAGCATAATGCCAGAGATGATAATCGTAGTGTGGAAGCGCTCACGCCCCATGAGGAGCTGGCCAGTCTTGCAATGATGTTATTCCTCATGCCCACCTTTGCTGCAGTTTTTATGAGATGATCGTGAAATGACAGGGTGCGATCGAGAGTAACGCCAAGATAGACTGGCTGGGCTTCATTCCGGATTCTCGTATCGCCAAGCTGCACATTAAGCTCACATGAGGCCGAGGCATGGTGTAGATGGAAAACAGGTGATACCGTTTTTGCAGTGCTAGGGATTAGTCGCCATTTTTTACAGTAATCAGATATCAGAGATATGTCTTTCGTGAGTGTTTCCTCGAGGATGTCAAACTTGGATGCCTGAGTTGCACAGCAGATGTCATCGGCATAGATGAACTTCCTTGAAGAAGTTTCTGGGAGGTCATTGATGTAAATATTAAATAGCGTAGGAGCCAGAACAGAGCCCTGGGGGAGGCCACTTGAGACAAGTCTCCATCTGCTAGACTTGTCACCCAGATGCACCCGGAATCTTCTGTTTTGGAGAAGAAACGATATAGTGTTGGCCACCCATGGAGGCAGGCATCTTGAGATCTTGACTAGGAGACTATGGTGCCAGACCGTGTCATAGGCTGCTGTGAGATCAACAAAGACAGTACCCGTCTTTAAATTCTTCTGGAATCCATTTTCAATGTAAGCTGAGAGGGCCAGGACTTGTTCGCAGGTAGATCTTCCTGGGCAGAAACCAGCTTGGGCGGGTGATAGGAATTTCTCTGTAAGAGGAGAAATTCGTGACAGAAGCAGCCTCTCAAGGAGTTTGTAACACATAGAGAGGAGAGAAATTGGTCTATAGCTGGCAGCCAGTGTTGGGTCTTTCTTTGGTTTCAAAACTGCTATTCGCACAACGCCAAATTTTGGGCATAGATTTGGATTCCAAGATGTGGAACAGGAATGTAGTGAGCCACTTCTTTGCCGTGGGGCCCAAGTTAAGAATGAGTTCTGGGGTGATGTTATCATAGCCAGCAGCTGTTCCTGGTTTAACCCTCTTCAAAGTGTCTTCTAGTTCAGACAGTGTAAAGGGAGAGAGTTTTGGAGATGGACAAGATAAACGGAAGTGGGATGACCACTCATGGGAAATTTCTCTTTTCCAGACTGGGTCGATCTTAGCACATCCAACTTGAGTGAGGTGACTGGCCACTGAATTTGGAGATACGGGAGGATGGGAGATGGGAGAGGGTTGGCTATTGGCACTCAGACTATGAAGAAGCTTCCAGGCCTTCCTACTTGAGTGGGTGAAGTTCAGACTTTCTGTGACTTGTTGCCAGCGCTTTGGCGTGCTGCATCCAGGGAGGCAATGAGATGGTCAGCCACATCTGGGTCACCCAACTCATCATAGTTCTTTAGTAGTTGCTTGCATTTGGCATCAAGACAAGGCGTATAGTTAGCATGTCTCCCACGAGGAATAGCTTGGGAAGCTGCTTTGAAGATGGCTTGGCGGAAGTGCCTGTAGGAATCTTCGGAGGGGATAGAGTTAATTGGAATTGCAGGAATAGATTTGTTGGTAAGATCACTAAACAGACACCAGTTTGCTTTCCGAAAGTTCCATCTTAGTTTCTCTGAGCACAGAATCAGTGGGAGCTGGAGACCAATGTGGATGATAGCTGAGCGGTGATGACTGTACGGGAAGATCTTGAGAACGTGTCTCGTAGCGGGAAAGGCTTGGCCGTTGACTGTGCTAATCCAGCACAGGTCGGGTGACGAGTCTTTATTCCATCTAGCACTATGAAAAGAGCCTGGCTGTTTGGGATCGTATAATAGGGAGAGGTCATTCGCTGAAGCCCAGTCGGCTAAGATAGAGCCGTCAGCACAAGTGGAGGAATATCCCCAGTCTTGGTGATGACTATTAAAGTCTCCAGAGTAAACGGCTGGGTGATTCGGGCTAGGCAGGACCTCATTATCCCATGAGGCACTGGGAGGCTTATATACGTTGACGAGCTGAATAGTTCCAATAGTAATGGAGTCGTAGAAGGTCGAAGAGGCTGTATGGTAAACGTCTGCAAGACACGATTTAGCATAGATGGCTTGGCCGTGTTTAGGATGGAGATTATAGCATATTAAATCGAATCCACTGATGGTGAATTGAGCAGCTTCATCGACTGCTATATGTGTTTCTTGTAGACAAATAACATCTGCCTGATGCTGTATCGCCAATTGACCAATAAGAACACGCTTGGGAAAGGACAGCCCCTCAACATTAAGTTGGAGGACTCAAAGAGCAGGACCAACAGCTTGAAAGCTGTCAGGAGCTGCTTGTTGCTGGCTTTGAAAGTGACTGGGATCCATGTGGATTCAATTGGCTAGGAAGGATGGTCAGTTTCCCCAATGAATGGGTACTCACGGGATGCACCACGGGAAGGTCAATCCATTGCTTCCCCACTGAACATTAATGTTTCGGGGGCTCCAGCAGGCCGGGCTAGCATCACAGTGGAAGACAGAGACAGAGACTCGGGGACACACGGCTGGGCTGAGAAGCTGCAGTTTAATCTTTATTCACGAACAGGCAAATCAACACCCCATGTGCTTCCCTATCATTCTCTCTCTGCCACTGCTGCTGGGACTCTGCACGTCCTTAGCATATGGGGCGGGGAGAAAGAGGGGTGCGAAACTAGCAAGGACCAAACCATTTCTCTCAGAGTTAGGGGGAAGGGGGCCAAACCAACAACCAAGAATACCAACATATTCCCCCTTTTCTTTTTAACTAAATGACCACAGTATCAGGGGTGTGGGGTGAACAGAAACCTATATCGTACAGACATTTTCAAAAAAGGAACTGGCACAAACATGGAGAAACATGTAAGCGAGTAACAAGAACCACTGTGCTGCCAAGGGAAGGCCTGAAGGGGCCATTTTTTGTCTCTGGGCAAAACTTTATCAGCTTAAAAAAAACATTTCCTGCCTCTTGGGGGCGTACTTGCCTCGACGGGCATTTTCTAGCATGGGAGGAACGGTGAGGCCTAGAGTCCCAAGGCGTGGCTGCAGTCAGTCTTTGAGAAACCCAGCAGCATAAAGGAAGCTGCTAGTTTTGTGCAAAGTATCCGAGGTGTACCAGTGAGTCCGATAGAAGTCCAAAGCAGATGTCCACCGAAGAATTGTCAGGGGGTGAATTGTTGTACATCTGTCTCGATGGGGAATGTCAGCCATCGGAATTCTGCTTTTTCTGTAGAGAACTTGACAGCTGCAATTTACTTACTATGAAACAAACTTGTAGCAGGTTAGAAGTTTATCACAATTGATAACTATTACAATTAGAAGTCTTTTTTAGAATTATTTTAAGGTTTTTTAAAGTTTAAACAATAGAATGTGAAAAGGTAGACATAAGAATCTAGGAAAGAAAACCTCAGGCATAAGAATCATTAGCATAGCCATTGTGTAATCTACCATTTCTAATAGAGAAGGTAATCGAGAGTTTTACATATCAACAAGTCTATTTAACCTTTTGTTACACCCATTCAAGATGGAGACACACCCTAGGTGTGTGCAGGTTTTGTTTAGACCAACTTGGTTAAAATATATTGATATTTAAACTAATTTTTACCTCAGACTTTAAATGTAAGTTAATTTTATCTTTATGAGAATTACGTTGAAAACCTTTTTCCTTTAACTCTGTCTGGTTAGAATATAGCCTTAAAGTTATATTTTTAACCTTAAAGTTAATGTCACCAAACTTTAAACACACATGTAAACATGGTCTTTAATACATAAAGAGAGAAACCTTTGTTGCGAAGACATGTCATTTTAAACACGAATTTAGATCTGTACTGTCTTAGTTGTTGGGGGGAGGGGTCACCATCTGGAGGTGGCTTCCCACGCAGCTCCACTTCTAGGAATTGTAGGTTGTGATCTCTGGATGAATCTCTGCGTGTTCTAGCTTGTCTGCCTTCAGACCCAAGCTGGAGATCTTGGCCAAGGGGCCCAGTTTTGGCAGGGAGCCCACGGTCTCCGGGGGGGTGAGGGGGGGTCCGGGATCTGTCCAGACTTCATAGCACGAGGGCCGGCGGGCCAGCCGTGCAGAAGGCGCGGGCCGAGGTGCCCCGGGATGGCAGCCAGGATAGGCTGCCGCGGCCCTGCCCCATGGCCCTGCCATGTCTGCTGCCCTGCTCCCAGCGGCCGAGCAGCGTGGAGGGAGCCCACGCCCAATGCCCCGCGCCACGAGGTGGAAAGCCGGCTCCTGCGGGCTGGCGTTGGGCGGAAACCACAGAGTGGTCCAGAGATAAATGTTCCAGAAACAGCGAAACAGTCTCGTGAAGAAAGGGCAGAGGCCTTTGGAGATCTCTTCACAAGCAGAAGAAAGACCATAGTACATAGGTAGCCAAATTGTCTTCACTTATCTGAGAGATGCGCAGGTCAGGTCCACGTGGGCGCCATTTGTTGTTAATGTTCGGAGGCTCCAGCAGGCCGGGCTAGCGTCGAGGTAGTAGACAGAGACAGACTCAGGGACACACAGCTGGGCTGGGAAGCTATATATCTTTATTCATGAACGGGCAAATCACCACACCATGTGCTTCCCCAGAGTCCCAGCAGGCATTGATAGGTCAATCCATACTCCCAGCCTGCTTCTCTCTTTCCTTAGTAGGGTGGGTCTCTGGGGAAGCAGGGTTCCAGGACATTGGTGGGGTTGTCTGCCGAGGGAGGTCTGGTTGGCATCATGGTAGCCTCTGGAACCTGGTGGCTGAAAGAAGAGTTAACATATAAAGCCAAACAAATTGTTGATTAATCATGAACCTAAGGGCTGGAATATTGCAGATGAAGTTTTGGAGCCTCTGTTTTAAAGATAGCTAGTAGGCCTATTTTAGTTATATTCCAAAGGGCCCATGACTATACTGGTTTTTTCCTGAGCCTGACCTCTGATATGTAGGTGGACCCAAGTTATTGTCTGGGGAGATGATGTCATGGCTGGATAAAGAGCTAGAAAGCTGGATCAGGGAAGAGAGTAGCTCCCCAATATGGGGAAAGTATATAAATATTGTTAACTGTAAACCCCACTGATTTGATTTGGGCTCCATGTTCAGCACAGTAGCCTATGTAACCTCTGCATTCCTGCAGGTCTGAGCTCGCATTCTCTGGTCATGGCTAGGAACATTCTAGGCTGCACTAATTTCAGGACCCATTTTCCTCAGGTGGTAGGTAGAGTATGTTATCTAACCTCCCTTCAGAGAATGGAACAATTATTGATCCACATTGAGGACAAGGTCCTATGGGGCCCACAAAGGGGTCGATTATGTTGTTCCTGATGGAGATGACCAGTGACAGTGGTGAGAGGGATCTAGGTCCATCATGTCTGTGTGGAAATTCCAGGAATCCCTGACTAGGGCCCCAGGTGATGGGGTGGCCTGGTAGTGAACAAAGAGTTGTCATTAAAGTATGCCAGTCTCTTGCCCTTATTCAGCTTTTGTAGTCCTTACTTTGTCTGACAAGGTTAGCTCTGGAATGAGTGAGGGACATAGGAGGTGGGTGAGGAAGGCATTTAGGTCTAAGTAGAAACTATTTGATTAGGTCTTTATGGTGTATTTTTGGGTCTTTTACTTGCTTTATTTGAAATGGTATCAAACCCAGCATCCTTTTAAACATTGCAGTAGTATTCTGTCCAGTACAAATCCCATAACTTGTTTATTCATTCATCTCTTTGGGGTCATTTTGGTTTGCACTTATGCTTGTAACATGAGATCTAGAAATAGAGCTGATGGGGGCTGGGTAGTGGTGCGCTCAGTTAAGCATACATATCACCATGCTCAAGGACCTGGGTTTGAGCTTCCACATCCACTTTGATCCCCACCTGCAGTAGGGATCTGGGTTGCTTCTCAAATGGGAAGCAGGTCAGCAAGTGTCTCTCTTCCTCCCTCTCTATTGCCCCTTCCCTTCTCAATTTCTCTCTATCTTGTCAACTAAAAAAAGATAAAGAAAAATAGAAGGAAAAAAACGAAAAAGTGACTGCCAGTAGTGGATTCATAGTGCCTGCACCAAGCTCCAGTGATAACCCTACTGGAGGCAAAAAAAAAAAAAAAAAGAAAAAAGAATAGATGCTGAGTATTACCTCATTCTAATAATTATCAGTATCCTACCATGAATGCATTAACTATTCAGAAACTAAAATATGGGTGGGGGAAAATAGCATAATGGTTATGAAAAGAAACTCTCTTGCCTGAAGCTGCAAAGTTCTAGGTTCAGTCTCTAGCACCACCATAAGCCAGAGTTGAGCGGTACTCTGGTTTAAAAAAGAAAAAAAGAAAGAAAGAGAGAAAGAAAGAAGAGAAAAGAAACTAAAATATTCTTTCTTACCTGTTGGAGGCGCTTTTTTAATAAACATTTTTTTTGTGTGTGTGTTGAAAAGATATTTTTAGGGGCTGGGTGTTGGTGCATCTGGTAAAGCACACATGTTACAGTGCATAAGGATACAGGCTCAAGCCCCTCCCCACCTGCAGATAGGAAGCTTCATAAGTGGTGAAATTATCTCTCTTTCTCTCTCAACCCCTCTTCCATCTTCTGTCTCTATCAAAATAATTTAAAAATATTTGTAGAACTTCCATTTTGAATTATTTTGTATTTAAAAATATTAAGTTGATTCAACATAAATAAAAATTTTTTGTTAGTGATTTAAAAATATTATAAGACAACAGGGGTATGATTCCACACCTTCCCACCACCAGAGTTCTGTGTCCCCATTCTCCCCATTGGAAACTGCAGTGTTTCTTACAAGGTCACAGATATGGACAGACTATTATTTCTGTAACTATCTGTATTTATAAATATTTTACCGTTGTTTCTATGGTTCTGCCTTCTCTTCCTTTCTAAGTCACACCTACTACTACTAACTGTCCTCCCCCTCCTTTATTTTCCTCTTCTCTCTTCCAGGTCCTGATGGAATTAGAGTTCAGAACCCTCTCTGACCATCTTCCCCTAACATTTACCCCTTTGGGAGTATGGACAAAATCTGTTTATTTATTTAATCTTTATTTATTGGATAGGGACAGCCAGAAATTGAGAGGGAAGAGGGAGGAAGAGAGAAAGAGAGACTCCTGCAGTACTGCTTCACCACTCTCAAGGCCTTTCCCCCTGCTTGAGATCTGAGCCTTGAACCCGGGTCCTTGCTCCTTGCTCATTCTAACATGTGTTCTCAACTAAGTGCACTGCCACTTGGCTCCTGGATCAATTTTTTTTTCCTCCAAGGTTATTGATGGAACTTGGTGCTGGCACTATGAATCCACTACTCCTGGGGGTCATTTTTTCCATTTTTAAATGGATAGGACAGAGATAAATTGGGAGGGGATAATGGAGAGGGGGCAAGAAAGATAGACACCTGCAGACCTGCTTCACAGCTTGTGAAGTGACCCGCCCCCCTGCGGGTGGGGAGCTGGGGTCTCAACCCAGGATCCTTGCTTGGGTCCTTGCACTTTGCACTATGTGCACTTAATCTGGTGTGCTACCACTTGGCCCTCTGGACCAAAATTCTTTATGGGGTGCAGAAGGTGAAAGGTCTGGCTTCTGTAATTGCTTCTCCTCTGGATGTGGGCATTGGCAGGTCGATCCATGCCCCAGCCTATTTCTGTCTTTCCCTAGAGGGTTAGGTCTCTGGAGAGGTTAGGTTCCAAGACACATTGGTGAAGTCATCTGCCTGGAATGTAATGACATAGTAGTAGCATCTGTACTCTGTGGTGGAAATGCTGTAAGATATAAAGCAGGACAAAATGTTTAATGAACAGGAACCATAAAGTAGGATGAGAACAGGGATTTTAGGGTGGATAGAAGCTAGAAAGTCTATTTTAGGTATGTTCCTTGGGGGCCATGACTGGTAATTTTTACTGTAGCTTGATATCCAACCTGCAGGTGGACTAAAAATTTTGTCTGGGAAGATGGTGTCAGATTTGATAATAGGACTAGAAAGCTACATCAGGGCAGAAAGTAGCTCCCAAACTTGAAGAAAACATACAAATACAATTAACTATTGACCACATTGATCGGATCTAGGGCCCATATCTATTCATAGTTAGTAAAGGAGCCTGTATAACCCCAAGTCCCTGTCAGTGTATGTTTGCAGTCCATGGTTACAGCTTGGAAATTCTGTACTTATTTCAGGAGCAGTCTTTCTCAACAGGCAGAGTAAGCTGACCCAGCCTCCCATCAGAGAGTGGGGCAGTCCTTACCATTGCTAGTTCATAGTGAGGGTATGTTCCTGAAGATGCCCACAAGAGGGCTTATAATTGCATTCCTGATGGAAGTGACCAGTAATGGTGGAGAGAGGGAGCTAATAGAAGTCTAGGCCCATTCAATCTAATGTGGAAATCCAAGTATTTCCTGACTAGGGGCTTAGGTGATGGTTTGACCATGAAGGCCATAATTAAGTGAGCCATTCTCTTGCCCTTTTCCAGATTTTGTAGTCTCTTCTTTACCTGACAGGCTTAGGCTTTTTCCCAGTTGTTTAAGTGTTGAACATCATTTGTTGTAACCAAACCAGTATTAGGTTTATGGGGTTAAAATTAGGGAGGCCTCAAATTAGGGAGGACATACACCTACGATTTTAGTGGGGTCTAAGCTAACCTTGACTTTTACTGCATTTATTTGTTTCATGATTATAATAAAGGTAATTATAGAGACAGTAATTGTTCTATAGTTGATAAATATTTTTTGCCAGTATACCTCTCTCTGTCTTCTTCTTTTTTTTTTTTTTTTGCCCTCCAGGGTTATCGCAGGGACTTGGTGCCAATACTATGTGTCCCAAATATTTTGATAGCTTGTGTCTTCATTTTCATTGAACTCTTTGAAACATTTTTTTTCTTTATTTCTTCTTTGATCCAGTTGTTGTTAAGTAGTGTACTGTTGAGCTTCCACATTTTGAGACTATTACTAATCTTTTGTTCATTGTTAAGTGTTAGTTTAATTCCACTGTAGTCTGAGAAGATGCTTGGGGTGATTTCAATGCTCTTGAATTTGCTGATGCTGTCTTTGTGGCCTAACATATCCTTGAGAATGACCCATGTGGACTTGAGTAAAAAGTGTATTCCAGTTTCTTGGGATGAATGACTCTGAAAATGTCCAATAGTTATAGTTTATCTTCTCATTTAGCTCCCTCATGTCTTTATTGATTTTCTGCCTGGATGATCTGTCAAGTTGAGAGAGTGGGATGTTGAGAGAGTGGGATGTTGAGGTCCCCTACTATGATGACTGTGTTGCTGTTAATATATTGCTGTAGCTCTTTCAGTAGATGTTTGATGTATTTAGATGGCTTCTCATTGGGTGCATGGATGTTAATAATTGTTACGTCCTCTTGATTCACTGATCCTCTGAGCATTAAGTACTGTCCATCCTTATCTTTTAAAATTTTATTTATTTTAAAGTCTATCATGTCAGATATGAGAATAGCTGTTCCTGCCCCTTTTTTTGTGGGCCATTGGCTTGTATGACAGTTTTCCATCCTTTCACTTTGAGTCTGTATTTGTCTTGTTGAGTTAGGTGAGTTTCCTGTAGATAGCATATTGTTGGGTTGTGTTTTCTGATCCATCTTCCTTCTCTGATCCTTTTAATAGGTGAATTCAGGCCATTGACATTTATTAATATCAAAGATTGATTATATTTTAATGACCATTATTGTATATTTTTAGAATGTTCTGATATATGGCATATTTATGGTGGTCTGACTGTTTATAGGAGACCTTTCAGAACTTCTTTCAGGGCAGGCTTTATAATAGCTGATTCTTTCAACTGTTACTTGAGAAGGTTTTTATGCCTCCATCTATTCTGAATGAAAGTCTAGCAGGATACAGTCATCTTGGTTGAAAACCTTTCTCATTGAGCACTTGATAGATATCTTGCCATTCTCTTCTGGGCTGTGGTGTTTGTGTGGAGAAATCTGCTGCTAATCTTATGGGTTTTCCTCTGTAGGTGACTCTGTTTTTCTCTTGCAGCCTTCAGGATCCTTTCTTTATCCTTATTCCTTTCCATTCTAAATATGATGTGTCTTGGTATCTTTAAGTCTGGGTTAATTCTGTTTGGGACCCTCTGGGCTTCTTGAACCTTTATGTCTTTTATGTTGTGTAGACTAGAGAAGTTCTCAGCTATTATGGTTCGAAGAATGCTTTCTTCCTCTCCCTCTCTTTCTTTCTCTGGTAAGCCAATAATGCGTATATTATTTCTTTTGAAGTCATCCCATAGGTCTCTGTTCTTGTTTTCAGTATCTCCTAATCTCTTTTTGAGATCTCTTACTTCTTTTTTAGTTATCTCTAGTTCATCCTCGATCTTGCTAATTCTGTCTTCAGCCACATTGATTCTATTCTCTCTGCCCTCTACTGTTTTCTGGAGTTCATCTATTTTGTTCTGATACTGTTTTAGCTTATTCAGCTAGTTGTGTTCTTAGCTCAGCTATTTCAGCTTTCAGCTCTCTAATAACCTTGAGAGAATTAGTGTTTTCTTCCAGAGTCTCATTGATTGTTTCTGCATTTCTGTTGACAATTCTTTCAAACTTTTTACTTACTCCTGTGGTTATTTCCTTAACTAGTGTTTGGATGTTGATCTCATTATTTTGTGTTTCAAGTTTGGGGGATTTTAGCTGGACTCTTGTCCTGGCTTATTTTTTAATATTTCTTCTTGTTGGTTTAACCATTTTATATAGTATATTATGAGGTCCCTCTCTTAGTACTTTTTCAAATTACTAATCACTCTTGCCTGGATTGACTTATGTCTAAGTTAGGTATGTAAAGGGTTCACAGTTGTGGAAATTGACAGTTGTTTCAACATTATTTTAATCCCTGAATTGGAGCATAGTGTCTTAAACCCCTCTTTTGTTCTTTTTCTTTCCTGTCGGCTATGGGAGCCTGAGGGCTTTTAAACTATAAGTAGGCTTCTTAGTTTGATCACTGACTCCTGCCCAAGAGATAAAGCAAGGTGGGACAGAGATAATACAGTTGTTATGCAACGAGTCTCTCATAGCCCCACTGCTAGGCCACCGAGGTATAGATCTCCTGAGTTTCCTCATTAGTTCTCTTTCCCCTGGTGTCAGCATAGGACCTCCCTGCTGCTGTGCCAGGCTAGTGCTGTGGGTGGGAAACCAGGAACTCGTTGTGGCCTGGTAATACAATTCTTTATTTATTTGGGAGCCCCATAGTTGGGTGTGAGCACAGCAGGTTAAGCCACATGGCACCAAACCACAATGGCTGTCTCCTGCTCTGCACGCCAGCCCTTCTCCAGGCCAGCCCTTCTCCAGGTCGGGACGCGGGAGAGAAAAGAGCAAAACCAGGAACAGAAGTGGATTTTATGGGATAAAACCAGAAGTGGCAAGTCAGGAATGGAGATGGCTAGGAAAGGGGGTGGAGAAAAGAAAAAGGCATGCTGGGAACTTCCTTAGCTACCACTGCTATGGTTTTAGCTGGTGGGAATTAGCAATACCCTGAGGGGATAACGTGGTGGGGAGACCTTTCGTCATTTATAAGACAAAGCAGAAGACTGGTATGTAGATAAAGGGACTGGCCATACTAGCATAGGGTGGTTTGTGGGCCCTGCCTAACTCAACCACATCTGCACAATTTCCCAACACTGCTGCTCTAGATTCTGAGGGCAGTAGCAATGGAGACTCACAGCTGCATTTGATGAGTGTTGGGGTGTCCTCTCCTCCCTTCTGCCATTCCCTTGTTGGTGAAACAGACTGGAGGTGGTGTCTCAACTGGTAAACTGCCCGACAGTTACCAGCCACTTAATCTCTCCCTAGGCTCCTCTCTGTCCATGAGCCACACGTGTTTGCACTTACCAGTGATTTAGTTGGTTCCTGAAGTCATTCTAGTCCTGTCTTGTTGCGGTCCCAGGTGGTCTCCTTTGGTTTTCCTCGTTGACTCAGGAGAGGACAGGAGAGAAACACAGCTGCTGCTGCTCCATAGCCCTGCCTCCAGAAGTTGCATGGTGCCAGAACTATGAATTTACTGCTCCTTGTGGCCATTACCCCCCCCCCCCCATTTTATTGGATAGGTCAGAAAGACATTGAGAGAGAAGGGGGAGATAGAGAGGAAGAGAGACAGACACCTTCAGACCTGCTTCACCACTTGTGAAGTGACTCTCTTGCAGGTGGGGATCTGGGGGCTCAAACCGGGATCCTTGCACGAGTCCTTGTGGTTGGTACTATATACGCTTAATCTGATGTGCCACCATCTGGTCCCCTTTTAAAGAGTTTTATTTTATTATTTATGTATTTACCAGAAGTGTGTACCTCTGCTTCCTGGTGAGAATGGAGTTTGAGCCAGTATATCTCTTGGCCAACTATATACAATGTTTTTTTCCCCCAAATTATCAGGGAATGATAATAATGCTAGTGCTGTCAAAAGAGATTAAGAGATGTATCTTACATACCTTCTTTTGTGTAATTAGTTGAGTAGATAAAATAATTGAGGAAAGTGAAATAGGGGATAGGAGGGTACCTAAGCCTAAGCAATAAATATTTGATTAGAAAATTTTTGGTGCCTTCTGATTTAGGCCTTTCTACTAAATTGATGAACTAAATAGTTCTAAATCTAATCACAGAGGACTACTAAGCATTTTTATTCAAAATAAATTATTTTGAAGGGAGATAGCATAATGGTTATGCAAAAGGACTTACACTTGAGACCCTAAGATCCTAGGTTCAATCCCCCACACTGGTAAAAAAATAAAAGACTAAAAAAATAAAGGTATTTATTTTTTAACTCAGTATTGTTTAATGCAAGCTCTCACATGATGCTGAAGCTGCTGACTGGGATTACATTTCATTTTTTACATTAGAAGTTAGTTGCTTTAGATGTTTATTAGCTGAATGTGTGTATGTAAAGTGTTGTCCCAAGGAATGAGAGCAGTAAAGTCACACTTGCCCTGTGTGTTCCAGTTAGGTGAGTCACTAGAGAGACAAAGGAAAGTGAAACTATGAAAATTATCCCATGTTAGACCACATTATACAGGCAGGGTGAAAATGAAGATATGATCAGAAACAGAATTTAGTCTTTTTAATCAGTCTTCCATGAATAAAACCATGAAGAGAGGAAAATTGCTACTCTTGCACTGCCAACTAACATTTTTCTTTTCCAAAGGCTTTTGAAATGTAATCTTTGTTGTTGTTTCGTTGTTGAGTGCTGCTCAGTTCTGGTTTATGGTGATGCCAGGAATTGTGCCTGGAATCTCAAGAGTCTTAGGCATGAAAGTCTTTTGCATAACTGTTGTAATATCTCCCTAGACCCTTGAAACATAATCTGAATATCTATTCTAAAGGCAGAATCCAAATCTAGTTTTATTCAGTGATACTCATAATGTAATTTTTTTTTTTTTAGCTTGCTTTCACACACATACAGTGAGTGAGTGACCTGTGCTCCGAGAGGAACGAGCATATGGAGAAACAAGAGTCATGAAAGTTGGCTACTTTCCTCAAGTTCACAGCACACAAAAGTTGGAGGAGTCAGGACTTTTCTTTTTTTTCATCTAAAAGCTAATTTTATTTTTATTTGTTAATGGATATAATGTTAGTATACATGACTATCTACGTGTTAGGAATTCAGTTTCACAAAAACAGATAAATATCTGTAACTACGTAGTATCAAATAACATATATGTACATAGGATGTGTATATATATTCATGTTTGTATGTATCCTATCCATTCTGTTTATTTCTTTTTTAAAATTTATTTTCTTTATTAGGGGATTAATGTTTTATAGTAGACAATAAATACAGTAGTTTGTACATGCATAATGCCTCCCATTTTTCCACATAACAACACAACCCCAACTAGGTCCTCTGCCATCACGTTCCAGAACCTGAACCCTCCCACACCCACGCCAGAGTCTTTTACTTTAGTGCAATACACTAACTTCACTCCAAGTTCTTCTTAGTGTCTTCTCTTCTGATCTTGTTTTTCAACTTCTGCCTGTGAGTGAGATCATCCCATATTCATCTTTTTACTTTTGACTTATTTCACTCAGCATGATTTCTTCAAGCTCCATCTTAGTCACAGCATCTCCTGCTGCCACAACAGTGAGATCCACACTAAATGAGGAAACTGAGAAATACACAAGTTGACAGAAACCCCAGATGACAAGACAGGCTTGGATCTACAAAAAATTGTGGAGACAGAGTTCAGAAAACTCACTATGAAATCAACTCAAGACACTAAGGTCAAGATTCACGAGCTCAGCAATAATTTTACCAAATAATTACAAAGTACAGGAAAAAAAAAAAGCTCTAAACAGAACTGCAGGGCCTAAAGAACACTTTGAATGCAGATCAAGCTGAGGTAAGAGGCCTCAGAAGTGGACAAAATATTGACACTAGAAGACACAACCAACACACTGTGAATTTAAAAATCTTAGAGAGGAAAGGTTTGGGAAAAATGAAGCACTTCTCAATGATATGGCAGACCCCATCGTAAAGATGTACATCAGAGTTATTGGGATTCCTGAGAAAGAATAGAGAGAAAGAGGAGTAGAGAACATGTTCAAGGAAATTTTAACAGAGAATTTACCATACATGGGCAATGTTCAAAATATAGAAATCCAAAAAGGTGACCACACATCTAAATTCTTGAATCCAAAACGACACACACCAAGAAACATACTATAAAACTATTCAAAATCAGAGATAAGGGAATAAAATATTGCAGGTTTCCAGGGAAAGGAAGAAAGTCACATACAAAGGCAGAAACATTAGTCTCTCATCAGACTTCTCATCACAAACCTAAGAGGCCAGGAGGGAGTGAAATGGCATATTCAAAGTATTAAAAGATACAAATTGCCAGTCACTGGTCATCTCCATCAGGAACAATATAATGGACCCCTTTGCCAGCCCCTGTAGAATCCTGCCCTCAATGTAGATCAACAATGGTAGGGACTGTTCCATTCTCCGAAGAGAGGTAGGATAACATACTCTACCTACCACCTGAGGAAGATGGGTCCTGATGTTAGTGCAGCCTGGAATGTTCCTAGCTGTGACCACAGAATGCCAGCTCAGGTCTACAGGGATGCAGAGGTTACATAGGCTCCTGTGCTGAATATGGGCCCCAGATAAAATCGTGGTCAGAACTTAAAGGTATTTTGTTGAGTAAGATAAACCAGCAAAAGACGGACCAATACCAAGTTATCTCACTCATAGGTAGAACTTAAGAATACACAACAGTAGGGGCCCGGCAATGGCACAATGCCAAATACACAATGCCAAATGCAAGGATCTGGGTGTGAGCCCCAGCTCCCCAGCAGCAGTGGGGGATGCTTCATGAATAGTGAAGCTGGTTTTCAGATATCTCTTTTTCTCTCTCTCTACCTCCCCTTCCCCTCTCAATTTCTCTCCTCCCTATACAGAAAAAAAAAAAAAAAAGAAAAAGAGGAAAAAATGGCCCCTGGAAACAGTGAATTGAACACTGAGCCCCAGCTATAACCCTGGTGGCAGTAAAAACAAGGAAGAAAGGACAGTAAGAGAGAATATAAGCTGAAACGTAGAATGAGGTTGATGTATTGCACCAAAGCAAAGTACTCTGGGGTCTGGGGACGGAGTAAAAGCAATGGAATGATGGAAGTGTGGGGTCCTGGTGTATGATGACAAAGGGGGCCCTAGGCTTGGGGAGTAATGTCTCCCAGACACCTGTCAAGGGAAAATGAGAGGTTGTGCCTATGTGTCAGAGACTATACTATAAACTCTTAATTCCCCAATAGAGAAAAAGGAAAATAAAAAGAGAAAACAAACTACTTTTCTTTAAAAAGAAGAATGAGGAGGATTAGGAGGAGGGAAAAAGGAAGGCAAGAGCATAATGCAGAGGCTACTTTGAATAATTTCTTAGCTTTTGTTAATCCTTCTTGCTTTTAGTTCTACAGACTTGAAGCTGTTCTATTTAAAAGAAGTGTATATAAATGTAATGGGTGTTAATATAAGCTGGGAAAATAGAAATAAGAACAGGCAAAAAAGTTTGCTGCCATTTGAGCAACTAGATTTGTCTTGGTTTATAAATTCTATTTCTACCCATAGCATCAAGATATTAAGAAAACATGCAGCGACTGAAAAATGCTTTGGCATTCTAAAAGAATGATACATTCTATTCATTATTTTCTTTCATATCATTACAGTTTTCATGTTGCAGAACAGTGTGAGCCTTAAAAATAACTAACTGAATTTGAAAGAATGAGTTGAGGAAACACAGAAGCTAAAGTTATCACATTGTTCATCTGCAATAAAAAGTACTGCTAATCTAACATTCTTTTTCTGTCTTTATACTTTCCATTAAACTTTTTCAATATTTGGAGATTTTATATAAAACACAAAGGCATATGAAAATTTTAATAAAATCCCCTTCCTTTGGTTAGAACTTGCATACTCATCCCCCATTCTAAATAGGATTACACAAATAGGAACAAATAAAGCCAAACTATACAAACAGGATTTAAGAAATATACAATAATTTAAAATACATTGACTATCGAGGATAGAAAATAGTAAAGAAAAACATAGTTATATCAGTGAAGATCATTGTTGCTTTTGTAATATGCTTTCTTGCAATTTTGTCCTTACCTAAAATAGTACTCTCTACAGTTTGAGATACCAAATACTCTAATTTTTAGTATTTGCTTTTGTGAAATACTGGAAATCCATAAAACAATTGTTGTTGTATGCTTTACATTGGGTTGTTCTAGTTCTCCCCCGCCAAGAAAATTGGATCAGTCCTGCTAGTTTCGCAGGCCCGCTTGGCCCCGCCCCTGGGAACCCCGAGAGGGTTCCAGAGTTCCAGAGTTCCAGAGTTGGAGAGTTGCAGAGTTCGAGAGTGTTTGGCGTTGTCGCGGGGCAAAGAGGCAGCAGAGTTCTGTTTGGTGATTAGTTTGGGTTAGTTTATGAATCGTTGTTCCTGAATAAAGAAATACAGCTTCCCTGCCCAGCCGTTGTCTCTGCGTCTCTGTTACCTGCCTGTGAAGCTAGCCTGGCCAGCTGGAGCCACCGAATTTTAACAACAAATTGTATAGCTAACTAACAGACAAATGGAACAAGACCACAAAAAGGAGAATAAAATAGATGTAGTCGCCATCCAAGCTGAGCACTGCTGCTTCTCACTGAAGTCCACATCCATGTTCCTTCATTTTGAGCCTTTCTGATGAAGCAATTTAGGCTTATCATTTTATCATCCAACTACCCAACAACCTGAAAAAAGAGTATGTATTCCAGTACAAATTATTCTACCCCTGGATGGTAAGAAGAGCTCACTTCAACAGTGCACTGCTTTGCCATATAGCCATGTATAGGATCAAAGTTCATCATGTTGAAGGAAGTTTCTGCATTGTGGTCTCTCTCTCTCTCTCCCTCTCCCCACCTCCCTCTCCCTCTTCCTCTTCTCTCCCTCTTCTTTCCCTTCCCCTCTCCTCTCCCTCTCTCTCACTCCCCTTCCCCTTCTCCCTCTCTCTTCTTCACCATCGGTATTTATTTATTTTCTTAAAAAGTCCATATGCCATGATTTCCCCCCCTTTTATTGTTAATTATTAAATTATTTTGGTTTTAGATATCACTGTTTTGTACTTGGTTTCTGGGAATCTCCTCTCGGGAAATGTAACTGACTTGAACGCTGCCAAAATTACATTTGCAAGTTGGAAAGACAAAGGCCAGATGTTAGCATAAAATAAAATAACCAAGTTAAAACACAACACCATATAAGGCTGGCAAAACATAAGCCTGCTGGTATTCCCAGAGCAATGGACATACAACTTCACCACTTGCTTAATACACATATGTTTTTACCACACACATTTCACTAGTTTAGTTTTCAAGCATCCAAACTTTGTAGTTTTTCTAGAAATCAAGCTAAAGTAGCAGTAGAACAGTCTGAAAGAAAACAGATTTACTAGCACTAAAACAATTAAAAATAAATAAATAAAATTACCAGCACTCTGTCTACCTCATGTTTTAATAATCTCAAAGGTGTTGAAGGTATTGGTATTTCCAAAGCTGAACTGTGTATTTACTAGAGTCTTTTTTATGACTCAGAAAACTACAGAAATCATGTATTTGATGTAGAGACAGTGATTTCCTCTTATACCTGCCTGCTCTCTCTATAGGAAAGCTGACCTTCTCCTATCACTGAATCTAATTATCCAGATCCCATAGAACTTCCAGAATGTGGAAAATAAAATAAAATAAAATAATAAACAATAGCATGGAGGTTATCCTTCTCCTTAACAGAAACAGGATCTTGTCTACAAAGTGTCTTCACTGAGGCTTTGGGCAAATTGAGTGGAAGCAGAGGAGCACAGAAAATTTACTAAGACATAGGTAAGTGATAATAATATAACTACACTGGACAAAATAACTGGAGATACAATGATGATTTCTGTTCTAGCCTTTCCTCCATTAATAGATTCCCTAAGAAAAGGGAAGACAGGTCTGTTCAAAGTCTAAACTGATGGACTCAGTAAAATTCTCTTTGTCACTTGCCACCAACTGACAGCATAAAGTAAGGCTTATCAGGTTCTGTTTTAAACTTAGTATAATTTGGTATTTAACTGAATGGTCACCAAGATCAAAAAGTAGTTCCACATGTTGATACATTAAGCAAGGGCTGCTGCTAGCATCACAAAATAAAAAACAGATAAGTAAAAATTCTCCAAAGTGAGAAAACATGTCTAAAATTTCCTTTCAAAGTCAATTGACCACTTCAGCCCTTCAGAACCAATACATCCAATGTTCCAAATTTCTTACATGAGATTTATCTATTTAGACACTTTAGACTATTATTTAGATTTATCTATTTAGACTATTATTTTTTAAACTATTATTTAGATTTATCTATTTAGACTATTTAGACTAAACTGGACTGAAAATATACTGCCTCAAAGAAATAGATGATAAATATTGCAATGGAACTTGTTAAGTATAGAACTGCCTATTGATTTCCCTATTTATACTGCCTATTATTTATTATTTATTATATTTTTATTTATTATTTATACTGCCTATTAGAATTGCCTATTTGATTTCCCTATTTATACATCTTGGTCAAGGAGGGGGAGATTTATTTTGAGTCACTGGGCCAGTTCTGTGACCTTGATGTCAATATAGGGTCTTCCTGATGCTATACCAGCCTCTGTGGTACAATAGAAATGGAGACTCTCAGTGTCATGATTGTAAATTGGGATTTTTTTGAAGTGATTTTTAAAAAATATTTATTCCCTTTTGCTGCCCTTGTTGTAGTTATTGTTGTTATTGATGTTGTTGTTGGATAGGACAGAGAGAAATGGAGAGAGGAGGGGAAGACAGAGGGAGAGAGAAAGATAGACATCTGCAGACCTGTTTCAACCACTTGTGAAGCGAATTCCCTGCAGATGGGGAGCAAGGGGCTCGAACTGGAGTCCTTACACCAGTCCTTGTGCTTTGCGCCACGTGTGCTTAGCTGTGTTACTGCCCGACTCCCTTTTTTTTTTTTTTTTTTTTTTGCAGTCTTTTTGTTGCTAAAACTCGGATCCAGAAGTGGTGTGTCTCAGTCATAGACATAGTTGGTGCCTGCTATTTCTGCGCACCATTTTTCAGTCCTGGGAGTCATTTATTCACCCCCTTTCCATCCACAAGCCACATGTGTATGTACGCACCTATGGTTTAGGTGATCTTCTCTTACTCCTTCTTTCTTTGTTTCTTTGTTTCTTTCTTTCTTTTTATTTTTATTTTAATTTAATTTGATTTTAATTTTTTTTCTTTCTCCTTTTTTTTTCTTTCTTTTTTTGGCCTCCAGGGTTATTGCTAGAGCTCGGTGCCTGCACTACGAATCCACTGCACCTGGAGGCTATTTTTTTCCTTTTTTGTTGCCCTTGTTGTTTTATCATTGTTGTGGTTATTATTGTTATTGTTGTTGTTGTTGGATAGGACAGAGAGAAATGGAGAGAGGATGGGAAGACAGAGAGGGGGAAGAGAAAGAGACCTACTGACCTGCTTTACTACGTGTGAAGTGACTCCCGTGCAGGTGGGGAGCTGGTGGCTTGAACCGAGATCCTTACTCTGGTCCTTTTACTTTGTGCCATGTGCACTTAACCCACTGCACTACTGTCCAACCCCCTCTTTCTTTCTTTTTAAATAGTTATTTCTTTAACTTGGACCTGGAAGTGGTGAGTCTCAACTGAGAAACTCCCAGTCTGGTGCCAGCCATCCCTGAGTATGATCTTTCAGTCCTGAAATAAATCCCACACCATTTTCTGTTCATGAACCACATAAGTCTAAACTCACCTGTGGTTTGGTGAGTTTTTTAAAAATATCCTTGTATTCTGTTGACTTTTCATTGCCTTCCTTAGTTGATTGGGGAGAGAAAGACATGGTTACTGTTACTCCATAGTGATACCTCTGGAAGTAATTCCTCTCCTAAATATTAATTGATGTGATAATTACAGGAGTGAGGAGAGTTTTTGAAGGAAATATTATCAGAAATGATAACAACTGAGAGTCTGAAAGAAAACACAAACTATCCAGAGGTACTTAGCTAAAAGCTGAAAGAGCTGAGTTACCTGACTAACTAGCTGAACAAGCCAACACTGTAATTGAATATGGTAGCAAAATAGCTGACCTAAGGAATGAAATTGAAGAAAATTAGATCAGAACAACTGCAAAGTTAGAAAGATTAATGATGAATTAGAGAAAATTAAAAAAGTAGAGACCCAAAATGGAGATTAAGAGACAGTTAAAACAATAATAGAGACATATATGATGACATCAAAATAAGTAATATATGCATTATTGGCTTGCTAGAGGAATAAAGAGAGGAAGAGGAGGTATTTAGAAGATATATATATCTATACTATACTAGAGGAGATAATAGAAGAAAACTTCCTTACTCTTAAACAACTGAAAGGAGAGAAAGATGCCAGAAACCCCCAAGAGTCTTGAACAGAAATGACCTAAAGACACCAAGATACATCATAGTTAAAATGGAAAGGAATAAGAATAAAGAAAGGATTCTGAAGTTTGAAAGAGTAAAATGAAGAATCATACACACATAGTTATAAGCAGATTTCTCCACACAAATTCTAAAAGCCAGAAGAGAATGGAAATATATAGTGTGCTTAATAAGAAAGGTTTTCAGCCAAGAATAGTGCATCCTGCTAGACTATCTTTTAGTCTCGAAGGAGGGAAAAACATTCTGAGAAGCAACAGTTGAAGGAATCAACTATCACCAAACCTGCTCTGCAAGTTCTAAAAGCTCTCCTATAAACAATAGCACTATCACCGAAAACTCACCATATATCAGAACATTCATATAAGTTTAGAACAATGGCATTGAAATATCTTAAATCCACAATATCAGTAAATAAATGGACCATAAAAAGGGGCAAGAATAGCTGTACTCATATCTGACACAATAGACTTTAAAATAAATGAAATAATAAAAGATAGGGATGGACATTGTATAATACTCAGATGATCAGTCAACCTAGAGGACTTAGCTATTAAGTGCTACATTTATGCACTCAGTGAGGTGCCATCTAAATATGTTTTCAAACATCACTGAAAGAGCTTCAAAAATACAACAGTAACACAGTCGTAGGAAATTTCAACATCACACTCTCTCAAATTGACAAATCATCTAGGCAGAGAGTTAATAAAGAAACAAGAAAATTAAATGAAGATATAGACTAGACCTAATGGAAATTTTCAGTCATTCACCACAAGAAACTAGAATATGTATTTTTTCAAGTCCACATAAGACATTCTCAAAGATAGACCATATGATAGGAACAGTATTAACAAATTCAAGAGCATTGAAATAATCCCAAGAATCTTCTCAACCACAGCAAAATTAACACTTAAAAGCAAACAGAAAATCAGTAAAAGTCTCCACACAAGGAAATTCAACAGTACACTACTTAACAACTACTAGGTAAAGAGTTAATTAATGAAGAAATTTAATTGTTCCTAGAGTCAAGTGACAATGAAGACATGAGCTATGAAAATATGTGGGACACAGCTAATTCATAGCCAAACAAACACACACTAGGAAACAAGAAAAAGTTCAAATAAACAACCTGATTTTAAGAACTTAGGAGAAGAAGAACAAAGGAATCTGAAGCAGTAACTAAAGTTAGGGCAGAAACAAATAACATCAAAAACACAAGAGCCATACAAAAGATCAGTGAAGCTAAATGTTGGAAATTCAAAAGGGTAAACAAAATTGGCAAATCCTCGGACACACACACATACACACACGGAGAATATTCAGAGTATCATGTGAGACTTCTAAGAACTATATGCCACCAAGCTGGAGAACCTGGAAGAAATGGAAAAATTCCTAGAAACAGATAACCTTCCAAAATTGAACCAAGTTGAACTAAAACACAGGAACAGGCCAATCACAGCCAAAGAAATTGAAACAGTTATCAAGAACTTTCACAACAGAAGTCAGACCAGATGGTTTTACAAGTGAATTACAAAACCTTTAAAGAAGAATTAGTACCTGTAATTTTTAGGCTCTTCCAAAATGTTGAAGAAACATGAATACTCTCTTCTGTCTTCTATGAAGCCAGCATCACCCTGGATACCAAAATCAGACAGGGACACAACAAAAAAAGAAAACTACAGGCCAATATCTCTGGTGAATAAAGTATATTAAAATATTGAACAAAATTTTAGCCAACTGGATACAGCTGTATATTAAAAAGATTGTACATCATGACTAAGTGGCATTTATCAAAGGAATGCAAAGCTGGTTCAATAGATTTAAATCAGCTGCACATTGTATACCAGGGTGATGATCAGATACTCTCACTCTGCCTCTATCTCAAGTTAAATAAATGGCTACAACAAGTCATCTAAAAATAAATTAAAATGTTGATCACACAAAACTATGTTTGATTTTGTGCATTCAGGGGTGTGATTCACCTAGTGACATAGTACGGGGACCCTTAGTATTGTGGGTGCAGAGATTAGTCCAGTCCCACACCTGACAGTGTCCCTGTCACTGGGCTTGAATTCTCCATTGATATGAAGTCAGTAAGAGGGACAGTGACCGTTAGGCCTAAAGAGAGGATCCCGCTTAGCTCCAGGCCCTTCCCCCCACTGACCACCCAACTGACCCACCCAGGGTGTCCGTTGTGGGGGTTCCAGGTGGAATGTGGGGGGGTTCCATGGTGCGTGCTGTGTTGGGGTCTCCAGGGAGACCGGCCAGATCCTGAGGAGCAGAGCCCTGGAGGGATGTTGGCCTCGCTGCCTCCCGCCTTTGGGCCGGTCTGGGTGAAGGTGCTGGCGCTGGTGGGCCTGCTGCCCATGGCACCCTGGTACCCAGGGATCCAGCAGGAGGCGCTGTGCTGCGCCCCATTGGCCGGCTTGCTGCTGGGCGTCCTGCTGGTGTGTAGACTTGTGCGGTGTGTTCAGAGCCGCCTCTGTGTGAGAAGGGAGAAGGTGCTGGCTGCCAGGCTGGCCGCCGAGATCCAGACAAAGTGTCAGCTCATCGACAAGGTCTGGGCTGCAGAGGAGGAGCTGGCCACCATGCAGGCTGCGCTGCAGGAGGCCCAAGCCCAGCAGGCAGCCTTCTCCCTTGCCTGCCTCCACTTCTGGGGCGCCTGCTCCCAGGCCCAGAGCACCCACATGCAGCTGCGGCAGGAGGTGGCGTCTCTGGCCTAGCAGCTGAGGGAGGAGCAGGCCCTGCAGGCCAGGCAGCAGCAGGAGCTGTGGGCGCTGCAGGAGGAGTCCCTGACTCTCCAGAAGATGCACCTGCGCACATGCACACACCTGCCTGGAGCCAGGGAGCCAGGTGGTGCGGGGCCCTAACTTGTTCTGTGGGGCAGAGCAGTCCTGTACCCTGCTCACCCGTGGTCTCTCACTTCCATCCTGCCTTTGCCACCTCCATCTCCACCCTCCACCAGAGGGACATGAGGCCAGGCATGCAGAACTCCCAACATCACACACCAGACCTAGACTCTGCCCTTCAAATGTCACCATCTAAAACAGGACTGTGCTCCAAGGTTACCTCAGCATGGGGATTCTTCTCTGGCTGGGACAGTGGAAGGTCTGTAATTTGAACAGGAGTGCCACTTTGCATTGCAGAAGAACAACTACTGACAGAACTGTGAGGGAGGTGGGGGTGGAGGGTGGGAGTTGTGGGGGGATGTCTCATGGATAGTGGTTGGTTTTTCCCATCTGAAATATTTTGTTACTTAAGATAATAGAACAACAACAACAAAAGCCCCAGATAATTAATAGTGTTTTATTTCATAGGACATTTGGGAGGTGATTGATCATTATGGATTTCAGGTGTGCATCAATAAAAATCAATAAATATATGCATATATTAGATTTGCCACTAAATGTCTAATTCTGTCTTTCATATGTTTTCCCTTGTCCTGCTTACCCACATTTTCTGTTTGACTTTTTGATAGTCACCTAATACCCCAAGTGTTTAATTTCCTTGTGTTCATCTTTTTTTTTCTCTATACACTATTTTTAAAAAATCATATAGTTCTTTTCCATCTGGATTATTTTACTAAGTATAATACCCACTATTATTATATTTTCAACAGGGTACTATGTACTGTTAAGACATTACAATTAAAAGGCAAGATCCTGCCATTTGCAACAATTTGGATGGATCTAGAGTGTGCCATTCTTAAGGGGGGGGGTGAATTTGGTCATAGAGGCAGTTGTGCATAGATGAAAAATAATATAAAGAAAAACAGTGAAATGTCATGCGAAGACTGCAGAATGGAAATTCGCCTAGAAACCTGGGGTTATCAGTAGCAAGAAGAGACCTAGAGACCTTCCCAAGCACTTTCAGAGGAAGTGTGTCTTTTCTGACACCTCTACTTCAGGATTAAGGGCTCCAGATCTCTGAGACAATAAATGTCTGTTACTTTAATCCACCCAGTTTGTAGTACTTTGTTACAGCAGCCTCAGGAAAGTAATGTAAATGCCTGTTAAGTAGTACTCTAGTGCTAGAGATTGAGACACGAGGGATAAAAGTCTTAAGGACGATGAATGTCATGATAAGGATATTGGCATATGCTGAATGGGAGAAAAGTCAAAAGCAAATGTTGAGTTATTAAAGGGATTAAAGTGAAATAGCAGTGTGGCCAGCGAGGTACATTTATTTGATCAAATCTGGTTTGCGGTGGTGCAGGGGATTGAACCTGGGACTTTGGTGCCTCAGGCATGAGAGTCTCTTTGCATAACCATCATGCCCTCGAGGTACATTAATCATTAATGCAGACATTTTGACAACAAATGTTGTTTTAGGAAGTTAAAAATCTTGTGTGGTGGTGCACTTGGTTGAGTGCATACATAATCTTATGCAAAGGCCTGGGTTCAAGTTCCTGGCTCCTACCTGCAGAGGTGGGGGAAGTTTCATGTGAAACAGAGATGCAGCTGTCCCTCTCATTCTCTCTTTCCCCTCCTCTCCGTTTCTCTTTGTCCTATCAAATAAAAGAAAGAGAGGCAGAAAGAAAGAAAGAAAAGAAAAAAAATAGCTCCTAGGAGCAGTACTCACGGAACCCTTGCAATAAAAACAAACAAAAAATAATGAACAAACAAAAAAAATTGTCTTTTGCACAATTCATCCATGCTTTTGTACTAAAACAGTAACTCTTAGAATGAGGAAGAAAATTATAGAGAATAACCTTAGAAACTAGTGCCTGATGAATGGTTGATTTTAGAAGAATCTGAGATATTTTGCCAGTCTAGAAGGATTATGTTCAGAGAACAAATGATGGATTTAGCTATAGTCACACTGGGTTTTGGTGCCTGTTTGAACAAAGTGACATTAAGCTTGCTGTTAGAAAACTGGATTCAGGAGACACTGGCATTCTGACCTTTTTCTTTCTAGTTATGGCACCTTTAGTTAATCAATGATTGTGAAAGAAATTGCTGGACTTCTACTCTGTGATGGAAAATATTAGAAAGCAGGATATTTGCTCTACAAATCATTGTAATATTATGAGGGAGAATTTATTTTTTAAATTTTAAAAAATTTTAAAAAAATTTATTCCTTTTTGTTGCCCTTGTTTTCTCTTTGTTGTAGTTATTGTTATTATTGTTATTGATGTCATCATTGTTGGATAGGACAGAGAGAAATGGAAAGAGGAGGGGAAGACAGAGAGTGGGAGAAAAAGACAGACACCGGCAGACATGCTTCACTGCCTGTGAAGCGACTCCCCTGCACGTGGGGAGCCAGGGCTCGAACTGGGATCCTTATGCCGGTCCTTGCGCTTTGCACCACCTGCGCTTAACCCGCTGCGCTACTGCCTGACTCCCAAGGGAGAATTTATTATACTAAGCCATGAAAAATACTATTTTCTATTCAATAAGCACTTTTCAGCTCTGCTATTGTAGTGAAAGTGTTTGTATATTGTTGTCTTGTAGGTACTGAAGACTTTATAGCAAAAGACCTTTATGCCTGAGTCTCCTAAGTCCCAAGTTCAATCCTCCATACCACTATAACCCAGAACTAAGTAATACTCTGGCAAATAACAAATATTGGGGGAGGGGAGAAAATAAAAAAAGAAAATCTCATGAAAGGGCCAGTAAAATAATTTGCCTGGATAGTGTACCTAATTTGTCATGTATGGACCCATGTTTGATGCTGGCCCTCACAATACGGGAGAAAGCTTCAGTACTGGGATATCGCCCTGACCACCTCATCCCCGTGCCTTTTTGGAAAAAAGTCAGTCTAGAGCAGTGAAACTCAGCAGCAATTAAAGCAAACCAACAAATCAATGAACAGACTAAAGTAAAATAAGAGATAAAAAAATAAAACTCATATAAAATATAAAAATAAAGCTCATGGAATTTTCCTAAATATGAAACACTTTGGTTTTATGTCACAGGGTATATATGCACATTTCATAGTTCTTTATATTTTCTCCCAGAGGCATCTCAGATATGTGGTAAATAAGGGTGAAGAACTGGAAATAGTTATTTCTGTGAAACCAGAACTAAAGCAAGTAATAGGACCAAATGCTGCGCTATTTGAATTAAATGAGGTTTTTGTTTTTTTTTTGGACTTGAAAAACCATGAAAACCTATATGAGGACAGGAAATATATTGCTAGACACAATTCCAAGTATACTATATTCACACAACTTTTGGGATTACAAAAGTACATCTGTTGAAATTGAGTACTTTGCCTTAATTTTCATCTGTACAAATTTACTAAATTCATATTATTCACCTCTGTTATTCATTTAAAAAGTAGTGAAGGAGCAGCAAGAAAGCTTACCTGGAAGGGTGCTTGTTTTGCCATGAGTGTGACCTAGGTTCAAGGCCCAAGTACATTACCTAGGAGTGCTCTACCTTTGGAGGAAACTTTGGTGCTGTGATATCTCCTTCTTTCTTTGTCTCTCTCTTCCTATCTGAAAAAACTCAGTCTGGAGCAGTGAAACCCTGGTGACTAGAAAACAACAACAACAATAATGTGATCCCCCCCCCCCCTATTTCTGACATTGTTGGTTCAAGTGCTCTCTTACCCAAAGGATGACCTAGGGAATCAGAAGCGTTTGACATTCAAAATAGGATAGTAAAACAAGCAGCTACATTCTGAGAAAAGTTATGTCTTGGATATGAAATTTTTTTTTTTTTTTAGGAGAATGCATGTATTTAGGCTCATTCATTAGTGATTGAGCTACAGAGAGTATGTGAGAGAGAGACTAGGCTTAGCAGTGGCATACAGTGGTGGCAAGGATTAAACTTTTTGATCTTTGGGGCTTCAAGCATGCAGACGTGGTGCACATATCTGAGTGATGACCCTGACTAACAAACTATTAGTTTCATATGAACTTCTGATGGCAGAATGAAGATTAACTTTGGGGTAACACATCTCTTAGGGAAGAACTGATCATTGTAGAGGGTAAAACCAGGGTCTGTGTGTCCTTACTGCCCCTCCCCTCCCTTTTAATTTACTTCTGTAACTTTTCTAACTTATTCTCTCTTCTTCCTAAAGTCGTATGTGTTAACTAAGCTACTTGATAGTGTGTAAGACCATGTGGTGAATTACTCACAATTTATGGGTCTCTCTCATATTTGTACAGGGTGTATGCATGCTATTAACAAATTTCTCTTTGTTTTTTCTCCCATAAGTCTGCCTTGTCCTTGTTTTTTTCTGTCTCTCAAGTACCCTGAGGTATGTAGAATGATTTCTTCCTGCTTCAGTACTTCAGCTCTCTTGAAAAAGGTATTAACATTTTTTCTGTTTTCCTCTCACTGAGTGATGATCAACAAAATCTGGAAAAATACAGGTTCACAGAATCCCAGTTCTGTTGTTAAATAACAAAAATTCAACCAAGCTGGTTTTAATTATGTAATTGGTTTTATGAAACAAGTCATGAATCTAATAGCATTTTATCTAGGAAGTAGAAAAGCATTGAAAAAATGTTACTCAAAAGGAAAAGTTTTTATAGCTAGAAAGATGATAGGGCAACCATTAGCAGAATAAAAGAAGGATGGCTTGGACAAAATCACTTCCATTAGAGGAAGGCTAGGGGATTGGGGGAGAGGTGGGGAGTAGGGGGGAATCATCATATAGATTACTTCACTGGCACTGCCAAAGGAGCTCCTGATTGGTTAGTTTATTAAAAAACTAATAATGGTTTATTTATTTAGAGGGAGCAAGATAAAGAGTAGCAAATTCTTATTCTGATATATGCAATACCTTAGACTAAACTCAGGACTTCATGCTTGCAAATCTTAATACTCTACCCTCTCCAATTCCTGGGCCTCCATGATTAGTTAGTTTGAATATCCACTTTTGGGAGAGACTGAAACGGCAACAAGTTTAAGGATTGAGTCTTGGTAGACCTGGCACAATTTCACTTTGAACTTTTTTAGAAACACTAAGTGGACATAATGTTCTTTTGCTTATTGCTGTAAAAGCATGAATGGGACACTGGGGAAGAGCAACAACAGTGGCCTGCTTTCCATCATTGGAGAATTATGGGGTAGAGAAACACGGGGAGATAAGTCAGGCAGATTTGTGTCTGATTTTCTTTTTTTAATTTTTTATTAGTGATTTAATAATGATTGACAAGATTGTGGTATAAGAGGGGTACATTTCCATACAGTTCCCACCACCAGAGTTCCATATCCCCTCCCCTTCATTGGAAGTTTCCCTATTCTTTATCCCTCTGGGAGTATGGACCAAAGATCTTTATGGGGAGCAGAAGGTGGAAGGTCTGGCTTCTGTAATTGCTTCTCTGCTGAACATGGGCATTGACAGGTTGATCCATACTCCTAGCCTATTTCTATCTTTCTCTAGTGGGATAGGGTTGTGGGGAGGTGGGGTTCTAGGACGCACTGCTGAAGTCGACCATCTGCCCAGGCAAGTCAGGTTGGAGTTATGGTAGCATCTGCAACTTGGTGGCTGAACAGCATTAAGACACAAAGTAGAACTAATTGTTTAATAATCAGGAACCTAAAGGTAAAAGTATAGCAGATGAAATTTGGGGTCTTCTGTGCCCGATTTTTAGGATTTGTTCTTAAAAGAGAGATGTACATCTGTTGAGTGGTTGCAATGTGGAGGGATTGGAGGAAACTTTCCTCAACAGGCCAGTTTGCAGATTTGTCTGCTCCCCAATGACTCTTAAGAAGTCTGAAATATGATTGCATTTGGGTGAGGTCTAACTAACTGGATGGGATATGTGTGGAAGTAAAATGGAGTTATCCTCATCTACATTTGGTTTTCTTGAAAGAGGATGGTCTCATAAGAGAATCTGGCTGCTGAGCCTGGCAGAGAAAGCTCATCTTCGTAGAGGCAAGGTAGATGACCGAGGGGAAAAGAAAGTAAACTATCCTAACTGGAACAAAGTTATATTTCCAAGAGCTGTGCATTGGCTAAAGGAACAGTGTTTATAGTGGACTAAGTGTAAAGTGGACTGGGTATTTGTTTCACCTTCCTATTTATTTCCTTTGCCCTGCCCCTAGCCTGTAGTTCCAACTAACCAGAGCAGTGATCAGATGATCTAAAGACAAAATTAAAAAGTTAAATTTTTCTCTGCTTATATGACTTTTACTTGGTATTTCTCCAGTTTACTAATTGCTCTAGTTAAATTAGAATTTTCTCAGTTACTAGTGAGGCCAACTGCTTCTTACCAGTGATTCTATTTTCCCTTCTATGCATTGATTATTCATGCTCCTTCCCACCATCAAATGCCCCCCCCCCCCACAACCCTCTTTTTTTGGCTGGGTTGAAAGATGCTTTTGTATATTTTGGGTACAAATCCCATATCAACTTTCGATGTCATAAATATCTTTTACTAACTGGCCTGGTGAATTTTCTTTGAACTTTACTTAATAGAAATATTTAGGGTAGTCCCCACCCTAATCTCCCAAAGGTGTATATATATATATATATTTTTTTTTTTAAGTTTTTAATTTTTTTTTTCTGTTAGTTTTCATTTTGGATTTGACCTCATGACCTCATGCTCTATACCCTTTTCTCAGTTGTCAGAGATAACTTTGCTATCTCAGAGAGCTATCTTCCTTCTGGTCTGTTTTCTACACTTTTCTTTTTAATCACCAAACTTATGAATTCTGATCTGGTCGGGTTAGATCCTCATTTTATCTTTATTGTCCCATGTCTATTCCATTGCTCTACTAGGGGAAGATTTGGTCTTGTGTTCTTGGTCTCTCTCTCTCTGAAAATAATTGGTCCAGAGAAGTGAGGCTCCAGTTAAATATTTCAATCTCTGCCTTCAATGTTTTATTTATTTTTTTAATTTTTAATTGATTTTAATCTTTGGCAAGGAATGGGAGAACTACAGATTTTCATGCTACCTGAAAGTAGAGTGCTCAGATGTGATTACTTTTTGCATCTGAGTATACTAAAAATAATTTCCATGTAAATAGCATCCTCAAGCTCTCTGCCCACCCCCACCCCCCAAGTTACTTATCATAACATACTAATAGAGGCACTCTCCTTTTGAATGGTGGGGGAGACTAGCATTTCTTGAGCCACTTGGATTCTAAAACAGTCACTATATTTGTATGTGGCCAGATCTCTTTATTATTATTTTTAATTGTGATATAATTGACATACAACATATTCATTTCCGGTAAACAACACAATGGTTTGATATTTATATACATTACAAAAAAGATCACTACAACTGACTAGTTCTTAGCCATGCTTATAAATGTTACTTCTCTTATTCTTATTTTCTGCCTTTCAGCTAACTATTCCTCCATCTAAGAAGTCTTACTATATGTGAGTCCCGGCATATATCTAAACCTATCTTTTCTGTCATAGTCTGTTTCCTCTTGTTCAGTTTTCAGAGGAAATAAGTCAGTGGTGGAAGGAGAACAGCTGGTTTCAATTTCTTTGAAGTTTTTTAATCAGAAAATTCCCTAGTTTATTTTGTTTGGCTGTTTTCTAGGCATGACTATTTAGATTGAATATTTAAATAGCTTTTTCAAACCTTGCCCCAAAGATTAGCAACACAAAGGGTATGAACTTTATAAACTAAAAAGGTTGGTAGAGATGAAAGGTAGGCCTTAAAAATTAATGACCCTCCAATGTATTTAGACCCAGCCTTTGTAAAGGGTTAAGGAACTAGATCATTATGTGTCCACCACACTAATAACACATCCCTGCATTCCATAAAACTTGAAGGGGAGCACGTGGTGCGAAGCACAAGGACCAGCGTAAGGATCCCAGTTTGAGCCCCCAGCTGCCCACCTGCAGGGGAGTCACTTCACAGGTGGTGAAGCAGATCTGCAGGTGTCTTTCTCTCCCCCTCTCTGTCTTCCCCTCCGCTTTCCTCTCCATTTCTCTCTGTCCTATCCAATGATAGCAATGACAACAACGGTAGTGATAACCACAACGATGATAGAACAAGGGCAACAAAAGGGGAAAAAATGGTTTCCAGGAGCAGTGGATTCGTGGTGCAGGCACTGAGCCCTGGCAATAACCCTGGAGGCAAAAAACAAAAACAAAAACAAAAAAACTTGAAGGGGAAAGAAAGTGAAGAACAGTTATTCCTGAATCATCTGGAACTATGTTTCCAGAGTTATTCCCATGATACAGTTGAAACATCTTTTAAAATATCTATACCACACTGTTTTAGTCTTTTTCTTTAAAAAAAATTATTATTGCAACCAGGGATATTTCTGTGGCTCTGGTTCCTGTATGATTACTTTGCTCAGAGCAGACTCTTCATCTTCTTCCTCCTCCTCCTCCTCATCTTGCTCTCTCACTTCTCTTTTTGACAGAAGGTGAAAGACAAGGAGAGGGAAAAGGGGTAGAGAGGGGGGGAGAGGTAGAAGAGAGAGAGAGAGAGAGAGAGAGAGAGAGAGACTGTCCATAACACTGCTCATGAATTCCCTGTGCAGGTGCTCCCATGTAGTGACTTAAGCTTGAATTCAGGCCTTTGTGTTTGGTAAAGCTACTAGGTAAGCTATCCCTAGCCCCTAATTTTCTTCTAATTCAAGTGTTTCTTGTCTGTATAACTTTCTTCCATGTTATGTTCAGTGGAATGAAGTTAAAGGAAAAACCCTACAATGAAGGATTATGCAGGTTATTTGGACCTATCAAGTTGACTGTAGCTACTCACCCATATGCTATCATTTTTTAGTAACCAGTTTATTTTACAGAAACAGAATTCAATGGGAAAAGAGAAAAAAAACAAAAACCAAGTCACAAGACCATTAAGTGCTAAAATCCATTTGTTTCGTTGTTTTTCCCATTCACTCAAATTTAGCTCTTCCAACCCAGTCTCTACAGCTGACAGAGTGATTTTTCTAAGTGTTAATATTTTTATATCACTTTCTGGCTTAAAAGCTCTTCAGTGATTTCCTGTCTCCCGCAGCTCTGAGTTCAGTCTGTTAGCTTTGCATATAAAACTTCAGGAACTAATGGCTCTCAACCACATCCTCTCTAAACTGTAGACTTTTCAAAGTATTTGTGTTTCACTATGCCAGCTGTGCAGAGGACACACATCTTTGGTTCCTAGAGTTTTATGATGAGAATGCATACAGAAGCATCACAGATTCATGTTCTCATGGGGAGCAGGGATTATGGTTTTAGACCCCAGTTAGCTTCTCAGGACCAGATGGTCTTGATCTTTCATTTCACTGAAATTTGCTCTCAACTTCTCTGACTCTTCTTTGTGTTTGCTGCTTCTTCCTATTCATTTCATAACTGTCCTTGCCTGGGTCTCTGTTTTACTCTTATTATCTGCAAGTGATCACCTGAAAGGGCTACATAGGAGAGGTAACCCGGTACCTCTTCCTTGGTAATTTCCACAAAAGACTTCCCCCCATAGACCTTTGGCTTAGCTACTTGATATTGGGTATTTAAAGAAGGGATTGGATTGGGGGAGGGCAGGTTGTGGTGCTCCTGGGTAAGTGCAGACACTGCAGTGCATAAGGACCCAAGTTCAAGCCCCTGGTCCCCACCTGCAGGGGGAAACCTTCATGAGTGGTGTAATAGAGCTGCAGGCATCTCTCTATCTCTCTCTTTCACTATATTCCCCCTCCCCTCACAATTTCTCTGTCTTTATTCATTGATAAGTAAAATAAAATAAATCTCTTAACAAAAAGAGATTAATGAGCTGTTTACCTATAATGAGATATCCTACATAGTAAATTATAAACAATATTTCCAGTTTTTCCTTTTATTCTTTTGGTCAACTTCTTCTTTACACATTAATCAGTAGGGATATTAAGCAATTGCTGCTGGCTATTTCCAATAAATGCCCTAGGAAGGCATATTTGCCGTGAGGAAAATCTGATTTTTGTCAAAAAGGATGAATCCTACAAGAGAGATTTTTCTAGGGAGCTAATAGACAGATCATATACTAATGCATTGTTGAGAATGGGGCTTTTTAAAATTGTATTAGTGATTTAATAATGATTGACAAGATTGTGGGATAAGAGGGGTACAAGTCATACAATTCCCACCACCAGAGTTCCGTATTCCATCCCTTCCATTAGCAGATGAGATTTGGGGTCTTCATGTTGGAAGAAGCTAGGTAGTCTGTTTTAAATTCTAAGTATATTTTTCTCCATTCCCCCCCAGTAGCTTCCAGGTTTATGGATTCTGCTGCTACTGCTATTGTGATGCTATTGAGTTTCATGGCTATGATGAGACTGAGGAGAGAATTAGAATAGGCCAAGTTAAAATGCTATAAGGCTGCTGTTCTTGGTTTTATTTTATTTTTAATAAATGATCCTCATATTGTTATAGGTTTTCACTTGATTTTAAGTTCTGGGAATGTTATTTTTTTAATTGGCCATTACTTTTTTCTTTTATGAAGGAGCAGTTTTTTTTTTTTTTTTTTGAGATCCTTCCTCTGCCATTCCACAAGAGCTCTTTATCAGGGTCCTTCCTCCCTTCCTTGTGTAGAAGGCAGAGAGGGGGAGAGAGAGAGAGAGAGAGAGAGAGAGAGAGAGAGAGAGAGAGAGAGAGGAAGAGAGAGGAAGAAGAGAGACAAAGACACTACAGCATTGAAGCTGCCTTCAGTGAGGTGGAGACCAGTCTCAAACCTGCACTGCATATGTGGCACCTCCCCCCCACCCTAACCCCCCAGTTTATGTATTGTCTTCACACTGTTGAGTAGACCATTAGGCAATTTCTAATAATTACTCTGAATTCTGTGATAACATATGTTTGAATTTGAAATGCTAACCTGGACTTGTCCTCGGCAAGTTCACAAAATGATAAGCATGAGTTGATTTTCTTTACTTACGTGCGACATGCATATAGCTTCTCTTCAGTCTCTGTTCCTGAATATTAAAAATGATCATCTTCATAAAACAATTCATTCTGATTCCTTACTATGAGGTAGAACCCCCTTCTGATACAAACTCCCTCCCCCATAATTTCTTTTTCCAAGTTAAAATGCAATTTACCAGCCTTTCAGAGACGTGAATTATAGCATATCATGTAAGTGGGGAAAAGGTAAAAATGCCAATGAAGAGATAAAAATATTGAGATAAGTTAAATTTTTTGGGGGATGTCTCTGAACTTATACTTAAATATATTTAAGGTTAAGCCTACACCCAGTTTATCTAAGTTTATAGCTAGGTATACAATAGAATGAGATATTTGACGTTGCACAGATACAAGATGACAGTGATAATCATTCCCTTGTAGACATTTCACATGAAATTTATAAAATGCCGGTGGATATACAATAATCTATGGATATAAAAATATCTCTTTCTCAATATTGAGTGTAATTTAGTTTTTCAAATGTAGCATTAGAACTATTTTCAAATGAGTCAATGAAAATTTCAGATTATCCCATTAGCTGATCTCAAACAAAAAGTTCTCTAGGGGGTCAGGTGATGGCATACCCAGTTAACCACACAGTATTACTCACAACCCCCCCCCCCACAAGGACATGTGTTTGAGGCCCCCACTCCCCATCCACAGTGGGGACACTTCAGGAGCAGTGAACCAGGTCTTCAGGTGTCTGTCTTTCTCTCTTCCTTTCTACCTCCCCTTTCAATTTCTCTCTGTCCTATCAAAAAAAAAGAAAGTGCCAGTAGCTGTGGTGGATTCATAGTGCTGGTACTGAGTCTCAGAGATAACCCTACTGGCAAAAAAAAAATGTGGGGGGGGGATGTGGAGTGGTGGCACACATGCTCCTAGTCCCTATCTGCAGGGGGAAAGCTTCAGGAGTGGTGAAACAGGTCTTCGGGTCTCTCTGTCTCTCTCCCTTGTTGTATCTCCCTTCCTCTCAATTTTCAACTATCTCTGTCAAATAAATAAATATAGTAAGTAAATATAAATAAATATAATTGAAAACCTTCTTTAAAAAAATGTTCTCTAGCAAAGCACATCAAGGGATTGCTAATGAAGGCAGCTAGGAGTACCAAGCTCTTTGTGAGGTTCTCAGACAGCTTTAGACATGCTTGGCATTGGTATTTGAAGTGGTATGGTGGAAAATAAATCTGAGAAGAAGGGTGCCAGAACAGCTGAAGGAAATTCTGGTCTGGGAACTTTCAAAACAGGCGAGGCTGCATAGCAGACTCTTGATACACCTTCAGGACATCCTGTACTGCCTCTTCGAGCTATCACTTCATGAAAGAGAGCTATGATGTCTTCTACTTTAGATTTTATGTTGTTTTTGTACCCAGAGATTATCTCCACCAGCAGTTTACATGTCTGCCGTACACTATCTACAGGCAGAGATTAGCACTGGGTTAGCCTGTATTTGTGCAGCATCAAAGAGATTTTTTTTTTTCCAACAGTGGTTAAAATTCCAAGACTTTGATGAAGTATAAACACAGGACAGCTTGATGGGGGAACAAAGCCTGTGTTTGATATACTGGTCCAATATTTGTTCGTTGAAAATTGTTTTCCCTTCTGAAGAGTTGCCCTGAAAATTGATCACTTTCTATAAAGTTGATTTTGAGGAGAACCATTATGATATAAAGTAGATTAACCTACTTAGCAGAACAATTTAAAGTTGATGGACATTTGACTTTCTCCATAAAACATACTTTTTAGGAAAATCCAAATTTTTGTGTTCTCTGGAAATGGATGACGTTTGCTTTTCAACTTGAATGAAATGAGTTTGGGCCATACTTGGCTCATTTGACCTCTTTTCCAGTGACTCCTTGAACAGATTACTTAACCATCTGAGCCTCTATTATTCTCTTAATGTGATTTTTTAAGGGCTAAATTACACTAAATGGAATCATTTGTGGAAATACTGATTTTTTTCTGGACACACAGTTAACACATGATAAAAGTTATTTTGAACCTGAGTCTAATCTCTTTGGCTCCTTCCTCTTTACAAGCAAGCATCATCTACAGGGCAAGTGGAAATCTTTTTCTCAATCACTTTTGGAATTTTAGGCCTATTAGATGGTCTTATTTATGACTAATTATCATTTTTTTTATGGAGTATACTTTCCCCTCTAGCCCCTTGAAAAAGTAAAAAGGGTAGAAATGAGATAATATTCAATATATACTAAATATTGAGGGTTAGGAAGGTACTCTTTTATTATTACCTTACTCATATCATCTGCAAGTGCCTGGGTATGGATCATGGTGAGTTTCTCCACAAACAACCAGCGACATAGCTGGCACTTACTTACTTTGCAATGCCAGTGCCTCACACATCTGTTATTTCATGCTCCTAAGTTGAGTTTTTCTGTATTAAAAAATATTTATGGGCTAGGGAGATAGCATAATGGTATGCAAAGAGACTCTCTTGCCTAAAGTTGCAAAGTCCCGGCTTCAGTCCCTTACACCACCATCAGCCAGAATTGAACAGAATTGAACAGTGCTCTAATGAGGGGAAAAATAAAAAAAATCTATATCCAGATATATATATATACACATATATACATACATATATATATATGTATGTATATATGTGTATATATATATATATATATATATATATATATATATATGAAGAAAGAGGAGGAGGAGGATGAAGAGAGAACCACTATGAGTATTAGAGCTTCTGCTAGTGCCAACACTCACATGTTATTGTGTTATTGGGACTCAAACTTAGGTTGACATAAAGCAAGACAGGCAATGCTGCTGGGTGAACTATCATCCAGCCCATCCCTGTGTGTTGTTGTATAGGCTTCATCTTCCTTACAGAGGGATTTCTTTTTTATTTATTCTTCTTTTTTTGCTTTAGTGTTTTTTTAATTTTATTTAATTTTTTTTTTATTTATAAAAAGCAAACATTGACTAACCCATAGGATAAGAGGGGTACAACTTCACACAGTTCCCACCACCAGAACTCTGTATCCCGTCCCCTCCTCTGATAGCTTTCCTATTCTTTAACCTTCTGGGAGTATGGACCCAAGGTCATTGTGGGATGCAGAAGGTTGAAGGTCTAGCTTCTGTAATTGCTTCCCCGCTGAACTGGGCGTTGATAGGTCAATCCATACTCCCAGCCTGCCTCTCTCTTTCCCTAGTGGGAAGGGCTCTGGGGAAGCAGAGCTCCAGGACACATTGGTGGGGTTGTCTGTCCAGGGAAGTCTGGTTGGCATCCTGCTAGCATCTGGAAACTGGTGGTTTAAAAGAGAGCTAACATACAAAGCCAAACAAATTGTTGAACAATTATGGACCTAAAGGCTGGAATAGTGCAGATGAAGAGTTGAGGGGGGGGGGTCCTCCATTTTGTAAATAGCTAGTAGGTATATTTTAGTTATATTCCAAAGGGCCTGTGGCTATACTAATGTTTCTTTTCTTTTTGCCTGAGCCTGAAATCTGATATGCAGGTGGATCCTAATTATTGTCTGGGGAGAAGATATTATGGCTAGAAGAAGGACCAGAAAGCTGTATCAGGGAAGAGAGTAGCTCCCAAATATGGGAAAGGGGTATAAATATTGTTGACTGTGAACCCCATCGATTTGATGTGATCTGGGGCCCATATTCAGCTTAGGATCCTATGTGACCTCTGCATCCCTGTAGATCTGAGCTCACATTACAGAGGGATTTCTATGAGCTTAAGACTGGTGTTTTATTTCATCCACTTGTAGGCCATCCCCAGTATTTATCTCATGCTGATATTTGAACCCATCTTCTCCTTCAGTGTTTCCAGAGTGATCAGTGTGTTTGGAAAGAGGAATTTTGTGTATGTAGTCTCATTCTTTCCCTCACTCTGCTGTGACCGTCTATTCTACTCCAGACCCCCTGTCTGACAAGGCTATCACTTTCTGCACTGCTTGTAACTTGCAGATTACATGGTTCCTTTTTTCTTTTTGGGAATACAGTATTATGAAGCCCATGATTACTGAACACCTATGTTCCACTGTCCAGTGCACTAGTGATAAAACTGCTATTTTGTCTTCCTTCTGCCTCAGTCCAATTTCTCTTAGTCATTTCTGAAGTTGGTGGTGGTGGAGGGTGAGGGAAGTGATTTCTCTTCAATTGTCTTTGCATCTCACTTGGTGCCCAGCCTTCATACTTTTGTATTCTAGTTCCTAAGTACATAGAATTTCTGTTTTAGGAGGTTCAACTTGTCGATTCAAGTCATGGGAGCACTAGTTTACTCCAAGACAAAATATCTTCAGACACTTCTCAAACCACAATCCTTGAACTGCCTGAATGATTTAGGGCTTGGTGCAAAAGCACCAGGGAAGGAACCTATTTAATCTTTTGTAGAATCTTCCATCTCAAAAAATGTAGTCATTTGGGGGAACTTCTCCCCAATGATCCTAAGAGTTTTAAACAAGCAAGAGTCCTATTAGGAACAAACAACATAGCACACTTGCTGTTCTACCTTTTTCTTAGTTTTAAACTTCAGTCACAAACACCTTTCTTCTGACAAAGCTGAAGGTATGTGTATTACCTTAGATGTGGCAATCAGAGTGAGAGCTGACCGATAATATAACACCTAAGTTCCAGTGGAGCCTGCATTTAACTGTAGATCATGGATGCTTTGTCACTTCTTTTCTCTGTTATTCTAAACATTATTGTGCATTTTTAACTATTTTAAGAGAGATGTCCGCATATGTAGAGACAGAGTGTTAGCAACTTGACTTTATCTATTTACAGTTTCTTAGCCAAATGAATTTCCATGAAAATAATCCTATTAAAATGATAATATTCAGTTCACTAAGAAGTAGTTGGTGATGGGGTGGCCTGGTAGTGACTATAGGGTCATCATTCTTAGCCATGACTATGGAATGCGAGCTCAGGCTTACAGGGATGCAAAGGTTACATAGTCTCCTGTGCTGATGACTATGTGCCACAGATCAAATCTATGGGTTTTACAGCCAATAAGATTTATATACTTTTCCCATACTTGGGAGCCACTCTCTTCTCTGATCCAGCTTCCTGGTCCTTTTTCCAACCATGACACCATCCCCTCAGACAATAACTTAAGCCACCTGCATATTAGATGTCAGGCACAGGCAAAAAAGGGTCACAGGCCCCTTGGAATATACCTAAAATAGACCTACTAGCTTTTTCCAAAACGGAGACCCCCAAATCTTCATCCGCAATACTCCAGCCCTTAGGTTCATGAGTAGTCAACAATTTGTTCTGATTTATATCTTTAAAGTTTTTAAAAAATTATATTTATTTATTTATTGGAGAGAAACAGCCAGAAATTGAGAGGGAATGGGGTGGGGGGGGAGAGGGGGAGACCTGCAACACTGCTTCACCACTCGCAAAGCTTTCCCCTGGCAGGTGGAGACAAAGGGCTCGAACTGAGCACTTGGGTATTGTAATGTGTGTGCTCAATCAAGTATGCCACCTCCTGGCCCTTCTGCTTTTTTAAAAAAATTTTTTTATTTAAGAAAGGATTAATTAACAAAACCATAGGGTAGGAGGGGTACAACTCCACACAATTCCCACCACCCAATCTCCATATCCCACCCCCTCCCCTGATAGCTTTCCCATTCTCTATCCCTCTGGGAGCATGGACCCAGAGTCATTGAGGGTTGCAGAAGGTAGAAGGTCTGGGTTCTGTAATTGCTTCCCCGCTGAACATGGGTGTTGACTGGTTGGTCCATACTCCCAGTCTGCCTCTCTCTTTCCCTAGTAGGGTGTGTCTCTGGGGAAGCTGAGCTCCAGGACACATTGGTGGGGTCTTCAATCCAGGGAAGCCTGGCTAGCATCCTGATGGCATCTGGAACCTGGTGATTGAAAAGAGAGTTAACATACAAAGCCAAACAAATTGTTGAGCAATCATGGACCCAAAGCTTGGAATAGTGGAGAGGAAGTGTTAGGGAGGTACTCACTGCAAACTCTAGTGTACTTCTGCTTTCAGGTATATATTTTGCAGTAGTTTATGGATACGTGTGAACATATGCTCTCTCTCACAGAAACTGGTGTATATCTTGGTTTTGGGACTTTGTCAGAAAGTGAACCACCTGAGATGAAATTAGAGTGTACTATAAAAGGAAAGGTCTCACCCGAGTAATGAAGCTGAAGGGCTGTCATTCCACACGTGAAGTCTCTGGACACAGTCTGAGGTGAAGCATGTTGAGGTGGCAATCGTTGCGTTGGTTAGGTTGTGATGCCCTTCTGCTTTATATCTTAACTCTTTTTCAGCCACCAGGTTCCAGATACTACCATGATGCCAACTGGACTTCCTAGGGCAGACGACCCCACCAATGTGTCCTGGAGCCTCACCTCCCCAGATCCCTGCCCCACTAGGGAAAAAGAGAAACAGGCTGGGAGTATGGATTGACTGTCATTGCCTATGTTCAGCAGGGAAGCAATTACAGAAGCTAGACCTTCCACCTTTACACCCCATAATAACCCTGGGTCCATGCTCCCAGAGGGTTAAAGAATAGGAAAGCTATCAGGGGAAGGAATGGGATATAGAGTTCTGGTGGTGGGAATTGTGTGGAATTGTACCCCTCTTATCCTATGGCCTTGTCAGTGTTTCCATTTTATAAATAACAATTAAAGAGAGAGAGAGAAAGAGAGAGAGAGAGAGAGAGAGAGAGAGAGAGAGAGAGAGAGAGGGATATGGTGAGAAAGCCCTTAGTTAAGTCCAGGTGCTTGGAAGCAGCCCAAACCTCAAATTTTGAGATCCAGAAAGAATCACAAACCTAAAATTGCTGCCTCTTTTTACCTTTGGCTGACTTCCTTTAATTCGTGAAGTTGGTCTCTTATGAGTCTGAGAACTTGTTTTTTTTTTTTTTTAAGTTGTGATGTGTTAGTACACACGAGTCAGAGTGCAAGAGTGCAAGATATGTGAAGAACAGTGAAAAAGAGAGTGACTGAAAACTGTTCAGAAAGTAGCTTCTTATCCCTGAGTTTCTCAATGTCATGAAATATAGCTAAAGCAGTTACTATAAGTTAACCCTACTGTGACCCTTGGCTAAATACAAAGAAATTAAGTTTTGGATAAAATTAAAAAATAGAAGAGATAAAAATCTTATCCTAAAGCATGCCCACATTTTTCAATAGATTTTAAAATATTAACTGCAAGTATTCTTTAAAATTACTTTTATATTTTACATGGATATATTCTGGGGAAAAATAACTGGACAGCAAAAAAGCAGAGTTATATTCTCATTCATGGATATAGTTATAATATCAGGAATCTGACATTTAATTTACCTTCTCTCTCTCTCTCTCTCTCTCTCTCTCTCTTTCTTTCTCTCCTAATATACTGTTTTGGTAGGGAAAGTGAAAAGCTCATGGAAATTGAAATCAAAATGTATTTAGTAATGGAGATGGGGACAAAAGACAAACTGGCTGATAAACAGGGCTTTAAGGTAATTTCCTGATTTAGTGTCTTAAATCAAGTTAAGCATATATCAGCAAACAGATGGTTTTTACTACGTCTGTAATTGGAAGGGGAAAATATTAATGAAGACCTTACTATGAGCCAGTTATTCTGCTTAGCACTATGGGGGACATAAAACTGTTAAAAATGTGGCTGAGTAAGTAGTATTTCACTGTATATAAAGACCACAACTGCCACATTTCCTCATCTGTCTTTGGGTTGCTTCCAAATCCGGGAAGCAGCTATTATAAATCGTGCTGCAGTGAACACAGGTATGCATAGATCTCTTTGGGTATGTGTTTTTTTGTATTCTTTGGGGTGATAGCTAGGAGAGGACTTTCTGCATCCTATGGAAGGTCTATTTTTAGTATTTTAAGGGAATTCCAGAATGTTCCCCTATAGGGATTGAGTCAATTCAAGTTGCCATTAATACTCTAGAAGAGTTTTGTACATCAACATGTCCCTCAATAAATAAAATGCAGCCTGAGATACTAAAGGTTCTAGATTCAGTCCTCAGTACTACCAGAAGCCAGAGTTTATCCATGCTATGGTAAAATAAATAGAATGTAAGAATATTGTGCCCAATGTTATATAATGAAGAGATCAGAAATTATTCACTGTATGCATGGAAATTTCATATATTATGAACATGGCATACTCTATGTTTGAAGAAGTAAAGAACTAAATGGTATTGGAAAAAATTAGTTTTCCATATAAAATAAATGTGATGTTTTCTAATATATAAAAGTTATTTTAGGTGAAATATGTCTGTGAAAATAAAATATATAAAAATTAAAAGTACTAAAATATAAAAAAAGAAGAAGATTATAGTCTAGAACAGATAGTTGTATGTGGGTTATTAAATGGTGATAAGCTTATGAGTTGCATCCTGTTATAGTATAGAAGTACAAGAATTACTTCAAAATGTCACCATCATAATCGACAAATAAATGGTAAAAAATAGCAAGCACTTAATTTAACATGTGAGAAAGAAAGATTACCACTCACTTCTGGAATGAGTTAATACAAATCTAATAAAAGTGAGCATTCAGTACTTACTACATGCTTCACTCTAAACACTATATATACAAATTCATTTTATCCATACAGCTCTCTGAGGTGGAAGTAATTATCATTTTATTTTCACATAAGGAAATTGAGGCCACACAGTTTGAGTTATTTACCTAATATAGTGGAGTAGACAGAAATTGAGCTCTGTTGTCTAGTTCTAGTTAGTTCCACAGTCACTGCTCAAGACTGTAGAGGCATTTAGATTTCTGATTTGTCAAATTTGTGTAACCATGATATATACATGAAGTTTGATTTTAAAATAACTATGACAATGAGATGCAAAGAACAAAAAAAATTCATCCAGTTAATTTTGAATTTGCATTTTTTAAAAATATGTATATATATTTTTTACCTCCAGGGTTATGGCGGGGGCCCGGTGCCTGCATCATGAATCCACTGCTCCTGGAAGCTATTTTTTTCCTTTTTGTTGCCCTGGTTGTTTTATCATTGTGTGGCTATTATTGTTGTCGTTATTGATGTCGTTGTTGTTGGATAGGACAGAGAGAAATGGAGAGGGGAGGGGAAGACAGAAAGGGGGAGAAAGAGAGAGACACCTGCAGACCTACTTTACCTTTTGTGAAGCAACCCCCCCCCTGCAGGTGGGTGGGAAGCCAGGGCTCGAACAGGGATCCTTATGCCAAGTATATGTATATTTTTATGACGCAGAGAAAGAGGGAGGGAGTGGGGGTAAGAACATGGCTTAAGCTTATATGGTAAAAGAGATGGAACCTCAGACCTTGCGCATGCAAATCATACATTCTACTTGATAAACCACCTCTCCAGATACCAAATACATGTTTTTTTTAAAAAATTTTTTATTAACATAAAGTATAGGGAACCAGAGCATTACTCTGACATATGGTTTGCCTGACATTGAAGTCAAGAAGTTATGCCTCCAAGTTCATTGTCCTACTCACTGAACCATCGCCCAGGCCCGCAAATACACATTTGTTTAAAATCAATGGCCTGCTGGGGTCATGTGGCCACTTATGGGTAGTGTCCTGTCCATTTTCTCTTCACTAGTAATTGGCAAAGTTGCTAGATAAATATGCTTAGGTACTCTCTTGGTTTGGATGGTGAGAATTTAGGAATGTAAAAAGGCAATCCCTAAATTAACTTTTTAAAAATTAATTAATTTATTAATTGTTGGATAGAGACAGAAAGAAATTGAGAAGGGAGGGCAAGATAGAGAGGGAGAGACAGAAAGATACCTGTAGCTCTACTTCACCACTCATAAAGCTTTCCCCTTGCAGGTGGGGCCTGGGTTTTAACCTGGGTCCTTGTACACTGTAGTGTGTACACTTAACCAGATGTGCCACTGCCTGGCCCCTTAAATCAATTTTGGATAAGAGAAAAAAGCATTATGTTTTTCCTGGAATGGAGAAGAGAAGAAAATGAGAAAAAGTTCAGTAATAATCAAGAGTATATTTCAAAAAGATAATCGATTGAGTTATTAAATATTGTAAAGACTAGGTAAGGAACTAAGAAAGGATTCCCAATTATCAGAAAGATTTTAAGAAAAAAGGTGTCTGAAATCAAAAGCCCAGAACTGAGCTCACATTTATACAACTGCCTATTATATAACAAAGGGGACAAAACCATTTAATGAAGTAAAGGCTTCTTGATTAGATGGTGCTGGGAAAATTGGACAGCCACATATAGAAAAGTGGAAGCTACCAAACACCGTACACCAAGGTCAAGTCAAAATGGATTAGAGATCTAGATATTAGACCAGAAACTCTAAAATTTATGGGAGAAAATGGTGAAACTTTGTAGGACCTTCACATCAAAGATGTACTTGGAGACTCAACCCCCTGGGCTTGGGAAATAAAAACAAGAGTAAATAAATGGGATTATGTGAAGCTAAGAAGCTTCTATACATCAAAAGCAAACTACACAAGAATAACCAGGCAGCCAGTAAATGGAAGAAGGTATTTGTACATTACACATCAAACAACTGATACCAAACATCTATACAGAATTGGTACAGATCAACGAAAGAGGCAAAAATAACCCAATAAAAAAGTGGGCTTCCCAGTTCGAGCCCCCGGCTCCCCACTGGCAGGGGAGTCGCTTCACAGGTGGTGAAGCAGGACTGCAGGTGTCTGTCTTTCTCTCCCCTCTGTGTCTTCCCTTCCTCTCTCCATCTCTCTGTGTCCTATTCAACAATGAACGACATCAACAGTAATAACCACAATGAGGCTACAACAACAAGGGCAACAAAAGGGGGAAAAATGGCCTCCAGGAGCAGTGGATTCATGGGCACTGAGCCCCAGCAATAACCCTGGAGGCAACAACAACAACAAAAAAAGTGGGCCAAAGAACTAAACGGAGTTTTCTAAGGAAGACATACACATGGCCCATAGATACATGAAGAAATGTTCCATTTCACTTATCACTAGAGAAATTAAAATGTAAATTAAAACTACACTGAGATACCATTTCATACCTGAGAGTATGGCTTGCATCAAGAAACCAGGAAACGACAGGTTTTTGGAGAGGTTGTGGAGAAAAAGAGAACTCTGCTTCACTGCTAGTGGGAATGCGAACTGGTACAGCCCCTTTGGAGGACTGTGTGGACAGTTTTTAAACAAATAGAAATGAAATTACCTTATGATCCAGCAATACCACTCTTGGGCATTTATCCATTGGACACTCAAGCACTAAGTAGAGGTACATATGCACCCCTATGTTTATAGCTACATTATTCTCGATAGTCAGTGGAAGCAGCCTAGATGCCCATCATCAGGTGACTGGCTAAAGAAGTTAGGGGCCAAATATTCCATGGAATACTACTCTGCAATCAAAAAGGATGATATTGTGTCCTTTGGGACAAAATAGCACTGAAGGTGATTATGGTGGTTAGCAAAATAAAGAGATGAAAGACAACTAATAGATGGTTTCACTCAGATGTAGAATCTCGAGATCTGATTTACATTAACTTGCCAAAAAACAAAACAAAACAAAACCCAAACCACCAAACAAACAAAAAAAAAATCAGAAGCAAGCAAACTGTTTCTAAGACTTGTGAGAACTATGGTGGTTATTTTTGGGAGGGTGGAGATTCAGAACTTTGATGGTGGGTTTGGTGTAGAATTGTACATTGTAATCTTTTATAACAAACTAATAGTAAAAAATTAAGAAAAGAAAAAAGGTGTCTGATGATTCAATCTGGGCTATTCTATACTCTTAATTAAAAATATTTAATAATTTTTTTCATTAATGATACACATGAGAGTGGATTTTCAGAAGGTAATATTTAAAAGGTAATTTTAATTTAATTTTGTTTTAACCAGAGAAATGCTCAGCTCTGGATTATGGTGGTGCTAGAGGTTGAACCTGCAATCTCATAGCTTCAGACATGAAAGTCTTGTTAAAAAGCCATTGTGTGAGGGCTGGGTGGTGGCACACACAGTACTAAGTGCAAGGACCCAGTCAAGGATCCTGGTTTGAGCCCCTGGTGGTGGAGCAGGTCTACAGGTGTCTATCTATCTGCCCCTGCTCTCTCATTTTCTCTCTGTTCTATCCAATAAAAATGGAAAAAACGGCCTCTACAAACAGTGGATTCATAGTGCTGGCACAGAGCCCCAGAAATAACCCTAGGCAATAGTTTGTACATGCATAACATTTCCCAGTCCTAGTTTTCCACATAACAATACAACCCCCACCAGGTCCTCTTCTGACATCATGTTCCAACCTGAACTCTCCCACCCCCCAGAGTCTTTTACTTTGGTGTAATACACCAACTCCATTCCAAATTCTGCTTAATGTTTTTTCCCACCCTGATCTTGTTTTTCAGCATTTTCCTATGAGTGAGATCATCCCATATTCATCCTTCTCTTTCTGATTTATCTTACTTAACACGATTTCTTAAAACTCCATCCAAGATGGAGTGAAAAAGGTGAAATTGCCATTTTTTTAAAAAGAGACTCTCATGCCTGAGGCTCTTAAGTCCCTGGTTTGTTATTTTTTAATTAACTTTATTTATTTTATAGACAGCCAGAAATTGAGAGGGAAGGGAGAGAAAAAGAGGGAGAAAGACACCTGTAGCCCTGTTTCACCATTCGTGAAGCTTTCCCCCTGCAGATGGGGACCAGGAGCTTGAACCTAGGTTCTTGCGCATTCTAATATATACACTTAACCAGGTGTGCCATGACCTGGCCCCAATGGAATAACCATTTTTAATAGCTGAGCAGTATTTTACTGTGTACGTAGACCACAAGTTGCTCAGCTACTCATCTGTTGTTGGACACCTGGGTTGCTTCCAGGTTTTGGTTATTACAAATTGTGCTGTTATACACAAATCTTTTTGGATAGGTATGTTTGGTTCCTTAGGATATATCCCCAGGAGAGGAATTGCAGGGTCATAGGGTAGGTCCATTTCTAGCCTTCTGAGAGTTCTTCAGACTGCGTTCCACAGGGGTTGGACCAATTGACATTCCCACCAGCAGTGCAGAAGTGTTCCTTTGTCCCCAAAGCTTCTCCACCATTTGTTACTGCTACCTTTTCTGATGTATGACATTCTCACAGGAGTGCAGATAGTGCCCCGCCAGATATTCGTCGGGATGCGGCATCATCTAAGTTCATTTCCCACGTCTACGCTCAACCATACCTGCCAATATACGTGGATATCTTCGCCCACCCTGTCCAACGCTTGACGTCTCGTCGCCCAATCTGGTCCCCTACGCCTACACTGAACTTCTCTGTTTCAGACTCTTGGAAACAGAGTTGGCAGTCAGCTGAGGTAAAGAACAAACACCTCATCACAGACCCCTGCAAGCGTCAACCCGGCTTTGACCTAGCACGTTATGATTGGGCCCTCCTCAATCGCTATCGAACAGGCCATGGCCAGTGCGCCACTATGTTCCATTGCTGGGGAGCCAGAGACGACCCGAACTGCCCCTGCGGCTACAGACAGACTATGACCAACATAGTCAACGACTGCCACCTCTCCAGATTCAAAGGAGGTCTCGAAACTTTACATCAGGCTCAACCTGACGCTGTTGACTGGCTATGGAAGAAGGGCAAATGCTAGAAGAACAGGAGTGCAGTGGTATCTCGTTGTCTTTATTTGCATTTCTCTGACATTTCAGTGACTTGGAGCATTTTTTTCATATATTTCTTGGCCTTTCAGAACTCTTCTGTGGTGAATATCCTGTCTTGTCCTCTCCCTATTTTTGGATGGGGTCATTTGTTTTCTTGTTGTTGAGTTAAAAGGTAATTTTTGGAAGGCAGTAAAAAGTTGTAATTTGACTATTCAGTGGACACCAGGAAACACTGAGTTAGCACATGCAGAAGTAGAAGAAGACGCAGAAGGGGGTCATGGGAATGCTTAAGGTTTCCACAAGCGGTGGGAATTGAGAGTTCAAGTTCATTCACATCTAATAGGTCATGAATCTCACAAGCAACTTAAACTGACTTATTTGGCACACTTATAAGAGATTATCAGTTTCCACTGGTTAAAGATTTTCTTTTTACTTACAATTTCCAGACCAACAGTTTTCCTACTTTGTTTGATAGTTTAATTTTCTTCACAAACTACCTTCAAGTTGAACTTAGAGTCATTTTTAAGTGAATCTTGCAGAGGTTGAACAGTTTGCCTCAATTTCTCTTTTTTTTGAAGTTTTTATTTATTTATTTATTGGGGAATTAATGTTTTATATTCAACAGTAAATATAATAGTTTGTACATGCATAACATTCCCCAGTTTCCCATATAACAGTACAACCCCCACTAGGTCCTCTGTCATCCTTCTTGGACCTGTATTCTCCCCACCCCAGAGTCTTTTACTTTGGTGCTTCAATTTCTTTTATAAAAAAATTAATTATTATTATTTTTTAATTCTCCGAAAATAAGGGAGTGCTAAGCAGTATCATCTTATTTTTCTGCATGTTGAGTGCAGTTGTGAACAGAGGAGAAAAGCTGATAGGGGGGTTGAGGAGCTTAGATTCAAGTTCTGACTTTAGTTTTTGCATCTATACAATAGGGTTTGGACATCTGTTCTGGCAAGGCTTAAACAAAATAATTGGGGTCAGCACTTTGAAAACTATAAAGGCCTACAGAAAAGTATTGTTTTAAAAAGAAAAAAATGAAACTGTTTCAGTTAAAACACTATTTTGGATTGAACAAAGTAGTCCCCCCCCCCAACACACATTTTGTCATTGGAAAATGGGTATGATGGCAATTTTAGTTCCTTGCTTAGGGAATTGATCTGGAATAGAATCCTTTAGCCCTCTTTTTTTTTTTTTTATTTTTATTTTATTTTTTTTATTTAAATTTTTAATTTAAGAAAGGATTAGTGAACAAAAGCATAAGGTAGGAGGGGTACAACTCCACACAATTCCCACCACCCAATCCCCATAACCCACCCTCTCCCATGATAGCCTTCCCATTCTCTAGCCCTCTGGGAGCATGGACCCAGGGTCGTTGAGGGTTGCAGAAGGTAGAGGGTCTGGCTTCTGTAATTGCTTCCCCGCTGAACATGGGCGTTGACTGGTCGGTCCATACTCCCAGTCTGCCTCTCTCTTTCCCTAGTAAGGTGTGTCTCTGGGGAAGCTGAGCTCCAGGACACATTGGTGGGGTCTTCAATCCAGGGAAGCCTAGCCAGCATCCTGGTGGCATCTGGAACCTGGTGATTGAAAAGAGAGTTAACATACAAAGCCAAACAATTTGTTGAGCAAACATGGATCCCAAGATTGGAATAGTGGAGAGGAAGTGTTGGGGAGGTACTCACTGCAAACTCTAGTGTAATCCTGCTTTCAGGTATATATTTTGCAGTAGTTTATGGATACGTGTGCGCATACGCTCTCTCTCACAGAAACTGGTGTATGTCTAGGTTATGGGACTTTGTTAGAAAGTGAACTACCTGAGATGAAATTAGAGTGTACTATAAAAGGAAAGGTCTCACCCGAGTAATGAAGCTGAAGGGTTGTCATTCCACACGTGAAGTCTCTGGATACACTCTGAGGTGAAGCATGTTGAGATGGCAATCGTTGCTTTGGTTAGGTTGTGATCGGCGGATGCAATATTATTTGGTATGGATTGGGAGAAGCATACGGGAAAGTGAGCCCTATCCATGGGTGCCAGGACTGGGGGAAGTAGGGGCTCTATAGTGAAGATGTGAGGTTCCTGCTGTCTTAGGGTTCAAAAAGACAATCAATAGTTAATATTATCATCACATTGTTAATTGGGTTAACTTTGAAAAGTCCCTTTGTTATGGTTTGCTGTACAGTACCCAGTATCTTGTATATAGCTGTGCTATTGGAAGCCTCCAATCTACTTGGTCTAGGCTTTTGAGAGAGTCCGCATATCAAATACGTAGCCTATCTATTAAAAAGATTCAGTTTGTCTCCTGAGAACCTTTGAGACATACAATTGATTTCCCCCTCTCATATTAATTAACTACTGATTTATATGTCTACATTTTGCTAGGAGTGTACATAAACACCATTCCCATCACCAAAGGACCGTGACCCATCCCTCCCGCCCATTCCCACCCCCCACTGGCCCAGAAAGCTACATGTCTACCCCTCACCACTGGGTTTTTTCTTTGGTGCCCTACTTACAATTTGATCAGGTCCTGCTTTTAGTTTCCCTTTCAGATCTTCTAAGTCAGCTTCTGTTGATGAGTGGGATCATCCCATACTCATCTTTAACTTTCTGACTCAGTTCACTTAACATAATTCCTTCTAGCTCTGTCCAAGATGGGTCAGAGAAGGTGGGTTCATTGTTCTTGATAGCTGCATAGTATTCCATTGTGTATATATACCACAGCTTTCTCAGCCATTCATCTGTTGTTGGGCACCTGGGTTGCTTCCAGGTTTTAGCTATTATGAATTGTGCTGCTATGAACATAGGAGTACACACCTCTTTTTGGTTGGGTGTTATGGAGTCCTTGGGGTATAACCCCAGGAGAGGAATTATTGGGTCATATGGAAGGTCCATGTCTAGCCTTCTGAGGGTTTTCCAGACTGCTCTCCACAGAGGCTGTACCAATTTACATTCCCACCAGCAATGTAAAAGGGTTCCTCTGTCCCCACATCCTCTCCAGCATTTGTTGCTGCTGTCCTTTTTGATGTATGCCATTCTTACAGGAGTGAGGTGGTATCTTAGTGTTGTCTTAATTTGCATTTCTCTGACAATCAGTGACCTAGAGCAGTTTTTCATATGTTTGTTAGCCTTTTGGATCTCCTCTGTGGTGAGTGTTTTGTTCATTTCCTCTGCCCATTTTTGGATGGGGTCATTTGCTTTTTTGCGGCTAAGTTTGCTGAGCTCTTTATATATTTTGGTGATTAGTTTCTTGTCTGATGTCTGGCATGTGAAGATCTTCTCCCATTCTGTGAGGGGTCTCTCTGTTTGTTTAATTGTTTCTTTGGATGTGCAGAAGCTTTTCAATTTGATGTAGTCCCATTGGTTTGTTTCTACTTTGGTCTTCCTTGCAATTGGGTTTGATTCATCAAAGATATCCTTGAGGTGTAGATGGGAAAGTGTTTTACCAATGTTTTCCTCTAAGTATTTGATTGTTTCTGGTCTGACATCTAGGTCTTTGATCCATTTGGAGTTGATTTTTGTTTCTGGTGAGATAAAGTGGTTCAATTTCATTCTTCTGCATGTTTCAACCCAGTTTTCCCAGCACCATTTATTGAAGAGAGCCTCCTTCTTCCATTTAATCCTTTGGGCCCCCTTATCAAAGATTAGATGCCCATAGGTGTTGGGATTTACTTCTGGGCTTTCAATTCTGTTCCACTGGTCTGTGTGCCTATTTTTGTTCCAGTACCATGCTGTTTTGATGATGATGGCTTTATAATATAGTTTAAGGTCTGGGAGTGTGATGCCTCCATTTCTGTTTCTTTTCCTCAAGATGGTTTTGGCAATTCTAGGTGTTTTCAGGTTCCAGATAAATGATTGTAGTGTTTGTTCTATTCTCTTAAAGAAGCTTGGTGGAACTTTGATGGGTATTGCATTAAATTTGTATATGGCTCTGGGGAGAATGTTCATTTTGATGATATTTATTCTTCCAATCCATGAGCATGGGATATCTTTCCATTTCTTGGTATCAGTTTCTATCTCCTTGAGTAGCGACTCATAGTTTTCAGCATACAAGTCTTTCACTTCTTTGGCTCCTTTAGCCCTCTTTACCACAGATACAGAAGTTGAATTTTTACTGAGAGGACCAAAAAAAAAAATAGGGATGCAAAGCAGAGTGATTGATGTGAAGTTCTGAGAAAATCTGTGCCTGCACCTCGAATCCACTGCTGCTGGAGGCTATTTTTTTCCCCAATATTTGTTACCCTTGTTGTTTTTATTGCTATTGTTGTTGTTGACTAGGACAGAGAAATGGAGAGAGGAGGAGAAGACAGAGAGGGGAAGAGAAAGATAGACACCTGCAGACCTGCTTCACTGCTTGTGAAGTGACGCCACCTGCAGGTGGTGAGCCGGGGTCTGTATAGTGGTCCATGCACTTCACACCAGGTGTGCTTAACCCGCTGTGTTACCACCTGACTCCTAGAAGTAGCAAATATTAACTGTCCTCTCTGTTAAAATAAACAGCTTCCAGTAGCTCTTGGCTTTTTTTCTCTATATGTTAAAGTGCAGGCAAGATGTGATTTTATTTAAATATATATCAATATATTTACTTGGGAGAAAATATGCTGTTGGAGTTAAAAGAATTTTTTGTAGTTAAAAATTTTATCTGTTGGAAATAGCAAAATGTTTTATTTTGGAAATAGTATGTTAGTAACCTTTGTTAGTCATGGAAGTATTAGTTCATTTGAATAATTAATCTGATTCATGTATCTGCCCTTTGAAGTGCACAGAATTAAAAAATAAATAATCTTCTTTTCACCTTTAGGAAGGAATCTTCTGATATCTTCAGCTGCCTTGTGGAGTCTACTTCAGTATGCTGTAAGTAGAATGATTTCCCACTTTCTGAAAAAGAATATCTTGCTCTGTATTTGCTACCTACAAACATTCTCATGCTCACTTTTGTTTGATATGATGGGTAAATGTTCCATATTTTTAAAGTCAATAAATAACCATCTCTCAATTTTTCTTGGCAACAAAAAGAATTTGTGGTGATGCAGGCTTTGACATGAATTAATTTATTCTTTCTTCATTGGCAATTTCTTATTGGAGGCACAGTTCAAGAGGTGCTTCCACAGCACTTTTAAAGCCTTTTAACATAACAAAAATAGATTTCACAATGCCGTGAATAAATAGTTGATAGTTTGGGGGGTATAAACTGTCCTTGTCACTATGCAAGATATGAAGAAACACTTAACAAGTAAATTTGCAATTGAGGAATAAGAAGGTTGAAGGGAGAGGGCAGAATCTGGTAGGACACAATTGTGAGTTCAGTTTTCTCCAGATGTTTCTTGCTTTTTAGAGGGAGACACACAAAATCTCTTCTTTTTTCTCATCAAAGGTAAAATATTGGGACATATGGATCATAAAAGCCGTTTATGCTCAAAGTACTTTCTTAGAGTCAGATCAAAATAGCTTTGACATTATGAGGTTCTGGAAAAAAAAACTCAGAGTGTACTCTACTAGTCCTGGGATGGAGGCCGAGCGTCCCTGTCATCCTTCCACCTGGCTAAGGCACACTCAGTACAGTATGTGCAGCACTGTTTGGCGGCTGCTTCCTCACTAGCTGGAGTCAGTTGCACATGTGGGCCAGCCACAGGGGGACTGGCCCCACAGAACACTGTCTGAGTGTAGTTTTCCATTTGGTGTTTGATTTGGCCTGGCCCATGCAATAGCTTTCCAAACCTGCAGACTCCATCAGAAGTCACTCATCCCTGAATGGGAAATATCCCTCAAGCTGTTGTCAGAGAACTCCCATCTTTCACTCTGATTCTGGCGAGATGTCTCTTGGCCAGACCAAAGTATCAAGGAAGCCAGAGTTGAAGAACGTGTCTGCAGTAGATGGTACTTGTTCTAGGAAAAGTATTTAAGGCTGTAATGTTGGCCAAGTTTATCCACTTAAAAATGAGAAACTCATAAATGTACTACTGAGAAGCTCTCCACTTAAAAATAATGGAGGCAATGACTATTCCAGTTTATTAGCCAAAATAAAGTATAAGGTATGGAACAGGATGTTATCGTAGAAACAGAATTTTGTGTTTTGATCTACGGTCTTAGAGAGTTAGCGAAATGTTCTTCTATGAATCAATTATGGGCACACACAACTGTGCCAAAATGGAGGTGGTTTTGGCATAGACACTAGGACCTGACTAACCATGTAGCCCTTCCTCAGGTCTTGAAGAAAAGTTTTTATATTTTAGTCCTGTGTCCAGGACTCCCATTCTTTGTATGCATAGTGTATATGATAAGTGAACTTCACAAATCAATAGATGTCCATATATATATATATATGTATATATATATATATATATATATATATTATATTAGATAGAGACAGAAATTGAGAGGGGAGGGAGAGATAGAGAGGGAGAGAGACAGGGAGACACCTGAAGTCCTACTTCACCACTCATGAAGCTTTCCCCCTGCAGGTGGGGACTGGGGGCTCGAACCTGGGTCGTTGTGCACTGTGTTGTGAGCACTGAAACAGGTGTGCCACCACCTGATCCCTCCAAGTTTTCTTTTATCTAGCACTGTACTAGTCATGTAATTTATTGAATATATATATATTCAATGTGCTTCAGACAGTAAGTTACATAAATATGTATTCAGAATGAAGAGACTCACATTACTGTCATGTTAGGAAATACAATTATCTGTGCCCCAGGAACATCTTTGTGCTCCTTATGATAATATTCCATTTTTCCTCTCTCCTACATGATCTTTAGGTGGTATTTTGTATTTTTCTAAGGATCAAAGTGGTTGTGTACTCTTTCATCTTTGTTGATCATCTGTATGTATCCTCATCCATTTTAAATGGTTTTTCAACTTTTCTGTGTTCAGTTTTTTATATTGTTTTTTTTCATTGAAAGGTGTTTTTAAATATTTAGAACTAAATGCCTTGTTTATTATATTTTCTTCCATTCCATATACTTCTTTTTAAAAAAGAAATTTCTGTTTATTCCATTGTTATGGATATATTATACATTACTTTCTAGAATGTTTACTCTTACATTTTCATATTCATAATCAACCTATAGTTAATGCTTAAATATGGAGTAGAATAAATGTTAAGCTCAGCTTTTTTCTGGGGTGTGTGTTCATCTAGAAAATGTTCTATTTAACATTTGAATCATATGTATCTGGTATAGAAACTCGTCTCTCTCTCATAAGTGAAACCAATATATGTTTAGTATTTTATTTTAATGTACTTTATATCTATATTTTTTTAAAAATAGTTTTTTTCTATGTGAAACAGTTGATTCAAAACTATATCAAAGGGAGTCGGGCTGTAGCACAGCGGGTTAAGCGCAGGTGGCGCAAAGCACAAGGACCGGCATAAGGATCCCGGTTCGAACCCCGGCTCCCCACCTGCAGGGGAGTCGCTTCACAGGCGGTGAAGCAGGTCTGCAGGTGTCTATCTTTCTCTCCTCCTCTCTGTCTTCCCCTCCTCTCTCCATTTCTCTCTGTCCTATCCAACAACGACAACAACAATAATAACTACAACAATAATAAAACAACAAGGGCAACAAAAGGGAATAAATAAATAAAATAAATTTTAAAAAAAAAATTAAAAAAAAAACTATATCAAAGTGACCACCATTTCTTCCACTAAGCTTCAGCTATCAGCTTGACATCAATCAGTGCCAATATATACATAGATTTGAACCCTGTATTCTACTCCATTAGTCTGCTTGCCTCTTTATTCCTGCTAATACATTTTCTTAATTATTGTAGCTTTATAATTTGATTTACTGACTTGTAGTTATTTTTATTTTGAACACTATTTTTTCTTTCTGAATTTCTGGGGGAAGTGTTAGAATCAGCTTGTGATTTTCACAAATAAATCTCATTGAAAGTTTTGTTGGGCTTGAATTACATTTGTAGATCAATTTGTAAAAAGTGGACATCTGTATAAAATTGACTTTCAATCATTAGCATAACTTATTGCTGCATTTATTTGATTCTTCATTTCTCTTCATTTTTTTTTGTCTGCAAAGCCACATATCTTGTTAGGTTTATTGGTGAGTATTTGATGATTGATTGTCAAATATTGAATGTTTTAGAAGCATATAAGAAAAAATATTGGTATAAAGGCTATTGATAAGGAATTAATGTCTGTGAAAAGGAGAAAAAGGGAAAAGGACTGGTGAGATAAAGAAGTCAAACTATAACAAAAAGTATGACCAATCCTCACCCAGTTTTTGGGTGGTACATACTGTCTGCCAGAGATGACTTTTGGTAGATGGCAATGGCCAGGCCTTTATAATTTTGGCAGTAACCAGCCACTGAGTGTGACTTTCATTTATAGGTGAACTGATATAAATTGGTTCTTTGCAGCTGAGGCACTCCTTGAAGTAGCTGATAGAAATTCCAGAAGCTGGAACAATAAATGTTTCTTTGAAGGGAAATCTGGATGATGCATTTCCATTTTCATCACACTGTCTTTTATGCTGTTCAAATCTTTTTTTTTTTTTTTTACATTTTAAAATGCTTATTCAGTGGCATACTATCTATTGCGTTGTAATAAAAATAGAGGAAAGATATTGCATCATGGGGAACACAACAAGATAAAAATGCATACATGAAAATTGCTAGTCTAGTGTTCACAAAAGAGCTGTGGGAAACAGTCAGTCCCAAGAGAGGTGATTGGAGATGAGGTGCTTGAAGCTAAGCAGCTGTGCTTGTCCATTGCCACAAGAGACTCCTCAGTGAGCGGGTTCTGACTGAATAAAAGCTAGACTAGACCAGCAGGTCTCTGAAGACAAATTGTAGTGGAATATTATTCAGACACACAGATTATCCAAAGCACAGATGTATGCTGCAACATGAAAGAGCTTTGAAAATGTTGTGTGGACTTTTCAAAGTTAACCCAACTACCAAATAATGTGATGATAACATTAACTATCGATTGTCTTTTTGAACCCTAAGACAGCAGGAACCTCACATCTCCACTATAGAGCCCCTACTTCCCCCAGTCCTGGAACCCTTGGATAGGGCCCACTTTCCCGTATGCCTCTCCCAATCCATACCAAATAATATTGCATCCGCCGATCACAACCTAACCAATGCAATGATTGCCACCTCAACATGCTTCACCTCAGACTGTGTCCAGAGACTTCATGTGTGGAATGACAACCCTTCAGCTTCATTACTCGGGTGAGACCTTTCCTTTTATAGTACACTCTAATTTCATCTCAGATGGTTCACTTTCTGACAAAGTCCCATAACCTAGATATACACCAGTTTCTGTGAGAGAGAGCTTATGTTCACATGTATCCATAAACTACTGCAAAATATATACCTGAAAGCAGAAGTACACTAGAGTTTGCAGTGAGTACCTCCCTAACACTTCCTCTCCACTATTCCAAGCTTTGGGTCCATGATTGCTCAACAATTTGTTTGGCTTTGTATATTAACTCTCTTTTCAATCACCAGGTTCCAGATGCCATCAGGATCCTAGCCAGGCTTCCCTGGATTGAAGACCCCACCAATGTGTCCTGGAGCTCAGCTTCCCCAGAGACACACCCTACTAGGGAAAGAGAGAGGCAGACTGGGAGTATGGACCGACCAGTCAACACCCATGTTCAGCAGGGAAGCAATTACAGAAGCCAGACCTTCTACCTTCTGCAACCCACAATGACCCTGGGTCCATGCTCCCAGAGGGATGGAGAATGGGAAAGCTATCAGGGGAGGGGGTGGGATATGGAGATTGGGTGGTGGGAATTGTGTGGAGTTGTACCCCTCCTACCCTATGGTTTTGTTAATTAATCCTTTCTTAAATAAAAAAAAAGAAAATGTTGTGTTGGTGCTGAGTGTTGTTGTACCTCATAGAGTACCCACATTACCATGATCAAGGACATATTAACTGTAAACCCCATCGATTTGCTCTTCGATTTGCTCTGTGGCCCATATTTAGCACAGGAGCCTATGTAACTTCTGCATCCCTATAGGCCTGAGCTCACATTCTGTGGTCACGGCTAGGAACTTTCCAGGCTGCACTAATTTCAGGACCCATTATCCTCGGGTGATAGGCAGAGTATGTTATCCAACCTCCCTTCAAAGAATGGGACACTCCCCACCCTAGTTGATCCACCTTGAGGGCCAGGTCCACAGAGGGGTCCATTATGTTATTCCTGATGGAGATGACCAGTGACAATGGTGAGAGGGATCTGTTAGTAGTCTAGGCCCATGGGAGTTGGGTAGTAGCACAACGGGCACAAAGCTGAAAGAGCAGTGTAAGGATCCCAGTTCAAGCCCCCGGTTCCACACCTGCAGGGGAGTCGCTTCACAAGCGTCAAAGGAGGTCTGCAGATGTCTATCTTTCTCTGTCCCCCTCTGTCTTTCCCTCCTTTCTCTATTTCTCTCTGTCCTATCTAACAATGATGACAACAATAATAACTATAACAATAAAAAATAACAAGGGCAACAAAAGGGAATAAATAAATAAATATAAAGAAAAAAAGCGAAGTCCAGGCCCATCATGTCTGTGTGGAAATACCAGGACTCCCTTACTAGGGCCCCAGGGGTGGCCTGGTAGTGACTAAAGTGTCATCACTAAAGTACATTAAAGTATGCCAGTCTCTTGTCCTTACTCAGCTTTTGCAGTCCTTACTTTGTCTGACAAGGTTAGCTTTGGAGTAATTGAAGAATGTGTAATAGAAGGCAAGTGAGGAGGGTATATAGGTCTAAATAGAAACTTTTTGATTAGGTACTTTATAATTTTTGATTAGGTACTTTAGTTTTAGGTCTCTCTACTTGTTTCCTTTATTAATTCACTGCGTACTATTGTGCACATTTGCTTTAAGGTATATATTTCCCCCAACTTGTGGATACATGTACATATGTCCTATCTTATGGGGTACTAGTGTATATCTAGGTTTGAGGTTTTGTTAAGAAGTGCACCACCCAAAATGGAATTAAAGAGTCCTATGATCTAGGAAAGGTCTCACCAGCGTAATGAAGCTGAAGGGTTGACATTCCATGCCTGGACACGGTCCTAAGTGAAACATGCCCAGGTGGTACTGGTTGCATTGATTGGGGTGGCATCAGCATGTGCAGTATCAGTTGGTATGAATTGAGAGAAGCATGCAGGAAAGTGAACCTCACCTTAGAGGTTCCAGGCTTGGGAGAAATATGGGCTTTATAGAGAAAGGGAAGGTTCCTGCTGTCTAAGGGATTAAGAAGGCAATAGATAGTTATTGCTATAACCAAATTATTTGTCAATTGGGTTAACTTTGAAAATCCCACTGTTAGGATTTTCTGTAGCATACAAGACCTCGCCATAATTTATGTCCTTTTATGCTATTTACAAATAGCTGTATCTTATAAAGTAAAGCCACCAGTTGCTTCTGTTCTCCCTGGTCTGTTTTAGGAGATTTAATATTTCAAAGAAAAGTCACTATTAGAAATGTATTGACAATTTGAGCCCATTGTTAAAATTCAATCTGATTACCACTTTGAAGTCTTAAATGGTTAGACTGAAGGAACATATACTCAGAGCTATGATCTATGCATCAAAAATGTTTTAGACATTTGATTCATTTTTCCCCTCATATTAATTAAAAAGTGATTTGTGATCCTATAAGTTGATAGGAGTGTATATTAACAGCATTCCCACCACCAAAGATCTGTGCCCCCCTCTCCCCCCCCCCCCCCAGTGAAGCTGTACATCTACCCTCACCCTCCACCCAGAGCTTTGTACTTTGGTGCCTTACTCCAAACTCAGTCAGATTCTGCTTTGAGTTTCCCTTTCTGTTCTTCTTTCTCAACCTCTGTTTATGAATGGGATCATCCCATACTTGTCTTTGTCTTTCTGACTTATCTCACTTAACATCATTCCTTCTAGCTCCATCCGAGATGGGTCAGAAAAGGTGAGTTCATTGTTCTTAATTAAGCTGCATTGGTACATAATTTTTATTGTCATAGGCCTGCTGTTATGTCTCTTTTGTTACAAATAGATCTTCTAATCTGATCTAGATTGTGCCAGTCCCACACCTGTCCAGTAAACATTGTAAACACCCAGTGGTGTTTGAACAGGAGACTGAAAGAATAAAACAAACTGTTTTTAAAGTTTTTCTGGAGGTTTGGGTTTTGTGTCCCTAGGCTGCTCAAAACTCAACTCAGGTGTTCTACTCTTTAGGTCATTGTTTTCCTGTTTTGCATAATTTCACTGGGCCGAGTTTTCAGTCAGATACAGAGACAGAAAGAGAGAGACACAGATATGGGGGGGAGACACCATAGCACTGAAGCTTCGTCTTATTTCTATAACATGTCCTGTGTGGTACAGGGGTTCGAATCTTTGTCACACACATGATGATGTAGGCACTCTACTTGGTAAGCTGTGTCTTCAACATATCATTAGACTCTTAACCCTGCCATTCTTATACCTTACCAAACAACTAGAAAAGGAAAATGCCACAATGTATTTCCTTTCTCTCTGGGATAATGGATGCTTAAAATTTTCTATCTATAAACTGACAGATTTTTTTTTCATTTTCTCCAACTATTTTTTATACATTCTTTTTTCTTTGGGGGGAGGATAATGGTTTACAGTGAAGTTGTTGACATATGATAGGTGTCTAGGTGTCTGGGATACACTCATTCCCCTAATCTGGGTACTCCTCCCCCACTGTACACCAGGATCCTGATGTCCCTTGAAGCAACCCAGATCTCCAACATTTTAAACTGTGGGAGACTTTTTCTGGACAAGGTACTCCACCAATATCAGGAGCAGAAGATCCTGCAGTTTTTTTTCAAGGAGAGGAATGTACTAAGTCTATTACTTCATCACCATGCCTTCTACCATCCTTGATGCATGGAGATACTTTACATTTTCTCAATGACTAAAAATATGCATTAGAATCACAAAAAAGCCCATATTCAGGAGATTAATGTAATGAAATAGCTAATACCTAGTTAAGACATACTTAATATTTATTTTAATCACAACATATTTCATAGTCTTTTCCTTCAGATCTTGATTTTTCCTTTATTTTATTTTCCCCTGTTAAATATTTGGTACCCATTTCACACCATATTCCGTAGTTCTGTGTTCAGTATACTTATGGTATGAGCAGAAGGTTAGCTCTAGAAGCTATATTTATAGCTTCTATATTGCTGGCACGTTCTTCAAGATATCACTAGCATTGCTAACCACACATTATTATTTTTTTGACTTAAGGAAGGAAAATTGAAATTTTGGTATTCTAACTTGAGGAAATCAAATAAGGTATATTGCAATGTATATTTTTTAGGTAAAAAAAAATTAGATGTAGAGGACTCAGCTCAATTATACCATGAAACTGTGGGATGTGGTATGTGTATTTACTAAGCTGTTTAATGTGTAATCATTTGTTGCACAGCAGTCATTACTGTAACTGTAAGTTATGTGGAATGACAAAACCAAAATAGTAGCCTGAGTTTTCACAATTACTATCTGGGTAATGAATGAAGTCATTAGAAAGATATTAGACCAATAACAAATAGTATAAGACAAAGTTATTAATAAACAAATTTGAATACTAATGAGAGGAGATAAAACAAAAATGAGACGATAAGAAAACATTTGAGTTTAGCTTTTCTCCCATTTTCTTGAGAAATAATTGACACACATCACTTTATATATTTAAGGCAAATAATGATCACTTGGTTTGCTTATGTTGTGAAATAATAACCACAATAGGCATGGCTAACATCCATCATATCTATAGATAAAGTAAAAAGAAATTAAATGAAAAAAATTATCTTGTGATGGGATAACTTGGGATTTACTCTTTTAACCTTCTTATGTATCATATAAGAGTGCTATCTATAATCATACTACTGTGCATTACAAATGTAGGTTTTATTTATAAGTGGAAGTTTATATCTTTTGGCTAATTTCCTATCACAATTGTCAAAACTGTCTATTAGATAATGTTATAAGGCTATATTTATAAGTTCCACATCACTATCTATGGATATTTAGACTTTATGTAAGTGTGTCTTACAGAAGATTTCTGTAAGCCCAGCAGAAAGTGTTGTGGGAATCAACTTGGAAGATAAATTAATGGGGAGTATAAAGCCACTGCAGACTCTTTGGGTTACTAGTGAACTTGAAAATGAACAGATATTTGCATCAATAGTTGTTCGACTGCTTATTATACTTTGCTTTATTTTTTTGGTCACATTACATGATGTATCTCAGTGACTCAGAACTTGGATCTATCTGAGATGACGATGACCACAATTTCCTACTAGTCACTGCTTTTACAGGCAAGATAGTCCAACATACCCTGGAATCATTTTGAAAACTGACTAGAATCCAAGATTCAGTAGGAAATCTGTTAAAATGCTTAAAGATAGAGCAAAAACCTGATGCCTGTTTCAAAGACTATTTGTACCTTATTTCCAAGCAACTCTCTGGATTGAAGCCCTTTGTCTTAATCACTACTAAACTCTTGTCACTAGAAGTCCAATGCGCTATACATTGTGCCACAGAGCCACCTAATCACTACTACACTCTGATTTCACTCAAAAAACACACCATTTCTCCATGGTTTTTGTGGGTCTATAGTAGCAATGCCACCAAAAATCTATTGCCTATATGACTTTAATAATTGGTCTTCAATCCCATTGTCTTATTATGTAGGTCTATATGTAAGAAACAGAGCTAGTCTTCTTGGTAGAATTTATTCATGAATAAGGAACTGGCTTGGACAATCATCTTCTCACACTTCTTAGACTGTGATCATTGGCTCAGAGTGAGTATGTAATCAAAGTTGATACAATTTGTATGAATGGCAGAACTTTTGGAGTCATTCTTTCTTTTTATTAGTGACTTAATAATGATTAATGTAGGATAAAAAGACTGTAATTCCATACAATTCCCACTACTAGAGTTCTGTATCCCATCCTATCTGTTGAGAGTATGAACCAAAGATCTTTATGAGTTATAGAAGGTGGGAGGTCTGGCTTCTATAATTGCTTCATGGACATTAGCAGATTGATCAATACTCCCAGCCTGTTTCTATCTTTCCCTAATGAGGAAGGATCTGGGGAGGTGAAGTTCCAGGACACATTGGTGAGGTCATCTGCCCAGGGAAGTCAGGACGATGTCATGGTAGTGTCTGCAACTTGATGGCTGAAAAACAGGAAGATATAAAGCAGGAAAAATTGTTTAATAATCAGGAACCTAAAGGTAAGAATAGAGTAGATGAAGCTAAGGGTCTTGGTGTGGGAAGAAGCTAGGAAGTCTTTTTTAGGTATGTTCTAAGGGGCCCATGATTTGAGCAGGTTTTGCCTGAGCCTGATAGCTAACATACAGGTGGGCTAAAAGTATTGTCTGAGAAGATGGTGTCAGAGTTGGAAATAGGACTAGAAAGCTGGATTAGGGAAGAGAGTAGCTCCCAAATATGGGAAAAGTATATAAATACCATTAACTGTAAGCCCCACTGATCTGACCTAGGGCCCATATTTATTTATATTTAGCACAGGAGCCTGTGTAACCTCTGCATCCCTGTCAGTCTGAGCTTGCAATACATGGTCAGAGGTAGGAACATTCTAGGCTTCTTTCCTATCAGGACCAGTCTTCCCTGACTCAGCCTCCTTTCGGAGAGTGGGGCAGTCCCTACCGTTGCTGTTTTACATTGAAGGCAAGGTCCTGTAGAGACCCACAAGAGGGCTTATGTTGATGTTCCTGATAGAAGTGACTAGTGATGGTGGAGAGAGGGATCTGTTAGAGGTCTAGGCCCATCATATCTATGACTAGAGCCCCAGATGATGGGGTGGCATGGTAGTAACCAAAAATGCAAGTGTGCTGGTCTCTTGCCCTTATCCGGTTTTTGTAGTCCTTACTTTATCAGACAAGGTTAGTGGTTGAGGAAAGTGAAGTAAGGGATAGGAGAGGAGGCTATTTAGGCCTGAATAGAAAATATTTGATTAAGTACTTTATGGTTTTTTTTTTTTTTTTTTTTTTAGGTCCTTCCACTTTCTTGCTGCACTTACTGAATCTAAGTCTACTCACTGCAGACTATTGCACACTTTTACTTTAAGGTATATATTTTCCCCAATTTATGGATACTCATGTACATGTACTCTATCCCTTGGGCCCTGGTCTATATCTAGGATGTGTGGCTTTGTTAGGAAATGTGCCACCTGAAATGGAACTAGCAAGTTCCATGAGCTAGAAAAGGTCTCACCTGAGTATTGAAACTGGAATGTAGACATCCCAGGCCTGCTGTCTCTGGACACAGTCTAAGGTGAAACATGTCAAGGTGGCATTGGTTGCATTGATTTGGTTGAGATGCAGATGCAGTTTCAAATGGTATGGATCAAGAGAAGCATGAAAGAAAGCAAGCAAAGTCCCAGAGGTTCCAGGACTAGGAGAAAAATGGGTTTTAAAAAAAATGAGGAAGATCCCTTGCTGTCTTAGAGTTTAAGAAGGCAATAGATAATAATTATTACAACCAAGTTATTGATACACATGACTAGTCTATTGGATATCATCTGACTATACAATAATAGTCTTTTTGGTTTATAAACCCAGTTCCTATTGCCTAACTTCACATGATTATATTTCTTAGACTCTGATTTCCTTTAAGTGAATATGATTCTAGAGCCATGGGATCTTGGAGTATAAAGAAGAAATTCAGCCTTAAAGAACCTCCCAACGTCTATGAAATATCATTAACTCAGCCATATTGGAGATGAGCAGCAATATAGCGGCAAGCATCAGACTACAGCTGTGTCTTAAGGAGAGAGGCATATTAACCAGCCACACAAGATATCACCCCACCCTTTTTCCTTACTTTATTTTAAAATAATTTTATTATTATTATTATTTATAAAATGGGAACATTGACAAGACCACAGGATAAGAGGGGTACATTTCCACATATTCCCCACCCCCCAGAGCTCCATATCCAATCCTCTCCTTTTTTAATGCTATTAATAGTATGTTACAAAATTGTAAAATTACAATGTCACCCTACCCCTGAATCATGAGTATCTTTTGACTGAATAGTGCTATAAGCTGATCCTTTCCTACCAGACACTAGTGCCTCTTTTAGGCATTACTCACAGATCTTAGAGCTATAGGGTATACAATGGCAAGGAACCCAAGAGCACAGTATAATGTATGGTATCTATAGGCTTTGAAGACTTGGAAAACCTCTGTTAGTTCTCAGAACAATTTAAGTTATAACCCCATAGAGTTTGATCCTATCCCCAACTTTTCTCTTGGCATATTGAGTGTCAAGGCTGACATAAATTATTCAGCTTTTTATTCCATACCCAGGTGTCTTTGTAGATTTGAAGAAAACATTAAAATATCTGTAGGACTAGTTAAAACATGCTCTTTGAAAAAAAAAAAAACCTCACATCTTATTTTCCTTTATGAACAAACCAATGTGCTAGTGCCAGAAATAAATGCAATTTTATCCAATTTTTTTTCCTAGTTAGTGAGTCAGTGTTGGAGTTCTTTCCAGAAAGACTTTTGTGTTTTTTGGAGAGCTTTTGTGCATTACTTAGTGTTCTGGTGGGGGCAATATATTTTATTTAATGTTTTTTATGCCAGTGAAACATCAAACTAGTATTTATATGGTATTGACTTTTCACTAATGAGTCCAGGATCTAAGTCCCCTTTTCTTGGTGCAAGTTGGCAGTTCAATTCTATCAAATCACTTTTTTTTTTTTTTTTTTACTAGAGCACTGCTCAGCTATGGTTTGTGATGGTGCTAGGGATTGAACCTAGGACCTTGTAACCTCAGGCATGAGTATGCATAAACATTATGCTATCTCCCCCCACTGAATACATTCTTATTTCTTTGTCTTTAAATATTAACTATTCAAAAGTTCCACTGAAGGAAATGCTCACGTTGAAAATACAAGTTGAACTTTCTAGACTAATTTATCAGACTTTAATTAAAACCTTAAAGTCTTGGTCGTCTATTTTCAGACTTTTGTAGTAATAAACTCATCATAAGAATTTTCCCAAACATAATCTTTTAATGATTTTGCTGCATAGTTTTTATTTTTCTTATTAGTCTAAGATAAGACTTTATTCTTTTTTATTTTTTTTAAATAGTTATTCTCCCCACCTGTAGGGGGGAGTCACTTCACAAGTGATGAAGCAGGTCTGCAGGTATCTATCTTTCTTTACCCCTCTCTGTCTCCCCCTCCTCTCTTGATTTCTCTCTGTCCTATCCAACAACAACATCAACAACAACAACAATAAACAACAAGGGCAACAAAAGGGAAAAAAAATAGCCTCCTGGAGCAGTGGATTTGTAGTGCAGGCCCCGAGCTCCAGCAATAACCCTGGAGGCAAAAAAAAAAAAATATCCTTATCTTTATTTGATAGAGACAGCTAGATATCAATAGGGGAGTGGGGGATAGAGAGACAGAGAGGCGGAGAAGCAGCTACAGAAGCCAGAACTCCTACCTTCTGCTTCCCATAAACAACCTTGATCCATGCTCCCAATGGGAGAGAAATGATAGGATAAAGTTAAGAATCAGTACCCGGAGAGAGAGAGAAGGAAAAGGAGAGGGACATATGGAGGTAGCTATGATGTTATGAGTGGCCTAGAGGGGAGGTGGGGATTGAATCAGAAAACGAAGGGACAACTATGTATAAATGTGGACAGATATTTGCAGAGAAGATGGTTGGCTCATGTCTACAACTTTAGGGGAACTGTGGTGGATTGCAGTGGGGAGAGTGAAGATTCAGAACTCTGGTGGTGGGAATGGTGTGGATTCAAACCCCTGTTGACATGTAATTCTGTAATATAAAAATAAAAAAAGAGGGAGTCAGGCGGTAGAGCAGCGGGTTAAGCACACCTGGTGAAACGCAAGGACCGGTGTAGGGATCCCGGTTCCAGCCCCTGGCTTCCCACCTGCAGTGGAGTCACTTCACAGGCGGTGAAGCAGGTCTGCAGGTGTCTATCTTTCTCTCCTTCTCTCTGTCTTCCCCTCCTCTCTCCATTTCTCTGTCCTATCCAACAATGACAACATCAACAACAACAATAATAACTACAACAATAAAACAAGGGCAACAAAAGGGAAAATAAATAAATAAAAAATGAGAGAGAGAGAGAGAGAGAGAGAGAGAGAGAGAGACCTGTAGACCTGTGTCACCATTGATGAAGCTTGCCCCCTGCAGGCGGGGACCAGGCTTGAGCCCAGGTTCTTGTACATTGCAACATGTGCGCTCAACCAGCCCTGAGACTTTATTCTTTAACTGAGTGGCATAACTATTTCTTTTGGTATTATATATATTTTTAGGCCAAGTGTTGACTTGGCCTATCTCTGATCTATCTTTTTTTCTTTTTAGCCATTTTATTGGGTGAATATGGTTTTACAGGACAGTTGCTGATGTTTGTCTATCTTATCTCCCCATGATAGATGTCTGCACACCATTCCCAGCACTAACCCAAGTCTCTCCACCACTGTGTCCTAGGGCTTGGTGCCCTTTCCACTCCTAAGTCCCCCTAGTCTAGAATTTTGTTTTACTCTACTATACCTCATTGAGTCTAAGTTTCACTCTGTGTTTCTCTTTTTTTTGCCTTGCATCTTAAGTACCACCCATAAGTGAAATCATCTGGTATTTGTCCTCCACCTTCTGGTTTATTTCACATAACAGGATTCCTTCAAATTTTATTCAAGATATGGAAAAATAGAGGGTTTTTTTTTTTTTTGGTTTCTTACAGTTGAGTAGGATCTATTTCTTTTTTAATATCAGAGGGCATTTCCCAACTCTTCCAAACATTTAGACAATGATTCTAGTATTATTTTGGTTTTCTACTGACCCAGATTAAATATGGAATGCTAATTTTCCTTGATGTAATATCTTGGTTATAAGAAGAACATGATACAATTTATGTCAAGTACCAAGTTTTCAAGAAGGTATGTCTGTTTTTCAGATATCTAAATAGACTCTAATCTGAGAATGTGTGACAGGTAATCCATCACTTTCATTTCTTTTCCTTTATTATACACCCTACTTCTTCACTCTTGTTCATTTTTTTCTTTTTCTTTTCTTTTTTAATTATCTTTATTTATTGGATAGAGATAGCCAGAGATCAAGAGGGGTGGGGGAGATAGAGAGGAGAGAGACAGAGAGACACCTGCAGACCTGCTTCACTGTTCGTGAAGCTGACTTCCCCTGCAGGTGGGGACCAGGGGCTCGAACCTGGGTTCTTGCACACTGTAATGTGTGTGCTTAACCAGGTGCACCACCGCTGGTCTTTTCTTCTCCTAACTGAACTAGCCACTCTCTAGGCATTGTATGACTATTGCCCAGGAATATCTCTTTACTATCAGCTTTGGAATTTTCATCTCTCCATTATGTTGGATTTCTCTTCTCTTCGTTTTATTCCTTTATGGTAAAATGTAGCCTGTAGCAACTTTCTGATAAAGCAAAAATGGAGAGGGTTCATTTCATATCTTGTTTGTTTTATAAAGCTGCGTATTCCCCCCCCCCCCCTTAACTGATACTTTATTTTGGTCAATATATAATTCCAGGATATTTATTGTTATTCCTTGCAATGTTTTCTTTCTGGTTTCTATTGTTGCTCTTGAAATTTTAGATGCTTTTTGATTCATAAACATTTCAATTTGCAAACTAGCTTTTTTTCCCAATTCTTCACCACCTTCTACTGTCTCTCTCTTTCTCTACCCCTTAACTCTACTTTAGTATTCTAGATTATTAGTGGAATAACTATTAAAAATCTTTCCTGTCCTGCTTTATGTCTCTTTGTATTGCATTCTAGTTTCTGTGGGGATTACTGTATGATAGTTTACATACATAATTTTGAATTTTTACAAGTATACTTTCACATTAAAAGTACCTACTAGTTCTTTCTTATAAATATTTAGAAGCATTTTTTATAACAGACAGCACTTGTTTCATAGACACTGTATCTATTCTTCCCAGAGAATCTTAAGTTTTGAAAAAAATTAATTTTCTTCTATTATCTGCAGCATCTTTAATTTCTTATTTTGGCAAATATATTTCAAGTTGAATTATGTCCTTAAATTTGTAGTCATTGTAAGTTGTCCATTTGTTTGCATACACATTTATTTGATTGTTTCCAGGAGTTATCTACTCTGCACCGACTTCTTTTAGATAGAAAGAGAGAAAGAGGGGAAGGAAGCAAAGGAGAGACACCACTACATCAGAGCTCCCTGTAGTGCCATTAAAACCATGTGAAGTCCCAGGAGCTTAAACCTGGGTTGTACCCATGACAAAGCAGTTGCTCTTCCAGCTGAAATATCTTATCAGACTCAAGAATGAGGTATTAGGTTTGGAATATAACTAAAATAGGACTACTAACTATCTACAAAACAGAGACCTCCCCAACTATTCCAGCCTTTAGGTTCATGATTAGTCAACTATTTGTTTGGCTCTATTATGTTAACTCTTTTTTCAGCCACCAGGTTCCAGATGCTAAGATGATGCCAACCAAACTTCCCTGGGCAGATGATCCCGCCAATGTGTCATGGAGCCCTGCTTCCTCAGAACCCTGCCTCACTAGGGAAAGAGAGAGGCAGGCTGGGAGCATGGATTGACCTGCCAATGCCCATGTTCAGCAGGGAAACAATTACAGAAGCCAGACTTTCCTTCCACCTTCTGCACTCCATAATGACCTGGGGTCCATACTCCCAGAGAGATAAAGAACAGGTAAGCTTATCAGGGGAGGGGATGGGATATGGAGTTGTCTGGTGGTAGGAATTGTGTGGAGTTGTACCCCTCTTATCCTATGGTTTTTGTCAGTGTTTCCTTTTCATAAATAAAAATAAAAAATAAATAAAAAATAAATTTCATTGGAGGCTATGTGGATTGGTGCATGTACTGGTGAGTTTAAGAGTAGGATGCCAACTGCATATGTAATTCTTTCATCACTGAATCTCTATGTGTCTCTATTGTGACTCTCTACTCTTGGGTTTGTCACTTTGGTCATGAGATCATATTTCCTTCTTTTAGAGTATGATTAAACTTTTACTTATAACATGGAAACACTGACAAAACCATAGGGTAAGAGGAGTATAATTACCATCACCAGAATTCCATATCCCATCCCCTTCCCTGATAGCTTTCCTATTCTTTATCCCTTTGGGAGTAATGGACCCAGGGTCCATTTCTAGATCATATCCCATCCCCTCCCCTGATAGCTTTCCTATTCTTTTTTAAAAATTTATTTACTTATAAAATGGAAACACTGACAAGACCATAGGATAAGAGGGGAACAATTCCCACCACCAGAACTCCGTATTCCATCCCCTCCCCTGATAGCTTTCCTATTCTTTATCCCTTTGGGAGTAATGGGCCCAGGGTCATTATGGGGTGCAGAGGGTGGGTGGTCTGGCTTCTGTTAAGTTTTTAGTGTTTTCTAGATCACCGGCTTCTTCAACTGCAGTTTTATACCTCTTAGAATTTCCTTTTTAAATTAATTATTTTGGGAGGAGGGACAGATAGAGAGAGAGAGACAGAGACAGGCAGAGACAGTAAGAGACTCCAGATTATTGCTCCACTCTAGCATAAGAGGTGCCAGGGATTGAAACTGGGGCCTTATACATGCAAGTCCAGCACTCTGTGTTGAGTCACCTTCCTGGTTACCTCTTTTTGAATTTCTCAATTTTCTGTTTAATATGATTCATATCTAAAGCAGAGATAAATAAACACTTTTAATCTACCTTATTTTCCTGGAATATGTTTCCTTTAAAAAACTCATTTTAAGTTTCTTGAAGATCATTTTGGTCTGTGGGATGCATTTCATTATTTAGTTATTTAGTTTTATTAATGGAAAGCCTGCAATTAGTATGAGTTCTTTTGTTAATAAACTGAAATATGGCACCAGGGATGTGGCTTAGAATTAGAATATCTACCTTGTATGCATGAATCTTAGAATTTGATCCCTGATACTGCATAAAAACGACAGAGCAGTGCTTTGGCTTGTACTTTTCTCTCTTTAAGAAGAATCATAAAAATAACAAATAAACAACTTATAATATGAATATGACCAATACAATTCTCTTTTATTGCTAACACCAAATATATATAATTTCAACTACAGGATAATTTATATGCTGTGAGTACTGAACATCTTTATGACTTTCTCACATATGTATTTTATTATTGAAAGTGAGCTTAGTTTCTTTGTTTATTATATCATGTGTGTGTAGCTATAGATTTATTTAGCCTATTTATCTTCTTTGACACTAAACAAAAAATGTTCTTTTCACATATTTGACATCAAGGCAAAATCTTTTAAGACCATAAGGACTGGACTGCTTGGCAAATGGACTGGTTAGCACCTAGTTGTCAGTGGGATCTTATTAATGGTTAAAAAAAAATCCAGCAATTTAATGGAAGATTATAATTTGGCAGAAAAAATATTTCAAAGCTTCCCTGAAGCATAAAAACAAATCTCCCAGTTGTTCAGTTTTACCAAATATACAGTTGGAAAACTAAACTATTCTCACTAAAGGGAAGCAATGGAATATGTTCGATATTAAATCATTCCAAAGGGCTGCATATTTGAAAGCTTCAAAAATAATTTTTGGCATGTACCACTGATGATTTAGCTTGGAAGAATGCTTTCTAGTTCTGGCATTAGTAGCTTCCATTATTCTTTTTTTAAATTTTATTTAAAAGAGGAGACATTAACAAAACCATAGGATAAGAGGCGTACAAGTCCACACAATTACTATCACCAGATCTCCATATCCCCTACTCTCTCCTGATAGCTTTCCTATTCTTTATCTCTCTGGGAGTATGGACCCCAGGTCATTATGGGATGCAGGAGGTGGAAGGTCTGACTTCTGTAATTGCTTGCCTGCTGAACATGGGCATTGACTGGTCAATCCATACTCCCAGCCTGCCTCTCATTTTCCCTAGTAGGGTGGGGCTCTGGGAAAGCAGAGCTCCAGGACACATTGGTGGGGTCGTCTGTCCAGGGAAGTCTGGTCGGCATCATGCTGGCATCTGGAACCTGGTGGCTGAAAAAAGAGTTAACATACAAAGCCAAACAAACTGTTGAACAATCATGGGCCTAAAGGCTGTAATAGTGCAGATGAAGTGTTTGGGGGGGGTACTCACTGAAGACTATTGTGTACTTTTGCTTTCAGGCATATATTTTGCCCTAGGTTATGGATACATGTGAACATATGCTTTATCTTATGGGTCCTGGTCTGTATCTAGGTTTTGGGACTTTGTTAGCAAATGAACCGCCTGGAATAGAATTAGAGAATACTATGAAAGGAAAAGTCTCACCTGAGTAATGAAGCTTAAGGGTTGTCATTCCACACCTGAAGTCCCTGGACACAGTCTGAAGTGAAGTGTGCTGATGTGGTACTCATGTTGATTAGGTTGGGATTGGCAGATGCAACATTATTTGGTATGAATTGAGAGAAGCATGCAGGAAAGCGCGACCCACTCTAAGGTTCCATGACTGGGGGAAATATAGGCTCTATAGTGGAAATGTAAGGTTCCTGCTGACTTAAGGTTCAAGAAGAAAATAGATATTGTTATAATCACATTATTTGGTAATTGGGTTAACTTTGAAAAATCCCTTAGTTAGGATTTATTGTATAATACCCAACATCACCATAATTTATGTCCTTTGACATTATTTGTATATAGCTCTGCCACCAGCTGCTTCTGTTCTCCCTGGTCTAGGCTTTTGAGAGAGTCAACATTTCAAAGACTCAGCCTATGTATTAAAAAGACTCAGTCTGTGATTTAAAAAGTTTGAGTCATACAATCAATTCCCCCCCCTCATATTAATTAAACAGTGATTTATATGACTACAAATTAATAGGAGTATACATAAACACCATTCCCACCACCAAAAGACTGTGTCCCCCTCCCCCAACCCTGCCACCCCGGGAAGCTGAATATCCACCCTCACCCTCAACCTCACCCCAGGGTTTTTACTTTGGTGCCCTACTCCATAGCTTCCATCATTCATTTCATCACTCCATAAGTCTGTTGAAGTACAAAAAGCAAGTTCAAGAACTAATCAGCATGGAAAACAAACAGACTTCTCAGTGAATTTGTATTTGTTTTCACAGTTGTAGGATCAGAAATTACCAAGTTTGAAGAACTTGCCCCATTTAAAATACATTACTCTCTTGTTAGTAAATTTTCCCAGTTTTAAAAAAAATCCTTTTGGCAAAGATGACAATAGTCCAATTTTTATTAATGAATTTCACATTTATCATAGACATTGGTAAATTCAAATTCAGCTTAACAGAAGTTTATTTATTAGGTAAATAGTTGCTGTGATTCAAATTTAGACTAGTTAGAGGATAAGAGTCAGAAAAGGTGTGATGATTATAGAATAATTTATTCCAGCTGAGGAAATGCAGGGGTCTTTCATGCCCAAAACTCTGTGGTCCAAACTTTGATCCCCAGTACCACCATAAACCAGAGCTGGTCAGTGCTCTCATCTCTCTCTCTGTATCTCTCAGAATCTCTCTCATTAAAGACAAAAACATATTCCTACACCTATGGTCATATAAATTTTGACAAGGGAACCCACACTATTAAATGGAGGAAGGAGAGTTTATTTAACAAATGTTGTTGGCAAAGTTGGATTGAAACTTGCAGAATAATGAAACTGAACCACTACATTTCACCACACATAAAAGTAAACTCCAAATGGCTCAAGGACTTGGATGCTAGACCAGAAACTATCAAATATTTAGAGGAAAATATTGGTGGAACTGTTTTCCACCTAAATTTCATAGGCATCTTTAAGGATACAAATCCAATTACAAGGACGACTAAAACAAAAATAAACCAATGGGACTACATCAAATTGATAAGCTTTTGCACAGCAAAAGAAACCATCATCCAGACAAAGAGATTCCTTACAGAATGAGAGAAGATCTTTACATGCCATACTTCAGACAAAAGGTTAGTAGTCAAAATATACAAAGAGCTCACCAAACTTAACAACAGCAATAACAAATGACTGCATCCAAAAATGGGGAGAGGATATGAACAGAATACTCACCAAAGAAGACATCTGAAAGGCCAACAGGCGTATGAAAAAATGTTCCAAGTCATTGATTGCCACATGAAAATAAAGACATTGATGAGATGAGATACCACTTAACCCTTATAAAAATGTCATAAATCAAAAAAGATAGTAACAATAAATGCTGGAGAGGGTGTTGGGGCAAGGAACACTCCTGCACTGCTGTTGGGAATGTAAATTGGTCCAGCCCCATTTGGAGAGCAGTCTGGAGAACTCTCAGGAGACTAGAAATGGGAATCAACTAGGAATACCAAAGGAAACCACCTGGGACTGCAACAAGACAGGACTAGAACTACTTTAGGAACCCACCAAATCACTGGTGGCTTGTGGATAGACAGAAGAGATTAAGTGGCTGCTAACAGTTTACCAGTTGAGGCACCACCTCCAGTCTGTTTCACGCATAAAAAGATGGCTGAAGGGAGAAGAGGACTCCCCTAAGACAAACCAAGTGCAACCGTGAGTCTCCATTGCTACTGCCCTCAGAATCTGAAGGGGGGGGAGGCCCTGAGCTGACACCAGGGGACATAGAACTAAGGAGGAAACACAGGAGAAGACCTATTCCTCCGGTGGCCTAGCAGTGGGGCTGTGAGAGTCTCTTTGCATAACCATTGGATTATCTCTGCCCCACATTGCTTTATCTCTTGGTCAGGATTCAGTGATTAAGCTAAGAAGCCTACTTATAGTTTAAGAGCCCTCAGGCTCCCATAGCTTACAGGGAGGAAAAAGAACAAAAGAGGTTTTTAAGCCACTATACTCCAACTCAGGGATTAAAATAATATTCAAACAGCTGTCCATTTACACAACTGTGAACCCTTTAATTACGTTACTTAGACACAAGTCAATCCAGGCAAGAGTGATCAGTAATTTGAAAAATACTGAAAGAGGGAGCTCATAACATAATATATAAAATGGTTAAACCAACAAGAAGAAACATTGGAGAAATGAACCAGGACAAGAGTCCAGCTAAAAGCCCCCCAAAGGGTGAAGCAAAAAATAATGAGGTCAACATTCAAACACTAGTTAAGGAAATAATTAGAGGAGTGAGTAAACAGTTTGAAAGAATTGTCATCAGAAATGCAGAAACAACCAATGAGACTCTGGAAAAAAACACTAATTATCTCAAGATTGTTAGAGAGCTGAAAGCTGAAATAGCTGAGCTAAGAAAACAACTAGCTGCACAAGCTAAAACAGTATCAGAACAGGGTAACAAAATAGATGAACTCCAGAAAACAGTAGAGGGGAGAGAGAATAAAATGAGGCTGAAGACAGAATTATCAAGATCAAGGATGAATCAGAGACAACTAAAAAAGAAGTAAGAGATCTCAAAAAGAGATTAAGAGATACTGAAAACAACAACAGAGACCTATGGGATGGTATATATATATATATGGTATATTCAAAAGAATATACATATTATTGGCTTACCAGAGGAAGAAAGAGAGGGAGGGGAAGAAATCATTCTTCAGGACAGTATATTAAAAAGATTGTTCAACATGACCAAGTGGGGTTTATCCCAGGGATGAAAGGTTGGTTTAATATATGTAAGACAATCAATGTGATCCACCACATCAATAAAAGCAAGACCAAAAACCTATGGTCATATCAATAGATGCAAAGAAAGCCTTTGACAAAATATAACATCCCTTTATGATCAAAACACTACAAAAAATGGGAATAGATGGAAAATTCCTCAAGATAGTGGAGTCTATATATAGGCTTGCTATATATAGACTCCACTTGGCAGCACAATTTGTAATAGCCAAAACCTGGAAGCAACTCAGGTGTCCAACAACAGATGAGTGGCTGAGCAAGTTATGGTATATATACACAATGGAATACTACTCAGCTATAAAAAATGGTGACTTCACCGTTTTTAGCTGATCTTGCATGGACCTTGAAGAAATCATGTTAAGTGAAATAAGTCAGAAACAGCAGGATGAATATGGGATGATCTCACTCTCAGGCAGAAGTTGAAAAAAGGGAGTCGGGCTGTAGCGCAGCGGGTTAAGCGCAGGTGGAGCAAAGCACAAGGACCGGCATAAGGATCCCGGTTCGAACCCCAGCTCCCCACCTGCAGGGGAGTCGCTTCACAGGCGGTGAAGCAGGTCTGCAGGTGTCTATCTTTCTCTCCTCCTCTCTGTCTTCCCCTCCTCTCTCCATTTCTCTCTGTCCTATCCAACAATGACGACAACAACAATAATAACTACAACAATAAAACAACAAGGGCAACAAAAGGGAATAAATAAATTAAAAAAAAAAAAAAGTTGAAAAAAAAAAGATCAGAAGAGAAAACCTAAGTAGAACCTGAACTGGAATTGGCGTATTACACCAAAGTAAAAGACTCTGGAATGGGTCGGTGGGGGAGGGGGGGAGAATACAGGTCCAAGAAGGATGGCAGAGGACCTAGTGTGGGTTGTATTATTAAATGGAAAACTGATAAATGTTATGCATGTACAAACTATTGTATTTACTGTAGAATGTAAAACGTTAATTCCCCTATAAAGAAATTTAAAAAAAAATTGAAAAACCCAAATTAAACTTGGAAAACAAAAAGAAATTGCACTCCTGATACCTTACGATCTTGTTCATCATTTTTGAATCACTAATAAAAATAAAAATATATATAATTCCAAAAAAAATTTTAAAAAAGAATAGAAATGGACCTACCCTATAGCCCGGCAATTCCTCATCAGGGGATATATCCTAAGGAACCAAACATATCCATCCAAAAATATTTGTGTCTACCTATGTTCATAGCAGCACAACTTGTAATAGCTAAAGCCTGGAAGCAACCCAGGTATTCAACAACAGATGATTTGCTGAGAATGTTGTGGTATATATATACACAATAGAATACTTACATATTAAGAATGATGAATTCACCTTCATTTCATTTGGATGGAACTTGAAGGAATCATGTTAAGTGAGATAAGTCAGAGAGAGGGATGAACATGGGGTGATCTCACTCCTAGACAGAAGTTGAAAAATAAGAACAGGGGAGTCGGGCTGTAGCGCAGCCGGTTAAGTGCGGGTGGCGCAAAGCACAAGGACCGGCATAAGGATCCCGGTTCGAACCCCGGCTCCCCACCTGCAGGGGAGTCGCTTCACAGGTGGTGAAGCAGGTCAGCAGGTCTATCTTTCTCTCCTCCTCTCTGTCTTCCCCTCCTCTCTCCATTTCTATCTGTCCTATCCAACAATGGCAACAACAATAATAACTACAACAATAAAACAACAAGGGTAACAAAAGGGAATAAATAAATAAAATAAATATTTTTTTTAAAAAAGAAAAATAAGAACATAAGGGGAAATGTAAAGCAGAACTTGCACTGGGTTTGGTGTATTGCTCCAAATTAAGGAGCCCTGGGTCAAGGCTAGATGTGGGGGAGACTGAGAAAATTGACTCACATATGAACTGTATTTACTGTAAACCATTAATCCTCCAATAAAAAAAGATAAAAATATTGTTAAAAAAACTTACTCTATGAATGGCAATGTCAGGCGTTAGTCTCCTGTGGTTGTTCTCTTAAAACTGGTACCTACCTGCTTTGATGTGCTTCCATCTAGGTAGGTAATTTTTTCTAGTTCCAGCCAGTCTCCAGTGCCAAAAATGAAAATAGCTCCTATGAATGAGGGATTATTATTAAGAACTCTGAAATATTATGTTCATCAATTTTGAAACATTCAGTACAGAAAGTAAATAAATATACCCCATATTTTCAGAGATTTAGTTTCTGAATACAGTCCTGAATATAAACCAAGCAAAAAATGGCCTTTAAGAAATCAAAACTTTATTTACCGCATTCCAAGATTAAGCCTCAACTTTCCCCCCTAAATGTCCTCATCCAGGAGTTAGATTAACGAGTTGTCTCTTTGAACATGATTTTACCATGCATTGTGATATGGCTCTTCAAGCTTCTGCTGGTTATCAAATGAAATGAGGTTGGTGTGTGATATCTGGAGAACTTTCAGAGGCTGAATGATAATTGCTGGTAGTTAGTGAAGGGAGGAAATAATAATGTAAGTGGAAAAATGTATGAAAGTACAGATGCTTGAATCCATGAAGTGAAGGAGTAAGCATCTCTGTGTATCTAAACTGCTGCTGCTTCTCCTGTTAGAACAAGGTATTAATTTGTGCTTAATTAAGAACTCATACTACTAGGACATTGCTGTGAGTTAGCTAGCAAATATGGCCAAAGAATGCAGTTCTTTCTTTCTTTCTTTCTTTCTTTCTTTCTTTCTTTCTTTCTTTCTTTTTTTCTTTCTTTTTTCCTTCTTTCTTTCTCCTTTCTTTCTCTCTCTTCCTTTATTTGGGGATGGATGGTTTACAATAAATACAGTTGTTGATACATGTATACAATTCTCAATTTTCTGCAAAACACTATCACCCCCAGCCTAGGTCCTCCTCTACTGTGATGCACCAGGACATGAAAGATCCCTGCTCCTCTCCCAGAGTCCTTTACTTTGGTACAATACACCAAACCCAGTCCAAGTTCTGCTTTGTGTGTCCCCTTTCTGTTCTTATTTCTCAGCTTCTGTCCATGAGTGAGATCATTCCTATTCATCCTTCTCTTTATGGCTTATCTCACTTAACATGATTCCTTCAAGCTCTTTCCAAGATGAAATGAAGAATGTGAATTCATTATTCTTAATAGCTGAGTAGTATTCCATTGTGTCTATATATATATATATACAACTTTCTTAGCCACTCATCTGATGTTCTTTACCATTAGTTATGTTCTATTGCTCCATAGACTTTTCTAGTTTATACACATGCACAGTTTATCTACTCACTCATCAGTGGTCACGTAGGTTATTTCCGTATTTGGATTATTATGAATAGTGCTGCAATGAATATGGGGTAAAGTTATCTTTTTGATTTTTTTTTTGGGTATATACACAATGGAAGTGGAATTGATGTCATGTGTTAGACCTGTTGTTGATTTTATGAGACATTTCCATACTATTACTTGGTAGCTTCACTAATACACATTTCTAGAGCAGTGCATTATAGTTCCCTTCTCACTACCTACTTGACAACATTTGCTATTTCTCATCTTTTTGATGATAGTGTAGGAAGTGATATATCACTATAATTTTAATTTGCAGTTTTTCCAAGAATTAGTTGTCTTGAGGAACTTTCCATGTATTTGTTGGAAATTGTATACATTTGGAAAGCTGTCTTTTCATATTGTCTGCCCATTAAAAATTATATTGCTTATAAACACAACAGTTTCACAGGAAGCTGATTTACCAGCATATCACTGGAATAATTTAATAATTCTTTGTCTTTTTTCTATTTTTTAATTGTTTCTATTATTTTAAAATTTTTTATATTTATTTATTTTCCCTTTTGTTACTCTTGTTTTTCATTGTTGTTGTAGTTATTATTATTGTTATTGATGTTGTTAGATAGGACAGAGATAACTGGAGAGAGGAGGCGAAAACAGAGAGGGGAAGAAAGAGACACCTGCAGACCTGCTTCGCAGCCTGTGAAGCGACGCCCCTGCAGATGGGGAGCAGGGGACTCGAACTGGGATCCTTACGCTGGTCCTTGCACTTGGCGCCACCTTCGCTTAACCCGCTATGCTACCGCTGGACTCCCAATTTAATAATTATTAATCCACACAATATATGTATTTTATATCTTCTTTGAGATTTTTCATTAAAGTTTTATAGCTGGATTTATTTTGGTCTCACACATTATGGCTAAGCAGTTTATTTGCTGCAGCAAATGGGTTTTTTCCATTAAAATTGCTAATTCAAAAAAATTATATTGTGTATGAGTTTTTTTTTTTTCCCTCCAGGGTTATTGCTGGGGCTTGGTGCCTGCACCACGAATCCACTGCTCCTGGAGGCCATTTTTCCCGTTTTGTTTTCCTCGTTGTTACCTTTGTTGTCATTATTATTGTTTCATTGGTGTTGTCGGATAGGACAGAGAGAAATCGAGAGAGGAGGGGAGACGGAGGGGGAGAGAAAGACACCTGCAGACCTGCTTCACTGCTTGGGAAGTGACCGCACTGCAGGTGGGGAGCCAGGGGCTGACACCAGAATTCTTACGCTGGTCCTTGCGCTTTGCACCATGTGCGCTTAACCTGCTGTGCTACCTCCCGGCTCCCCTTATGAGCTTTTTACAAGTATATATACAACTATTGAACTTAAAAAATTTCACCAACTATAGCTGGAACATCCACAGCAGCACTGCAGTCTCAGATGGTGCTTGTGTGTATTGTATGACTGGGGTGAGAAGGGATGCAGGATCAAAATCAAACACACAGGGGGTAAGAGCTCCAGCATAGGACAGAGACAGTTACCCTCTAATCACAGTCAAGGTAACACACAGTGCTGGCTCTGAGAAAGGGGAACCTATGAGCTTTTAATCCATGACTTGAAAGTATTTGCCTACTGAACTACTGAAAAATTATCTTTCAAATATAGAGAAATAAAGGTCTTTTCAAATACCCAAAAGCTAAAGGAATTTGCTACCATCAACCCCATCTTGCATTAATTTCTAAAGGGAACCCCACACCCACCTGGCATGAATTACTGAAAGGAGTCACACATGAAAAAAAGAAGCAAAGGAGTAGACATCCTAAGCAAGGTGAACAGCAGTAGACTAGAACTAAGTACACAATAAAAATAGGAAAGGGCAGGGAATTAGCAACTAGAAAGCTGGATTAGGACAGAGTAGCTCCCAAACTTGAAATACATACATATATACAGAGGAAAGAGACCTAGAATTTCAGTGGTGTTTATGTTAACTTCATTTTGTTATTTTTTACATTTACTTGTTTGATGATTCTAATAAATGTTGTCATAGGGACAAGAACTGTCTTGATAAATATTTGTCAGCTTATCTCTTGGCCAATTATATACAGTGTTTCTTATAAAGATTGGCAAGAGCTGTCACTATGTTGATGCCCTGTCAGAAGAGATTCAGTGATGGAGTAGTACATCTTACTTTCTTTTGTATAGTTAGTTGAATAACTCTAGTGAATGAGAGAAGTGAAGTAGGGAGTAAGAGAGGAAGATGCCAAGGCATATTTAATTAGAAAATTTATTATCCCTTCTTTAGGCAATTCTACTGTATTGCCCAGTTTATTACATCTAAGTTTAATCACAGAGGACTATTAAACACTTTTACTTTGAGGTGTATAATTTCTTTTAACTATGGAGACATGAATAGAGTAGGATATGTAGGATCTGTAACTTTGTTAGAAAACTTGCTATCTGAAATGGAACTAGATATCTAGTCCCATGTATTAGGAGAGATATCAAAGAAGTTGGGAGGTTGCATCTCAGGATTGGCCTGTCTGGAGACAATCTACAGCAAAAAGGCAGTAGCAGCATGACTCGACATGGTGGCACAGTAGCATTAATTTAGTTGAGACCAAGAGTGACAATATAACAGGGTAAAGGGTCAGGAGAAGAGATATCAAGAAATACAAGCAAAATTCCAGAGGTTACAGGACTAGGAGAAATATGAATTTTAAAGAGAATGGGAAAGATTCTCTGTGGTTTTATAAAGATTTTAAAATGGCAATAGTTAATTATTATTATTATAACTAAGTTAGTTAGGAGCTTATTTTTCTTTGAAAACTCAATGGCTAGAATTTACCACAATATATTTGACCTTATTATGCTTTATACAATTTAAGGATATCTCCTAATAGCAATATTTTATTTTTTTAAATTATCTTTATTTATTGGATAGAGACAGCCACAAATCAAGAGAAAAGGAGGAGATAAACAGAGAAAGTGACAGAGAGACACCTGCAGACCTGCTTTGCCACTCGCAAAGATTCCCGCAGCAGATGGGGACCGAAGGCTCAAACCCAGGTCCCTGCGCATTGTAACATGTGCTTTCAACCAGGTGCGCCACCACCCGACCCCCTAATAGCAATATTTTAGACACTAACAGGACCAATAATTTTGATCTATCTGACCTAGGGTTGCAGATAACTTAGATATTTTAGAGAAAAAATTTTTTTTAGAGTTGTTTAAACAGTTTAATCCCAGTGTCAGAATTCAATCAGCTTACAAATTTGAAACAATATTTAGACATATATACATATGTATATATATATATATATTCAGAAGTAAAATCTAGGAAGATAAATAACTTGAAATATTAAATATTTTTATATTTATTTTTATTTTATATTTTATATTTATATTTTATATTTATTTTTTCCATTACATATTGATTTAACAGTGATTTACAAGATTATAAGATATTAAGAATATAGACAACCCCAAAGGTCTCTGTCCCTACCCCACCCAACCCTCCTAGGACAAAATCAATAGTTCTCCCACACTCATAGATATGGGTTGCTTCTTTTTGTTCTTTTTTTTTTTTTTTGGTTCATGTTTTCACTTCTCTATACGCACTTATAAGTGAAACCATTCTCTAGCTGTCCTTTACTCTCCCCCCCAGTTATTTATTTATTATTGGATAGAGACAGAGAGAAATTGAGAAGGGAGGGGGACATAGAGAGGGAGAGAGACAGAGAGACACCTGCAGCCCTGCTTTACCACCATGAAGCTTTCCCCCTGCAGGTGGAGACCAGGGGCTTGAACCCGGATCCTTGCACACTGTAGTGTGAGCACTTAACCAGGTGTGTCACCACCTGGCCCCCTTTACCTTCTTGGTTACTTTATGAAGCATTTTTTTTTATCATGCTTTTTCTTTGGTTTATCATTTGTCTAGTATAAATTTAGTCTTCATAAATATTTCTGAGTATATAAATACACTATTATTACTGAATTATGTCTGGATAGTATGTGTGTAGGTATAGCAAACCTTTTCTGTTGCAGGATAAAAAAGTAATTTTCAGTGAAATATGTGACTGTGGACTTGAACTTGGTGGTTAAATCAGCAACCTCCTCTTGGTGTGCCTGCTTTTCTTGTAGGACTGCACAAATTGTACAGATCTATAAAATCTTGAAGTTATGGGAGGGCCAGAGGAAGTGGCTGGTTGCAATTGGAATAGTCTTGGTTTTTAGTCCTGCCAAATTTCTATGCTGTGTACCTAATGAAGGTACTGCTTGTTATCTGATTGGTATAGATCCCTATTTCCTTCTAACACATATTTTCCACAGGAGCATATTAATGTAATTCATAATTCTTAAAGGTATTTTATGGAAACACATCTGTTAACTTGATTATGTATAAAGATATGCACAGATACAGAACTGGTTAATTTGGAGTAGATTATTTGCTTCTCAGTTCTAGGTGGAATTAATACACAAAAATTCCATACATGTGATCTAGAAGAGGCAGGCAGAAACAACTCCAGTTTTTCTCTCTGTGTTGTACACATGGACAACTCTACAGTGACTTGATGGCTTTTTTTTTTCTTTTTAATTTATTTATTTATAAAATGGAGACACTGACAAAAAACATATGATAAGAGGGATACAGTTCCCACCACCAGAGCTCCATATCCTATCCCCTCCCCTGATCGCTTTCCTATTCTTTAACCCCAGGGTCATTATGGGGTGCAGCAAGTGGAAAGGTCTGGCTTCTGTAATTGCTTCTCTGCTGAACATGGGTGTTGGCAGGTCGATCCATACTCCCAATGGTTTTTTTCTTTGTGTATAAATGAACTATTCTGAGAGTTGCACTTTAGATTTTTTACTGAGCCAGAAGAAAACTATTAATGTCATTAAATGGTTATCATATATTGTCACAGAGTTGGAAGTTTTTGGTATGAAGACTTGAGAAAATATTTAACTATTATTTTATGAAATCTATGGAAGGATTTGATTTAATGTTGGCTTCTGAATTGTAAGGAGGAGACATTTGCCTCTAGCGAACTAGCCTACTGCCTTTCTCCACCCTTTGAAGCCTCTTTTTTTCCTTCTTCCCAATCTAGGAAACCAGTTTCATTTTATTTTCTGGGTAGCCATCATAATCAAAGTGTGTACTTGGTTGCACAGTAAAGTGTACACTTTCATAATGTTTTAAATTTTCCTTCTTTTCAGTGATCCCCTGTTCATTAATGTAGCCAGTTCTTCTTCTTTTTTTTTTTTTTTTTTTTTGGAGGGGAGGGGCGGGATCTTTTATGAACTACAGAATAAGAAACAGTAGACGAGGGGCATAAAAGATCGTGCACCTGGTGAGGAAAACACCATGTTGTGGGAAGGTCTGGCTCATATGATTGAAGCAGGATCCCTTCCAGGTGAACCATCTTGCTGGACCCAGACATCAGATTTTTTAAAAAGATATTTTATTTCATTTTAATGAAAGAGAGATACAGAGAGAATGACCAAGTTCTGGTTTATGGTTGGGCTAGGGATTGAACCTGGAACCTCAGAGCCTCATGCCTGAAAGTCTTTTGTATACCCATTATGCTGTCTCCCCAGCCCCCAGACATCAGGTTTTCTTTTCTTTTTTCCTTTTTTTTCTTTTCCTTTTTTTTCTTTTCCCTTTCCTTTCCTTTCCTTTCCTTTCTTTTCCTTTCCTTTTCTTTTCTCTTTTCTTTCCTCTTCTTTCCTTTTTCTTTTCTCTTCTCTCTCTCTTATTTATTTTTTGCCTCCAGGGTTATCGTTGGGTCTCAGTGTCTGCACTACGAATCCACTGCTCTTGAAGGCTATTTTCCCCCTTTTGTTGTCCTTGTTGTTTTATCGTTATTGTGGGGATCCTGGAGGCTATTTTCCCCTTTTGTTGTCTTTGTTGTTTTATCATTGTTGTGGGGAGCAGGGGGGCTCGAAGTGGGATCCTTATGTAGGTCCTTGTGCTGCTTCGCGCCATGTGTGCTTAACCCACTGCACCACTGCCCAGCCCCGCAGAGATCAGTTTTTAATGACTCAATGGGAACTGAAGTTTCTTAACAGCATGCAGGCATGTCAGTCTCTCTGTGGTGACTGTTAGATTGTTACAAAAATGATTTGTAATATACGCATGAATTAGAGTGTTATGAATTCACCAATAAATTTTTTTTCTTTCTGGAAGAAGATGTTTAAATATCTAGAGTTCCTTAGTGATGGAATGGTGGCAGTGAAATTATGCTTGGTTCTACATTTAGCTTAAAAGTGTGGTTGTCTTCTAAACTGAATGGCACGTTATTTTTTGGAGCTGATTATTGTTGATGATTGGATTCAGTGTGGTTTCATTTACTACTTTGTCCTTCAGGATTATAGAAGAGCAAAGGAATTCTGGTAATCTACTTATATATGTTCTTTAGCATCAAGACGTCTTGCTTCTATATACAATAGCTCTGTAGCTATGCAGATTTTTATATCAATTATAATTCATGTAGTCATAGTAATATAAATCTTTCATCATTCTGTATGTTACAAAGAGTGAAACAGACTTTCTGTTCTGCATAAGAAATATTCCTTTGACTCAAAAGTTCTCATTACATATGGATATGTTAGCATTAAATGAGACATAATCAACATCATTTTGTAATGAAAAGAACATTATACTCCCAATTAGAAACACTGGGCTTGGCTTTTACCACTATCTGTCATTAACTGTGAGCTTGCCTATCAACCACCATTGGGTCTCTTTATATTTTTCTTATTCCTCTATGTCTTCATGTCTTATGAATATGAGTGCATTGATTTAATACAAAAGACACATGTGGTTAATCTGTTGAAATTTCTTCAGGTCTTTTAAGTACAGAAAGATGGAGAAGATATTTTATGTTCAATGCCAGAGAACTCTCATAGAATAAAATATATTATACTTGTGTGGTAGAGAGTGTTGTAAATTTTGTTCCACCAACAGTCCAGTTCTCCTGACATGTGTTTTATTTTTGTTGTTGAGGGTCTTTTGAAGTTTCTTGGAAGGAGTTCTACTCTATGGAGAGACAAACCAGGGTAAGCATGGTTAGTAAGAAGAATGTGGTTCATATATTTAGGGTCCTAGTGCTGTATATCATTCTTTGCAAGTCACTGGTGAAGTCTTAGTTGCTGGGAAGTAGAGCCCAGAATTTGTCTATTGACAAACATTAAGTCTAAAAAACTACTGTCACCTTAATTTGCATGCCATTTTGTGTTGTTTAAAATATAAATTGCTCTTTCTTAACTATCTTTACAGTCATTTTTAGGGCTATGACATATGTGTGAAAACACCTGGGTGAACAATGAGGATAATCTGAATTTCAGGTCTTTGGGAACAGTTGTAAATGTTTAGGTATTTTGCTTTTGCTATGCTTTTTTTTTTTTTCTAATTGGAAAGTAAACCAGGAGAAAATAACATTTCAAAAACATTTGAAGACTTTGCTTTATCAGCCAGAAATGGGTAAGGCTGTGGTTGAGTTATATTGATGTGCAAAAATCCACTCTAACATCATTTGAAAAAAATCTAAGTCTTTGATCCAGGACATGAAGAATGTCAGTAGATATTTTTCTATTGAAATAGATAAAACAGTTATAAGCTCTGGACTCTAGTTCTTTGGTACATTTAGTGGGTAAGTAACATCATGCTCTGTTGTTTTTTTCCAAAAATTTTAGATAATATATTTCATATTGACTTTAATTATTTTAAATATTATCTAGTTTATATCTGAAACTGTGAGAACAATCTTAGAGATTTAAAGTGAACTATTGGGAGTCGGGCGGTAGCTCAGCGGGTTAAGCACAAAGCGCAAGGACCGGTGTAAGAAATTTAAAAAAAAAGTTTTCTCTTACTTTTGTTCTCACTCTCAATGGATTTTCTCATGGAGTTATCAGAAGCTCGTTGTTGTTGGATAGGACAGAAAGAAATGGAAAGAGGAGGGGAAGACAGGAGAAGAGAAAAAGAGACACCTGCAGACCTGCTTGACTGCTTGTGAAAGGGACTCCCCCTGCAGGTGGGGAGTCCTGTTGCTCCAATCAGTATCCTTATGCTGGTCTTTGCACTTGGTGCCATGTGGCTTAACTTCTGTGCTAAAGCCTGGCCCCCCATTTAAAAAAATATCATTACTGTATTTTTCCATTACTTCCTGAATTTGTTTCTTAACTACTTATCTGATTTATTATTTTATTTTAAACATTTTATTACTGATTTAATAGTACTTTACAAGATTATAAGATAATATAGGCATAGTTCCACACCACTCCCACCACCAAAATTTTGTTCTCCCACCCATGGTAATCACCATAGTTCTCCCAAGGTCATAATTATGGCTTGACTATATATATATATATTTTTTCAAGTTCATATATTTTAATTTTTTTTAAAAAAATAGTTATAAAAAGAAAACACTGACTAAAACATAGGATAAGAGGGGTACAGCTTCACACAATTCCCACTACCAGAACTCTGTATCCAACCCCCTCCCCTGATAGCTTTTCTATTCTTTAACTCTCTGGAAGTATGGACCCAAGGTCACTGTGGGATGCAGAAGGTGGAAGGTCTGGCTTCTGTGATTGCTTCCCTGCTGAACATGGGCATTAACAGGTCGATCCATATTCCCAGCCTGTGTCTCTCTTTTCCTAGTGGGGAAGGACTCTGGGGAAGCAGAGCTCCATGGCACACTGGTGGGATTGTCTGTCCAGGGAAGTCTGGTTGGCATCATGCTAGCATCAGGAACCTGGTGGTTGACAAGAGAGTTAACATACAAAGCCAAACAAATTGTTGACCAATCATGGACCTAAGGGCTGGAATAGTGCAGATGAAGAATTGGGTGGTCCTCCATTTTGTAGATAGATGGTAGGCATATTTTAGTTAAATTCCAAAGGGTCTGTGGCTATACTAGTTTTTTTTTTTTTTTTCCTTTTTGCCCCTGAGCCTGAAATCTGACATGCCATTGGATCCAAGTTATTGTCTGGGCAGTTGATGTCATGGCTGGAAAAAGGACCAGAAAGCTGGATCAGGGAAGAGAGTAGCTCCCTAATATGGGAAAGGAGTATAAATATTGTTGACTGTAAGCCCCATTGATTTGATGTGATCTGGGGCCCATAATTAACTTAGGAGCCTGTATGACCTCTGCATCCCTCTAGATCTGAGCTTACATTCTGTGGTCATGAGTAGGAACATTCCATGCTGCCCCAATATTGACCCATCTTCCTTAGGTGCTGCATAGAGTATGTTGTCCATCCTCTCTTTGGAGGATGGAATATTCTCTACCATTGTTGATCCAGGTTGAGGGTAAGGTCCTATGGAGGCCCACAAAGGGGTCTATTTTGTTGTTCTTGATAGAAATGACTGATAACAATGGAGAGAGGGATTTATTCAAGTTCTACGCCCATCATCTCTGTTTGGGAATCTCAGAACTCCCTGACTAGGGCCCCCGTTGATGGGGTGGCTTGATAGTGACTAAAGAGTCATCCTTAAAGTATGCCAGTCTCTTGCCCTTATTCACCTTTTGTAGTCCTTGCTTTGATAAGGTTAGATGTGGACTGAGTGAGAGAACTGTAATAGGAAGTAGGTGAGAAGGGTATCTAAGTCCAAGTAGACACTATTTCATTATGAACTTGATACTACTACAAACTATTGTGTATTTTTGCTTTCAGTTATATATTTTGCCATAATTTATGGATACATGTGAACATATACTCTATCTTACGGGACTTGGTCTATATCTAGGTTTTGGGACTTTGTTAGGAAGTGAACCTCCTGGAATGGAGTTAGAGAATACCATGAAAGGAAAGGTCTCAGAGGTGGGGCTACAGAGCAGCTGCAGATGTATTTCTCTCCTCTCCTCTCCCGGATCAACTAGGAATACCAAAGGACCTGGGACCGCAACAAGACAGGACTAGAATGACTTCAGGAACCCACCAAATAACCAGTGAGTGCAAACACCTTTGGCTCATGGACAGAGAGAAACCTAGGGAGAGAATAACTGGCTGGTAACAGTCTGGCAGCTTACCAGTGGAGAGTCCACCTCCTGTCTGTTTCACGAACAAAAAGATGGCTGTAGGGAGGAGAGGATTCCCCTGAGACTCACCAACTGCAACTGTGAGTCTCCATTGCTACTGCCCTCAGAATATGAAGCAGCAGCGGGGAGGCCCTGTGTTAATACCAGGGGACAGAGAACTAACCAAGAAACTTAGGAGAAGATCTATACATCAGTGGCCTAACAGTGGGGCTGTGAGAGTCTCTTTGCATAACCACTGGATTATCTTTGCCCTACCCTGCTTTATCTCTTGGTCAGAAGTCAGTGATTAAGCTAAGAAGCCTACTTATAGTTTCAAAGCCCTCAGGCTCCTATAGCTTACAGGGAGGAAAAAGAACAAAAGAGGGGTTTAAGCCACTGAGCTACAACTCAGGGATTAAAATACTATTGAAACAACTGTCAACTTCCACAACTGTGGACCCTTTAATTACCTTACTTAGACACAAGTCAATCCAGGCAAGAGTGATCAGTAATTTGAAAAGTACTGAGAGAGGGTCCTCATAACATAATATATAAAATGGTTAAATCAGCAATAAGAAATATTGAAAAATAAACCAGGACAAGAGTCCAGCTAAAAGATACCCAAACTTGAAGCACAAAATAATGAGGTCAACATCCAAACACTAGTTAAGGAAATAACCACATGAGTAAGTAAAGAGTTTGAAAGAATTGTCAACAGAAATGCAAAAACAATCAATGAGACTCTGGAAGAAAACACTAATTCTCTCAAGGTTATTAGAGAGCTGAAAGCTGAAATAGCTGAGCTAAGAACACAACTAGCTGAACAAGCTAAAACAGTATCAGAACAAAATAGATGAACTCCAGAAAACAGTAGAGGGGAGAGAGAATAGAATGAGGCTGAAGACAGAATTAGCAAGATTGGGGATGAACTAGAGACAACTAAAAAAGAAGTAAGATATCTTAAAAAGAGATTAGGAGATACTGAAAACAACAACAGAGACCTATGGGATGACTTCAAAAGAAATAATATAAGCATTATTGGCTTACCAAAGGAGGAAAGAGAGGGAGGGGAAGAAAGCATTCTTCAGGCCATAATAGATGAAAACTTCTCTAGTCTAGACAACATAAAAGACACAAAGGTTAAAGAAGCCCAGAGGGTCCCAAACAGAATTAAACCAGACTTAAAGACAACAAAACACATCATATTTAGAATGGAAAGGAATAAGGATAAAGAAAGGATCCTGAAGACTGCAAGAGAAAAGCAAAGTCACCTACAGAGGAAAACCCATAAGATTAGCAGCAGACTTCTCCATACAAACACTACAGGCCAGAAGAGAATAGCAAGATATCTATCGAGTGCTCAGTGAGAAAGGCTTTCAACCAAGACTATTGTATCCTACTAGGCTGTCATTCAGATTAGATGAAGGCATAAAAACTTTCTCAGACAAGCAACTGTTGAAAGAATCAACTATCACCAGGCCTTCCCTGAAAGAAGTTCTGAAAGGTCTCCTATAAACAGTCAGACCATCATAAATAGGACATATATCAGAACACTCTAAAGCTCTACAAGAATGGCATTAAAATAACTTCATTCTTTGATTTCAATAAATGTCAATGGCCTGAACTCACCTATTAAAAGGCACAGAGTAGGAAGATGGATCAGAAAACACAACCAACAATATGCTGTCTACAGGAAATCCACCTAACTCAACAAGACAAACACAGACTCAAAGTGAAAGGATAGAAAACTATCATACAGGCCAATGGCCCACAAAAAGGGCAGGAACTGCTATTCTCATATCTGACATGATAGACTTTAAAATAAATAAAATTAAAAAAAGATAGGGATGGACAGTACTTAATGCTCAGAGGATCAGTCAATCAAGAGGACTTAACAATTATTAACATCTGTGCACGCAATGAGAAGCCATCTAAATAAATCAAACATCTTCTGAAAGAGCTACAGCAATATATTAACAGCAACACAGTCATAGTAGGGGACTTCAACACCACACTCTCTCAACTCGACAGATCATCCAGGCAGAAAATCAATAAAAACATGAGGGAGCTGAATGAGGAGATAGATAAACTAGAACTATTGGACATTTTAAGAGTCATTCATCCCAAGAAAATGGAATACACATGTTACTCAAGTCCACATGGGTCATTCTCAAGGATAGACCATATGTTAGGCCACAAAGCCAGAATCAGCAAATTCAAAATCATTGAAATCATCCCAAGCATCTTCTCAGACCAAAGTGGAATTAAACTAACACTTAATAATCAACAAAAGATTAGTAATAGTCCCAAAATGTGGAAGTACTCAGTAGTACACTCCTTAAAAACTACTGGGTCAAAGAGGAAATAAAGGAAGAAATCAAAATGTTTCGAGAGTTCAATGAAAATGAAAACACAGGCTACCAAAATATTTGGGACATAACTAAGGCAGTTCTCAGAGGGAAGTTCATAGCCATACAAGCAGCACACATTAGGAAACAAGAAAAAGCACAAATAAATTGCCTGATTGCACATCTTAAAGACCCAGAAGAAGAAGAACAAAGGAACCCTAAAGCAAGCAGAAGGACAGAAATAGCTAAAGTTAGGGCAAAAATCAATAACATTGAAAATAAGAAAACTATACAAAAGATCAACAAAAGTAAATGTTGGTTCTTCAAAAGAGTGAACAAAATTGACAAACCTTTAGCCAGACTCACAAAATAAAAAAGGCAGAAGACACACATAAATCAGATCATAAATGAAAGAGAAGATATCACAACAGACACCACAGAAATTCAACATATCATACAAGGCTTCTATGAACAACTATATGCCACCAAGCTAGAGAACCTGGAAGAAATGGACGATTTCCTAGATAACTACGAACTTCCAAAACTAAGTAAAGAGGAAGTGGATAACATGAACAGGCCCATCAAAGCTAATGAAATTGATACAGTTATTAAAAATCTTCCCAAGAATAAAAGTCCTGGACCAGATGGCTTTACAAATGAATTCTATAAAACCTTCAAAGAAGAACTAATACCTCTACTTTTAAAAGTCTTCAGAAAATTGAACACACTGGAATACTCCCTGCCAGCTTCTATGAAGCCAACATCACTCCGATACCAAAAGCAGACAGGGATACAACTAAAAAAGAAAACTACAGACCAATATCTCTGATGAACATAGATGCTAAAATATTGAACAAAATTCTAGCCAACCGGATACAGCAGTATACTAAAAAGATTGTTCATCATGACCAAGTGGGGTTTATCCCAGGCATATAAGGTTGGTTTAATATACTAAATCAATCAATGTGATCCACCACATCAATAAAAGCAAGACCAAAAACCACATGGTCATATGAATAGATACAGAGAAAGCCTTTGACAAAATCCAATATACTTTATGATCAAAACACTATAAAAAATGGGAATAGATGGAAAATTCCTCAAGATAGTGGAGTCTATCTATATATAGCAAACCTACAGCCAACATCATACTCAATGGTGAAAAACTGGAAGCATTTCCCCTCAGATCAGGTACTAGACAGGGCTGCCCACTATCACCATTACTATTCAACATAGTGTTGGAAGTTCTTGCCATAACAATTAGGCAGGAGCAAGGAATTAAAGGGATACAGATTGGAAGAGAAGAAGTCAAACTCTCCCTATTTGCAGATGATGTGATAGTATACATAGAAACACCTAAGGAATCCAGCAAGAAGCTTTTGGAAATCATCAGGCAATAAAGTAAGGTGTCAGGCTACAAAATTAACATTCAAAAGTCAATGGCATTCCTCTTTGCAAACACTAAGGTAGAAGAAGTTGAAATCCAGAAATGAATTCCTTTTACTATAGCAACAAAAATAATAAAATATCTAGGAATAAACATAACCAAAGAAATGAAAGGCTTGTATACTTAAAATTATGAGTCATTACTCAAGGAAATTGAAAAAGACACAAAGAAGTGGACAGATATTGCATACTCATGGGTTGGAAGAATTAACATCATCAAAATGAATATACTACCCAGTGCCATCTACAGATTTAATGCTTTCCCCATCAAGATCCCAACCACATTTTTTAGGAGAATAGAACTAATGCTACAAAGGTTCATCTGGAACCAGAAAAGACCTAGAATTGCCAAAACAATCTTAAGAACAGAACTGGAGGCATCGCATTCTCTCAAATTGTAATATAGGGCCTTTGTCATCAAAACTGCTTGGTACTGGATCAGGAATAGACACACTGACCATTGGAATAGAACTGAGAGCCCAGAAGTAGGCCCCCACACCTATGTACATCTAATCTTTGACAAAGGTGCCCAGACTATTAAATGGGGAAAGATGAGTCTCTTCAACAAATGATGTTGCAACAAATGGGTGAAACATGCAGAAAAATGAAACTGAACCACTATATTTCACCAAATACAAAAGTAAATTCCAAGTGGATCAAGGACTTGGATGTTAGACCAGAAACTATCAGATACTTAGAGGAAAATATTGATATTACTCTTTTCTGCATAATTTTAAAGATGTCTTCAATGAAATGAATCCAATTACAAAGAAGACTAAGGCAAGCATAAATATCTTCTGCAAAGCAAAAGAAACCACTACCCAAACCAAGAGACCCCTCACAGAATGGGAGAAGATTTTTACATGCCATATATCAGTCAAGAGGCTAATAGCCAGACTATATAAAGAGCTTGCCAAACTCAACAACAAGAAAACAAATAACCCTATCCACAAATTGGGGGGAAGATGTGGACAGAATATTCACCACAGAAGAGATCCAAAAGGCCGAGAAACAAATGAAAAAATGCTCCAAGTCTTTGTCAGAGAAATGCAAATAAAGACAACAATGAGACACTACTTCACCCCTGTGATAATGTCATCCATCAGAAAAGGAACAGCAACAAATGCTGGAGATGTTGTGGGGTCAAAGGAACCCTCCTGCACTATTATTGGGAATGTCAAGTGGTCCAACCTCTGTGGAGAACAGTCTGGAGAACTCTCAGAAGGCTAGAAATGGACCTACCCTATGATCCTGCAATTCCTCTCCTAGGGATATATCCTAAGGAACCCAACAGACTCATCCCAAAAGATCTGTGTACACATATGTCATTAGCAGCACAATTTGTAATAACCAAAACCTGGAAGCAACCCAGGTGTCCAACAACAGATGAGTGGCTGAGCAAGTTGTGGTATATATACACAATGGAATACTACTCAGCTATAAACAAAGCTATAAATTTCACCATTTTCAGCTGATCTTGGATGGACCTTGAAAAATTCATGTTAAGTGAAATAAGTCAGAAACAGAAGGATGAATATGGGATGATTCTCAGGCAGAATTTGAAAAAAAAAGATCAGAAGAGAAAACCCAAGTAGAACCTGAACTGGAATTGGCGTATTGCACCAAAATAAAAGACTCTGGGGTGGGTTGGGGGGAGAATACAGGTCCTTCAGAGGACCTCAGGGGGTTGTATTGTTATATGGAAAACTGAGAAATGTTATGCATGTACAAACTGTTGTATTTACTGTCGAATGAAAAACATTAATTCCCCAATAAAGAAATTAAGGAAAAAAAAAAAAAGAAAAAGCTGGACCTTCCAAAAAGGATGACAGAGAACCTAGTGGGGGTTGTATTGTTATATGGAAAACTGGGAAATGTTATGCATGTGCGAACTATTATATTTACTGTCGGATGTAAAACATCAATTCCCCAATAAAGAAATTAAATAAAATAAAGATAAAAAAAAAAAGAAAGGAAATGTCTCACCTGAATAATGAGGGTGAAGGGTTGACATTCCATGCCTGACATCTCTGGACAGTCTGAAGTGAAGCATGCTGAGGTGGTACTCGTTGCATTGATTAGGTTGGGAATTGGTGGATGCAATATCATTTAGTATGAGTTAAGAGAAGCATGCAGGAAAGTGAGCCCCACCCCCCGGGGTTTCAGGACTGGGGGAAATATAGGTTCTGTAGTGGAAGTGGGAGGTTCCTGCTGTCTTAGGGTTTAAGAAGACAACAGATAGTTACTGCAATAATCACATTGTTTGGTAATTCGGTTAACTTTGAAAAATCCCTTTGTTAGGATTTGCTGTATCATACACACCATCACCATATTTTATGTCCTTTGACATCATTTGTATACAGCTATACCACCAGTTGCAGTTGCTTCTGTTCTCCATGGACTAAGCTTTTAAGAGAGTCAACATATCAAAGACTCAGTCTCTGCTTTAAAAAGTTTGAGACATTCAATCAGTTTTTCCCCTCTTATGTTACTTAAATAGTGATTTGTGTGACTTCAAATTAATAGGAGTGTACATAAACACCATTCCCACCACCAAAAGACTGTGTCCCATCCCATCCCCCTCTCCTTCTCTCCATCCCCCTACCCCATGAAGCTGAACATCCATCCTCATCCTCAACCCAGGGTTTTTACTTTGGTGCCCTACTACAAATTTAGTCAGATCCTGCTTTGAGTTTCCCTTTCTGTTATTCTTGAGAAAGAGTAACAGATAGTTTGCTTTTTATTGATATTTTCTTATGTATTTGAAGCACTAGTGCCTTGCTCATGGAATATGTCAAGTAGTATCTGATTAGTGAACAAAACAGTGGAAGAATAGCTAAATCTGGGTTAAGCACACGTAGTGCAAAGCTCAAGGACATAAGCATAAGGATCCCGGCTTGAGCACCCAGCTCTCCACCTGCTGGGGAGTCTCTTCACAAGCGATCAAGCAGGTCTGCAGGTGTCTCTCTTTCTCTCCCCCCTCTCTGTCTTCCCCTCCTCGCTCCATTTCTCTCTGTCATATCCAACAACAATGACATCAATAATAACTACAACAATAAAAAAAGAATAGCTAAATCTATTTTCCATTTTCAGAGGCCTTGGTAGTGTCATTTCCTCGATCTGTGTTTCATTATCTCTTATCAATGATGGAATTAAAATTTGAAGTGCTAACATCATTTTTTTAATTTAGGCCACACTAGTCCCTCTAGAATGTTTCTAGAATTATTGCTCCAGGAACAGTAACACAATTTGTATCATCAAATAATTCTGTCGTAAATAATTTATAATTTTGAATTTACAGATGTTATGAATCTTTCCTCTATTAAATAAAGACTTTCTATGATTGATTCTGACTTTTTTCTTGTGCTTCTGACATCCCTCTTATCATTCTCTAAATAAATATATTTGCTCATTTGCTAGACTATAGTTTAGGCCCATCTTTGGTCTTATTTTAGGTTATTTTCCATTTCTTTCTTTTTTTTAAAGAAATTTTAAAATATTTATTTATTTATTTTCCTTTTTGCTGCCCTTGTTGTTTTATTGTTGTAGTTATTATTGTTGTTGTTATTGATGTCGTTGTTGCATAGGACAGAGAGAAATGGAGAGAGGAGGGGAAGGTGGGGCGGGGGGAGAGAAAGATAGACACCTGCAAACTTGCTTTACCACTTGTGAAGCGACTCCCCTGCAGGTAGGGAGCTGGGGGCTCGAACAGTGATACTTAGGCTGGTCCTTGTGCTTTGCGCCACCTGCGCTTAACCTACTGCCCGACTCCCTTCCATTTCTTTCTTATAGTCAAATCTTGAACTGAGGTGCTGTCATTTCCCAACTCTGAGACTCGATATTTTTACAAAAGAATTAAGTGTCAAAATTTCACTTAAGAAATATTTCTTTTTCCATTTTAATGTTTCATTTTTATTATCTATGTATTTTTACATTTTATTGGGGACAGAAATTAATGGTTTACAGTACAATTGTTGACACATGGACTCAATATGTGTCTCATCTCCCCATGGTAAGTATTTACAAAACACTCTCACCCACAACCGAAGTCTTTTTCCACCATCATGCATCAGGTTACCAAGGCCCCTTAGCCTCCGCCCTCCCCTGATCTTACAGTCCTTTGATTTGTTACAATACAACAACCTCCCTGTCTTGTCTGTTTCTATCTTTAGTGGGGTAGGACTCTGGAAAGGGTGAGGTTCTAGAACACATTGGTGAGCTTATTTGCCCAGGGAGTTCAAGATTGCAGATGCAACTTGGTGGCTGAAATGCAATAAGATATAAAGCAGGATAAAATGTTTCATGAACAGGAACCATAAAGTAGGAATTAATCAGATAGGAATAGGGATGTTAGGGTGGATAGAAGCTAGGGAGTCTAGTTGAGATATGTTCCTTGGGGCTCATGACTGTGGTAACTTTTTCTGAAGCTTGAAGATGTAAATAATAAAGTATACATTTACTTCTTATATCAAATTTTAGCAGATAAATGAAGAAGACTGTCATAAAGATTTATTTAATCATGAAGAAAGACAAAGATCTGTGTAAAAACTTTTCTTAACAAACTGTACTAATCAAAGCAAAATTTGACTTTGATGATGGTGATGAAAAGCTAGTCTGATAATTTATTCATACAAAGAAAACAAGTTTAGTCTGAGTAGAGTTCTCCTTACATGGCATTCTCAAATTTGACTTGGGCACAGTGGTTTCTTATAGTTTTCAAGGAAAAATGCTTTGCCAGGAAACAGATTCCACTGTCCAACTTCTAATGGCTTACTATGATCAATGAGCAAACTTTTCTTTAACCCAGCCACCATTTTACCAGTAACATTCTAAAAGCATAAAATATGTTCAAATTACCTCTCTTCCATTTTACCAGATCTAATAAATCTGTCTCGTGTTATAGGCTAGTTTAATTTAGGAACAGTTTCAAAATAAGCCTTATACTTAAAAAAATTTCCTAGGGACTATGTAGTGGCTCACTTGGTAGAGTACATGTGTACCATGTGTGAGAACTTATGTTCAAGATCCCAGTCCCCATCTGAAAGACAGAAAGCTTGAGAAGTTGGGGAACATTGCTTCAGGTGTTTCTCCTTTTTCTCTCTCTCTCTTTCTCTCCCTTCTGCTTTAGGGAGTAAAGCACTCTCTATAGGGGGGGAGAGAGAGAGAGAGAGAAGAAGAAGAAGAAGAAGAAGAAGGAGGAGGAGGAGGAGGAGGAGGAGAGAGGAGAGAGGAGAAGAGGAGGGGAGGAGAGGAGGAGAGGAGGAGAGGAGGAGAGGAGGAGAGGAGGAGAGGAGAGGAGGAGAGGAGAGGAGGAGAGGAGAGGAGGAGAGGAGAAGAGAGAAGAGAAGAGAAGAGAAGAGAAGAGAGAGGGGAGAGGGGAGAAGAGAGAAGAGAGAAGAGAGAAGAGAGAAGAGAGAAGAGAGAAGGAAGGGATTCTGTGAATGATGGAATTGTGGAGACACCAAAAGAATAGGAAAGCCATCAGGGGAGGGGATGGGATATGGAGTTCCAGTGGTGGGAACTGTGTGGAGTTGTACTCCTCTTATCCTATAGTATTGTCAGTGTTCCCATTTTATTAATAAAAACTTAAAAAAAAAAAACATCAGAGAACACCCCCCATCCCTTTAGTGTTCTGGTTGTCAGTTTTCAGGTAGGCTGAAATGAAAGATTTTTTTTTCTTGACTGAGATCATGCTTGGGCAAAATAGTGGTTAATAGTAGCTATCACTATCATTATTAATTACTATATTCATTTCTTTAATGGGAATGATGTACAGTTGATGCTAAAAATTTTACATGTGTATATTTGTGCAAGATCCAGTTTGTTAGTTTGTTGTCTTCTTTTTCATTCTTTAGGGTTTTTTTTTTTTTTTTTTTTTTTTTTTGCCTCCAGGGTTATTGCTGGGGCTTGGTGCCTGCACTATGAATCCACTGCTTCTGGAGGCTATTTTCTCCCTTTTGTTGCCCTTGTTGTCTATGGTTGTTATTGTTGTTGTTTCTGTCGTTGTTGTAGGACAGAGAGAAATCAAGAGAGGAGGGAAAGACAGAGAGGGGAAGAGAAAGATAGACACTTACAGACCTGCTTCACTACTTGTGAAGCTACCACCCTGCAGGTGGGGAGCCGGGGGCTTTGCTCCATGTGTGCCTAACCTGCTGGCTACTGCCCGGCGCCCCCCATTCTTCAGTTTTTTTATATAATTTTTTACTACTTGATACTGGTAAGTATTTTGACTCAGATTAATTAGTGTTTTCAAACATTATTCCTGGGCTAGGTAGTAGTAAAAACCAAGAAATTGCAGAACACAAGATAAACCAAGAACAAAATCATGTGTGTGGAAATGAAATGTTTCTGACCATGGTCACATACTTAATAGAAATGAGGAAGTAAACTAGCCAAAGAAAAATATGTTTGACTTTGTGCACTAAGATTTATCTTTTAGTTTGTTTGTTGTTTGCTTTGTGAGTCTCCTTTTCCTCATTTTTTACATAGTGAAATTGCCCTCAGTGCAGAGATCACATTCCCTGAGAAAGCAGAGTTGCTACTGGGGAGACTTCCTCCTTTACTGTATGCCAAAACTGAAAAGAGGAACATGAATTACTACACTCCCAAGGAAATTGCCAGATAGGGAGATTTTGTAAGTGGGAATACAGTTAGGAAACTAATTGGAAAATACTGTACTTAGTCCCTGAATTCCTGAGAATTTATCAACATGCTTAGTTTCCTCTTCATTGGAAAAAAATGTTTCACACTCTCTGACTTTTATATGTGTGAGGAAAGAAAATCCAAATGTATCATACACATTTTGGATTTTCTCAAGTTTATGTTAAAAAAATAAGAGGCCAATATTGACTTGTTTGTTTATAAGAGGGCTAATTATTAAAAAAAATTTTCATTGGAGAATTAATGTTTTACAAAATGCAATAGTTTGTACATGCATACCATTTCCCAGTTTTCCACATAACAATACAACCCCCACTAGGTCCTCTGTCATCATTCTTGGATCTGTATTCAGAGAGCTAATTATTAAGGAAAGGAATTCTCCTTAGGGTACTAGTACTCCTGTTCCTCCAGCTGACAAGAATGGCCAGGGTACTCTTACTAATTTATCCCTATCTAGAGCATGTAACTATAAGTCAAGTTAATTAGGTCAAGGATTTTTTTTCTCCTGTGCTACCATTTATTCTTATTTGAAGTCTTGACAAAGGCATACATAAATAAAATAGTTATTTTTATACTAAATAGTAATCTCTTGTGTAAAATGTTTACTCAAGAAGTCAGCTATATGACTACTACACATTTCTCTGAGAGTAAAATAAGTTACTTTAAGAATATGGAGTACAAGAGAAAAGCTGCAGTTAGCAAAAGAGGTTTTTATTTATTTTATTTTATTTTATTTTATTTTATTTTATTTTATTGCCTTCAGGGTTATTGCTGGGGCTTGATACCTATACTACAAATCCACTGCTCCTATGACCATTTTTTTAAAAAGGTTTTTTTTTTTTGGATAGGAAAGAGAGAAATTGAGAGAGGAGGGCAAAATAGAGAGGACTAGAAAGACAGACACCTGCAGATCTGTTTCACCGTGAAATGACCCCCATGCAGGTGGGGAGTGGCGGTTTTGAATCGGGATCATTGTGTGGGTCCTTGTGCTTTGTGCTATCTGTGCTTAACCTGGTGCACCACCTTTCAGCCCCAAGAGATTTTTCTTTTTAAAGTCAAAACAAAATTGATATTTTCAGTGAGACATGAACTCTACAATGTTGGTATGCATGAGACCCCTTCTGTTTCATTTGGTTTAAATCCTCCCTGCTTAACACTATTCTATTTATATAACCACTTCATTCTATTTACATAACCACTGTTAACAAGTACCACCCTCCCTCCAGGGCATTGGTGATTCAGTGATAGGATTCTCGTCTGCTCCACCCCCTCCTTGTCACACTCTGATTTTCACCAGTCACTTTTCTCTCCACCCTCTCTATGTCACATCCTGTTTCCACCCTACTTGGCAAGTATATATAAAGACAACATTGTGAGTTTTACTTTACCTTGAGTTTAGCTTAGCTCGTCTTAGATTGTGCTGCGTCCTGCATGAATAAAAAGATACTGCCTACAGCTCAACCATGAGTCCCTGGTCGTCTGTTACCCGCCCGTGAAGCTAGCCCGGCGAAAACAACACTACAATACTTTAAAAGTAAAGCAGAAGTTTTGCATAGTGAAAGAGCTTTTGGAAATTAAAAACATTAGCATGGGTAAAGAATTGTTTAATAGTTTGGAAGATATTACTGAAGTTTTCTGATAGTCAAACCCAAAAGAAAAAGAATATGAGATAAATAAATGATGAAAGCAGTGATTGTCCAAGCTAAACGCATTTTCAAAAGGAAGACAGGATTCATGGAAGTTGGAAACAGAGACAAAACAATAACATTTCACTATGAAGTCATAAGTTTTGAGACTGATAAGTCCTACCAGGAAAAATTTTTGCTGAGCCTCATTGTGGAAAAAGTTCAAAAACAAAGGTAAAAATCAAAGTACTAAAAACTTCCAGAGAGAAAGTAAGGATGCATATAGAAAGGGACAGGAATCAGAATGAGTCAGACTTCTTCAAAACAAAGGTGAACTGGTAGACAAAGGACTAAATCTATCATTTATTTATTTATTTTTATTTTTCCTTTTGTTGCCCTTGTTGTTTTTATTGTTGTAGTTATTATTGTTGTTGTCGTTAGATAGGACAGAAAGAAATGGAGAAAGGAGGGGAAGACAGAGAGGGGGAGAGAAGGAGAAACACCTGCAGACCTGCTTCACTGCCTGTGAAGGACTCCCCTGCAGGTGGGGAGCCGGGGGCTCAAACCGGGATCCTTCTGCTGGTCCCTGCGCTTCATGCCACTTGCGCTGAACCTGCTTCGCTACTGCCCAACTCCCGGACTAAATCTATCTTGACCAATAATGCTTTACTCTAGAGCTCTATGTCCAACTATACTATACTCATATATGCAGTTCGAACATAACCATTTGTGATACAGAGAAATTAATTTTCAAGGAAATGTGTCTTCTAGGCACCACTGTTCATTGCTCATGAAGTGAACAGATGGTCTTTCAACAAAAGGTGAGAGAAATCATGAAAGGGAGGAACTGGGATCATGGTACTAGGGAGAGTGCACAGGGACAAAAGCTTTGGAAATCACAGCCTAACAGTAAAGAGAAATCCCATGATCATTTTAACCACTGAACTGCAGGCACGGGATTACAATAGACAGGTTAGAGTAGGAGGCAGCATTCCTAGAGCAGTATACTCTACAAAAATCAGCTGGTAACAAATGGTTTAGAATGTGTGCTTGATTGTGTTGAATGGAGATCTATAGTTCAGCCCAAACTATGGGGGATAAATTAGTAATGGGTTATATAAGACGTGTTAGCTGCATAGGTATTTTTAAAAAGCTGGGGGTGATGGTAGTGCACTGGGCTAAGTGCACAAAGTGCAAGGACCCACTCAGGGCTTCTGGTTTGAGCACCGGCTCCCCACCTGCAGAGGGTTCGCTTTATAAGCGGTGAAGCAGGTCTGCAGGTGTTTATCTTCTTCTCTCCCTGTCTTCCCCTCCTCTCTCCATTTCACTCTGTCCTATTCAACACCAGTAACAACAACAACAAAAAGCTGGTAACTGATTCTAAGGAAAATGAAATTTTAGTTCATGATATTAAACAGCTGTGGGTATTATGTTTTTTAATATTTACTTATTTAGTCCCTTTTGTTGCCCTTGTTGTTTATTTATTGTTGTTGATGTTGGATAAGACAGAGAGAAAATCCTTAAGCTGGTCCTTGCTTTGTGCCACCTGTGCTTAACCCGCTGCGCTACTGCCCGACTTCCAGCTGTAGGTATTATTAATGTTAGAATGTGAGCTATGACAACTGATTGGATATTTATGATATTGGGAGGAGGTGCTATTGGGAGAAATAATAGCAAGACAAGGGAGAGAAAGAGAATTTATTGGGAGATATAATGGCTTGAATCTTCCTGCTTCATAGCAGGAAGCTGACAATATGTGGAATTGTCAAGACAAGAAAAAAAAAACATGTAAGCTTGTCATTTAGAAAAATAGAAGACAAACATCAGAAAAAAATAAATAGAGGTAAAATTGGCCTCCTTTGGAGAAAATCTAGAGGTCTGATTATGTATATTAGAGGCTTTCTTAAATTTTTTATAAGGTTTGTAGCACTTATACATTATCTTGACTAAAATGAACATATCCTTACAAAGATAATGACAGAGAAAGTGCATCACCTCTGAGTTTTTTAAACTTTAAAAAATATTTCCCTGGGGAGTCGGGCTGTAGCGCAGCGGGTTAAGCGCAGGTGGCGCAAAGCACAAGGACTGGCATAAGGATCCCGGTTCGAACCCCGGCTCCCCACTTGCAGGGGAGTCGCTTCACAGGCGGTGAAGCAGGTCTGCAGGTGTCTATCTTTCTCTCCTCCTCTCTGTCTTCCCCTCCTCTCTCCATTTCTCTCTGTCCTATCCAACAACGTGACAACAACAATAATAACTAAAACAATAAAACAACAAGGGCAACAAAAGGGAATAAATAAATAAAAATATTAAAAAAAATTTCCCTGGATAGATGACCCCACCAATGTGGCCTGGAGCTCTGCTTCCCCAGAGCCCCAACCTACTAGGGAAAGAGAGAGGTAGGCTGGGAGTATGGATCGACCCACCAGTCAACGCTCATGTTCAATGGGGAAGCAATTACAGAAGCCAGACCTTCCACCTTCTGCATCCCACAATGACCTTGGGTCCAGACTCCCAGAGGGATAAAGAAAGGGAAAGCTGTCAGGGAAGGGGATGGGATATGGAGATCTGGTGGTGGGAATTGTGTGGAGTTGTACCCCTCTTATCCTACGGTTTTGTTAATGTCTCCTTTCTTAAATAAATAAAAAAAATTACAAATTTTTTATTTATACATTTTGGATAGAGATAGATAAACTGAGAGGGAAGGGAGAAGTAGAGAGGGAGAAATGGGGACCTGGTGGTGGTGCACCCAGTTAAGCACACACACATTACCATATGCGCAAGGATCAGGTTTCAAGGCCCAGCTCCCCAGAAGTAGGGGCAAAGCTTCACAGGCAATGAAGCAGGTCTGCAGGTGTCTATCTTTCTCTCTCCCTCACTGTCTTCCCCTCCTCTCTCAATTTCGTTCTGTCCTACATATAAAAAAAAATGTAAAAAAGAAAGAAAAGGGAAAAAATAGCTACCAGGAGCAGTGGATTCAGAGTGCTGGCACTGAGGCTCACCAATAACCCTGGTGATAGTAAAAATAAATTAAATAAATAAATAAGCAAACAAACAAATAAATAAATAAAAAGAGAAGGAGGGAGAGGGAGAGGCACCTGCAACACTGTTTCTCAGCTTATGAAGTTTCCCCACCGACTATAGGGACTGGGAACTTGAACTTATGCCCTGTAATGTGACTGCTCAACCAGATGCACCACTTTATTTTTATTGTTGGAAGATTAGTGGTTTACAGTACAGTTGTTGGTACATGGGTACAATTTCCCATCTCACCTTGACAGGTGTCTGCAAAAGCACTTTCACCCTAAGCTTAGGACCTTTTATTTATTTATTTATTTATTTTGCCTCCAGGGTTATTGCTGGGGCTCAGTGCCTGCAAAATGAATCCACTGCTCCTGGAGGTCATTTCCCCCCCCCCCTTTTGTTGCCCTTGTGGTTATTATTGTTGTTGGTGGTGTCGTTCCTTGTTGGATAGGACAGAGAGAAATGGAGAGAGTATGGGAAGACAGAGAGGGGGAGAGAAAGATAGACACCTGTAGACCTTTTCACCACTTGTGAAGCGACTCGCCTATAGGTGGGGAGCCAGGGGCTCGAACCGGGGCCCTCAACGCCAGTCCTTGCGCTTTGTGCCACGTGCACTTAACCCACTGCATTACTGCTTGACTCCCACTTAGGACCTTTTTATTATCAAGTATCAGGACTTGAAGGCCCCCCTTCCCTCTCTCCCTTTCCCTGCCCTTCTTCCCCATAGTCCTTTGCTTTAGTACAATACACTCAACCACTGGAAATTTTACTCCGTATGTCCCCATTTCTTTTCTTGTTTCTTAAGTTCTGCCCATGAGTGAGCCCATCCTATATTCATCCTTCTCTTTCGCACATATCTTATGTAAAATGATTTCTTCAAGCTCCATCCAAGATGAGGTGAAGAAGGTGACTTCATTTTTAATAGCTGAGTAGTAGCCTATTGTGTACATATACACCACAACTTTCTTAGCACCTCTGTGTTTGGTCTCTAACCTTCAGTCCTTTGAGCTTTCGAGGTAACTGATTCTTGACTGACATCTGTTTAGTGTTACCAATAAAACTCAAGAAAGGAATTTGAAGTAATAAATTCCTTTTATTTTTTAATTGATTTAATAATGATCAACAAAACCGTAGGATAAGAGGGGTACAATTCCACACAATTCCCACCACCAGAGTTCCGTATCACATCCCCTCCATTGGAAGCTTTCCTGTTCTTTATCCCTCTGAGAACATGGAACTAGGATCATTATGGAGTGCAGAAGGTGGAAGGTCTGACTTCTGTAACTGCTTCTTTGCTGTACATGGGCTTTGACAGGTTGATCCATACTCCCAGGCTGTTTCTGTTTTTCCCTAGTGGTGAAGCGTTCTGGGGAGGTGGGATTCCAGGGCACATTGATAAGGTCATCTGCCCAGGAAAGTCAGGTTGGCATCATGGTAGCAACTGCAACTTGATGGCTGAAAAGCATTAAGCTATCAAGCAGAACAAATTGTTTAATAATCAGGAACCTAAAGGTAAGAATATAGAGGATGAGATTTGGGGGGTCTTAATTTTGGAAAAAGCTAGTAGGTCTATTTTAGGTATATTCTAAAGGGCCCATGACTTTACTAAGTTTACCTGATAGCTAATTTTGCAGGTGGGCTAAAGGTGTTGTCTGGAGGGATGGTGTCAGAGTTGGAAATAAGACTAGAAAAGCTGATCAGGGCAGAGAATAGCTCCCAAATATGGGAAAAGTATATAAATATCATTAACTGTAAACCCTATAGATCTGATGTGGGGCCCATATTCAGCACAGGAGCCTATGTAACCTCTGCATCCCTGTAGGTCTGAGCTTGCATTCCATAATCATAGCTAGGAACATTCTAGGCTGCACTAATTTCAGGACATGTCTTCCTCAAGTGGCAGAGTATGTTAACCCAGCCTCCCTTCAGAGAGTAGGGTAGTCCCTACCACTCTTTCTCCACATTGAGGGCAAGGTCCTGCAGAGGCCCACAAGAGGGTCCACTATGTTTTTCCTGATGGAGATGATTAGTGACAGTGGAGATGGATCTGTTAGAAATCTAGGCCCATTATGTCTATGTGGGAATCCAAGGACTTCCTGACTAGGTCCCTGGATGGTGAGGTGGCCTAATCATTAAAAGTATGAGCTGTCATTAAAGTATGGCTGATCTCTTGCCGTTGTTTAGCTTTTGTAGTCCATACTTTGTTTGACAAGGTTAGCCTTGGAGTGATTGAGGCAAGTGAAATAGGAAGTAGCTGAGGATATCTAGATCTAAGTAGAAACTATTTGATTAAGTACTTTCTGGTGTCTTTTTTAGGCCTTTCTGTTTTCTTGCTGCACTTATTGAGTCAATGCAAACTATTGTGCACTTTTACTTTAAGATATATGTGTGTGTGTGTGTGTGTGTGTGTGTGTGTGTGTGTGTGTGTGTAATTTGGTGTTTTACTATGGAAAAGTAGGAAGCAAAAAAGATACTGATCTCTTTTCAACATCCTGGTATAAAGTTTGATGAGCTCATGAAATAAATGCCAGAAAATTACCGAAAGTTATAAATTAGGAAAACTATTCCTATTTCTGTGATCATGAAAACAGACCAATCTACTGCTACCAGATTAAGGTTTCTAGCACTTAAGCCTGAAGGTACTTCTAGTTTAGATAGACAGGCACATTTAATCAAACTGTCCAATCACCATTTTTCTTGGCAGCCAAAGATTTTCCAAAAGAAACAGTAAGTTATAAGGACAAAGTTTGGAGCTACATGTCTTCAGTGAAGTGTTATTTTTGCCAAGCATGGAAGAATAAGTGTTGAATGAGACTCACAGCTAAGAAATACTAAGTTTGGCTAAATCAATATGAATGTGGCAAGAAAATATGATTCATATAGTTGAGCATCATCATTAATCTGCAGGGAATAAAGAAGCAGTTAAACTGTCAAAATGAACAAAAGCTACAGCTGCTATTTTTTAAAAATAATTTATTTCTTTATTGGGGAATTAATGTTTTACATTCAACAGTAAATACAAAGTTTGTACATGCATAACATTCCCCAGATTCCCATTTAACAATACAACCCCCACTATGTCATTCATCATCTTTCACGGACCTGTATTCTCCCCACCCACCCACCTACCCCAGAATCTTTTACTTTGGTGTAATACTCCAATTCCATTTCAGGTTCGACTTGTGTTTTCTTTTCTAATCTTGTTTTTCAACTTCTGCCTGAGAGTGAGATCATCCCATATTCATCCTTATGTTTCTGACTGATTTCACTCAACATGATTTTTTCAAGGTCCATCCAAGATCGGCTGAAAACGGTGAAGTCACCATTTTTTACAGCTGTGTAGTATTCCATTGTGTATCTAGACCACAACTTGCTCAGCCACTCATCTGTTGTTGGGCACCTGGGTTGCTTCCAGGTTTTGGCTATTAAAAATTGTGCTGCCAAAAACATATGTGTACACAGATAATTTTGGATGGATATGTTGGGTTCCTTAGGATATATCCCCAGGAGAGGAATTGCAGGGTCATAGGGTAGGTCCATTTCTAGCCTTCTGAGAGTTCTCCAGACTGTTCTCCACAGAGGTTGGACCAATTTACATTCCCACCAGCAGTGCAGGAGGGTTCCTTTGACCCCACACCCTCTCCAGCATTTGCTGCTGTTACTTTTTCTGATGTATGACATTCTCACAGGAGTGAAGTGATATCTCATTGTTGTCTTGATTTGCATTTCTCTGACAATCAGAGACTTGGAGCATTTTTTCATGTGTTTCTCGGCCTTTTGGATCTCTTCTGTGGTGAATATTCTGTCCAAGTCCTCCCCCCATTTTTGGATGGGGTTATTTGTTTCTTGTTGTTGAGTCTGGCAAGCTCTTTATATATGTTGGTTATTAAACTCTTATCTGATGTATGGCATGTAAAGATCTTCTCCCATTCTGTGAGGGGTCTCTTGGTTTGGATAGTGGTTTCTTTTGCTGTGAAGAAGCTTTTTAATTTGATGTAGTCCCATAGGTTTATACTTGCCTTAGTCTTCCTTGTAATTGGATTCGTTTCGTTGAAAATGTCTTTAAAATTTATGAGGAAAAGAGTTCTGCCAATATTTTCCTCTAAGTATCTGATAGTTTCTGGTCTAACATCCAAGTCCTTGATCCACTTGGAATTTACTTTTGTATTTGGTGAAATAGAGTGAGTCAGTTTCATTCTTCTGCATGTTTCAACCCATTGTTTCCAACACCATTTGTTGAAGAGACTCTGCTTTCCCCATGTAATAGTCTGGGCCCCTTTGTCAAAGATTAGATGTCCATACGTGTGGGGCCTCATTTCTGGGCTCTCAATTCTATTCCACTGGTCAATGTGTCTGTTCATGTTCCAGTACCAAGCAGTTTTGATGACAATGGCCCTATAATACAGTTTGAGATCTGGGAGTGTGATGCTTCCGGTTCTGTTCTTTTTTCTCAAGATTGTTTTGGCAATTCTAGGTCTTTTCTGGTTCCAGATAAACATTTGTAGCATTTTTTCTATTCTCCTAAAAAATGTGCTTGGGATCTTGATGGGGATAGCATTAAATTTGTAGATGGCTCTGGGTAATATATTCATTCTGATGATGTTAATTCTTCCAACCCATGAACATGGAATATCTTTCCACTTCTTTGTGTCTTTTTCAATTTCTTTGAGTAGTGACTCATAATTTTCAGTATACAAATCTTTCACTTCTTTGGTTAGGCTTACTCCTAGATATTTTATTGTTTTTGTTGCTATAGAAAAAGGAACTGAGAAAAAAAAAAAAGAAAAAAAGAAAAAAAAACAAAAAAAAAAGAAAAAGGAACTAATTTCTGGATTTCAATTTCTTCTAACTTAGTGTTTACATAGAGGAATGCCACTGACTTTTGAATGTTAATTTTATAGCCTGACACCTTACTGTATTGCTTGATGATTTCCAAAAGCTTCTTGCTGGATTCCTTAGGTTTTTCCATGTATACTATCATGTCATCTGCAAATAGGGAGAGTTTGACTTCTTCTCTTCCAATCTGTATGCCTTTAATTCCTTGCTCCTGCCTGATTGCTATGGCAAGAACTTCCAACACTATGTTGAATAGTAATGGTGATAGTGGGCAGCCCTGTCTAGTACCTGATCTGAGGGGAAATGCTTCCAGTTTTTCACCATTGAGTATGATGTTGGCTGTAGGTTTGCTATATATAGATAGACTCCACTATCTTGAGGAATTTTCCATCTATTCCCATTTTTTATAGTGTTTTGATCATAAAGCGATGTTGTATTTTGTCAAAGGCTTTCTCTGCATCTATTGATATGACCATGTGTTTTTGGTCTTGCTTTTGTTGATGTGGTGGATCACATTGATTGATTTACATATATTAAACCAACCTTGCATGCCTGGGATAAACCCCACTTGGTCATGATGAACAATCTTTTTAGTATACTGCTGTATCCGGTTGGCTAGAATTTTGTTCATTATTTTCGCATCTATGTTCATCAGAGATATTGGTCTGTAGTTTTCTTTTTTGGTTGTGTCCCTGTCTGCTTTTGGTGTCAGGGTGATGTTGGCTTCATAGAAGCTGGCAGGGAGTATTCCAGTGTCTTCAGTCTTCTGGAAGACTTTTAAAAGTAGAGGTATTAGTTCTTCTTTGAAAGTTTTGTAGAATTCATTTGTAAAACCATCTGGTCCAGGACTTTTATTTTTGGGGAGATTTTTGATAACTGTTTCAATTTCATTAGTTGTGACGGGCCTGTTCATGTTATCCACTTCCTCTTTACTTAGTTTTGGAAGTTGGTAGGTATCTAGGAAATCATTCCAGGGAAGCCTGGCCAGCATCCTGAAGGCATCTGGAACCTGGTGGCTGAAAAGAGAGTTAACATACAAAGCTAAACAAATTGTTTAAGAATCATGGACCCAAAGGTTAGAATAGTGGAGATGAAGTGTTGGGAGGGGGGTACTCACTGCAAACTCTAGTGTACTACTGCTTTCAGGTATATATTTGCCCTAGTTTATGGATACCTGTGAACATATGCTCTATCTCCTGGAACCTGGTCTATATCCAGGTTTTGGGACTTTGTTAGGAAGTGAACCACCTGGGATGGAATTCGAGAATACTATGAAAGGAAAGGTCTCACCCGAGTGATGAAGCTGAAGGGTTGTCGTTCCACACCTGAAGTCTCTGGACACAGTCTGAAGTGCGACATGCTGGGGTGGCACTCGTTGCATTGATTAGGTTGCAATTAGCGGATGCAATATTATTTGATAAGAATTGGGAGAAGCATATGGGAAAGTGGGCCCTACCCTAGGGTCCCAGGACTGGGGGAAGTTTAGGCTCTATAGTGGAAATGTGAGCTTCCTGCTGTCTTAGGGTTTGAGAAGACAATGGATAGTTACTGTTATCATCACATTATTCGGTAATTGGGTTAACCTTGAAAAGTCCCTTTGTTAGACATACAATCAATTTTCCCCCTCTCATATTAATTAAATAGTGATTTATATGACTACAATTTAATAGGTGTGTACATCAATACCATTCCCATCACCAAAAGATTGTGTCCCATCCCACCCCCACCCCCCTGCCAGCCCAGGAAGCCGCATGTCCACCCTCCCGCTCACCACAGGGTTTTTACTTTGGTGCCCCACTTTGAATTTAGTCAGATCCTGCCTTTAGTTTCCCTTTCTGATCTTCTTTTTCAACTTCTGTTGATGAGTGGGATCATCCCATACTCACCTTTATCTTTCTGACTTAGCTCACTTAACATAATTCCTTCTGGCTCTGACCAAGATGAGTCAGAGAAGTTGAGTTCATTGTTCTAAGTAGCTGCGTAGTATTCCATTGGGTATATATACCACAGGTTTCTGAGCCACTCATCTGTTGTTGGGCACCTGGGTTGCTTCCAGGTTTTAGCTATTATGAATTGTGCTGCTATGAACATGGAGTACACACCTCTTTTTGGTTGGGTGTTACGGAGTCCTTGGGGTATATCCCCAGGAGAGGAATTACTGGGTCATATGGAAAGTCCATGTCTAGCCTTGTGAGAGTTCTCCACACAGCTCTCTACAGAGGCTGGACCAATTTACATTCCCACCAGCAGTGTAAAAGGGTTCCTCTGTCCCCACAGCCTCTCTAGCATTTGTTGCTGCTGTCCTTTTTGATGTATGCCATTCTTACAGGAGTGAGGTGGTATCTCAATGTTGTCATAATTTGCATTTCTCTGTCAATCAGCGACCTGGAGCAGTTTTTCATATGTTTGTTAGCCTTTTGGATCTCCTCTGGAGTGAATGTTCTTTTCATAGCCTCTACCCATTTATGGATGGGGTCATTTGCTTTTTTGGTGCTAAGTTTGCTGAGCTCTTTGTATATTTTGGTGATTAGTCTCTTGTCTGAGGTATGGCATGTAAAGATCTTCTCCCATTCTGTGAGGGGTCTCTTTATTTGTTTAATAGATTTTTGGCTGTGCAGAGTACTCCCATTTGTTTGTTTCTGCTTTAGTCTTCCTTGCAATTGGGTTTGTTTCATCAAAGATGTCCTTGAGGTGTAGGTGGAAAAGTGTTTTACCAATGTTTTCCTCTAAGTATTTGATTGTTTCTGGTCTAACATCCAGGTCTTTAATCCATTTGGAGTTGATTTTTGTTTCTGGTGAGATAAAGTGGTTCAGTTTCATTCCTCTTCATGTTACAGCCCAGTTTTCCAGCACCATTTATTGAAGAGAGCCTCCTTCTTCCATTTAATACTTTGGGCCCCCTTATCAAAGATTAGATGTCCATAGGTGTGGGGGTTTAGTTCTGGGCTTTCAATTCTGTTCCACTGGTCTGTGTGCCTATTTTTGTTCCAGTACCATGCTGTTTTGATTATGATGACTTTATAATAAAGTTTGAGGTCTGGGAGTGTGATGCTTCCATTTCTGTTTATTTTCCTCAAGATGGTTTTGGCAATTCTAGGTGTTTTCTGGTTCCATATAAATTATTGTAGTTTTTGTTCTATTCTCTTAAAGAAGTCTGGTGGAACTTTGATGGATATTGCATTAAATTTGTATATTGCTTTGGGGAGAATATTCATTTTGATGATGTTTATTCTTCCAATCCATGAGTATGCGATGTCTTTCCATTTCTTGGTATCGGTTTCTATTTCCTTGAAGAGTGACTCATAGTTTTCAGTATACAAGTCTTTTACTTCTTTGGTCAGCTTTACTCCTAGGTATTTTATTGATTTTGCTGCAACAGTGAATGGAATGATTTCTGGATGTCTTCTTCTTCAGATTTAGTGTTTGCATAAAGAAATGCCACTGATTTTTGTACATTGATTTTGTAGCCTGACACCTTGCTATATTGCCTAATAACTTCCAGTAGTTTTCTGCTGGATTCTTTAGGTTTTTCTATGTATACTATCATATCATCTGCAAATAGTGAGAGCTTGACTTCTTCCCTTCCAATCTGTATCCCTTTGATTTCTTTCTCTTGCCTGATTGCTATGGCAAGAACTTCTAATACTATGTTGAAGAGTAATGGTGACAGTGGACAGCCCTGTCTAGTCCCCGATCTGAGGGGGAATGCTTTCAGGTTCTGTCCATTGAGTATGATGTTGGCTGTAGATTTGCTATAGATGGATTCCACTATCTTGAGAAATTTCCCACCTATTCCCTTTTTTTGTAGGGTTTTGAGCATGAATGGATGTTGGATTTTGTCAAAGGCTTTTTCTGCATCTAATGAGATAATCATGTGGTTTTTGGCTTTGCTTTTATTGATGTGGTGAATGACATTGATTGACTTACGGATGTTGAACCAGCCTAGCATTCCTGGGATGAATCCCACTTGGTCGTGATGAACAATCTTTTTGATATGCTGCTGTATCTGGTTGGCCAAGATCTTGTTTAATATTTTGGCATCTATGTTCATCAGAGATATTGGTCTGTAGTTTTCATTTGTGTGTGTGTGTGTGTGTGTCCCTATCTGCTTTTGGTATCAGGGTGATATTGGCTTCATAGAAGGTAGAAGGGAGTGTTCCTATTTCTTTGATTTTATGGAAAAGCTTTAGAAGTATGGTTACTAACTGTTTCCTGAAGATTTTATAGAATTTGTTTGTGAAGCCATCTGGTCCAGGACTTTTGTTCTTGGGGAGATTCTTAATAACAGTTTCGATTTCTTTGTCTGTGATTGGTGCATTTAGGTTTTGTAGTTCTTCTTGGTTCAGTTTTGGAAGGGCATATGCTTCTAGGAATTGTTCCATTTCTTCCATATTTTCTAGCTTGGTGGCGTATAGTTCTTCATAGAAGTTTCGCATGATTTTCTGGATTTCTGTGGTGTCATTTGTGATATCTCCTCTATCGCTTACAATTCTATTAATTTGAGTCTTCTCCCTTTTTTGTTTAGTGAGTCTGGCTAGGGGTTTGTCAGTTTTGTTTAATCTTTCAAAGAACCAACATTTGGCTTCATTGATCTTCTGTATGGTTCTCTTATTTTCGATGTCGTTTATTTATGCTCTAATTTTAGTCATTTTTTGTCCTTCTGGTTGCTTTAGTGTTCCTTTGTTCCTCTTCCTCTAAGTCCTTGAGGTGTGCAGTAAGGTTGTTTATTTGAGCTTTTTCTTGTTGTTTAATATGTGATTGTATGGCTATGAATTTTCCTCTCATTTCTGCTTTAGCTGTGTCCCAAATATTTTGATAGGTTGTGTCTTCACTTTCATTTGTTTCCAGGAACATTTGAATTTCCTGCTTGAGTGACTCTCTGACCCAGTGGTTGTTAAAGAGTATGTTGTTTAGTTTCCAAATTCTGTGACTTTTAATAATTTTCTGTTTGTTGTTAAATGTTAGTTTTACTTCACTGTGGTCTGAGAAGATATTTGGGATGATTTCAATGCTCTTGAATTTATTGATGCTGTCTTTGTGGCCTAACATGTGGTCTATCCTGGAGTATGTGTTGTGTGGATTTGAGAAGAATGTGTATTCCAGTTTTTTGGGGTGAAGGGCTCTGAAGATATCCAGGAGGTCTAGTCTGACCATCTTTTCATTTAATTCTCTTGTTTCTTTGTTAATTCTCTGCTTTGTTGATCTGTCTAAGTGTGAGAGACCCGGCTTTGACCTAGCACGTTATGATTGGGCTCTCCTCAATCGCTATCGAACAGGCCATGGCCAGTGCACCGCTATGTTCTTCGGTGGGGAGCCAGAGACGACCCGAACTGCCCCTGCAGCTACAGACAATGACCCACATAGTCAACGACTGCCACCTCTCCAGATTCAAAGGAGGTCTCGAAACTTTACATCAGGCTCAACCTGATGCTGTTGACTGGCTAAGGAAGAAGGGCAAATGCTAGAAGAAGAAGAAGTTTGAGAGTGGGGTGTTAAAATCTCCCACTATTATTCTATTACTATTGATGTATTTTTGAAGTTCTTTCAGTAGGTGCTTGATGTATTTAGATGGTCCCTCATTGGGTGCATAGATGTTAATAGTTCTTAAGTCTTTTTTGGCTGATTGATCCTCTAATCATTATGTAGTGTCCTTGCCTATCTTTTATTACTTTATTTAATTTAAAATCTATCATGTCTGAGATGAGAATGGCTGTTCCAGCTTTTTTTTGTGGTCCATTAGCCTGTATGATAGTTTTCCATCCTTTCACTTTAAGTCTGTTTTTATCTTGTTGTGTCAAATGGGATTCTAATTGTGTGTAAATGTACCCCTCTTATCCTGTAGTCTTATCAGTATTTCCATTTTATAAATAAAAAATAAACATTAAAATAAAGACTTTAAAAAAAAAGAAAGAAAATTATATTTGGTGATACAGAAAAGAACCTTGCAGTTTCTACTTGTAGATGTTTACTTGTAATTGATATTTGAGGGTAATGTAAATAGAATTAATTTGCATATCTGTATATATGCTTAACTGAATGGAAAACAAAACAGAGATCATGGGTGGTACTTTCTTCTAATTTTTCTACTGATTATTTTTCATCTTTTGAAAAAATAGCATCCCTAGGGCTGAGAGATAGATCTTCTGGAATGTCACGCACCTTAGCATGCATGAGGCCCAGGGTTTGAATCCTGAAACCACATAGGAACACCTTGCATGGGAAGAAGCTCCACAGACAGGGAAGCAGTGCTTGCTATGGTCTCTCTGTCTCTTTCCCTCTGCCTCTCAATCTGCCTTTCTCCATATGTGAAATTAAAAAAGAACAGAGAAAGTCAGCCTAGGAGCTGTGGAATCACATATATGCAAGTTCTCAGTGCCACAAAAATAAATAAGTAGTAATAGTTAAAGAACATAACAGTTGCAGCCTTACTTATTAAAAAATAAACCATTATATTCTCTTTTACTCATTCTACATTTCTTTCTTTCTGCATCAAAGATTCAGTATCACAGGCATTTATTCATTCACTTTCTTTTTTAAAAATATTTTTATTATCTTTATTTATTGGATAGACATAGCCAGAAATTAAGACGGTTGGGGAGATTGAGAGGGAGAGTGAAAGAGAGACACCTGCAGTACTACTTTACCACTTGCAAAGCTTTTCCCCTGCAGGTGGGGACCAGGTACTTGAACTCAGGTCCTTGAGCACTGTAACATATGCACTCAACCAGGTGTGCCACCATGCAGTTCCTCACTTTCATAACAAATACTGATTGGCACCTATGTTCCAGACAATCTGATGCTTTTTTGAAGTGAAAATACAGAGCCAGTCAAGTAGAAAGCCATTACTCTCAATGTCTACTCTCCTGGGGAGGGAAAAAGATAGGGTTCATTTATGTGAAGTGTAGTAAATAGTCCCAGCAAGATAGCTCACCTTCAAAGGCTCCTGGTTTTCCATGAGTGAAACCCACTTTGAACTCCTAGCCCCCAAGGTACTGGGGAGGGGTGGGGTGAGCTATGGCACTGTCATCTCTTTCTGTCTGTATATCTGAACAAAGTTGTCCAAGAATGGAGGAGCCCCAGTGACAACAACAACAAAAAGAGAAGGAATGGAGAAAGTGACTATATGAAAAATGCCTTTGTTTGATGTTAGCAGCAGTTGAAATTCAAATAAGCACTGCTTAAATTAATGGTATTCCAGATTACAAATCAGTAGAATATAGTACACCAATTACCCTTCATCCAGTTTTGTTTTATATGTAATACTTTTTGTTGAGTGTATTAAGGATGCATGCTTTTTTTTTTTTTTACCCAGTTCTTTAAGAATTAATGTTTTGAAAAACTTTTGTCTTTGAGGACATGTTATGATGACAGTATCCCATGTTCTATCAAAATGCTGTACTGATTTCAATTCATATATGACATTTGCCCTAATTCTCCATATTATTACGAACCAAAAAATAAAAATAAAAAAAGAAAAGAAAGAAAGCCAAGAAAAGAAAGAAAGCCAACAAGTTAATTGAGAAGCTTGTAATCCACAGCACACACTTTCTTCGCATAGTTTTGAATTTCACAATATGAGAACATGGGCCCAGAGGGATCTAGAAAAGATATTAGTCAACAGATTTTGGAATATTGGATCTTGGCTCTGTGTAGCTTTCAGATTCTAATGGTGCAAAAGGAAGAAAAAAAGGGGGGGGTTTGCATTTCCTATATAGGCTTAACATGAGATGTCGACACTTCATTGTACTTCAAGTCACAGACAGCTTTTGCATGCCATTTAATGTCTGAGCAATACTTTTCTCAGAAATGTGAATCATTGTTGGGTGCGGCCCTAATTACATGAGGGTTCCTGTTCTCTGCCTACCTGCAGTGAAATCAATAACCATGTGGTGTTAATAAACCCTTTCCGTTTGCTGCCTTCAGCTGACTATGGAAGAGTGATGAGTAGTGAGCAGACAGAGGGCTGCCTTCCTTCTGCTAGTACAGCGAGGATGTATATTCTGGCATTGCCTTTGTTCCTAGAAATGTTCTGCCAAAGCATTCCGAGGATGTATATTCTGGCATTACCTTTGTTCCTAGAAATGTCCTGCCAAAGCATTACTGCCCGAATCCACTCAGACCCAAAAGGCCACTAATCACTGACATATATCCACTGACTTGCAGCTCTCTCTGACTCTAGCAGGGAAGCTCTTGAAAAAAGAGGTTTTCCCCATTATTTTTTTTAATTTAATTTTTTTATACACACACCCTTAATCATCTAGTCCTATGTTGCCCCTGTTTATTATTAAGGAACTTTTGAGTTTTTTATTTGATTCTGAAACTTAAGCTGAAGATTAAAATTTTAGCTTTGCAGGGCCAGTGGTCATACACCTGGTTGAGTGCATGCATTACAATGCATAAGGTCCCGGGTTTGAGCCCCCTGGTCCTGGTGCTCGCTTGTGGGGTATGTGTGTGTGTGGGGGGAAGGCAGTGGGGATTGAACCTGGGCAGTGTTTAGCAAGGTTTGTGCCTTATTCAATAAACAGTATTTCTGGTCCTGATAATCTAAAGGTATTTTCCTCTGGATCTTGTAGTACCCACGCAATAATGGATTTGTACTGATCAATCCAATCATGTACTGCGTTCGGTCTTTAGCCTGCTTTAGTCTAGAATAATTTGTCAGTCTTTTCTCATTCTCTTGAGAGAAGTAGAAGGAGTATGCATATGCTGTTTTGTAGATTTTATTTCAATTTGGGTTTGTGTGGCTGTTTCTTGTGATTCTAGTCAAGCTGTCCAATTTTAGACAGAGCATAGTAATGATATGCCCTGGTGTATACATTATATTTAGAGTTTCATGACAGTTTTTTTTTTTCCAATACTGCTGATCACTGAGGCTTTGCTAGCCAGGCCTATCTACTGAAAATTTATTATTTTCCTTTAGATTCAATTCATACTTGTGAGGAGAGAAACTGAAATCATGTAAAGAGTGCTCCTTAAAGCTTTCATCCACTATTTTTAGCATCTGTTATGATTTTTGTTTTACATTTATTGATATAGAAGTCTTTTTGAGTCCCAAATGCAGAAATGTTAGGGGAAGATAACCATGGGCTCTGAATTCCAATCCCATCAAGACCTGAATGATATGGAATTATACCCCTGTTATCTCATAATTTTGTAAATCAATATTAAATTAAAAAGCAGTCATTTTGCTGTCTAGGATAGGATGTTATCTAAAAACTTATGATAGAAAAGGGCCTTGGTTGGTGAAGAGAGTGTTTTGCAGACACCTGTCATGGGGAAAAAAAGTTGTACTTAATGTGCCAACAATTGTACTGTAAACTACTACATTTGTTGGAAAAAACAACAAAAAACTGAGCTTTAATTATGTTCATGGCTATTGGACTGTCATTTCTCCTAAATTATCTCTGCCAGGAGACAATTAGGAAATTTCTGTGCATATATATATATAATGTCTTTATCTGTGTAAATATTTTTCTTTTCTTTTTTATTTTTTTACATTTATTAGTGTAAAATATTAATTTAATTTGTTATTTTTACACTAATAAATACAAGTTTATTAGTGTAAAATATTTTTAAAATATTATTTATTAGATTTAATAGTAGTTTACAAGCTTATAAGATTACAGGGCATAGTTCTAAACCACACTTAACCCTCAAAGTTCTGTACCCTTAGCCTCCCAATGTTAACCATCAGAGTTCTCACAAAGTCTTAGAGACAGATTGGCTAATTCTGGTGTAACCAATCTATTATTTAGCAAGTTCAGTATCAATATTTATTAAAAACCATGTGTCTACACTGATACTTCCAGATCAATGTAATATTTCAAGGTACACTTTAAGTCCCTTTTATTATAGTTTCAAATCAATTTATGATGGTTAATTTCTTTTTGTGTTATTTGGCAAGACTATAGGGTCAGGTTATTTCATCAGTCCATAACTTAGATGTTACTGTCAAGGTACTTTGAAGATAGGATTAATATTTATATCCGTAGACTGAATAAAGGAGCGTGAACCCTATTATATGGGTGGACTTTATCCAATCAATTGAAGGCATTAAAAAAAATTACAGTCACCCAAGGAAGAGATAATTCTAACTCCAAACTTCCATAGGATTCATAATTATAGCATCACTTTTTCCCTGTATTGCCAGTCTTCTGGCCTATGCTCCAGCTTCAGACTTGCCAGGACTCTCCTTGCATGAATTTATGAATTGAATCTTTAAGAATCTACACACACACACACACACACACACACACACACACACACACACACACACTTAGTTTTGTTTCTCTGGAGAACCCTGACTAATAGATCTTGCTAGTTTAGACTACCTACAAGTAGTTTTGGAATAGCTTATCTAGGCTGCTGTGAGAGTTTACTCTCCCAACTGGAGTTCAATATTTGTTTTAGGAGGCAAAATTGCATACACAACTTAAAATGGTACAAATCTTAAGTACACACAAAATTTGGGACAAATATGTGTGTTGATGTGAAATACGTACACCTGTCAAAATATAAAATATTTCCACCATCTCTTTGAGTCAGTATTCTTGTTTTTCATGAAAATTTCTGTTTTCTGATTTTATTTACCATAGACTGATTTTGCTTGCTCTAGAATTTCATAGATCTATATTATGACTCAATTTCTTTTAGTAAATATATTCATATTTGTGTCATTAATGTTTTATAACTCATAGATAAGAGCAATTTATTGTTGAGCAGCATCCTAGTCTTTGAATATAGTATGATTTGTTCATCTGTTTTTCTATTAATTGATTTTGAGTTTTTCCATTTGGGGTTATAATGATAAAGCTACTAGCTATTTGTATGTAAGTCATCATGGAGACAAATGTTTTTATTTCTCTTGAATAAGTGTCTAGAAGTGGTAAGTTGAATGGTAGTGGGTGGTGGAAATTGAACTTTACAGAAAGCTGAGAAACATTATCTCTAAGGGTTATACTATTTGTGTTCCTGTCTGCAATGTAGGAGTGTTGCAATAGTAACAACTGTACTCAACTAAATGCTCCACCACCCTGCCCTAGGAGTGTTGCAATTGTATCTGTATCTTATGCTTCATGTGATATTCCCAGTTTATTTAATTCTGAGAATTTGTGTGGGTATAAATTTGTGTTTCATTGTGGATTTAGTTTGAATATTGTAATGATTAATGAAGTTAAGTATTTTTCTTTGTATGCTTAATGGATATTTTGCATGTTTATATAAATCATTGGTTCTCTGCTTTGTTCATATAAACTTTTAGTTGTCTTTTCATTACTAGATTTTTGTAATTCTTTATGTTTTAGACAATGGTCTTTTAATAGATACATGCTGTGTAAATTTTTTTTCTACTACATAACTGCCTTTGAACTTTTTTTTATTTATTTATACAATGGAAATATTGACAAGACTATAGGATAAGAGGGATACATTTCCACACAAGGTCCACCCCCAGAGCTCCATATCTAATCTCCTCCCTTGATAGCTTCCCTATTTTTTTTATTTATTTAAAAAAGGAGACATTAACAAAACCGTAGGATTGAGAGGGGTACAGCTCCACACAATTCCTACCACCAGATCTCTGTATCCTATCCCCTCCCCTGATAGCTTTCCTATTCTTTATCGCTCTGGGAGTATGAACCCAAGGTCATTGTGGGATGCAGAAGGTGGAAGGTCTAGCTTCTGTAATTGCTTCCCCACTGAACATGGACATTGACTGGTAGATCCATACTCCCAGCCTGTCTCTTTCTCTAGTGGGGCAGGGATCTGGGGAGGCGGGCACCAAGACACATGGTGGTATCTTCTTAACAACGTGTTTTGGTGTGCAGCATTAAGCTGAATCAAACATACTATTCAGTATTTCCTTTTTCTTGCTATTTTATATAGTCCAGTTCCATATGTTTTTCTATTTTAGGTTGATACCCATATTATAACATATTATAATACTATCTCCAGTATTCTCTTCTCTGCCTCATAACTTATCCTGAACCTGAGAATTTTCTTAGTTGTAGACAGCTAAAACCCAGGCAACCTTCAAATAATGGTTAGGACTAGAAATCAGTATACTATATTTAGTGGCAGAATGAATGTTCTGATGTGTTTCCACGTAGTGTTTCTGCAGATAAAATAATAGTCCCCCCTCCCCAAGATGTCCAGATCTCGACCTCCAGATTAGGCAAAAAAAGAAAGAAAAGAAAAAAAAAGACTGCTGATTATTAAGAATGATGAATTCATCATCTTCACCTCATCTTAGATGGAACTTGAAGGAATCATGTTAAATGAGATAAGCCAGAAAGAAAAGGATAATTAGGGGAGTTGGTTGGTAGCACAGCAGGTTAAATGCATGTGGCACAAAGTGCCAGGACCTGCTTGAGGATCCTGGTTGGAGCCTCTGGCTCCTTACCTGCAGGGGAGTTGCTTCACAGGCGGTGAAGCAAGTCTGCAGGTGTCTATCTTTCTCTCCCCCTCGCTGTCTCCCCCCCTCCATTTCTCTCTGACTTATATGACAACAATAATAACTACAACAATAAAAAAAAAGAAAAAAGAAAGAAAAGGATAACTATGGGATGATCTCACTCATACGCAGAACTTAGGAAACAAGAACTGAAACGGAAGCACAAAGTAAAACTTGGACTGATTTGGTGTATTGCTCCAAAGCAAAGGACTATGAAAAAGGGAGAAGAGAGTGGAGGGGGCTTTCAGGTATTGGTACACAAAGAGAGAAAAGTCAGAGAAAGATGTGATAATAAAAGCAGAGTGATGCTTTTGTTGGGAGAGGGTCACAAGTCAAGCAATGTAGGAAGCCCCTAATAGTAGGACGTATCATAGACAAAGATTTTCCCATTTAGTCTTTAAGATAGACTCACATCTATCTTGACACCCTGATTTTAATGCTATTATTATTTTTCTTGACACCCTGATTTTAATGCTATTAAGGCCAATTCTTAATAAATATTGTGCATCTTCGTTTTTAGTACCTTATTTATTTACTAATGAGAATGATAGGAGGCGAGAGAGAGAATCAGCTATCACTCTGGTACATGTGCAGCCGAGGATTGAACTGAGTACCTCATGCTTGAGATTCCAATGCTTTATCCACTGTGCCACCTCCACTAACGCCAATTTTTGTACTTATCCCTCAAATTGTAAAATAACATGTTCTCATCATCAACATCATTATTAATTACCCCCCAGGGTTATCACTAGAGCTGTGTGACACCTCCATTCTTCCTAGAAGCTTTAAAAAAAATAAATGTTATTTTTATTATTTTTATATTTATTCCCTTTTTGTTGCCCTTGTTGTTTTTTATTGTTGTAGTTATTATTGTTATTGTTGGATAGGACAGAGAGAAATGGAGAGAGGAGGAGAAGACTGGGAGGGGAAAGACAGACACCTGCAGACCTGCTTCACTGCTTGTGAAATGACTCCCCTGCAAGTGGGGAGCTGGGGGCTCAAACTGGGATCCTTACACAGGTCCTTGCACTTTGTGCCACATGCGCTTAACCTGCTGCGCTACCGCCGGACTCCTGAGGCTTTTTTTTTTTCATTTTTCTGATAGAGACAAAGAGAAGTAGAGATGGGAAGAGAAAGACACCTGCAGCACTGCTTCAATAATGATGAAGCTTCCTCCCTGCAGGTGGAGATTTGGGATTTGAACTTGTGTCTTCACATATAATAATGTGTGCACACCTACCTGGCACCAATCATATCATTACTTTTTACTAGTATGTTACTATTGACTTATAAAATTACAAAGCTATAAAATAACAGGGGTATAATTCCATAATTCCACATTATTCCCACCACCAAAGTCTGTGTCCCCATTCTCTACACTGGAAACTGCAGTAGTTCTCCCAAGGTCATATAATTATCTATCATCTATTTTTTGCACATTTTTTTCTATTGCCCTGCCTTATCTTCTTTTCTAAGTCACATATACACTTACTACTACTTACAAATGGTTTTCCTTTTTTCTTCTTGTCTTTCTGGGTTCTGATGGAATTGGGTTTCAGGACCTTCTAATCATCTTACCCTAACATTTCTCTAACTCTAGGAGTATGGACCAGAATTCTTTATGGGCTGCAGAAAGTGGAAGTTCTGGCTTCTCTAATTGCTTTTCTGGTGGACGTGGGCATTGGCAGATGGACCTGTGGTTCTGGGACACATTGGTGAGGTTGTCTGCTCAGGGAGGTCAGGATGGAATCATGGTAGCATCTGCAACTTACTGTCTGTGGCTTAGTGCATTTCTGAAGACATCCTCATAGTATTTTGTTGAGTTTTCAGGTGATATTTCACTGTTTTTTTCTTTTATTTTCTCTTTCTTCCTCTCTCTCTCTCTCTCTTTTTCTTTTCTTTTTTTTTTTTCTTTTTGCCTCCAGGGTTATTGCTGAGGCTCAGTGCCTGAACTATGAATCCACTGCTTCTGGAGGCTATTTTTTCCCTTTTGTTGCCCTTGTTGTGTTATCGTTGTTGTGGTTATTATTATTGCTGTTATTGATGTCATTGTTGGATAGGACAGAGAGAAATGGAGAGAGGAGGGGAAGACAGAGAGGGAGAGAGAAAGATAGACATTTGCAGACCTGCTTTACTGCTTCTTCTTCTAGCGTTTGCCCTTCTTCCGTAGCCAGTCAACAGCGTCAGGTTGAAAGCTGTCAGGAGCTGCTTGTTGCTGGCTTTGAAAGTGACTGGGATCCATGTGGATTCAGTCGGCTAGGAAGGATTGTCAGTTTCCCCAATGAATGGGTACTCACGGGATGCACCACGAGAAGGTCGATCCAATGGATACTGCTTACCACTTATGATGCGACCCCCCTGCAGATGAGGAGCTGGGGGTGCTCAAACCAGGATCCTTACACCAGTTCTTGTGCTTTGTGTCATGTGTGCTTAACCCGCTGTGCTACCGCCCAACTCCCTTCACTGTGTTTTCTAATTTAATAGGAGAGCAATCTGAAAGGGTTCCTGCTCTATAGCCAAGCATACAGAAGTCCTCCAATCATATTATTTTAAGCCGATAATTTTGGGATAATTCTATTATATTAACGATAGGAAACTTAACACAATGTCTCAACCTTTCATCTCTTCTCTCCATCACTTTTTTCTCCTTCCTCATATGTGCTGTCTAGACTCCCACCCATTTATACCTACCCATCCAAGGTCTACTTGTGGGGAAATCTGAGTTAAAATGTCACTTTTTAAATGTATCTGCTTTGCTTACTAGTTTCTGAGAGCTGTTTTCTGAACTCTTAAGAAGAGCTGCTCAGAAAGCTTTCTCTTTCCATTACCTTCCAGTTCCATTTTCCTCCAGGCAAAATTTTGTGACCTTTTCTTCTCTATGACGCTTTTATCTCACTCCAGTCCACAAGTATATTTTGTCATTTTGCCCAAAAGATTCCAGGTTTATTTATTTTTTTTGTCTTGGTATAGTTACTAATAGTACTTTATTTATATTTTTACTCTTCTTAGATCATAGTTGGATGTGGCTGCTATTGTGAACATAATAAAGAAGTCACAAAAGGGTGATTTCTCAGAGAAATTACATGAATGCTTTTTCCTTTTCTCTTTATATAGGGACAGAGAAACAAGGAGAGAGAGAAAGAGAGAGAGAGAGAGAGAGAGAGAGAGAGAGAGAGAGAGAGAGAGAAGAGACATCACAGTACCAAAGCTTCTTTCAGTGTGATAGCGCCAGGTTTGAACCTGGACCATATCCATGGCAAAGCAGTCTATTATCAAAGTGAGCTATTCTGCCAGCCCTCAGAGGAATAACTTGATTTGATCTACACTCTACCAGATTCCATCAGTTGTGTTCAGGAGAGCATAAATGGATGGTTCTATGATTTCAGGGAAAAGGGAAATAAGTTATCAATTAAGTATGAAGATAGACAATGAGATATTGAGGATTTACATAGAAAGTAAAGGAATGATTGGGAGTTGAGGTTTGGTAGGTATGCAAACATTTATAATGACAAACTTTAGACTATAGCAATGAGAGTTTATAGGTGAGGACATGTATAGGTTTAGAGGAGATTCCCATTTATATAAATATATTTAGAATCATGATAGACAATCTTTAGAGAATGGGAAAGTTAGTGGTAATTAATAATAAGTGATCTCCAATCTAGAACATGATTTCAAGTATCATTTTCTGATATGCTATTCAAATGCCATCTGCAGAGAGCAGAAGATAACAAGACAGTTTTAAGGGTCAAGGGAAGCAGTGCTGTGCAGGATCAATTTTTTGTGCTAGCACAATGGAGCCATTCAATAAAATGTCTTCTCTGTAATTAAATTCAGCTGCACTGATTCATTATAATTCTCATCATTTGGAAAAGAAAATCTGGCAACAAGAGCAAAGGAGATAGTGGGTTCAGTTTACCAGTGTTACAGTACACTATGATTTAGTTTCTAAGCCATTTGCCCTGAAAACATGGAAAAATAAGCATACCACTAATAAATGTTCTGGCATCTGGGGATCATGATTGTGGTAAATTAGCATCGTCCTTCATAAGTTTTTGAATTACCATGTGCAGGATTTGTGTTTTCTTTGGAGCCTTATATTGTTATATTTACTGTATGTGGCAGGTATGTTTTCCTCATTTAAAAAAAATTTGCGTGTGTGTTTACCCTCATTTTAGATGATGAACTACTTTAGAGAAATGACTTACCCAAAGTTTTCCAACACTTCTATAGCTGAGTCTAAATTAATTAATTATTTAAAAAATTTTTTTATTTATAAAAAGGGAACACTGACAAAAACCATAGGCTAAAGGGGGTACAACTTCACTCAGTTCCCACCACCAGAACTCCATATCGCATCCCTTTCCCTGATAGCTTTTCTATTCTTTATCCCTCTGGGAGTATGGACCCAGGGTCATTATGGCGTGCAGAAGGTGGAAGGAAGGTCTGGCTTCTGTAATTGTTTCCCCACTGAACATGGGTGTTGACAGGTCAATCTATACTCCCAACCTGTCTCTCTCTAATGGGGTGGTTAGTTACTTTCCATCATGCCACTTTGTTGAAAATCAGTGTATGTAAAAAATAAATAAATAAAAAGAAAGCAAGCAAGAAAAAGATAGTCCCTGCCCTCTGGTTGCCATTTATTAAAAGAAAATATTAATGAAATTTCCAAACATTATAAAATTAATTAAAGAGTGGCGGTACTGGGGATTGAAGCTGGGACCTCTGGCATTCTAGTTCTCTGTGCTACTGCCCCAAACCCCTTACATGTTTCTTAATATGTTTTCCATGGGCACGCTGTGTATATGCATCTATCTGTGTGTATTTGTGATATGGGGAAACAAATGAAGAGAGGCCTTGCTCTTGCTTTGTTCTCATGTGGCAGAGAAAGATTTCACAATTCATTGACAAAATATCTTACCTGGATAGTGCACCTGCTTTACCATGAGTCTGAACCAGCTTTAAGCCCAGCTCTCATTGCACTGAGGGGGCATTTTGATGGTAAGGTGTCTTTCACTGTTACTTTGTGTCTCTGTGTCTATCTGAAACGGTCATCCTGGAGTGGCAATGTCCCAACCACAACAACAACCAAAGGAAGAACACAAACATTTTGCATCTTTATTTGCCACTAGATTAACATTTTGACTCAGTGCCTACACAATTCTACTGCTTCTGGTTGCGATTTCTTTTTAGATAGAGAGCAAGAAACAGATAGAGATAAAGGAGAGAGGCAGAGACAGAAGTGGAGACTGCAACACTGCTCACTTACTACTTGTAGAGTAGTGCTTCATTGTGGTGGTCTGGAGCTAGAACCCATTGGACCCCCTCATATCTCTTTCAAAAAAATTTGCTTATTGTTGTGAACAAAAGACTAGAGAACTACTTAGCTCTGGCATATGGTCCACTAGGGATGTCAGGGGGGCCCTTGAGGCTTGTGCGTCTTATTTATTACTGCTATGATCTCTATCCAGCTCCCTGCATCTCTTTTTCATAATGGCACTAATCCTGATGCCAGGGCTCCATCCTCATGCCCTAATTGCTACCCATAGGCTCCACTTCCAGATACATTGGGTTTAACACACAAATTTAAGGAAAACACTGGCATTTAGTAGATTACTATATCAGTATTTTTTTTTCTGCACCTTGAGGAACTTAAGGTGAAGCACTACTTGAGAGTAGCAAAGAAATGGGATATCTTCATCAACTTAAGGTAGATGAAGAGGAGGGAATAAACACTGTCTTATTTAGAAAAGATTACATTATATATTAAATATAAATCATATTTCTTATACTAGAAATAGAAGTCTTACCCTAGACCAGGTTCTGTTAAAAGGAGTGGTTGATGAAGACACAGACTAGCTTAATGATTGTGTATTTTTATTTTCTTTTTTCAATAAATTAATACTTACTTTGCCACTTGAAATCTAGGTCATGCTCATTCTAAAGAAATGGTCTGCACATGTTGATTGAGTGAATATTTATTTATTCCTGTCATGACTCATACAGATGGAAGATGACAGGATGGGACATTTCAAACTAAATGTGGATTCAAATGAAACTCATTAAAATTTTCTTGGAAAAGACACTTTTATTCATAAATACAAATTATTATCACCACCAAGATAATTTCCTTACTGGAAAAAATTTTGAATTCTGTTTGTGAAGAACTATTCATTCAAGTGCCATTGGAAGGCTCTGTTGAGTTGAGAAAAGTTGGACAAAGTGGTGGGGGCAGGTGGTCATGCACCTGGTTAAGCGCACTTGTTACAATGCACAAAGACCCAGGTCCAAGCCTCTGGTCCTCACCTACAGGGGGGAAAGCTTTGAAAATGGTCAAGCAGTGCTGCAGATGTCTCTCTGTCTCTATCCCTCTCTGCCTTGCCTTTCCTTCTCAATTTCTGGCTGTCTTTATCAAGTAAATAAAGATATATTTTTTTTTAAAAAATCTGGACAAAGTGGAATTTGATTAGAGAGCAAGTATGGATGATGGAGAAAAATACCCAAACATCTTTATAAATGCATTCAAGAAATGAGAGGACCATGAAATAAAGTAATAACAAGATAGGGACAGAGCCAAGATAGACTAATAGGTTGAGAAAATTAGAGATAAACAGGATACAGGCTTGCCATGTATTTTGGCTTATATGATAAACCAGTCCCTTCAGTTTTTCTTAGCACATTGGCCTATTGAAGAGAAGAGCCAAGATAGTAACCATCCAGCAGCTCGGGGATTGCTCTCTGGAAAACTGAGATAACAGAAGCAGAAACTATGGGAAGTACACGAACCAACAAATATAGAAACAATCCTTGAAACACAGAAAATTCAAAGGTAGTGGAAGAGAAGTACAGGAAACACTGGAGGAGTTACAAGTCCAAGCCAAAGGTATAGATCCTTCCCTCACAGGGTTCAGTGCCCAATAACAAGGACACAAACTAATGAAAACACAGCCACCCATTGGAATTTAGGGGAAACCAAAGCAACCAAAGTTACATAGGAAGTTGCTCCTACTTCTAAATTAATGCAACCAAAGTTACAAGAGGAAGTTGCTCCTGCTCCTGAGTCTACTGGGTCAGCTTCATTCCATGCTTGCACTCCCAACACCTACAGCAAACCTACCAAACTTACCCTGTTGATCTCACACAGCAGAACCTTCATACCCCAGTTCCTGACACCACTATCTTCATCCGTAAGTCAGTCAGACTCCCTGAGTCTCCTGCCCTGAGATAACTGGCCCTATTCTTCCCACACTGCTGTTGGGAAGGGCTGTACCCTGCCCCTAAATTTATTTCCCCCCCCCCCCCCCGTTAACTCAGACTATTAGATAGAATTTTTACTTAGTTCACATGTTGAAAACCTGTTTAGCAGATTCATGGTAAATCTGTAATTTCACAGTTTACAAGTCTCCATGACAGGGAAATTTCTTACTTTCTGTTTCAAAGCAGGGCTCAGCTTTCTGAAAGCTTTCATTTCTCCCATTCATCTGCTGGTACTTTATTTACCCAGACCCAAGTGATAGAATAGTTTCTTTCTCCTCCTTCTTCTCTTATTATATCCTGCAACTTGACCCAGTTGAGAGATGATGCATCTTTCTCTTGCGCTTTTCCTTTCTTCTATAAGACAAATGTGTTTCATCATGCATTACAGTCTCCTGCCAGTCTCACCTCCTCTTTGATCCCTGGCAGCAATTCATATACCCAACACTAAGAAAACTTTCTTGTTTTATTGATGTGCTCATTTATCTTTCATCACTCCCATCACCAAAGGTCTGTGTCCCCACCCCCACCTCCCTAAGATAACCACTATTGTTCTCCCACAGTCTTAGAAATAGGTTAACATTCTGTTTTTGTCAAGTTCATATACTCAACTGTCTATATTCCACATATAAGTGAAGCCATTCTGTAGTTGTCCTTTTCCTCTTTACTTGTTTCACTAAGCATAATCTTCTCCAATTCCATCCACTTAATCTCAATGGACATAATGCCATTTTTTTTATTGCTGAATAATACTCTGTTGAGTACATATCCAATAATTTTTAAAAACTTATTTCTTTATTGTAAAATAAAAATATCGATAAGACCATAGGATAAGAGGGATACAATTCCACACAATTCCCACTACCAGAATTTTGTATCCCACCCCCCCTCCCCTTGAACACTTTCCTATTCTTTATCCCTCTGGGAACATGTACCCAGGATTATTATGGGGTGCAGGAGGTGGAAGGTTTGGCTTCTGTAAGGCTTCTCTATTGAACATGGGCATTGGCAGGTCGATCCATATACCCAGTCTGTTTTTATCTTTCCCTAGTGGGGCAGGGCTCTGGAGAGGTAGGGTTCCAAGACATGTTGGTGAGGTCGTCTGCCCTTACCAGGGAAGTCAGGCTGGCGTCATGGTAGCCTCTGCAACTTTGTGGCTGAAAAAGCATTAAGGTATAAAACTTTTTAATTTGATACAGTCCCATTTATTCATTTTGTTTGTTTCCCTTACCCGTGGGGTGGAGTCTCCAAATATGTCTTTAATATTAAGGTCCTGGAATGTTTCAGGTCTAATATCTACATCTTTGGTCCATTTTGAGTTAATTTTGGTGCGTAGTGTTGGTTGGTGGTCTAGTTTCATTTTTATGCACATGGTTGTCTAATTCACCCATTACCATTTGTTAAAGATACTTTCTTTTCCCCAGTGCACAGTTTTGGTCCCTTTAATCTTATATAATGTGCCTATACATGTGTGGAATTAGTTCTGGGCTCTCTATCCTGTTCCATTGGCTCATATGTCCATTTTTGTTCAAATACCACACTATTTAACTAATATTGCTTTATAATATATAAACTGAAGTTAGAAATTTTGATGCCTCCATTTTTCTTCTTCTTCTTTTTTTTTTTTTTTTTTTTCATCAGGAGAGCTTTTGCTATCATGGTTTTTTATAATTCCACACAAATTTTTGGATTAGTTGTTCAATTTCCTTGAAATATGTCATTGGAATTTTAATAGGGATTGTATTGAATCTATAGATTGCTTTTGGCAGGATTGCCATTTTAATGATCTTTATTCTTCCTATCTATGAGCAGGGCATTTAAACAGGATGGGTTATTAACTTATAAAAGGTCAGTCTTCAGACCTGAACTTAGATGCAAACCTTCCTTAGAATATTTTTCTTACCATTGGCCAATACCAACTGCCTTCAAGATGATAAAATCCACAAATGATGTCAGAACAAGCTGTTTGTCATCTAATTTGAATTAGATAAATATTGATCAATACACTTTTGGGTTTGACTATATACACATGCTTATATTATCTAAAAAAGCACTTGATAAGTAAAATGATTAATATCTTTATCTAGCTAAACTACTGGATACATGTGTGGCCAGTTCTTTCTATCAAGAATTGAAGGCTATTATTAAGCAATAGTAATAGTGTTCTCCCCTTCTCTGTGTCTCTGCCTGAAATAGAAAGAATAAATAAAGTTGGTCAGGAAGTGGTGGAATTGTTCATGTGAGGCCTCCAACCAAAGGGGGCAGGGGGAGAGAAGAAGTGAGAGTTTGGCTGGAGGGAAATTTATCCACACAGGGATTCATTGCAGCTAATGATAGAATCTCAAGTTATTGTTGGCTTCACGGGGATACTATGAGAAATGTAAAAGGGATATTATGATACTAAGAGCATTGTGAAATTTGCTTTTCCAAATGACTTCCAAATCCCTCTCCCACTTCATATCATATATGTGCCTACTTGGAATATTTGATTCAAATGTTTGGGTGGACTTTTTTTTTTCCTCATCTATGTGGTAGTAACAAACATTTCCAGGGGGAAATGAGAGTCTTTATGAGTGCATTGTTTTGTGTTTGAAGGCCACTTTATTTTCTGGATCATAGAATTTTGAGCACTCTATAGCTAGCCCACTTGGGTTTGGCTAGACTTGAGCAGTTGGACATAAGGCAGCATTATTGGTAGATTAACAACCTCATGCTTTTTTTTTTAAAGGAACATTCATGTCAGAAATGCCATTTTTTAAATTTCCACATATAGAATTAAGCTCTGTAAAGGACTATCGTTAATTAAATTTCAGTACTTGCTATAAATTATTGGCTCTTGATGATTATGACATTTAATTAATCATAGCACTTTATAAGATAGAAATATTATTGCTCACATTTTGCAGAGAAACAAAATTCAAAAGTTAGAGAGACTGGGCAGTAGAGTACCTGGTTGAGTGCACATGTTGCAAAATTAGAAAGTTAAAATTTACTATGATCACCATTGTTGGAGGCAACAGAAATCTAAACCAAATTAATTATTTAAAAAAGATTTATTTATTTGTCTATCCTGAAAGAAAAGGGAAGAGAGAGAGAGAGAAAGAGAGAGAGAACCAGAGCATTACTCAGCTCTGGATTATTGAGGTGTTAGACAGTGAACCTGTAGGGTCCTTGGGCAGGCAAGTTGACTTTCTGACTGAGCTTTCTCCTGAGTCCTAAATTAACTTTAGTGAAGAAGTGTCAGCTGGTAGTTGGTCAGCTGGTTTAGTGCATATGTTACCACGTGTGACGACTTAGGTTCAAATCCCTTGTCCCCATTTACAAGGGGAAACTTCACAGTCCATGGAGCAGTGTTGCAGGTTTCTCTTACTCTGTTTTGTTCTCCCTTTCTTTGTCTCTGTCTCTCATCTTATATCAAAAAGAAAGAACAAAAATAAAATATGGCTGCCAGGAGCTATGGGGTCATGCAGGGAGCAAGCCCTAGTGATAACCTTCATTTCAGAAAAAGAGGGAGCTTGGAACAATTGTTCCAAGAATATGGATCTGAAAACAATCACAAATTGATTCAGGGTCATGGATGTTTTCCCTCACTCTCATTCTCTTTCACCTTCCTTCTCTTTCCAGTTTATATCTCCATAAGTGGAGTAGATATTTTTGGGCATAAAGAGACCAGTCAGTATCCTAGACACTCACATGCACCTTAAAATATGATTTTGCAAATACTTAAGCTTTTATTTTTTTAAAATAAAATACTGGTTTCAGATGAATGTTGTAAGTAAACAACTTGATTTGTTTTGAGGTGTTCTTACTTAGATGAGTGTACCATGAGCTTCAAGCATAGGAAAGTCATAGATAATGTAAGAGCAGCTCAAACTTTCTACCTTTTCTACTTTTCCACTTTTTTTTGGCAGGGTAAGACCCCCCCCCCCCCCCCCAATAAAAAATGACTCTTCAGCCATGGTCAGGAGAACCAGACTGAAATCTCAGACTGTTCCGGAGAAATCATTAACCACATGTGGTCACATTGAAAGCAAACTGACACCATAACTATGTCCTAAACATATGTCTGGTCTGTCTGATATACTTGAGCAAAGGAGGAAACTACTCTTCCAGACTTAAGATTTAGGGCAGGCTTTGACTCTGAACTAGCTATATACATAGGAAAGACCAAGATGAACCTTTTGACTTAGTTCTGTGGGCTCTTATCCTGTCCTACTCCTTTAATGGACTTAGTGGATCCCTTAATGATGGACTTCTTTCTAAAATAAATTCATTCATTAATTTACTGCATCTTTACTTTACCCAGATTAGGGCACGGGATATTCAGACACACACACACACACACACACACACACACACACACACACACACACACACACGAGGAAAAGTGCTATGGATCCTAGTTAACTCACAGAGCTCTATCAGACACTAGTCTAGAAAAAGTATCTACAGGGTGGGGCAGGCAGTGGTGCATCCAGTTAAGCAGTTAAGCGCACCAATCATCATGCACAAGGATTTGGGTTTGAACAGGGGGGGGGATGCTTTGTGAGTGTTGAAACAGATCTATGGTGTCTTTCTCTCTCCCTTTGTATCTCCTTTCCCCTCCCCTCTCAATTTCTCTCTGTCCTGTCAAATAAAAGAAAGGGAAAAGAAAAGAAAAAGAAAAAGAAAAAGAAAAGAAAAGAAAAGAAAAGAAAAAAGTATCTGCACTGGTCTGAGCAATGGCACACCTGGTAAGTGCACATGTAGCCATGCACAAAAGCACAAGTTGGAGTCACTGGTTCCCACCTGCTGAGGGGAAGGTTCATAAGTGGTGAAGCAGTGCTGCAGGTGTCTCTCTATCTCTTTATCGCCCCCTTTCCTTTCAATTTTTTTTAACTTTTTATTTATCTTTGTTTATTGGATAGAGAGTCAGAAATTGAGAAGGTAGGGAAGATAGAGAGGGAGAGAGACAGACACTTGCAACACTACTTCACCATTTACAAAGCTTTCCCCCTGCAGGTGGGGACCAGGGGCTCAAACCTGGGCCCTTGTGTATAGTAACATGTAAGGTGTGCCACCGCACCAGACCCTTCTCTCAATTTTTCTATGTTTCTATTACAATGGGGGGACGGGGGATGGGGGTGAAGAAAAGGAAAAAATGGCTGCCAGAAGTGTTGGATTTGTCGTGCAGGCATTAAGCATCAAGATAATCCTGATGGCAATAAAAAAAAAAAGGAAGAAAGGAATAAAGAGATAGAGGGAGAATTGAAAAAGAAAGAAAGGAAGGAAGGAAGGATGATAGAAGGAAAGAGAGAAAGAAGAAAAAGGAACTGCTTTGACAGCGCTTAGATTATGGTGGTATAGGAGAAAACAAACAAAAAAGTCATAGTGTTTCAAGCAGTGGTAAGAGATGAGAATTTGTATAAAGGACTAGAGAGAAACTCACTGGATAGGTCCTGCGCCTTTCCTAGCATGTGACCCTGATTTGAACTCTGGCACCACCTAGGAGTGTGCTAGCACTAGGAGAAGCTCCAGGGACGCCTTTCCTTATTTTTCTGTCTCTGTTTCTCTCTGTCTCCTATGCAAATTAAAAACTTGGCCAGGGAGCAGTAAAATCACTCATGTAAAAAGCTCCTGACTCAGACAAAGTATCTAAATCTAGCAGAATAAGGTAAAAGGGTTGAGAATGACTTTGACAGGACTGCCTTAGGTGATGTGATAAGAGGTAAATTTAGTGAGAAGAGTCACATTAACCTCTGTCTGAGGGAAAAAAGTATTTGCTGTTGAATTATATGTAGGAGTTAAGATAAAGAGGAGTTGGGGAAGCAATTACAGAAGCCAGACTTTCCACCTTCTGCACCCTCTAATGACCCTGGGTCCATACTCCCAGAGGGATAAAGAATAGGAAAGCTATCAGGGGAGGGGATGGGATACAGAGTTCTGGTGGTGGGAATTGTGTGGAGTTGTACCCCTCTTATCCTATGGATTTGTCAGTGTTTCCTTTTTATAAATAAAAAAAATTAAAAAAGATAAAGAGGAGTTAAAGATGTAAAGTTATTATTTACATTAAATGAACTCGACTGAGTCAAGTGGCAGGCTGTGGGGAAATGATAAGAAACCAAAAGTCCAGTTTTAGGCATAGTAAGCTTGCTTATACTCTTGTGCGCACACATATACATAGGTTTAAGTAGAAATGTTTAAGTTGATGGATATTTAAGTTTGGAGGTTAGGGAAGAAACTGAGTAGGAGTGGGAGTTATCTATATGTAAGTGGTATTTTAAATTTCAGGAAATAGGGAATAGATTTGGCCACTTAAGAATCCAGAAAGAGGACTTTGTGACTCAGCTTTGTGAGTAGACCAGCAAAATAGCTCCCTTGGACAATGTGCTGCTTTGCCATGTACATAACTCAGGTTCAAGCTTGGTCCCCACTATACTGAAGTAAGTTTCAGTGTTGTATTCTCTCCTTCTCCTTCTCCTTCTCCTTCTCCTTCTCCTTCTCCTTCTCCTTCTCCTTCTCCTTCTCCTTCTCCTTCTCCTTCTCCTTCTCCTTCTCCTTCTCCTTCTCCTTCTCCTCCTCCTCCTCCTCCTCCTCCTCCTCCTTCTTCTCCTTCTCCTTCTTCTTCTCTTTCTCCTCCTCCTCCTCCTCCTTCTTCTCCTTCTCCTTTTTCTTCTCTTTCTCCTCCTCCTCCTCCTCCTCCTCCTCCTCCTCCTCCAACTCCCCCCCCCCTCCTCCTTCTCCTTCTCCTCCTTCTCCTTTTTTTGCCTCCAGGGTTATTGCTGGGGCTTGGTGCTTGCACTATGAATCCACTGCTCCTGGAGGCTATTTTTTCCCTTTTGTTGCCCTTGTTTATCGTTGTTGTCATTGCTGTCCTTGTTGCTGGATAGGACAGAGAGAAATCAAGAGAGGAGGGGAAGACAGAGAGGAGGAGAGAGAGACACCTGCAGACCTGCTTCACCACCAGTGAAACGACCCTCCTGCAGGTGGGGAACTGGGGGCTTGAACCAGGATTCTTACGCTGGTCCTTGCGCTTCGCACCATGTGTGCTTAACCGGCTGCACTACCATGCCCCCCTCCCTGCTGTGATCTCCTCTCTCTCTGCTTTTTTTTCCCTTTTCTTTATAATTGGGGGAGGGGTTTAATGGTTTATAGTAAATACAGTTTTTGATACAAGTGTAAAATGTCTCAATTTTCTGCAAAATACTCTCACCCCCAATCTAGATCCTTCTCCACCATCATGCACCAGGATCAGGAAGCTTGCGCTTCTAACTCACTATCTCCAAAAAAAAACGTAGACTGTAAGTAAAAGAGAACAGATAATACCATGTAATATTTTAGTTAGTTATATAAAATCAAGGCTTTTTGTTTATTTATTCGTTCACAAACTTTCCCTTAACAAATATTTACTTACTTCCCAGTCATGTATTGTCATGTGCTATACTCAATACTAAGGATACAGTGAGGAAAAGTACACTTTTGAACACTACTATAGTGGTCTGGGAGATGGCGCAGTGGATAAAGCAATGAACTTTCTTAAGTGTGAGGTCCCCAGTTCAATCCCTGGCAGCACATGTACCAGAGTGATGTTTGGTTCTTTTTCTCTCCTCCTATCCTTCTCATTAATATATAAATAAAACCTTAAAATCACACACACATACACACACACAGAACAGTGCTATACAATAAACCCTATCTTTAATCTCCAGAGTCCGAAGTGCCAAGACCACTATGATACTAATGACTATATATATATGTGATATTCCACCTCTAAATAAAATTGATAAATGCCATATTATCAGATGTATGACTATGCTGGGCTTAGGATCCTTAATTAACTTCTTTTACTGAAATAAAATTCAGAGATATTGGGTTCATTGTAGAATGACAAAGAAAAATGACAAACTAAAGTTAACTGCATATTTTCCTTATAGTATATGAAATATGATTCTCTGATTCAGGAGACAAGATAAACTTTACTAAATCCTGCAGGCTAAATAAAAATGAATTGTCTGGGAGTATGGACCGACCAGTCAACATCCATGTTCATCAGGGAAGCAATTACAGAAGCCAGACCTTCTACCTTCTGCAACCCACAACGACCCTGGGTTCCATGCTCCCAGAGGGATAGAGAATGGGAAAACTATCAGGGGAGGGGATGGGATATGGAGATTTTGTGGTGGGAATTGTGTGAAGTTGTACCCCTCCTACCCTATGGTTTTGTTAATTTATCCTTTCTTAAATAAAAAATAAATTAAAAACAAACAAAAAAAATAAATAAAAAATAAAAATGAATTGCTAGATGAGATGGGATTAAGGTGATGAAGCAGAAGGCATGGTGGAGGAAATGTGAATGATGAGATGATGTTTATTTATAGTGTAAGAATCTGCCATAGTCTGTGTGAGAGTGATCCAGACCCTGATCTTTTTTCTCCAGTTACTCAGATTGTTGCCCCAGGGAATCCTTACATGAGACAAGAATCTCTCCTGCCAGGTCTCTTTTTTCCTGGCTCAGAAAGGTTGCACTTGACTCCAGTACAGAAAGTGAACCATTAATGACTATTTAAAACATTATAAATTTTACTGGAAAGTGAATTTGGAAAGATGCTCTGCCCTGTTTATGATATTAACAAAACTGAAGTTCAGTTAAGACTTTTTCAGCAATAGATTCTACTGAATAGGCCCTAGGCCCAAACTACTTCCATTTAGTTTTGACTATGAATCCTGTATCCATAATGTTATTAAAACAAATAAATTCAGGTGTGGGCTGAGCGGTGGCACCCTTGGTAGAGAGCATGATTTATAATCCCATGGACCCCGGTTCAAGCCTCAGCCCCTTACCTGCAGGGGGAAACTTCATGAATAATGGAGCAGTGCTGCATATATCTGTTTTTCTATTTTTCTTTGTATCTTCCTCTTCCCTCTCAGTTTCTGTCTTTATCAAAAATAAATAAATGAATAAATATTAAGAAATTAAGCAAATTCAGGCAACCAAGCAATCATCTTACCGAGGAGAAAGAAATATAGCATATATAGTCATAAAAGAAGCAAACTTTTTCAAGAAATTATTTATCTGCTTGAATATTCATTTATCTACCAGGTCTCATGCCTTCCTCTGTGTGCTAGAAAAAGGTCTCTATCCTTTTATTTCATCTAGATGATTTTGTACCAACCTGCGTCAATCAGTATCCCAGTATGTGGCTAAACACAAGAGACACAGCTAAGAAATCTTTGGTGTCTTCCCATTGGCTATAAAATAAACATATGTTTTAGTTTGACATTCAAAACCTTTTGCAAGGTGACTTCTAAGTATCTTCTATTTATTAAGCAATCATGTCTTTAATAATTCTTTGACATAGTCATACTGTTTAGAGCTGAATTTAGAAAGATAATCTAAAGTGACATGTCCTCGTAAGACCTTAAAATATACTCTGGATAGGAAGGCTGGTATTAAATGAATAGTCATACAAATAATTAATCACAAATTGAAAACAAGAACAAAAACTGAAAGAAGCCTTTCATTTTGGCAATTGAAAAAAATCCCTTCGTTTTGTTTTTAAGAGTGTGATTTCAAGATCAGAAGACTGATTTCAGGAGTATAATCTGAAATCTAGAAAACACATGGACATGGAGAGGAATATGAATATAGCATGTACCAACTCTTTGCTTATCCATTAACTGGTGCTTTCTAGTTCCTTACTTTTGCTGTGACTTAGCATTTACCTTTCTGCTGCTATTTAGGAATGTGACACTGTTTCACAGAACGTTCGGAACATGGAACAAAAACTTAACCCAAACTTTGTCCTGTCATGCTTGTTATCAAAAATCTTGGCTGTATGCACTTTAACTCAATACACTAAGTACTTTTGCTAATAACATATACTCTTGAGTTACTCAAATATATGGAACTATGTTTCCATATATTCTATAAGATCTATGCTTCCATATATTATATAATATGTTTTTTTTTGAGTGGGAAATGTTCTTTTTTTATTTTTTATTTATTTATTTTTTAAAATTTATTTTTTATTTAAGAAAGGATAAATTAACAAAACCATAGGGTAGGAGGGGTACAACTCCACACAATTCCCACCTCCCAATCTCCACATCCCATCTCCTCCCCTGATAGCCTTCCCATTCGCTATCCCTCTGGGAGCATGGAACCCAGGGTCGCTGTGGGTTGCAGAAGGTGGAAGGTCTGGCTTCTGTAATTGCTTCCCCACTGAACATGGACGTTGACTGGTTGGTCCATACTCCCAGTCTGCCTCTCTCTTTCCCCAGTAGGGTGGGTCTCTGGGGAAGCAGAGCTCCAGGACACATTGGTGGGGTCTTCAGTCCAGGGAAGCCTGGCCGGCATCCTGATGGCATCTGGAACCTGGTGGCTGAAAAGAGAGTTAACATACAAAGCTAAACAAATTGTTGAGCAATCATGAACCCAAAGGTTGGAATAGTGGAGAGGTATTGGGGGGGGGGGGGCTACTCACTGTAAACTCTAGTGTATTTCTGCTTTCAGATATATATTTTGCACTTGTTTATGGATACGTGTGAACATATGCTCTCTCTCACAGAACTTGGTGTATATCTAGGTTTTGGGACTTTGTTAGAAAGTGAACCACCTGGGATGGAATTAGAGAATGCTATGAAAGGAAAGGTCTCACCCGAGTAATGAAGCTGAAGGGTTGTCATTCCACACCTGAAGTCTCTGGACACAGTCTGAGCTGAAGCATGTTGAGGTGGCAATCGCTGTGTTGACTAGGTTGCGATCGGCTGATGCAATATTATTTGATATGGATTGGGAGAGGCATGCGGGAAAGTGGGCCCTATCCTAAGGTTCCAGGACTGGGGCAAATATAGGCTCTATAGTGGAGATGTGAGGTTCCTGCTGTCTTAGGATTCAAAAAGACAATGGATAGTTAATGTTATCATCACATTATTTGGTAATTGGGTTAACTTTGAAAAGTCCTTTTGTTAGGGTTTGCTGTATAGTACCCAGTATCTTGTAAATAGCTGTGCCACTGGTTGCCTCTGATCTGCTTGGTCTAGGCCTTTGAGAGAGTCTGCATATCAAATACACAGCCTATATATTAAGAAGTCTCAGTCTGTGTTTTAAAAACTTCAAGACATACAATTAATTTTCCCCCTCTCATATTAATTAACTAGTGATTTACATGACTACACTTTACTAGGAGTGTACATAAACACCATTCCCACCACCAAAAGACTATGTGTAATATGTTTGAGTAAACATTTTGGCTTCTTAGTACATCTTTGGTGTAGTCTTCCAGTTTGGCAATGAAGAAACTACACATATATGGTAGGGCAGTAACACTTCATAGCTCCTACTGTGATGCACTTACTCTCTGTGATGCACATTCTCTGGGAAATTTACCCTAGTTTATACCACTCTGACCTTCAAAGACATAAAGCTCTGACTTGACTAGGTATTTTCCAGCTGCAACAAGACTGAGCCATTACCTACCATTGCAGGAAAAGCAAAAACAAACAAACAAAAAACCAGAATTCACAATTGAGGCTGAGAAAGAAGGATGTAAGAGGTAAGGAAAAAAAAGTACAATAGAGGACTATAGCAGAAGCCAATGATGGGATAATGCAAAAAGAAGCAATGATCAGCAACAGGTCAAATGCCAAAGAGGTCAAATCATAGGAATGGAAAATGGCCCTGGAATGTTGGCCCCATATCTAGCTTGTTTGGGAATGAATTTGTATCTCTGATTACTCCACCAAGCAACAGACAATGTGTAGTCAATATTTATGGATAAGAATGAGAAATGTGAATACTTTCCATATACTGGATAATTGAAATGGCTATATAAGCCATGTGAAGTAAATAATGTAGTGATAGGCTTGTCAAAATGTGTAGCTTACTGCAACCGAGCAAACAATTCTCATATACTGATTCATCTGAACTTTGCATTTAGCCTAATAAATTGAAACCCCCCTGGTGACTATAGGCAATATGGAAATTATGTGCTATGTTCATTCACATTAACATATGTGTCTAATTATGACAATTGCCATAAAATGTGTTTGAAAGAAAAAGGAATTTTCCACAAGTTGGTAATGTTTTCTTCCAATACACATATAATTGTTGCTATAGATATTTTATTTGTTTTAGTGTGATGATTTTCAACTCTGAAAGTTTAAGCAATAGAAATTACAACTATTGTTTGTCTTAATACCATTACAGCATTGAAACATTTACACATAGCTACATTTGTTGAAATGATATTATGGTATGCTATTATAGAATATATTATAGTAGGGTCATTATGTTTCTACATTTTTGTATTTCAATTGATTCCTTCAAATATGAAAAAAAAAATGCTGTGAGCTGTAGTTGTATGTCAGTTACAAATCGATTCCAGTTATTATTTTTCTTGGAGGAGAGCAAATAAAATTATATAAACCCAAAAAATCAAATCACTTAAACCTATTTAAAGAAAGGGGGGGAGGTGGGTGGTAGCACAGCAGGTTAAACGCACATGGCGCAAAGTGGAAAAACCTGCACAAGGATCCGGGTTCCAGCCCCTGGCGCCCCACCTGCAGGGGGGTTGCTTCACGGACAGTGAAGCAGGCCTTCAGGTGGTTATCTTTCTCTCCCCCTCTCTCCATTTCTCTCTGTCCTATCCAACAACAATGAAAGCAATAATAATAATAACAACAATGATAAACAACAAGGACAACAAAAGGGGAAAATAGCTTCCAGGAGCAGTGGATTTGTAGTGCAGACAAAAACCCTGGAGGCAAAAAGAAAAAAAAAACTATAAAATTGTAATTTCTACAATTTCTACTGGAAGACTACAATTAAAAAAAAAGAAAGAGGGGATTATATATGCAATGGTACTATGGCAAAAATTTCCAGATTCTACTTGGAATAGCCCTCTTGTCCACTCCCTACTCCCCTTCCTCATTCTTTAACTTGCTAATATTGATTTTTCATTATATCAATATTACTCTTCAGTTTTCTTTCTACTCTCTGCACTGTTTCATCCTGGGGAATACTAATTGTGCCCTTCATAAGCATCTAATTTACATTAGGATGTATGCTCACAAGTAGTTTTAATGACCTCTGTTTGCATATTTGCATGTTAAAAACAGTCAGGGACATTTTCATTTCACATTTCCTGAAGGCAGTAAATGTTACATCTGGAGCACAACATTTGCCAACTTAATGATGATTGACTCACCATATTTTATCTCTGGTTTTAAAATGTTAATTTAACATTAGTTTACAACATCATGTTAGAAACACTATTTCACATTACATATGTGTGTAACACTCAACATGCCCATCGTCACCAAAGTTCCAGTACCATCACACAAAAGTGCCATATATCTGTTACCCCAACTTTTACTCCCTACCCTTTACTATAAACAGCATAGTTTTTTTAACATTTAATTATTCATTTATTGGATAGAATGAGAGAGAAACTGAGATAGAAGGGGGAGATAGAGAAGGAGAGAGAACATCTGTAGCACTGCTTCCCCACTTGTGAAACTCCCCATCTGCAGGTCCTTGCACATGGTAATGTGTATGTTCAACTAGGTGTACCACCACCTAGCCCTGTCATAGCCATGCCAGCACAGGTCATCAGTCATTTCATTTAACGCCATTACTGTTGAAGATGTCTTAAAATATCCTCTACATTAATCACTTACTTTGAACTTATAATATTAGTCCTACTGCCATAATATTTCTTAGATTTATAGAGCTCAGTTAAAAAGAGGACTATGGAAGGCAGCTATGCTCACCACTATACCACCAACGCATAACGCATAAACCCAATTGTAAGAAAGACTAAAGCAGAAACAAACCAATGGGACTACATCAAATTGAAAAGCTTCTGCACATCCAAAGAAACTATTAAACAAACAAAGATACCCCTCACAGAATGGGAGAAGGTCTTCACATGCCATACATCAGACAAGAAACTAATCACCAAAATATATAAAGAGCTCAGCAAACTTAGCACCAAAAAAGCAAATGACTCCATCCAAAAATGGGCAGAGGATATGAACAAAACATTCACCTCAGAGGAGATCTAAAAGGCTAACAAACATATGAAAAACTGCTTTAGGTCACTGATTGTCAGAGAAATGCAAATTAAGACAACATTGAGATACCACCTTACTCCTATAAGAATGGCATACATCAAAAAGGACAACAGCAACAAATGCTGGAGAGGCTGTGGGGACAGAGGAACCCTTTTGCATTGCTGGTGGGAATGCAAATTGGTCCAGCCTCTGTGGAGAGCAGTCTGGAAAACTCTCACAAGGCTAGACATGGACCTTCCATATGATCCAGTAATTTCTCTCCTGGGGTTATACCCCAAGGACTCCATAACACCCAATCAAAAAGAGGTGTGTACTCCTATGTTCATAGCAGCACAATTCATAATAACTAAAACCTGGAAGCAACCCAGGTGCCCAACAACAGATGAGTGGCTGAGAAAGCTGTGGTATATATACACAATGGAATACCATGCAGCTATCAAGAACAGTGAGCCCTCCTTCTCTGACCCATCTTGGACAGAGCTAGAAGGAATTAATATTAAGTGAGCTTAGTCAGAAAGATAAAGATGAGTATGGGATGATCCCACTCATCAACAGAAGTTGAGGAAGAAGATCTGAAAGGGAAACTAAAAGCAGGAACTGACTAAATTGAAAGTAGGGCACCAAAGTAAAAACCCTGTGTTGAGGGGTAGACATGCAGCTTTCTGGGCCGGTGGGGGTGGGTGGATGGGATGGGACAGTCTTTTGGTGGTGGGAATGGTGTTTATGTACACTCCTAGTAAAGTGTAGTCATGTAAATCACTAGTTAATTAATATGAGAGGGGGAAAATTAATTGTATATCTTGAAGTTTTTAAAACACAGACTGAGTCTTTTTAATATATAGGCTGTGTATTTGATATTCGGACTCTCTCAAAAGCCTAGACCAAGTAGATCAGAAGCAACCAATAGCACAGCTATATACAAGATACTGGGTATTATACAGCAAACCCTAACAAAAGGACTTTTCAAAGTTAACCCAATTACCAAATAATGCGATGATAACATTAACTATCCATTGTCTTTTTGAACCCTAAGACAGCAGGAACCTCACATCTCCACTATAGAGCCTATATTTGCCCCAGTCCTGGAACCTTAGGATAGGGCCCACTTTCCCGCATGCCTCTCCCAATCCATATCAAATAATATTGCATCAGCCGATCGCAACCTAATCAACGCAACGATTGCCACCTCAACATGCTTCAGCTCAGACTGTGTCCAGAGACTTCAGGTGTGGAATGACAACCCTTCAGCTTCATTACTCGGGTGAGACCTTTCCTTTCATAGCATTCTCTAATTCCATCCCAGGTGGTTCACTTTCTAACAAAGTCCCAAAACCTAGATATACACCAAGTTCTGTGAGAGAGAGCATATGTTCACACGTATCCATAAACAAGTGCAAAATATATATCTGAAAGCAGAAATACACTAGAGTTTGCAGTGAGTACCCCCCCCCCAACACTTCCTCTCCACTATTCCAACCTTTGGGTCCATGCTTGCTCAACCATTTGTTTGGCTTTGTGTGTTAACTCTCTTTTCAGCCACCAGGTTCCAGATGCCATCAGGATGCCGGCCAGGCTTCCCTGGACTGAAGACCCCACCAATGTGTCCTGGAGCTCTGCTTCCCCAGAGACCCACCCTACTGGGGAAAGAGAGAGGCAGACTGGGAGTATAGACCGACCAGTTAACGTCCATGTTCAGTGGGGAAGCAATTACAGAAGCCAGACCTCCCATCTTCTGCAACCCACAGTGACCCTGGGTCCATGCTCCCAGAGGGATAGAGAAGGGGAAAGCCATCAGGGGAGGGGATGGGATGTGGAGATTGGGAGGTGGGAATTGTGTGGAGTTGTACCCCTCCTACCCTATGGTTTTGTTAATTTATCCTTTCTTAAATAAAAAATAAATTAAAAAAAAAGATGACTATGGGGGGTCGGGCGGTGGCGCAGTGGGTTGGGCGCATGTGGCGAAAAGCTCAACGATGAGCGTAAGGATCCAGATTGGAGCCTCAGGCTCCTCACCTGCAGGGGAGTCGCTTCACAGGCGGTGAAGCAGGTCTGCAGGTGTCTATCTTTCTCTCCCCCTCTCTGTCTTCCCCTCCTTTCTCCATTTCTCTTTGTCCTATCCAACAGCGAACAACATCAACAATGGCAATAATAATAACCACAATGAGGCTACAACAACAAGGGCAACAAAAGGGGCCCCCAGGAGTGGTGGATTCGTGGTGCAGGCACGGAGCCCAGCAATAACCCTGGAGGAAAAAAAAAAAAGAGGACTATGCTATGATTCCACATGCTTGAATTATAGTTCTGATTGCCTTTCATTACTACGATCATATTATTGCAGGCTGGGTTATGTGTGGGACACTTTGATATCTTTTATTTATTTATTTTTATGTGCATGAAATTTAGTGTAGAAAGAGTGGTCACATTTTGCAAATAAAAATTCATTATCCTTACATAAAATTTACTTTCAGATGACGAATGTATTCCATGAAATATTTGGAATATATATATGTGTGTGTGTGTGTGTGTGTGTGTATGTATTGTTTATCTGCTACTCAAATGTAACTGTGGTTCTGTATTTTATCCAAAAAGCCTATCAAAATTAGTTTTCAGGAATTAGCACCTATATATAAGCAAAGAAACACTCGGCAGAGAAAGAAATCAAACTGTAGTGCAAGTATAGTAAAATTCTCATTCTTATGATGCAGAGACCTTCAGAGTTTACTGATCAGTTTAGTTTTTAGTGCAGAAAAGTAGACACATTTTTTCATCAGTATGTATGGGAGCACAAATAGTTTAAAATTTCCATTCTACCATTGTCTGAACCAAATGCTGGGATATTTTGGTAAACATCCAAAATGGCAGTATGCTTTGCAGGATTACATCAGTGATTAAATCCCTGCCTAAGAGTTAGTAGACTGGTTATATTTATGGAACATTCCTCTTTTCTAGGAAGGCTTTATGTTGGCTTATGTGACAGAGAATGGGCTTGGAATGGGAAGAAATGGAATATTGAAGTAGGAATAATAATTCTTTCAGACTGTGAAAACTGAGTAGCTATTTTAACATTTTCAAAGAAGAGCCAGAACATATATTCAATAAAAAGAGTATAGATTCTAATTTCTATGAAGCTGGTTTCTTTTTTAATAGTTGTACAAGGAAAGAACTCATTAATACTAATAATTAACTAGTCTGAATATACTCATATCACATAATTCAGTAAATTTCCTGTAATAATAGCCTTTATGTTGTTTTTTAAAGCTTTTTATTGGGAGTGGGGCTAATAGTTTACACTCATCCCCTTGTAATAGGTATCTGCAAAACACTCTTCCCTTGACCTCAGCTTAAGTCCATTTCCATCATCAGGCATCAGCACCCCAGTCCCCACCCAGAGTTTTTCTTTTCCTCCTCCCCTAGATCCCTTTGTTTTAGTGAATTACATCACACCCAGTCCAGGTTTTATTTCCTTTTTTTTTTTTTTAAATTTATTCCTTTTTTTTAAAAATTGTTGTTGTTATTGGTGTCGTCATTGTTGGATAGAACAGAGAGAAATGGAAGAGGGGAACACAGAGGGGGAGAGAAAGACAGACACCTGCAGGCCTGCTTCACTGTCTGTGAAATGACCCCCCTGCAGGTGAGGAGCTGGGGGCTTGAACCCAGATCCTTACGCAGGTCCTTAGGCTTTGCACCACCTGCGCTTAACCCGCTGCACTACTGCCCAGCTCCCAGGTTTTACTTCTTGTTTTTCCCTTCTGCCCTTGTTTCTTAAATTCCAGGTATACATGAAATCATCCAGTATTTGTCCTTCTCTTTTTGGCTTACCTCACTTAACATGACTCCTTCAAGTTACATTTCTGGCAAGGAGATGACCCATTGTTTTAATAGCTGCATAGTATTCCAGTGTATATATATATATACATATATATATATATATGTATATATATATACCACATTAAATTTTTTTAAATATTTATTTATTCCTTTATGTTGCCCTTGTTGTTGATGTTGTTGGATAGGACAGAGAGAAATGGAGAGAGGAGGGGAAGACAGAGAGGGGGAGAGAAATATGGACACCTGCAGACCTTCTTCACTGACTGTGAAGTGACCCCCCTGCAGGTGGGGAGTTGGGGGCTCGAACCGGGATCCTTACGCCGGTCCTTGTGCTTTGCACCACCTGCGCTTAACCCGCCGTGCTACTGCCCGACTACCTATATGCCACTATTTAGCCACTCATCTGTCATTGGCATGTGGGTTGCTTCTAAGCTTGGGCTTCTATAAACACAGACATACACAGATATCTTTGGATAGGTGTTTTTTGTTTTTTCCTTTGCTATTCATTCCGTAGCATAGATACTGAAGTGTTCTGAAAATCTCTTCATATTTTTTCATCTAATGTCCATATCTTTGGTTCATTTAGAGTTGACTTTTGTTCATTGTGTTATGTGGTGATTCAATTTCATTCATCTGCACATTTTAATCTAATTTTCCCAAAACCATTTGTTGAGCAGATGCTTTTCCACTTAATGTCCTTGATTCCTTTCTCAAAACTTAGTTGCTCATAGGTGTGGGGGGCATATTTCTTGGCTCTCAGTTCTTTTTTTTTACTGGTATATGTGGCTATTTTTGCTCTAGTACCAGGCAGATTTAATTGCAATACCTCAGCCTTTAAATTTTTGGTGCTTATATAGACATTGCTCTTGGAAGTTTTATTCACCAAAAATAAGTTATAAAATATGTGTCAATATATGTTAGAAATAAAAACAAAAACCCAACCTTATTTAGAAGTAAATCTTTTGATCTAAATTGCTTTTGTTGCCTTTTTTAACATTTATAAACAGCAAAGAATAAAATTGAAAATTGAAATGCCAGCATAACAGATGGACTGATTTATGTACAAGTTAAGGGTGAAATTTATGACCTTTTTCTAAATCTGAAGAATAAAAAACAAATAATGTTTCATTTAGTAATTTTTTTTGCAATATCAATAGTTATTTCTAGAATTAGTTTTTAATGAATTTATGCATTCTACTTGATATGTAAATATTAAACAAAGCTGACTTCATCTCTTCAAAACTTGTTTGATAGGTGATTTTGGGGAATTAAATGAGGAAAGGTATTAGAATCACACTATACAAGGGCCTAGGGAGACAACATAATGGTTATGCATACTATACCTCTTCTAACACAGTTTAACCCATAGCAGATTCTCTTGCATATTTCAAAGTATATCAACATGTTTACTTGGTTCAGAAACAGTCTCTAGTCTTAAGTCCTTACCTGAAAAGTGTCAGAAGCTGACTGCAGAGAATTTTTGCCCCTAGAGTTTTACGGAGGAGAATAAGTTACATTCTACATTATTATAGACTAGCTTTAAGTCTTTTTTAAAAAATTATATATTTATTTATTTATTCCCTTATTTATTCCCTTGTTGTTTTATTGCTGTAGTTATTATTGTTGTTGTTATTGATGTCATTGTTGTTGGACAGGGCAGAAAGAAGTGGAGAGAGGAGGGGGAAGACAGAGAGTGGGAGAGAAAGATAGACACCTGCAGACCTGCTTCACTGCTTGTTTAGAACAAAAAACATTATAAATGTATTCTGGTTTCTAGGAATGTGAGAATTCTCTTAATTTTTTTATTAGTGATTTAATAGCAGTTTGTGGGATTATAGGGGTACAGGAATATAGTTCCACCCTGTACCCACCATCAAAATCCCTCCTACCCTGCCCCCAACCCTGCACTATCACAGTAATAACCATATAGTTCTCACAAAGTGTTATGGATGGTCTACTTTTTTTTTTTTTTTTGCAAGGGGGGCTGTGGTGGGGGAAGTAGTTTCATGTCTTTCAGTTTTCTATTTTTCACATATGAATGAAACTTTTTGGTAGTTAACTTTCGTTTTCTTGCTTAACTGTACATAATCACCTCCACTTCCTAGGAATTAGAGAATTCTATGGGAATTATTTGCTGTCAATATGTGATAAGTAGGGCCAGGCAGTGGTGTACCTGATTAAGCATAGACATTACTACACAAGGACACAGGTTCAAGTCTCTGGTTCCTACCTGCAGGGAGAAAGCTTCACGAGTGGTGTCTCTCTTTCTCTCTCTCTATCTCCCTCTCCCCTCTCAATTTCTCTCTGCCTCTATCCAATAATAATAAATTAATAAATTTTAAAAATGTGATAAGTTTGAGCCTCACAGAATTACTAAATGTTTATCAAGATCCACCTATTTATAGAGAAGGAAATAATCTAAAATATGATTTATGTTTTACATTTAATTATTACAATACATTTTGCCAATTCCATCTTTCTGTTAAGTCCATCAGTATAGTCTCTCTTTAAAAATAAAATTTTATGCATCTGTTCCCACTATGGGGATTTTTAGCAGACATTTCCTTGCCTCTAAACCTATGATTAGTTGCATAAGACTATTGTCTCTCATAATGTAACAATGAAAAAATTGGTGTAAATTCTGAAGCATGAGAAATAGCAAATTTACAAATTATATGTTAAGGGCACATAATATAGCCCTGTCCAGGTCAGTATTTCTAATCCTAAAGTGAGTATTTTAATATTCTCAAGACATATTCATAACAACTATTTATTGTAACAGTGCAACTTTTTTTTTTCTTCCTGTCAATCTGTAGCTTTACTGGATAGTGCATTGAAATTCAAACTCATGGGCCCTAACTTAGAGGTTCTGGCATGGGGCAGCTGAGCATTTGCATTCCCATGGTCATCCCAGATCATTGTCTGGTAAAAGAGGTAGAGGAAGACTGCCCAGAGACAGCCAGAAGCACTCAGGGAGCACATCTTCACTTATGAGTAGGAGAAATATTAATTATTTTCCCTACCAGAGGGGTGTGTGTGTGTTTGTGTGTATATATCTCTGGCTTCTGGTGGAACTGGGGTTTGAACCTGAACCTCTGGTGCCAGAATATTAAATATATATATATGTGTATATATATTCCAGTAAGATACTCAAATGATATATTTTATTCTGGTGGAGGAATTTTTTTTTAAACTAGAGTACTACTCACCTCTGTCTTATGGTGGAGCTGGGACTTGAAACCAGGACCTAAAGAAACCATTTAGATAAGAAACAGAGGCTCTAACTAAAGGTTCATGTGAACTGAGAAAACACTAAGGGTAATTTAGGCAGTCTGCATTCACTCATTTGTAAATTCTTGTGTTTCAGATCTCTATTTTCCATCTAATTTTCTGATAATTATCTTTTGCTTTCTTCTTTCAGTGTACACAACCACCTCCACTTCCTAGGAATTCGAGAATTCTGTAGGAATTATCTGCTGTCAAAATGTGATGTTTGATCCTCACAGATTTACTAAATGTTTGTTTATCAAGATTCACTTAGAGAGAAGTGGCTTGTTACAGTCTGACCATCTTTATATCCTTTAGGCAGTCTGCATTCACTCATTCATGACTTCTGGTTTACTTTCAAAGACAGAAGTGGCTTGTTATTCAGCCTTTCTGAAGCTACTTTAATCTGACAATCCTTTTCTGCCTTCCTTTTATGAAAACCCTTTGTAAAAACACTGGGCCTACCTAGATAACCCATGGTAATCCAACCATCTTAATATCCTTAACTTTATCATACTGTCAAATTTCTAGTTGTGATAGAAAAAAAAAAGCTTTAACATACAAATAAAAACTAGACAAGATAATTCTCTGAAACATGTAATCCCAGAACAGATAGTCAAGGATGATATAATGTTATCTTATCTTCCTTCTCACTTGGTGTGTGCATATGCAAGACAAATATTTAGGGAAATACAATAGTAGGATTAAACTTCTTTTTCATAATATTTTTATAACTTGATACTTTTGTTGAACAAAATGGTTAGTCCTTATCAATACCTATAATCTTGAAATAATACTTCTTATGGTTTATTTTTGGAGTAAAAAAAATTATTACACAGGCTGAGTGCTGGTGCACCTGGTTGAGTGCACGTTATAGTGCACAAGGATCCAGGTTCGAGCCCCCAGTCCCCACCTGCAGGGGGAATGCTTTGCAAGTGGTGAAGCACTGTTGCAGGTTATCTCTCTGTCTCTCCTTCTCTATCATCCTCTTCCCTCTCGATTCCTGGCTGTCTCTGTCCAGTAAATAAAAATAAAGATAATAAAAATATTTAAAAAATGATTACACTGAAAAATGTGAAGTTATTGATCAAGAAGTAGTAAAACTTTCTTTCTGGAGGTCAGGTGGTAGCGCAGTGGGTTAAATGCACATGGCGTGAAGCGCAAGAACTGGCATAAGGATCCCGGTTCCAGCCACTGGCTCCACACCTGCAAGGGGGTCGCTTCACAAGCAGTGAAGCAGGTCCGCAGGTGTCTATCTTTCTCCCCCCTCTCTGTCTTCCCCTCCTCTCTCCATTTCTCTCTGTCCTATCCAACAACAATGACATCAGTGACAAGAATAATAATAACTAGAACAACGATTAAAAAAAAAGGGAGAGGGGAAATAGCCTCCAAGATCAGTGGATTCGTGGTGCAGGCACCGAGCCCCAGCAATAACCCTGGAGGCAAATATATGTATATTTTCTTTCTTTCTTTCTTTCTTTCTTTCTTTCTTTCTTTCTTTCTTTATCTCCCTCTCTCTCTCTCTCTCTCTCTCTCTCTCTCTCTGCCAGCTTTTTCAGATGGAGAGTGAGTGACAGAGAGAAAAACATCATAGCACCAAACCTCCTTCAGTGTGGCTGGGTGTTGGGCTCTAACCTGGATTATGTGCATCCAGGAGCTATCTTGCCACTCCTTTCTCTTTCTCTCTCTCCATCTCTCTCTCTCTCTCTCTCTCTCTCTCTCTCTCTCTCTCTCTATATATATATATATATATATATATATATACTTTGTTTTGGGTAGAGACAGAGAAAAATTGAGACGTGAGGAGGAAAGAGAAGAAGAGAGAGACAACTGTAGCACTGTTTCATCACTCTATTAACTTCCCCATGTAGATGGGGACTGGGGACTTGAACCTGGGTCTTTGTGCATTGTAATGTGTAAGATCTATCATATGTGCCACTGCCCGGCTCCACTCATAGTTTCTATAAGTATTTTAAAGAAGGATCCTAGAGATGCAAATATCTTCTTTTACCAATCATTAACTTTTCATATTACTTTTTTTCAGCAACACTGTCTCAAGAGACATTTCTCCCTTTTCCCATTCTGAGCATTCTCTATTGCTCATGGCTCCACCCATTTCTGCCTTTTGCTTTCAACTAGATGGACCAAAGGCGAAGCATGATTTGAAGTAGGTCATTTAGTTCTCTCCCCCAGAAACTTTAATTGGACTTTGGAGAGGTTTGGCCATTTAGCTGGAGATAGGGGGATTTATAAGGAGAACTGAGTATGGATGGCCACATTTGGATCATGAACTGATAAATATCTAGAACCAAGATGGAAGGAGAGGTAGAAAGATAAGACAGAACAAAAGCAGAGATGATCTTGTTGGCTACAGGGGAGAAAAAATGTACCCAACAGTTTTTCCTGGCTCTAGTTCCTCAGTTTTTGCTACATTTTGCTACTTTGATTTGAATGAGCTACCTACATAATCTTCCAATACATTAGTTTTTTTTTTTTTTTAAGGTAGATTTAACTTGGTTGAATCCAATCATCTCCTGACCAATATGTAATCTAAAGCATAGACAAAGTACTGGGAAGGTACAAATCAAGCTTTCAGAAGACTTTAGTGTAGACACCAGAATTTCAGGTTTGTGTGCTGTGTAAATTACATGCCAAGGTAGCAATGGACAAAATCAGTTTCTCTGAGCATACCTAGACACCTTGATAGCAGCTCTGGCTTCCTTGAGAATTCTGATCATTAATGTTCTCTGTGTCTTTTTTCACATATTAGTATTTGGTAGATTATTCAGTTTATTTATTCTTCAGCTTGGTTCTCTTGTGGAGATTTAACTATAATCAGAAGTAGAGGTGACATTCCTTTCTTGTGTATGAATTCCCAGAATTCATAAACAGGGCAAATGAACATCAGAAAACTTAACACCCATACTGAAACAGAAAAGTTCTGTTGCTATAAATAAATACCTTAGGGTTTGATGCCATGTGAGAAGCAAGTATTTTATGTTCTTATATGAAATCTTTGCAATAACCTTCTGAACTTAGTTAAGATTTTCCAGATTAAAATAAATAAAAAGAAAGCAACACACAGTTCAATTACCCTAGTATTTATGAAAATGTGTCCTATGGATTTTAATTATGAAAATATAGTTTCCATATAAATTCCCAATTTAGAAATTTGTGAGTAGTTTTGTGAAGAAAACTACAATACATTGTTAGATCTGCCAAATAGTCATGTAGAAAAAAATAAAAATATGTTTCTTAGGACAAATCAGAAGCATACTTTTAAAGGTGAAAATTGGAGATAGAGAGGGAGAGAGACATAGAGATAGACTACTTATTAAACTTTCCCCCTGCAGATAGGGGACCAGGGGCTTGAACCGGGTCCTTGAGCACTATAATATGAGCGTGTAACCAGGTACATCACCACTGCCGGGCCCCATAGAATTTGAAAACATTTTCATTTGTTTACAGTCAACAGTTTAGGCTGGCTTCCCATTCAGAATAATATTGTTTTATTATTTTTTAAAATTATGTTTATTTATTTATTAGAGACAGTCAGAAATTGAGAGGAAAGGGGAGACAGAGAAAGAGACAGAAAGACACATGCAACCCTACTTCACCACTCACAAAGCTTTCCCCCTGCAGGTGGAGGCCGGGGGCTCGAACCTGGGTCCCTGTGCATTGCAACATGTGCACTCAACCAGGAGTGCCACCGCCCGGCCCCCAGAATAATACCTTTTTCAACTTTATTACAGCCTTTTCTCTGTTTCACTTGTAAAATTAAAGACATAAACATTCATATTTAATTATAAAAATATACACATTTTAATGAGATTTAATATTAATATTTATATGAGCACTGGGGGAGGGGTTTTCCTTTCATTTTCTAATTTGTTTGAAAATTTAAAAATATTTCAACAGCTATTTAACTTTTTCTTTTAAAATTTTCATTTATTTATGTATTTATTTATTTATTTATTTATTTTTCTTTAAAAAATTTCTTTATTGGGGACTAATGTTATACATTCGGCAAAATACAATAGTTTGTACATGCATAACATTTCTCAGTTTTCCATATAACAATACAACCCCCACGAAGTCCTCTGTTATACTTTATGGACCTGTACTCTCTGCCCCCCCCATCCACCCCAGAGTCTTTTACATTGGTGCAATACACCAACTCCAGTTTGGTTTCTACTTGTATTTCTTCTTCTGATCTTGTTTTTTAATTTCTGCCTGAGAGTGAGATCATCCCATATTCATCCTTCTGTTTCTGATTTATTTCACTTAACATGATTTCTTCAAGCTCCATACAAGATCAGCTGAAAACGGTGAAGTCAACATTTTTAATAGCTGAGTAGTATTCCATTGTGTATATATACCACAACTTGCTCAGCCACTCATCTTTTGTTGGACACCTGGGTTGCTTCCAGGTTTTGGCTATTACAAATTGAGCTGCCAAGAACATATGTGTACACAGATCTTTTTGGATGAGTCTGTTGGGTTCCTTAGGATATATCCCTAGGAGAGGAATTGCAGGATCATAGGGTAGGTCCATTTCTAGCCTTCTGAGAGTTCTCCAGACTGTTCTCCACAGAGGTTGGGCCACTTGACATTCCTACCAGCAGTGCAGGAGGGTTCCTTTGACCCCACAAACTCTCCAGCATTTGCTGCTGTTACCTTTTCTGATGTATGACATTCTCACAGGAGTAAAGTAGTATCTCATTGTTGTTTTTATTTGCATTTCTCTGACAATCAAAGACTTGGGGCATTTTTTTTTCCTCCAGGGTTATTGCTGGGCTCAGTGCCTGCACCATGAATCCACTGCTCCTGGAGGCCATTTTTTCCCCTTTTTGTTGCCCTAGTTGTTGCAGCCTTGTTGCGGTTATTATTGCCATTGTTGACGTTGCTTTGTTGTTGGATAGGAAAGAGAGAAATGGAGAGAGGAGGGGAAGACAGAGAGTGTTGTTAATATTCGTCGGCTCTAGCTGGCAGGCTAGCTTCATGGGCGGGTAACAGAGATGCGGAGACAATGGCTGGGCAGGGAAGCTGTATTTCTTTATTCAGGAACAACAATTCATAAACTAAACCAAACTAATCACCAAACAGAACTCTGCTGTCTCTTTGCGGCGGCGCAAGCACTCTCTCTAACTCTGCAACTCAGGAGCCCTCTGAACTCTGGAACTCTCGCGGGGTTCCTTCGGGGCGGGGCCAAGCAGGCCCGTGAAACTAACTGGACTGATCCAATTCTCTTGGCGGGGGAGAACTACCCAATGTAAAGCATACAACAATTCCCCCTTTTCTTTTTAACTAAATGACTATAGTATCAAGGGTGTGGGGTGAACAGAAACATATATCATACAGGCATTTTTAAAAAAGAAACTGGCACAAACATGGAGAAACATGTAAGCAAGTAACAAGAACCAGTGTGCTGCCAAGGGAAGGCCTGGGGGGCCATTTTTTTGCCTCTGTGGGCAAAACTTTATCAGCTTAAAAAAAAACATTTCTTGCCTCTGGGGGGCGTACTTGCCTTGACAGGCATTTGTATGGGGGCGGGCAACGGCCTAGAGTCCCAAAGGTAGCTGGCTGCAATTTACTTACTATGAAACAAAACTTGTTATTAGCATATTTCTAATAGAGAAGGAATTTGAGACTTTTACATATCAACAACGTCTTTTAACCTTTTGTTACACCCATTCAAGATGGAGTCAGGAAAGGAAACCTCAGGCATGAGAATAATTAGCATAGCCATTGTGCGATCTACCATTTCTAATAGAGAAGGTAATCGAGAGTTTTACACATCAACAAGTCTATTTAACCTTTTGTTTAGACCAACTTAGTTAAAATATATTGCTTGTTAACTAATTTTTACCTCAGACTTTAAATGTAAGTTAATTTTATCTTTATGAGAATTACGTCGAAAACCTTTTTCATTTAACTTTGACTAGTAAGAATTTAGCCTTAAAGCTACTGTTTACCAAACTTTAAACATACACATAAACATGGTCATTAATACACAAGGAGAGAAACCTTTGTTATGAAGACATGTCATTTTAAACACGAATTTAAATCTGTACTGTCTTAGTTGTTGGGGGGGGGGGGGGTTTACCATCCGAAGGTGGCTTCCCGCGCAGCTTCACTTTTAGGAATTGCAGGTTGCGATCTCTGCACAAATCTCTGTGTACTCCAGCTCGTCTGCCTTCAGACCGGACCAGCAGCTGGAGATCTCGTGTGCCCAGTTTCGGCAGGGAGCCAGGGGTCCGGGAGGTCCGGGAGGTCCGGGAGGTCCGGGATCGTCCCAGAATTCATAGCAAGAGGGCAGGCGGGCCAGCTTTGTAGAAGGCGTGGGCCTAGGTGCCCAGGGGTGGTGGCCATGATGGGCCACCGCGGCCCTGTCCCATGGCCCTGCCATGTCTGCTGCCCTGCTCGCAGTGGTCGAGCAGCGTGGAGGGATCACGCGTCCAGTGCCCTGCTCCACGCAGTGGAGAGCCGGCTCCTGTGGGCTGGCCTGCGTGCTGGCATTGGGCTCCTGTGTGGTGGCATCGGGCTCCTGCGTGTTGGCATCAGGCTCTAGCGTGTTGGCATCGGGCTCCTGTGCGCTGGCATCAGGCTCCAGCGTGTTGGCATCAGGCTCCTGTGTGTTGGCGTCGGGCTCTTGTGTGGTGGCGTTGGGCTCCTGCGTGTTGGCATCGGGCTCATGTGTGGTGGCGTCAGCCTCCTGCATGCTGGCGTCGGCCTCCTGCAGGCTGCGGGGCTGCGGGGCTGCGGGGCTGCGGGCGCAGTGCGCGGGGTTGTCTGGGCGCAGCCGGCTGGCTGGCTGTTTAACCAGGTGGAAACAGCAGCTCTGCGCCTCGCCTCCCGCCCGCTGGCTATTCCCACTGGCTGTTCTGAGTTCGCCCGAGCGAGTGGAAACCACAGAGTGGTCCAGAGATAAGTGTTCCAGAAACAGCAAAACAGTCTCATGAAGAAAGAGCAGAGGCCTTTGGAGATCTCTTCACAAGCAGAAGAGAAGGCCATAGTGCATAGGTAGCCAAATTGTCTTTACTTATCTGAGAGATGCGCAGGTCAGGTCCACATGGGCGCCATTTGTTCTTAATATTCGTCGGCTCTAGCTGGCGGGCTAGCTTCACGGGTGGGTAACAGAGATGCGGAGACAACGGCTGGGCAGGGAAGCTGTATTTCTTTATTCAGGAACAACAATTCATAAACTAAACCAAACTAATCACCAAACAGAACTCTGCTGTCTCTTTGCGGCGGCACAAGCACTCTCTCTAACTCTGCAACTCAGGAACCCTCTGAACTCTGGAACTCTCGCGGGGTTCCTTCGGGGCGGGGCCAAGCAGGCCCGCGAAACTAACTGGACTGATCCAATTCTCTTGGCGGGGGAGAACTACCCAATGTAAAGCATACAACAAGAGAGAGAGGGGAGAGAAAGATAGACACCTGCAGACCTGCTTCACCGCCCGTGAAGCGACTCCCCTGCAGGTGGGGAGCCGGGGGCTCGAACCGGGATCCTTATGCCGGTCCCTGCGCTTTGCGCCACGTGCGCTTAACCAGTGGGTTAACACTGCGCCACCACCTGACTCTCGACTTGGGGCATTTTTTCATGTGTTTCTCAGCCTTTTGGATCTCTTCTGTGGTGAATATTCTGTCCATGTCCTCCCCCATTTTTGGATGGGGCTATTTGTTTTCTTGTTGTTGAGTTTGGCAAGCTCTTTATATATTTTGGTTATTAGTCTCATGTATGGTATGTAAAGATCTCCCATTCTGTGAGCAGTCTCTTGGTTTGGTAGTGGTTTCTTTTGCTGTGCAGAAGCTTTTTAACTTGATGTAGTCCTGTAGTTTTATACTTGCCTTAGTCTTCCTTGTAATTGGGTTTCATTGAAGATGTCTTTAAAATTTATGCAGAAAAGAGTTCTGCCAACATTTTCCTCTAAGTATCTGATAGTTTCTAGTCTAACAGCCAAGTCCTTGATCCACTTGGAATTTACTTTTGTGTTTGGTGAAATAAAGTAGTTCAGTGTTGGGATATGTGTAAGCTTGATATAGCTTAGGGAGAACTCCCCCCATCCTTGGATGGAGGTCTGAGAAGATACCCCCTTGTGAGTCTCTCTTGCCAAGGTGAGCAAAGGGGAAAAACCATCTCTCAGACTTAGTTCTTCCCTTCTTGACTCTCAAGCCCACAGAAACCTCACTACCTCTCTCCATTAACCACAGGCCACATGGCTGCCTACCTTAAGGTTCATTTACTAAAAGTTCACCTCACCTTCTGATCACAGATGAGAACACACCTTATCACACACTCCATCATACACCTTAGACCCCAGACAATAGAAATTCCAAACAGTATGGCCTTTGATATCCATCTTCTCTCTGTCTCACCCTACTGGTTTAACCCCTATGCTTCTCTCAAATACCTTTGGATAATTAAATTGCTTGTGTCATGGAGAATAACCATCTTGTATCTCATCAATTCCTGTCATACCAGCCCCCTACCATAGGGGCAAGCTGACCTTTAAGAAACCTGTAATTTCTGACATGTTTGAAATATGTTCTTTGTCTGAATTCCTATTTAAGCCCACGTTTTTCTGCCATTAAAGGAGAGTGCCTCCATTCTCCCCGGTGTCTCTTGTTTGTCTTCTTATCATCCCTTGAATGAGCGAGAGAGAGAGAACCAGTCAGGTTTGCCTTCCAGCTGGACCCTACCTCACGAGAATGCCGGCAGTTCAGTTTCATTCTTCTGCATGTTTCAACCCATTTTTTTCCAATACCATTTACTAAAGAGACATCCCTTTCCCCATTTAATAGTCTGGGCACCTTTGTCAAAGATAAGCTATCCATAGGTGTGGAGGCTTAATTCTAGGTTCTCAGTTCTATTCCACTGATCAGTGTGTCCAGTACCAAGCATTCATGTTCCAGTACCAAGCAGTTTTGATGACAAAGGCCCTATAATACAATTTGAGATCTGGGAATGTGATGCCTCCAGTTCTGTTCTTTCTTCTCAAGATTGTTTTGGCAATTCTAAGTCTTCTCTGGTTCCAGATAAACCTTTGTAGCATTTGTTCTATTTTCCTAAAAAATGTGTTAGGGATCTTGATGGGGACAGCATTAAATTTGTAGATGGCTCTGGGTAATATATTCATTTTAATGATGTTAATTCTTCCAACCCATGTACATGGAATATATTTCCACTTCTTTGTGTCTTTTTTTTTTGTAATATACGTATATATATGTGTATATATATATATATATACATATATATACGTATATTACAAATTGTCAATGGCATATTCCAGTGATGGTTTTATATTTCAAATTGTATTTGTGATGATGAATGTCATTGATAATTACAAGGAAGTTCAAGCATTTTTTTTTTTTAACTAGAGTACTGATCAGCTCTGGCTAATGGTGGTGTGGAGGGTGGAGGGCTTGAACCTGAGATTTTGAAGCCTCAGGCATGAGAGTCTCATAGCCATTATGCTATCTCTCCCAGCCCCACCTATACATTCTTTAGAAGCCTCTTACTGTGTTTTGCTTATCAAATCCCTCATCTCTTAATTTTTCGTATGCATGTATGCCTTGCATACTAGTATTGGCTTCTTTCTTATCAACTTACAAGTTCCCCTAAGGAAAAATAACAACTTAGTCCCTTAATTTCCACCTACCTGCAGCATCCTCTTGGTGTTATATAATAATGCTTTATCTTAAAATTAAAAATAAAATGTAAAACTACTTATTAAAGACACTCCTGGAATAGGCAGGAGTGTAAAACCAAAAACACAATGCTTAAAAATAAACCCTTCTCAAACATAATTTCTAGCAGCGGCATCAGTGTGGGAGAAAACGAAAATGAGTTCAATGGTTTTACTCAGTTTCCACCTCCATAGATGGGAGACTGCAATATTTACTGCCTTGTAGTATTTGTTCTGTTTTGGTTCCCCTGAAAACAGTCATGAGACTCTTTTCATGCAAACATTTAACTCAGAAAGCTCTGCTGACTTAGTGGTTGGACTAACACCAGACCTTGTTCGATTTAACAGGAATTTAAAAAGTATTATATAAGTATCCTAGTGCAAAGTCTGCTCATCAAAGTCTGTTTTATTTCTGTATTTGAACACTGCTCAGTTCTGATGGCACTGGGATTTGAACCTAGGAACTTTGGCTCTTCAGGCATAAAAAAAATCTTTTAGCCATAACCATATGCTGTCTCCCCAGCCCTAATTATCACACTTTCATTCTCAAAGTTTTGTGGCTTCAAGAAACCTATGGCATCTCTTTCTCTGACTGCTCATCACAAAATCAGTATTCCCCTAAAAACTGCCCCCCCCCCCCATCCTTGGGAAAAGTAAGACGCTTACACCTTCCTTTCCTCTCCCGGATGTTTTGTGTGCCTTATCTGGTCTGAGAGAAACTGTGCGCCCCTCACTTGCAGAGTTACCAGAGACACTTGTCAGCTGCTGACACAGTCCCGGCACTGGAGGTGAGCTGGCAGGGGAGGTGGTATTCTTGCCTGGTCAGGCCACAACCCTCGCTGCAAAGGCCTCCTCTTACACATCTTGGCACCATCTCTGGGCTGCCCTGGGTCGAGTCACGAGGCTGAGGAGACCCTGGGTGGGCCCAGCTTAGCGTCAGGTGCGGGAGGCCTGCTAGTTCACTTGGGGCTGATCCAACATCCAATTCACTGAAGCTACGAAGGTCAAGCTCCCCTTGGAAGTAGTCCACAGGTAGACCACGGCCAGTGCCCCAAAAAGTTGTCCTAGCAAGATCAGATTGGGTTATGAGAGGACAGACCTGTGGCCTGGCAGTCTCTTTATGTCTTTTTCAATTTTCTTGAGTAGTGACTCATAATTTTCAGTATACATATATACAGTATATATATTTCTTTCACTTCTTTGGTTAGGTTTATTCCTAGATATTTTATTGTTTTGCTGCTATAGTAAAAGGAATTCATTTCTGAATTTCAACTTCTTCTACCTTAGTGTTTGCAAAGAGGAATGCCACTGACTTTTGAATGTTAATATTGTAGCCTGACACCTTACTGTATTGACTGATGATTTCCAAAAGCTTCTTGCTGGATTCCTTAGGGTTTTTTTTTTTTTTTATGTATACTTTCATGCCATCTACAAATAGGGAGAGTTTGACTTCTTCTCTTCCAAGCTTCCAAGCTTCTCTTCCTTTAAATCCTTGCTCCTGCCTGATTGCTATGGCAAGAACTTCCAATACTATGTTGAATAGTAATGGTGATAGTGGCCAGCCCTGTCTAGTACCTGATCTGAGGGGAAATGCTTCCAGTTTTTCACTATTGAGTATGATGTTGGCTGTAGGTTTGCTATATATAGACTCCACTATCTTCAGGAATTTTCCATCTATTCCCATTTTTTGTAGTGTTTTGATCATAAAGGATGTTGTATTTTGTCAAAGGCTTTCTCTGCATCTATTGATATGACCATGTGGTTTTTGGTCTTGCTTTTATTGATGTGGTAAATCCCATTGATTGACTTACATATATTAAACCAACCTTGCATCGCTGGAATAAACCCCACTTGGTCATGATGAGCAATCTTTTTAATATACTTCTGTATCCAGTTGGCTAGAATTCTGTTCAATATTTTAGCATCTATCAGAGATATTGGTCTGTAGTTTTCTTTTTTGGTTGTGTCTCTGTCTGCTTTTGCTATAAGAGTGATGTTGGCTTCATAGAAACTGCAAGGGAGTATTCCTGTGTCTTCAATCTTCTGGAAGACTTTTAAAAGTAGAGGTATTAACTCTTCCTTAAAGATTTTGTACAATTCATTTGTAAAACCATCAAGTCCAGGACTTTTATTATTGGAAGGGTTTGGATAACTGTTTCAGTTTCATTGGCTGTGATGGGCCTGTTCATATTATCTAGTTCCTCTTTATTTAATTTTGGAAGTATGAAGGTATCTAGGAAATCGCCCTTTACTTCCAGGTCTCTATCTTGGCGGCATATAGTTGTCCATAGAGCCTTCCATGATATGTTGAATTCCTGTGGTGTCTGTTATGATATCTCCTCTTTCATTCACAATCTGATTTATTTGGGTCTTTTCCCTTTTTTGTTTTGTGAGTCTGGCTAAAAGTTTATTGATTTTCTTCACTCTTTCAAAGAACCAACATTTACTTTCGTTGATCTTTTGTATGGTTTTCTTATTTCCAATGTCATTCATTTCTGCCCTAACTTTAGCTATTTCTGTCTTCCTGAATGCTTTAGGGTTCCCTTGTTCTTTTTACCCTAGGACTCTAAGGTGTGCAATCAGGTTGTTTATTTGTGCTTTTTCTTGTTTCCTAATGTGTGCTTGTATGGCTATGAACTTCCCTCTCAGTACTGCCTTAGCTATGTCCCAAATATTTTGATAGCTTGTGTCTTCATTTTCATTGAACTCTAGAAACATTTTGACATAATCCTTTATTTCCTCTTTGACCCAGTAGTTGTTAAGTAGTGTACCATTGAGCTTCCACATTTTGGGACTGTTACTAATTTTTTGTTGATTGTTAAGTGTTAGTTTAATTCCACTGTGGTCTGAGAATGCTTGGGATGATTTCAATGCTTTTGAATTTGCTGATTCTGGCTTTGTGGCCTAACATATGGTGTATCCTTGAGAATGACCCATGTGGACTTGAGTAGAATGTGTATTCCAGTTTCTTGGGGTGAATGATTCTGAAAATGTCCAATAATTCTAGTTTATCTATCTCCTTATTTAGCTCCCTCATGTTTTCATTGATTTTCTGCCTGGATGATCTGTCAAGTTGAGAGAATGGGGTGTTGAAGTTCCCTATTATTACTGTGTTGCTATTAATATATTGCTGAGCTCTTTCAGTAGAAGTTTAATGTATTTAGATGGCTTCTCATTGGGTGCATAGATGTTAATAATTGTTTTTTTTATTTATAAGATGTTAATAGTTGTTAAGTCCTCTGAGCATTAAGTAATGTCCATCTCTATCTTTTTAAATTTTATGTATTTTAAAGTCTATTGTGTCAGATAGGAGAGTAGCTGTTCCTATCCTTTTTTGTGGGCCATTGGCTTGTATGATAGTTTTTCATCCTTTCACTTTGAGTCTGTGTTTGTCTTGTTGAGTTAGGTGGATTTCCTGTAGACAGTATATTGTTGGGGTGTGTTTTCTGATCCATCTTCCTACTCTGTGCCTTTTAATAGCTGAGTTCAGGCCATTGACATATATTGATATCATAGACTGAAGGTATTTTAATGCCATTATTGCATATTTTTAGAATGTTCTCATATATAGCCTATTTATGGTGGTCTGACTATTTATAAGAGACCTTTCAGAACTTCTTTCAGAGCAGGCTTGGTGACAGTTGATTCGTTCAACTGTTGCTTGTCTGAGAAGGATTTTATGCCTTCATCTAGTCTGAATGAGAGTCTAGCAGGATACAGCAGTCTTGGTTTAAAGCCTTTCTCATTGAGCACTGCATAGATATCTTGCCATTTTCTTCTGGCCTGTAATGTTTGTGTGGAGAAGTCTGCTGCTAATCTTATGGGTTTTCCTCTGTAGGTGACTCTGTTTTTCTCTTGCAGTGTTCTGGATCCTTTCTTTATCCTTATTTTTTTCCATTCTAAATGTGATGTGTCTTGGTGTGTTTAAGTCTGAGTTAATTCTGTTTGGGACCCTCTGGGCTTCTTGAACCTTTCTGTATGTCTTTGATGTTGTGTAGACTAGAGAAGTTCTCAGTTATTATGTTCTGAAGAATGCTTTCTCTCCCCCCCTCTTTCTTCCACTGTTAAGCCAATAATGCTTATATTATTTCTTTTGAAGTCATCCCATAGGTCTCTTTTTGTTTCAGTATCTCTTAGTCTCTTTTTGAGATCTCTTACTTCTTTTTAGTTGTCTTTAGTTCATCCTCGATCTTGCTAATTCATTCTTCAGCCTCATTTATTCTATTCTCTCTCCCCTCTACTGTTTTCTGTAGTCCATCAATGTTGTTATACCCTGTTCTGATACTGTTTTAGCTTGTTCAGCTAGTTGTGCTCTTAGCTTAGCTATTTCAGCTTTCAGCTCTCTAATAGCCTTGAGATAATTAGTGTTTTCTTCCAGAGTCTCATTTGTTGTTTCTGCATTTCTGATGACAATTCTTTCAAACTCTTTACGTACTCCTGTGACTATTTCCTTAATAACTGTTTGGATGTTGACCTCACTATTTTGTGCTTCACCCTTTCAGGGGCTTTTAGTTGGAATCTTGTCCTGGTTCATATGTCCAATATATCTTCCTGTTAGTTTAATCATTCTATATAGTATGTCATGAGGCCCCTCTGTCAGTACTTTTCAAATTACTGATCACTCTTGCCTGGATTGACTTGTGTCCAAATAAGGTATTGCAGTTGTGCAAATAACAGTTTTTCAAATATTATTTCAATCCCTGAGTTGGAGCATAGAGGTTGTTAAAAGCCTCTTTTGTTCTTTTCTTCCCTTTAGAAGAGAGAAAGAAAGCTATGGGAGCCTGAGGGTTTTTAAAGTATAGGTATGCTTCTTAGCTTAATCACTGACTCCTGACCAAGAGATAAAGCAGGGTCAGGGAAAGATAGCACAGTGGTTATACAAAGAGACTCTCACACCCCTAGAATCCAAAGCTCCAGGCTCAATTCAGCTTTTCTGCCAAGCTGGGCAGCACTGTTGTGCCCTGTGAGTTTCCAAACAATTCCCGTTTATAGTCTGTAGGTTCTGAGGCAATTATTCACCATGTTCTCATCAGGATAACAATGTGGAAAGCTCCCACTATACATCCCCACTGCTAGGCCACTGAGGTTTAGCTCTTCTCCTGAGTTTCCTGGTCAACCCTCTGTTCCCAGATATCAGCATAGTGCCTCTCTCCTGCCACTCCAGCCTCTGAGGACAGTATCAATGGAGACTCACAGTTGCATTTGGTGAGTCTTAAGGGAGTCCTCTCCTCCCTTCAGCAGTCTTTTTGTTGGTTAAGCAGACTGGAGGTAGTGCCATAACTGGTAAACTGCTGGACTGTTGCTAGCTGCTCAGTCTCTCCTTAGGCTCCTCCCTGTCCATGATTCACAAATGTTTGCACTCACCTGTGGTTTGCTGGGTGCCTGAAGTCATTCTAGTCCTCCCTTGTTGCAGTCACAGGTAGTCTCCTTTGGTATTCCTAGTTGACTGAGGGGAGGAGAGGAAGCAACCTCTTTATTTATTTATTTTTCTGACAGAGACAGAGAAATCAAGACAGAAAGGCGAGATAGAGGGGGAAGAGAGAGACACCTGCAGCACTACTTCACAACTTGTGAAGCCTCCTCACTGCACATAGGGTTAGGGGCTTGAAACCAGGTCCTTGAGGATTGTAACACAGATACTCTACTCTTCAGTCCCCCCCCCCACTTTTTTTTCCTATAGTTGAGTAATTACAATGATGCTTTAAATAATTCTGTTTCTCATACAAACCTACTAATATGGATAAAATAATGGTTAAACTTTATAAACAATTCAGAAAGTGTTCACAAGTTCAGAAGCTAAGCAGAGGTCTGAATTTAGCCATATTTTTCCTAAAGAAATATAATTAATGAGTGTAGAATAAGTACCACATATGAATATAAAAGAAATTTTTAGAAAACTCTAGATTAAGACATTTTTGAAAAATAATTGAGGAGCTAATAATTTTGCTAGATGTCAAAATGTCTCTCTCAGTTGGATAATTTTTATGATTACTTAATGTACTTAAAAATAACCAATATGCTTTTTATTGCTCACTATAACTAAATAGCAGCCCAATGAAACTCTTTTTTTTCCTTAGGCTCCTCCAGGAGATTGACCTCTATCTGTACCTTTTGTATTTCTCCTCTCATTTTCTCTAGATTTTAGTCATCTGTTTACTCTCCACCCACTCCCATCTGGTTTCTAAGTCTATTATCCTGTCAGAAATGCTGTTATCAAGGTTAAATACTCCAATGAGTCTTTATCCTACTTAGCGTCTTGATATCACTCAATAGAACTGATTATTCTCTCTTTAAAATAATACTAGGGTGAGGAGATAGCATAGTGTTTATGCAAAAAGACTTTCATACCTGAGGCTCCAAAGTACCAGGTTCAACACCCCCTAATCCAGAATTAAGCAGTGTTTAATAAATGGCATTTTATTTATTTATTAGAGGGAGGGAAACGGAAGACCAGAGTGACTTTCTGGCATATACACAGCGACAGAGGTTGAATCTGAGACCTCAAATGTGTTAAGTCTTATGCTCTCCCAGCTGAGCCATTTTTCTATCCCAATGCTCTTCACTTAGAAAATCTTCTCTACTATCTTCTGGAACATTTCCTGACATTGTTAGTCTCTTCAAATATCTTTCATCAGCATTTCCTCTTTTGCTAAATGCTGAAGACCTTTGGCACTTGGCTATCTTCCTAACCTATTTCTGGATGATTTCCTTCCTTCCTTCCTTCCTTCCTTCCTTCCTCCTCCCTTCCTTCCTTCCTTCCTTCCTTCCTTCCTTCCTTCCTTCCTTCAAACTTCCTTCCTTCGAACTTCCTTCCTTCCTTCCTTCCTTCCTTCCTTCCTTCCTTCCTTCCTTCCTTCCTTCTTGCTGTTGTTGTTGCATAGGACTGAAAGAAATAGATAGAGGATGGGAAGACAGAGGGGGGAGAGAAAGATAGACAACTGCAGACCTGCTTCACCACCTGTGAAGCAACCACCCTGCAGGTGGGTAGCTGGGGGCTGGAACTTGGATCCTTATACCGGTCCTTGTGCTTTGTGCCATGTCTGCTTAACCTGCTGCGCTACTGCCTGCCCCCTGATTCTGTTCATTTCTGTATCTATCTTGTATCTGCAGACATTTCCAAAGTTTTATAAATGTTGCCATCACTCTGATCTCAGGTCCAAATGCACACATTTCAACTGCTTCTGTCAACTCTACTCAGGAATTTCAAACCTAACTTTTACAATATAGAAATTTACACTTTCATGGTCTGGGAGGTAGTGCAGTGGCTAAGGCACTAGACTCTCAAGCATGAGGTCCTGAGTATTAATAAATTAAAAAATATTTTTAAAAATAAAAAAACCAGAAATTTACACTTTCTCCATATTATATCTGATCTAAATTTACTCTTTCCTATCTTGGTAAATGTCATTATTTACAAAATTCAGAAACTTGGGATTTTTTTCCTTGGCACCCACCCTTCTTATCTCATCCATTTAAGTCATAAGCACAGTCAGTAGCATATGCTGAATCTATCAACTTCATTTCACTATGAATGAGTTGCTCAAGTGACAACCATCTTTCCACTAGACGAATGGAATAGCTTTCTTTATTCCACTAGGATTGGCGATGCTATACTATGACTATGATAATTGCTTCCAAAGCATAGTAGTTTGTCACAACAAAGATTTATTGGAGAGGGCTTGGGAGATAGCATAATGGTTAGGGAAAAGACCTTTATGCCTGAGTCTCCAAGGTCCCAGGTTCAATCTTCAGCACCACTACAACCCAGAACTGAACAGTGCTCTCTCTGGTCTTTGTCTGTCTATTCCATCTATTTATCATTAAAATAAAATAATAATAATAATTCAAAAACGATTTATTAGAGACATGTTCTCATCTATCATGAGTAGGCTGAGTCTCCGTGAACAGCTCAAGACTCCAAGTCCCAGGTGAGCAGATCAGGCATCATCTCTAAAATTGCCAGTATTTGCCAGAGGGGATGGTACAGAACTCTGAATGATTCCCCACTGACACTTACAAAGCATCATCTTGAAATTTACAGTGCTGTCTTTTCATGACTCAGTGACTAGAACTGGTTACATGAGCTCACCAAACCACAAGAGTGAAAAGTGTGAAAAGCCCAGGTATGTGGTTGTTGGCATTAGTAATTGTCACACTTTCTAACCAGACTTTCCACTTTGAACATTGTCCTCTTATGTTTAATTTTCTGAGTAGTAACTAAAAGGACACCTTCCAATATCTTTTATTATACTAAAATTACACCTAAAATTTCTACAGTCTACAAAACCTAATAGTTGTAATACCAACTTTGTCCTTTCAGTTTGCCCTCAAACCATTTCCTGTCTCCTGATATTCTCATCATGCTCCTTTGTAGGGTGTACAGAAATAACATGCTGTCCTCTGCCGGCTCAGGCCTTGTGGCTAGCTTCTCATCTGTTGTTTCTTAGTGTTCCACTCTTTCTTTAACTTGATATTCTCTATATTTCCTTTACTTTTTTTTTTAGGTCATTGAATCCAATTTATTTCCTCTGACACACTGCACTACCTTCAGACATTTTTTTATTTGCTAATTAATTAGCCTCTTTCTTCACTAGATTGTACTGACAGAGATATCCTTTCATTTTCCTTATCACCTTGCCTGTATCTAACTTATGTAATAGATTTTTACTAAGTGAATAAAATAGGTAATTAAAAATCTAAAACTATCTGAACAGTGATATTAGCCCAGTAAATATAGAAGTGTTGTAATAGTAATAAAATAGATTAGATAAGAGAATGACTTCATCCCAAAGTATATTCCAGATAAATTAAAATATTTAAAAATGGCACTCTTACATAAATCTGTGCTGCATTAACAAAGAAGATGTTCAATATAGAAAAAGTTGTATAAACATGTATAGAAGATACATTAGAGAAAAAAGTGGGCATATCAGATATGATCACATAGTTTACATCTTAGAAACACAAATCAAAAAAAGGAAAAACTGAAAAAATATAACCAATGTGATAAAAAATAACATATACTTTTTCTATGTGTATATGTGTGTATGTATTATTTTGGTATATATGTGTATACTAAATGCTTTCTTTGGGGACCCTTCCTTGTGCTGCCCAAGTACAAAAGGAACATGGAGTGTGTGGTAGTGGAAGGAAGTTATGACTAGTTATAATACTGAAGATTAAGGCATGTTTTTTTCCCTTTCTATCTGTAATAAGTGTGTATATAAATGTTAAATATCCCTCTTGTTGCTACCACGTCATGATGGTGATGATCCTAACAATTACAATATCTTGATTTATAGTCTAATGAGAGAGGAATGTGACCAAACTTGAGGAGAGCTGGTTGTCAGAAATGGTTGCATTCTCTGACAAAACTCTGGATCTCCTACTTTGAGGAGAAGGTCAGGAAATTTTTCATACATGATGTAAGTTGCATTATGGCCTGGCAAAAACATTGCTGTTATTATTTTCAAGTGTAAATGTGGGAGTTAGTGATCTCATTAATGTTGAACAGCCACAAGGGTGGGTGGTGATACATGATGTAATGGGCTTACATCATATCCATTTATTCTCAGAAAACATTTTCTTAGAAAGACCAAAGGTAAAGAATTTGAAAGATAAAAAGCTACATTAATCAGACTGCCTTTTAGCCATGGTTGTGTTTATGGCCTTGGTTTTGGTCTAGTGGGTATTTTCATGGCATCAGTCATAAGTGAATAGATAGGATATTTCGATAAGAATGATTTGGATATTTTGGGGTCTCAGATTGTGGCAAGTTCCCTTATTGGCTGTGCTCTGATTACGAGGCAGACTAATGGCAGCAATTAACTTGCCAACTTGAATTGCATGCAATTAAGTAATTATTGAAGTCCTTCTCTGTTCATTTACTTCGGTTATACAGAAATAAAAGGAGCAAGCTACCATTTTCCTTCATATTAATTACAATAAATTCTGTTATCTATGAGAATGTTGATCAACATGGACATCTTGCTATGTTCACTGAGTAAGTATATATTAAGTAAGGCATAGAGAATAGACAGTAGGTATAATAAATAAATTAGTATGTCAGCATGTATTAAATTATATGTAAACAACTATAGCAGAGAAAAGGGAAAGGGAAATGCAGCAGTGTTTCTGATTCAGCCTCCCCCGCCCTACAAAGCAGATGATAGTTCTAAAGTCAATTATTAGAATAGGTTTTGTCGCATAGGAATGTTTCAATAAAAAGATGAAGAAATAAGAGATGAAACTGTTTCAAGGTCTGGCAAAATAGCTCACCTGGATAGTGTGCCTGCTTTGCCATGTGTGTAACTGTTTCTAGCCGAGTCTCCACCATACTGGCAAAAAGCTTCAGTCCTTTGATGTATTTCTCTGTGTCTCTATCTCTGTCTCTTTTTCTCTCTTTATATCTGAAAAAGTCAAACCAGAGCAGTGAACAATACCAAAAAAAAAAAAAGTTTCAATGAAAGAATCTATGCAAAGGTCCTGAGATAGGCGCATTCCTAGTGTGCTAGAGAAATAACAAAGGGATCAATATGATGTGATCAAAGCTGTATGATCAAAGAGGAAAAAATGCATCAGTATAAGGAATTTTGCAATTTTTCTAGTAAATTGGAAGCTTTCAGAGATGTGAGAGGTATGACATCATCTGAAATTCTAAAATAACCAACTGTTGACAATATATTATAATAGGAAAAGGACTGAAGTGGGAGGTCAGTGAGAAACTCTTGTAGTAATCCAAGAGAGGTATGGTGTGACCTACGTCAAAGTGAAATCTGAGGGATTAATGGGCAGTGATGGTCTGGTGTCATATGCTTTACATTGGTTTGTTCTAACCCTCCCCCGCCAAGAGAATTGGATCAGTCCAGTTAATTTCACAGGCCCGCTTGGCCCCGCCCCAAGGAACCCTGAGAGAGGGTTCCTGAGTTCGAGAGTGCCAGAGTTGGAGGGTTCCTGAGTTCCTGAGTTCGAGAGTTTCAGAGTTACAGAGTAAGAGAGAGTTCCACAGTGGAAGAGTTTCAGAGGGTTCCCCAGTACGAGAGTTCCAGAGTTCCAGAGTTGGAGAGTTCCTGAGTTACAGAAAAGGAAAGAGTGCTTGCGCTGCCGCAAAGAGACAGCAGAGTTCTGTTTGGTGATTAGTTTGTCTTGGTTTATGAATCGTTGTTCCTGAATAAAGAAATACAGCTTCCCTGCCCAGCCGTTGTCTCCGCATCTCTGTTACCCGCCCGTGAAGCTAGCCGGCCCGGCAAGAGCCTCCGAAATTTTAACAACAAATGGCGCCCACGTGGACCTGACCTGCGCATCTCTCAGATAAGTAAAGACAATTTGGCTACCTATGCACTATGGCCTTCTCTTCTGCTTGTGAAGAGATCTCCAAAGGCCTCTGCTCTTTCTTCATGAGACTGTTTTGCTGTTTCTGGAACATTTATCTCTGGACCACTCTGTGGTTTCCACTCGCTCGGGTGAACTCAAAACAGCCAGCGGGAAGAGCCAGCGGGCGGGAGGCAAGGCACACAGCTGCCGTTTCCACCTGGTTAAACAGCCAGCCAGCCGGCTGTGCCCAGACAACCCCGCGCAGGCGCCCGCAGACCCGCAGCCCCGCAGCCCTGCAACCTGCAGGAGGCCTACGCCAGCACACAAGAGCCCCTGGAGCCCAAGGCCAACACGCAAGAGCCCGAGGCCAACACGCAAGAGCCCGAGGCCAGCCCACAGGAGCTGGCTCTCCACCGCGTGGCACAGGGCACTGGACGCGTGATCCCTCCACACTGCTCGGCCACTGCGAACAGGGCAGCAGACATGGCAGGGCCATGGGGCAGGGCCGCGGCGGCCTATCATGGCCGCCACCCCTGGGCACCTAGGCTCACGCCTTCTACAAAGATGGCCTGCCTGCCCTCTTTCTATAAATTCTGGAACCATCCCGGGCCTCCCGGAACCCCGGGCTCCCTGCCGAAACTGGGCACACAAGATCTCCAGCCGCCGGTCCGGTCTGAAGGCAGACAAGCTGGAGTACGCAGAGATTTGTGCAGAGATCACAACCTGCAATTCCTAAAAGTGAAGCTGTGCGGGAAGTCACCTCCGAATGGTGACTCCCCCCAACCACTAAGACAGTACAGATTTAAATTCGTGTTTGAAGTGACATGTCTTCGTAACAAAGGTTTCTCTCCTTGTGTATTAATGACCATGTTTATGTGTATGTTTAAAGTTTGGTAAACAGTAGCTTTAAGGCTAAATTCTTACTAGTCAAAGTTAAATGAAAAAGGTTTTCGACGTAATTCTCATAAAGATAAAATTAACTTACATTTAAAGTCTAAGGTAAAAATTAGTTAACAATCAATATATTTTAACTAAGTTGGTCTAAACAAAAGGTTAAATAGACTTGTTGATATGTAAAACTCTCCATTCCCTTCTCTATTAGAAATGGTAGATCGCACAATGGCTATGCTAATTATTCTCATGCCTGAGGTTTCCTCTACGGCCCACACCTAGGGTGTGTCTCCATCTTGAATGGGTGTAACAAAAGGTTAAAAGACGTTGTTGATATGTAAAAGTCTCACATTCCTTCTCTATTAGAAACGTTAGATCGTGCAGTAGATATGCTAATAACAAGTTTTGTTTCATAGTAAGTAAGTTGCAGCCAGCTGCCTGTGGGACTCTAGGCCGTTCCCCGCCCCCATACAAATGCCCGTCGAAAAAAGTACGCCCCCCAGAGGCAAGAAATGTTTTTTTAACCTGATAAAGTTTAGTTTGTGCCAGTTTCTTTTTTAAAAAATGCCTGTACGATATAGGTTTCTGTTCACCCCACACCCTTGATACTGTAGCCATTTAGTTAAAAGAAAAGGGGGAATTGTCGTATGCTTTACATTGGTTTGTTCTAACCCTCCCCCACCAAGAGAATTGGATCAGTCCAGTTAATTTCACAGGCCCGCTTGGCCCCGCCCCAAGGAACCCCGAGAGAGGGTTCCTGAGTTCGAGAGTGCCAGAGTTGGAGGGTTCCTGAGTTCCTGAGTTCGAGAGTTTCAGAGTTACAGAGTAAGAGAGAGTTCCACAGTGGAAGAGTTTCAGAGGGTTCCCCAGTACGAGAGTTCCAGAGTTCCAGAGTTGGAGAGTTCCCGAGTTACAGAAAAGGAAAGAGTGCTTGCGCTGCCGCAAAGAGACAGCAGAGTTCTGTTTGGTGATTAGTTTGTCTTGGTTTATGAATCGTTGTTCCTGAATAAAGAAATACAGCTTCCCTGCCCAGCCGTTGTCTCCGCATCTCTGTTACCCGCCCGTGAAGCTAACCCGGCTGGTAGAGCCTCCGAAATTTTAACAACAGTCTGGATATCTTTTCAAATTAACTCCAGTAGTATTTTCTTTCTTTTTTAAAAATTTTTATTTATAAAATGGAAATATTTACAAGACCATAGGATGACAGGGATACAATTCCACACAATTCTCACCACCAGAACTCCCTATACCTTCCTTGTTAGCTTTTCTATTCTTTATCCCTCTGGGAGTATGGACCCAAGATCACTATGGGGTGCAGAAGGTAGGAGGTCTGGTCTCTATAATTGAGCATTGGCAGGCTGATCCATAACCCCAGTCTGTCTCTCTTTCCCTGGGGGAAGAGGGGGGGATCTAGGGAGGAAGAGCTCCAGGACATTTGGACAACATTGGGTTGTCCTTCCCAGTCAAGTCAGGTTAGCATCATAGTAGGATCTGGAACCTGGTGGCTGAAAAATAGTTAAGATAGAAAGCAGAACAAATCTTTGACTAATCATGAACCTAAAGGCTGGTATTGCAGATGAAGATTTGGGGTCTCCATTTTGGAAAAATCTAGTAGGTCTATTTTAGGTATATTCCAAGGGGCCCATGACCCTACTTTTTTTTTTTTTTTTTTCTGAGCCTGACATCTAATATGCAGGTGACCTAAGTTATTGTCTGGAGGGATAGTGTTATAGTTGGGAAAAGGACTAGAAAGCTGGATCAGGGAAAATAGCAGCTCCTAAATATGGGAAAATTATATAAATATTATTAACTGTAAACCCCAATGATTTGATTTAGGGCCCACAGTCAGTATAGGAGCCTATGTAACATCTTCACCCCTGTAGGTTCACATTCCATGGTTCACATCTTCACCCCTGTAGGCTCACATTCCATGGTCATGGCTAGGAACTTTCCAGGCTGCACTAATTTCAGAACCCATCATCCTCAAGTAATAGGCAGAGTATGCTCTCCAACTTCCCTTTGGAGAATGGAACACTCCCCACCCTTGTTGATCCACTTTGAGGGCCAGGTTCAATAGGCCCACAGAGGGGTCCATTATGTTGTTCCTGATGGAGATGACCAGTGACAGTGGAGAGAGGGATCTGTTAGAGGTCTAGACCTATCATGCCTTTGTGAGAATCCCAGGAATCCCTGACTAGGGCCCCAGGTAATGGGGTAGCCTGGTAGTGACTAAGGTGTCATCATTAAAGTATGCCATTCCATTGCCCTTAGTTGGCTTTTTTAATCCTTACTTTGTCTGACAAGGTTAGCTTTGGAGTGATTAAGAAATGTGCAATAGTAGGTAGGTGAGGAGGGTATCTAAGTCTAAGTAGAAACTATTTGATTAGGTACTTTATGGTGTCTCTTTAGGTCTACTTGCTACATTTATTGAATCACTACAAACTACTGTATACTTTTAATTCAAGGTATATGTTTTCCCCCAACTTATGGATACATGTACATAGGCCCTATCTCATGACCCCTGGTCTATATCTAGGTTTTGAGATTTGTTAAGAAGTGTACCACCCGAAATGGAATTAAGGAGTCCTATAAGCTAGGAAAGGTCTCAGGAGAGAGTAATGAAGCTGAAGGGTTGATATTCCATGCCTGATGTCCCTGGACACAGTCAGAAGTGAAAAATGCTGAGGTGGTGCTGGTTGCATTGATTCGGGTGGTATCAGCAGATGCAGTATCAGTTGGTATGAATTGGGAGAAGCATGCAGGAAAGTGAGTCCCATCCTAGAGGTTCCAGGCCTCAGAGAAATATGGGCTTTATAGAGAAAGGGGAAGGTTCCTGCTGTTTTAGGGTTTAAGAAGGCAATAGATAGTCATAGCTATAACTAGACTATTTGCCAATTGGGTTAACTTGGAAAATCCCATTGTTAAGATTTTCTGTATCATACAAGTTCTCATCATAATTTATGTACATATTTTTTATTTACATATAGCTATTTACATATAGCTGTATCTTATATTTACAAATAGCTGTATCTTATGAAGGAACACCACCAGTTGCTTCTGTTCTCCCTGATCTAAGATTTTAGGAAATTTAATATTTCAAAGAACAAGTCATTATTAGAAATGTATTAATAATTTGAGCCCACTGTGAAAATTCAATCTGATTACCGATTTGAAGTCTTAAATGCTTAGGTTGAAGGAACATATACTCAGAGCTATGGTCTATGCATCAAAAAGTTTGAGACATTCAATCCATTTTTCCCTTCTCACATAAATTGAATAGTGATTTGGGAGTCTATAAATTAGTAGGAGTTTATATTAATATACAGTAGTATTTTCATAAAGACTAGATACATGGTTTAAGAGAATGAAAAGATACAGGAGTGATTAACTGTTTCTGGCATGAGGAAATTTAAGTACAGAGTTACTTTCAGTAGAGAGGTGTGGAATAGTTTATGGCCAAGGGCTTGTCAAAGAGGCAGTCATTGGAAGACACTGATATTTCAAGTCTTGGGTATGAATGAGATCATCAGAAGAGGGACTGAAGACTGAGAAGGGCTTCTAGAACCAAGTTTTAGGGAGACTAACATTAGCAATTAGAAGCTAACCAAGGAGAATGAAGGAGCCATGGTAAGGAAAGTAAGGCATGTAGGTGAGTACCTGTGTTGAACATTACTGAAGAAAGATAAAATGTGACAGCTATTGTGTTTAATAACTCAGAAGCCATTTGTAATCTTGAAAACAGCAGTCACAATGGCAGGTGTGAGTGAGTATAAGAGAAAATAGATGGTATGGAATTGCTGACACCAACTGTTGGTCATCATTTCTCCTTTGGTTAGTTCTGCTTCTGTTTCTATCCATGTCATCATGCCAGGTTCCCCTGCATTGCTTAACGCTGTGGTCTATTTACATAATCATTGTTTTGTTTGAGACCCGCCCTGGTTTAATCCCCATTGGTTTAATCCCCACTAGTTAGATGGAAGCTTGCTACTTTCGCGCTCTGCCTGCAGGGTATTGGTTTAATCCTCACTGGTTAAATGGAAGCTTTCTATGTTCTGTTTGCACTCTTTTTTTGTTGTTCTGCCCCCTCTCCTAGTCATTTCCTTTCCCCTTGCCACTTCCGGTGAAGAGATATATAAAAGGCGATGTATCTGATTAATAAACGAGGGCATATTGTGTTCTAGCTCAGCCATGAATTTTTGGTCGTCTCTCTCCCGCCTGTGAAGCTAGCTCAGCAACCAACTATAAACAAATCCTCAAAGATATTTATCTAGCAAAAAAAAGTAGCAAAAGAAAAGGAAAAGGAAGGGGAGGGGAGGTAAAGGAAGGAAAGGAAGGGAAAAGAAGAAAAGGGAAGGGAAGGGCCAGTAACTTACATCTGAAATAAGAGAAGTGGTCATGGTTGGAAACTAGGTCGTAAAATAATTGTTCGCCTTAGTGAGTTAGCAGGACTTGGTACTGGCAGTGGCTATATAATTTAACAGACATGGTATGGATGAAAATGGGCAAGATAATCCAGAGATGCTAAATAAGTTCATGTGACACATGAATCCAAGTGACAGGAATCAATTTAATGTATCAACAGATAGAAACTGCCAGGAGATATGTGAATATGGTAGTGTGAACATCAAATAAAAATTATCAGATAAATATAAATCTACTTGGTATAAGGAAAGAAAAAATGGTGGCAGAAAGCTATAGTATTTGAAGGGGCCAGATGGTAGTGCACGGGGTTGAACACACATGTTACCATACACAAGGACCCTAGTCCGCACCTTTAGGGGAAAAACTTCACAAGTGGTGAAGCGGTGCTGCAGGTGTCTGTTCCTCTCTGTCTCTCCTTCTCTACTCCCCCTTCCCTCTCGTTTCCACTCTGTCTCTATCTAATAACTAGCAAATAAAATGAAAACAAGTAAAACAAATCTTTAAAGAAAACTATAGCATTTGAGCACAAAATTTAACTCAAAGCTTCTCCTAGTAGGTAGAATATAATAAATCTCTCATCCAAATAGTGGGAGACTTGGACATTTGGCAAGTTTATTTATATTATTTAATCTGTCGCTGAAATTTGAGAGAGTTTTTGTGTAGATAGCTATTTTTATGAGGCAAAATGAGCAATGTACTTGATAATATTCTTGCAACATGAGAACTTGCGTGAAACTCGAACTTAGTAATACAAATTCAAGCTCAGCTCATTCCAATTTTGTAGTTCTATAACGAGTTTAATATAGCAATTAAGATGCATATTTTAGAAGAATGAGGAGTTGCTAGGTACAACAATCAGGTATTTGAGTCAACAGGAGTGGAGTGAGGTGATAAGAGATGGAAACTGCTAGTAAGAAGCTAAACACTCTTATTCCAGAACCTATATCATTTGCCACAAAACTGACTTATCTCAGACTTCATTTAATTTGGGGGTTGCTCTGGAAACATACAATTTCAGATGATATTGAATAGCTGTATTTTTAATCTATTTTGTTATGACTGAAGACATAGGAAGAACTCTCTAAGGTTCTTAATCTAAGAAATTAGTCACAGCTTTAGACATGGTGTGTATATGTGTATGGGGAGAAAGTTTATTGTGGAGTGTTTGTTAAAGGCACTGGAATGAGGAAGACACAGGAACTATATATTATACCTGTTTTACCAACTCTTACTGTAGGAATTACATTTTAAAAATAACCTTAAAATATATAAGTGCTTATTCAGTTAATGTTGTTTAATTAGTCAGTTTATTATGTTACAGCATAAGGAAGCAAATGGTATATAATTATGAGTAAAGACCTGATGTTGCATTTCTTCGGGTTAAATCTTGGTAGCACAGCGGGTTAAGCACAGGTGGCGCAAAGCACAAGGACGGGCATAAGGATCCCGGTTCGAACCCCGGCTCCCCACCTGCAGGGGAGTCGCTTCACAAGCGGTGAAGCAGGTCTGCAGGTGTCTATCTTTCTCTCCTCCTCTCTGTCTTCCCCTCCTCTCTCCATTTCTCTCTGTCCTATCCAACAACAACAACAATAATAATAACTACAACAATAAAACAAGGGCAACAAAAGGGAATGAATAAATAAAACAAATATTAAAAAAAAAACTTGGTTCTATCAGTTCCTAACTTCTATAAGTCTTTCTTTCTCCCTTCTTTTCTTTCTTTCTTTTCTTTCTCTTCTTTCTTTCTTTCTTTCTTTCTTTCTTTCTTTCTTTCTTTCTTTCTTTTCCCATGCTAGGTCAAAGGATCATGAACATTAAATGAAACTTTTTTTTTTTTTTTTTGCCACCAAGGCTATTGAAGTTCTTTGCCAGCACTATGAGTTCACAGCTCCCATTGCCATTTTTTCTTTCTTTTTCTATTTTATTTGAAAAGACAAAGAGAAATTAAGAGGGGCAGCAGAGATAGAGAAAGAGAAAGACACCTACTTTGTAAAGCATTTTCCCTGCAGGTGAGGAGCCATGGCTTGAACCTGGAACCTTGTGCTTGGCAATGTGTGTGCTCAGCCAAGTGTGCCATCACCTAGTCCCAGAAACAATTCTCTCTCTCTCTCTTTTGCCTCTAGGGTTATTACTGGGGCTCAGTGCCTGCACTATTAATCCCCTGCTCTTCAAGGCCATCTTTTTTTCCATTGTTATTGTTGTATAGGACTGAGAAATTGAGAGAGGAGGGGAAGACAGAGAGGGGAAGAAAAAATAGACACCTGCAGACCTGCTTCACCACCTGTGAAGTGACCCCCCTGCAAGTGGGGAGCAGGGGGCTCGAACTGGGATCCTTGCTCTAGTCCTTGGGCTTCACACTATGTGTGCTTAACCCAGTGCATTACCATCTGTCCGCCCCCCCGAAACAATTCTATTTAAAAAAGTATTTTCATTTATTTACTTTGGATAGAGAGTAATTAGGAGGAAAGGGGGAGATACAGAGGAAGAAGAGACAGCTGCAACACTATTTCACTGCTCATGAAGCTTCCTTCCTGAAGGTGGGAACCAGGGGCTTGAACCCAGGTCCTTACACATTACAATGTATATGCACAATGACCAGCCTTAATGAAATAATTATCATAGTGCCAGTCACTTTTAGCTCTCATTATAATGAAGAATTTTGATTTAATTTTATCAGATTATTTCTGGTGACTTTTTTTTAATCATTATTGTCCTCAGAGCTTCACTACTTCTGGCTGTTTTTTTTTTTTTTTTCTTATATGAAGAAACAGTGGCCTGTGAGGTAATGCAGTGAATAAAATGTGGGACTCACAAACATGAGATCGTGAGTTCAGTGTCCAGCACCACATGTGCCAAAGAGATATTCTGGTTATCCTCCTGCATTCTATCTATCACTAAGAAACAAATTATATTAAAAGAGAAACAGAAACAGGGAGAAAAGGAGAGACACTGCAGCATTGAAGCTTCTTCCAGGGCCATGGAGCAAGGGCTTCAACTGGTTTACACACATGGCAAAGTAAGCACTCACCCAGTGCACTATGTCACTGGCCTTCTGGCCCTCTGGTGACTAAAGAAATATTTTTTTTTTATTAGTGACTTAATGATTAACAAGGTTGTAGGATAAGAGGGGGTACAATTCCATACAGTTCCCACCACCAGAGTTCCTTGTCCCATCCCCTCCATTGGAAACTTCCTTTTCTTTATCCTTATAGGAGTGTAAACCAAAATTCTGTATGGGGTATAGAAGGTGGAAGGTCTGGCTTCTGTAATTGCTTCTCCTTTGGACATGAACACTGGCAGATCAATCCATACCCCCAGCCTGTTTCTATCTTTCCCTAGTTGGGTAGGGTTCTGGAAAGATGAGGTTTCAGGACACACAGATGAGGCCATCTGCCTAGGGAATCAGGATAGCCTCATGGTAGTGTTTGCAACTTGGTGGGTGAAAAGCAGTAAGACATAAAGCAGTTAAAAAGGATGATGATGGGGGGTGGTGGTAGCACAGAGCGCACATGATGCGAAGTGCAAGGACTGGCTTAAGGATCCTGGTTCTAGCCCCTGGCTCCACACCTGCAGGGGGTTGCTTCACAAACAGTGAAGTGGGTCTGCAGGTGTCTAACTTTTTCTTCCCCTCTCTGACTTCCCCTCCTCCTTAGATTTCTCTCTGTCCTATCCAACAACAATGACAGCATAACAACAACAATGATAAACAACAAGGGGAAAAATAGCCTCTAGGAGCAGTAGATTTGTTGTGCAGGCACTGAGACCCAGCAATAACCCTGAAGGCAAAAAAAAAAAAAAAAAAAAGAAGAAGTTTCTTTTGTTGACCTTAAAAGCTAGCTGATTCTACATTCCAAAATCACAAATGTGTGGATTTGCCTGGGTTGGGTCAAAATGAACTTCAGGGTTACTCTTTAACCTTGCATGCTTTTTATATTGTCCCTTTCCTCCATTTCTACTGAGTTTTCTTCAAAGCATGATCATATAAACCCATTCCATAAAAGATTATTAGTAATTGACGTTCTCTTACATTTCTTCTAGACAAATAAGTGACCAAATCAGCAAACAAAAGAAACATGCTCCTAAAAAAAAGATACGCTTTAAATAGCAATATGTCAAATGAAATAGTAAAGATAATGCAAAAGAAGAAGATGATGATGATGAATGAGAAGACAAAGAAGAGGGAGAAGAAGGAGAAAAATGCTAAGTATATCAGTCATTGCATTGAATTATTCTCCTATGTTTCATCTACACACTGACTCACATATCATTTCATTTACTATTGTTATAGTGGTCACAAATATACCAGTAGGTACCCCTTGTATTCTGGCTGTCCAGGAAAGTAATGCAGAACATCACAAGCTGAGTTCTGTTCTGGGGAAACATGGAAAAAGTTTGAATGTGAAAGCAGATGGCAATACAAAGAGGCATACTTTTTTGAGAAAACCACGAAAGGGATGGTTCAAGACATCACATGCTATTTCTTTTTTTCCTTCAGAATAATCTGGATAAACAAGAACAACCACAGCTCATTCAGCTTAACCAGACTTAGCTCATCTTTTCCACCTTTGTTTTCTAAACACATGGTGTTTATGATGCAGACTTAGTTTGGTAGGGTAATTTTTAAAAGGCCTAATTCTGCTTCTCTGAAACTAGTCATTGCTCTAAGGATGTTTGGATTCTGGGACCTGACATCCTTTCTTAATTAATTTCTTATTATATTTATTTATTTGTTGGATAGAAAGCCATAATTGGGTTCCTGGAAGATGGCGGACTGAGAAGCTTCTAGTGGCTTGAGCTCTGACCACATCTTCTGGAAATGGTAGGATTTTCTGCCTTTAGTAGGCCAGTCAATAAGGGGTCCTAGCGGTGACACCAAGGAGGTGACTATAACTTAATTTGGGTTAAAAAATAGAGGAGAAAAAAAAGGGGAAAAAATTTTTTCTTTTAAAATTATTAAGCACACCTCCTCCAAAACCAATCCCTGGGGACCAGCTCCTAGCAGGCTCCCCTGCTGAGCCTCTTTCTTCCTTTACCAAGATTCCTGTCCCATCAGGGAGTATCATTCATTCTAAGTCTATACCCTTCTGAAACCTCTGGCCTTTTTTCTTTCTAAGTAGCCAACCCCCCCACCTCACCCCGCATAGCTTATTAAATAATTAAAAATAAATAAATAAATAAACTCTTTCCTTTCACCGCTCTTTTATGACTGTTCTTTTTCTTATCTTTTTCTTTTTTCTCTCTCTCTTTCTTTTTTTTCTTTTTCTCATTCTTGTCATCCTTTCTTCCTTAATCCTACAGCTTCCAAAGCCACAGGCCCCATCCCCCACACCACCAAACAGTGTGCTTTTTTGAATTCACTGATACACATTTGGGAATTATTTTGGGGAAGAATTCTGACTCAGAGTAGACTCTCACTGCAAGTATCTCTGCTCAACTTCCCTTCCTCCTTTAGCTACCCCTAGAATATACAGTGGATAGTAGATTTGCATAACTGTCTATTTCAGCTATCCTTGTCTTGTCCTGAGGTTTTTTTTTTTTTTCTTCTCTTTCTTAACAATCAGCTGCCTCTAATCACGAGGTTTGAGGTAATCTGGGACAGGGTGTTTTTTTTTTACCCTGCTCTATTTTATTATTAATATTATATAAAGGCATATATCTTCCCCCCCTTTAGGTTGATCAGAATTAACTCTTAGGGTATCTTTCATTGCTAGGGTAGTAGGCATCTTATCTATTGTGGGAGGAACTTGTCTCGTTACTCCTACCTCCTCTACAGACTCTTGCCTCCCTCCTCCTCCTAGCTAATTAAAAAAATTAAATTAAATTAAAAGTAAAGTAATAAAAAAACTTTCCATTCACTGCTCTTTAATTACAGATCTTTTTCTTATCTTTTCTCTTTTCTCTCTCTTGTCTCTTTTTTCTTTTTTTTTTTATCTTGTCATACACTTCTTCCTTTCTTCTTCTTTGCCATTCTGAATTTGTGAATTATTTTGGGGAAGAAATCTGACTTAGAGTGGACTCTCTATGTGTGTATCTCTGCTCTACTTCCCTTTCCCCTCTTGTCACCCCTAGAATATACAGTGGATAGTAGATTTGCATAACTGTCTAATCTTGCTATCCCTTCTTTCTTTTCTCTTTCTTCTTCACTGGGATTTGGTTACTATTTTTTCACAGACTGGAGAAATTGTTTGGCTAACTGGTAGTGATTAAACTGCTTCAATACTTGGTTCAGTTGTTACTGTAATTCCTGAGGTTGGTGAGTGAAATTGTCATAAAGGTATTTAGTACAGTGTTGCTTGTACTCAAGACACAACAACTGAGGAACAACAGAGCATAAAAAAAGAAACACATAAATCAAAAAAATGGGTAGATCAAAAACAAATAAAACTGCTACTCCAATGAATGAAGACAAGAGACCAGAAGAAACTACATATCAGCCAGAAATAACCATAGATAAGAAAAGTATGCAAGCAATAATAAACTTATTAATCACAGAAATGAAAACAACATTGGAGGAAAGGAATGGCAGTATTAGGGAAACAACAGTTGAGACCCCCAAGGAAAATACTGATTATTTTGAGGCAATTAGAGAACTGAAAGCTGAAATAGCTGTAATGAAGAAAGAAGCTGAGGCAAGGGAAAGCAGACTAACAGAAGCAGAAAACAGAATTAGTCAGATGAGTTAGAGAAAACGAAGAAAGAGGTGAAAGAGCTTAAAAAGCGATTGAGAGACACTGAAAACAAGAACAGAGACGTATGGGATGATCTCAAAAGAAGTAACATTCGCGTAATTGGCCTGCCAGAGGAAGAAAGAGAGGAAGGGGAAGCAAGCATTCTAGAGGAAATAATAGAAGAAAACTTCCCAGACCTGAATAACAGAAGGGACATTAAGATTCAAGAGGCCCAGAGAGTACCAACCAGAATCAACCCAGACCTGAAGACACCAAGACACATCGTAGTCACAATGAGAAGAAGTAAGGATAAAGAAAGGATCCTAAAGGCTGCAAGAGAGAAACAAAAAGTCACATACAAGGGAAAACCCATAAGATTATCTGCAGACTTCTCCACTCAAACTCTAAAAGCCAGAAGAGAATGGCAAGATATCTATCGAGCCCTGAATGAAAAAGGGTTTCAACCAAGGATAATATATCCTGCTAGAATTTCATTCAAACTAAATGGAGGGATCAAAACCTTCTTAGACAAACAACAGTTAAAGGAGGCAACCATCACCAAACCGGTCCTGAAAGAGGCTCTAAAAGACCTCTTATAAACAAGAGCATCACTATAATACTTGCAATATATCAGAGCAAACAAAAAAAAATTTTTTTGAACAATGGCACTACAATACATTAAATCCATAATATCAATAAATGTCAATGGCTTAAACTCACCCATCAAAAGGCACAGAGTGGGGGGATGGATCAGAAAACATAACCCAACCATATGCTGCTTGCAAGAATCCCACCTATCACAACAAGATAAACACAGACTTAAAGTGAAAGGATGTAAAACTATCATGCAGGCTAACGGTCCACAAAAAAGGCCAGGAACAGCCATTCTCATCTCAGACACGATAGATTTTTAATTAAATAAAGTAATAAAAGATAGGCAAGGACATTACATAATGATTAGAGGATCAATCAGCCAAGAAGACTTAACAATTATTAACATCTATGCAACCAATGAGGGACCATCTAAATATGTCAAGCACTTACTGAAAGAATTTCAAAAATACATCAATAGTAATACAATAATAGTGAGAGACTTCAATACACCACTCTCACACTTAGACAGATCAACAAAGCAGAGAACCAACAAAGATACAAGAGAATTGAATGAAGAGATTGACAGACTAGACCTCTTGGACATTTTCAGAGTCCTTCACCCTCCAAAACTGTAATACACCTTCTTTTCAAATCCACATAACACATACTCAAGGATAGACCACATGTTAGGCCACAAAGACAGCATCAATAAATTCAAGAGCATTGAAATCATCCCAAGTATCTTCTCAGACCACAGTGGAGTAAAACTAACATTTAACAACAAACGGAAAATTATTAAAAGTCACAGAATTTGGAAACTAAACAACATACTCCTTAAGAACAACTGGGTCAGAGAGTCACTCAAGCAGGAAATTCAAATGTTCCTGGAAACAAATGAAAATGAAGACACAACCTATCAAAATATTTGGGACACAGCTAAAGCAGTAATGAGAGGGAAACTTATAGCCATACAGTCACATATTAAACACCAAGAAGAAGCTCAAATGAAGGACCTTACTGCACACCTCAAGGACTTAGAGGAAGAGGAACAAAGGAACACTAAAGCAACCAGAAGGACAGAAATCACTAAAGTTAGAGCAGAAATAAACAACATCAAAAATAAAAGAACCATACAAAAGATCAATGAAGCCAAATGTTAGTTCTTTGAAAGATTAAACAAAATTGCCAAACCCCTAGCCAGACTCACCAAACAAAAAAGAGAGAAGACTCAAATTAATAATTAATTGTAAACGATGGAGGAGATATCACAACTGACACCACAGAAATCCAGACAAACCTGCAAAACTTCTATAAAGAACTGTATGCCACCAAGCTAGAGAATCTGGAAGAAATGGAACAATTCCTAGAAACATATGCCCTTCCAAAACTGAACCAAGAAGAACTACAAAATCTAAATGCACCAATCACAGACAAAGAAATTGAAACCATTATTAAGAATCTCCCCAATACAAAAGTCTTGGACAAGATGACTTCACAAACGAATTCTACAAAACTTTCAGGAAACAGTTAGTACCCATACTTCTGAAGCTTTTACATAAGATTGAAGAAACAGGAATACTCCCTTCCACCTTCTATGAAGCCAACATCGCCCTGATACCAAAAGCTGATAGGGACACAACAAAAAAGGAAAACTACAGACCAATATCTCTGATGAACATAGATGCCAAAATATTAAACAAGATCTTGGCCAAACGGATACAGCAAGATATCAAAAAGATTGTTCATCACGACCAAGTGGGATTCATCCCAGGAATGCTAGGCTGGTTCAACATTCGTAAGTCAATCAATGTCATTCACCACATCAATAAAAGCAAAGCCAAAAACCACAGGATTATCTCAATAGATGCAGAGAAAGCCTTTGACAAAATCCAACACCCATTCATGCTCAATGCTCTACAAAAAATGGGAATAAATGGGAAATTCCTCAAGGTAGTGGAGTCTATATATATCAAACCTACAGCCAACATCATACAAAATGGACAGAAGCTGAAAGCATTCCCCCTCAGATCGGGGACTAGACAGGGCTGTCCACTGTCACTGTTACTCTTCAACATAGTATTGGAAGTTCTTGCCATAGCAATCAGGCAAGAGAAAGAAATCAAAGGAATACAGATTGGAAGGAAAGAAGTCAAGCTCTCACTATTTGCAGATGATATGATAGTATACATAGAAAAACCTAAAGAATCCAGAAGAAAACTACTGGAAGTTATTAGGCAATATAGCAAGATATCAGGCTACAAAATGAATGTACAAAAATCAGTGGCATTTCTTTATGCAAACACTAAATCTGAAGAAGAAGACATCCAGAAATCACTCCCATTTACTGTTTCAGCAAAATCAATCAAATACCTACGAATAAAGCTGACCAAAGTATGCTGAAAACTATGAGTCGCTACTCAAGGAAATAGAAACTGATACCAAAAAACGGAAAGTTATCCCATGCTCATGGATTAGAAGAATAAATATCATTAAAATGAATATTCTACCTAGAGCCATATACAAATTTAATGCAATGCCCATCAAAGTTCCACCAAGCTTCTTTAAGAGAATAGAACAAACACTACAATCATTTATCTGGAACCTGAAAACACCTAGAATTGCCAAAACCATCTTGAGGAAAAGAAACAGAAATGGAGGCATCACACTCCCAGACCTTAAACTATATTATAAAGCCATCATCATCAAAACAGCCTGGTACTAGAACAAAAATAGGCACACAGACCAGTGGAACAGAATTGAAATCCCAGATATAAATCCCCACATCTATGGACATCTAATCTTTGAAAAGGGGGCCCAAAGGATTAAATGGAAAAAGGAGGCTCTCTTCAATAAATGGTGCTGGGAAAAGTGGGTTGTAACATGCAGAAGAATGAATCACTTGAATTGAATCACTTTCTCTCACCAGAAACAAAAATCAACTCCAAATGGATCGAAGACCTAGATGTCAGACCAGAAACAATCAAATACTTAGAGGAAAACATTGGTAAAACACTATACCTCAAGGACATCTTTGATGAAACAAACCCAATTGCAAGGAAGACTAAAGCAGAAACAAACCAATGGGACTACATCAAATTGAAAAGCTTCTGCACAGCCAAAGAAACTGTCACACAAACAAAGAGACCCCTCACAGAATGGGAGAAGATCTTCACATGCCATACATCAGACAAGAAACTAATCACCAAAATATATAAAGAGCTCAGCAAACTTAGCACCAAAAAAGCAAATGACCCCATCCAAAAATGGGCAGAGGATATTTACAAAACATTCACCTCAGAGGAGATCCAAAAGACTAACAAACATATGAAAAACTGCTCTAGGTCACTGATTATCAGAGAAATGCAAATTAAGACAACACTAAGATACCACCTTACTCCTGTAAGAATGGCATACATCAAAAAGGACAGCAGCAACAAATGCTGGAGAGGTTGTGGGGACAGAGGAACTCTTTTGCATTGCTGGTGGGAATGTAAATTGGTCCAGCCTCTGTGGAGAACAGTCTGGAAAACTTTCCCAAGGCTAGACATGGACCTTCCATATGATCCAGTAATTCCTCTCCTGGGGTTATACCCCAAGGACTCCATAACACCCAATCAAAAAGAGGTGTGTACTCCTATGTTCATAGCAGCACAATTCATAATAGCTAAAACCTAGAAGCAACCCAGGTGCCCGACAACAGATGAGTGGCTGAGAAAGCTGTGGTATATATACACAATGGAATACTATGCAGCTATCAAGAACAATGAACCCACCTTCTCTGACCCATCTTGGATGGAGCTAGACGGACTTATGTTAAGTGAGCTAAGTCAGAAAGATAAAGATGAGTATGGGATGATCCCACTCATCAACAGAAGTTGAGGAAGAAGATCTGAAAGGGAAACTAAAAGCAGGACCTGACCAAATTGTAAGTAGGGCACCAAAGTAAAAACCCTGTGGTAAGGGGTAGACATGCAACCTTCTGGGCCAGTGGGGGGTGGGAGTGGATGGGAGGGATGGGTCACAGTCTTTTGGTGGTGGGAATGGTGTTTATGTATACTCCTAGTAAAATGTAGTCATATAAATCACTAGTTAATTAATATGAGAGGGGGAAAATTAATTGTATGTCTCGAAGTTTTTCAAAACACAAACTGAATCTTTTTAATATATAGGCTGTGTAATTGATATGCAGACTCTCTCAAAAGCCTAGACCAAGTAGATCAGAAGCAACCAATAGCACAGCTATATACAAGATACTGGGTACTATACAGCAAACCCTAACAAAAGGACGTTTCAAAGTTAACCCAATTACCAATTAATGTGATGATAACATTAACTATCGATTATCTTTTTGAACCCTAAGACAGCAGGAACCTCACATCTCCACTATAGAGCCTCTGCTTCCCCCAGTCCTGGAACCATTGGATAGGGCCCACTTTCCCGCATGCCTCTCCCAATCCATACCAAATAATATTGTATCTGCCGATCACAACCTAACCAATACAACGATTGCCATCTCAACATGCTTCACTTCAGACTGTGTCCAGAGACTACATGTGTGGAATGACAGCCCTTTAGCTTCATTACTCGGGTGAGACCTTTCCTTTCATAGTATACTCTAATTCCATCTCAGGTGGTTCACTTTCTAACAAAGTCCCAAAACCTAGATATACACCAGTTTCTGTGAGAGAGAGCATATGTTCACACGTATCCATAAACTACTGCAAAATATATACCTGAAAGCAGAAGTACACTAGAATTTGCAGTGAGTACCCCCCTAACACTTCCTCTCCACTATTCCCAGCTTTGGGTCCATGATTGCTCAACAATTTGTTTGGCTTCGTATATTTTCAGTCGCCAGGTTTCAGATGCCATCAGGATGCTGGCCAGGTTTCCCTGGATTGAAGACCCCACCAATGTGTCCTGGAGCTCCGCTTCCCCAGAGACCCACCCTACTGGGGAAAGAGAGGGGCAGACTGGGAGTATGGACTGACTAGTCAATGCCCATGTTCAGCGGGGATGCAATTACAGAAGCCAGACCTTCTACCTTCTGCAACCCACAATGACCCTGGGTCCATGCTCCCAGAGGGATGGAGAATGGGAAAGCTATCAGGGAAGGTGGTGGGATATGGAGATTGGGTAGTGGGAATTATGTGGAGTTGTACTCCTCCTACCCTATGGTTTTGTTAATTAATCCTTTCTTAAATAAAAAAGGAAAAAAATAAAATTTAAAAAAATAACAAAAGAATAACAAAAAAAAAAAAAAAAAAGCCATAATTGGAGAGGGAAGAGAGAGGTAGAGAGGAAGAGAAACAGAGAGACACCTGCAGCACTGCTTCACCACTCACAAAGCTTTCCCCCTGCAGGTGTGGCCTGGGGACTTGAACATGAGTCCTTGTGCATTGTAACATGTGTGATCAATAACGTGGTGAACCATCATCCAGCACCTGAAGTTATTTATTTTCTTCACCAAAGCACTGCTTAGCTCAGGTCTGTAGTGGTCCTGGGACCTTCAGTGCCTTAGGAATGAAAATCTTTTGGCATAGCCATTATGCTATCTGCCCAGCCTTCTGATGTCCTTAAGGTAGGTATTCAAGAAGCAATGACTGGTACTCAGGATAGATCCAGGACAGGCTGCAATTGAGATCTTAAGCAAATTCACTGGGGAAAAGGACAACATTAAACATATGTTATTTTGGGACAGCTGAGCATTTATTTACAAGAAGAAGGAGAAGGAAGTAGAAAGAGAAAGAAGGAGGTGAAGATGGAGAAGGAAGAGAAGAAGAAAAAAGGAGGAGAAGGAAGAGGAAGAATTTAGACTCTTATACCATAAACAAACCAAAATCCCTTTATTAGTCATAAAACTAAATGAAATTGGAAATTGTTGGAAGTCCTTATCTAACTGCTCCAGTATTACACAGGCTTGTAGGCAGGTGCTTTGTAAACCAGCTGAAGAGACGGTATTGAACTTTCTGCTACATAAGGCACTATCAACGTGTCAGCATCTCTCCTTTTCTTTTTTCCTCTTAAACAGTTGGCATAAGCATCAAAATAAATCACAAAGCCACTTTGTACAATAACAGTGACCTCACCCTCAACTTGTCTCCAGAGCCATGCAAAATCAACTCACAGTATGTATACATGCTTTAAAACCACAGTGGGTCTCCTATGAGCTGGACCTGTTTTCCCTGTTACTGAAAATGTGCAGCCAGAGGTGTATGGAAGAAAATGCTTCTCCAGTGCCCTAAGGTTTGAAGCAAAATATTCTGAATTAGATATCCCAAATAAAGTCATTAGATGGAGCACAGAGTAGTCAGTCTGTGTGAGCAAAGAATTATTTTCTTCTTCTGATTAATATCCCTCTGGGGCCCTAGTCAGGAAGTCCTGAGATTCCCAAACAGACATTATGGGCCTAGACCTCGAATTGATATCTCTCTCCATTGTTTCTGGTCATCTCTATCAGGAACAACACAATAGACCCCTTTGTGGGCCCCCATAGGACCTTGCCCTCAACATGGATCAACAATGGTAGAGAATGTTCCATTCTCCGAAGGGAGGATGGACAGCATACTCTATGTTCCACCTGAGGAAGATGGATCCTGAAATTGGAGCAGCTTGGAACGTTCCTACTCATGACCACAGTATGTGAGCTCAGATTTATAGGGATGCAGAGGTCACATAGGCTTCTAAGCTTAATATGGGTCCTGGATCAGATCAAATTGATGGGGTTTACAGTCAACAACATTTATACATCTTTCCCATATTTGGGAACTACTTTCTTCCCTGATGCAGTTTTCTGGTCCTTTTCTTAGCCATGACATCATCTCCCCAGACGATAACTTGGATCCACCTGCATATTAGATGTCAGGCTCAGGAAAAAAAAAAAAAACTAATACAGTCATGGGCTCTTTGGAATACAACTAAAATAGTCCTACTTACTATCTACAAAACGGAGACCCACCCAACTCTTCATATGAACTTTTCCAGCTTTTAGGTTCATGATTAGTCAACAGTTTTTTAGCTTTATATGTTAATTCTTTTTTATAAGGTAATATTTATTTATTGTTAATACAGAGACATAAGGCACTATTCTTTTTTTATTATAGTTTTTATTTATAAAAAGGAAACACTGACAAGGACCATAGGATAAGAGGGGTACAATTCCACACAATTCCTACCACCAGAACTCTGTATCCCATGTTAACTCTTTTTTCAGCCACCAGATTCCAGGTGCTTAACATGGTGCCAACCAGACTTCCCTGGACAGATGACCCCATCAGTATGTCCTGGAGCTCCGCTTCCCCAAAGCCCCATCCCACTAGAGAAAGAGAGACAAGCTGCGAGTATGGATCGATCTGCCAACGCCCACCTTCAGTGTAGAAGCAATTATAGAAGCCAGACCTTCCACCTTCTGCACCCCATAATGTTTCGGTCCGGGTGGTCTCCTTTGGTATTCCTAGTTGATCCGGGAGAGGAGAGGAGAGGAGAGGAGAGGAGAGGAGAGGAGAGGAGAGGAGAGGAGAGGAGAGGAGAGGAAAGAAAGCGATCTCCTACACCCCATAATGACCCTGGGTCCATACTCCCAGAGGGATAAAGAATAGGAAAGCTATGAGGGGAGGGGATGGGATACGGAGTTCTGGTGGTGGGAATTGTGTGGAGTTGTATCCCTCCTATCCTATGGTTTTTGTCAGTGGTTCCTTTTTATAAATAAAAATTAAAAAAATAAATAAAATAAAACAAATCTTAAAATATTGTGAAAGTAAAGTTAAATGAGTCACAGTGTTTTGGCACCTTGCTGACTGAAGTGTAGAGACATAGACTGAAAGCTTTAAGTGTTCAAAGAATTTATCATTCTTTATACAATAGCCTGGTCTTGACAAAGTTGATTCTCTGACATCTGAGATTTTTCATTTGACAAATAGCAGTGATTTTATATGTCAGAGCTTCTTGGGTATCAAATGACATTGTAACTTTTAAAAATATTTTTAAATTTATTTTTATTATCTTTATTTATAGGATAGAGACAACCAGAAATTGAGAGGGAATGGGGGAGATAGGGAGAGAGACAGAGAGACACCTGCAGCACTGCTTCACCACTTGAGAAGCTTTCTCCCTGCAGGTGGGGACCAGGGAGAATGACATTGTGTATGATATAGTTTTGAAAACCCAAAAATATTATTTTCAGGTTAAATGATGATGTATAGTTGCTATTAGATAGAATTTACTCATGCCAAGATTGTGCTGAAATTTTATCTCACATATTATCTCACTTAGCCTGTATACTGATTTTATAACATTGGTACTATTAGCTCCACTTTAGTATAAGAAAAGAATTGCCAGATCATATTATGGTTTGTTAAAAGATGAAGAATATAAACCTAGAAGGGACCAGGTAGTGGTTCACCTGGTTAAACACTCACATGGAAGACCCAGGTTCAAGCTCCTCATCCCCACCTGCGAGGCTATAGGTAGGTATCTTTCCCTTTCTCCCTCTCTACCTCCCCCACCTATCTAAAATTCTTTAAATATTTAAAATAATATAAACCTAGATACATTTACTTCTGAAATCTATATTGCAAAGTATATTTTATGGTACTTCTTGTAATGGAGAGGTTCATTTCATGAGACCTGTAAGCAGGAACAGTTGGTGGTTTGGTAGAGAACACTGTCAGATAGTGGAAGTTCAGACTAAAGGACAGGGCAGGAGTGATACTATAATAGTGATGCAAAAGACTCTCCTGCCTGAGGCTCTAAGGTCCCAGGTTCAATCCCCTGCACCACCATAAACCAGAGCTGAGCAGTGCTCTGGTAAAAACAAACTCAGACTAAAGGGCAGACTAGAGACGTTGAAGAATTCAATGATTATTCAGCACCTAATTGATAAAAAAATGTTATTGTGTTAGACTGATATGAATACATCAGCTGTGACTTAGAAAGGCTAAATGAATTCAAAAGGAGAGGAGAAAGAAAAAGCAGGGGAATGACTAAGAGGCCAGGGGATTACACAGCGAACAGACGTCTGGAAATGTTGGTGTACTCACATGCTATGGATCCAACAGTACGTTCAAGAGGAAATTGCTACTGTGTCATTATAAGCAACTCTCCCACGAAAGCAGGTGAGCACCAAAGTCATGCCACAGCCAGAACCCTGGGTTTGCTTGAGTTCTTTCTGAGTCACACCTTCATTACAGTCTCCCTACGTGTCACTTACCTTATTTATTTATTTATTTATTTATTTGATAGAAAAAAGTGGAGAGGGAATGGAGAGATAGAGAAAGAGATAATACCTGCAGTGTGTGTGAAGCCCTCTACCCCAGCTGATAAGGACCCAGGGGCTTTGAACCCAGATATTTGAGCTTTGTAACATGGATGCTCAACCAGGTGTGCTACTATCTGGCTCTCCTCCCCTTTCCTGCCCCCCCCCTTGCTTCCCCTTCTCTTTGCTTCAAATCCAGCTCTGATGTTTGACTCCTCTAATTTTCCTGGTGTTTGAGTTCTGCATTGCAATATGTAGTGATCATTATTATTCAGATTGGTGAGGTCAACAGATCGAAAAGGGGTGACACTGAAAAGTTTGTTACCCATAATTCTAAGCAAGACCATGAAACTCCCAGGTGGGCAGGAAGGCTGAGTGAATAAAAAGAAAACATGGGGGGGCCCAGGCAGAAGGACACCCTGTTGAACACACATACACAAGGATCCCTGGGTTCAAGTCTTCACTCCTCATCTACAGGGGGACACTTCATATGGTGAAGCAAATCTCTCCCTCTCTATCTTCCCCCTCCTTTCTCAATTTCTATTTCTCCTATATAACAAGAAAGAAAGGGGGTAGGTGGGGGGGTGGCTACCAAGAATGCAGGCAGTGAGCCCCCATCATAACCCTAGTTTCAATAAATAAAAAGTAAAAATAAACTAAAAAATAAAGGAAAGTATGGGTAAAACACTTCTGTGGCATTTACCGAAAACAATGGGCAAGGAAGGACAGGCAGGTTTAGGATTGGGTATTTGAAATTTTTTTTTTTACTTTTAAGTTTAGGAGAATATTTCTTTTGGGGTGCAATTTTACTTCTCATCAAATTATGTTTTACCACACCACATCACAGCACCACATGCCCACCACTGAGGTGCCAACACCCCTCTCCCATTGCCTTCTAGTTGGCACTTTCTGACTCCCCCAACCATTTTGATAACCTCATTTTTCAATCAGCATCTCAGAACTTATTTTTGTTTGACTTTCTCTCTTTATAGACCACATTTTAATCGGGTCATTTGGCGTCCTTCTTTCTTCTTCAGACTTCTTTCACTTAGCATGACCACCTAACTTATTTGAAAATTTTTAGTTCAAATGAGTACAGGCACATATTATCAAGTACCTGCCCCTGCAGTGATTGGACCAGAGAAATAGTGGCCCAGATGAGAGTACAGGGAAGGAGGTGGTTGAGGTGTAGACTCTGGTGGGGTGGCTTGCATAGGAAGCATATTTTTGCAGGTCATTTCTTTGCTGTTTCTTGGAATTGAACGGTTCTTGGAGAAGTAGACCTTCTAGGATCTGTAAGACCGCAAGATGTCAAAACATAAAAGAAAAAAAATTTGTTGATGTGTTTGATCACATTTATTGATTTACTCTGGGGAATGAGGGGAAGGGATGGGGGTGGAGAGGCTTTGGGGTCCTGGTGAGTGATGATGGAAAAGGATCTAAGTTGGGGGGTGGTGGTGTGAGTTGTTTGCAGACACCTGTCACAGAAAGATGAAAAATTGTACCCAGGTATCAACAGTTGTATCTTAATCATCCATAAACCTCCCAATAAAGTAAAAAAGACAGAGAGAAAGACTAGAAAGACTGTTGATTATATGCTCTGATTTACTGCTTTTCCTCCTAACTCATAAATGACCTTTTATTCTTGAGGTAGTAGTCACACTTACTGATAAGTATGTTCTGAGTTTTCTGGTCTGGTAAAAGTATTCATAAATGGACAGCAGGAAGTAAGATAAAGGAATTCCAGTGAGTAGAGTACCAGATCCATGAAATGGTTTAATACTTGAATCTATTATGCTAAAGACAATAATAAGTAGAAGTTAGATGCATTCAAAATGGTATATCACAATTTCTATGATAGGTGGCACAAAACAGCAATTAACATAAGTGTCTTTTTTAAAAAAATATTTTTTTTCCAGAGCCCTGAACTCTGGTTTCTAGTGGTACAGGGGGATTAAACCTGGGACTTGGGAGCCTCAAATATGAGAGTCTCTTTGCATAACTATTATGCACTCTCCCTGCCCACACAGCATCTGTTTTAGATATTCATTTTATAAAGTAATAAAGTCATTCTGGTTTAGAAATTGAGAGATACCGTCTGTTCATATGCTGAAGTGATCTGTGTAACTTTTGTCGCTTTTCTTCAGTGCCTTTTGCTTCCTCTTTCATGAAGAAATAACTTGATTGGGATTTCAGGAGACAGAGCACCTGGTAGAGCATGTGCTTAACTGTGTACAAAGCTCTGGGTTGAAGCCCTGGCATCACATGTGTGCTTCATGGGCACAGGGAGAAGATCCATAAACAGTGGAATGGTATTTTGCTGTCTCTCGCAAAAAAATTTAAAAATTAAAAATTTTGGTATTGGTAGGGGAATTTCATTGGTATTGAGAATGGATTTGCAAAACCCTGGGTTTACTCCCAGACCCCAAATTAAATGAACAACAATAAAAAGAGGTTGGAAAGGTGGCCTCTAAAGTCCTTTTAATATTAGTATTCTGTGTGTTACACATTAAAAAAAATAAAATTATCAAATACACATGGTATATAACATGTACAAACTCCCCCCCTCCCCCAGTTTTTAACTAAACATGTCAACTGGAAAGACTCTTGTAGCTTTTAGTTCAAAATATTCTATTACAGTCCTCATCCTTCCCTTCAAAAGAAGTTGCAATCTTAGGGAATTTATTATACATAATATAGCATGTGTTTATGGTTCAGTATGAAAAAAACCACTGCTTCTCTCCCACCCCAAAGTTGGGTCAAAAACAGCAGCTTGCTCAGTGATTATGAATTCTGAGCTCAGCTTTCCATTTACAAACAGTAAGTCTGAAAGCTATAAACATCCTGACTTCTGCTGGGGAGAGTTAAATGTTCCAGCCAATGAACATTACACTGGAAAATCCAGGATTAGTTTTCAATGTCTCTGTAACATGCTATTTCCACAATTACACCTCAAGTTTACAGAATGTCTTTACGATTTTGTGTGGCACCATTCCTTGCAGAACACACATTAAATGATCAGAAATATGTAGATAATTGAAAATTTTAATTACACTGAAATTAAGCTCTCAGGGATTTAAGAATTCTGCCCCCCCCCCTTCCGCCGCCATTTTAAATCTTCTTTGGTTAAAATCAGGTGGGTAAATTGTGCTGTTAGTGTATAAAAACTCAAGAAGTGACCTATTTTTAAACACCTGATATGTTTAATCATGACTTGTGTGAGAATTTTTCATACTGGCTAACTGTCAGTCTTTTAATTCATATCATAATTTAATGGCCAAAAGGGGAAAGAGAAATGGTAGGCTTTGTGAATGGTGGTAATCAGAAGTAGAAGGGGGAAGGGGGGAGGAGAAGGAGCAGGAGAAGAGGAGGATGAGGAAGAGGAAGAGGAAAATCCCTTAGTTGAATTCTCCAGGGATATTGTTTAGATAATGTTTTCTTGAATTGTGTAGGGAAGCTTAGTAATAGTATCTTTTACTTGTAAATTGTTAAGAGAGTGTCTTGAAGATCAAGTGTTCAGACATGCAAATTGACAGAGTTTTAATGGTGGACTTTTCTTAATGAACAGTCTGGCCCCATGTTTCTTATTATCTCTAGGACAAGGGCAATGTTCCAAGGGTTACTTGAAGCTGGAGAGTAAATATTCCCATCTTCGTGGAATACCACTTCTTACTTCAGGATTCTTTTTATATTAAAATAAACATTATGAAACTAAAAAAAAAGTGTCAATGTTTAAAATAAACATAAAACTTTGAATTGAGTTTACACTAGTGAGAGGCTGTTTCTGGTTATACTCTCTTACCCCCTGAGAGAAAGTATTTATTGTCATCTGCAGATAGCTTAAGAGTAAACTAGTCTGTTTCTTCTCCATTAGAGTTTGGAAAATTGTGCCAGAGGTGGTTAGTTGCCATGGCAACCCTGTTCTGCCAACTCTGAGATTGTTCATTAATTTGCCTAATGAACATATAACATTCACTCACAGTGTTCAAAGCACTTTTCTTTGGTATTGCTGTCAGAGAGTCTTTACTTTCATAATCCCTTGATGATGGAAACTCCAGAACTTACAACATGAGATACAAAAACCCACTGTCCACAAACAACAGGAAGAATTTGCTATATCTCATTAGGTCTTCCTGGGTCATAGGCAAATTGCATAACAAATTCCCCTCCCATTTCTGAAGAATTAATAATGCTTTGATTGCATTATGTTGGGTTAAATGATGTGTTGGAAAGGCATTCAAAGCAAATGGTTAGAAAGTAGGGGATAGATCAGTAGCTCAGAAGGGAAAATGGGTTATGATTATAAAAGGAAAAATGATTAGATTCTGGGAGTCAAAAATAAGAGGTATGAATTAATAACACTCCTAAAGTCAGTAACAACAAGAATGACTCTAGATTACTCTTTGCTTTGTGACAAGGGTTAGAATTGGCAGCTCTAAGACCAAATTTGCTATGCATAATGGCTTTAAAAATAGATTTGAAAGATTTTAGGGGAAGTAAACTTCCACAGTTCACTTCCTCAATGTTTGTTGCCATCGTCAACATCATTCATGCACATCACACAACCTTTGACTCCATTTGAGAGAGACCCTTGGGACTCTCACTGATCAAATAAATTAATGGTAAGAATACTTCTTATCTGACAGGAAAGTGATGTGACACTGTATTTAGTGACTTGGTAGTAACCTCTTTTCTCCCCAGTGACTTTTTATTTATCATGGGCCAATTCTATCTTGAAAGTTATAAAGCTTTTGGCACAGCCTAGTAAATGGACCCATGGGAAGTACTCGCATTTTGTTCCAGAACAGTTTGTCAGTACTCATATGTTCACCCCAACTTGGTAACTTTCCCAACAATTTGTCTCTTTCCCCTAAACCGCAATTAACCTGAGTAAACATGAAGTGTGCCTACAATAACTAACAAATGAGGTCTTTCTCCAAGCATTATTGTTTGCTGTAACAGAAGATAAACCTAGTAGAATGTCAATGGGGTATTTGTGTGTGTGGCATTTTTTTCTTCAGCTTCTGTAATAGCAACAGACTCGAACCAAATATTCACTACTTATTGTGCACTGAATGAATGAGAGACATGTTTCTTGTTTGTGAAATCAGACTGAATAGTCTATGGATGGTTTTCCTTCTCTTACTAATTTTTTTTCTTCTAAACATAAAACCTTGGCTTTGTGGTCTTCATGCTCATTTTCTTCTCTATCTAGCATGAGTCTTAGAGAGGCCTTGTGCTTGTTCCTCAGCACTGATTTCCTTTAGACATGTAGGGCAGCATGGGTTAATCAGGAGAGGTTGAGTGTTACCAAAGAGAATTATATGTTCCTCCCAAAAGGCAATATACCATATCACAATCATACTGTATTATTGTGTTGTTGGAAAAGTCATGAAATTTTTTTTCTACATAAAAATATGTCATGACTTTTTTGACAACACAATATAAATTCAGCAAAATTCAGATGTTAAAAGGTGAACTTTAAAAATATTTATTTACTTCAAAGGGACAGAAAGAAATTCAGAGGGGAAGGCAAGGTAGAGAGGGAGAGAGATACCTCTGTTCCACTACATTGTTGATGAAGCTTTCCCCCCACAGATGGGAACTAGGGAGCTTGAAACGACCAGTTTGTTTGTTTATTAATGCTTCCAGTGTTATTGATGGTGCTCAGTGCCTCTGGAGGACTTTTTTTTTTTTTTTCATTTTTCATAGTATAGGACAGAGAGAAATTGAGAGAGGACGGGAAGATAGAGATGGGGAGAGAAAGATAAACATCTGCAGACTTGCTTTACTGCTTGTGAAGCGACCCCACTGCAGATGGGGAGCTGGGAGCCAAGCTGGGATCCTTGTGCTAGTCCTTCCTCTTCCTACTATGTGTACTTAACCCATTGCATTACCGCCCACCCCCCTGAACCCAGGTCTTTATGCCTGGCAATGTGTATACTCAACTGGATGTACCACCACCTAAAAACTAATAGATACATTTTGACCAAGACTGGTTAGGTGATCTCTTGTACATACAAGTTTCCCCCACTTTCTGAAATTAGAGTGTTTCTTTCTTTTTTTTAATTAGTGACTCAATAGTAATTTTCAAAAATACATGTCAGCAGGGATATAACTCCACACTGTTCCTACCACCAGAGTTCTGAATCCCTGATCCCTCCATTGCAGTCCACCAGTTCTCCCAAGTTTGCAGACATGGGTTAACCATCATCTCTACAGCTATCTGTCTACATGTGTATATAATTGCCCCCTTTTTCTTCCAGGTCTAGTCCTCTCTTCCCCTCCAAGCTACACACGACCTCATACTTCATCCAAATATCTCTCCCCTTTTCATCCTCTCTCTGGACTTGGTGGAGCCCTCTTGTCCTCTTCTTCCTATCACTTCTCCCCCATTGGGAGTATGGATCAGTTGTTTTTGGAATGCAGAAGGTAGGAGTTCTGACTTCTGTAACTGCTTCTCCATTGGACTTGACTTCTCCATTGGCAGGTCGATCCATACCCCCAGGCTGTCTCTATCTCTCCATACTAGGGTAGAGCTCTGGAGAGGCGAGCTTCCAGGACACATTAGTGAAACCCTCTGCCCAGAGAAACCAGGATGGGGTCATGGTAGCATCTGCAACTTGGTGTCTAGAAGGTGGTAGGAGATAAAATGAGACAAAATGATTATCAGGAAACGAAAAGTAGAAACAGAACAGATGAGATCAGGAATCCTATGTGGAAGAAAGCTAGGAAGTCCACCCTAGGTATGTTTCTAGGGGCCCATATCTATGATAGTCCTGGAGATTGATAGCTAGCATGACATTGGATAAAAACATTGAGAAAATGGTGTCAGCGTATAGAAAAGGGCTATAAAGTTGGATTAGGACAGAGAGTAGCTCCCATTCTTGAAAATATTCTGTGGATATAATTAACTATTTACCTCCATCTAGATATTGCAATATACATATCCCACCCAATGAGCTATCTCTCTGACTCTTCATATATACTTTTAGTATTAGTGGTTACTGAGTTTTGTTTTGGCAATTAGCACAGAGATACTACACACACACACACACACACACACACACACACACACATGCATTTGCCCCTTGATACACTACAATGATTTATTTTTTCCATTTTAGTGGTACTTTTAGGAGAGGAGAAAAGCATGTTTTCTAGTTTTCTTATGAAAACTGAATCTAAAATATAAGATCACAATGTGCCATTTCACAGTTCCCGGCCTCCTTTTCTCCTTCAGTTATGTGGGCAAGATATGGAGAAAAATGACAGTATAAGAGCTTCCTCCAGTACCTCCTACTTGGTATCAAGGTTAGATTAAGAGTCTTGTACTTAGCAAGTCACTCATCTTGCCTGGTGAGATATCTCTTAATTAATAGTTTTTAATAAAGGAAACAAAGACAAAGGCTACAAAAATCAAATAGAAAACTTCTTTCTGGTAAAATAACATCACTATTTTGTATTGAGGGAGGGGGAGAACCATTTGTGTCTGTAGTCATTCTATTCTTTTAACTTAAACTTGAAATGATTTCCTGTTCCAATGAGAATACTAGCATCATGTGGAGCTTCTTGCTGTTAGTAATATAGTGAGTCATACTTTACAGAAACCAAAAGATGGAAACTGTCTAGAACAATCATGTGTGGATTTAGAACATGGTATAAAAATAGATTTTAAGATAAATATTTGGGTGGGGGTAGATAGCATAATATTTATGCAAACAGCTCTCATGCCTGAAGCTCCAAAGTCCCAGGTTCAATCCCCCGCACCACTATAAGCCAGAGCTGAACATTGCTCTGGTGTTTCTCTCTGTGTCTTTCTCTCTCTGCATCTCTCTCAATAATAAAATAAATAAAATAGTTTAAAAATAAAAAGATAAATATTTGATATCTAGTATAGCAGATGTTTATAAAAGTGATTATTAAAATGTAATTTCAAAATATATTTATTCCTTTTTGAAAAACAAAGATTCCCCCTCATCAAATCCAAGGTTTGATTAGTATTTACAGGAGATGATATAAGCCAGGTTTCTGATAAATGTAATGAGATTTTATATCCAACTCAAAGAAGTAAATAGGATGGCATGACAATTAGTGATTGCCTAAGCTTCCACTTACTGCAAAGAATGACCTCAGTTTCTCACACTGGTTATTATTTTCAAAAGAAATGTTTATCTCTGGTTTAGAAAGGTTATCAAAAGTGGAAATAAATGGGGTCACTCCTATGACAGGCCACCTCCAACTCCAGCATCTGTGTTTGCTTTTCAGCTAACCATGTGTTCTGCCAGTTGTGGCTTGGGCAGGGAGTGAGGAAGGGCTGTGGGTTGTGGAAATTGTGCCTGTGGGAAGAGAAGTGCACAGAAAGACAAGAAAGTCCCACAAAATTAGAGACAGCAATGACATGCATTGGTAAAATGGAGCAATCCTGCCTGGCATATGTGTTTTCTTCCACTGTGCCTCACTCTGGACATTGTACTCTCATCATCCCACAGAGCCTTGGACAGCAGTCTTCTCTTTAAGAAAAGTCCTGATTTCAGGGAAATTCTAGATGTGCTTTGATGTTCCCAGAACATTGCTAATACTCTTCCCTCTCAGTGTTTCATTTCGTGTCGAGTATTTCCTTTGCATGTAACTGTGGTTGAGAAGTTATATCTAACTAGGCACTAAGAATGTATGGCAGAGAAAGTGCAACTTTTTCAGGGCTGGTTTGAAGTCATTTTAAAAATATTTATTTATTTATTTTCCCTTTGTTGCTCTTGTTGTTTAAGATTGTTGGATCTGACAGAGAAATGGAAAGAGGAGGGGAAGACAGAGAGAGGGAAAGACAGACATCTGTAGACATGCTTCACCACTTGTGAAGCGACTCCCCTACCGGTGGGGAGACAGGGGCTCGAACCAGGATCTTCACACTGGTCCTTGCGCTTTGCGTCATGTGCACTTAACCTGCTGCGCCACCACCCAACTCCCTTGAAGTCATTCTTTTTCTCAACTTAATATATAAGGACATATAGCAGTTTGAAGAAAAAATATATATCCTCTTACAATTTTGAAGTATCTAATTGTATTTTATCTTTATAGTCCGTATACTTGTATGTTAGGCTATGCCTACATTACTCTTCCCCCTTTCATATTCTTTTGAATTTCATTATATATAGCTTCAAGTTCATGATAGTCTCTTGTCTTTGCGTTAGTATACTAAAGAGTATAGTATACTCTCTGATATTACTATACTTTTCTAAGAATCTAGAGGTTTGTCAATATTGCTTTTAAAAAATGCAAAATGTGCATTGGACCTTATTCCTCTTGCTCAATATGACCTGGGTTTAACCAGAGAAATTTGTATGTTAGTGATGGGAAAAAAAAAAAAAGAGGTCACATGTATTCAAAATTCTAAGCACAGCATAACCAAAGAAGAAATTCCTTGATTCTTTTGGGAGAGTTTATTGATTTCCTTTTTCAATTCACAGAATTACCTACCAGTACTTAGAATATTCTTTTATTTCTAACATGTTTAAAATTTATTTATAAAATGGAAATATTTACAAGACCATAGGATGAGGGATACAATTCCACACAGTTCCTACCACCAGAACTCTGTATCCCATGAAAGTGTTCTTATTCTTTATCCCTATGGGAGTATGGGCTCAAGATCATTATAGGGTGCAGAAGGTGGAAGGTCTGGCTTCTGTAGTTGCTTCCCTGCTGAACATGGGCATTGGCAGGTCGATCCATACTCTCAGCCTGTCTCTCTCTTTCCCTAGTGGGGCAGGGATCTGGGGAGGCAGGATTCCAGGACACATTGGTGGGATAATCTGCCCAGGGAAGTCAGGCTGGCATTTGGAACATGGTGGCTGAAAAAGAGGTAAGGTATAAAGGTATAAAGAACAAGTGTTTTACTAATCATGAACCTAAAGGCAAGAATATTGTAGATGAAGATTTGGAGTCTCCATTTTGGAAAAAGCTAGTAGGTTTATTTTAGGTATATTCCAAGGGGCCCATAGTTTTACTTTTGCCTGAGTCTGACAGCTAAAATGCAGGTGGACCCAGGGTATTGTTTGGGGAGATGGTGCCATAGTTGGCAAAAGGACTAGAAAGCTGGATCAGGGAAGAGAGTAGCTCCCAAATATGGGTAAGGTATATAAATATTGTTAACTGTAAACCCCATTGATTTGATCTGGGGCCCATGTTCATCACAGGAGCCTATGTAACCTCTGTATCCTTGTAAATCTGAGCTCGAATTCTGTGGTCACAGCTAGGAGCATTCTAGGCTGCACTAATTTCTGGACCCATCTTCCTTGAGTGGTAGAGTATGTTGCCCACCCTCCTTTCAGAGAATGGTTGACAGCAAGGTCCTACAGGGGCCCGCAAAGGGGTCCATTATGTTGTTCCTGATGGGGGTGATCAGTGACAGTGGAAAAAGGGATGTTAGAAGTCAAGGTCCATCATGTCTGTGTGGGAAACCCAGGACTCCCTGACTAGGGCCCAAGGTGATGGGGTGGCCTAGTAGTGACTAAAGAGTCATCATTAAAGTATGCCGATCTCTTGCCCATATCCAGCTTTTGTAATCCTTACTTTGTCTGACAAGGTTAGCTTTGGAGTGATTGAGGGAAGTGAAATAGGAAGTAGGTGAGGAGGGTGTCTAGGTCTAATTAGAAACTGTTTGATTAGATAGATACTTTATGGTGTCTTTTTTAGGTCTTTCTACTTGCTTGCTTCATTTATAGACTCACTGCAAGCTATTGTGTGCTATTACTTCAAGGTATATGTTGTCCCCCAACTTAAGGATACATGTGTACATACGCCCTATCTCATAAGCTCTGGTCTATATTTAGGTTCTGAGTCTTACTAGAATATTCTATCTGTGACTTTTGTCCATGATTTCAGCTTCCTTTTCACTGACATTAAGACATTATTCTGAGAATGATTGTCATGGATTATTTTCTTTCATCAAGTTCTGTGCAGATACACTGTTCCAGCTCTGACATCTGAATTTATTTCTTGGTATCATCACCTTATGATGACTCTCCGTAGAGTACAAGTTGCTATTTTATTGGGAATATAGTGAGTTTTACGTGAGCGGCAGGACCACAGTCATATGTAGTGCTCAGCACAGGCTCCATTTCTTCTTAGAAGAGCTGACCAGTATTGAAAGAATTAATTTTGATGTGTCTAAAGTATTTGTAAAAAAAAAGTTCATATGAACATATAAAATATTAGTACATAGCCAATCACATAAAAGTACCATTGTTGTTATTTAAATCATGAAACAATTATTAATGTACATAGATTTTTAGAAAATGGGGGTAAAATGAATTCAATTGAGATGTCTTTATTGAAAGAATGTTTTTAATTGGAATTTGAAAAGTTAATAGCTCTTTCTTAGATAGAGAAGTCCAGCCCTGGGTGGGGGGTGGGGTGGAATACAGGTCCTGGAAAAGGATGACAGAGGACCTAGTGGGGGTTGTATTGTTAGGTGGAAAACTGAGAACTGTTATGCATGTACAAACTATTGTATTTACTGTCAAATGTAAAACATTAATCCCCCAATAAAGGAAAAAATATAAATTTAAAACAAAAACTAAAAAAGCAAACAGGAAAAAAAGAGAGAAAACAAAGTCAAGGAATTAAAAATAGAAAAATCTGTGGGGAATAGATTTAGTTTTATTTTTCTTGAGTATAGAGTGTTGTATGGCTTTTCCAGTTATACAGATTTTATTTATTTATTCATTATTTATATTTTGGAGAGTGTTATTAATCTAATTAATTCAGCAAGTTTCCATTGACCTATACTTTTTGTTGAACTGAGTCTGGCAATGTCGGAGATATAAAGATAATATGAAATGGATGTCCACCCTTCCCCCTTCCTCCTCTGCAGAAATTAGCAAACCATGTTTGAAAAAAATACAAAACCATTATATATTATCTCAATGGATGTAAAAAAATGTCCAGATTGTTTAAAAATAATGTATTTAATGCATTTGCTTATGTTATCAATCATTTTGCAATAGAAGGATCATTAAATCAAATGACAGTAAAACTCGAAAGGAACAGAAGATAGCTGAACTAATTAGAACATACTATGATGTGCTGAACTAACTAGAACATACTATGATGCTATAAATGTGGTGCAGAGCTAAGTGAAATATGTTTAATGCTTTATTATTTTTAATATTTTATTGAATGAGAAAAAGATTAGAGCACTGCTTAGTTGTAACAGATGGTTGTGAACCTATGGTTGCAGCCATGTAAGTTCTCTGTTCTAGCAGGTTGAGCTATCTTCTGGTTCCTAAACTGAATATTAAAAAATAATAATAATAACAAGTATAGCCTTTATTGAAAAATTCTGGCAGTAAGAGGTGTGTTTAGATCATGACCAGATGAACTCAGGCAAGACAGAAATCTTTTGTCAGTCAGAAAAGGGACAAGACTGGTTTTACTGGAAGATACAACAAAACACCGTAAGCAAAGGGAGCCGTAGCTCACTGCTCACAGAAATACACGACCTGTCAATGCCCATGTCCAGTGGAGAAGCAATTACAGAAGCCAGACCTTCCACCATATGTACCCCATAAAAAGTTTTGATCCATACTCCCAAAGGGATAAAGACTAGGGATCTTTTCAGTGGAGAGGGTGACATATGGGAACTCTTGTAGTGGGAATTATATGGAATTGTACCCCTTACTCCACAATTGTGTCCATCATTATTAAATCATTAATAAAATATAAACCGCTATGAAGAAAGAAGACTCACATTTCTTCTGTGAGACAGTAGTTTCTTTTCCATTACAAAGCTTGAAGGGGGTAAGCTACAGTGATGAGTGAAATGGGAAGGAGGGATTTGGACAGAAACATGCAAATGGGGCAAACTCCAAGTAAAGAGTAGAGTTATGCAGTCACAAGTTGGGGGAACTCCCAGAAACTGGGAAGGAGGCCTGGAACAGATGGTTCCGTGGAACCCTCAAAGGGAGCATACTGCTGTTGGTACCTTGATCTCAGTTTCTACCCTCCAGGGTTGTGAGACAATACATTTCTGTTGTTTAAAGTGGTTGGTCTGTAGCGCTGTTACTGCAGTTCATAAAGAAAGAAAAGAAAAATCAAGATAAACAAAACAGTCCTTTACCCACAAAGTTTGCAAGTTTGCCTACTGTTTTCCAGTGAAGAGATTTCCAGAGTGTCTGCCTCTGGATTCTGGTCTCTAGAGAGGCTCCACAAAGAAGGCTGTGGAGGCCAAACACCTGGAGCTCTGCAACACAATGTAAAACATTGTCTCTCAGGATATCTGCAGCCAGCAAACCAGCATTCCTCCCACATGTGGCTACATAACCTCTTCATGGTGACATGTCCTGAAATCTTTGCTCTAGGGATAGGCAATTCCAGTGCAATGAACTGCAACATTTCCAGATTTGTAGTGCTTTGTTACTTTATTTATTGTACTATTAAAGATGTATTTACTTCCATGAGAGCAATTGTTATATTGATGTATATAGAGAGAAAGAGAACAGGGCACGGTGCAGCTCTGGAATATGAGTGATGATGGGGAATGAACCTGAAACATCCAACACCTGAATCTAGCACACTAAAGCTGTGAATCTCTCCTGTCTTTTTTTCTTTTTCTTTCCTTTTCCCACCTTTCTTTCCTCCATCTATTTAAAATTGCACATGGCCTCACACATGTGCAGTTTTACTACACTCATGCCAACTGCTTCATTCTTTTATTATTTTAGAGATAGAGACAGAGAGAGGCCAAGTGGTGGCACACCTGGTTGAGTGCAGACATTAAGTACAGTGCACAAGGACCAGAGTTCAAGCTTTCAGCTCCTGTCTGCAGGGAGGAAGCTTCATAAGCAGTGAAGCAGTGTTGCAGGTCTTTCTGTCTCTCCTTCTATATCTCCCCCTTCTCAATATCTCTCTGTCTCTATCCATAAATAAATAAATAAATATTTTTAAAAGAGGTAGAGACAGAGAAAGGGGGAGACTCCATCTTCCAGTGCCATGTTGCTCCCATGTGCTGTCAGTGTTCAAAAATGAGAACTCAAGCATGATAAGATGTGAACTCCAAGTGAGCTATCTTCTGTTCCTTTCGAGTTTTCACCGTCATTTGACTTAATGATCCTTCTATTGCAAAATGATTGATAACATAAACAAATGCCATAAATATATTATTTTTAAACAATCTGGACTTTTTTTTACATCCATTGAAATAATATGTAATAGTTTTGTATTTTTTCAAACATGGCTTGCTAATTTCTTTTCTAGAAACATAGAAATAAGATTTCACTTTGTTGATGTGTACGCTGAAATATAGAATTTCATCTTCCTATTCCCAAAACTACAGTGACTTACTTAAAAGTGACTTGCATTGATTTATTTCTACAAATATGTTAGAAATTTGAAATAATTTGGGATGCACATGTTAGCTAAACAATAAAATCTCTCCAATTTTGTTTCGTAGGCACTGATTAAAGTAGAATTGTTTTGCAGGTGGCGCAAAATGCAAGGACTGGCGTAAGGATCCCAGTTCAAGCCCCCAGCTCCCCACCGACAGGGGATTCACTTCACAAGTGGTGAAGCAGGTCTGCAGGTGTCTTATCTTTCTCTCCCCCTCTCTGTCTTCCCCTCCTCTCTCCATTTCTCTCTGTCCTATTCAAGAATTACAACATCAATAACAACAATAATAATAACTACAACAATAAAAAACCAACAAGGGCAACAAAAGGGAATAAATAAGTATTAAAAAATAAAATAGAATAGTTTTGAAAGGAAGCTCAAGTGTGGAATTTCCCTTTTTTTCTGAGAAGCACCAACCACACTTCCTAGGTTTTGTCTATCCTGTTGACAACAATAATAATAACAACAATAACAATAGTAATAGCCAGAGCACTGCTTAGCTCTGGCTTATCATAGCTCAGAAGATTGAGACCTCAGGCCTGACAGTCTATTACATAAACTTTTGTGCTAATTTCTCCCATCTGCCTTTCATACTTTTGAGTATCAGCAAGTAAAAGTATCAATTTCTCCTCCTTAGAGTTACTTTCTTTTGCTTTCAACAGGAAATATTTTTCCTAACGAGTATCTTAAAAGTCATTCAGTTCTATATAGAAATAATTGCTATGCAGACATCTGTCATGAGGAAGTGAGAATTTGTACCCATGTGCCAACAACTATACTATCAATCATCATTTCCCCAATAAAATGATTTGGAAATAAGAAGATATAGGAGGGTTTCAATAAACAAGGAAGTAATTGGTGATGACTTCACTTTACACAGTTAATTTAAAATTTTTTTTCTATAGTTCTTGGCTTTGCTGTTTTAATTGCATGTATGAGATATCTGTTATATTCTATCTGCTTAAGTTTGTTGTTAATTATCTTCATTGCCTAACACTGATTGTGACAGCTTAATTGACTACTAAAGTTTCTTCAGCCATATAAATGCAACTTTAGAACAGAATAAAGAGGCAAACATGACCCAAGGGACAGTGAAAATGTAGACCAATAAAACCAAAATTTGTTTCTTTACGACATACCTTTTTAATTGTGTCACAATAATTTGTGAGAAATGTTCATACTAGACATGTAAGGAGACACCCATAGCTTTGAGTGCTTTGTTCTTCCTATTAAAGTTTTGACTTGTGAAGTCAGCAGACTTGGTAAACTGCTATTTATCATCCGATTGTCTTTCTAGATGAATGAGGTTGTTCAAAGAAATCTAGCGTTGCCTCACACATAGCAAGTTACTGCCAACAAAGACAGTAAGTCATTTTCTAGCAGTCTCTGTGACCCTGTGGGCTCTATGTCTATAAATATAAATAGATTCTAAAGTCAATAAAAATAAGTATCTTTAAACCTCTGAGTGTTTTTATGCATCAATACTATTGACTACTGTTAAGGAAGAAAAGAGGATGGCAAACTAAGCTTATGGGAAACTTACTTAATTACAAGTTTCTGACACAAGTAAAGTCTAGGATTTTCTTTTTTTTTTTTTTTTAATTTTTTATTTAAGAAAGGATTAGTGAACAAAAGCATAAGGTAGGAGGGGTACAACTCCACACAATTCCCACCACCCAATCCCCATAACCCACCCCCTCCCATGATAGCCTTCCCATTCTCTAGCCCTCTGGGAGCATGGACCCAGGGTCATTGAGGGTTGCAGAAGGTAGAAGGTCTGGCTTCTGTAATTGCTTCCCCGCTGAACATGGGCGTTGACGGGTCGGTCCATACTCCCAGTCTGCCTCTCTCTCTCCCTAGTAAGGTGTGTCTCTGGGGAAGCTGAGCTCCAGGACACATTGGTGGGGTCTTCAATCCAGGGAAGCCTAGCCAGCATCCTGATGGCATCTGGAACCCAAGTAATGAAGCTGAAGGGTTGTCATTCCACAGGTGAAGTCTCTGGATACAGTCTGAGGTGAAGCATGTTGAGATGGCAATCGTTGCTTTGGTTAGGTTGTGATCGGCGGATGCAATATTATTTGGTTTGGATTGGGAGATGCATACGGGAAAGTGGGCCCTATCCAAGGGTGCCAGGACTGGGGGAAGTAGGGGCTCTATAGTGAAGAAGTGAGGTTCCTGCTGTCTTAGGGTTCAAAAAGACAATCAATAGTTAATATTATTATCACATTATTTGTTAATTGGGTTAACTTTGAAAAGTCCCTTTGTTATGGTTTGCTGTATAGTACCCAGTATCTTGTATATAGCTGTGCTATTGGAAGCTTCTAATCTACTTGGTCTAGGCTTTTGAGAGAGTCCGCATATCAAATACGTAGCCTATATATTAAAAAGATTCAGTTTGTCTTTTGAGAAACTTTGAGACATACAATTGATTTCCCCCTCTCATATTAATTAACTACTGATTTGTATGTCTACATTTTGCTAGGAGTGTGCATAAACACCATTCCCACCACCAAAGGACTGTGACCCATCCCTCCCGCCCACTCCCACCCCACACTGGCCCAGGAAGCTACATGCCTACCCCTCACCACTGGGTTTTTACTTTGGTGCCCTACTTACAATTTGATCAGGTCCTGCTTTTAGTTTCCCTTTCAGATCTTCTAAGTCAGCTTCTGTTGATGAGTGGGATCATCCCATACTCATCTTTATCTTTCTGACTTAGTTCACTTAACATAATTCCTTCTAGCTCTGTCCAAGATGGGTCAGAGAAGGTGGGTTCATTGTTCTTGATAGCTGCATAGTATTCCATTGTGTATATATACCACAGCTTTCTCAGCCACTCATCTGTTGTTGGGCACCTGGGTTGCTTCCAGGTTTTAGCTATTATGAATTGTGCTGCTATGAACATAGGAGTACACACCTCTTTTTGGTTGGGTGTTATGGAGTCCTTGGGGTATAACCCCAGGAGAGGAATTATTGGGTCATATGGAAGGTCCATGTCTAGCCTTCTGAGAGTTTTCCAGACTGCTCTCCACAGAGGCTGTACCAGTTTACATTCAGGATTTTCTTAACATCTTTAGACTATGTGGTTCTCCCTCCCTAAGTGTTCTTTTATGCCCACAGTGAGGCTGCTCTTTCCCTTCCTTATCTAGCCATCATTGAAGGACTATAGTCTATAAGAGGCATGTCCATGCATTTTGTCTTCCTGCTCTTTCAGAACAAGATGTTTAGCAATCAACCTCTCTCTCTCTTTCTCCCTCTCTCTCTCTCTCTCTCTCTCTCTCAGTGTGTGTGTGTATATGTTTATAGCTCCCTTGAGTATTTTATGTCCTCTAGTGAGTTCTTTGCTTGTTTTGCTACTGTGGCAAATTTTTAACTGCCAATGTTTCTAACCCAGTTTGTGTGTGTGTGTGTGGGAGGGGGTTGGCAGTACAGACTTCCCTTACTATTACTCATGTGGGCAGGGATGGGGGTTGAGGACTGGGTTGGGGGGAGAAATGGATCCAGTGCCATGTGACATATAAATTTGTGGATGCTCAAGAACCTGAAAGAAAATGGCATAGTATTTGCATGATTTATGCAATCTTCCCTTATACTTACACATCATCTCTAGATTATTTCTGGTACTGAAAGCAATGTGAATACTGTAGTTGTTATAAGCAGTTGATATACTGTTTAATGACAAGGGAAAAAAGTGTATACATGTTCAGTGTAGATATACCCATCATAGACCTAACTAGACAGTAGGTCAAATGAACCTGTAGATGAGGAACTATGGGTACCAAGAGTCCATTATATTTAAAGGTTGACTTTTTTTAAAAAATACATCTCAAATACTTTTCATAAATTCTCCCATAGCTTTCCCAAGGTTTGAGACTACAGGTAGTAGAATTAAAAAAAAAAAAGGTATGGACTAAGCCGTTGTTCATGTAACATTTTATTTACCTTGCCAACCTATTTGCAAAGAAATATGAAGCATCATATTAAAGCAACTGTTGTTGAGATTAATTAGCTTTTGTTTTGCAGAGAGCAGTTGCAATCTGGGTGGACTTTATAAGGGATGTGTGTGTGTGTGTGTGTGTGTGTTAGTATTTAGTGGAGTGAAGGAAGGAAAGAGGAAAGAGTATAAAGTGGTAGCTGCAATAGAGAGGAGAATTGGGGAAAGAGCACAGATGTATAAAGATATTCATTCATTCACAATGGGTTTTTCTTCTCTACTTCCCCAAACTATCATGGTTATCCTTCATATTTTCATTTTGATAATAAAAACTGAAAATATATGTACCTCATATACACTGATTGATTTATGATTTTACCATATTTACTTCTCTCTCCGTACTTGCAAGTTGAAGCACTTATCTCTTGCTAATTTGAGCATGTATTTTTATTTTTAATCACAAAGAGTTTTGCCAAATGCTTGCTTAGCTTCAACCGAGATGTTCATGTGAACCTTGTACTTATGGTATGTATCATGTTTTATGTTGATATACCTTTTCATTGAAGGAATGATTCCCATTTGCTTCTGTTGCATGATCAATCTCTTTAACATGCTATTGGGTTGGATTTGCTTTGCAAGTATTCAATGATGAGTTATACTTCACTGTTTATCAGGGATATTTGTTTGCATTCTTCTTTTTACATAGTATATTTGATAATAGGATAATTTTTAAAATTAAAAAAAATCTTTTAAATTTATTTATGAGAAAGGTAGGAGAGAGAAAGAACCAGACATCACTCTGGCACATGTGCTGCCAGGGATCGAACTTGGGACCTCATGCTTGAGAGTCCAAAGCTTTACCACTGTGCTACCTCCTGGACCACTAATTTTTTAATTTAATTTAATTTTTATTTAATTTATTTATTCCCTTTTGTTGCCCTTATTGTTTTATTGTTGTAGTTATTGATGTCATCGTTGTTGAATAAGACAGAGAAAAGTGGAGAGAGGAGGGGAAGACAGAGAGGGGAAGAGAAAGATAGTCACCTGCACACCAGTTTCACTGCCTGTGAAGCGACTCCCCTGCAGGTGGAAACTGGGGGCTCAAACCAGGATCCTTATGCTGGGCCTTCTGCTTTGAGCCACCTGTGCTTAACCCACTGTGCTACTGCTTGAATCACATTTTTTTTTTTTTTTTGCTGCCAGGATTATTGATGGGATTTGGTGTCTACAGGACTGCCAGTGGTCATTATTAAATTATTTTAAAATAGAGGCTGAGAGACAGAGAGAAGAGGGACAGGGAGGAGAGATACCTGTAGTACTGGTCCACCACTCATGAAACTTACCCCCTGTAAGTTGGGACCAGGGACTAGAACCCGGCTTGAATAAAGTAAGATAGGCACTTGACCAGATGAATTATCACCCAGTTCCTAATTAGATTTTTAGATTTGCAAAAGTGTGAACTTAAAGACCAAGACTAACATTTTGTAGATGTGAGTATATTCTTTATTGTGTTGTTTGTACCAGTGCTGACTATTATTATTGAAGTTTAATTGAGAAGAATATTGCAAGTCCTGTAGTGTCCTAGTGCTGGTAGATGAGATTCTACATTTGAAAAATATGGGCCCAGAGACTAGACTGTGAAAATCTGCTCAGCAAGAAAGGAAGAGAGAGGGGCAGGACACACCATAACACCTTTCTGCCATTTGTGAATCTTCTCAGTAGCAAAATAATTTTGACCTCAGAAAATCAGTTTAGAAACATTCCTTTAGCAATATTTTGAAGGAAATATCTTTAGAAAGAGCACTTTTATACTTTTTAGAATGTTGAAATTCTGCAGTAAAAGCCATTGTGTTTTAGGTTTTTTTATTGGAGTTTTAAAATATATATATTTATTTTAGAATGAGAAGGAGTGAAATGGGAGGGGGTCTGTGCACTCAGCTTGGCCTACTGGCAGGATACTCTTCTGCACTGTTTTTGGTGATATCTCCCTGACTTTATTGAGAGACTTTGATTGCTTACTCAACCCCATTATTGTTTTAATGTTTATGAAGATTTTTCATTTTTTATCATGATTCAATTTAGGTTGTATGAATAGAATTTATTCATTTTGTCCAGGCTGATTTATTTTTTGGTTTATTACTGGTCATCCAGTCTTTTAAAATTTATTATGGAATGAGACAGAAAGAAATTGAAAGGGAATGGGGACATAGGGAGAGAAAACTTGCAGCAGTATTTCACCAATCCTGAAGCCTTTCCTTGCAGGTGGGAAACAGGGGCTTGAACCCTGTGTCCTTATGTACTGTAATGTGTGAGCTCTACCGGGTTAGTGACACCATGGTCCCTATATAGCCTTTAAATCCTTTCTATAGCTCTTCTCTCATTTATGATACTGTGTACTCTTTCTCTTCTTTTCCCTAGTCCAACTGTCTTATCAATTTTGTTGAGTTTTTCAAAAAACCAAACAAGTCTCACACGTCTATAGTTAACAGTGTATAATGTATGTTTTGAAACAGCATCATGATAGAAATTCAGTAATTTCAACTGTATTTGGATTACAATTTTAAAAATTCCTGTATCAGTTTTCTTGGGAAGTAGATTATATAAATGAAACTAGATATTATAGATGTTAATGCAAATACTAAAAAGTGACCAAAATCAAGGAGATACTTAATTTAAAAAATATATTGCAGAAGTATATGATCAGACTGGTACATACCAACCTGATCTGAGAAAACCTTTTTTATTTCTTGCCTCCAGGGTTATTGCTGGGGCTTGGTGCCTGCGCTAAGAATCCACTGCTCCTGGAGGCCATTTTTCCCATTTTTGTTGCCCTTGTGGTTGTTATTATTGTTATTGTTGTTTTGCTACTGTTGGATAGAACAGAGAGAAATTGAGAGAGGAGGGCAAGACAGATCTTGCAGACCTCCTTCACAGCTTGTGAAGCCCCTGCAGGTGGGGAGCTAGGGTTTGAACCAGTATACTTATTATAGTCTTTGCACTTCATGCCATGTGAAATTAACCCTATATGCTACCACCTGGCCCCCAAGAAAACCATTTTCTGAAGTCATTTTGGTGGATATTTTATTTTGTGCTTTTCCAGTTTATTTCAACCTTTCATTTTAATCTTCTAGTAACTTGATTTATCAGGCTTTAAGTCATATATTCAAAGACTGCAAGTATCTGCCCAAATTCTTGCCGTCATGAACAGCCAAAACAGTCTCTACCTGCAGGAGGCAAAACTTCCTAAGTGGTGAAGGAGTGTTGCAGGTGACTCTCTATATCCCCCTTCTCTCACAATTTCTCGCTGTCTTATCGAATAAAATAAACAAATGAAAATATTTTTAAATTAATATACATATTTATACACATACATGCATGCATGTGTATATGGAAATTTTTGTTAGACCTTACAGTAAACCTTCCAAAAATTTTTTATTTATTTAAAGAAGGAAACATTAACAAAACCATAGGATAGGAGGGGTAAAACTCCACACAATTCCCACCACCAGACCTCTGTATCCCATCCCCTCCCCTGATAGCTTTCCCATTCTTTATCCCTCTGGGAGTATGGACCCAAGGTCATTGGGGGTTGCAGAAGGTGGAAGGTCTGGCTTCTGTAATTGCTTCCCCGCTGAATATGGGTGTTGACTGGTCAATCCATACTCCTAGTCTGCCTCTCTCTTTCTCTAGTAGGGTGTGTCTCTGGGGAAGCAGAACTCCAGGACATATTGGTGGGGTTGTCTGTCTAGGGAAGTCTGGTCGGCATCATGCTGGCATCTGGAACCTGGTGGCTGAAGAAAGTTAACATATAAAGCCAAACAAATTGTTGACCAATCATGGACCTAAAGGCTGGAATAGTGCAGATGAAGTGTTGGGGGGGGAGGGAGAGACTATTGTGTACTTTTGCTTTCAGGTATATATTTTTCCCTAGTTTATGGATACGTGTGAACATATGCTCTTATGGAACCTGGTCTATATCTAGGTTTTGGGACTTTGTTAGGAAGTGAACCTCCTGCAATGGAATTAGAGAATACTATGAAAGGAAAGGTCTCACCTGAGTAGTGAAGCTGAAGGGTTGTCATTCCACACCTGAAGTCTCTGGACACAGTCTGAAGTGAAGCATGCTGAAGTGGTATTCATTGCATTGATTAGGTTGTGATCGGCGGATGCAATATTATTTGGTATGAATTGAGAGAAACATGCAGGAAAATGCGCCCCACTCTAAGGTTTCAGGACTGGGGGAAATATAGGCTCTATAGTAGAAATATGAGGTTCCTGCTGTCTTAGGGTTCAAGAAGACAATAGATAGTTATTGTTATCATCACATTATTTAGTAATTGGGTTAACTTTGAAAAGTCCCTTTGTTAGGATTTGCTGTATAATACCCAACATCGTGTTTATACCTGTGCCACTGCTTGCTTCTGTTCTCCCTGGTCTAGGCTTCCAAATTTTTAATGAATAAACATCAAATAGATTTTCCCACCTCAGTGAATTAAAAGTTGAAATCAGTCACAGACATATACTTCAAAACAAATGAAGTGATGAGGCGGGGGGAGAAGGAGGAGAAATCACCTACACATTCACATGTTTGGAAAATATACTATTAAAACCACTTCCACTAGAATAGGAAATCAGAAGATATTTATGGAATACAACAGAGTAAGATTTGGAAGATTATTGACACAAATGTGCTTACAAGAAGCTAAACATAATGAAAAAGAATCTGTAAATTGCATTAATTACAAAAATAAAACAGAAGAGAGGCAAAAGAGAGCAAGAACAAAAAGAACAAACCAGACAGTGATTGAGCACTATCAGAGTACTACTGTGTGGTTGTATTGAGTGTGGACTGGAAAGTCAGCTCACCGCTCACCTCTCTGATACTTGTCACTACAGGGAAACTGCCTACCATCTGCTTCTTCCTGGGAGAATTGGAAGATTAGTTCGTGCTTGAGCAGTGAATAAAGCCATCTTCTTTGTATTTGGGGTATAGAGTGAGAGATCCCATCTCTACCTGAAACCCTTTGCTAGGGGTGAAAGTTAGAGGAGCTCTTGTTCTTTGGTGTTTGAATTAAAGCTGATTCTGCATAATTCTTGTCTTTGTTCCTTGGTGAGGGGGGAACAGACTTTTGGTGCTTTATTGCCTTTCTGCTGCCTATTCTTATTTGGAGGCTCATATAGCACCTTTACCCAGAGATAGATGTCTCTAGACATTGAGAAAATGTTCACTTGGGAACAGCATTTCTGGGTTAGAACCAAAGCTCTCGCTTGTTCGTCAGTCATGCTCAATATATCTGAATATCATTTGCATTCACAGGATCATCTATCTTTCATGTATTTGCTAAAATTATTTACAATAACCAAAACATGAAATCAACCTAAGTGCCCATCAATAAATGGGTAAAGAGGCTGTGGTATATATATTTGATGGAATACTACTCAGCCAATAAAAAAGATAAAACTGTGACTTTTGGATAAAAAGGATGGAGCTCAAGGTGATTATTCTAAGTGAATGATAGTTACTGATGACTTCACTCATAGGCATAATAGAAATGACAAAAGCAAATGAACAACAACCATAAAATGAGTTTTAGACTTTTTTTAGACTCATTTTTTACTGCTTAGGGGCAGGATTAAGGAAGAAAATAGTCACAGGTCTTGAATTTCAATAGTAAGTGTATTAAATTTTACTTAATTACATCAGTGTGTAAATTTATTTCCTCAAGTTTTATAATATTTAAAAATAATGTTGGGGACTGGGTAGTGGTGTACCTGGTTAAGCACACATCATGCAGGGATCTGGGTTCCAGCCCTTGCTCTCCACCTCATAGAAAATATGAAAAGGTCCATCACAGCTAATGAAATTGAAACTGTTATCAAAAAACTTCCTAAGAATAAAAGTCCTGGGCTAGATGGTTTTACAAATGAATTGTACAAAACCTTAAAAAAAAACCTAATACCTCTACTTTTAAAAGTCTTCCAGAAGACTGAAGACTCTGGAATACTCCCTTGCAGCTTCTATGAAGTCAACATCACTCTGATACCAAAAGCAGACAGGGATACAACCAAAAAAGAAAACTACAGACCAATATCTCTGATGAACATAAATGCTAAAATATTGAACAAAATTTTAACCAACCAATACTGAAGTATATTCAAAAGATTGTTCATCATGACCAAGTGGGGTTTATCCCTGGGATGCAATGTTGGCTTAATATACGTACATCAATCAACGTGATCCATCACGTCAATAAAAGCAAGACCAAAAACCACATGGTCATATCAATAGATGCAGAAAAAGCCTTTGACAAAATACAACATCCTTTAGGATCAAAACACTACAAAAAATGGGAATAGATGGAAAATTCCTGAAGATAGTGGAGTCTATCTATAGCAAACCTACAGCCAACATATACTCAGTGGTGGAAAACTGAAAGCATTTCCCCTCAGATCTGGTACTAGACAGGGCTGCCCACTATCACCATTACTATTCAGCATAGTGTTAGAAGTTCTTGTGGGGAGAATACAGGTACATGAAGGATGATAAATGACATAGTGGGGGTTGTATTGTTAAATGGGAAACTGGGGAATGTTATGCATGTACAAACTATTGTATTTACTGTTGAATGTAAAACATTATTTCCCCAATAAAGAAAAAAAAAAAAAAAAAGAAGTTCTTGCCATAGCAGTCAGGCAGGGGCAAGGAATTAAAGGCATACAGATTGGAAGAGAAGTCAAACTCTCCCTATTTGCAGATGGCATGATAGTATACATAAAAACACCTAAGGAATCCAGCAAGAAGCTTTTGGAAATCATCAGGCAATACAGTAAGGTGTCAGGCTACAAAATTAACATTCAAAAGTCAGTGGCATTCCGTTATGCAAACATTAAGTTAGAAGATGGTGAATTCCAGAAATGAATTCCTTTTACTATAGCAACAAAACAATAAAATATCTAGGAATAAACCTAACCAAAGAAGTGAAAGACTTGTATACTGAAAATTATGAGTCACTACTCAAGGAAATTGAAAAAGACACAAAGAAGTGGAAAGATACTGCATACTCATGGGTTGGAAGAATTAACATCATTAAAATGAATATACTACCCAGAACCATCTACAAATTTAATGCTATCCCCATTAAGATGTGAACCACATTTTTTAGGAGAATAGAACAAATGCTACAAATGTTTATCTGGAACGAGAAAAAAGCTAGAATGCCAAAACAATCTTGAAAAGAAATAACAGAACTGGAGGCATCACATTCCCAGGTCACAAATTGTATTATAGGGCCTTTGCCATCAAAACTCTAGGTACTATAACATGAATAGACACACTGACCATTGGAATATAATTGAGAGCCCAGAAGTAAGCCCCCACACCTATTTACATCTAATCTTTGACTAGATGTCCAGTCTATTAAATGGGGAAAGCAGAGTCTCTTCAACAAATGATGTTGGAACAAATGGGTTGAAACATGCACAAGAATGAAACCACTTTATTTCACCAAACACAAAAGTAAATTCCATGTGGATCAAGGACTTAGATGTTATACCAGAAACTATCAGATACTTAAGAGGAAAATATTGGCAGAACTCTTTTCCATATAAATCCTAAAGTAATCTTCAATGAAACAAATCCAGTTATAAAGAAGACTAAGGAAAGAATAAACGTATGGCACTACATCAAATTAAAAAGCTGCACAGCAAAAGAAACCACTACCTAAACCAAGAGACCCCTCACAGATTGGGAGATAAGATATTTACATGCCATACATCAGATGCTAATAACCAAAATATATAAAGAGCTTGTCAAATTCAACAAGAAACAAATAACCCCATCCAAAAATGGGGAGAGGACATGGACAGAATGTTCACCACAGAAGAGATACAAAAGGTCGAGTAACACATGAAAAAATGCTCCAAGTCTTTGATTGTCAAATAAATGCAAATAAAGACAACAATGAGATACCACTTCTCTACTGTGAGAATGTCATCCATTAGAAAAGGTAACAGCAACAAATGCTGGAGAGGTTGCAGGTCAAAGAAACCCTTCTTCACTGCTGGTGGGAATGTAAATTGGTCCAGCCTCTGTGGAGAACAGTCTGGAGAACTCTCAGAAGGCTAGAAATGTACCTACCCTATAATCCTGTAATTCCTCTCCTGGGAATATATCCTAAGGAACCCAACACACCCATTCAAAAATATTTGTGTATACCTATGTTATTGGCAGCACAGTTTGTAATAGCCAAAGCCTGGAAGCAACCCAGGTGTCCAACAGCAGATGAGTGGCTGAGCAAGTTGTGGTCTATATACACAATGGAGTACTACTCAGCTATTAAAAATGGTGACTTCATCATTTTCAGCCAATCTTGCATGGAGCTTGAAGAAATCATGTTAATTGAAATAAGTCAGAAACAGAAGGGTGAATATGGGATGATCTCACTCTCAGGCAGTAGTTGAAAAACAAGTTCAGAAGAGAAAACACAAGTAGAACCTGAACTGGAATTGGTGTATTGCACCAAAGTAAAAGACTGCAGTGGGAGGTGTGGGGGAGAGTCCAGGTCCAAAAAGGATGACAGAGGACCTAGTGGGGGTTCTGTTGTTATGCAAAAAACTGAGATATGTTATGTACAACTATTGTATTTACTGTTGAATATAAAACATTAATCCCCCAATAAAGTAATTTTAAAAAATTTTTAAAAAAGAATGCTGACCTAGGCAATTAGGCTATTTGTTAATAGATGTTAGACTACTACCTCCCACAGAGACTGGAAGATGAGGGTTTTCTTTTTCTCTCTCATTCTAACTTTTAAGAGAACTGCTAGTTTGGCATTTTAATTGAGGTGAATTTTCAAAATTTCCTAAATAACCCCCTACCCATGCACAGCCTGCATTTATTTACTTATTTATTGGTGGTATCATTTGCTTACAGTCAACTGTAAAATACAGTAATTAGTACATGTGTAACATTTCTCAGTTTTCTACATAACACTAACCTCCCAACTAGGTTCTCCTTCACCGCACTGTTAGGACACATCCCAACCCCAACACACTCAGATGTGGTACTTTTAGTACAGCTCATGAAACCTCACTGACAAATCAAAGTTACCTAATGTCTACATTACAATTCACTCTTGATGGTGTACATTCTATGGGCTTAGACAAGTATATGTTGATGTGATTTTATCATTATATCATCCTTCAGACTATTTTCTTAAACATAAAATCTATATTTGAGGAGCATTCCACAATAGTTTGGGAAACACTATCTTGAGTAAAAAAATTAGGTTTATATCAGTTCACCTTTCTAAATTCAACATACTTATCTGATATATTAACCAGAGCACTACTCAGCTCTGGCTTATAGTAGTGTGGGGGACTGAACCTGGTACCTTGAAGCCTCAGGCATGAGTCTGTTTACATAACCATTATGCTACCTCCCCTGCCTGAAATGTAATTTTAAAAGTCATTTAATGGTTTACAGTACAGTAGTTGACACAGGTACAATTTCTCATCTTCCTGTGATAGGTATCTGCAAAATACTCTTTTCTACAGTTTAGGTCCATTTCCACCTTCATACACCACAAACTAATACTCTTCCAAACCTCTTCCTTCCACTCTTTCCCAGAGGCCTTTGCTTTGGTGCAATACACCACACCTATAGACTTATTTTTCACCATCCTAAAAATTCTCCATGTTCTATGTATGCATCCCTTTCTCTTCCCAAACCCGAGCAACCGCTGATTATTCTCTCCCTACTGGCATTTTTCAAAATGCCATACAGTTGGCCTCATCTTTTCAGATAAGATTTTTTTTCATTTGGTAATATGAATTTAAGGTTTGCCTATATATTTTTATGGATTCATAACTAATTTATTGTGAGTTCTCAATAATACTCCGTCATCTGTATATGCCATGATTTATTTATCCTTTTACCTATTGAAGAACATTTGATCACTCCCAGCATAACTCCCTATGTGAACATAACTACTATGTACATCGTTATGTGGTCTTAAAATATTTTTAATCATAATTTATTTATTGAATAGAGACAGCCTGAAATTTAGAGGAAGGGGGAAATAGGGAGAAAGAAAGAGAGAGAGACTCCTCAAGCACCGCTTCACCACTTGTGAAGTTTCCCTCCTGCAGGTGGGGACCAGGGGCTTGAACCCAAGTCCTTGCACATTGTAACATGTGTGCTTAACCAGGTGTGCACCCGGCCCCTTTATATGCTTTTTTGTTTAGACATAAATACCAACTTTATGTGCTATTTTGCCCATCCATCCCTAATAAACATTTTTTTTTTCATTTACCGAGAGACCAGAATAAAGTTAGAATGAGGGGGAAGACAGCACTCTGGCATGGCACTCCCATGTGATTTAGTCTCTGAGTTGCACACTTGTCAAGACAGGCACTCTACCTAGTGAGCTATCTCTCCTGTTTCATCTCTGTTATTTTGTCTAAGTGAATTCTGTTAGTTTGATTAAGAGTAATAAATAAAAAGTTTTAATTTTACCTATTAGTTTATTCTTCCTTAATGTATATATTTTTCTCCAGTGTTTTGTATATTTGAGGTTTTGTTGGAATTTTTTGGCCTTTTTTTTTTTTCGCCAGAATAGTGCTCAGCTCTGGCTGATGGTGGTACTGAGGATTGAACCTGGGACTTGAGAGCCTTAGGCATGAGAGTCTCTTTGCATAACCATTATGCTATTTCCCCCCCACCCCACATTTGAGGTTTTGACTTCTATTATTTTCAGACTCTCAAAACCACTTCTTTTCACATTTCTTGCAAGGCAGGTATATAGACAACAGTTCTTATCATTTTTTTTCACCTTCAGCACTTAGAAAGGATTTTTTTTTTTTTTTTTTTTGTCTCCAGGGTTATTGCTGGGGCTTGGTGCCAGCGCTACAAATCCACTGCTCCTGGTAGCTTATTGTTGTTGTTATTAATATTAGTATTTTATAGGACAGAGAGAAATTGAGAAAGGTGAGGAGATAAGGAGAGAAATAAACAGATAGACACCTGCAGGCCTGCTTCACCATTTGTGAAGTGCCCCCCTGCAGGTGGGGAGCCCCGGGCTAGATGGGTTCCTTGCGCCAGTCCTTGTACTTCTTTACTATATGTGCTTAACCTGGTACGGCCCTGCCCAGCTCCAAAAGGATAATTTTTTTCTTTATTTTTTTAAATTTTTTTTATTAGTGAACCACAGAATTATAAGATAACAGGGGTATAATTACACAGTGTTCTCACCAGAGTTCTGTGTCTCCATCCCCCTCCAGTGGAAACTGCAATAGTTCTCCCAAGGTTACAGATATGGGTTGACTTTATATCTATATCTATCTGTCTATATCGATATCTAATTTTTTTCTACAGTCCTGCCTTCACTTCCTTTCTAAGTCACACCTATACCCATTATACTTCTAGTGTAGGAAGGATAATTTCTTACGGTTCCAAATTATAGATAGGTATTACTTGTTTTTCTCTTTTTTCATGTTTTGGAAATGCAGGTAATTCTTGTCTTTTTTATTATTATTATTGATAAGACTATATATTTTTTTGTCACAGTGGTGATCATTAGGGTTCCATGCCTGCTCGATGACTTCACTGTTGCCAGCAGTCATTTTTTCTTTTCTACAGGTGGGGATGAGGAGTTTGAACAAGGGTCCTTGTAACATGTATATTCTACTGTGTGAGCCACCACCCAGTTCCTACCGTAGCATTCTTTCCTTTGAATTCTTTCAGGATATTTTCTTCTGTTTTTTTCTTTATAAAAAATTTATATATATGGAGAGAGGGAGAAGGGAAGAGAGTGAAAGAGAGAGAGACAGAGAGAGAGAGACCAACCTACTGACCCACCCACAGCACTGCTTCATTGGTTGTGAAGTTTCTCCCCTGCAAGTCGGAACCTAGACTTGAACTCCAGTCCTTGTGCACTGTAACTCAATCAGGTGCTCCTGGCCTCAGGATATTTACTTTATCTCTGACTTTTCTTTGGTTTGAAAAAGACATCTCCTATCCTACAGTTTTGTTAATGTCTCCTTTATTAAATAAAAAGAAAAAGGTATCTCTACCTTTATTTCATTATTTATTGTCCTGCTTGGTAGTCTTTGAACTTTTTGGGTTATCAAAATTAATTTTGGAATAATCTCAGTGATTACTGCGACAAATATTCCCTCTGTTCCTTCCTTATTTCCCTTTTGATATTCTCATTATGCAGTTTACATAAGTTTTGCAGTTATCCCACTGTCTTTAGATCATCTGATTTGGTCGTTTTCTGTCTTCACTCTATTTGCTGTTTAGTTTGAGAGGTTAAGATAGCCTCAAGATTGAATATTCTCTTTTCAACTTTGTCTTATGTTACAGTTTTTTTTTTTTTTTTCATTTGTTACCACTGGGGCTTAACACTCCAAGGCAACATTTTCAGATATAAAAGAGAGAGAGACAGAAGTAGAGAAGTAGAGAGAAAGCATAGGTTCCTTCAGTATAGTGGGACCAGGGCTTGAACCTGAGTCTTGCATATGACAAAGCAAACACACTATGCAAATGAGCTGTCTTGCAGCCTCCTCCTCCACTGCATCCTCTTCTTCTTCCTTCTCCTTCACTTTCTTCTTCTTCCCCTTCCCCTTCTTCATCATCTCATATTTCCTTTTGATATCTTCTTAGGATTCCTTATCTCTGTTTCTGTTACCTGTTAATACACACTGCTTTCTTTATCTATTAGAGACCAGCACATATCAATCATATTTGTTTTACATTCCTTAGCTGACAGTTTCAATATCCCTGCCATGCCTGGTTCTTACACATGCTCTTTGTTTTCAGGCTCTGTGTTTTGTTATTAGTTTTGTAGTCTTGGTTTCCCCCAAAGGATCAGATAAGCTTTTCTCAACATGCCCAGAGCAGACAAGAACAGAAAGGGGAAACATAAAGCTTGGACTAGTTGGGTATATTGCATCAAAGCAAAGGACTCTGGGGAAGGAAGACAGGAAGAAAGGCTGGGGTTGGGGGGCTTTGAAGCCCTGGTACATGATGGTGAAAAAGGACCTAGATTGGGGCTGAAACAGTTTTGTAGACACCTTTCATGGCAAGATGAGAAATTGTATTCATCCACCAAAAACTGTATTGCAAACTACTAACCTCCAATGAAAAACAAATGAACAATCAAACATACAAACAAACAAAACCATCTTGGTATGGGGACCTAAGAGTCAATCTAAGTTTCTGTGGCCTCAGAAGAAATTAATCGTTACTTAGAAATGCAAATTATGGGAGTCGGGCTGTAGCGCAGCGGGTTAAGCGCAGGTGGCACAAAACACAAGGACTGGCATAATGATCACCGTTCGAACTCCGGCTCCCCACCTGCAGGGGAGTCGCTTCACAGGCGGTGAAGCAGGTCTGCAGGTGTCTATCTTTCTCTCCTCCTCTCTGTCTTCCCCTCCTCTCTCCATTTCTCTCTGTCCTATCCAACAACGACGACGACAACAACAATAATAACTACAACAATAAAACAACAAGGGCAACAAAAGGGAATAAATAAATAAAATAAAATATTAAAAAAAAGAAATGCAAATTATTTTTTTAAAACTCATCGAAGGCCATACAGGCAAGAGCTTTTGGCTCCAACTTTGTCCTTTACTATTTTTCTAATCAAAGAAACAATAACTGATACCTCCCATCTTCTTATGATGTATTAATAGAAAAGTGTAGTTTGGAGTGCATAACCCAGGCCTAGGATTATGAGTAAACATGACCTCTCCACCTGAGAATCTCATCTTTTGGGCTGCGTGGTGGCACACCTGGTTGAGTGCATACATTACAGTGCCCAAGGACTGGGTTCAAGTCCCCAGTCCCTACCTGCAGGAAAAAAGCTTTGTGAGTGGTGAAGCAGGGCTGCAGGTGACCCTCTGTCTCTCTCTCTCCCTCTCTATCACCCCCTTCCCTTTTGATTTCTGGCTGTCTCTCTCCAATAAATAAATAAAGATAATAAAAAAGAATTAAAGAAACTCATCTTTTTCAGGATAAGGATGAAGTTATTCTCTCATTGTTAAGTAAAATCTCTCCCTCTCCTTAATATCCCTTAACACAGGATAAATACCCTAACTATGTCTTAGAACTACTTTAGTTCTTTAGAACTACTGCCATGTAAATTTTCCACACATAGATTTTTTTTTTTACAAGCTGTCTGCTATTGTCTTGATTAGCAGTTTAGCTCCCCCAATGAACACAGGAGGGGGATAGATATTTCTATCTACCTTGATAATAAGCCTTGAGTTGGGGGGGGGGGTGTACTGGGTTAGGAAGAAATCTAGTTCAGTCAAACTGAGGGAGAACTTTAAGTTCATTTTGTTCAGTGTAACAGGATGAGGTAGAAAGGATGGAATACTATAATGTACTAAACACAAATCCTATGAGGCAAATATTTTTGTTGTCTTTTTCTTTTTATAGGTAGATAAATTAATTTTAAGAGTACAACCCGTAAGTCACATAGCTAGTAGGAGACACAGTCAATTTCTGAACCCAGTTCTCTGTAGAATTTTACTGTCCTAAGTGAATAATCTCTTAAATATTTTTATTTTCCGAATATTCTACACATCATCTAGACACCTACAAAAATAAGCATGTATTTCACTTTTTATTGCTTTCTAATGATGAGAGACTAGAGATTTCTCTTTAAAAAATGTTTTGGGGGAACGGTTGGTAGCGCAGTAGGTTAAGCGCACTTGGCGCAAAGGACAAGGACTGGTAAGGATATAGGTTCGAGCCCCCAGCTCCCCACCTGCAGGGGAGTCACTTCACAGGCGGTGAAGCAGGTCTGCAGGTGTCTATCTTTCTCTCTCCCTCTCTGTCTTCCCCTCCTCTCTCCATTTCTCTCTGTTCTATCTAATGATGACATCAATAACAACAACAATAACTACAACAACAGTAAAAAAAAAAGGGCAACAAAGAGAAAATAAATAAATATTTAAAAAAATGTTTTGGTATTATCTTTATGTATTGAATAGAGTCAGAAATCAAGAGGGAAGGTGGTGATAGAGAGGGAGAGAGATAGAGAGACACCTGCATCCTGCTTCACCACTCAAAAAAGCTTTCTCCTTGCAGGGGGGACTGGGGGCTTGAATCTGGGTCCTTGCTCATTGTAATCTGTGCACCCAACCAGGTGCATTGCGCCACCACCCAGCCACCACTTGGACACTTCTCCAATTCATATTCCTCATGTTATACATTGAGCTCCCAGGAAATCTCCTTTTTATTTTAGGAAACCCTAAAATTTGTTACCAACATAGGGGCATGCATCATAGGATTTTTCAGAATGCTTGGAGGGAGTTTGAATTTTTTCAACCTATAAATCTGAATAAAGAGACTGAATTAAACTGTAACAAATCAGTGGGTTAATATAAATATGTGCCTCATTATAAGCCTATTGTAGACATTAAGTGATGATTGTTTATGGTCTTGCCATGCTGGGAAATCACATAAGAGCATGGAATTCAAGCAAGAAAACTTAATTATACCTACAGGCATAATGACTGAAATAGTACTAACATTTGCAGGTCTTTATCCAAGATTGCTATTACATTTCTTAAGGGGGAGAGATTTCCAAAAATGCAATCAGCATAAGGAAAAAAGTTCAGCAATTTTTCTAGAATAAACTGTTTACACATTTTCATTGTGCCCTTCTAAAGTTATTTACATAGAAATAAAGTGAAGGAGAAGGAAAGAACTTCACAACAATCACATGCCAAGTCTAATTTGTAATATTGTGTCATGTAGTTTGGTAAAAATACTTTCATAACCCGATACAAATATCATTACCTAAATATGATAGTGTTCCTAATAACATCCTGAATCATAAATAAATTGAAAACATATTTTTCTCTCCCTTCCTTCCTTCTTTCCTTCCTCCCTTCTGTCCTTCTTTTCCCAGAGTTCTGCTCACCTCTGACTTATGTTGTTGCAGAGGATTGAACCAGGGACTTTGGAGCCTCAAGCATGAGTCTCTTTGCATAATCATTATGCTATCTATCCCCACCCTGAAAACACATTATTTCTAAAGATATTTTATAGTCACAAAACTTTAGTAATTAAGAACACAGGTATTTAATATTTGAGTGATAACCAAGAGTCAGTTCACCTAATTTTATATATAGGTTTATAGATCTTGTCATTTTAAAAGGAAAAAAGTATCTTGCTTAGTTCTTAATTAACTGTAAATATTTTTTTCTGGCAGGTGTTTGTGTTCATATGGATCTCTTTTATCCTTAAAAGGAAATTCTCTCTTAATCTGCTTTGCTGGTTCATATTGCTGTCATGCCATGATTTCTGCTTGTGATGTTTTGGAATCATCATATTCTATTCTTATGTACTTCTTTTGATGAGGAACATTAGTGGCATGGCCTGTAACTTTTTCCCGTTCTTTGATGTAGTAAATTAACAGCTCAGATACTTATAAGCTGTAGCAAAGGCTCTTGCTGAGGAGCTGCTAAATCTTCAAGCCCAGATCAGATGCCATGTGAGCAAAGCACAGGGGGGAAGCAATATGAGCAAGAAACTTGGAGTCAGGCTATCATTTCAGGAATAGCTGCTGGCTTCTTAGGGCCACCCACAATGAACGCAATCATAAAATAGGATTGATCCCCAAATCTCAGAGGACTGGTTCTTCTTCAAATCTTGCATGCTCTTTCTAAGTAAATACAGACTATTACGTTTTAGGAATAAAGTCTATTTTAATGGTGCTGGTGTTGTTAAAGTCTAACTTCATAATACTGATATTAATAAGAAACCAAAGAGGGAGATGTCGAAGTCTCTCCCTTCACCAGCAGTATCTTTCTTGTTTATGAGATAAAGGGTTAAGACTAATAAGTGTACTTCTGGTGTTCAGTATTTATACTTATGTAAAACTGTAGGTGTAATTGTATACATATATTTTAAAATGTTTTTAAAATATTTGTTTATTTGGCTAGAGACAGAGAGAAGTTGAGAGGGAAAAGGGAGATGAAAGATGACAAAAAGATAGATAGATACAAAGAGATAGATGATAGATAGATAGATAGATAGATAGATAGATAGATAGATAGATGGACCTGGAACATTGTTTCAGTGCTCATAGAGCTTTCCCCTTGTAGGTGGGGGTCAGGGGCTTGAACCTAGATCTTTGAACACAGCAATGTGTGTACTCTACCAGGTCTGCCACTACCTGACCCTAAAAAAACAAAACAAAACAAAACAAAACAAAACAACTGCATTCTATAAAGACAGTATATTCATTTTATGAGGAGGTGTATAAATCTAGAATGGGAACCCCAATTTTTTGCATAGTGTCTCTTCTCATTCTTCTGTTTTCCCTTCCTGAAATGTTCAGTTTAGAATCTTGCCAAATACAGAAACAGTCTACTGTTTACTTGTTAGTACTGGCATTGAAAAATCACAGGAAACTCTGCCAGAGGACTCTATTTTTGGAAGAAATTTGCTAATGAAATTATTTTTGACAAAGCTTCAATGAGTAAGTTTGAGGTGACTGTTCTTTATAATTTGGCCTCATGTATGTATGATTGAGGAAATATTTAAGTAATAATGTTATATATGAATATATACTGAGATTGAATATTGATTTTTATTTTATTTTTTCTCCTAGTATATATTTTCAGATTTTTAAAAATTTTTATTTATAAAAAGGAAACATCGACAAAACCATAGGATAAGAGGGGTACAACTTTGCACAGTTCCCACCAACAGAACTCTGTATCTCATCCCCTCCCCTGATAGCTCTCCTATTCTTTAACCCTCTGAGAGTATGGACCCAGGGTCATTATGGGGTGCAGAAGGTGGAAGGTCTGGCTTCTGTAATTGCTTCCCTGTTGAACATGGGCGTTGGAGGGTTGATCCATAAACCATAGCTTCTTGACAATAGATTTAAAAGCTCTTTATTTTACGTTTGGAGTTGTGAAATACTAACTTTATTCTATGTGTTCAGAAATTCAGTAAATATATGATAACTGATCATGATATTTTCTGATTGGATGGACAAGTGAGAACAAATATTCTGAAATGGGCAGTTGAGGGTGTTTTCAGCTGACAGTCTTCCTTTTCCATCTGGGAGAGGATGGAGAACAAAGATTAGGTAAAACTTGAACTTTTTTGTTTTTTGTTTTTCAGCAATGACCCAGCAAGCTAACAGACAGAAACAGCTTGTAAATCTAGTCAGACTAGGCAGAGGAAAACACCATTTTATCCAAGCTGTCCCACAGTTAACTGGAATGCAGTGGGGCAGCTTCAGCGGGCTCCCCACTGTTTTCTGACAAAAGGTGATTTTAACTTCACAGTGGGCAGGTCTGTTATTCTCTGCCCTTTTCTCCCTGCGCCCCCCCCCCCCCCACCAGCCACCTCTGCCCAAGGCTGGGGGTTGGGTGACTCATGGTTTTGCCTCCTTTGTTCTCTAAGCTCCTTTTTGCTGGTTTTTAGATGATTTATGATTTCCCACTTTGGTTCCTTTTTGACCCGTCCTTTATAGTTTATCTCCTATAGGCCTGAAAATCCTGTTTCTGCTTAGAATTCCCAGGGTTTGAATAAATTTTGGTGTACAATCTGTCTCCTTAATGCTTTCAGGTCTCCATCTTGACTCTGCTTCGAATGTCCTTTTTTTTTTTTTAAAGAGTAGATGTAGTTGTGATCACATTAATTTTATTTTTTTAAACCAGAGCACTGTTCAGCTCTAGTTTACGATGGTGCGGGGGATTGAACCTGCGACTTGGAAGCCACAGGCACGAGTCTCTTTGCATACCATTATGTTTTGGGATGCATTGGTTCGACCTTCCCGTGGTGCATCCCGTGAGTACCCATTCATTGGGGAAACTGACGATCCTCCTAGCCAACTGAATCCACATGGATCCCAGTCACTTTCAAAGCCAGCAACAAGCAGCTCCTGACAGCTTTCAAGCTGTTGGTCCTGCTCTTCCAGTCCTCCAACTTAATGTTGAGAGGCTGTCCTTTGCCAAATGCGTTCTTATTGGTCAATTGGCGATACAGCTTCAGGCAGATGTTATTTGCCTACAAGAAACACATATAGCAGTCGATGAAGCTGCTCGATTCACCATCAGTGGATTCGATTTAATATGCTATAATCTCCATCCTAAACACGGCCGAGCTATCTACGCCAAATCGTGTTTTGCAGATGTTTACCATACGGCCTCTTCGACCTTCTACGACTCCATTACTATTGGAACTATTCAGCTCATCAATGTATATATAAGCCTCCCAGTGCCTCATGGGATAATGAGGTCCTGCCTAGCCCGAATCACCCAGCCCTTTACGTTGGAGACTTTAATAGTCATCACCAAGACTGGGGATATTCCTCCACTCATGCTGACGGCTCTATCTTAGCTGACTGGGCTTCAGTGAATGACCTCTCCCTATTATATGATCCCAAACAGCCAGGCTCTTTTCACAGTGCTAGATGGAATAAAGACTCGTCACCAGACCTGTGCTGGATTAGCACAGTCAACCGCCAAGCCTTTCCCGCTATGAGACAAGTTCTCAAGATCTTCCCGCACAGTCATCACCACCCAGCTATCATCCACATTGGTCTCCAGCTCCCACTGATTCTGTGCTCGGAGAAACTAAGATGGAACTTTCAGAAAGCAAACTGGTGTCTGTTCAGTGATCTTACCAACAAATCTATTCCTGCAATTCCAATTAACTCTATCCCCTCTGAAGATTCCTACAGGCGCTTCCGCCAAGCCATCTTCAAAGCAGCTTCCCATGCCATTCCTCGTGGGAGACGTGCTAACTATATGCCTTGTCTTGATGCTGAATGCAAGCAACTACTAAAGCAGTATGATGAGTCGGGCAACCCAGATGTGGCTGACCATCTCATTACCTCCCTGGATGCAGCACGCCAAGCCTGCTGGCAACAACTCACAGAAAGTCTGAACTTCACCCACTCCAGTAGGAAGGCCTGGAAGCTTCTTCATAGTCTGGGTGCCGGTAGCCAACCCCCTCCCGTCTCCCATCCTCCCGTATCTCCAAACTCAGTGGCCAGTCACCTAACTCAAGTTGGACGTGCTAAGATCGACCCAATCTGGAAAAGAGAAATTTCCCATGAGTGGTCATCCCACTTCCATTTATCTTGTCCATCTCCAAAACTCTCTCCCTTTACACTGTCTGAACTGGAAGACGCTTTGAAGAGGGTTAAACCATGAACAGCTGCTGGCTATGATAACATCACCCCAGAACTCATTCTTAACTTGGGCCCCGCGGCAAAGAAGTGGCTCACTTCATTCCTGTCCCACATCTTGGAATCTGAATCTATGCCCAAAAATTGGCGTCGTGCGAAGATAATAGCAGTTTTGAAACCAAAGAAAGACCCAACACTGGCTGCCAGCTATAGACCAAATTCTCTCCTCTCCATGTGTTACAAACTCCTTGAGAGGCTGCTTCTGTCATGAATTTCTTCTCTTATAGAGAAATTCCTATCACCCGCCCAAGCTGGTTTCTGCCCAGGAAGATCTACCTGCGAACAAGCCCTGGCCCTCTCAACTTACATTGAAAATGGATTCCAGAAGAATTTAAAGACGGGTGCTGTCTTTGTTGATCTCACAGCAGCCTATGACATGGTCTGGCACCGTGGTCTCCTAGTCAAGATCTCAAGATGCCTGCCTCCATGGGTGGCCAACACTACATCGTTTCTTCTCCAAAACAGAAGATTCCGGGTGCATCTGGGAGACAAGTCTAGCAGATGGAGACTTGTCTCAAGTGGCCTCCCCCAGGGCTCTGTTCTGGCTCCTACGCTATTTAATATTTACATCAATGACCTCCCAGAAACTTCTTCAAGGAAGTTCATCTACGCCGATGACATCTGCTATGCAACTCAGGCATCCAAGTTCGACATCCTCGAGGAAACACTCACGAAAGACATGTCTCTGATATCTGATTACTGTAAAAAATGGCGACTAATCCCTAGCACTACAAAAACGGTATCATCAGTTTTCCATCTACACCATGCCTCGGCCTCGCGTGAGCTTAATGTGCACCTTGATGATACGAGAATCCGGTATGAAGCCCAGTCAGTCTATCTTGGCGTTACTCTCGATCGCACCCTGTCATTTCATGAACATCTCATAAAAACTGCAGCAAAGGTGGGTGCGAGGAATAACATCATTGCAAGACTGGCCAGCTCCTCTTGGGGCGCGAGCGCTTCCACACTATGATCATCATCTCTGGCATTATGCTATTCCACTGCAGAATACTGTGCCCCAGTATGGTTCCGTAGCCCCCATGTCCACTTGGTCGATTCCAAATTATATTCCTCCATGAGGATAATTTCTGGAACCATCCGTTCCACCCCGGTTCCATGGCTGCCAGTTCTTAGCAACATCGCCCCGCCAGATATTCGTCGGGATGCGGCATCATCTAAGTTCATTTCCCACGTCTATGTTCCACCGGATCTGCCAATATACGTGGATATCTTTGCCCACCCTGTCCAACGCTTGATGTATCATCACCCAATCTGGTCCCCTACACCTACACTGAACTTCTCTGTTCCAGTCTCTTGGAAACAGAGTTGGCAGTCAGCTGAGGTGAAGAACAAACACCTCATCACAGACCCCTGCAAGCATCAACCCGGCTTTGACCTAGCACGTTATGATTGGACCCTCCTCAATCGCTATCGAACAGGCCATGGCCAGTGCGCCGCTATGTTCTATCGCTGGGGAGCCAGAGACGACCCGAACTGCCCCTGCAGCTACAGACAGACTATGACCCACATAGTCAACGACTGCCACCTCTCCAGATTCAAAGGAGGTCTTGAAACTTTACATCAGGCTCAACCTGACGCTGTTGACTGGCTACGGAAGAAGGGCAAACGCTAGAAGAAGAAAAGCCATTATGTTATCTACCCCCACCCCATGGTCACATAAAATTTAATAATGTAGTTAGAGAAGAGTTGGAAGCTAAAATGGTACAGGTAAATTTAGTTTCTAATTTTTTTTTCCAACAGCATTTTCTTTATCTTTTAAGATTCAGAATTTGAAGCAATGCAAGATGGAAGAATCCCATACATTTGATTAAAGACCTCTTTGAAACCATACCATAAAACAATCTTTCCAGGCAGGGTTAGATAGCATAATGGTTATGCAAACAGACTCTCATGCCTGAGGCTCCAAAGTCCCAGGTTCAATCCCCTGCACCACCATAAGCCAGAGCTGACCAGTGCTCTTGTGTAAAAAAAAAAATAATAATAATAATCTTTTTAAAGATTTAAAAGTAACAGTGGGTGGATAATAAGAGGAAATAGAGCCAAAGATTAAAAGGATATAAATAAGAATTTTACAATCATCAAATAGATATTTGATACTGGATTTGACAAGATGTGAAGGTTAAAAATTATTTTATTGAAGAATTTTTTTATAAATTTATTTATTTATTTATGAGAAAGGCAGAGAGAGAGAGAACCAGACATCACTGATACATGTGCTGCCAGGGATTGAACTCAGGACCTCATGGTTGAGAATTCAGTGCTTTATCCACCGCACCACCTCCTGGACCACAGAAATGTTGTTTTATATGACTGGTAGTATTGGGAACAGTTTTATATCTTCAGCAGTCATGTGCCAGCCAGCACATCTCACCCATGATCAAATACCTTCTGTCTTCACCACAGGCCAGTGGGTCCCATTCCCCTACTTCTCTCACTCCACTCTTCTTTTAGTATTATCAGATTTCTTGCTATAGTCCCAGGCTTTGTTAATAATTCACCCTGTCTTTTATGGCTGATGTTCTCGGTATTTAAGGAGAGGTTAGGAGATGTCTAGTGAGCCGTTTAGCCAGGGTAGGCTATTGTGATTAGAACAGGCTTATTGAAGTGTCAAAATACTATTTGAAGACTTGTGTCTCATTCTTTCTACTAGGGACAATAAATTATATTTCCATCAATTTCCATTATGAATCTGTATGCAAACAAGGCTCAAAGAAACAGTGGTTTTTAATGGGCAGAGGGGGAGACTTCCTTGGTTACTTATGTCAAAAACATAATTTGATGAATCTCTTGCCATACAGGTGAGTAGTTTTCAGAATGTCTATTTTTAGATTTAGTGTGTTACCACCAGAAAAACATCACAGAAGATGACTGCAAAATGACTTGCATTTTTGCAAGTGGGTATAGTGGTTATGGCATTTTTTTGAGAATCAGTATCAGTCAACTTAAAACTACAGATTCACATATGCCAACCAATGTGTTACAGAGACTATGCTATAACATGACATATGAATTAACTGAATTTTTCATTACTTAGTTTGATTCACGTTTTATAAACCAAGGAAGTCAGAACAGCTGGAAAACAATGAAAAAAAAAAGACTAGTTTATTACTATTAGCACTACTATACAACATTTATAAGGTGCTTCATTTGAATCTTACATGCAAGTACTGCATTCTATCTCTAAGATACTGTCCCCCTTCATTTGATTCTTAGATTATTCAAGTGAAATAGGAAGCAGGAATTTTATAAATGAAGAAAATAAAGCTTTCCCCAAATTTACTAAACTATAAGCAAAGGTAGATAAACCTTTGTTCAATAAACCTCATCTCTTGAATCATACTGATGGGATTAATACCCAATGAGATAGATGCAGGGAACAAAATTTGAGGATAAATCTGTTCTAGACAACATAGGATTTTGCTCATTATACTCCCTCAAAAGTGCAAGTCAGGTCATTCTTCAACTCTGTGCTTTGAGCTGTCCTTAAGACAGACACATGACATGTGGGATCATACAGAGGAGTGAAGCCAACTTTGTGAAAAGGGAGTCAAATCTTTATCATTTCCAAAAATGTTAGAATCACTGGAAATGTTTAGCTTGGGGAATGAGAAGTTTTGCTGGGAAAATAGTAAGAAGCATGTGGATGGAGAAGATTCATTCTCCAAGCCCTGTGGGGAGGTTATGAACAGATGGATAAAATTACAGAGAATAACTTTTCATTTTAGTCCAAAGAGTCACTAAAATATTTTAGCCACTCAGATGTTAAAGAGGCTTTGCTTTAAAGTGTCAAGAGAAAACTAAACTTTATTAACAAGTTTACTAAGTATTAAAATTTAGTATTATTACTTCTATTAGTAAATCAATTTTTTAAGATTTTTTTTACTTATAATTAATTTATGGGTTACAAGATTGTAAGATTACAGAGTATAGTTCTACATCTCCCTTACCACCACAGTTCCATGTATCCACCTCTCTACCTCCCAAATATAACCTTCAGAGTAACTCCAAAGTTTTGGAAACAATTTGTTAGTTTGTTTGCTTCTGTTTTATTTTTTTCTTCCCCTTTTTGGCAAGTTCATGTGTATCAGTTGTCTAGATTCCAAATATAAATGAGGCCATCTGGTAGTTGTCTTTCAACTCTTTAGTTATTTTGATATGTATAAACATATTCATTCTGTCCCAAAGAATACAATATCTCCTTTTTGATTGCAAGGTAGTAGTCCACAAAGTATATATCTGGTATTTTTTTAGCCAGTCATCTATTGATGAGTATTTACAATATTTCACTCTTTGACTATTGTGATATTATTGAATTAATGTTAACAGTGTAGTGTAAAACTGCACTTACACTTTTAAATGACAAATTGGTTCAGAGAATTTAAGTAATATGTTCAATCATGCAGCTATGAACAAACTCTACAACTTTTGTACTATTTGGGATGCTGGGTCACATGAGACTCTGTTTATCTTTTCCACTTTATTGGGGGAGGGGAGTTAATGACTCACTGTACAGTTGTTGACACACAAATACAATCTCTCATCTGCCTATAATAGGTGTCAGCATGATAGTCTCTCCTCCAACCTATGTCCTTTTCTACCATCATACACTAATACCTCAGAGCCCTGCCAACACCCTTTCTGCTCCTTCCCAGAAATCTTTTTTTCGTGCATTAGTCTACACCCAGTCCAACTTTCACAATACATATTCCTTTACTGCAGGGGATATTTTCAAAGATGAGATACTGTAATTCTCTGAAATGTACTACACTTGGATACTCCAAAAACACTTTACCTAAAATGCTCTCAAGGATCGGACAAATAAGTAGTGCTCTGTTGGAAATGAACTTTGAACCCTCTCATAAACCAAAAGGATAAGGGAAGTAGGGCAGTAACGCAGGGAGCAGGTTAAGCACAGGTGGCACAAAGCGCAAGGACCAGTGTAAGGATCCAGGTTCCAGACCCAGGCACCCCACCTGCAGAGGAGTGGCTTCACAGGTGGTGAAGCAGGTCTGCAGGTGTCTATCTTTCTCTCCCCCTCTCTGTCTTCCCCTCCTCTCTCCATTTCTCTCTGCCCTATCAAACAATGACATCAATAACAACAACAATAATAACTACAATAATAAAAACAAAGGAAAAAAAGGGAATAAATAAATAAATATTTAAAAAGGAGATACAGTCAGCCCCTATATGTTTCATTCCCCAAAATATGAAGTGAGGGAAGGCACAAACTCAGCCAGTGATGGTTTTTGAATCATGGGACTGGTTTTTAAGTAGGAGAGATGATCACTTGATGGTTTAATAAATAAAGAGCTGACATGTGGAATTACATAATTAGAAACTAGAAAAAGGAAAAGCTAGACACATTATTTGTTAATATGCATGTGTTTATTTTGTGATAATTTTTTCCCCAAGCAACTTTATTGGGGTGTTAACAGTTTACAGTACCGTTGTGGACACACAGGTATAATTTTTTTTTTAATTGCCACCATGGTTCTTGCTGAGGTTCAGTGCCTGTGTGATGAATCCATTGCTCCAGGTGACAATTTTTATCTTCCCTGCTGCAGGGGTGTGTGGGGGGGAGGGGGCACTTTGGTGGTGATGAGGGGACTTGAACCTGGGTCTTTGCACATGGTGTGTGCTCAGCTGGGTGTGCTAGCACAAAGTACCCATAAATATAATTTCTCATCTCCCTGTGATATGTTTCTGCAAAACACTCTCAAACCCATACATAAGAACTAGGACAAAATAGTAGGAGAATGGTTCCTACACATGACTGATATTTAAGAGACCTTAACTTCTTTCTTTTCAATTTAAAAAAAAAATCTTTATCTTAATTTATTTGATAGAGACAGCCAGAAATCAAGAGGGAAGGGGATGAAAGAGAAGGCGAGAGACAAAGAGACACCTGCAGCCTTGCTTCACCACTTGCAAAGCTTTCCCCATTCAGGTGGGGACCAGGGACTCCAACCCGGGTCCTTGTGCATTGAAACACATGCACTCAACCAAGTGCACCACTGCCTGGCCCTGAGACCTTAACTTCTGTCCTTAGTAAAACTTGGTAAAATGTATAATACTGGTTATGTAATAATACCTTTGAACTGACTTGTCCAGTACCCAGACTCTCCTCAAACCTATTACAGTCTCCTAGTTTTTCATGTATATTAATAGTAAAATCCAGTGGGTCACACTGAAACAATGATTTTTAGAGATTTCAACATTAAGACACAATTGGTTTAGCAAAGTTGAAGTTTCTTAGTAATATAAAGCATCAGGTGAGAGAGGCAGGCCTACGGAGCAGCAGCAGCTGTGTTTCTTTCCTCTCCTCTCCAGGGTCAACTAGGAAAAGGAGATAATCTGGGACCTCAACAAGGCAAGCCTAGAATACCTTCAGGAACCAGTGAGTGCAAATCCCTGTGGCTCCTAGACACAGAGGAGCCTAGGGAGAGATTAAGTGGCTGGTAACAGTCCAGCAGTTTACCAGTTGAAATACCAACTCAAGCCTGCTTCAGCAACAAAAAGACAGCTGAAGGGAGGAGAGTAATCCCCAAAGATTCACCAAATGCAGTTGCATTGTGAGTTTCCATTGTTACTTCCCTCAGAGGCTAGAACAGCAGCAGGGGAAGCCTTGTGATGACACCAGGGGACAGAGAACTAACCAGGAGACAATCTATACCTATACTTTGGTGGCTTAACGGTGGGGCTGTGAGAGTCTCTTTGCATAACCACTGGATTATCTCTGCATGAACTTGCTTTATCTCTTGGACAGGAGTGAGTGATTAAGCTAAGAAGCATACTTATACTTTCAAAGCCTTCAGGCTCCCATAGCCTCAAGGGAAGAAAAAGAACAAAAGAGGCTTTTAACAACCTCTGTGCTCCAACTCAGGGATTGAAATAATATTGGAACAGTTGTTATTTGCACAACTGTAATATCTTATTTGGACACAAGTCAATCCAGGCAAGAGTGATCAGTAATTTGAAAACTACAGAGAGAGGGACCTCATGACATACTATATAGAATGGTTAAACCAACAAGAAGAAATAATGGAAAAATGAACCAGGACAAGAGTCCAACTAAAAGCCCCCCAAAGGTTGGAGCACAAAATAATGAGGTCAACATTCAAACACTAGTAAAGGAAATAATCAAAGGAGTGTGTAAATAGTTTGAAAGAATTGTAATCAGAAATACAGGAACAACAAATGAGACTCTGGAAGAAAACACTAATTATCTCAAGGTTATTAGAGAGCTGAAAGCTGAAATAGCTGAGCTAAGAACACAACTAGCTGAACAAGCTATACCAGTATCAGAACAGGGTAACAAAATAGATGAACTCCAGAAAACAGTAGAGGGGAGAGAGAATAGAATCAATGTGGCAAAAGACAGAATTAGCAAGATCAAGGACGAATTAGAGACAACTAAAAAAGAAGTAAGAGATCTCAAAAAGAGACTAACAGATACTGAAACAAAAACAGAGACATATGGGATGACTTCAAAAGAAATAATATACGCATTATTGGCTTACCAGAGGAAGAAAGAAAGGGACCAGAAGAGGGCATTCTTCAGGACATAATAGCTGAGAACTTCTCTAGTCTACACAACATCAAAGACATAAAGAAAGGTTCAAGAAGCCCAGAGGGTCCCAAACAGAATTAACTCAGACTTAAAGACACCAAGACACATCACATTTAGATTGGAAAAAAATAAGGATAAAGAAAGGATCCTGAAGGCTGCAAGAGAAAAAACAAAGAGTCACCTACAGAGGAAAACCCATAAGATTAGCAGCAGACTTCTCCACACAAACACTACAGGCCAGAAGAGAATGGCAAGATATCTATGCAGTGCTCAATAAGATAGGCTTTCAGCCAAGACTACTGTATCCTGCTAGACTGTCATTCAGAATAGATGGAGGCATAAAAACCTTCTCAGACAAGCAACAGTTGAAAGAATCAACTATCACCAAGCCTGCCCTGAAAGAAGTTCTGAAAGGTCTTCTATAAACAGTCAGACCACCATAACTATGCTATATATTAGAACATTCTAAAACTCTACAAGGAATGGCGTTAAATATCTTCAATCTTTGATATCAATAAATGTCAATGGCCTTAATTCACCTATTATGAGGCACAGAGTAGGAAGATGGATCAGAAAACACAACTCAAAAATATACTGTCAACAAAGAAAACCCACCTAACTGAACAAAACAAACACAGATTAAAGTGAAAGGATGGAAAACTATCATACAAGCCAATGGCCCACAAAAAAGGGCAGGAACAGCTATTCTCATATCTGACATGATAGACTTTAAAAGAGATAAGATTTAAAAAGATAGGAATGGACACTTCTTAATGCTCAGAGGATCAGTCAATCAAGAGGACTTAACAATTATTAATATCTATGCATCCAATGAGAAGCCATCTAAATACATCAAACTTCTACTGAAAGAGCTGCAGCAATATATTAACAGTAACACAATCATAGTAGGGGACTTCAACACCCCACTATCTCAACTTGACACATCATCTAGGAAGAAAATCAGTAAAGACATAAGGGAGCTAAATGAAGAGATAGATAAACTAGAACTATTGGACATTTTCAGAGTCATTCATCCCAAGAAACTGGAATACACATTTTACTCAAATCCACATGGATCATTATCAAGGATAGACCATATGGTAGGCCACAAAGACAGCATCAGCCAATTCAAGAGCACTGAAATCATCCCAAGCATCTTCTCAGACCACAGTGGAATTAAACTAACACTTAACAATCAACAAAAGATTAGTAACAGTCCCAAAATGTGGAAGCTCAACAGTACACTTCTTAACAACTTCTGGGTCAAAGAGGAAATCAAGGAAGAAATCAAAATGTTTCAAGACTTCAATGAAAATGAAGTCACAAGCTATCAAAATATTTAGGACACAGCTAAAGCAGTCCTAAGAGGGAAGTTCATAGCTATACAAGCACACATTAGGAAACAAGAAAAGGCACAAATAAACAGCCTGATTGCACATCTTAAAGACCTAGAAGAAGAACAACAAAGGGATCCTAAAGCAACCAGAAGGACAGAAATCACTAAAGTTAGGGCAGAAATAAATAACATTTGAGAATAGGAAAACCATACAAAAGATCAATGAAAGTAAATGTTGGTTCTTCGAAAGAGTAAACAAAATTGACAAACCTTTAGCCAGACTCACAAAACAAAAAAAGGGAGAAGACCCAAATAAATCAGATAGTAAATGAAAGAGGAGATATCACAACAGACACTGCAGAAATTCAACATATCATGAGAGGCTTCTATGAACAACTATATGCCACCAAGCTAGAGAACCTGGAAGAAATGAATGATTTCCTAGATACCTACCAACTTCCAAAACTAAGTCAAGAGGAAGTGGATAACATGAACAGGCCCATCACAGCTAATGAAATTGAAACAGTTATCAAAAATCTTCCCAAAAATAAAAGTCCTGGACCAGATGGTTTTTTCAAATGAATTCTACAAAACTTTCAAAGAAGAACTAATACCTCTACTTTTAGAAGTCTTCCAGAAGATTGAAGACACTGGAATACTCCCTGCCAGCTTCAATGAAGCCAACATCACCCTGATACCAAAAGCAGACAGGGACACAACCAAAAAAGAAAACTACAGACCAATATCTCTGATGAACATAGATGCGAAAATATTGAACAAAATTCTAGCCAACCGGATACAGCAGTATATCAAAAAGATTGTTCATCATGACCAAGTGGGGTTTATCCCAGGCATGCAAGGTTGGTTTAATATACGTAAATCAATCAATGTGATCCACCACATCAACAAAAGCAAGACCAAAAACACATGGTCATATCAATAGATGCAGAGAAAGCCTTAGACAAAATACAACATCCCTTTATGATCAAAACACTACAAAAAATGGGAATAGATGGAAAATTCCTGAAGATAGTGGAGTCTACATATAGCAAACCTACAGCCAACATCATACTCAATGGTGAAAAACTGGAAGCATTTCCCCTCAGATCAGGTACTAGACATGGCGGCCCACTATCACCATTACTATTCAACATAGTGTTGGAAGTTCTTGCCATAGCAATCAGGCAGGAGCAAGGAATTAAAGGCATACAGATTGGAAGAGAAGAAGTCAAACTCTCCTTATTTGCAGATGACATGATAGTATACATGGAAAAACCTAAGGAATCCAGCAAGAAGCTTTTGGAAATCATCAGGCAATACAGTAAGGTGTCAGGCTATAAAATTAACATTCAAAAGTCAGTGGCATTCCTCTATGCAAACACTAAGTTAGAAGAAATTGAAATCCAGAAATCAGTTCCTTTTTCTATAGCAACAAAAACAATAAAATATCTAGGAGTAAACCTAACCAAAGAAGTGAAAGACTTGTATACTGAAAATTATGAGTCACTACTCAAAGAAATTGAAAAAGGCACAAAGAAGTGGAAAGATATTCCATGTTCATGGGTTGGAAGAATTAACATCATCAAAATGAATATATTACCCAGAGCCATCTACAAATTTAATGCTATCCCCATCAAGATCTCAAGCACATTTTTTAGGAGAATAGAAAAAATGCTACAAATGTTTATCTGGAACCTAGAATTGCCAAAACAATCTTGAGAAAAAAGAACAGAACCGGAGGCATCACACTCCCAGATCTCAAACTGTATTATAGGGCCATTGTCATCAAAACTGCTTGGTACTGGAACATGAACAGACACACTGACCAGTGGAATAGAATTGAGAGCCCAGAAATGAGGCCCCACACCTATGGACATCTAATCTTTGACAATGGGGCCCAGACTATTACATGGGGAAAGCAGAGTCTCTTCAACAAATGGTGTTGGAAACAATGGGTTGAAACATGCAGAAGAATGAAACTGAATCACTGTATTTCACCAAATACAAAAGTAAATTCCAAGTGGATCAAGGACTTGGATGTTAGACCAGAAACTATCAGATACTTAGAGGAAAATATTGGCAGAACTCTTTTCCGCATAAATTTTAAAGACATTTTCAATGAAACGAATCCAATTACAAGACAGACTAAGGCAAGTATAAACCTATGGGACTACATCAAATTAAAAAGCTTCTTCACAGCAAAAGAAACCACTACCCAAACCAAGAGACCCCTCACAGAATGGGAGAAGATCTTTACATGCCATACATCAGATAAGAGTTTAATAACCAACATATATAAAGAGCTTGCCAGACTCAACAACAAGACAACAAATAATCCCATCCAAAAATTGGGGGAGGACTTGTACAGACTATTCACCACAGAAGAGATTCAAAAGGCCGAGAAACACATGAAAAAATGCTCCAAGTCTCTGATTGTCAGAGAAATGCAAATCAAGACAACAATGAGATATCACTTCACTCCTGTGAGAATGTCATACATCAGAAAAGGTAACAGTAGCAAATGCTGGAGAGGGTGTGGGGTCAAAGGAACCCTCCTGCACTGCTGGTGAGAATGTCAATTGGTCCAACCTCTGTGGAGAACAGTCTGGAGAACTCTCAGAAGGCTAGAAATGGACCTACCCTATGACCCTGCAATTCCCCTCCTGGGGATATATCCTAAGGAACCCAACATATCCATCCAAAAATATCTGTGTACACATATGTTTTTGGCAGCACAATTTTTAATAGCCAAAACCTGGAAGCAACCCAGGTGTCCGACAACAGATGAGTGGCTGAGCAAGTTGTGGTATATATACACAATGGAATACTACTCAGCTGTAAAAAATGGTGACTTCACAGTTTTCAGCCTATCTTGGATGGACCTTGAAAAAATCATGTTGAGTGAAATAAGTCAGAAACAGAAGGATGAATATGGGATGATCTCACTCTCAGGCAGAAGTTGAAAAACAAGATTAGAAAAGAAAACACAAGTCGAACCTGAAATGGAATTGGAGTATTACACCATAGTAAAAGACTCTGGGGTGGGGAGAATACAGGTCCGTGAAAGATGATGAATGATATAGTGGGGTTGTATTGTTAAATGGGAATCTGGGGAATGTTATGCATGTACAAACTATTGTATTTACTGTTGAATGTAAAACATTAATTCCCCAATAAAGAAATAAATTATTAAAAAAAAAAGCACAGATAACCTGATTGCAAACCTTAGAGGCCTAGAAGAAGAACAACAACAAAGGAACCCTAAAGCAAGCAGAAGGACAGAAATATCTAAAGTTAGGGCTGGAATAAGTAACACTGAAAATAATGAAACCATTTAAAAGATCCACAAAATTAAATGTTGGTTCTTTAAAAGAGACAACAAAATTGACAAACCTTTAGCCAGACTCACAAAACAAAAAAGGGGGAATACCCGAATAAATCGGATCATAAATGAAAGAGAAGATATAACAACAGACACTGCAGAAATTCAACATATCATGAGAGGATTCTGTGAACAACTATATGCCACCAAACTAGAGAACCTGCAAGAAATGGATGATTTCCTAGATACCATCATACTTCCAAAATTAAATAAAGAGGGACTAGATAATATTAACAGGCCTATAACAGCTAATGAAACTGAAACAGTTATCAAAAATCTTCCCAAGAATAAAAGTCCTGGACTTGATTGTTTTACAAATGAATTCTACAAAACCTTCAAGGAAGAGTTAATAGCTCTACTTTTCAAAGTCTTCCAGAAGATTGAAGACACAGGAATACTCCCTTGCAGCTACTATGAAGCCATAATCAGTCTGATACCAAAAGTAGACAGGCACACAACCTAAAAAGAAAACTACAGACCAATACCTCTGATGAACATAGATGCTAAAATATTGAACAAAATTGTAGCCAAATGATACAGTAGTGTATTCAAAAGATTGTTCATCATGACCAAGTGGGGTTTATCCCTGGGATGCAATGTTGGCTTAATATACGTACATCAATCAACGTGATCCATCACGTCAATAAAAGCAAGACCAAAAACCACATGGTCATATCAATAGATGCAGAAAAGGCCTTTGACAAAATCCAACATCCTTTAGGATCAAAACACTACAAAAACTGGGAATAGATGGAAAATTCCTGAAGATAGTGTAGTCTACATATAGCAAATCTACAGCCAACATCATACTCAGTGGTGAAAAACTGGAAGAATTTCCCCTCAGATCAGGAACTAGACAGGGCTGCCCACTATCATCATTACTATTCAACATAGTGTTGGAAGTTCTTGCCATAGCAATCAGGTAGAAGCAAGGAATAAAGGCATACAGACTGGAAGAGAAGAAGTCAAACTCCACCTATTTGCAGATGACATGATAGTATACATAAAAATACCTAAGGAATCCAGCAGGAAGCTTTTGGAAATCATCAGGCAATAAAGTAAGGTGTCAGGCTACAAAATTAACATTCAAAAGTCAGCGGCATTTTGCTATGCAAACATTGAGTTAGAAGATGGTGAATTCCAGAAATCAATTCCTTTTACTATAGCAACAAAACCAATAAAATATCTAGGAATAAACATAACCAAAGAAGTGAAAGACTTGTATACTGAAAATTATGAGTCACTACTCAAGGAAATTGAAAAAGACTTAAAGAAATGGGAAGATATTCCATGTTCATGGGTTGGAGGAATTAACATCATTAAAATGAATATACTACCCAGAGTCATCTACAGATTTGATGCTATCCTCATCAAGATCCCAAATACATTTTTTAGGAGAATAGAACAAATGCTACAAATGTTTATCTGGAACCAGAAAAGACATAGAATTGCTAAAACAACCTTTAAAAGAAAGAACAGAACTAGAGGCATAACACTCCTAGATCTCAAATTATATTATAGGGCCTTTGTTATCAAAACTGCTTGGTACTGGAACATGGATAGTCATACCAACCATTGGAATAGAATTGAGAGCCGAGAAGTAAATTCCCACAACTATCGACATCTAATCTTTGACAAAGACTATTAAATGAGGAAAGATGAGTCTCTTCAACAAATGATGTTGGAACTGTCAGCTTTCTGGATGGGTGATCTCCAGCAGGAAGGCAACCGACCAATGCTCTCTCGCTCGTTCAAGAGACACGACGATTTAGACAAGAAACACCAGGGATACTGAAGCATGCTCTGATGTCATTTATTGGCAGGTGGACATGAGTTTAAATAGAAAACCAAACAAAGGGTGTTATTGAAATATGTCAGAAATTACAGGTTTCTTAATGGTCAGCTTGCCCCTATGGTAGGGGTCTGGTATGACAGGAATATATGAGATACAAGATGGTTATTCTCCATGACACAAGCAACTTAATTATCCAAAGGTATATGAGAGAAGCATAGGGGTTAAAGGTATATGAGAGAAGCATAGGGGTTAAACCAGTAGGGTGAGACAGCAAGAAGATGGATATCAAAAGGCCATATAGTTTGGAATTTCTCTTGTCTGGGGTCTGAGGTGTATGATGGAGTGTATGATAAGGTGTGTTCTCCTCTGTGATCAGAAGGTGAGGTGAACTTTGAGTAAATGAATCTTAAAGTATGTGGCCATGTGGCCTACAGTTAATGGAAAGGGGTATTGAGGTTTCTGTGGACTTGAGAGTCACAAAGGGAAGAACTAAGTCTGAGAGACGTGGTTTCTCCCCTTTGCTCACCTCGGTTGAGAGAGACTAATAAGATGGTATCTTCTCAGACCTCCATCCATGGATGGGGGGAATTCTCCCTAAGCTCTATCAAGCTTACATGTAGCCCCACATGGAACAAATGGGTGAAACATGCAGAAGAATGAAACTGAACCACTTTATTTCACCAAACACAAAAATAAATTCCAAGTGGATCAAGGACTTGGCTGATAGGCCAGAAACTATCAGTTACTTAGAGGAAACTATTGGCAGAACTCTTTTCCATATAAATTTATTTATATATTTATTTATTTATAAAACGGAAACTGCCAAAACCATAGGATAAGAGAGGTACAACTCCACACAATTCCCACCACCAGAACTCCATATCCTATCCCCTCCCTCTGATAGTTTTCCTATTCTTTGACCCTCTGGGAGTATGGACCCAAGGTCATTGAGGGATGCAGAAGGTGGAAGGTCTGGTTCTTGAATTGCTTCCCTACTGAACATGGGCTAACAGGTCGATCCATTCTCCCAGCCTGCCTCTCTCTTTCCCTTGTAGGGTGAGGCTCTGGGGAAATGGAGCTCCAGGACTCATTGTTGGGTTTGTAGTTTCCATATAAATTTTAAAGACATCTTCAGTGAAACAAATCCAATTACAAATAAGACTAAGGGAAGAATAAACCTATGGGGCTACATCAAATTAAAAAGCTTCTGCACAGCAAAAGAAACTACTACCCAAACTAAGATATCCCTCACAGAATGGGAGATCTTTACATGCCATACTTCAGACAAGAGGCTAATAACCAAAATATATAAAGAGCTTGCCAAACTCAAACTCAACAACAAAAAAACAAATAACCCGATCCACAAATGGGGAGAGGACATGGACAGAATATTTACCACAGAAGAGATCCAAAAGGTTGAGAAACACATAAAAAAATGCTCCAAGTCTTTGATTGTCAGAGAAATGCAATTAAAGACAACAATGAGATAGCACTTCACTCCTGTGACAATTTCATACATCAGAAAAGGTAACAACAACAAATGCTGGAGAGTTTGTGGGGTCAAAGGAACCCTCCTACACTGCTGGTGGGAATGCCAATTGGTCCAACCCATGTGGCTAACAGTCTGGAGAACTCTCAGAAGTCTAGAAATGGACCTACCTGTTGTTTAAGTTTCGGAGGCTCCAGCAGGCCGGGCTAGCATCGCGGCAGTATACAGAGACAGAGACTCGTGGACACACGGCTGGGCTGAGAAGCTGCAATTTAATCTTTATTCACGAATGGGCAAATCACCACACCATGTGCTTCCCCATCATTCTCCCTCCACTCCTGCTGCTGGGACTCTGGACATCATTAGCATAGGGGGCGGGGAGAAAGTGGGGCGTGAAACTAGCAAGGGGCAAACCAATTCTCTCAGAGGTTGGGGGGAAGGGGAGCAAACCAATATGAAACATACCAACAATTCCCCCTTCTGTTTTTAACTAAATGACCACAGTATCAGGGGTGTGGGGTGAACAGAAACCTATATCATACAGGCATTTTCAAAAAAGAAACTGGCACAAACATGGAGAAACATGTAAGCGAGTAACAAGAACCAGTGTGCTGCCAAGGGAAGGCCTGAGGGGCCCATTTTTTGCCTCTGTGGGCAAAATTTATCAGCTTAAAAAAACATTTCCTGCCTCTGGGGGGCATTACTTACCTCGACGGGCATTTTCTAGCATGGGGGGAGGGTGAGGCCTACAGTCCCAAGGCATGGCTGCAGTCAGTCTTTGAGAAACCCAGCAGCATAAGGGAAGCTGCTAGTTTTGTGCAAAGTGTCCGAGGTATACCAGTGAGTCCGATAGAAGTCCAATGCAGTTGTCCACCAAAGAATTGCCATGGGGTGAATTGTTGTATGTCTGTCTTGATGGGGAATGTCAGCCATCAGAATTCTGATTTTCTGTAGAGAACTTGACAGCTGCAATTCACTTACTTATGAAACAAAACTTATAGCAGGTTAGAAGTTTACCACAATTGATAACTCTGTCACAACTGGAAGTCCCTTCCAGCATGATTCCAAGGCTATTTAAAGTTCAAACAATAAAATGTGGAAAGGCAAACATGAACTTTATAAAGAAAAAAGCCTCAGGCATAAGAATTATTAGCATAACCATAGTAACTTAACATTTCTAATTGAGAAGGAATTTGAGACTTTTACATATCAACAAAGTCTTTTTAACCTTTTGTTACACCCATTCAAGATGGAGACACACCCTAGGTGTGCGCAGATTTTTTTTAACCAACTTAGTTAAAATATATTGATATTTAAACTGATTTTTACCTCAGACTTTAAATGTAAGTTAATTTTATCTTTATGAGAATTACGTTGAAAACCTTTTTCATTTAACTCTGTCTGGTAAGGATACAGCCTTAAAGTTACATTTTTAACCTTAAAGTTACTGTTTCTCAAACTTTAAACACACACATAAACATGGTCATTAATACACAAGGAGAGAAACTTTTGTTACAAAGACATGTCATTTCAAACAAATTCAGATCTGTACTGTCTTAGTTGTTGGGGGAGTGCGTTGTCCAGCAGTGGCCTCTTGTGCAGCTTCACTTCTAGGAATTGCAGGTTGCGATCTCTGGATGAATCTCTGCATATTCTAGCTTGTCTGCCTTCAGACCCAAGCTGGAGATCTTGGCCAGGGGCCCAGTTTTGGCAGGGAGCCTGCGGTCTCCGGGTGGTCCGGGATCTGTCCAGACTTCATAGCACGAGGGCAGGTGGACCAGCCGTGCAGAAGGCACGGGCCGAGATGCCCCAGGGTGGCAGCCAGAATAGGCCACTGCAGCCCTGCCCCATGGCCCTGCCATATCTGCTGCCCTGCTCCCAGCAGCCGAGCAGCATGGAGGGAGCCCACACGCAATGTCCCGTGCCATGCAGCGGAAAGCTGGCTCCTGCGGGCTGGCGTTGGGCAGAAACCAGAGTGGTCCAGAGATAAATGTTCCAGAAACAGCGAAACAGTCTCGTGAAGAAAGGGCAGAGGCCTTTGGAGATCTCTTCACAAGCAGAAGAGAAGGCCATTGTAGATAGGTAGGCAAAGTCTTAACTTATCAGGGAGAATGTGGAGGTCGGGTCCATGTGGGCGCCATTTGTCGTTAAGGTTCAGGGGCTCCAGCAGCTGGGCTAGCATTGCAGTGGGAGACAGAGACAGAGACTCGGGGACACACTGCTGGATTAAGAAGCTGCAGTTTAATCTTTATTCACGAATGGGCAAATCACCACACCATGTGCTTCCCCATCATTCTCTCTCCACTCCTGCTGCTGGGACTCTGGATGTCCTTAGCATAGGGGGAGGGGAGAAAGCAGGGCGTGAAACTAGCAAGGGCCAAACCAAATCTCTCAGAGGTCGGGGGGAAGGAGAGCAAACCAACATGAAACATACCAACACCTACCCTATGATCCTGCAATTCCTCTCTTGGTTATATATCTTAAGGAACCCAACACATCCATCCAAAAAGATCTGTGTACACATATGTTCTTGGCAGCACAATTTGTAATAGCCAAAACCTGGAAGCAACACAGGTGTCCAACAACAGATGAGTGGCTGAGCAAGTTGTGGTCTATATACACAATGGAGTACTACTCAGCTATTAAAAATGGTGACTTCATCATTTTCATCTGATCTTGGATGGAGCTTGTTAAATTCATGTTAGAAACAGAAGTGTCACTTGACGGGCCAGCGGGATGCGATGGAGAGAGAATCCAAGTGCAGAGGGAACACAAATCTTTATTGTTGTGTCAGACGGGTGGTTCAGGCCACATGGAGCCAGCCAAAAAATGGCTGTGTCCTGCTACCTCACCAATAGGCAAGTGAGAGCGAGCGAGGGGAGGGAGAGTAGGCAGACTTTTTTGGTCAACACCCTGGAGTGACGTGTCAGGACAGGATTGGTTGGGGAAAGCCCTGAAAGTACTATAGTACTCTGTGTAGAGTGGCAGAGCCTTGGGGAGACATCTGCACAGCATCTCCCTCTTTTCTTTTATATCTAATGGACACAGTAAGGAAATGTATTGAGTGGAGCAGGCTTCAATGTTTTTAAGGAATGCTGTGCTCAGGTGGGAAGATGTAGAACGTTTTTGTGGGGGAGAGAATGCTTAAATGGCCACCAATCTTGTGAGATTCATGTGTCCCCCCCTGTGCTCAACCCCTGTTTAGAGAGAGAGACGTGGAGTGACTCATCTCACAGGTTAAGCTCTGCCAGGCTCAACCATCTCCTCACAATATTTCTCCATTGTACTCTATCTTTCTATCTAGTCATCGCATTAAGATGGTTCAATGTCTGTAAAAGACTCTATCTGTGACAGAGGAATAGTAGTGTCGGGGTGAGCAGAAACCTTCTGGGCATAAACCTGAATGATATAACAAAACAGGAAGGGACAAGTAAGGGAACAGTAAGGGCTAATGTGATGTCAAGGGAAGGCTTGGTGTGCAAAGGAATGTTCCCTGTCTCCGGGGGGGGGTGTCAAGGCTTCGTAATGAGGGGGCGTTTCCTGCCTCAAAGAGAAGGACCTGTAGGCAGGAGGGCATAGCCCGCCAAGCAGAGGGGCTATTTGGCATTGTATAGTCCTCAAGGCAACAGTCTGTAAAGTCTATCAACTACTCCGGGTAAGTCTTTGAAAAGCCAGAAGCATGAAGGGAAGGAAGCTGCTGTAAAATTGTGTAAAGTGTCCAAAGGGTAAACCAGCAAGTCCAATAGAAGTGTCAGTCCAAAGTAGGCGACTAGGGGGAGAAATGCCAGGGGATGAAACGCTGCATGAGGAAGGTCAGCCACTGGGATTTCGCTTTTCTGTAGAGAGTGAGCTGGAACCGCCAAAAGGTGACAGGCAAAGCAGAAGCAGGAAGGGCAGACAGGCAGTAAAAAAGTTCTGTCCTTGGAGTCTGTGAATAAGGTTCTTCAGATCGTGTCAGGTGACATCTAGGGTTTCGGGGGGTGTGCCACTGTAGTTGTGCCGTCTACTGGTAATGTCAGGGTGTGCAGTGGTCCAGATTGCTTTTCCCAGGATTCTTGTGAAAGAAACACAAACAATCTGCTTCCCGTGGTTAGCAGGGCATCTGATTTGAATTTTTTAATAGAAAAAGAGGTTTGGTTCCTTAGCCAACTGAATATTGGGACGTATATCTTCCCTTATTTATTTATTATTTATTTATTTATTTTTACTTACTTGAGCCTAGGCGTTTGGCAGGCCTATAGTGGCAAGACGAGATACACCAGTTAGGTGTAGAAGAATATGTGAATGTTGTTAATTCACATAATTTATGTATGGAGGAACTTTTTATAGTTTAATACCTTATCATATGAACAGATGATTCTTCATGTGAAGGCTTGATAGCTGTAATCACTTACTTGTGGAAAAAAAATAAAAACTTGTAACAAGTTAGAGGTTTACTATAATTGATAGCTCAATGATTATAATTGGTTTAAGTATCTTTATAATTTTGTTTAAAGGTCATCTAATGTATCCTCTTGTAGCAGTCTCTACAGCAGGATCTTCAGACCAATTTTAGATGAAATATATATTGATTTTTTAACCATTTTACTTTGGACTATAAACAGACTCAGGTTACTTAGAGAGTTAACACATGTTAGTGACAATGGTTTTAACATTTACAGTGTCAGATTGATGCTAGGTTTGTTGTGGATTAATTTCCACAAGATAGTTTACAGGGCACTTTTGGGGGCCCTCCAAAAGTACCCTGTATAGAGAATTTGTATTTTAGTTTTGGGGATTTATTGTCACATTAAATATTTAGACTTTACCTTAAACAGTTAGTTACTTTTAGCAAATTAATTTTACCTTGTCTGGTAATAATGTAGCTTCAAGGTTACACTTTTAACTGTTAAGTTAGTGTTTACCAAACTCGAAACATACCTATAAACATTTAGTTACAACACACAGAAGGAGAAAAACTTTTGTTATGAAAACATATCTTAAAAAAAAATTTAGATCCGTCTTTACTCACAGTTTAAGACTTAGCACTTTACATACTTTATATACCAAGACTTATATATAAAAAATTAAAAGAGAGAAAAAACATTTTTTGGAATGTTTCTGAACGTGTCCAGAAACCTTGGCTGTGTCCAGCATTTTTATATAAAGTCAGTAAGTTTTAGATACTCTGAGCAGATGGCTCATACAAAAATTTTTGGTCATTCAACACACTCACAAAACACAACTGGCCAGTCATAACATAAGACATCCAGAGAAAGGGTAGGAGAGAGGGCTCTGTGAGCCAAATTTTCCAGATTCCGCCGTGTTGTATTATGTATCCTGGGATGCATCCTGTATCTAGTCCTCTTGTAGTATTTCTTGTTCTTCAGGGATAGCAGCGCCATCATGCGGATATTGTTGGACATGGCCGGCAGGAACCCAGACAGGTTTGGAGTAATTCTGTGGAAAAACGCATGCGAAACCCCTCCCCATGGTCAATAGGTGGTCAGGCCCTTTCCAGATTTTATTGAGTGGGTCTTTCCATTTGACCTTAATAGCTGGGAGGGTAGATGGTGTTTGCCAGTGAAGAATAATAGGAGGTAGGTCCGAGTTATTGTAAATATTAAAGAGATTTAATGTAGTTAAGGCTTTTGCTAGCTGGATTTTGGGGGGTACATTCCTCCTTTATCTTTGTTTAATTGAGCCTTAAGGGTTTGATGGGCCCTCTCGACAATGCCTAGTCCCTGTGGATTATAGGGAATGCCTGCGTTATCAGTAATGTTCCAGAGGGAACAAAAATCTTTAAATTGTTTGCTGGTACATGTATACCCATTGTCAGTTTTCAGTTGAAGAGGTAAGCCCATCACAGCAAAACAGGAGAGCATATGGCTTATAAGCTTTTTAGAGCTTTCTTCCATCTGAGCTGTCGCCCACATAAATTTAGAAAAGGCATCAATTGAGACAAACACATATTTTTGTTTGCCAAAGTTTGGTATGTGGGTGACATCGATTTGCCAAAGAGCATTGGCTTTTAAGCCTCGGGGGTTAACCCCAAGAGTTTGAATTGCAGGTGTTTTTATGAGACTTACACAGGAAGAATATGTAGCAAGGATATGTTTCAACTGTGGTACAGGAACATCAGGAAATCGAGCTTGAAGGCCTTTAAGGTTAACATGGGTTAGGGAATGAAAGTCAGCAGGATCAGAGACAGAGACTAGGAGAGTTCCTGTGGAGGCAAGGTGGTCAGATGCAGCATTCCCTTTGGACAGGGAACCAGGAAGAGGGCTGTGGGAACGAAGGTGTTGAATATACAGTGGTTGGGTTCAAGAACATAGTGTAGAGGCGATTTGAATCAAGAGAGGGGAAAGTGGGTTGTCATCAATTCTCACATAAGAATGAGCAAGCCATGGAAGTAAGTTAACAGTATACACACTGTCAGAAAAAAAGATTCTGGTACAGCTTTTAATGCAAGGAAAACAGCATAAAGTTCTTTGTACTGAGGGGAATTATCAGGAAGCTCAGTAAAGAGAGGTTTAGGGGATTGTTTGGGTAATATATAAGGGCAGCAGCTCCTTTTTTTCCACCATCAGTGAAGACTGTAGGAGCAGAAGGGTTGGGATCTCGAGAGAAAAGTTTAGGTACTAGTAGAGGCAAAAGAGGTAAAGAAGCTATCAATTTATTAGAAGGAAAATGGTTATCTATTTGTCCTAGAAACCCCATGAAGCTTATGGCAAAATGGGAATGGTGGCATATAAGCCACGCTGTATCTGTGAGAAAAAAAAGGAAGAACAATTAAGTACAGTTCTTTCCCTAAGACCTGCACAGACCTGTTTCTTCCTTTGTGAACCATGAATGCTAACACATCTGTCTCTGTGAGGAGTCTTGGAGCTCCACCTACTGGTGTGTAAAGCCACTTGAGAACCCCATGGTTCTGCCACAATGCCCCCACTACTGTGGCGGTGGACTTAAAGATTAGAAGGTTTACTGGAGAGGAGGAGAAGAATCAAATAAGGTGCATGTCCTGGAGGGCCTGGTTAACCCTTTCCAGTGCCAAGGAGGCCTTGGGAGTTAACATACGTTTTGAGGAGGGCTGTTTGTTTCCTTTTAGCAGGTCAAACAGTGGTTGGAGGCAGCTAGTAGTCAGATAAAGATACTGCCTTAGCCAATTTAAATTTCCACGAAAACTTTGTAAAGAAGCAAGAGTAAGGTTAGAAGGAAAAGTAACACTAGGTTTTAAGGGACAAATTTGCATTAGAGAAATCTCTGAACCTAAGAAAGATATTAGAGGAATTAGCTGTATCTTTTCAGGAGCTACATTAAGGCCACTTTTCTTTAAGGCAGGAATGAGAAAATCATGTAGGGTACAGAGATCTGTATCTAATTCTCCCCATAGTAAGATGTCATCCATGTAATGAAAAACCACAAGGCCCTTATAAATATATGGAAAAAGGGCAGATTTAACAGCCTCTTGACAAATTGTAGGACTATTGGCCATGCCCTGGGGCAGTACCACCCATTCAAATCTATCGGCAGGGCTGGCGTTATTAATAGAAGGAACAGAGAAAGCAAAACACTTACAATCTTGTGGATGCAAGGGAATAGAGAAAAAACAATCTTGTATATCAATAGCTATGATTGGAATTCCCGTGTGAATTGCAGAAGCAAGAGGCAAACCCCTTTGGGGGGAGCCCCAAACCTGCATGGTCTTATTTACCACATGGATATCTTGGAGGAGGTGCCATTTTCCTGAGTGCTTTTTAATCACAAAGACAGGAGTATTCCATGAGCTTCAGGAATGACAAATGTTTCCCAAGGACAACTGCTCTCGGAAGAGCTCTTTTAAAATTTCTAGCTTATCCCTAGGCAAAGGCCACTCTTCCACCCAGACAGGCTCATTAGAAAGTTAGTCTAAGCAGGGAGTTTGGTTACGAACAGTGGCAGTCAGTGTTGGAGGTGCTGATTAGATCTAGTCTCACAGGAGTGGGTGTTACGCTCTGCAGAGGCATCTGTGGATATCCTAACATCAAGACATTCCAGAAGATCCCTGCCCAGTAGGTTGGTGCTAATATCAGCTACCAAAGGGTGGAAGTGTCCGGTAGTCCCTTCAGGGTCTTCCCATATGAGCAAATCTCTTGTGAGAAAGGCTTGGGTCAACCCTTCAACTCCATGTAAACGGGGTCCTGGGAGGAGTTCCCAATTTTGGGAAACCTCTGCTTGCCTTAAAATCATCTTTTCTGCCCCCGTGTCAATCAAACATTTAAAAGAAATATTGCCAATCCTTACTGTCATAGCAGGGTGACCTCGTTCTAAAACAGGAGTGGTCCACAAAAGCTCAGGCCCTGAATTTGTACCATTCAGGGGCGTGCCATCCTTATGAAACTTGGACCAACAATCTCTCCTCCAATGAAAACCTTTCTGACATCTAGGACAAGGTGTTCATGGCCTCTGGCTCCCTGACTGAAGGCGGGGTTGCCCTGACTGGAGGTGTGGTTGTCCGAACTGGAGGTGAGGTTGCAGCTTATCTGGACATTGGTTACGCCAATGCCCTTGTCGACTGCACTGAAAGCAGGCCCCATTTTGATTATGTGGGGTAACTGCATAAGCCTGTATCATAATGGGTGCCCCATAAGAGCCTGGTTTAAGTCCCTATGTTGCTAAAATCCAATTATCTGGGTGTTGGTGTTTAAGACTGAGGCATGCCTGATAGAATTCTGGAATCATGCCATCCCAGACAATAGAACGCAGGAGGAGAGAACAGACTTCAGGATTATAAATCTTTCTCTCTAAGGTTGACCGCATTCTGGCAATGAAGTTAGCTAGGGATTCATTGGTTTCTTGGAGAAGGGAGTTAATGGGGACTGAGGTGTCTCCTGTAGATGGGGTTAACCTCTCCCATGCCTGGGTTGCGCAGATGCATACCTGTTCAAAATAACTGGTTGGAAACTTGGCTTCTGCCTGCTGAATTCCAGTTTCAAACTCTCCCGTTCCAAACAGTGGATCAAAATTCCACTCTAGCTGTTTGTGACTATTTTTCTGGGATTGTTTTGAGCATTCATTACAAAAGCATGCCTCCCATTGCAGGTAGAGGGGGTCTGGGAGCACAGCAAGAGGTGAGTCCCTCCAATCTTGGGGGGTATTAAGGTGCTGTAAAAAGCCTTGTAAAATGGACTTGGTCCATGAGGCATGGATTCCGTCCTCCTTCACTGCCTGTCTGAGTTCTTTGAGTTCTTGGAGGAGTATGGATGCCACACCTGAGGGTTTTGTTTATTGGGGGCCACATTTACCGGGAAGGTGTGTACTTGGTTTGATGACGAGGTATCAGCGCGGGAAGGAGTCACAGAAGTGGAAGCCACTGGAGAAGCAGCTTCCAGAGAAACCAAACACGTGTCTGCCGAAACAGAACTCTCGGGGCAAACTGCAGAAGGCTTAGGGTGGTTAAGTGCCGAGACCATCTCTTTTAACTTTTGTATCTCAGCCTCAAGGTCTCTTAATGACAAGGTATCAGCGGGGGAGGAGTCACGGAAGTGGAAGCCGCTGGAGAGGTGGCTGCTGGAGAAACTGAACATGTGTCTGCCGAAACAGACCCCTTGGGGCAAACTGCAGAGGGCTTAGGGTGGTTAAGCGCTGAGACCATGTCCTTTAAATCTTGTATCTCAGCCTCAAGGTCTTTTAACCTTTTGGTAGGGCGCCTTATACATATCCCAAAAGTTGCAAACATAGCCAAGAGAACCCACGATGCAGCTCCAATTAAAGCGTCTCTGAGATAGAGAGCCTGTCCCATGAGAAAAGAATAAAATGTCTGGGACACCTCCTCATAAAACGGAAGAAACCCCATGGTGGGCGCTGTTACTTACCTCTGTCTGGGTGGTGGGAGGGTCGGTCGGGGTCTCGAGTCTCTTCAGGTGGCTGTGGACGGCAGCACGAACAGTCGCCCAAAGACAGGCTGGCCCCAACACTGCCAGGGGGGTGGCTGCAGGTATGTCCCAGTGGCCCTTGGCTCCACCAGTGGGGCGGCTGCAGGTATGTCCCAGTGGCCCCGGCTCTGCCAGTGGGGCGGCTTCTCTGGACCTCAGTTCAGCCAGTGGGAGTGTGGGCCTGTCGGCCCCACTCTGAGTGCCAGGTGTTGCTTGACACTGCGGTGGGATGCGATGGAGAGAGAATCCAAGCGCAGAGGGAACACAAAGCTTTATTGTTGTGTCAGACGGGTGGTTCAGGCCACATGGAGCCAACCAAAAAATGGCTATGTCCTGCTACCTCACCAACAGGCAAGAGAGAGCAAGCGAGGGGAGGGAAAGTAGGCAGACTTTTTTGGTCAACACCCCGGAGTGATGTGTCAGGACAGGATTGGTTGGGGAAAGCCCTGAAAGTTCCATAATACTCTGTGTAGAGTGGCAGAGCCTTGGGGAGACATCTGCACAGCACAAAAGGATGAATATGGGATGATCTCGCTCTCAGGCAGAAGCTGAAAAACAAGATCAGAAGAGAAAACACAAGTAGAACCTGAACTGGAACTGGCATATTGCACCAAAGTAAAAGACTCTGGGGTGGGTGGGTGGAGGGGAGAATACACTTCCAAAAAGTATGACAGAGGACCTAGTGGGGGTTGTATTGTTATATGGAACACTTAGAAATGTTATTCATGTACAAATTACTGTACTTACTGTCAAATGTAAAACATTAATTTCCCAATAAAGAAATTAAAAAAAAAACAACATCAGGTGAATAGAACTCTAGGCTGGGACTCTAAGGTGTCTGAGAAATCAGCACATGACACCTCTATTTCCATAGAAATAATTCACATAGAGCTTCAGATCCACAATTTTCTTTGTTCTTTAGACCACTGACCCCAAATAATTGTGGCTTAAATAAGAGTTTCTTTTCTCCTGGAAAAGTTGGAGTAGAAGGGCCAAGTGGTGGTGCACTTGGTTAAGTGTTCACATTACAGTGAGCAAGGACTGGAGTTCAAGCTCCTGGTCCCCACTTGCAGGAGGAAAGCTTCATGAATAGTGAAGCAGGGCTGCAGCTATCTCTCTTCCCTCTCTTTCTCCCCCTCTCCTCTCAATTTCTCTCTGTCTCTATCTGATCATAAATAAATAAATAAAGAAAGAAGTAAATAAAAAGTTGGAGGAGTTCAAATCCATTTGTTTGGCAGCGATGTAAATTTTATCGTAGGCTACTTCATCTCTCAATTGTTGTCCTCATTCTCATGGTCTTCTGTGACTCTAGTGCACCCCCACTTTCTAGGCAGTAGGAAGAATAGAGAGGAAGGACACATGGTATGTTTCTCTACTTTAAGTTGTAGGTGTCCTGTCTGGCAGAACTTAGTCATATCTCATATCTATCTGCAATAAAATATTTATTTATTTTAGATAGAGACAGATAGACATTGAAAGGGAAGGGGGAGATAGAAGGACACCTGTAGCACTGCCTTTTGACCACTCAGGAAACTTCACTTCTGTAGGTGGGGGATCAGGGCCTTGAACTGGTATCTTTGTGCATTGTAAGATGTACATTCAACTGGGTAACTCACTGCTAGGCAGTGGGCCAAAGATATATATAGTCTTTACTTTGAGTATTTTTAAAATCTAAAAAAGTATGATTATCTTTATTTATTTATTTATTGGTTAGAGACAGCCAGAAATTGAGAGGGAAATGGAATATAGGGAGGGAAAGAGAGAGAGAGAGAGAGAGAGAGATATCTGTAGCACTGCTTCACCACTTGTGCACAGCTTCCCTCCTGCAGGTGGGGATCGAGGGCCTGAACCCGGGTCCTTTCACATTGTAGCATGTGCACTCAACCAGGTGCACCACCATCCAGCCCCCTCAGTTTGAGTATTCATGTGTTGTATTACTATGAAAAGAGAGAATGGAATGATGAGGTGTCTTGATGGAAATCTGGCAACTGTTTAAAAGCATTGTGTGTCTCTACATCTCCCTCACTCTCTTTAGTGCTATAATTTTCAGTAAAACCACACTCCAGTCATTTTCTGAAAAATGCACATTACTGTTCTCTCTATACAGACATGCTGAGTGTTTCATTTGGCCAGTTTATTAAAGGCAGCCTTTGGAGCAAACCATATGGGTGTGTTTATCTGTGGTGAATCAGTCATTTTGGAAAAGGAAATGTCTGTGTAGTGGAAGGACATTGCTAAGAGAACCCAATGGGGCTCAGACTGACTAATACCCTCTTTTCCAGTCTACATTAGACACGGTGAATTTTTAAAGTAAAAGGGGTAAAATCTGGGAAGAAGGGAATCTAATTTTCTAATTAAACAAGTAATGATGTACTGTAAGTTAAATTAAAAAAATGTCCTCAAAATGGAAAGAGAGCAAATAGGCTATTTATGGTATATTACTAGACTCGCCACAGTCTCATGGTAGCTGGCAAAAATTACACTAACTAGAGAATTATTGGGATACAGAAGGGATGATCTAAAAAATATTGAGCATAAACATACAGTGTTACCTGGAAAAGAAAACCTGAAAACCATGATAGTAATAAAAAACATGAAGAATGAAGGTAGCTCAATAAAGTTTCAAAAGTTGACAAGAATACCACTTAATTCAGAAACTCCAACCCAATAAAGTGAACTGATGAAGAGGCATTCTATTCCTTACAACTCACAGTATTTTATGTTTTCTTACTCCAAGCTAGGATATAGGAATATTCATATTCTGAAGAACCGTCTGCTCTGAGTGTCATTTGCAATTATAGTCAGCAACATTTCTTTTTTTTAAAAGAGTGTAAACTTTCATGATGATATTATCAGAGGTTGGGAGATTATTCAAAGAACATAAAGAACTCTTTTTCTTGCTTTGAAAGCACCTGAAAAAATAAAGCTTTTTGAATTTGATACAGCTCCTTCCAAATGTTTAACTGCAGATGACATTTTATTAAACTTGGATTCACTAAAAAGGGGCTTCATAAACACACAAAGATGGCTTTCATTCTGTTTCCATCCACGTGTATACATTGAGCCCATATGTGCAGATGCCATGCAAAGGAAAAAGAACTTTACTAATCGCTTAGTAGTCATTGAGCCCATGCTTGCTGAATATAAAAGGGTGACTATTGGCTTTGCAGATTAACTAGTGCATTGGGGGGGGTTTTTGAGATAGCAAATATCTGAATCTATTTTACAGTAGAAGAAAACCAACACAATTTTCTCCTCAAAAGTCTCCAGTTTCAACACCAGAGAACTAGATTTTGTCTCTAGTTAAATAAGCTGTTAAGTAAATAATTTTAATAAGATTTTCAAGTGATGACTAATGAAATTTTGTTCCTTTCCCATAAGTAACAGAAAGTGGTTTATTCTGATTCCTCTTCTTCTCAATGCTATGTGTATAAATTGTATTTTTCTTCAAATTCTATACTTATTACTACCCCTCAATATCTATGTGTTTTTTTAGTTCAGTTTTGTTTGTTTTTGCCTCTATGGTTATTGCTGAAACAGTGCTTGCAAGACTCCACTATTCCAATGGCCATACCTTTACTTTTATTTATTGAAAGAGGGAAAAGAGATTAGAGGGGTAAGGGATAAGGGAGGAAGAGGAGGAAGAGGGACACCTGCAGCACTATTCTATCACTCTTGAATCCCTCTCAACATGTGGGACATGGGATTTGAACTTGGAACCTTAGTGTGATAACATATGTGCTCTGTTGAATGAGCCACTGCCCAGCCTCACTTTTGTTCAGTTTTATTTTTTATTTATTATTATTTTTTTCTCTTTTTTTATTGGGGAATTAATATTTTACATTCAACAGTAAGTACAAGAGTTTGTACATGCATAACATTCCCCAGTTTTCCATTTAACAATACAACCCCCACTAGGTCCTCTGAATCCTTCTTGGACCTGTATTCTCCCCACCCACCCACTCCAGTCTTTTACTTTGGTGCGATATGCCAATTCCATTTCAGGTTCTACTTGTGTTTTCTTTTCTAATCTTGTTTTTCAACTTCGGCCTGAGAGTGAGATCATCCCATAGTCATCCTTCTGTTTCTGACTTATTTCACTCAACATGATTTTTTCAAGGTCCATCAAAGATTGGCTGAAAACGGTGAAGTCACCATTTTTTACAGCTGAGTAGTATTCCATTGTGTATATATACCACAACTTGCTCAGCCACTCATCTGTTGTTGGACACCTGGGTTGCTTCCAGGTTTTGGCTATTAAAAATTGTGCTGCCAAGAACATATGTGTACACAGGTCTTTTTGGATGGATATGCTGGGTTCCTTAGGATATATCCCCAGGAGAGGAATTGCAGGATCATAGGTAGGTCCATTTCTAGCCTTCTGAGAGTTCTCCAGACTGTTCTCCACAGAGGTTGGACCAATTGACATTCCCACCAGCAGTGTAGGAGGGTTCCTTTGACCCCACACCCTCTCCAGCATTTGTTGCTGTTACCTTTTCTGATGTATGACATTCTCACAGGAGTGAAGTGGTATCTCATTGTTGTCTTTATTTGCATTTCTCTGACAATCAGAGACTTGGAGCATTTTTTCATGTGTTTCTCAGCCTTTTGGATCTCTTCTGTGGTGAATATTCTGTCCATGTCCTCCCTCCATTTTTGGATGGAGTTATTTGTTGTCTTGTTGCTGAGTTTGGCAAGCTCTTTATGTATGTTGGTTATTAAACTCTTGTCTTATGTAAAGATCTTCTCCCATTCTGTGAGGGGTCTCTTGGTTTGGGTAGTGATTTCTTTTGCTGTGAAGAAGCTTTTTAATTTGATGTAGTCCCATAGATTTATACTTGCCTTAGTCTTCTTTGTAATTGGATTCGTTTCATTGAAGATGTCTTTAAAATTTATGCAGAAAAGAGTTCTGCCAATATTTTCTTCTAAGTATCTGATAGTTTGTGGTCTAACATCCAAATCCTTGATCAACTTGGAATTTACTTTGTATTTGGTGAAATACAGTGTTTCAGTTTCATTCTTCTGCATGTTTCAACCCATTGTTTCCAACACCATTTGTTGAAGAGACTCTGCTTTCCCCATTTAATAATCTGAGCCCCTTTGTCAAAGATTAGATGTCCATAGGTGTGGGGGCTCACTTCTGGGCTCTCAATTCTATTCCGCTGGTCAGTGTGTCTATTCATGTTCTAGTACCAAGCAGTTTTGATGACAAAGGCCTTATAATACAATTTGAGATCTAGTAGTGTGATGCCTCCGGTTCTGTTCCTTTTTCTCAAGATTGTTTTGGCAATTCTAGGTCTTTTCTGGTTCCAGATAAACATTTGTGGCATTTGTTCTATTCTCCTAAAAATGTGGTTCATATCTTGATGGGGATAGCATTAAATCTGTAGATGGCTCTGGGTAGTATATTCATTTTGATGATGTTAATTCTACTAACCCATGAACATGGAATATCTTTCCATTTCTTTAAGTCTTTTTCAATTTCCTTGAGTAGTGACTCATAATTTTCAGTATACAAGTCTTTCACTTCTTTGGTTAGGTTTACTCCTAGCTATTTTATTGGTTTTTTTGCTATAGTAAAAGGAATTGATTTCTGGATTTCAATTTCTTCTAGCTTAGTGTTTGCATAGAGGAATGCCACTGACTTTTGAATGTTAATTTTATAGCCTGACACCTTACTGTATTGCCTGATGATTTCCAAAAGCTTCTTGCTGGATTCCTTAGGTGTTTCTGTGTATACTATCATGCCATTTACTAATAGGGAGAGATTGACTTCTTCTCTTCCAAGCTGTATGCCTTTAATTCCTTGCTCCTGCCTGATTGCTATGGCAAGAACTTCCAACACTATGTTGAATAGTAATGATGATAGTGGGCCGCCCTGTCTAGTACCTGATCTGAGGAGAAATGCTTCCAGTTTTTCACCATTGAGTATGATGTTGGCTGTAGGTTTGCTATATATAGACTCCACTATCTTCAGGAATTTTCCATCTATTCCCATTTTTTGTAGTGTTTTGATCATAAAGGATGTTGTATTTTGTCAAAGGCTTTCTCTGCATCTATTCATATGACCATGTGGTTTTTGGTCTTGCTTTTGTTGATGTGGTGGATAATATTGATTGATTTACATATATTAAGGCAACCTTGCATGCCTGGGATAAACTCCACTTGGTCATGATGAACAATCTTTTTAATACACTGCTGTATCCAGTTGGCTAGAATTTTGTTCAGTATTTTCGCATCTATGTTCATCAGAAATATTGGTCTGTAGTTTCTTTTTTGGTTGTATCCCTGTCTGCTTTTGGTATCAGAGTGATGTTAGCTTCATAAAAGCTGTCAGGGAGTATTCCAATGTCTTCAATCTTCTGGAAGACTTTTAAAAGCAGAGGTATTATGTCTTCTTTGAAGGTTTTGTAGAATTCATTTGTAAAACCATCTGGTCCGGGAATTTTATTTTTGGGGAGATTTTTGATAACTGTTTCAATTTCATTAGCTGTGATGGGCCTGTTCATGTTATCCACTTCCTCTTTACTTAGTTTTAGAAGTTGGTAGGTATCTAGGAAATCGTCCATTTCTTCCAGGTTCTCTAGCTTGGTGGCATATAGTTGTTCATAGAAGCCTCTCATGATATGTTGAATTTCTGCAGTGTCTGTTGTGATATCTCCTCTTTCATTTAGTATCTGATTTATTTGGGTCTTCTCCCTTTTTGTTTTTTGAGTCTGGCTAAAGCTTTGTCAATTTTGTTCACTCTTTCAAAGAACCAACATTTACTTTCATTGATCTTTTGTATGGTTTTCCTATTCTCAATGTTATTTATTTCTGCCCTAACTTTAGTGATTTCTGTCCTTCTGGTTGCTTTAGGATTCCTTTGTTGTTCTTCTTCTAGGTCTTTAAGATGTGCAATCAGGCTGTTTATTTGTGCCTTTTCTTGTTTCCTAATGTGTGCTTGTATAGCTATGAACTTCCCTCTTAGGACTGCTTTAGCTGTGTCCCAAATATTTTGATAGCTTGTGGCTTCATTTTCATTGAACTCTCTAAACATTTTGATTTCTTCCTTGATTTCCTCTTTGACCCAGAGGTTGTTAAGAAGTGTACTATTGAGCTTCCACATTTTGGGACTATTACTAATATTTTGTTGATTGTTAAGTGTTACTTTAGTTCCACTGTGGTCTGAGAAGATGCTTGGGATGATTTCAATGTTCTTGAATTTGCTGATGCTGTCGTTGTGGCCTAACATATGATCTATCCTTGAGAATGACCCATGTGGATTTGAGTAAAATGTGTATTCCAGTTTCTTGGGTTGAATGACTCTGAAAATGTCCAATAGTTCTAGTTTATCTGTCTCTTCATTTAGCTCCCTTATGTCTTTATTGATTTTCTTCCTGGATGATCTGTCAAGTTGAGAGAATGGGGTGTTGATGTCCCCTACTATGACTGTGTTGCTGTTAATATATTGCTGTAGCTCTTTCAGTAGATGTTTCATGTATTTAGATGGCTTCTCATTGGGTGCATAGATATTAATAATTGTTAAGTCCTCTTGATTGACTGATCCTCTGAGCATTAAGTAGTGTCCATTCCTATATTTTTAAATCTTATCTATTTTAAAGTCTATTGTGTCAGATATGAGAATAGTTGTTCCTGCTCTTTTTTGTGGGCCATTGTCTTGTATGATAGTTTTCCATCCTTTCACTTTAATCTGTGTTTGTCTTGTTGAGTTAGGTGAGTTTCCTGTAGACAGCATATTTTTGGGTTGTATTTTCTGATCCATCTTCCTACTCTGTGTCTTTTAATAGGTAAGTTCAGGCCATTGACATTTATCGATATCAAAGATTGAAGATATTTTAACGCCATTCTTGTAGAGTTTTAGAGTGTTGTGATATATGTTCTATTTATGATGGTCTGACTGTTTATAGAAGACCTTTCAGAACTTCTTTCAGGGCAGGCTTGGTGACAGTTGATTCTTTCAACTGTTGCTTGTCTGAGAAGGTTTTGATGCTTCCCTCTAGTCTGAATGACAGTCTAGCAGGATATAGTATTCTTGGTGGAAAACCTTTCTCATTGAGCACTCAATAGATTTCTTGCCATTCTCTTCTGGCCTGTAGTATTTGTGTGGAGAAGTCTGCTGCTAATCTTCTGGGTTTTCCTCTTTAGGTGACTCTTTGTTTTTTCTCTTGCAGCCTTCAGGATCCTTTCTTTATCCTTATTCCTTTCCATTCTAAATATGATGTGTCTTGGTGCCTGTAAGTCTGCATTAATTCTGTTTGGGAACCTCTGGTCTTCTTGAATCTTTATGTATTTGATGTTGTCTAGACTAGAGAAGTTTTCAGCTATTATGGCCTGAAGAATGCTTTCTTCCTCTCCCTCTCTTTCTTCCTCTGGTAAGCCAATAATGCTTATATTGTTTCTTTTGAAGTCATCCATAGGTCTCTGTTGTTGTTTTCAGTATCTCCTAATCTCTTTTTGTGATCTCCTACTCCTTTTTTAGTTGTCTCTAATTTGTCCTCGATCTTGCTAATTCTGTCTTCAGCCTCATTGATTCTATTCTCTCTGCCTTCTACTGTCTTCTGAAGTTCATCTATTTTGTTTCCCTGTTCTGACACTGTTTTAGCTTGTTCAGCCAGTTGTGTTCTTAGCTCAGCTATTTCAGCTTTCAGCTCTCTAATAACCTTGAGATAATTAGTGTTTTCTTCCAGAGTCTCATTTGTTATTCCTGTATTTCTGCTTCATTGCCTTGAAGCAACTCCCCTGCAGATGGGGAGCAGGAGGCTCCAACCAGGTCCCTGTGCTTCACACTATGTTTGCTTAACCCACTGCGCTATTGCCCAACCCCCCTGTTCAGAGTTTTAAAAGTGGAACCCCCCTACAGGGGAGTCACTTCACAAGCGGTGAAGCAGGTCTTCAGGTTTCTTTCTCTCTCCTTCTCTGTCTTCCCCTCCTTTCTCCATTTCTCTCTGTCCTATCTTATAATGATGACATCAACAACAACAATAATAACTACAACAATAAAAAACAACAAGGACAACAAAAGAGAATAAATAAATAAATATTTAAAAAATGGGTCAGAGGATTCCTTTGTTTAAAGCAGTAGTCAGTTTGGATAAAAAGAATAGAATCATTTGAGGTTTCATTTTGGATTTTAATCTATTTCTGGATGCAGTCAGCTGGAAAAGTAAACAAGTGAGGGCAAGTTCAAACTTTTTACCAGAATCTTTAAATAAAAGAACATCCATACCCTCAAGAAAGCAGTATAACTTACCACAGTACATTACTTGAGATACCAAACAAACTACTCACAAGTTATTCTCTTGGAAAGGCCACCTCTCCTGATACAGGAGGTGGAGACCAGTCATATTCAACAATCACTAGTTGTTTTCTTTTACAGATATCAAAACCACATCCCCCATCCTTAAACTTCTTTGACATGACTTGCTGCACTTTATTAATTTTGCATTTTCTCCTTGAAGCTTTTGAATTTTGAAAGGAATTCTTTGAATCTGTAAGGTATCATTATATATGAGTTACCTGCTTATATACCAAATCCCCAGCCCATTGCAGAATAATGCAACAAAAGTATGTTGACCAAGTTTTCTGATAGGTAGAAATTCAATCACTGTGAGAGGAGGAACCTTCCTAATTCAGACAATCTGTATTTGTGGGAAAAGTTAATAAGTCATATAGTAATTCATTCCAAACTTAATAATGTTAAATGAAAAAGAGTGATACAGGTAAAGGAAATACAGAGCAGTAAGGTAATGTTATTAGCAGAATAGTAGATAGAAAGTGACTGTATGGGAGTCAGGCAGTAGTGCAACGGGTTAAGCTTGCCAAGCGCAAGGACTGGCGGAAGGATCCTGCTTCCAGTCCCGGCTCCCCACCTGCAGGGGAGTTGCTTCACAAGTTGTGAAGCAGGTCTGCACGTGTCTGTCTTTCTCTCCCCCTCTCTGTCTTCCCCTCCTCTCTCCATTTCTCTCTGTCCTATTCAACAATGATGACATCAAGAACAACAACAATAACTACAACAATAAAACGACAAGCTTAACAAAAGGGAATAAATAAATCAATCTAATAAAAAAAGAAAAAAAGAAAGTGACTGTGTCCTTCATCCTTTACAAGAGATTTTCTTGGTGCCTGGGAGGTGGTTCAAAAGGTAAGCACCTTCTTTGCCATGCATGAAAACCAGGGTTCCATCCCCAGAACTACTTAGGAGAACCATGGACATCACTAAGGAAACTCTGGAGGTCCAGGAAGTGGCACAGTGGATAAAGTGTTGGACTTTCAAGAATGAGGTCTTGAGTTTAATTCTTGGCAGCCATGTGTACCAGAATGATGTCTGGTTCTTTCTTTCTCCTCCTACCCCTCTCATTAATAAATAAATAAAGTATTTTAAAAAAGGAAACTGTGTATGGTGGAATTGGTGTTTTGATGTGTCTCCACTCCACCTCCCTTCCCTCTCTCAAAATGTAGAATAAAACAGTTAAGAATCATATGCTTAACTAAACAAAAAATTGCTGCTATCTTGTTCTCATCACTATCTCCTTGAGAAGGGCTTCTGTCCAGTTCCTCACTTCTAAGTGTAACTAGACCCAGCCTTGTTTGTTCTGTGGTTATTTACTATGCTGGGAAATATGTGGGAAGACACATCTGTTTGACATCTTCCCAATAAACAAAAAATACACATACACACACACACACACACACACACACTTCTCTTTCTTACCAGAAAAAATAAAATTGTGTTGTTGATTAATACAGACCTTGACAAGCCATCTAGTTCTCTCACCTCCCACTCCATTTATCAATGGCACTCATAGAATATTTAATATCTGAAAAAAACTCTGTAACTCATAAATTATTCATCTGATGTTATCTTTGGAAATGGAAAACCACCAGGTGTTGCTGTTCCATTGGTGCTTTAATCTCAAAGCATTGGTGCTTACCTAGGGATAGAGTTCACTCAATTTTAATGTTCTCTTTGAAGTTGATGGTTTTGGCAATTTCTTCTGGAGTTTTAATTTTGAGTCAGCTGTCTCTATGTCCTATTTCCCCTCCTCAGATGGAATAACATTTCTTAAAGGTTATTTTGAGTCGAATCTTGTGGTGAAGATGACATCAGTATCTCAGAGCTAGTGGAAATTCCACATTTGGTATTCAAGATATCCTATATAGAACAAATCATTCCTGCCCCAAACAGACTTCCCTGCTCCCATGACTTGGAAACTAGACTGCAGTAAGCAGTGTCTAATTTAATGGTTTTTCTTAATCCTCAAACTCCCTATCAACACATTAGGGGCTGTGACTACATCATATATGTGTTTGAGAAAGAACATAAGTGATTTAATAAAAATAAAATCAAAGATAGAAGTGAGTAACTTTTTATTTTTCCACATTTTCCAATAGCCTGCTCCTATGCCCCTCAGAAACGTCATCTAACCAATTTTAAAATTCAAAATTGGGGAGTCTGGGCAGTAGCACAACAGTTTAAGTGCACATGGTGCAAAGCGCAAGGGCCGGCATAAGGATCCTGGTTAGATCCTCCAATTTGAGCCCCCAGCTCCCCACCTGCAGGAGGTCTCTTCGCAAGTGGTGAAGCAGGTCTACAGGTGTCTATCTTTCTCTCCTCCTCTCTGTCTTCCCCTTCTCTCTCCATTTCTCTCTGTTCTATCCATCAACAACAACAGCTATGACAATAACAACTACAACAAGCACAACAAGGGTAATAAAATAGGAAAAATAGCCTCCAGGAGCAGTGGATTCATAGTGCAGGCACTGAGCCCCAGCAATAACCCTTGAGGCAAAAAAAAAAAAATCACAATTAATCACGGGAATTTAAGTCCTGTGAGCATGTATTTCAACAAGTGCAACGATCTGGGTTCAAGCCCCCAGTACCAGCCTGATAGGTGCTGTGATGTCTCCCCTGGTCTCCCTGTTTGTCCTTCTTTTTTCTCTCTCCACACTTTTTTTCTAATTTTAATTAGAGCACTGCTCAGCTCTGGTTTATGGTAATGTGGGGGATTGAAACTGGGATACTGGAGCCTCAGGTATGAAAGTCTCTTTGCATAACCATTATGCTACCTACCCCCTGCTCTTTCTCCCCACTCTTTCTATCTTAATTTAAAAAGAAAAAAAAAGAAAGGGTGGAGGTGCACCAGGTTGAGCACACACATTACAGTATGCAAGGACTCAGGTTTGAGCCCCCAGTCTCCACTTACAGGTAGAAAGCTTCACGAGTGGTGGAGCAGGGCTGCGGGTATCTCTCTTTTCTTCCCTATATTCCCCTTCTCTCTCAACTTTTCTGAATCTATAAAATAAATGAATATTAAAAAAGAAAGAGTCTGCTGGGAGCAGTAGTATCTTGAAGACTTGAAGCCCCTGTGTACAAAGCAAAATAGTAGTATGAGATTATTTCAAGAAATTAGGAACAGAAAGGCAGTATTGCATATTCATCCTTTAAGCGTATTTAAACTTTTAGTGTTTCTGTATAAGTAAGTTGGCAGTAATTTCAATGTCATCATTAAAGCAGAAAGTTCATGCCTAGAGTAATGAAATGACTCTTAACTCACATAAAAACCACCCTGAGAAAAATAGTGTTACAATTATAGTGTGATTCCACTAATGACAAAATCCACAGAGAACATGGAATTGGAACTAAAGGTACTCTGCTGGATATAATATTGCTATTGTCGGTCCCCTTACACAGAATCTCTGGTAAATGAGTCACCTACATCTCCCAAGATAATTTCATCTATTTTAAAAATATTTACTTTATTTATTTACTTATTGGATAGTGACAGAAAGAAATCTAGAAGGAAGGGGAAAGTAGAGAGGAATAGGAAAAAAAAGATACCTGGGTCCATGCTCCCAGAGGGATAGAGAATGGGAAAGCTATCAGGAGAGGGGGTGGGATATGGAGATTGGGTGGTGGGAATTGTGTGGAGTTGTACCCCACCTACCCTATGGTTTTGTTAATTAATCCTTTCTTAAATAAAAAAAATTTAAAAAAAAAGATACCTTTGACACTGTTCTACTGCTCCACTGCTCACAGAGCTTTCTTCCTGCAGGTGGGGAGACTAGGGGCTTTGAACCTCGGACCTTGCACATTGTAACATGTATACTCAACATGGTGCACCACTACACAACCCCATTTTCTCTATTTTTTTTTTTTTAAGTGACAGAGAGGCAGAGAGCATGAAAGAGACCACAGCATTGGACTTTCCTTCAATATAGTGGGGTCTGGGTTTGGACTTGGGTCAAACACATGGCAAAGCAAGAAAGTGTCATTTATTCTCTAGAAACCAGGGAGCTGAGGCATTATGGCTACTCTGACAAGTTGAAGTGCTTTGAGATGGCTCTTGGAATCGTGGGGTCAAGCCTACTATGGATTTCACTCGCATTACTATCTCAGAAACAGACTCCCAGTTCCTTGGTTCAAGGGGTAATCGGCCGCTTAAATTTCTAACCTTACCCCCAAGACTGGGAGGTCACCTGGAGGTATCTTCCCCAACACCAACCCCACCCCTATATCCTATGCCTGATCTCTACCAGAAGAATTATTACTCTTGTAACAGTTCACAGGCTGAGATGTGGAGCTGAGTGGGCTGCAAAGTGGTATGTGGAGACAAGTTCCTTTAGTGATGAGGTTGGCTTTGAGCTTTCTACCTTTCCAGCACAAATATTAGGCAAGTTGGGGGTGAGAGGGTTCTCCAGATACCTAATTATGAGTAAATGAGATATAATATATATTATATACACGTATTTTTATATTATATATTTTAATTTACATTATATTTATGTATTATATCTAAATTTACATTTAATTTATATATTCATGTGTAAATTTCAACCTATAAGTGAAATCATTTAATATTTATCCTTCTCTTTTAACTTATCTCACTTTACGTGATGTCTTCAAGATCCATTCAAGATGAGGTAAAGGAGATGACTTCATCATTTACATAAATTATTTTATATACACAACTTTCTTTTTTTTTCAAATTTGTTTTTTTGTTTTTTTTTTAAATTTATTTTTTATTTAAGAAAGGATAAATTAACAAAACCATATGGTAGGAGGGATACAACTCCACACAATTCCCACCACCCAATCTCCATAACCCACCCCCTCCCCTGATAGCTTTCCCATTCTCTATCCCTCTGGGAGCATGGACCCAGGGTCATTGTGGGTTGCAGAAGGTAGAAGGTCTGGCTTCTGTAATTGCTTCCCCGCTGAACATGGACGTTGACTGGTCAGTCCATACTCCCAGTCTGCCTCTCTCTTTCCCTAGTAGGGTGTGTCTCTGGGGAAGCTGAGCTCCAGGACACATTGGTGGGGTCTTCAGTCCAGGAAAGCCTGGCCGGCATCCTGATGGCATCTGGAACCTGGTGACTGAAAAGAGAGTTAACATACAAAGCCAAACCAATTGTTGAGCAATCATGGACCCAAAGATTGGAATAGATATCACAACTTTCTTAACCACTTATCTGTTGTTGGACAGTTTTGGATGGATTAGTAAAGGAAAATCAATTTAATATAATGTTTGGAGTAGCTACAATAACTATGCAGATCTCAATTTGCACAAAGGACTTGAAAAGTATTATCTCTATGTTGAGTTGTCTATGGCACCAGGAAGAAGAGAGATATTACAGGACAAAGAGGAGATGACTTCATAGTCCCTCTCAAAGGAAAGATGAAAGTTTCAGATTGACAGGACATGTTTACAGATAAAATATCCTGAATGTTATCACACACTCACATACCACTACAGTCTTGTAGACCATAAAAGGAGGATGAGGGAGTGATTACTTCTGTTAGGAGGGGGAAAAAAAAAAAAAGCAAAACCTGGGAAATAATGCTCTCTTCTTTGATTAGTAGAAGGGAAAACTGATTACGATAAAGCCGGTGTCTGTAATAGCTTCTTCTCAGCCTCCATTGCTTTTTTTTTGCCTCAAGGTTCAAAATAGCCTGCATGCCAGAGTTCATGTCATGAGAACAACTTTTAGAATCTTGGGGTGGTCTAGTTTAGTTACCTTCAGCTTTTAGGAGTAGTTAGTGACACAGGGTTGATCTTTCCCACTACCGATCTACCTCCTACCCCCACACCTTTATTGTAGTGTGTACAGGCCATTGAGAAACAACCAGACACAGTCACAGTCACAGTTCTCTATTAGAACTCACAAAAGGAAGACTGGAGAGAGGACTGTTTTCTTTACTGTGGGATTTTGAGCTGTCATCGTGGTACTTCCAGTGCCCATCTTGGCTATAACATATCAAGACACCAGAGAAATAAACCAACATGGAAGTTGAAAACTTAAAAATGGTTTTCAGATAATGACTATTTGAACTTCTGAATGCATTGTACTCAAAATTAGTTCCATCCTTGGTTTTCCTGAGTGTGGAGACTATTAAGTTCTCCCTTTCTTAATGGCTATTTAATTTAATTTTAATTTTATTTTATATTTGTTTTTCTTCTTTGGGAGAAAGAGACATGACTAATATGTTAATCTGTAAGATGATGTCACTTTATTTTTAAGAATATATATTTTTTCTCTATGTGAAGTCCAGCTATTATTTTGGGAAGCCAGGTAGAATAATGCTGTTTTATAGAGAAAGCTGCTCTCTTTCCCCCTAGTTTTTGCCTCAGTCTTTTCTTTTCCAGGTTCTGTGTTCAGTAGTTTCAGCACTTCTTCATGTGGCATAATTTCTCATCCCCTTTTAATTGCTTGCCTTTTGGTGTGTTTCCATTTGCTCATGATTATCTTAATGTGATGAGGCTAGACACACTCATCAGAGCAATGTTGAGAATGATAATTCTCTTTTTCCCGTATATTGTGTTATTTCACTGTTTCTAAGTATCTCATTCCAAAAAATACATAATAGACTTTTAATATATCTATATCAAATGAAACTCAAAAATCTGGCACACTAACTCATAGTATATCTCCCATACTTCTCAGTAAGCTTTTCTTTTGAACTGATTTTATAGTTATGTTAACTTCATTTAGTTAGACAAATTTTATATTTTTTATGTTGGTATATATCTTATCTGGAAATGTATTTGCTATTTCCTTTGACCTTATAGTTTCACTAGATAGCTCTCAAGGTTGTAAATTTTAGCTTTATTTAATTTTGTGATGGCATCAAAAATGTGAAAAACCCTTATGGTCAAATGCTATGTATAACTTGAAGATAGTACCCAATTGTTTTATTAAATCAATACATAACCTGATACATTTATTTATGAATTTTTTATTTTCCTAAATCTTCCATCTTGAAGCTCTGATGACTATTACTGTAAAAATATAGTTTTTGCTCAGTTACTCTTATCAGACAAAGCAGAAAGAATCCAACAAAACTGCTTCTTTGCTGTGCTTGCCTGATCTTTTGCACAGTGCTTATTTTGTCTCTTTTTTCCTATATTAAGTATAAAAGAAGACTCACTGGCATGTTACAAATAAGCAATTGATACAGAATAGAGTCATATTACATGCTAATATTTTCCCAAGGAAATAAAGAAGAGATGAGATCAGTGCCCCACAAATTCTACAAGTGTCTGAAGGATTTCTTTTGTCTCTCCTCTTTACTGGAGAAAATAAAGTTAAAAAGGAATCCAAGTTGCCAAAGCACAAACATGCTGCATGTTTGTCTCAATTTTTTTAATACACACAAAAATATGCTTCATTTGAATTGCATTGAATTAAAAGAAAGGAAATTATAAAAACAAAAAAAAAACAGAAGGAAGAAAGGAAGAATATTCTGAGGCGTATATGTTTGTGAGTGTGTAAAGAAAAGGTACATTGGTAAGGGAAGTTAGAGTATCACTCAAGTTCATTAGCACTTGTAGAAGCAGCTTTTAACTTAAATAAGGCCTTGTTAATAGGGTAATTTAGTTCTAGATTTGTTAACTTTATGAAATAGATTCATACAATCTTCTCTAGCTAGCTAGATTTTTGAGACAAATTTCTTTCTTTGGGGTGTGGGGGAGGCATTGGAAGAAATTCCAAGAGAACTTTTATTTAAATGAGATTGACAGAGATGCTAGGATACTCTGAGCTATACAGAAATGTTCAGTCATTTTGAATGTTATCTCAGTTATTAACTGATAATGTAATTGCTTCTCCACAGGACATGGGCACTGACAAATCAATCCATACCTCCAGCCTGTTTCTATGTTTCCCTAGTAGGGTAGAGATCTGGAGAGGTGGGGCTCCAGTATACATTGATGAGGTCGTCTGCCCAGAGAAGTCAGGATGGAATCCTGGTAGTATCGGCAACTTATTGGCTGAAAAGCATTAAGATATAAAGAAGAACAAATTGTTTAATAATCAGGAATTTAAAGGCAAATATATAGCAAATGAGACCTGTGGTCTCCATTTTGGAAAAAGCTAAGAAGTTTATTTTAGGTTTATTCCAAGGGACCCAAGACTTTACTGATTTTTGCCCAAGTCCGACAGCTAACAGCAGGTGGGTAAAAGTATTGTCTGAGGAGATGGTGTCAGAGTTGGAATTAAGACTAGAAATGTGTCCTGGAGCTCTGCCTCCCCAGATCCCTGCTCCACTAGGGAAATAGAGAGAGAGGCAATGAGTATGGATTGACCTGCCAACGCCCATGTTCAGCGGGGAAGCAATTACAGAAGCCAGACCTTCCACCTTTTGCACTCCATAATGATCTTGGGTCCATACTCCCAGAGGGATAAAGAATAGGAAAGCTGTCAAGCAAGGGGATGGGATACAGAGTTCTGGTGGTGGGAATTGTGTGGAATTGTACCTCTCTAATCCTATGGTCTTGTCAATATATTTTATTTTATAAATAAATGACTAAAATATTTTTATAAATAAGTAAATAAATAGAGAAGACTAAAGGGCTGGATCAGGAAAAAGAGTACCAAATATGGGAAAAGTATATAAATACCATTAACTGTAAACCCCACTGATCTGATCTAGGGCCTATATTCAGCACAACTGCCTGTGTAACCTCTGCATCCCTGCCAGTCTGAGCTCATAATCCATGGCTACACTCTAGGCTGTACTCGTTTCAGGACCAGTCTTCTTTGAGTGGCAGAGAATGTTGACCTAGTTTCCTTTGGGAGAATGGGTCAGTCCCTACCATTGTTGTTCCACATTGACAGCAAGGTCCTGTAGAGGCCCACAAGTGGGTCCATAATGCTGTTCCTAATGGAGATGGCCAGCAATGGTAGAGAGAGGAATCTGTTAGAGGTCTAAGTCATCATATCTATGTGGGAATCCCAGGATTCCCTGACTAGGGCCCCAGATGATCGAGTGGCCTGGTAATGAATGACCAAGAGAGCCATCATTAAAGTATGCTGGTCTCTTGCTGTTATTCAGCTTTTGTAGTCCTTACTTTATCTGACAAGGGTAGCCTGAGAATGATTGAGGGAAGTGAAATAGGAAGTAGGTGAGGAGGTTATCTAGGCCTAAGTAGAAACTATTTGATTAAGTACTTTATGTTTTCTTTTCTAGGTCTTTCTACTTGATTGTTGCACTTACTGAGTCAATGCAAATTATTGTGCCCTTTTACTTTAAGATATATATTTTTTTCCCTAAACTATCCCTGGTCTATATCTAAGTTCTTTGGCTTTGTTAGGAAGTGTACCACCTGAAGTGGAATTAAGTAGTCCTATGAACTAGGAATGGTCTCACCAGAGTAATAGAGCTGACATTCCACGCTTGGCAGATTGACACTGAAGTGAAACATGTCGAGGTAGTACTGGTTGCATTGATTTAATTGAGATCAAGTGGTATGGATTGAGGGGAGCATGAAGGAAAAGGAGGCACATCTCAAAAGTTCCAGGACTGGGAGAAATACGGGTTTTATAGAGAAATGAGAATGTTCCTGCTGTCTTAGAGTTAAGAAGGTACTAAAGAATTATTGTTATAATTTGGTTTACTTAGAGAATTCCATGGTTAGGATTTACTATACCATATAAGACCTTACCATGATTTATGTCATTTAATACCATTTACAAATATTTCTTCTTTCTTTTAATGACTTTTTTCTCATTCTTTTGTTGACAGAAATTAAGAGGGAAAAGGAAAACAGAGGGGGGGGGGAGAGAAAGAGAGACAGAGAGGAAGACAGACAGAGAGAGAAAGAGAGAGAGAGAGAGAGACACCTACAAGATTGCTTCACTACTTGTGAAACTTTTCTACCCCCACCCACGCAGGTGGGGACTTAAAGTCCTGAGACTTAAACCCAAATCCTAGTACACAGTAATTTGTGTACTCTACTGGGTGCACCACTTGCCTGGCCCCTGGCTTCAAATCATGAAGTATAAAAACTCAAGCAAAGGGATAAGGAATTTGAAGGGAAATGAATTAATTTGACTAAAGAAGATATTATGCTTGTCCTGATGTTGGAATGTTGATAACATTTTAAGATTAATGCATGTTTTAGCTGAGAAGAAATGATGACACCTTAGTCTCCTTTTTCTTTCTCACTTAAGCTGTGTAATTATACAGTACATTTGTCTTAATAGCTAGGGAACTTTCATCTACCCAGACTATGCTAACATAATTGAATCACTTCCCACCCCAACCCCCATTAAAAACTGAATAAGGGAGATCAAAAGGGATCAGTACATTGACTTTTAATTCCATTCCTATGCCATTTATTAAAACTATTGAAATAGGAGCTTGGGGTGGGGGTGGAAAGTAGGGTGGAAAGTGACTAGATTGTATTTAGGTGACAAAGGGAAAGAAGAAAAGATTCGAACCATTCTTGGAATCTTGCTCGTTCCCAAGTACTGCACCAGGTATACTGACCACATTGGTTCACTTACTTATCTTATCAGAAGTAGAATTAGCAGAAATAAATAAGTCTCTGCCTACAGTGCCTACTTTTGACTTGCTACAACATGATTGGCAAGGGCCTAGGACAGATGGGAGATGAGAGTCGCAATGCTCAACACAAAGGTGTATTTTGAAACTGTAGATGTGGTCTAGCCCACTGCTTCAGTTTATTATATACTTTTAATTAGTGGCTTTGAGCTTTAAAATATGACAGTTTCAGATGCATATTTATGCTGGCTTAAGGTATTTCCAGTGAGGATTCTGAAAAGTTTCCAGTTTCTCATTAACATAGGCAGATGGATGGCCCCTTAATTACATATTGATATTTGAAGGCTTTCCCTGTCTCTGAACAGGGTGAACTAAGAGAGGCCTTTAGCAAAAGGAAGGCTTTGCTCTGGCAGCAGAAATGAGAGTTCTCAACAAATAAACACATTAGTCTGTGAACAGATTGATGACTATTTTTTCTCTGAAGTAACTAGAGTCCAATTCTGCCTAATTAGTATCAGGGGAGGGAAGGAAGGAGGGAGAAAGACTTATATTTATGTTAAAAATAGCCAGAGGGTGATAAAGCAAACAGAAGGTAGGTGCATTAGATTTTGGAATATATATATATATATATGTATTTATATATTAAAAATATATACACACATATATATTTATATATATAACTGTTGTACAAAGTCATTTGTATGGTTGTACTTGAACTGATCATTATAACAGCCAAAATGCAATATAAAAGTCAAAATATAACTTTCATTCACATCGTTCTGATAATTTTTAACTCTATATGGGTAGGGATTATAACTAAGAAAGAAATAAGGTTAAGGAAGTGGTTTAACATTAGAGTGTGTGCCTTTCTTATGTGAGATCTTGAGTTTAATCCCTGATAACTAGAAGAGAGAGGAGTCCCAAACAAATGAAACTGTAAATTGTGGAGTAGTGTTTTAGTTACCAGGAGAAAGTCGGGGGTGGGTAGGAGGGGACAAAGAAAGAAGGAAAGGAAAGAAGGGAGAAAGAAGAAAGGAAAGAGAGGAAAAGGTTTATAGCTTCTAGTCTGCCAATATTAATTTGTTTTTTAATTAAATTATTCTACAAGTATTCAAATGTAACCTTATGCCAGACAATAAAGACAGACAAAAAAACTGAACAAAGCAAATATACTTTTGTGGAACTTGTATTTTAATGCAGTAGTTTTCTATCTCAATTTAAGAAAATTCTCCTAGTTCTCCCTAAAGAGTAGTGGTAATCTATATTTTTTATGTTTTTCTTCTTTTCATAACTTCTTTCCCCTCCTCCCACTTTTTTTTTTTTGCCAAGTTTAATCCAGTTTGTAAATACTTTAAAGGAAAGCAATTACTAATGTCTAGGGCTTTTGACTTTTGGTACTTAAAATACAATCATCTTTTGTTTGGGAGAGTAGTATTACATTCCTGTGGTCCTGGTTTCCTGCTGAAATGCTTTCACAGGTTTAGAAACGTCCAGAGTTGAAGACAGAATGCTTTCTTTGGTCTGTACTACTTATCTCCCTAGGAAATCCTGTGCAGTCCCCATCTGCTTCCTTATAAAGGCTGGGTCTGAGCTCCATTCCCAGCCTGGAATTCCCCCTTGAATTGCCATTAAGTCTTTCTAAATCTTTCCCCCACAATGTGGAAACTTAAGGATGGAGAATGTTGACTTGAAATAGTTGTATGCATCATTTTAGAATTAAATATATACTTTTTAGATACCTACTGTTTTTCTTCAGAGTATTTTCACTGGATGAGATTAATTTACATTTTCTATTAGGGGTAGTATTTCTCCTTGCACTTGAAAGAGGTAGTTTCTGTGCTATTCACATCATGGGAAGAAATGTGATCTATGTTGATTCCTTGCTGGGGAGTGAGAGGGAACAGGACAACTGACCAATTCATATTTGTGTGAACTTTACCTTGTCAGTTACACAAGTAAAGGTGGACAAGCACTGCATCAGGTCACAGCATCAGGTCACATGCATGAATTTTTTTTTTTTTTGCCTCCAGGGTTATTGCTGGGGCCTCAATGCCTGCACCAGGAATCCACTGCTCCTGGAAACCATTTTTTCCCCTTTTGTTGCCCTTGTTTTTTTTTGTAGTTGTTGTGGTTATTATTGTTGTTGTTACTGATGTCATTGTTGTTGGATATGACAGAGAGAAATGGAGAGAGGAAGGGAAGAGAGGGGTAGAGAGAGACACCTGCAGACCTACTTCACCACCTGTGAAGCGACTCCCCTGTAGGTGGGGAGCTGAGGGCTCGAACTGAGATCCTTATGCCGGTCCTTGCTCTTCACGCCACTTGCGCTTAACCTGCTGCGCTACCGCCTGACCCCCCATGCATGAATTTTTTGCCAGGTGTCTATTTTCTCTTTGCTGAGTCATTGTTTATGGTTTCCACCATCTTAGATACTTCATATGAGAATTCTTTCCTGTGGTGACCCGGTGATTTTTTTTTATATTTGTTTTCCCTTTTGTTGCCCTTGTTGTTTTTCATTGTTGTAGTTATTATTGTTGTTGTTGATGTCGTCGTTGTTAGATAGGACAGAGAGAAATAGGGAGAGGAGGGGAAGACAGAGAGGGGGAGAGAAAGATAAGACACCTGCAGACCTGCTTCACCGCCTGTGAAGCGACTCCCCTGCAGGTCAGGAGCCAGGGGCTCGAACCAGGATCCTTAAGCCAGTCTTTGGCTTTGGGCCACCTGCGCTTTACCCTATATGTTACCACCCGACTCTCCCCAGGTGATTTTTAAATCAACACAGTATATATCTCTATATCTTGTTTGGTTTCATTTTTAAATATTGTAGTTTACAATGTGCAATTCCTCATACACTTTTGTTAGAATTATAATTATTTTTGCTTATCTATTTTGTATCTAAGTGATCACTTTTACTTTTGTAGAATGTTTTAATATACCCTTTTATTTTCTAGCACATAAACATAACTGTTAAATCTAAAAAGCAAAATCAAGACTTTTTTTTTTTTCATCTGACAGGACAGAGAAAAGTTGAGAGGGAAAAGGAGATAGAGAGGGAGAAAGCAAGATAGATGCCTGCAGACCTGCTTCATTGTTCAAGAAGTGTTACCCCTGTAGGTGGGGAACAGTGGCTCAAATCCAGGTCCTTGCACATTGTGATATGTGTACTTAACTGGGTACATCATCACCAGTCGGGCCCAGAATCTTTCTTAAATCTTAAAGTTTTGGGCCTGCAAAAGAGCTCACTTGGATAGTGTGCTAATTTGCCAAATGCACAAGGAAGGTTTGAGCCTGGCTCCCAGTCCGCTCAAGGAAGCTTTGGTGCTGTGACCTCTTTCTTCTGTCTGTATCAGAAAGAAAGAAGGAAAGAGGGAAAGAAAGAAAAGAAAGAAAGAAAGAGAAAGAAGGAAAGAGAGAGGAGAGAAAGGGAGAAAGGAAGAAAGGGAAAAAGCAAGGAAGGAAGAAAGGAAGGAAAGTGGTTCGGGAGGTGGCATAGTGATAAAGCTTTGGACTCTCTAGCATGAGGTCCTGAGTTTGATCCCTGGCAGCACATGTGCCAGAGAGCTGTCTGGTTCTTTCTCTTTCCTTCTGTCTTTCTCAAAAATAATAAAATCTTTAAAAAAAAAAAAAAAGAAAGAAAGAGAGAGAAAGGGCAGAGAAAGAAAGAGAGAGAACGAAAGGAAGAAAAATAAAGGCAGGAAGAGAGAGTGTAGGTCTTACAAATGAGACTACACTAACTGCCCCCCAGGTTTTAAATTGTGTAAAACCAATACACATTTCCAAAGCATCTGAGCAATATTTGAAGAATGTGTTATTGCCTTATTTATCTGAGTGTTCTCTTTCCTCTCTTTCATTTTTTTTACTTATGAAAAATAGTCTAACTAATGTTCATTTTTCTCTACTGTCTCTTCCACTAACTTGGTTAAGCTGGAAACAAACAGGCTGCTAAACTGATATCGTCTCCATTTTAAAGTATGTGAGATGAACTTGCAAAAAAAAACAAAACAACAACAAAAAACAGAAGCAAGCAAACAGTTTCTAAGATTCATGAGAACTAGGGTATCTTTGGGAGGTGGGGAGGGTAGGGACAGAACTTTGGTGGTAGGTGTGGTATAGAACTCTACCTTTAAACTTACAGTCTTGTAACATACTATTAATGACAAATAAAAATTATAAAAAGTAAATTATGTGATAAAGTTGTGATTTAAGAAAATTCCTCAGTTTGAAATGGTTACTCACATTTTTGAGAGAGGGATATGAATAAGAGAAGAGCTTTATATTTAAGTTATGGCCTATATCCTGAACTGAAGGAGAAATTTTAATGCTTACAGCTTCTATCTTTTTTCTAATTTATACTTGTAAATTTAAATCAGTTTTATTATTCAGATATTATTCTGTGGAAAAAAATAAGTGTTTTTTATGTTGTTTTGGAATGTCGAATTTATAATCTTATATTGTAAAAGGCATTCTAAAATAATTGATTCCACAGAGAATACTATTTACCTTTGAAGAACTGTTGATTGTTACTCGCTTTGTTTCTTGTTCTTTTGGGAAGTCGTAGTCGATGAATATGCCAAGTTTTATTCATCACAAATCTCATTATCTCTTTCCAAGTCTGTAAATTGTCTTCTAAGTAAATTTAGGGCTATGCTAATATGGAAAAAATTCTTACTAACACTAGCAATTTAGTATTCGAACTTTATGAGCAACAGATTTTGCTGAAAGTTCAATCTAATAATGTTATTATTTAATTTTTTACTATTATCTTGAATTATTTATTTATTGGATAAAGAAAACCAGAAGTCTAGAGGGAAGAGATAACGAGAGAGAGAAAGACAGACACCTGCAACACTGCTTCACCACTCGCAAAGCTTTCCCCCTGCTGGTGGGGACCAGGGACTCAAACCCAGGTTGTTGCTCATTGTAATATGTGTGCTCAACCAGATGTGCCACCACCCGGCCTCAAGATATTATTTATATGCAGTAAAATCTCATGCTTTCTCTTGATATACTTAGGGACAGATAAAATACTATCAGGAATATCCTATTCGTTTATACTTTAATAGTTTTTTTTCTTTTTTTTCAATTATTATTTTTGCCACCATGTTTAATCTGGGGCTTAGTACCTGCTTGACTCCAATGTACCTGATGGGCTTTATTTATTTATTTGTTTATTTGTTTGTTTATTTTTTGGATAGAGGGTGAAAGAAAGGAAGGGGTGGGGCGGGGTGGGGTGGGGAGAGAGCTAAAAAGAGAAGGGGAAACACCTTCAGCACTACTCCATTGCTCTTGAAACTTCTGCCTTGCAGAGGAAGATTTGGGACTTGAATCTATATCTCTATGCTTTACTCTGTGTATCACTTCCTAACCCTTCATTTTCTAAGGTTTATTTTATTTATTTCATGAGGGAGATAGAAAAAAGAGAGAACCAGAGACACACTCTGTTACATACAATACCAAGGGCCAAACTCAGGACTTCATTCTTGTAAATCTAGAGCTCTGGCACTATGCTATTCCCTGGGAAGCACCTATGCTTTTTTTTTTTTTTTAAAGAAAATGTTTTTTTTTTTAATTCTCTTTTGTTGTTGTTGTTGCCCTTGTTTCTTTGTTTGTTTGTTTTTGTTTTTTTGTTATTGGATGAAGACAGAGAGAAATTGAGAGAGAAGGGGGAGATAGAGAGGAAGAGAGACAGAGAGATACCTGGAGACCTGCTTCACTGCCTGTGAATTGACTGCCCTGCAGGTGGGGAGCCGGAGGCTTGAACCGGGATCCAAGAAAATGTTTTATCAGTTTTATTTTAATAAGAGACAAAAACATTGCTCAGCTCTGACTTATGGTGGTATGGAAAATTGAACCTAGGACTTTGGAGACTCAGGCATGAGAGTCTTTTTGCATAACCACTATGTTATTTCCCCTGCCATGCACCTATTCTTCTTCAGAAAGGGATATATAAATGAAAGTTAGCTAATCATTTAGTTTAACAGAAACAGAAATGTTACCAGATACTACTTTGCCAATTGAGCCAAATATAAATGTGCTGCCTGATTTAATCATCTCAATAACCAAGAGTTATTTGTTGTTACTTGTTTTGATCATAGCTGGAGTTTAGATACAATCCATTTTTTTTTCAAGTAAAATGAGACAGAGAGAGGGAGAGAGGGAAAGATACCACAGCACTCAAGCTTCCACCAGGGTAGTGAGGTACAGGCTCAAACTTGGGATAAGCACATGACAAAGCAGGCACACTCTTAGGTGAGATATGTTACTATTTCTCAAGAACTTTTTCTCCTCTTTCCTTCCCTTCCCTCCTCCTGTTTCCCCTCCTCCTCTGCCTTCTCCTCGCCCCCTCTCTCTTTCCATGCTTATCAGACTCCATGTCTGCATAATGAATCTACCACTACAACTTTCTCTTCTCTTATGTCTCTCTTTCTCTTTCTTTTATTAATATTTGATGAGAAAGAATAAATGGTAAGGAGATAGGAAGATAGAAAGGAATAGAAGAATGAAAGACACCCCAGGCTACAGAATTAACATACAGGGGCCCAACAATAGCACAGTGGTTTAAGCACACATAGCACAAAGCGCAAGGATCAGCAGGTAAGTATCCCGATTCCAGCCCCCGCCCTTACAACGTGCTGGAGGGTCGCTTCACAAGAGGTGAAGCAGATCTGCAGGTGTCTATCTTTCTCTCCTCCTCTCTGTCTTCCCCTCCTCTCTCAATTTCTCTCTGTCCTATCCAACAACAATGGCAGCAATAACAACAATATTAATGACAACAACAATGGTAAACAACAAGGGCAATGAAAGGGAAAAAAATAGCCTCCAGGAGCAGTGGATTTATAGTGCAGGCACCGAGCCCCAGCAATTACACTGGGAGCAAAAAGAATTGACATACAAAAGTCAGTGGCATTTCTCTATGCAAACACTAAGTAAGAAGAAAAATAAATCCAGAAATCAATCCCTTTTTACTACAGCAATAAAAACAATAAAATATATAGGACTAGGAATAAACCTAACAAAAGATGTGAAAGACTTGGATACTGAAAATATGAGTCACTATTCAAGAAAATAGAAAAAGATACAAAGAAATGGAAAGATATTCCATGTTCATGGGTTGGAACAACTAAAATCATCAAAGTGGATATACTACCCAGAACCATATTAAAATTTAATAAAATCCTCATCGAGATCCCAACCAATTTTTTTAGGAGAATAGAACAAATGCTACAAAGGTTCACCTTGAACCAGAGAAGACCTAGAATTGCCAAAAAATAATCTTGAAAAGAAATAACAGAACTGGAGGCATCACATTCCCAGGTCTCAAGTTGTATTATAGGGCCATTGTAATCAAAACTGCTTGGTACTGGAACATAATTAGACACACTGCCCAGCGGAACAGAATTGAGAACCTAGAAGTAAGCCCCCACATCTGTGGACATTTAATCTTTGACAAAGGTGTCCAGACTATTAAAGGGGAGTCTCTTCAGCAAATGGTGTTGGAAAAATTGGGTTGAAACATGCAAAAAGAAAAAAAATGAAACTGAACCACTATATTTCACCAAACACAAAAGTAAATTCCAAGTGGATCAAGGACTTGGATGTTAGACCAGAAACTATCAAATACTTAGAGGAAAATATTGACAGGACGCTTTTCCATATAAATTTTAAAGGCATCTTCAGTGATACGAATCCAATTACAAAGAAGACTAAAACAAAATAAACCAATGGAACTATATCAAATTAAAAACTTCTGTACACTGGAATTGGCATACTGCACCAAAATAAAAGACTCTGGGGTGGGTAGATGGGGAGAATACAGATCCAAGAAGAATGACAGAGGACCTAGTGGGGCTTGTATTGTTATAGGGAAAACTGGGAAATGTTATGCATGTACAAACTATTGTATTTACTGTCTGTCGAATATAAAACATTAATTCCCCAATAAAGAAATAAAAAAACATTCTGCACAACAAACGAAACTACCACCCAATCAAAGAGACCCCTTACAGAATGAGAGATCTTTATATACCATACATCAGACAAGAGGCTAATAACCAAAATATATAAAGAGCTCATCAAACTCAGCAACAAAAAAGCAAAAGACTCCATCCAAAAGTGGGGAGAGCACATGGACAGAATATTCACCAAAGAAGAGATCCAAAAGGCCAACAAACTTAAAAAAAATGTTCCAAGTCATTGTCAGAGAAATGCAAATAAAGACAGCAACGAGATACCACTTCACTCCTTTGATAATGTCACACATCAGAAAAGGTAGCAGTGACAAATGCTGGAGAGGTTGTAGGGACAAAGGAACCCTCCTGCACTGCTGGTGGGAATGTAAATTGGTCCAACCCGTGTGAATAGCAGTCTGGAAAACTCTCAGAAGGCTAGAAGTGGATATTCCCTATGACCTTGTAATTCATCTCCTAGGGATATATATCCTAAGAAAGCAAAAATATGTATTGAAATAGATTTGTGTATACCTATGTTCATAGCAGCACAATTTGTAATAGCCAATACCTGGAAGCAACCCAGATGTCCAACAACAGATTAGTGGCTAAGAAAGCTGTAGTATGTGTAGACAATGGAATATTACTCAGCTATTAAAAATGGTGATTTCACTTTCTTCACCTCATCTTGGACGGTGCTTGAAGGAATCACGTTGAGTGAGATAAATCAGAAAGAGAAAGATGAATATGGGATAATCTCACTAATAGACTGAAGTTGAAAAATACTACCATGATGCCAACCTGCCTTCCCTGGGCAGACAACCTCACTAATGTGCCTGGAACCCCACTTCCCCAGAACCCTACCCCACTAGGGAAATGTAGAGACAGGCTAGGGGTATGGATTGACCTGTCATGTCCAGTGGAGAAGCAATTATAGAAGCCAGACCTCCCACCTTCTGTGCCCCATAGAGATCTCTGGCTCGTACTTCCAGAGGGATAAAGAATAGGGAACCTTCCAGTGCAGGGAATGGTGTATGGCACTCTAGTGGTGGGAATTGTATGAATTGTACCCCTTTTATCCCCCAATCTTGTGGATCATTACTGAGTCACTAATAATTTTTAAAAAGTTGAAAAATAAGAAAATACAAAGCAGAACTTGGACTGGGATTGGTGTAATGCACCAAAGTAAAAGACTCTGGGGAGGGGGCAAAGGGTTCAGGTCCTGGAACATGATGGCAGAGGAGGACCTAGAGGGGTCTGAATTGTTATGTGGAAAACTGAGAAATGTTACACATGTACAAACAACTGTATTTTACTGTTGACTGTAAACCATTAATCTCCCCAGTAAAGAAAAAAGAAAGTGAAAGAAAATGAAAGACACCTACAGCACTGCTTCGGTACTTGTGAAGTACCTTGCAGATAAGGACTCAGGGCTTGAACCCAGATCTTGGTTGTATCATCTCTCGGTCCCCCAGTAACCTTATGACGAAGTTATTATTACTGTTTTTTTATACATGAGAAAATGCTATATTGCTCATGTCATGTTCAGTAAAGTAACATGACCAAAGTCTTGAACTATATTGGCTGGATTTGTTGTTCCTTAATTAAGCGCTTAAAGTAAAAATGTACTTGAACTTTTCTTCTCCTTTTATTACTACTATGGAAGCAAACATTCATTCATCTCTTTAGTATCAATATAAGTTGTCTTTAAAAAATGAAAAATAGAGGTCCAACTCTAATACTAGTGTTAAGTTAGGTAAATCATTTTTTTTTAATCAGGCTAGTTGACAACACTTATATTACTGAATTTCATTTTTACGTCTGACAATCTTGTACTAATGAAATAGGTTGATGAATCTTTTTTTAATATTTATTTATTCCCTTTTGTTGCCCTTGTTGTTTTATTGTTGTAGTTATTGTTGTTGTTATTGATGTAGTTGTTGGATAGGACAGAGAGAAATGGAGAGAGGAGGGGAAGACAGAGAAGGGGAGAGAAAGATAGACACCTGCAAACCTGCTTCACTACCTGTGAAGTGACTCCCCTGCAGGTGGGGAACCGGGGCCTCCAACCGGGATCCTTTCTCAGGTCCTTGCACTTTGTGCCAAGTGCACTACCACCCAACTCCCAAGGTTGATGAACTTTACAATAATTTACTATGTATTGAGAATTTCGCAAGTTTCATTCTTTCATTTTCAGTATAGTACCAGCTAGTTTTGATTTAATAAAATTTAAGGAATGAGAATAAATATGAACTATTTTAATATTTAACTTTCCCATACCACTAAAATGGTTTTATTAAGCTTGAATATTTTTATATGGAGGTTTTTCAGAGATAATTGATTCTGGTATTAGGGTGATTATAAAGGCAGCAATCAATAATACTTATAGCCCAGAAATCCTTTACCTTATTCTGTGTATATGTATGTTGCCTGAGCCTAAAAAATGTGGTGAACTTATAAAACTATAATCAAGTTCTGTAAAAGAATATAGCTGTATTTTTTTGACTCAAGATTCTAGTTTTCTCTCTGAGTCCTTAAGGATGTAATCATTTTGAAAAACGATCATGTAATTTTTCCTTTAACAAGAACTCCAAAATAAATAAATAAACAAAAAACCACAGGGTTAGATTTCCAACATGCTGGCTTTTGTTCAGGTGGGACTGCCAACATTTGGAGAGAAAATCTTTTAATTGTTTTAGTGTGTGTTAACACAATAATGAAAGATAGAGTAGCCTTTGATAACACACAAATATTTCTCTCTACATACCTTGTTTCCCAGACATATTTACTTTATCTCAGCTCTTCCTAGCGTACAGTAATGAGCATGAAAGTTTTGCATTGCATCTTATTTTGTGTGTTCCCTCCTCTTTAGTATAACTTTTTTAGCTTTGGATATCCTACATGTTCACATTTGACTTCCAGAAGTATTCAGCACTAATTGCTTCCAGTTCTTTGCTTTTTCCAGAATACTTTAACACACATTACAGAGGACTCATAGCTTCCTGAAACCAAATTATTAATACTTAAGCATTTTTTATTGCTCTATCTGCTCTTCCACTGCTTATATGTTGTGATCAGAAGCTCTTTATAGCTTCCTGTTGACTTTCTGTTTTTGTTGAACATTTCAACTTTACATAATTATTCAGTTTTGCGCTTTAGTTGTATCTTTTCTTTTTTAACCATTTGTTTATTTATAATTGGGTAGAAAAAGAGAAATTGAGAGAGGAGAGGGAGGATAGAGAGGAAAAGAGACAGAGAAATCTGCAGCTCTGCTTCATCACTTGTGAAGCTTTTTCCCTGCAGGTAAGGACCAGGGACTTGAACCTGGGTCCTTGAACACTGTAATGTGAGCACCTTACCAGGTGCACCACGGCCTGGCTCCTAGTTGTCTCTCTCCTAATGTAATTTTAGCCACCTAGAGAGTAAGGACTGTATCTTATTAATATTACCCCCAGAACACCTAACACTAGTGCTCAATATATGGTTGGTCTTAAGTTCATATTTGAGGGTAGAAACCTTTGCAAAACCCTCCATTTGCTTGAGTTAAAGCATATTTCTCATGGAGTTACACATTGCAAAATCAACACCCCATGAGTAATCTGTAGCCAGCCAAGTTGGAGAGGGGGAAACCCAATAGTATTGACATGGAATAATCCAATAGCCCTGACTTGGATGCACATACATACGCCTGTAGAGAGAATTTCATATGATGACTTTGGTCTGTGCATGCAGAAAATTTCTGTACTGCTAGAGTATGCAAGAATTCTGTAATGAGGAAGGAGGGGGGTAAGGATGCTACAGGTTTTAGACTAAATTACACAAGACTCTGATGCATTAGAAAACTCTGAGGAGAAGCTTGGGGGGAAAAATTGTGACCATAAGAGATAAGATGAGTCAGATATGCAAAATTACAGATAAAAGTGAGGTTTTGAGCCAATAAATGAAGAAATGTTTTATTTTCATATATGGAGATAAGGAACAACCTCCTATAGTAAGTTCAAGTTTTGGAGAAAGCAAGGCTTTAGACAGGAATAAAGCACTCAATACTTTCCTTTTGTGACAAAAATATAATTACTTGTTCTGGAACTATGTGTATGATCCTTTTCAAATTCTCTGTCATTGCCTTTAAAGTTTCTTTCTTTTTTTTTTTTCTTGAATCAAATCAGTTAAATAGGCTGCTTTTGTGTCCCTCCTAGTCAAGCTCCCTTTCTTCTCATTGTTCCCTTTTCCTTATTCTTCTTTATCATGTACTCTTTAGAGGAACTAGAAAGTGCCAGTTTATAGCCAATATATATAAACCATAGTGTAATTGTAGGTTTAGGGGTGAAGAGATTACACAACAGTAATATATCACTTGTAGGCCTGAGGTCCACAGATCCCAGTTTTTTTTTCCTAATATTCTTATTTATTTATTATTGGATAGAGACAGAGAGAAATTGAGAGGGGAGGGGAATGTAGAGAGGGAAAGAGACAGGAAGACACTTGCAGCATTGCTTCACTACTCATGGAGATTTCTCCCTGCAGGTGGGTACAAGGGCTTGAACCCAAGTCCTTATGCACTGTAATATGTGTGCTTAACCAAGTACGCCACCACCTGGCCTCCAAATCTCAGGTTTTCAATCTCCTGTCCCACCACTGGCCAAAGCTGAATAGTTCTCTGGCATTTCAGTACATGAAATAAATAAATATTTTAAAGAATGAAGATATAAAGCCATGGGTTTCTTTAATTGATGTTTGTTAGTATCTATATTTAATAACCAACTCTTAAAATTCCTGAAGGCTTTACAAATGGTTTTTGTTGAGCTCTTGTGAGCTCATTCCTCCAGCAGGCTTTGTCCTTGTCTTCTTTCCTGTTGTTTCTAATTGTGGATTCAGCATGTTCAGTACTGATCAAGTGGTCAAAACTTTCATACTATACAATTTGAATGATGCATATAGAAGAATCACTGGAAACTAATTATGTTACGAACATGGTATTTTTCAGTAGGTGGAAAAAGACCTATGTGTAAAAAAATTATAGTGATAAAATAGCTGCAACTGGGCTCACAAATCAGAGCACTGTTTAATATATTAGGAATAAAAGATGCACAGATTCATATTAAGGTCTCTGTCAACTGAAATGAAAATTCAGAACAATATCTGGTCTTAACTCCTTTTCATTCATTTGTTCATATTTGTGTAACATATACTCTATTTTTTAAAACATGTATAATGTTTATTTATTATTGGACAGAGACAGAGAAGAGTTGAGAGGAGAAGGAAAGACAGAGAGGGAGAGAGACAGAGAGACACCTGTAGCCTAGCTCCACCCTCATGAAGTTTTTCCCTTGCAGGTGGGGACCAGGGGCTTAAACCTGCAACCCTGAGCACTGCAATGTGTGTGCTTAATTAGGCACACCACTACCTGCCCTCTTGTAATGTATACTCTGTCTCTATGAACTCAGTTGGGCACTGGCTCATAAGGATTGTATGAGTGGAGTAAGAGAAATACAAAGTATTTACCAGACAGTCTGGATGTCATAGGTCTTTTGAAGGAAGCTAATAAGTGCTCTAGGAGCATGTAAGACTCTACACGTGAGAGGCTTGACCCCAGTCACTAATAGCAGCACAAAGGCTATGCCTAGATCATGACCAGGGCAGCAAAAGGCTAGGCAGTAAGGAAAAGAAATGAAAATGCTTCAGACAAACAGGCACAAAATGACCACAGACATTTGAACAGAGCAAGCATTCTTAGTGCCAGTAGACAGTAATCTAGAATCGGTGGTAATCATATACTCTGTGAGCAAACCCTTTATATGAATACAGTTTTCCTTGTTTGAGGATGGTTAATGAGTGTGGAAAAACTCCACAGGCACAGCTATTTCAAAGAGGACGACACAAAGTTGTACAGAGCAGTACAATTTGCAACTGGGCTCTATCTTTCAGCATAGTTTATTCAAGAAGGGTCCAGAGAAAAATGTTTTCAGGCTATCTACCCTGAAATTTCTGTAACTATTCTAAACAAAATCCAAAAATCATGGACATTTAAAGCTTTGTCTACACTAAAGCTCTCTTTATTATTTAAAATTCTGAAAATCTGGGGAGACTGTGAGTTTTATTGTTTAATACATTCTCAAATTATTTTGCATCATATTCCATTTCTGCATAGATGCTTTGAGTTATATTTTACATCTTACTGGATACAGCAGTTTCAGAATATACCTAACTTGAAGATGATTTTCATCCTCCTCTTTCTCAGGAACTAATAATGTAATATATGCTTTAAGTTTGATAATCATGATTTTAATGATTTAAGTTTTTTTTCATTATATATTTGATTATTGTCTCTGGTTCAATTATTCTTTCTTCTTACTAAAACACCTGTAGTGTTTGTGTTTCTGTTTTCCAGGCTTCATTTATGTTATAATTTTTCTTTTCCTTTTCACATGAACCCTGGAATATGATATCATGTTTGTTATCTACCAATTTTATTCTTTCAAAATAGCAATTCCTTTCTTTCTATATTAGTACATATTTTTACTTTGATATACAGTACTTATCTTGAAATCCTTACTTTATCTTGTTTATTACTTCTATGCCATTGCCCAAACTGGCCTACTCACTTGGAATGTTTTCCCAACCTGAGTTCTCTTTGTCACTGATCTGCAATTTAAATCATCTTCATGACTTGGCTCAAATATGCCTCACTCATATTCATTCAACAAACATGATCTACTTGTTTAAAATTCAGAATGATCCCCAAATGTTTAATCATGTATTATAAACATGTATTATAAACAAAAAATCATGTATTATAAACAAAAAAAATTATAGCGAAGAAATCTGATTATTAGTGTCTGATTCTTTGTCCTTTCTCAACTCATTATAGCAGCCTCTCTTCCTTTTTTGGATGCAAATTGTTAAACAAAGCACCTTCCCAAATTAGAAGCACAAAATACCATTCAGATAAGTCAGTGTACTCTGTGCACTGCAAAGCTGGTTATGACTTTCTCACACTGAGTAATACCTATCACTTAAAAATGTGGGAAGAAATAGCATGTACTTTTGACAAGCATTAGAAATATAATTTATTTTTATTTAGACTCAGTCCAAACCCCTGGTATGCTATTTTTCCTTCTTTTTTCTCTTTTAAGAGAAAAACATGAAAATTTAGTTGAACTGCAACTCTTCACCATTTAGTAGCTATTGAAAGAATGTGTAAATTACATGTTTATTGAGTATTTGGATTTAATGGAAAAATATTCAAATCATGACCTCAACATTTTAAAAGTTGGCTCACTAAAGCATTACTTGTTTACGTCTTTTGTTAATAAGAACATTTTCATCCTCTTTTATATGGAGTGTACCCCAATTTACTTCTTTTTAAAATTTTTAATTTATTTATTTGATAGGACAGAGTGAAATTGCGAAGAGGAGAGAGGAAAGAGAGACACTTACAGCACTGCTTCACTATTTTTGAAGCTTCTCCCTTTTGCAGGTAGGGACTGAAGTTTGAACCCTGCCCCCTGGGCACTGAAATGTGTATACGCAACCAGGAATACCACCACCATCTAACCCCACACAATTTACTTTTTTGCCATTCATTTTAAATGGCAGAAGCTAGCAATTGACAAAAGTAATTAATTGGAGTAACTATTCCTCTTGTTTGAGGGGTTAGAAGCATGGAATCAATTATCAAGCTGACTTGAATTCAGGTCCTGCTCTGGAACATTATCTTCACTAATAAATAGGTTTTACCAAGGAATTAGTGAAATGTTTCAATAAAGCAGGGAAGTCTGAGACCAACAATAATTGCCACGAATCTAGCAGGTGGTAACTCTACTTGCTATAGTGATCCTTCTTACTTTCATTACTAACTTACACCCTTACAATACTGTTTGCAAAAGATTCAGCAATTTCTTCTCTATTTTTCTTTTCTTTCTTGTTTTTTTCCCTCCAAGATTATTGCTGGGGCTTGGTGCCTGCAACACAAATACACTGCTCCTGGAGGCTATTTTTTTCCCTTTTGTTGCCCTTGTTTTATCATTGTTGTCATTATTATTATTGTTGTTATTGATGTTGTTGTTGTTGGATAGGACAGAGAGAAATGGAGAGAAGAGGAGAAGACTGAGTGGGGGAGAGAAAGACACCTGCAGACCTGTTTCACCGCCCGTGAAGCGACCCCCTGCAGGTGGGGAGCTGGGGGCTCGAACCGGGATTCTTATACTGGATCTTTGCGCTTAGCACCATGTGTACTTAACCCATTGTGCTACTGCCCAACACCCTCTTCTCTACTTCTCTTTCCTTATTCAAAACATCTAAATCTATCCTTTTATAAAGAAGAGATATGACTTTCCCAATGAACATCTTCTTTATAGCCTATACAGTCTTCCTTCACTCTCATAATAAAAATAAAAGTCCCTTCCTAGCCCATGTGTTTCTCTGTACCAACATGTATCACTTCCTAGTGATAGGAAGACAATTAGAGTCAGAATTTGATGAGCTAGAGGAAAGGAATGCAGTTAATTATGAACTATTGAATAATTATCTTGAAGTTGAAAGCAATAAAAAATGAGAAAGACCAGTCAACAGGGAGAAATACATGGGCTAGGAAGGCACTTTTTTTTAAAAAAGATATTTATAAAAAGGAAATACTGACAAAAACCATAGGATAAGAGGGATACAACTCCACATAGTTCCCACCACCAGAACTCTGTATCCCATACCCTCCCCTGATAGCTTTCCTATTCTTTATCCCTCTGGGAGTATGGACCCAGGATCATTATGGGGTGCAGAAGGTGCCAGGTCTGGCTTCTGTAACTGCTTCCCCACTGAACATGGGCATTGGCAGGTCGAGCCATACTCCCAGCCTGCCTCTCTCTTTCCCTATTGGGGCAAGGCTCTGGGGAAGTGGGGCTCCAGGACACATTAGTGGGGTTGTCTGCCCAGGGAAGTCCAGTTGGCATCATGGTACCATTTGGAACCTGGTGGCTGAAAGAAGAGTTAACATATAAAAGCAAACAAATTGTTGACTAATCATGAACCTAAAGGTTGGAATAGTGCAGATGAAGAGTTGGGGTGTCTCCATTTTGTAGATAGCTAGTAGGCATATTTTAGTTATATTCCAAAAGGCCCATGACTATACTAGTTTTTTTTTTTTCTTCTGAGCCTGAAATCTGATATGAAGGTGGATCCAAGTTATCGTCTGGGAAGATGATGTCATGGCTGGAAAAAGGACCAGAAAGCTGGATTAGGGAAGAGAGTAGCTCCATAATATATGAAAGGGGTATAAATATTGTTGACTGTAAACACTATTGATTTGATGTGTTCTAGGACCCATATTCAGCTTAGGAGCCTATGGGACCTCTGCATCCCTGTAGATCTGAGCTCACATTCTGTGGTCATGAGTAGGAACGTTCCAAGCTGCCCCAATTTCAGGACCCATCTTCCTCAGGTGGAAGATAAAGTAGGTTGTCCATCTCCCCTTTGGAGGATAGAACATTCTCTACCATTGTTGATCCACATTGAGGGCAGGGTCTTATGGAGGCCCATAAAGGGGTCTATTGTGTTGTTCCTGATAAAGATGACCAGTAACTATGGAGAGAGGGACTTATTTGAGGTCTAGGCCCATCATGTCTGTTTGGGAATCTAAGCACTCCCCGAATAGGGCCCCAGCTGATGGGGTGGCCTGATAGTGACTAAAGAATCATCGTTAGAAGTGTGCCAGTCTCTTGCCCTTACTCAGCTTTTGCAGTCATTATTTTGATAAGGTTAGCTTTGGGCTGATTAAGAGAAGTATAATAGGAAGTAGGTGAGGAGGGTATCTAAGTCTAGGTAGATACTATTTCATTAGGAACTGTATGGTGTCTTTTTAGGTCTTGCTACTTACTTGCTGCATATACTGACTCACTGCAGACTATTGTGTACTTTTGCTTTCAGGTATATATTTTGCTCTAATTTATGGAACATGTGTACATGTGTCCTATCTCATGGGACCTGGTCTAATTTATGGAACATGTGTACATATGCCCTATCTCATGGGACCTGGTCTATATCTAGGTTTTGGGACTTTGTTAGGAAGTGAACCACCTGAAATGGAATTAGAGAATCCTATGAAAGGCAAGCTCTCACCCGAGTAATGAGGCTGAAGGGTTGACATTCCATGCCTGATGTCTCTGGACACAGTCTGAAGTGAAGCATGCTGAGGTGGCACTTGTTGCATTGATTAGGTTGGGATCAGCAGATGTAACATCATTTGGTATGAATTGAGAGAAGCATGCAGGAAAGTGAGCCCCACCCTAGAGGTAACAGGACTGGGAGAAATATAGGCTTTATAGAGGAAGCAGGAGGTTCCTGCTGTCTTAGGGTTTAAGAAGGCAATAGATAGTTATTGCTGTAATCAAAGTTGTTGTTAATTAGGTTAACCTTGAAAATCCCTTTGTTAGGATTTGCTGTATCATACACAACATCACCATGATTTATGTCATTTGACATTATTTGTATATAGCTGTTTCTTATAGAGTAATGCCACCGGTTGCTTCTGTTCTCCCTGGTTTAAGCTTTTAAGAGTGGACATTTTGCACAAAGTGCAAGGACTGGCCTAAGTATCCCATTTAAAGCTCCAGGCTCCCCACCTGCAGGGGAGTCGCTTCACAAGTGGTGAAGCAGGTCTGCAGGTGTCTGTCTTTCTCTCCCTCTCTCTGTCTTCCCCCTCCTCTTTCCATTTCTCTCTGTCCTATTCAGCAATGACAACAACAATAATAACTACAACAATAAAACAAGGGCAAAAAAAGAGAACAAATAAATAAATATTAAGAAAAAAGAGATAAAGTCGACATTTAAAAGATTCAGCCTGTGGTCTGTGCATTAAAACGTTTGAGACATTCAATCAATTTTCCCCTCTCATATTAATTAAGTAGTGGTTTATATGACTACAAGTTAATAGGAGTGTATATAAACACCATTCCCATCACCAAAAGACTGTGTCCCATCCCCTCCCCCCACCCGAATGAAGCTGAATATCCACCCTCACCCTTATCCTACCAACATGTATCTCTTCCTAGTGATAGGAAGACAATTAGAGTCAGAATTTGATGAGCTAGAGGAAGGGAATGCAGTTAATTATGAACTATTGGTTAAGTATCTTGAAGATGAAAGTAATAAAAAATGAGAAAGGCCAATCATTAGGGAGAAACACATGGGCTAGGAAGGCACTTTTTGTTTTTTATCATGAGAGAGAATGGAGACTGTTTACAGGCTATAAAGACGATTCTCATGAAGTGAAGCACATAAGGTAATACAAGGATGAATGAATGGCCATCTCATTACATTAGCAAAGGAAACAATCTTTGAGAAACATGCTTTTTTAACACTGCTCTTGGAAGAAAGTGAAGAGGTTTCTGCTCAGAGAAATGATTGTTGAGAAATTATTGTTATCTTTTTTTTTCCAGAAAATTGGGTGTTAAGATCACTTAAATAGTGACTTCTTGGTGATAAAGCATAGACATAAGAAGAGACCTGAATATGTATACACACACACACACACACACACACACACACGGAAACAACTTGGGAACCTATTCATTTACTTCGAACCTCAGTTTCCTCTACAAATCATAGCCCAATATACTTAATTTGAATTATCCTTTTGTAATCTGTTATCCACTATGCCTCCAGAATTGTCTTTGAAAAGAAATATCTGTTCTTATATTCATGTATTTAAATGGATTCATTTTATGACCATGTTATATATATATATATATATATATATATATATATATATATATATAAATTAATCATAAGAATACAGTAGCAGTATGCATACATACATGTGTGTGCATGTATGTGTTTTATGTTGTCCATCAAGATTATCACAGGGCCATGGTGCCTGTATGACCACTCCACTGAGGACAGCCTTTTTTTTTTAATTCTTTATTTCTTCCTTTCTCTCTCTCTTTCTCTCTTTTTTCTTTCTTTTATTTATTTGATAAAAACAGAAATAGGGAAAGAAGCAGAGAGAAATAAGATGCATTTGTTTGTGACTGGTTTCTCCAGTCTGTAAAAAAGCCTACCATAGACAAACTATGGGAGAAAGCAAAGCAAAATTGGTTTATTGAAAATTTACCAACTAGAGTGGTCTGGGAGGTGGTGCAGTGGATAAAGCATAGGACTCTCAAGCATGAGGTCCTGAGTTCAGTCCCCAGCAGCACATGTACCAGAGTGATGTCTGTCTCTTTCTCTCTCCTCTTATGTTTCTCATTGATAAATAAATAAAACCTTAAAAAAAAGAAAATTTACCAACTAGATAATAGCGAACAGGAGACAGAAACCAGCTACAAATACAATGATCAGTGAGGTACTGTGGACAGAAGGCGGAGAGAAGCCAACTATAAAGAGACAAAGAAAACTATAGGAAATATAACAGTTGAATACAATGGCATTTTTTATATTCTTTCTTCAGGTTTAGGTGCTTTGGATATGTTTTTTACCTTGTCTATCCCATTGCTAGGAGTCAGATACTTTGGAGATGAGGATGTCCTTGGCATTCTTCTTAGTTAGCTTTACTTGTACTGTAAAAAATAGTATATGAGAATGAGAGACATACATTATGGAAACAGGAAAGAAAAACAGAATGTACTAGAAAATGCATAGTATCATGAGAAGGCACAAGAATATAAAACCAGACTGCACTTTCATGTGCATGCTAGTGTATTTTCTTTGAAATGACAAATTAAACTTAACCCTCAACATGAGAGAATGAAAGACACCTGCTGTGCTGCTCCACCACTTGTGGAGTGGGGACCAAAAGCTTGAACCCTGGTCTTCTCACATGATAATGTGTGTGCACTCTACCCGTATGCTACCTTCGAGTCCCAATAGCAGCCAGTATAGAGTTCACTTTTGCTTGGAATTTATAGTCTGGAGGAGGAGTGTGCATCCAATGATTACAATTCATTTTATCCTATAAGTTAAACAAAAAGAACTTATTTTGAGGTTCTGTATGTCTGACTTTGGGTATAACTTCCTTTCCATTCCCCCTAGGGTTATAAACTTGCAGGCAGCCTTTATAATACCTCCATCTTTTCTGTATTTTGGTTATCGCCTCTCTGATACTTTCATGCAATTCTTGGGCCTGTTGTCCACACCTTATCTATAGCTTCTTTTTCCCTAGTTCTGGAAGAGTTTCTTTCTTGTTTCTTCTGTGTATATAATAATAATTTAAAAAAGGAGTAATAATGTCTTAAAACATATCCTTGTTTGCTGGTAGTTATAGTAAAATCTCAACTGCTAGAGTATTAACAGAGAAACCAGTAATAATTTAGGAGCCTAACAAAGCTTCCCAGGGAAAAGGAAGCTTAAAAGAATCCCATCCATGTTTCTTGCTTACAATCTTTCAAGGCTTAGTTCTCATCTAGCCTAAAGGAAACACAATGTTGGACATTAGCTCTCAGGAAGATGTGATAATTTAGTTTTCATTTCAGCATTATTAGTAATTCTGTATTAAACCGTTGGCCAGGATTACTTTTCTTGAATGGAAGATATATATGGAAAATTTGTTGATATTTTTTTTCTTAGTTTATCATTTTCTGCAGTGAACTAATCTCAAATTCTCTGACAAAAGTGTGACTGTGCTACCTAGGTAAAAAAGGCACTTAATCTATTTTTATCTTTTTCTAGAATGTAAAATAAAGTGGGACAGGGGGATAACATAGTGGTATGCAAAAAGACTTTCCTGTCTGAGATTACAAACTCCCAGGTTAAATCCTTCCTATCACCAGAAGCCTGAGTTGAGTGCTCTGGTTAACAGATAAAAAGAAGTAAGGAAGGAAGGAAAGGAAGGAAAAGAAAAAAGAGGAAAGAAAAAAGACAGATCTTTCTTATTCTTCTTTCTTTATTTTATTTTTTCTTTTTCTCTTTATTTGAGATTGAGAGTGAGGTAGACACACAAAGAGAAGCGTTATAGAAGGAGAACTCTCACCCTGGTGACATGACACTCCCATGTGATGGTAGGGTTTGAACCCAGGTTGCACGCATTTCAAAGGATATGTCCATCTGGGTGAACTATATTCCTTTAAAAAAATTTTTTATATTTATTTATCCCCTTTTGTTGCCCTTGTTGTTTTTATCATTGTTATAGTTATTACTGTTGTTGTTATTGATGTTGTTGTTGGATAGGACAGAGAGAAATGGAGAGAGGAGAGGAAGACAGAGAGGAGGAGAGAAAGACACCTGTAGACCTGCTTTACTGCCTGTGAAGTGACTCCCCTGCTGGCAGGGAGCTGGGGGCTCGAACCGTGATCCTTAAGCCAGTCCTTGTGCTTTGCACCATGTGCGCTTAACCCGCTGCACCACTGTCAAGACTCCCGGTGAATTATCTTCTAGCCCCTGTAGTCATGCTTTGGTTCAATCTGAACAAGCCATTATTCCCCAGTGAAGAGCTATTATAACTTTATCTTTTTCATCATTACCTGCATGATCTCTTGTCATTTCCTGTCTCCACTACCAATATTATTATATTCTTCTTGTTATTGCTGAATACTTTGGCAGGGTTTGACAGGGAATAATGTTGGGATTGAAAGATAACTGAACTGCCAATAACCAAAACTCTGACAGTCAAAAGCAATGCTGATATTCCTCCTGACAAAAGGTCTAATTCACTGTCATTACTTCTGAAGTCTTTGGGGATTTGGTGATACAATTAATCTACTAATAGACTTGTTATAACTGGTGGAAATGTGACTATGAATAACCAAAGGCACTTGTCACTCTCTGATAGGCCAAGCTGAATACCCTCAATGGTCCACACCTTCCAGCTGCTGCTGAAGTCCCATGTGCTTTTGTCTTTACCCTTATTCTTCTTCTATTGCTATGTACAAATTTGTAAGGATAAGATGCAGTCAATAACAGTATAGAAAACAGCAAGATGAAAGAAATTTGCCTGACTGGAAGAGAGCTTCTCTGGTACAGCATGAATCTTAACAAGCATGAGGTTGTGGGTTCAAGCCTCAGCATTGTATAGAGCACCATGGGTAGCACCAGGGATAACTCCAACGATAGTAATTAGGTGCTGTGATGTCTCTCCTTCTCTTTCTGTCTATATCCCTTTCTTCTCCCCTTTTTTTAAATAATGAAAGTTGGTTTACCCAGGCTGTTCAATAGTGGCATAACATATGGGCCCTGGGATCATTCCCAGGATCCATAAACAAACAAAATAAAATAAAAATTGGAAAAGAAAAGAAGACAGTTAAAGTTCTCAGAAAGAAAAACATGTGCCCCAAGCCTATACTATCACTTTAGTACACAAAGTCTTTCAAGTTTTCTAATGTGAGATTAACTATATTTATATATCCATTTGCTATGGTCCTTAGATGTATAATGCAATTTTTCCAATGATCTCAAAGTCAAATATGGGTACAAAGAGATTTGTCTATTCACCTTAGCAAAGGTGCCAAAAATTGGGTGTGTATTGTTTCTTGAAGGATTAGAATAAAAGGTCCTTAGTATAAACAGAAATGAAATGCTTAGAACACACAGATGAAATCTTAATTCTGCTCTGCCAAATTCTGACTCAGTGTTTGTTCTGACCAATGCAATTGACAGTTTTATACTTTTACTCATTGTATCAACTAACAGAGAGCTTTTATAAATTAGGTTTTGTGTGTGTCCTCTGCTTCAACAACTAGGTATATTTTCTATCTTGTGAACTTTTTGAACTCAGCACAGCATGGTTTATCTCTGTTAATAAGATACCCAGTGAAAGTTTACTTTTTTACTATAGTAATAATTTATTGTGGCAACTGTAGTGGTGAGGTTAGGGAATGTATCCACTGGATAACATGTTATTACTTACTTCTTCTCACTGCAAATCATTGGATGAAAACCTAAATTACCGTTAGCAGCCGTCAACCATGTAAAGTGATGTTTCATATGAAGTAGCAAAGAAAGAAAAATCACAAAAAGTTAGGTCAGCAGAAAAAAACAACAACCACACCCTCATTTCAGAATAAAAATGATGCCTGAATAATAAAGTTACAAAATGCATAATTTTATGAGTGAAAATTTGGGGACAGTGTCTTCATTGTGCTTAGTAGTCAAGTAAACAATAAACCTTGGGATGGACTGACAACAGACTGTCCTCAGATATTTATGGCCATCTGGTTAACACTTGTGGTTGGTTGAGATGTATCTCACTGCTGAGAAACTCCAGAGTTTATTTTATTTTTCTCCCAATGTGTGATTCTCCCTTTCAGATTTCAAGTTTTGTCCCACAATTCTCCAGAAATTCTATCAGATGAAAGATTCAGAAACAAAAGATGTGAGCATAACAAAAGCATAACCTCAGTAAATATGTAAGATGTATTATTTCTGAAACATTTAGTTTCTTCCTGCATAACATATTAAGTAAAGAAATTTCATAAAACTTCCATGTCTTTAAGATCTCTAAAGATATATCTTTATGTTTTTTTAAAGAACTAGAAACATATTGTTTCACAAGATATATTCAGGCTTTTATGTTTTTTATTTTGTAATTTTCACTAGGATGGTAGAGTGGTCAATTAAATATGCTATGCGTAGGCTATTAAGATAGATTACATGTGTTTTGATTCAACAGGCATATATATCTTTATTTTGATATAGTTATTGCTGTCTCTGTAGTGTGTGTGTGGCAAAAAAAAAAAAATCCTGACCTCAAATTAGCATGAAGAAAATTTCCTATAGTCTGTTCTAATTACTGGAAACATTTGTATTTTTTTAAACCTCTCAAAAATATGATTAATTCTTGAATATTAGTAGCAAACTAGAAGAGAGGAAAGGTTTTTTTTTTTCTGAACCACATATGATACTACTGCCATTTTAGCTATGTATTTTATTTTATTTATTTTTATTTATTTATTTATTTATTATTTTACTTATTTTATTTTTGCATCCAGGTTTATTGCTGGGGCTCAATGCTTGCACCATGAATCCACTGCTCCTGGAGGCCATTTTTCCCCCTTTTGTTGCCCTTTTTGTAGTTTGTTGTGGTCATTAGTGTTATTGTTGATGTCATTTGTTGTTGGATAGGACAGAGAGAAGTGGAGAGAGGAGGGTAAGACAGAGAGGGGAAGAGAAAGACAGACACCTACAGACCTTCTTCACCACCTGTGAAGCGACGCCCCTGCAAGTGGGGAGCCGGGGGCTGGAACCAAGATCCTTCTGCTGGTCCTTGCGTTTTGCACCATGTGTGCTTTACCTGCTGCGCTACCACCTAACCCCCAGCTATGCCTTTTAAAATGGTGACTGAATTAGAAAATAGATACTGAAAATTGTGAATTAAAAAGGAACCTTACAAAGGCATGGGATTGATTTATAATAGCAATTTTAAGCAAATAAATAAAAGTATTATATTTAACTTGCAAGAGCAACTGAAAAGATTATTAAACATTTTTCTTTGACTAGCCTAAGTGAAAATTTAGGTGACTAAGAAACTTTAGTGAAAATTCAGGTGATTTATCTTTTCTTCTTCTCTTCTTTAAGTAGACTCAGAGACAGCAGAGAGGCAAAGAGGTAGAGAGAAAGAGAGAGAGAGAGAGAGAGAGAGAGAATATGAAGGAGACCACAGCACCAAGGCTCTCTTCAGTGTGGTGGGGACTGGACTCAAGCCTGGACCTTACACATGGCAAAACTATACACTATCCAGATGAGTTGTTTAACTGATTCATGACTTATATTTTAGTGCAAGTCATAAGGTGACAATGAACACATGGGAGAAATTAGAGTCTTCTTCAATTTCTTTTCTTTTTTTTAAATATACTTATTTATTTTCATTTTTGTTGCCGTTGTTGTTTTTTATTGTTGTTGTAGTTATTGTTGTTATTGATGTTGTCATTGTTGGATAGGACAGAGAGAAATGGAGAGAAGAGGGGAAGATAGAGAGGGGGAGAGAAAGATAGACACCTGCACACCTGCTTTACTTCCTGTGAAGCAACTCCCCTGCAGGTGGGGAGCCGGGGGGCCTCAAACCAGGATCTTTATGCTGGTCCTTGTGCTTGCTTTGCACCATGCATACTTAACCCACTGCGCTACCGCCTGACTCCCAAAGTCTTCTTCAATTTCAACCTAACTCTGTAGTTAGCACTGGGTACTAAGATGTTGTATGATGTTAATTTTTGTGAAAAGAGGATATGACTAGAATTTATGAGTAAATAAATAGTTATAAATACTAGAGAATCTTGATTTCCAACAATAAATTACAACACTACCTAAAAACAATATCCACTGCATTACTTTCACTGGTGTAGCCATAACCAGGGATTGATCAGTTCAGAATCCTTGAGAAGATGGTTTAGAGTACCAAGCTCTGAAAGCATTTGGGCAGAACTTGGAGTCTGGAGGCTAACTTTTATTGCAAAGAGTAGAAATGAAAATGACATCAAGTTTCCCAGTATAATCAGAGGTACACCTGATGACATCCCTGTGTGACTGGTTACCCATGTCCAGAAATAATAACTAAGCCACTCGTCTTTGGTTGATCTACTAATTATTTAGGTACACATGAAACACATTAAGAGTACTACTACTCTAATCCTGTACTTCTCTTCCTTTTACTGTTCCTTTCTTCTTCCCTTCCTCTTGCCATTTCCTCATCTCCTTTCATTTTCTTTTCTTCCCCTCCTGAGTACGCACAATAATATTTCTAGGGAAATATTTGATTCCTAGAAATTTGCAGCTTAGGGGGTCAGGCAGTGATGCAGGAGGTTAAGTGCAGCTCAAGAGCCTGTCTAAGGATCCAGGTTGGAGCCCTGCTCCTCACCTGCAGAGAGGATGTCTCACAAGCAGTGAAGCAGGTCTGCAGGTGTCTATCTTTATTCCTCTCTATATATTTTCCTTCCATTCCCTATCTCAGTTTTTCTTTGTCTTATCCAATAAAAAGACGAAAAAAAAGAAAAAAAGAAAAAATGGCCACTACGAGCAGTGGATTTGTAGTGTATGCACCAAGCCCCAGAGAGTAGAGGAAAAGAAAGAGAGAGAGAGAGAGAGAGAGAGAGAGAGAGAGAGAGAGAGAGAGGAAGAAAGAGGAAGGAAGGAAGAAAAAGAAAAGAAATTTGCAGTTTAAAGTGAGCTATAGTCAGAACTTTCAAACATCAATTATGAGTGAAATTATAGTGATATGCTCTTTATTTTAATTTGTGCCTTTTTAATATTGACAGCATGACAATGAAATTTCATCAGTTTTTATTCAAAAATCCACAATTGTATTTTTACTTCCAATTTCATTTCATGACATGAGAAGTTAGACATAAGTATCTATGAAATCAGTCTTTGTCAACTTGTAAACTTAACTTTTTTTCCCAGAAAACTTACAATTTTAAAACGGTATAGTCAGGAAACCTTTGGCACAACTATGGTGTAAAGTTCACTGGCACAGATCAAATTAAACCCAGTTTTTTGATCCATTAACCCATCATAAGAGTTAACTGTGCTGTTAATTAATTAATTTTTTTTTTGCCATCAGGGTTATTGCTGGGGCTCAGTGCCTGCATTATGAATCCCCCTGCTCCTGGAGGCCATTTTTCCCATTTTGTTGCCCTTGTTGTTACCCTGTTGTCCTTATTATTATTGTTGTCATTGCTGCTACTGTTGTTGGATAGGACAGAGAGAAGTCGAGAGAGGAGGGGAGACAGGGAGGGGGAGAGAAAGATAGACACCTGCAGACCTGCTTCACCACCTGTGAAGTGACCCCTCTGCAGGTGGGGAGCTGGGGGCTTGAACTGATATCCTTATGCCAGTCCCACTGTACTACCACCTGACCCTGGCTGTTAAAATTTTACTATCTTTTCTGAGGACAGGTTTTGTAGAACAAGAAATATGACAGTTTTGGAATTATTCTCTCTCTCTCTCTCTCTCTCTCTCTCTCTCCAAGAGCATTATTCAGCTCTGGCTTTCAGTGGTGTGGGGGATTGAACCTAGGATTCTGAAGTCTCGGGATAAGAGTCTCTCTGCATAACCATTATGCTGTCTACCCCTGCCCTTGCAATTATTTTTTATGAAACAAAAAATTAGAACCAGAATATTGGGAGAAGTCTTCACAACAAAAGTGACTTACAAGTTTAAGTTTCATTAACTTTGTAGTAAATCTATATCTCTCTAGGATTGACACTTTCTCCTGTTTTCATTTACAATCAAAATGCAATAGAGATTCTCACTAATAGGTAGTCTTCTTACTTGAAACTGTTGAAAGATTTCATTTGTTTTGCTATTCCTCCTACAGTATTTGTTTCATAATAGCAAAAATTTGCCCCTGCTATCCATTGCATGACTAAGAGACAAAATAATAAATTTACAGTACTTTAATTAGGAAGTATGTGAAATATTCCTGATAAAATACACAACTCAAATGAATATGTATGAATAAGATGATATATGTGAAGCATAAAGCAATGACAGTTTCATCAAAAGTATCACTTCTGAGGCAATGATTATTATCTCCACTGGTAATAAGACACAATGATTTCAGGGATGTTAAAATGTGAAGAAGATGTGCATCTTAGAACTGATCAGTTATGACAATGTTAAAATGTGAAGAAGATGTGCATCTTAGAACTGATCAGTTATGACAATTATAGCTTTCTATTAGATCTACAGTTTGACTCTTCTATGAAAATAACTTTTATATTCTGATGTTAAGGAGCTTTATTGAGCTAAAGTTTGTACATCATAATTTACCCATTGAAAATATATGATTCAAAAATTTTAATCCATTTATGAAGTCTCACTAAAATCTAATTTTAGAACATATCTAATTTAGAACATATCAATCATTTCTATCCCAATTCTTCATCCACTGAGAAGCTACCCTTTAAAAAAATTTTTTACTCATTTATTATTGGAGAGATAAAGGGAAATTAGGAAAGGAGAAGGGACAGAGGAGAAAGAGACAGAGAGACACCTGCAGCCCTGCTTCACCACTTGTGAAGTGTTCCCCCTGCAGGTGGGGACCAGGGGCTTGAACCTGGGTCCTTGTGCACTGTAATGCATGCTCTTAACCAGTTGCACCACCACCTGGCCCCAAAGCTACTTGTTATTCATTTTATATTTCCATTTGTTTATGTTTAATTTAACTGTTTAGTTTGGTGCTTAAATTAAAAAAATGTATCATTTAGCTACTTGAAGTTTCTAAATTCTGATTGGTATTTTATATCCTTTGAGGTGTATAGATTGCCTCACGGGTGTTTTGTTGACATTCATTCTAATCATTAGCTTTCATTGCACGTTATGGAATTGGTTGTATGTATTTTGTAGGACTCGTTCTTCCATCTTCTTTGAGTTTATCCTTATCAGCAACCTAATGATTTTTTACAACTTAATCTTTTATTTCTGAACTTATTCCCACCTGGATGTGATACTGGTGCTATTGTAGACCTTGACACTGAATTTCTAGATAGGTAGGACTTTAGGACACCTCTGCTTCCTCTGATTCATCCAGGTGGATTTGTTTATATAATTATCTACTCCAAACATGTAGATTGACTTGTGTCACTGACCTAGGAAAATGTGCCCACTTTGACTCTTTTTTCCTCTGTAAAAGAGAATCTTACCTTAGACCCTAGTATCAAACATTGCACCTGATTCCCACTACAATTTCACTTATGCTATCCCAAAGAAATAAAATTCTGTTAACTTCTACTTTCAGACTGTAGGTAAAACTCATAGTTGCTATTTTGCATATCATCTGAGATTTCCATTCTTTTTTCTGGTCATGATGATATTTACAATAATCTCAAGTGAATGTATACCTTTTTCAGTTTCTTACCATTATCTCCTAATGCTATGCTTGCTATCTATTACTGAGAGCTTTGAATTTATGTCTAGTGTGTTATCTGTATCTAATAGCTTCAAAGAAAGACATGAAATACCATCTTCACTGGAAATCAGAAAAGCTTTTAAGCTGTTTTGTGATCCTTGACTACAGGCTCCTCTCTGCCTCTGGAATGTTTTAGATCTGCTATCCTGTTAATATGTTTGAAGATTCATGTACTTATTTTGTTATTTTTTTTAGTGTAAAGTATTTTTCAACTTTCCTGAGGAATAATGAAAAAAATGATATTTTAAGCTGTTTTTGTGTACACCCTGATGTTTGTGAAGGGTTTTCTCCCGTATAGGTCTATTTAATTAACACGGCTGTCGGGTAGGCTGTAGGGTTGGGGAGTTGCAAAATGACTTTTTTTTTTGCCTGAGTCTCTGAAGTCTTATCCTCAATCCACCCCACCCCCCACCACCATAAATTAGAGCTGAGCAGTATTCTGGTGGAACAAACCACATCTGTCTAAAATCAATTCTCTGTATTATCTCACTGTTATTGTATGGTTATCTATTATATATTTAGGCACTCCTATATATGGGTTCACAAATGTTTGCATATAGCATACCTTTGGATTGAATTGATCCCTTTATCATTATATTATACCCTCTTTTTAAAATCTCTTACGTTATGCTTTTTATTCATATATTTTGTGTGATATAAGCTCAATTGCTCTGTCTCTTTTGGTTTCTAGGCATGATATCTTTTTCCATCTTCTCACTTTTATCTGTGTGCCAAAAACATGAAGTAAATTTCCTTTAGCAATAGGGGCTAGTAGATTCTATGGGAATCGTTATTGCAATCCCCTTTGACTGAAAAACCATGTAATGCCAGCATCCTGTAATGCCTGGGGTAGCAGTGACAAATGTTGGGATATCTTCTGAGTGTCCATTATCTAAGGAGAGACTGGCACTGTAGAGTGGGTTAGAAGGAATCAGGCTAGGGATTTATTCACAGTCTGTGCTGAACCTTGGAAAGGGAATAGCCACAAACCAATTAAGAAGTATTTTTCCATATACTTACTCCTTTGAGAACCATTTTGTGAGCCTAAGACTTATTTCTGTTTCTTCCTTTGTTTTTTTATGATGCACATAAAAATGAAGTCACTTCATATTTGTCCTTTTTTCTCTGACTTGCAATACATTAACTCTGTAGGAACAGTCTTCTTAAAAGGGTCAGAAAGACTCTTCTCAATGTGCCCATTGTAGAACTCTTCTAATAAGGGATTTGTTCTTGTTGTTGTTGAACTGTTTTGAGGAGCCCAGCCTCACATGTACAATTTCACTTGGTTGGATGGAGACAGAAAAAAAAAAAATAAGTAAAAGAGAACAACTTGAGAGTGAAGGGAGAGATAGAAAGGGAAAGAGAAAGAGACACATACAGCACTGCTTCACCCTCAAGAAGCTTCCCCTCTGTAAATGGGGGATGGGAACTTGAACCCGGGTCCTTGGGCATTGTAGCATTGTATCCTGCACTCAACTGAGTGTCTGGTGCCTCTTTGCCCTTTTCTGATTGAAGCAACAATTATTCCTCTCTACCTCCCCTTATGGTCTGGAAAGATATAATCAGAAGAGCAGCACCCCAGTGTATACTTATCAATAAATATGTCTTCTCCATCTAAGGAACTCATGTTTTTTCTCTCAGCAGTAATCCTTCCTTGTCATGTGATATTTTCCTTTTCCTTGAATCCCCAGGTCTCTTAACACAGGATAAATATGCCATGTGTGTATTATTTTTCCTTAGAATTTACAGTGCTGTAAGTTCCCCATGCATGTGTTATTAAATTGATTTCTATTTTGCTCACCTGACTGATGCTATTTTGATTACTTATCCAGTCCAGTAATAACCCAGAAAGTAGGGGTTTCTCCTTGTGCTCTGACAGCAGAGAACCTAAAATTCCACCCATATTATTGCAAATAGCAAGAATTCATTTTGATTTTTTTAGATGAAGAATACTGTATTGAATAGAAGTACCACTTTTTTTTTTCTTTGTCCAGTTTTCTGCATTTAGATAAATTGATGTTGGCAAACAACACTAGAACCTTGATGATGGGTGTGGTATGATAAATATGAGGTATGAAGCTGTGTCACTGAGATTTAAATAGTTAATACTTAATTTCATAATACAACTGTTTTCATTTCACCACACTAAGATGATATATTTTGTTGAAATAAGTATGTAACACATTTATACACGTATATGAATACATGGATATAATATGCAAGTAATAAACTGTCAGGTTGCATCATGGGGGAGAGAGAAGAGACCAGGAACTCGTGGTGGAGTGGGAACTCAAATCTTTATTCTGGTGTGGACACCCCAGAATTGGGTATGAGCACAGCAGTTTAGGCCATGTGGAGCAAGCAAAATGGCCACCTCCCACTATGCCCACCAGCCCTTCTCTGGGTCGGGTCGCAGTAGAGAAAAGAAAGTAAAAGCAGAAACAGGAGAGGCTTTTATGGGAGAATTCCGGAAGTGGCAAGTTGGGATGGGATTGGCTAGGAAAGGGGTGGAGAGAGACAAAAGACATGTTGGGAAGGTGGAAGCATCCTTAGCAACTGTTGCAATGGTTTTAACTGAATTAGCAATACCCTGAGGGAGTAACGTAGTGGAGATCTGTAAATAATACTTGCATGGAAATATAGTGGTTTGTGGGACTTGCCAGTGTTCAACCACATCTGCACAATTTCTCAAAAATAAATATATATCATATTAAGACATAAATTAAAAATATATAGACCTAAATATGTTAATTGGGTAAACTTATGGTTGACATTTGAAAATTTTTCTTTTAATTATGGAACGTAAAACATGCTGTAGTTTTTCTAGCATTTTGCACTTTTGGTTGTTTATGCATGACACATACAGGTGTATGCAGTTCATAAGTACCTTCATAAGTAGGGCTTAGTACCTTTTCTCAAATTGAGCACAGCAATGTCCCTTACTCCTAAGTCTAGATATACAACCTTAAAAGCAACTCATCCCTCTTCAACCACCCCCTTCCATTCATTTGCTTAAAATACATTACTTACAGGGTATTAATGTCAGTATTGGATTGAGGCTTGTGTGAACACAGGATTATTAGTTAACACACACATTGTTGAATTTACTTTGTGGTTCATGTATGTGGAGTCGTCATAGTTTCAAATTTAATTTAATTGAATCAGTATTTGAATGACTTTGTAGACCTAAAGGATATCATGCAAAATGCTCATAATTGTCATTCTATACTTCCCTAACCTGATGAACAAAGGCTGCTACTTGATTTTGATGATTTTATTTCCTAGTACTTGACTTTGATAATGATATCCTTTCTTGTTTTTTTAGTTACCTAGCCTTTAATTCACACAACTTCAAGTTGTTCATGTAGTTTACAGTATCATGCAGAATATAACTCAAGACTCATATATGAAAGATTTTTCTTTTTTTTCTTCTTTCTAGCTTTATTATATTTTCTTTTTCTTCTTCTTTTTTTAATCTAAGCAGATGACTAGCCTGGAAGGATTACAGTTTTGTTTAGTTACTCTTTTCCTAAAGAATCTGTGCTTGTTAGCTTTCCAGGATGGTCAAGTCAGAACCCAAACTCCCATGAGACTGTGCACACATGCAAAAGATATTTGTAAAGACTCTCAGAGTTAATGGATGTAAAATCCATAACAGCCTCTCAGCTGGGGAACTAGCCTGCTGGATAGATGTCAGTTTTCACCCAGTAATTACTTCTCCTGATTCTTCTATGAACAGAGTATTTTCAAAGCTGGTATAACTGTGTTATTCAAAACCATGCTTTCCAAACTTTGAATTAATAACATACAACTAAATTATGCCAATTTTGAAATGTATTAAATTATCATAAATGGTTGCAAGGGTGGAAACACTGGTCCACTGGATTCTTCTCAAACTGGTAGAACAATCAAATTAACATCAGACAGATTAGTAGGAGAAAAGAACACATTTAATTACATACACATGAAGAATTCATGTGGCTGTAGATTCTAAAATCAGTAGGACAAGCTCAGTGCATATATATCTGCATCTAAAGAAAGGGATGGGTGGGGTGCAGCTTCAAGAAGAGGAGGGGACACTCATATGGATGAGATGAGTTTCTCAAATGGAAATTTATTTCTGGTAAATATCCAGATTTCTAGGTATTTAAAAGAGAAGCTAATCTTCCTTCCTTTCTTTCTTTCCTTCTCTCTCTCTCTATTTTTTTTTTTTACTATTTTTTAAATTGAAGGGATAGTAGATTATAGTGCAGTCTTTGATACGTAGGCACAACCTCTCATCTCTGTTTTATAGATGTCTGGGAGATATTGGCTCCCCCACAGCTAGGGCCCCTCTCTCGCATCATTCACTAGAGCCTCAGTCTCTCTTCATGACATCTCTTGCCCTCCTTTCCCAGAGTCCTTTGTTTGGTGCAATACACCACACCCAGTCCAAGTTTCATCTTGTGTTTTATTTACTTTACTGCCCTTTTAAGCTCCAAGTGAGTGAGATCATTCAGTTATGGTCTTTCTCTTTCTGGTTTATCTCACTCAGCATGATACCTTCACATTTTGAAACTTCAGGATCTTGATTGACCTCAATTCCAAGTAATCTACATACAATATTGCTGGAAGGCTTGTTGTGTACAACTTAGAATTATTTATCATGGCAGACAAAAGAAATCAATTATGGAAATGAAGATGTGAACCAAATCTAAACAGGCTTCTGCTGCTCCTCCTCCTCCTCCTTTTCCTTTTCCTTCTTTTGCCACCAGAACTTTGTTGGAGCTTCACACCTGTGCCTTTCCACCACTCTAGGAAGATTCTTTCCTCTTTATTTTCTAGATGAGGATGAGAGTTAGAGAAGGAGAAAGACAGCAAAGAGACACCACAGCAGCAGCTCCATCACTTGTGGAGCTTTCCCTTTGTATGATTCTCCCATATTGTGGCTGGGGGCTCCAGTCCAGGTCCTTGTGCAGGTAAAGTGTGTGCTGTATTCGGTAAACTCTTTTCTGACCCTAAAATCTCTTCTCCCACCCTTTTGTTGCTCTTGTTGTTATTATTATTGTTGTTATTGCTGTCATTGTTGTTGGATAGGACAGAGAGAAATTGAGAGAGGAGGGGAAGACAGAGAAGGGGAGAGAAAGATGAACAGCTGCACACCTGCTTCACTGCTTGTGAGGTGACCCCCCGCTCCCTGAAGATGGGGAATTGGGGGCTAAAACTGGGATCCTTACACCAGTTGGTGCGCTTTGTGCCATGTGCACTTAACTCGCTGCGCTACTGCCCAGCCCCCTAAACTCTCTTCATATATATATATGGTAGTAAATGACTAAGTGTGGCGTTAAACAATATAGCTTTAAAGAAGATTTAAAAAGAGTAAAATTGAGGTGGTAGAACAAATATGTCACAGTTATAATATGTGCATGGGCCCAAGTTCAAGCCCCCAGTCTCTACCTGCAGTGGAGCAATTTCATGTAAATGGTGAAGCAGTACTGTAGATGTTACTCTTCCCTCTTTATCTCTCCTCTCCTCTCAATTCCTCTTTGTCCCACTAAATAAGAAGAAAGAAAACACTTAAATTACCTTGTAATGCCTATATAGAAGATTTTTAATACTCTCTTAAAAACAAAATATTTGCACACAAGGTAGCTTTAGTATGATACCCTTGATGTATCAAATTAATAAATTTATGATGGGCAGGTAGACAGGTAGATTGGTAAATATACTTATATATGCATAATATAGTTTGAAGACAGGAAACTGGAGTGGATCTTGGAGATAGAAAGAACAGTTACCTTGTAAACTTATACCTGTATTTTGTATTTTATACTATGGGTATTCATACCCTCTATATAACATATTTAGAAAAAAGCAAAACAAAATTTTGTACTATTCAATTTAAACCTCTAAGAATGAAACAAAACCTATAAACATGTGATTCAAATATTTAAACTTTCCTTGATAATGAACTTGTCATTCTTCCATTTCATCACACTGTCACTCAGGACCACAAGTGTTCTTATAAACACTTCTGAGTTTTATAAATATTTTGTTAATTTTATTCTTAGTGTTTTTCAAACCCATGTTAATAAGCGTGTTTGACTAATTATTCATGTTGTAGAGATTATAGAAATCATGTATACAAGGAGGTAATGGACTCAGTGTAAGTCTTTGGACTCAATAGAGTTTGTTTTGTTCCAATTGATGTCAGAATATTATATATATATATATATATAATCTGTATATGTATATACATAGCTGACCCTGGTTCAAGCTTCCATTCCCCCACCTGCAGAGGGAAGGCTTCAAGAGCAGTGAAGCATTGCTACAGGTATCTCTCTCTCTCTCTCTCTCTCTCTCTCCCTCTCTACCTTACCCTTTTTGCTCAATTTCTAACTCAAAAGGTAAAAAATGAAAAGAAAGATAAACAGGGAGAGAAAGACAGAGAGAAAGACAACACAACATTGGAGCTTCCCTCAGTGAAGTGGGATGAGGCTCAAACCTGAGTAGTGCCCATTACATAGCAATTACATCATTAAGTGAGCTTATCTTGTCACCCCCAAGGCCATTTAATCCTTGTTGCTTCCTCAGACTTATAAACTTTAGTCTTCTATATCATTGAGACAACCGCTTTTATCTAGATTCTTTTGTGGCTCTTTGTTTTTTAAAATTAATTCCATAGAGTAATAAAGTTTGCTTTTTTAGAACAGTCATCTCTCCAACTCACACTTCTCTTACACTATCTTAATTCTTAAATATTCACAGCAAAATATCTTCATTGTGCTTTCTGACTTTTATGGGGTGATAAATAAAATTGAAGTATTTTTAAAATTTATTTCCTGCTTATTTTTGAGAACTCAACTAAAAAGTGGTTACCAAAAGCAAATGACTTATTGGGGACTCTTATAATGGAAACATGTAGGAATTTTGAAGACTGGTATGACATATCTGATAAAACATAATTCAATATTCAGAACACTAAAAATTCACAATGTTTTTTTTTTCTAATTTTTATTTATTCCCTTTTGTTGCCCTTGTTGGTTTGTTGTTGTAGTTATTACTATTGTTGTTATTGATGTCGTTTGATATTATTGTTGTTGGATGGGACAGAGAGACATGGAGAGAGGAGAGAAGGCAGAGGGAGAGAGAAAGATAGACACCTGCACCTGCAGATCTGCTTCACCGCTTGTGAAGAGACTCCGAACCCAGATCTTTCCGCCCGTCCTTGAGCTTCCCGCCACTTGTGCTTAACCCATTACGCTACGGCTACCGCCGGATTCCCCACAATGTTTTATTATCTAATTTTGGTAATACAAATCACAGAAGTAAGTTCAAGACAAATCAGAGTTAAGCTCAAGACTATTTTAGAGCTTAAAATCAGATAATTTTTAATTCTTGGAGAGATACAAAAATCAATGACAGATAAATGCTTCCATTAAAACAATAAAAAGTTGGATAAATCACATAAATTCTAGAGCATTTGATGAAATAGTGCTCTAGAGGTAAGAGAACCTTTCTGCCTCTCCCCCTTCCCCCACTTAGAGTCCATTTGCTGCTTCTTGGGAAAACTATGGGTAGGGCTTAATTTCAACAGTTTCTCTTGGTGGTATGTGTGTGTGGGGGTGGGGTGGGGTGGGCGTGGGGGGTTATCTATAAATTGTACTTTGTGGTCCGGGAGGTGGCACATGCTGATAGGGCTTTGAACTCTCAAGCATGAGATCCTGAGTTCAATCCCCCGCAGCACATGTGCCAGAGGGATGTCTGGTTCTTTCTCCTCCTATCTTTCTCATAAATAAATTAAAAATCTTTAAAATAAAAAAATAATAAATTGTTCTGTGCACGCTGAGTCTATGCTGGCTCTAGGCATCTGTAGTAAAGAAGGACAGAACGTTCTCCAGTGGCAGAATGAGATCTTTGACAGTGTTACTATAGTTTAAGAAGCTATCTATGAGAGGATGAACCTCCCCGCCAAGCTCCCTCTCAAGGTATCAACCAGATTTTGAATTCTTGCTACAATGACAAGGAGTTTTATAAAGTAGCTGTAACTTTTTTATTCTCTTTATTTTGAAATTTTCAACTTTTGCAGGACTGTAAAACCAATGAGACAGATTTCAGTCAAGTCCTCAGTCTAAAGTCACGGAGATGAGCTCATATGATAGCCCTCCTGGTGAGGTAACTGCCTTGCTTGCACAGTCTGGTTTTGAGCCCTGGACACTACATGGGAGTACCCTGGGATGGCGGATGGGGGTTGGGAAGGGAGCTTTGGGGTTTTGGGGCCCCTACCTCTCTGTCTATTTCTAATTAATAAAAACAATGAAAATGTTGACCCTGGAGCGATGAAAGCATACATATGCGAGAAGGCCCTGGTATAGACAATAAATAAATAAGGCCAAGAAGATATTTGCTAGAATGATGAAATGGGCCCTGAGTAGGGAGTCCAGTTAAATCTCGGGAAATCCAGAACAAGCTTGTCCTCAGATTTCATTTATGTGGTCAGCAGCTGAGATTACTTACTCAGTAGAGGAAAAGGAAGACACTAGTAGAAAATGAGAAGATTTGAGACAGCTAAGGCTTCAGGTTCTTTTTTTATTTTTATTTCCCCCCCTACACTCAATGTTTAGTCTGCAATATAATATTTGTAATAGTATTACAAAAACATGACTGATTACAAAAAACAAAAAAGAACTGATGAGAAATGCATAGTTAATCAAGCTGTTGTAGTTAGCAAGCAGTTGATGACTCTGAAATGATGATTGGTATATGAAGAAAAAAAATAGAGGGGGGACAGGCAGTAGAGCACCTGGTAAAGGACAAACATTATAGTGTTCAAGGACCTGGGTTCAGGCCCCTAGTTCCTACTTGCAGGGAGGAAACTTCCTAAATGGTGGAACAGTGCTGTAGGTAGGTCTCTCTCTCTCCTTCTTTTAACTCCTCTTTCCCTCTCAATTTCTCTGACTATATCCAAAATAAATAAGCAAAGAAAATATGAGAAAAGAAAATAGAAAAAAATATCAGCAAAAGAAGTGGAAATATAATAATAAAGGTGATAGAAAACACATTTACAGAATGAATAAAATTCAGAATTCAACAACTGAAAAATAATGTTGTATCTAAAATTAACAACCCCATGGATACCTTTACTAACAAACTAGATGCCTTAGAAAACAAGATTGAAAGACTGGGATAGTGACTCAGCAGTATAAAATCTGTTTACATGAGTAAAGTCCTAGGTTCAATTTTTGTCGTGTGAGTAACAAAGACTTGACTCACAGTTTTGTAAAGGACAGATTAGGGCTTTCTTTCTCTACCAGACATCTATCTATCTTTATCACATGCTCATAAAATATAAAGTGCAAAGTTATGCCAGGGAGTTGGCTTATGGTAAGAGAATCAGCTTTTAGTAAATTTCAAATGCCAACAAAATTAAAATAAAAAAACAAGATTAGTCTACATAGAGGCATATCTGAAAACAATAAAATATATCTAATTGAAGTATAGACATTTTTTTAAAAAACATAAACTACTGAATAAATGAAAATATCAGACATGCTAGAATAATGTAAGATACATTTGACTGAAGTAATAAGTAGTAAAACGACATTGAGCAGTTAACAGTGAAGACAATAAAAAACACAATGAACTATATCAATGCACATATCTCAAAATCTTAGAGAACAAAGAACACGATAAAAAAAAAAAAGAAAGGGAGTCAGGCGGTAGCGCAGTGGATTAAGCGCATTTCTCACAAAGCGCAAGGACCCACAGAAGGATCCCGGATGGAGACCTCAGCTCCCCACCTGCGGTGAAGCAGTTCTGCAGGTGTCTATCTTTCTCTCCCCTTCTGTCTTTCGCTCCTCTCTCCATTTCTCTTTGTCCTGTCCAGCAACAACGACATCAGTAATAGCTACAACAATAAATAACAAGGGCAACAAAAGGAAATAAATAAATATTTTTTAAAAATGAGTATACCTGGGCAGATAGTAATCAAATGAAGATATTCAGTGATAAGGAAAATCATTCCTGTGCTACCGCTGGACTAGGGAGTCCAGCGGTAGCACAGTGGGTTAAGTACACGTTGCGCAAAGCACAAGGACTGGTATCTAAGGATCAAGGTTCAACTGCAGGGGTGTCGCTTCACAGGCAGTGAAGCAGGTCTGCAGGTGTCTATCTTTCTCTCTCCCTCTCTGTCTTCCTCCTCTCTCCATCTCTCTCTGTCCTCTCCAACAATGACGACATCAATAACAACAACAATAATAACTACAACAATACAACAACAAGGGCAACAAAAAAGGGAAAAATCAAAACAAACAAACAAAAAAATCATAAACACTATCAGAAAAAAAGGAACCATCTGACTATGAAAGCATCAAAATCTTGTCATGTCTCAATAAAAATGTTGAAAATCAGAAGGGAATGCAAGAACACATTCAGCTGAAAAAAATTTACCTAATTGATAATACACCTGCCAACAGATTTTTTTTTTTTGCCTCCAAGGTTATTGCTGGGGCTCACTGCCTGCACGATTTGGTGTAGATGGCTCGGCCATGTTTAGGATGGAGATTATAGCATATTAAATCGAATCCACTGATGGTGAATCGAGCAGCTTCATCGACTGCTATATGTGTTTCTTGTAGGCAGATAACATCTGCCTGATGCTGAATCGCCAATTGACCAACAAGAACGCGTTTGGCAAAGGACAGCCCCTCAACATTAAGTTGGAGGACTCGAAGAGCAGGACCAACAGCTTGAAAGCTGGCAGGAGCTGCTTGTTGCTGGCTTTGAAAGTGACTGGGATCCATGTGGATTCAGTTGGCTAGGAAGGATCGTCAGTTTCCCCAATGAATGGGTACTCACGAGATGCAAAAACGGTATCATCTGTTTTCCATCTACACCATGCCTCGGCCTCGCGTGAGCTTAATGTGCAGTTTGGTGATACGAGAATCCGGCATGAAGCCCAGCCAGTCTATCTTGGCGTTACTCTCGATTGCACTCTGTCATTTCACAAACATCTCATAAAAACTGCAGCAAAGGTGGGCGCGAGGAATAACATCATTGCAAGACTGGCCAGCTCCTCATGGGGCGCGAGCGCTTCCACACTACGATCATCATCTCTGGCATTATGCTATTCCACTGCAGAATACTGTGCCCCAGTATGGTTCCGTAGCCCCCATGTCCACTTGGTCGATTCCAAATTATATTCCTCCATGAGGATAATTTCTGGAACCATCCGTTCCACCCCGGTTCCATGGCTGCCAGTTCTTAGCAACATCGCCCCGCCAGATATTCGTCGTGATGCGGCATCATCTAAGTTCATTTCCCACGTCTATGCTCCACCGGACCTGCCAATATACGCGGATATCTTCACCCACCCTGTTCAACGCTTGATGTCTCGTCACCCAATCTGGTCCCCTATGCCTACACTGAACTTCTCTGTTCCAGTCTCTTGGAAACAGAGCTGGCAGTCAGCTGAGGTAAAGAACAAACACCTCATCACAGACCCCTGCAAGCGTCAACCCGGCTTTGACCTAGCACGTTATGATTGGGCCCTCCTCAATCGCTATCGAACAGGCCATGGCCAGTGCGCCGCTATGTTCCATCGCTGGGGAGCCAGAGACAACCCGAACTGCCCCTGCGGCTCCAGACAGACTATGACCCACATAGTCAACAACTGCCACCTCTCCAGATTCAAAGGAGGTCTTGAAACTTTACATCAGGCTCAACCTGATGCTGTTGACTGGCTACGAAGAAGGGCAAACGCTAGAAGAAGAAGTGCCTGCACCATGAATCCACTGCTCCTGGAGGCCATTTTACCTCCTTTTTTGTTGCTCTTGTTGTTGTAGCCTTGTTGTGGTTATTATTATTGTTATTGTCATTCATTGTTGGATAGGACAGAGAGAAATGGAGAGAGGAGGGGAAGACAGAGAGGAGGAGAGAAAGACAGACTCCTGCAGACCTGCTTCACCGCCTGTGAAGTGACTCCCCTGCAGGTGGGGAGCTGGGACTCGAACCTGGATCTTTCTGCTGGTCCTTACACTTTGCCCCACGTGCGCTTAACCCGACGCGCTACCACCCGACACCCCCAATAGATCTTTTTAAGTGAAGTTGGCATAAAGCATTCCAAAGACTGGGCATCTTTGCCACCATACAGAATAATAAAAAGTAATAAGGGTAAGTTTTTTTTTTTCCACATACATATTTAAAACATGAAAGAACAGGACACTATAAACAAGGGAGGTGTGGGTCTGGGTGGTGGCACACCTGGTTGAGGGCACATGTTACAATGCACAAGGACCTGGGTTTGAGCCCTGGTCTCCACCTGCCAGGGGGAAGCTTCTCAAGTGGTAAAGCAGAACTGCAGGTGTCTCTCTCTCTCCCTCTCTATCACCCCCTTCCCTCTCAGTTTCTGGCTCTCTCTATCCAATAATTAAATAAAGATAATTAAAAAATTAAACAAGGGAGTTGTTATATTGTATGTACACAATTGTATATACAAAACTATATACAATATTGACTCTAATTATGTGTAAACTAGAATGTTTAAAAGTATGTAAACAAGGCGTAAATGTGACACTTGTAGTGCAAGAAGGTTCTAAGACTTTGCAGCCTTAAGGATTTGGCAACTCCGTGATTATTCTCCCCTCTTCCCAGCACCTTGCCCATTGACTTTCTTGCTTAAACCTTTGCCAGTATGTAATCTTGCTTTCTATTCATGCCAAATAACCTTTTCATTCTGAGAGTTACTCATCATTAAATCATAAATTCATAAAAGCATATTATTTTTTTCTTTAGAAATGTAAGGAGGAAGATATTCTTTGCACTGGAATAACATAAGATGTCCCTCTATCTTGTAAACTCCTAGCTGATTCTGTTTCTTTGGCTGTTTCTATGTGTCTGATCCTATGATAAAGCCAGATATTCTCCAAATTGATGCTGACTTTCTTGATGCAGTTTCTAGACTTTTCATTTTTACCTGTATTCTCCTATGGCGCCTCTTCCTGGTCTAGTTGCCATTTTAATGTATTTCAACTTCTTCTTCTAGCGTTTGCCATGTATTTCAACGATCATTTCTAAGTCATTGCATTGAATTATATATAGTTAATATCATTTTATCGGGGGGGGGGAACAAACCTTAAACATTAGGCTATTTTTGCATAGTTTACCTAAATTGTCAAAATCAAGAATGTATCTGCTCCAAATGACTCTGACCATAAATAAGAACGTTGAACTTTAAAGTCTATAAAGAACACTACAGGGGTCTCGTGGTATGCACCTGTTTGAGCGCACATTACAATGTGCAAAGATCCAGGTTCAAGCCCTCAGCCCCCATGTACAGGCAGAAAGCTTCACAAATGGTGAAGCAGTGATGCAGGTGTCTCTCTGTCTCTTTCCTTCTCTATGTCCCCCTTCCTCTTGATTTCTAGATGTCTCTATCAAATAAATAAAGATAATAAAAAAATTAAAAAAAGAACACTACACATCTAAAAGAAAAACTAAATTAGTATTTTTTAATAAATAAATAATACAAACCTATGAACATAAGTCATCTGAAAACCTATCCACAGTATGTTTATAGAGTGTGGGTCAGCAATTGGCAACTTTGGCTGTAGAGCATTAGGGTAATCTTTTTTTATCATCTGTTTTTCTTTGGACATTTGACTAGGTAAAGAAATATTTTTTAAAATATATACCACAGATCATACTTTAGGAAACTTATTTTCCAAACTTCAGTAGTTTTCCTTTTCTTTAATTTCTTGCCAATAATTGAAAAACCAATTTTCATATGTTTATAAATTTTTGACATGCAAATTGCACTCTTGGAACACTGTTTTCAAGTTTCACTTATTGTTTATGAACTAATATGTTTTCATTATGGAGGCAGTTAAAAATTCTGTGTTTTAAATGTGACCTGAGGATACAGAGTTTTGAGAAGAATCAGGAGTTATGTCGTCCTTCAACTCATTTCCAGTCCTGGCTTAAGAGTAGGATGAGAACTGAGTGTGTGGTGTAAGAGAAGGACGAGGTATAGGAGGGTTTTGATAATTTGGAGGTGAATGTAGATTTGAATAAAGGAGATGGTCTCAAAGAGGTGAAGGGGAAGAGATGGAGACAGCAATGCCTACAGTTCAGAAGTAGGAAGACAGGAGACATAAAAATCAACTGACTAGTGCAAGGACCGGCATAAGGATCCTGGTTTGAGCCCCCGGCTCCCCACCTGCAGGGGAGTCACTTCACAGGCAGTGAAGCAGGTCTGCAGGTGTCTTTCTCTTCTCTCTGTCTTCCCCTCCTCTTTCCATTTCTCTCTGTCCTCCAACAACGACGACATCATTAACAACAATAACCACAACAACAATAAAACATCAAGGGCAACAAAAATTTTAAAAAAAATTAACTGACTACACTTTTAAAAATTATTGCTTTAGAGTTTTACTGAGAGGCAATGAACCTTCTAAGAGATTTCCTATGATTTTATTTTGCTTTCCTTTACCAAGACAGAATGTCCTTTTAGGAACCACTTGTTCAGGAGGCATGAATCATTATGATTAATACTTCCAAATATGACAGATGTTGTAGGGTCAGACCTTTAAACCAGTAAGTTGGAAACAGAATAAGAAGTATACTTGATTTTCTAAATCATGATATTTTCTGTTCCTTTTTTTCCTTTTCCTTTCCTTTCCTTAGCATTCATTCTGTGTGATATGAACAGTATTTATTTATTAGATAGAGACAGAAATCAATAGGGATTGGAGAGATAGAGGAGAGAGAAATCTGTAGTACTGCTTCACCAAAAGGGAAGTGACGCTTTCCCCTGTAGGTGGGGACTAGGGCTTGAACTCAGGTTCTCATACATTGTAACATGTTTGCTTTACCAGGTGCACCAATGTCAGGGCCGCTTGATAAACAAATTCTGAATGTGTTTGCTGCATACAAATGTGCTACCCATCATTTGAAGAGAGCAAAATATGAACACATGGTTTGAAACAAAAAGTAGAGGCAAAAAAGGGCATGTTTTAAAAGTCTAATCAGTTTTGACATTGTATATATAAAACTGTGTTAAAATGCATTTCATTGTTATTTTGCCATATTATTTGAGTAATGAGCCTTTAAATATTTTGCTTAGCTTTCAGTGGTAGGAATAGAAAATATACCACATCAAAAGTCACAATGATTATTGCACTGGATTAGCTAAGTCATAAATAACTTTTTTTTTCACAATGTGCAACTTATTTTGAAGACAATATGGTTGTCATTAATATTATTTTTTTTTCATTTTTCTCCAATCTTCTATCTGGTTTGAGTAGGAAATTTTAAAGTTTTGTTTAGTAATTTACTGCAAATGAGCCAAAATTTGACATCTGCAATTCTTAGTATATGCTATGTTAAGGAAAACAAAGTGTTCTTTTAATTAGGTATGATTTCAGACCCATACACAAAACAATGAACTAAGTTTTTCCTCTTGTTTCCCAGGGATGAATATTTGCCTAGACCAATAGTTCTCAAATACCAATAGATAAGAATATTGGAATTAAGACACACTTGGGGAATTTCTATAAATTTAAGTCATTCTCTCCACCCACCCCCCTGCTCTTTCTAGTTTCTTTCCAGATGTTTTGTTTTATCCTCTGTTAATTCCAGGGGGCAAGAAGATAGCATAATGGCTATGCAAAATGCCTAAGGCTTCAAGGTCTCAGTTTCAATCTAGGCACCACCATAAACTAGAGCTGAGCAGTGCTCTGGTTATATGGGTAAACAAACAAACCAAATAATACAATTGGCAGACATTAAACTATGTGTTGGGTTTACAGTTCATGAACTTGTACTCTTGCCTACAAAGACCTTTAATGGTCTTTCAGTTCTTACAGAAAAATCTGATGCTATGATACAATAGAATGTGTCCTGTGTACTTTATGGACACCAGAATCTAAAACTAGCAGGTTAAGGAAAACTTTCCAGAATGGGTGACATTTAAATGGAGAGTTGAAAGGTAAATGGAAGCTAACTAGTTTCTAAAAGGCTTGTATGTGTGTGGTTTGAATATTGGAATTACTGTGGAGAACATCCTAAGTGAATGTGCTTTGTGCCAAAGAATGAAAAAGAAAGAATAGATCGTGTCATTGTACTTTGGAGAAATGATGTATGAGGGAAGTAGGAGATGTTTAGAAGGTGATCTGAAGAACTGAAGGACTTCAGCTTTTGGTCCTGGAGGTTCAGAATGATGTTAAGCAATGCAAAGACCTAACTGTTTGGTATTTGAAAGGTTACTGATAGCATACTCAAGACAAAGTGAAACAAATGTAGTAAGCCAGATAAGAAATGATGGTAGAAAATAGTAACTGCAAAGAAATTTCTGAGAGTGGTAACGAAGGAAATGAGACAGACACAAAGTATTGAATCCATATTTACCTCAATTTGATGTGTAGGCAATTGTAATATATATTTACTTATTTTATAATTGAGGTATTGTTGTCTTATAGTTCTATGTCTTAGGGATGTTAGGAGTCTGCTTAGGGAAAACTCCTCTGGAGGAAGGACATTAGCAGCCCCTCCCCTCTGAACCCTGTAGGCAACTAGGAAGTGGTGCCTGGTGCTGCAAAGTGTTTGCACCCTGAGGGAGCATCTCCCCTCTACCTGACTACTAAGGCCATAAAATGCAGATGTGAGTGCTTGAAGATGATGGCTGAAGTAAATCAGCCCTTCTCTCTCCCTCTTTCTCTGGCTGGCATGCCTCTAAAGTTTGTTTCCCCCTTTTCTACCCCTACTTTGTCTCAAGAGGTGCTGAAACATGGCTGTCTCTCTAATGATTCTATCATGTAGATGGCAGTCCAGAACCCTACTAGCAAAGCTTAGAGAGGATCTCCGCGTCCCTTGTCCTGTTCCCTCTTGCTCCTCTGCTACAAGGATCCATCCCACATCTCTTCAAAATATTTTGCCAGTTTCACCCATTGCCATTTTTTTATTTTTAAATAGACATGATCAAAGTCTTTCCTTCTTCTTCTTCTAGCGTTTGCCTTTCTTCCATAGCCAGTCAACAGCGTCAGGTTGAGCCTGATGTAAAGTTTCAAGACCTCCTTTGAATCTGGAGAGGTGGCAGTCGTTGACTATGTGGGTCATAGTCTGTCTGTAGCCGCAGGGGCAGTTCGGGTCGTCTCTGGCTCCCCAGCGATGGAACATAGCGGCGCACTGGCCATGGCCGGTTCGATAGCGATTGAGGAGGGCCCAATCATAACGTGCTAGGTCAAAGCCGGGTTGACGCTTGCAGGGGTCTGTGATGGGGTGTTTGTTCTTTACCTCAGCTGACTGCCAGCTCTGTTTCCAAGAGACTGGAACAGAGAAGTTCAGTGTAGGCGTAGGAGACCAGATTGGATGACGAGACGTCAAGCGTTGGACAGGGTGGGCGAAGATATCTGCATATATTGGCAGGTCCGGTGGAGCATAGACGTGGGAAATGAACTTAGATGATGCCACATCCCGACGAATATCTGGCGGGGCGATGTTGCTAAGAACTGGCAGCCATGGAACCGGGGTGGAACGGATGGTTCCAGAAATTATCCTCATGGAGGAATATAATTTGGAATCGACCAAGTGGACATGGGGGCTACGGAACCATACTGGGGCACAGTATTCTGCAGTGGAATAGCATAATGCCAGAGATGATGATCATAGTGTGGAAGCGCTCGCGCCCCATGAGGAGCTGGCCAGTCTTGCAATGATGTTATTCCTCGCGCCCACCTTTGCTGCAGTTTTTATGATGTTCGTGAAATGACAGGGTGTGATCGAGAGTAACGCCAAGATAGACTGGCTGGGCTTCATGCCAGATTCTTGTGTCGTCAAGCTGCACATTAAGCTCACGCGAGGCCGAGGCATGGTGTAGATGGAAAACAGATGATACCTTAAGAAAACATATTATACCTTAAGAAATTTCCTTAAGAAATTACTTCTCTGGATTCCTCATCTTTCTGCAAGTACTGCATCATTTCCTCATCCCACTGAAAATATATTTAAAGAGATCCCAAAAGACAATATGACTAAAAAAATAAAGCAAGTTGTTTGGCTAATGAAAATTAATTTTATGTCTAAGATGCCTGAGTTGAAGTCTTTTTAAGTACATACCAACAGTAACACCTTTAGAAAATATATTTCAAATTTAGCCATAGCCCTAAAGGCACAGATACCTGAAGACTACTCCCTCAGCTTGTATCACTGACACATGTATGTTTGAAGTTAAAAAAAAAAAAAAGAATTATTACTTTTTTTTCTCTGTGTGTATATGCATATTATGTAAAGTCAGGTTTTACTCAGTACATTAGTATTCTTTTCCTAGTGCTGAAAGCATATGAAAATTCCAAATTACAGGAATAGATTTGTCCTCAATATGAAAAATTCTTCAACATCGAGCCTGCATTTGGGTGGAAGGACCTGATTTCTGCATAATATTTAGTTGTGTAAATTTCCAACCAGATGGTAAATTATGGATTCCATATGTGAGTTGTGCTAAATCAAATTTCAGAAAGAGTTGCTAATTTGGGGTTGCTACAAATACTGACTTTTTTTTTCTTTAACAGAACAGGTAGTATTTTAGATTCATGAGTTATACAGTTTCTATTCATGCCAGTTGAAACTAGAAACAATCTTTTTTCTTCAACTCAGTCCTTGTAGCATGAAAGATGTTGTTGCAGAAATTATGCCCAAACATGAAGCTTAAACCAAAATTACGGTGAAAAAGAGGAGTTTTATTACAGTAGGGGGCAAGAGAACCAAATCTCTTCAGAAAGTTTCTCTGCCCCAACAAAGGAACAACACTGGTTTAAATAGCATTTTTCAACAGATTACATTATGGTTACATTTTCATTTCAAAGCAGCAGGACAAAATGAAAGAACTTTCACAGGGACATGTCAAAAATCAATGTGTTATTTAGATGCAAAGCAACTAGGCAAAAGAGGATATGGAGCTCATTTCCAGCAGAATTGCCCTTCCCCCTGGTGCCTTCTTAACAGCTCTTATCTCAGGGGATGTCCCCTGGTGCTAACAGTTCTCCTCTCACATGATGCCCCCTGGTGCTGTTCTGCTCAGCCAGTGGGGGTGGGGAGCAGCAGCAATTGCCCCCTTTGTCATCAGACAACAGGGAAATATGAGTGTAGGGCATATTAAGGAGTTATGCATCTATTTTCTGCTTCAGTGTCAGTCATAGTGCATAAATAGCCAGACCTTCCAAGACCTTCTGCAACCCACAAGGACCTTGGGTCCGTGCTCCCAGAGGGATAGAGAATGGGAAAGCTATCAGGGGAGGGGATGGGATATGGAGATTGGGTGGAGGGAATTGTGTGGAGTTGTACCCCTTCTACCCTATGGTTTTGTTAATTTGTCCTTTCTTAAATAAAAGATAAATTTAAAAAAATCAGCAAGAAAAAAAAAAGAAAAAATCATCTTAAGTGAAATAAGTCAAAAACAGAAGAATGAATATGGGATGATCTCACTGACAGGCAGAAGTTGAAAAACAAGATCAGAAGAGAAAACACAAGTAGAACCTAAACTGGAATTGGTGTATTGTACCAAAGTAAAAGACTCTGGTGTGGGTAGGGGAGAGAGTACAGGTCTAAAATGATGACAGAGGACCTACTGGGGTTGTATTGTTATATGGAAAACTGAGAAATGTTATGCATGTACAAGCTATTCTATTTACTGTAGAATGTAAAACATTAATCCCCCAATAAAGTAATTATAAAAGTGAAAAAAAAAACTTGTGCTTCAATAAAACTTTATCTATAAAAACAAGTAGTAGAATATATTTGGCCAAGTTCACTTATCTTTTAGTATATACTCAGATTAGATTGAGCTGAATTTTTTTGGTTGTATTTAAGGAAAGACAGTAGATCAACTGTTCTGTTTCTCTCACCAATATAAAGGGATAGTTAAAAAGAGAGAAATGTCTATCAGGAATGGTGAACTCATAGTCCCAACACCAAGCCCCAATGATAGCCCTGGTGGCAATAAAAAAATAATAATAATTAAAGAGTAAAATAATAAAGTTAAATTATTCCTCATTCAAGATACATTGTAATATTAACTAGAGCAAATTTCTTTTAGAACGTCAGTGCTCTTTGTATTTCTTTTTCCAGGAAGTCCCTTTGTTTGACCATGAAAGTATGTAGAGAAAACTGTCATAGTTAAACAACCTCAACACATCTCATTTTATCTATATGCTTGTTTTTCTGAAAATCTACTTACACTGTGGCTAAAACTGTGGTGATAACAGAGAGTGGTTTGGGCCCATGGAGATAAGAATGTATCTATGTACGGTTTCTGCTAGTCTCTCTTGTTGTTGTACACATACCTTCAGTGTAAAAGATAGGAAGGAGGTGATGATTTCACTGTAGTAAGAAAGCAAGTATTATGTTTTCCATTTCTATCCTTTTTAAATAAGTTCCATCTATAAGTGAGATCATCTACTATTCACCCTTCTTCTTTTTTCTTTTACTTATCTTATTTAACATGATTCCTTCAAGTTTTGGCCAAGATGAGGCAAAGGAAATGACTTGATGATGGTGGAAAAGGACTTATATTGGGGGTGAGAATGTTTTGCAGACACCTATCACAAGGAAATGATACATTACACCCAAGTGTCAATAACAATACTCAATCCATTAACTACCACACCCCAATAAGTAAAAGAAAAAAATCAAAAGTAAATTGTGGCTCAAGTCTTTGAAGCTCAAGAATCATTGGTATTTAATAAACTTTAGAGAAAATGAGCTCTCAGAGCAAAATCAATTAGTGATATTCAATAATTTTTTTAAAAAGTAGAAGATATTTCTGCTACATTGAAAAAAAAATCAATTTTATAATAAAGCCATGACCCTCCTTTCTAATAAAAATTAGCTTTAAAGTTTAACCAAATTATCAGGAATACTATTCAATAATAATTCAGTTAGTAATCACTAAATAAAGTTCCTGTAGTTGATTTGAACTATTAACTTACACACTGTTTATATTTTTCTTAAAAGATTCTCATGGAATATTTACCTTATTTAAAATTTCTTCTTGTACATGATTTGAAGGCTGCAGTTATAGAATTGCTTTTTTTATCTGCCATTGAATTCCATAATTGCCTTTCACCTTTCAGTTTTTCTTGTTTCCACTTTTTGTGACACTCATAGAAGTTTAGGGAATAATTCGTAGTTTATTGCTTTATTCTTATTGTTAAGAATTAAAGTGAGTTAATATCCTCTTCACATATGGTCTAATTTTCCAAGTGTTGTTTTTGGAACCCAGGCTAGTCAGAAAATGACTGGTCTTTTCTCATTATTTCGTATAAATCTCATTAATATTTATCAGGTGTTATGTAAGACAGTTCAAAGACCTCACAGAAGTGAAAACAGTGAGTCTGTTTTCAAAAAAAGAATAATTGCTTAAACTTTAAATACTATTTTAGTATTTTTATACTTTTAAACTTTATTTAATTTGATAGAACAGGGAGAAATTGAAAGGGAAAGGGGATGAACAGGGTGAAGGAAGGAGGCAGAGAGATTCCTGCAGCACTGTTTCACTCCTTGTGAAGCTTTCCCCCTGTAGGTGAGGACAGGGAGCTTGAACTGAAGTCCTTGCACTTGGTAACATGTACATTTAACCAGTTGTGCCACTGCCTGCAATATTGAGGTGATTATGCTAAGTCAAATTAGTAAACAGGTGAAGTATAACTACCGGATGGTTTCACACATATGTGGAATATAGATGGCTAAAACAAAATGAAGTTATGGAAAATGATAACCATCTGGTTGTTCTTATCATTTGCATTTTGCACATATGCCGGAAAAGGCAGCAAATATAACTTAACTGGCTGAGGTTAAATAGTCTTGGACATAATATGATATCCCAAATAGGTCCAAGGTGAAGTTAATTGAATTTTTTCTGGAGCTATTTGTAGACCATTTAACTGGCACATGCCTTAGGAAGGCTGTATGGCAGGTTGATCGATATGATAAATCTGAATGCCCTATTAAAATATCATCACCATAATGATACAGAATACCATCTGTGAACTGATCCCAAATAAGTTTGAGCACTTAATCAATATAATATTGACAAATACTGAGACAGATTTTCACCCTTGTGGTAGAACTTTCCATTGGAACCTCTGGAGGAGCTTGGGTGAATTTAGCACAGACAGGGAAAAGGCAATTTTTTTCTTTGTCTTCAGGGTGAAATGGAATAGTAAAGAAATAGTCTTTAAGGTCTATAACTATCAAATGATAATCTTGAGGAATAAGGGAAGGATTTGGGAGTTGTAAAGTAACGGGTTATAAAGCACCTATAGGCAACATTCAAGCATTGACCTATCTTAAATCATCTAGCAGTTTCCATTTGACAGATTTCTTTGGTATGCAAAAGAGGAGTATTCCATGGGCTCTGTGAAGGTTCACTATGACCAGCCTTAAGTTGCACATTAACTAATTCTATGGTCTTTTGGAGCTTATTCGCTTTTAATGGCCTCTGATTTAACCCAAACAGAAGGTCCAGGTACCCACTGAATTTTGAGTGTCAGAAATGTTGCAGTGGCCTCTAGGATAAATTTGGCTGAGTACATAAATACGTACCCCACTGTTGTAATAAGTCACATCCCCATAGAGAAACTGGAAAGTCTAAGACATAGGGGCACAAGTAGACAATCTGTCCTGCAGTCCCCGTGCATATGAGAAAATTTTTACTCTTTTTAGGAGACTTCAATCTTTCCACCCCTGAAAGGGTGAGACCATCAGAGCAGAGTTTCCAGTGCTTGGGCCAATCATTGGAAGCAATGATAATAACATCTTATCATACATCTAAAATTCCAGTAATGGATATTCCTTCAATCTGCACAGTCAGAAGGGGTCGTTTGGCAGAAATATTTGTAGTCCCCAAAATATCTGTACTTCCAAATGCATTATCACTCTTGGGGGTCCATTTAATTTTTTAAATAGGGAATAAGGATTAAATGTGTGGCTCTAATGCCTTGGGGAAAATGGCAAAATCCTTTGCTGGAAATCATAATTTTAATTTCTCCTTCATAGAATCAATAATGCCAGGGTGCACTAGAATACTCTAAGTGGTTAATCTAGACTGTCCTAACAAAAGACAAAACATTTGGGGACATTCCTAGGTACTAATCTTCTACTACCTAGAGTGGCAGCCATAATGTCATTCACTGATCATCTGACAATGGAGTGAGAGGATGCCAGTTGGACTGAGGCACACCCAGCAGGTCTGCTACCATCCATGCCTGTTGTGATTGGCTATTGATGTGAGCCATCGAGTAACCCTCATTTTTGTGCTTGAGCCTGAGGGCTGGGTATCCACCTCTCATTTCACAACAGGGAGTTGTCTCCTGTATCATTTCTGGATAGAAAGTGGATTCCTAGTGAAAGTCCTTTTTACAGTGTGGACGTTTAGTAGATGGGGGTTTTGTATATCTGTCATTTCTAGATACCCTATAATTAGACTTTGCAATCTCTCTTCTTAGGGACCTACATTGTTGCACTTGCTGTGCTGATCCAGTGACAAATGTGGCCTGATTTACTGGAGCTATAACCTATGCCTCATGGGTTTGAGTCCCTGTAGCACTACATACCTTTATAATTTGAGCAATATTCAAATTTTGACCTTTAAATGATCTAAGAATTCCTTTTCAATCTTGGTTTGCATTATCATAGGCTAATAGCTCTATTAGGCTTTTCACATCCTCTTTATTATCTATTTGTTTCTTGTTTCTTGTAATCTGTCCACAAAGCCAATGTAGGGTTCCATCTTTCTGAAAAATAGAGCTAAAGGATCCCACAGGAGTGTTGGGATCTGGTATCTTATTCCATGTTCTGACTGCAGCTTGTGCAACAAGGCATATTCCCTTTTCCCCAAGGTTTATTTGTTCACTGGCAGATGCAAAATTACCTTCACCCACTAACTGACTAGGTAGGATCTTGTTTCCTATAGCTAGAGACATTGCATGCTCCTTGTATTTATGAAACCACAGAGCACTTATGGCCTTCAGCATTGGGCGGAGGTGAAGTCAAGTCTGCTCTCTGACAAAGTTCGGGTTGACTGGGGGTGCCTGCAAAGTGAGAAGTTCTGGACAAAATCGAAGCTACTCATCCTTTTGCTTATGGTCACACTGATAATTTGGGGACTTAGTGGCTACTTTGGACATCTACAAATAGTACCTGGGAATGATGAAGAAAGATCCCTGGGAAAATGTAATAATAAGAACTTTACAGAGGAAGTACATAAAAATAACAATTACAGCAGTGAGTATAATAAGACCAAAGATGGCTTAGAAGCAAAAGCTGCTGCACTCATCAAAAAGCTCACAGAGGAAGAGCTGCTTGCTCCCCAGCCTGTCACCACTGCAGAACCAAATTGGCTAAACTTACAGATACAAGAGACCAAGAAAATTGTCTTCTTCCCATGGCACAAGGGCCACCTTGGGTAGCTTATAGCATAGGTGGTAGATTGTGGTCTCCCCCAAAGTATAAGGGCCCATACCAATTACTCCCACCTACTGACCCCCCTCTTCCATTTATGGGTATCTATGATGAATACTGTGGTCATGTGGTTAACATTAAAGGCAAGCAGGTTGAGGTTAATAAATTACTATTTATATAGAAATTAACAAGGCCCCGCCCCCCAGGTACATGATTGCCAGGAAACAAAGACAAACTATTAAAAGGTAACTGAATAATTACTGGCAAAAAAACTGGGCTGTGAGAAATGTCCCAAAGACAGACTATAGAACCAGGTGAATTCTTAAAGATGCTACAGACAAGATGAATTGCTTCATGAAAACTGACCTATTAGAAGCAATAGATGCTTTATAGGAACATAATAAAATAGTAGGGCTTTTTGTTAGATTCCAGTAAAAGTAAGTTAATAATATAGGACTTTTGTAAGATTCCAGTAAAATTTAGTTAATCATAATATAGATTAAGCTTAAACAAAAAAAAAATAGGGAGTATGACACAAGGACAGTACAGGATACAGTTGAGGGACTAAGAACAAAGAACCGAAAAATACTGAAAATGGACTGTTCCAGTTGTGGTTAGACAATGAGCTCATATGTTTTCTTTTTAGCCCAAAATTGGTGCATGTTGTATCTGGGTGAAAAATGTATAAAAATAAAGCTCTGTAGAGAGAAAGCAGAAATGCTTCTCTCCTGCTCCTGAAGCAGTTGACGTATCTCTCACCTCATTCATGCCGATGCCCCTCATCCTTCGGGGACCCTAGTAACCTGCTGAGGCTGGCCCCCCAGCAGGCATTACTGTTTTCACCAGATGTTTCCAGTCATATGGGAGAAAGTAGTGTCTGCAACAGATGTGACACAGCCCCTAGTAAAAGGAGTTTGTAGCCCATTGTGATCAATTGACTGTGTAAGATCATTCTAAAGCTGATAGGGCAAAGCTTCATACTTTCTAGTCAGTCCCTTCCCCTATGGTAAGAACAGGGAAGACATAAAAGTGATGAGACATTTTGCTTAAACCCTTCCTCAAAGCATCATTCAATATCATTTTTGAAAGAAGCTTCACTGTCTTTCTCATGGGCATCAGAGAGGTCTAGATCTGTAGTAGTGGGTAAAGGCAGAGGAGCAGAAGGTGGGAAGGGTTGAGTAAGCAGAGTTACATGGCATAGCTGGTTGAGGGGGTATGGTCGGGAGGAATCTGATACCATAGGAAGAGAAGGCAAATGAGACTTCTAATCTCAGGGTCATGGGTTCATGCCCCATACTGGGTGCCAGATATCATAATTTATATAAAATTACTGTCAGCTGAGCTGGAGGTTTAACACATGGCAGCTTTATTACAACATGGGTTTGTTCCGGTAAATAAAAACCATGATGGAAAGTAGGCAAAAGGGAAAGTCTAGCTAAGCAAAATGGCAGAAGCCATGAGTCCGACAGCTAGGCTACCCTAAGTACTGACACCAGGTGTAAGGAGGTCGAGGAAGATAAGTCAGAAGTATCATTAGTGGACAGATGAGCAGGAAAATGCCAAATTGAAAAAGAGCCAAGAAAGCAAGCTGTTTGAGGCCCTTACTTAAATAATCTCTTGCACCCACAATCCCTTGTGAGTTTGTGTAAGTCTGCCATAAGCTCATCAGACTGATAATAGCCATATGCTAATTTCCTTCATGTCTCAAACTCAATTTTTATCACTGTGAGCTGTGCCCCCAACAGGTGACAATAAAGCTGATGCTGTCAAAAGAGATTAGGAGATGTATCTTACTTTCTTTTGTGTAGTTACTTGAATAGATAGAGTGTTTGAGGGAAGTGAAATACGGAGAATAAGAGGAGGGTGTATAGGCCTAAGTAATAAATATTTGATTGGAAATTTATGCTGCTTCCTTTAGATCATTCTACTATATTTCCAAGCATATTAGGTCTAAGCTTAGTCATAGAGGACTATTAAGCACTTTTAATTTAAGGACTATGGTTGCCCTTAACTTATGAATACATGTATACATGTACCCAACCCCCTAGGATCTTTATATCTAGGGTCTATATCATTGTTAGAGAGTGTGCCATCTGAAATGGAACTGGGTAGTCCCATGTATTAGGCAAGGTCTCACCAGGTGATTGGAGCTGGAAGACTGACATCTCAGACTCGCCATCTCTGGCTACAATCTGAGGCAAAATGGCAGTGGCAGCATAGCATGGCATGGTGACACTGGTTGCACTGATTTGGTAAGGAGTCAAGAGTAGACATACAAGTAAAATCCCAAAGGTTCTGGGACTGGAAGAAATACAGATCTCAAAGAGAATGAGGAAGGTTAGCAATAGATAATAATTATTATTATCAAGTTAGTTGTGAGCTTGTTTTTCTTTGAAAATCCCATGGTTAAGGATTTATCTTACTATATTGACTCTCACAATGCTTTATGTCATTTAATGATGCCTACTAATTAATAATAATATCTTAGATATTGACAGGAACAAATGATTCTGATCTGTCTGGCCTAAGGCTGTAGGTAACTTAGAAATTTTTTTATTAGTTATTTTTAGAAAAGCTTTAGCAATTTAAGCCAGGCCAGAATCCTATCACTCTACAAATTTGAAGCATTACATGCTTAGACTGAAGGAATACATACTCAGAACTAAAATCTAGGATATTTTTTCCCTGATCTTATATATTTTTTATTTACTAGGACATGAGATAATAAATCTCTTCAGAATTTTTAAAGGATTAAACATTGCCAAAGCACAAACTGACATATCTCTTTAAAATGTTTGGTAAATTATTTGGGTAGAGTATTTTATTATTTATTTTCAGTAGAAACAGAAATGGAATGGAGCAGATAAAGAGAGAGACACCCTGCAGCACTGCTTTATCACTCATGACTTGAACCTGGGTCCTAGTGCACTGGAATATGTGTACTCCACCAGACACATCACTATCCTGTTCCTGGATTGGCATTTATTTTAAATTATCATTCAAACATTAATTAATTAATTAATTAATTTACTGAACAAAGAGAAATAAGGAGGGGTGCTAGAGGTAGAGAGGGAGAGAGACTAAGATACTTGCAGCACAGCTTCACTGCTCAAGAAGCTTCCCCCTACAAATGGAGATATTTAAAATTTTTATTTTAGAGTTTTAAGTTGTTCTTTACTTTCATATAGCTTACTCATCTTTCAATTTGTAGTAATGCTCAATTTATCTTCTTTTTCTACCCACCAAGTGTATCTAGCACTTGGATACTAGCACTACGAATCCACTCCCAGCAGCTGTTTTCCCCTTTTTTTCTATTTTATTTGATAAGACAGAACAAAATGGGGGGGGGAGGCGGAGTTGGATAGAGAAAGAGAAAGACACCCACTGATCTGCTTCACTGCTCGTGAAGCATCTCCCCTAGAGCTGAGGAGTGGGGGTTCCATATGCAACTGATCCTTGCACATGGTAATGTCTGAACTCAACCGGTTGCACTACTGCCCATCCCCTCCCTTTAATTTAACTTTTATTCATAATTCCTCTTGAGTCAATTATTGACTCGAATTGTTTCAGGTGCGAGTTAAGTAGTTAAAGGCATCTCTAGGCTTCTCTTCCATGTAGTCCAAGTCGAGGAGAATTAATTGCTGCATTAGTACTTGTGAAGTGCTGTTTCTTCTCTGATGATGCGGCCCATAATGAATTTCAGAATATTGATTTGTGGTTTTGCCCATTTCCCTTTTGAGAATAGTCACTGTTTGCCCCCTTCTTTTGAGTTTTCACAATTTAATACAATTTGGAGGCTACATTAGGCATACAATTCATGTTTAAGGATTGCTTCATTGTGCAGTGAATCCCCTCTATAACTATACTTTGAAAAATACAAGAAAAACTAAATCCTTTCAATTTTCTTTAATGAGTAATATTAAAAAGAGGTATAAAGTCATGTTCCCAAGTCCAACCTGCGTGTTAACTTAAACCTTGAGTTTTCTGAATTACCCGGTTTGAAGTAATTCTCTTTATACCTGAAAAATGGTTTTATTGAAATGTTTGAGATAAAAATATGTATTGCAAGAAGCATATGACAAAGATTTCAAGAGTACAAAAATTAGTTGTAGAAATAACATAATTTACTGGTAAACCAACGTTGTATAAGAAGTGTGCAAAGCCTTCTCATATAAAAGTTTTTGTTTTGTTTTGTTATTTTATACAGAGCACCCCCCTGTTTTTTTATAACTTAGCTTCCCATGGAGAGGTAACTGCTTGCATGCATTTTATTTACCCATTACATAAATTCAAGGCTCAATATTTTTCAGTGATCTAATGGCTCACAGCTCAGATTTAAATTATAGTGAATCTGATGACAAAGGTTTTCTTTGATAAACAGTAAAGTTAGCCAGAACTTTTAATGACAAGATGTAAAAGCCTGCACAGTACTCTATTTCCCTCAGTTCCTTTCCCATAGGAAACTAACCTACAATTTCTCTCCTGAGTCTCATTCAGAAAAACATGTTAAAATTTGTTTGCGGAACTATTCCAGGACTGCGTGTGTGTTGATGATTTATTTCTGGAAACCCAAGTGGCTCTCATAAATTTTCTTTAATAACAGGTTATTCATTTAGGTATGTAGAAAGTTGATTGTCTGGTTTCTGGATTTTTCACTGAGAACGACTTTCCCTTGATCGTCTTCTAGATCCTGATTAGGAAAAGGAGAGAACATACAGATTATAAGTGTCATGAAATTTTAGAGTTTAAGGATATGAGATTATATGCATAACTTCATTTGTAGAAAACCATAATTTCTTTTTTTTAATTAGAAAGATTTTCTAAAATCTTTATTTATTTATTGGATACAGACAGCCAGAAATCGAGAGGGAAGGGGGTGATAGGGAGAGAGACAGAGCGACACATGTAGCAATGCTTCACCACTTGCAAAGCTTTCCCCTTGCAGGTGGGGACTGGGGGCTCAAACTTGGGTCCTTGTACACTGTAGCATGTGTGCTCAACCAGGTGTGCCACCACCTGGCCCCCATAATTTCTTATAATAATAAGTATTAGACTGTTTTCTTACTAATAACCTTAGTTGATAATGATGAAAGTATATGGCAATAATATTTAAGTTCTTCAGACAACTTGGATGAAGTGGGAAGTTTAGAAAGAATCTGTGATAAAAATCTTCAATTTAAAGTTATTAATAGGATCAGACAAATAGCTCAGAGGGTAAAGCAAATGCCTTACCATGCAGAAAGCTCTGGTTTTGACTTCCATGATCATATTGCCATTATTGACAGCACCTGGAGAGTTCCAGAGATGGTGCAGTGGTGCTGTATTGTTGTTCTCTTTCCCCTTTCTTTCTCATACTCTCCCTCTCTCCCCTCTCACTGTCTCAAAATATATAGAAAAACACTGGACCAGGGAAGTGAGTCAGAGGTACTACACACATATTAGCCCTGGGTTCATTCTCTAGCACTCTATAAAGTAATATTTGTGTAGTTAATAGGCTATAACTATAATGTTTTTATAAGACTTCTAATTTTTTAAAAATTTATTTATCCCCTTTTGTTGCCCTTGTTGTTTTATTGTTATATTTATTATTGTTGTTGTTATTGCTGTCGTTGTTGTTGGAGAGGACAGAGAGAAATGGAGAGAGGAGGGGAAGACAGAGAGGGGGAGAGAAAGATAGACACCTGCAGACCTGCTTCACCACCTGTGAAGTGACTTCCCTGCAGGTGGGGAGCCGGGGACTCGAGCCAGGATCCTTAAAGTCAGTCCTTGTGCTTTGCGCCATGTGCGCTTAACCCACTGCGCTACCCCTGACTCCCAAGACTTCTAATTTTCTTTCTGCTGTAGCTGGGGCTTAACGACTCCAAGTTGACTATTTCATATATATATATATATATATATATATATATAGAGAGAGAGAGAGAGAGAGAGAGAGACAGAGAGACAGAGATAGAGAGACACCACAGGACCAAAACTCTCCAATGCAGTGGGTGCCTGGATGGAGTTTGAGTAGTATGCATGGCAAAGCAGGCACCTTTCCAGGTGAACTATTTTGTCTTCCCTGTAGGTTTTTTTTTCTTTTTAATTTTAATATGCAATTTTATTAGAAATCTCAAACTTACAATTTATTCTTAGTAACACAAGGTAAATATTCATTTTACTTATCAGAATGTAAAATTACATATATAGAAGACTTTAAAATAACCATTAACTGTAGTTATGAAAATTAAAGTTCATTAATAATACATATGCATATAATTAACATATTATATACATATTTTGCACATAGTTTACAATTATGCCTCTCCATGGGTATCTAATTTTTAACTTAATTATATTTCAAACTATAACCCCACTTCAAATAATAACAGTTATATATAGAGTTTAGCTCACTAGTAACCTGCTTTTGCTGGACTCTCGAATAGTATTGTCAAACTTTTTTACTCACTCAAGTTCAATCTACTACAGTAGCAGTTTGCATGGATATAATTATATTTAATTAATTAATTAATTTTGAGAGAGAGAATAGCACAAAGCTTCCTTCAGTGTGGTTGGACCAAGGCTGGAATTTGGGTCAAACATATGACAAAACAGTGCACCATTTAAATGAATCATTCCACTGGACCATTATCTTTTTTAATATTTGATGTCATTTGAGTTTACAAATACTGAAGAACATGGACAATCTATTTTCTGATTCTTATCAAAATGGATCTTTCTTGACAGAGCAAATCTCTTTTAACACATGTATTATATATGCACATTACTGTAACCTGTCCATTTACCTTGAACTCTTCTATTAGCTTGAATCTTCCTCACAGGTGTGTCTAAAATTAAATAGTTATAGTTAGAAATACATTGGAGTTATGACTAATATCAGAGATGAGACAATAGATAGGAAAGTATAATAATTTTTAAAGTGCCATTACACATGTAGACTTTCTTTTGAAGTACTGAGATATTTGCAACAGACTCATTTATTTTCTATATACTACGCCAATGGTTCACTATTCACCAAACATTATTTCAGAATCTCACATAATAACCCTTTTTTGCATAAAATTAATGACATAGCACTATCTTTTATAAAATACATTGCTTCATAATGGAGAAATACTTAACATTTCAAAGTTTAGCCCAACTAAGAGATACTACCCCTATTTTTTAATTATTTCTGTTTGTAACGTATAAGACATATCTCTGTAAAATTCTCACTGTAAATTAATTCATGATTATTTTGTAGTAGATGAGGAAAGCAAATGTTATTGGTCAAATAACTCTAGAAATATAATAATAAACAAGGAAATATATATCAATATACCCCAACTTTAATTCTATTCCCACAAAGCAACTTCAAAATATACTGGAGTAAAGCAAAAGATTCTGGGGAGGAAGGGGGAGGGAGGTGGTAGAAAGGGTATTGGGGTCTTGGTACATGATTGTTGAGAAGTCTATAAGATGAAGGTGAAAATTTTTTGCAGGCCCTTGGTACAGGGAAATGAGAAATTATACCCATGTATCAATCATGATGCTGTAAACCGCTAACCCTCAATATAGTGAAAAAATTAAAAACATCAGTTAAAAACTTCTGTTATTAAGAATTCCAGGTATTTCACAATTATATGATTTTTGTTGTTGTTATAGTTGCAAATTATTTCCTAATTCCTTCATTTTTATCTTATTGCCAAGATCACCTAATGGACTCAAATTCTCATTTGTACTTTATTGTTGAATACTAAAAAATCAGAGAATAAATGTGGTTCCAGTAGCTATTTCAATTTTTTTTGCTTTATTTTCTTTATTTATTCCCCAAATTTTGACCTCTTGCTGTCTATATATATGCTATCTGTACTCAACAGTGAATTGTTTTCCTAGTATGTCTTTATTTTCACTTCTTTGAAATCTAGTAAAAAGTAAATCATGAATCTATTACTAACAGTAATCTTGACTCTATAATAAGTAAATCATGAAATTATTACTAACAGTAATCTTGACTCTATAATATCAAGTAATAAACACATTTATGAGGTTTCAAGAGTTCTTTTTCTGTCTACATTGCATTGCAATGTTTCTCCCTCCCAGCGACGCCCAGTACAAACGGTTGTTTGCCACACCATGTTAATACCACAACAAATGCAGAGCTTCAGAAAATCTCATTAAACTGAATAGTGAGGAAAAATTTATATAAAATATGAATTATGACTATGCTTCTATGACTATTTTACCTAACTTCAAATTTATTTGGTAACAAAATAATATATTGTAAAATATTATTGAGGAAAGATGGATCAAGTCTTTTATTATTAAGAATATTTTGTTATACTGAAATTATTAAATTCAAAATTATAGTTGTTATACATTTTTAATAATAAACGAGACAATAGATGTGTCTACATTGCTTTTCAAACCATGCTGTTATAGTTGGAGTTTCATGAATTTGGCAGCACCCAATTAATAAACATCCAACCTACTGTTTATTTATTATGGTTTTGCTATATAATACCAGAATGAGAACTGTTCACCCTGAGAAATATATTTAGAAGACAACATGAGTAAAGAGCGAAAAATCAGAATTGCTCCAGGTGGCTCTCTGTTACCTCAGATATGCTTGAGAGTTATATTTGGCCATGTTTAGAAAAGCAACATCTATGGGGAGATAGCCAAAGATGTAAATGATCCCACAAAATTCTCCTTTCCACCACCTATTTCCCAAAACACACACAGTGTTTCAGCCCAATATTTTGCACAGTTAAGAAGATATCATTTTGGAAACATCGACTGAGCACAGTGCATCAAAGCAACGGACTCTAGGAAATGAGGGGCAGGGACGGGTAGAAGAGAAACTTGGGGCTCTGATGCATAATAAAATTGTGTCCATATGTCGCTAGTCAAAGTACAGTACACTGTACTGTAAAGCATTAACCCTCTCAATAAAAAGATTAAAACATTTACTTTGGAAATTCAAACTGCCATACAAAATATTAATTAACTGACCATAATGCTGATAGTAGATACCATTACTGAGAGCTTATACGTGTAGAACATTATTCCAAATGTTCTTCATACATTAACTTATTAAAATATTAGTAATATTACTATACTCTTCATTTTCATGTGAAGAAAACAAGCCATGAAAGAATCCATTTAAGTTAGTCTGAATTGGAGCCCAATCCGGAAACAAGACATAAAACCCAATCCTGTTATTTTGACAGATTGGTCAAAACCTTCTAAGATGTGTTTGTTTTTCAATAGTGTGATTATTTATCTTAAATATCTTAGTAGTATTAATCAATGAAGGACTGCCTTAAGAAAGCATGATAAACTATATACACTTTATGACATTTTTTTTCAGTTGAGGTCTCTAAAGTATTTCAGTAACAAATTATAATATTGGTATGTAAAGGACCATTTAGTCAGATTATTGTTAATAGTCATGATTTAAATAATTGAGGAATACATTCACTTTATCAAAACACACAATATATAATACACACACACATATATTATAGTATGATCACTTCAGATAGAAAACTACAAAATTTAAGATATTTTTGTTAATAAGTATCAGTTAACTATACTCAGAGACAGAAAAGTCAACCTCTATAATATAATCTTTTTTAAAATTAAATTTTTGTTATCTTTATTTATTTATTCAATAGAGACAGCCAGAAATTGAGAGGAAGCAGGGAGAGAGAGGGAGAGAGACAGAGAGAGATACCTGCAGCACTGCTTCACCACTTGCAAAGCTTTCCCCCTGCAGGTGGGGATGGGGAGCTTGTACCCAGGTCCTTGCGCATTGTAACATGTGCACTCAACCAGGTGCACCACCACCCAGCCCTGGCATAATCTTTATTCATATCCACTTTTGAATAAAGTGCTGCCTCTTAGAGTCTAGACAAAAGGTCACTTGTAGCTCAATGCAGTAAATTTACCTAATCGGGAAAAAGAAGACAGTCGCATCTCATTAACACCCAACTATTTGTAGCTTAAAAGGTTATACTGCTAAAATGAAAAACCTGGAAATGATTCTGATGAAAATTCAGTGATATGGCAATGAAAAATTGATGCATGATAGATATAGGAGAGATAATTTATTGGAAACCAATGGGATCAACCTCTGGAATATACAAAAGAAAAGCAAAGAAAAGAGAAAAGAAAAGAGCCCATTACCTAAAATTAGAATGTCACTTTCCTAATTTGTAAGTATATCTTCTCTTGGCTAAAGCTATTCTTAAGTACTTAGTTAGTTTTTTATCAAAGACTTTTTAACAGTTGCTTAATAATGAGGAAGAAAACATACTTACCTGAGTTTAAGCCTAAAGAACATTTTATAAACAAATGCATGTACTAGTTGAGTTGTTCTCTAAAAGCACTGCAAATCTACAAAGCTGCTTACTAATGACAAGGACTGAAAAAAAAAAAGAATTCATTTTTGCTTGCTAAAGTCTTTGGCTCTTCCCTTAAATTCCTGTTTTCCAGGCAGAGAGTTTATATATTGAGGATAAATATGTTAATCCTGTTAGTTCTTTGTATCAAGAAACTTTGTTTTAATCCTGGACTTGAATGTGTTACATGTTCTCAGAAAGAAATCTTGCATTTATCAGACCCATATATTTCTACTGGGGAGAAATTCAGCTATTGATTGAGTAAAAATTATTTATTTTACTAAAACTAAATTGTCTTAGCATGATATGTAAGATTTTTGTCTATATTAAGATAAAGGTAAAGAAACTACTTCCGGATCAATCGTGACTGCAAAATAATTTTTATCTTTTTGGAGTTATAAAATTTTAAACAGAAGAGCTCTCTGATCACAATTTGAAACAATATGGGAACTTCGGTTGTATATCTCAATTCACTATGTAGTTCATGAAGAATGTTTGATTTTTCTAATTAATTTCAATACTTGTTTCTCTGTAACAGTTTGTCGTTTAGATACTTTGTTGTTAATAAAACAAGTGAGAAATTAATTTATGAAAATGTGTCCAAATTATATTTGATTAACAACTATTATTCTGTGAATCATTACTACTTAGAATTTGTTTCAAATATTGAATTCTTTTTTTTTCTCCTTTGCTTTAAAGGTAGATAGATCCTTTTAATGTCATAGAGAACATTCCAGAATTTAAAAATTAAGATTAATTTCATGTGCAAAATTATTTAGTTCTCCGGTGTCAGATTATCATTCATATTGTTAGAAGAAACAACCATTCCCAGGAATATAGCATTGGAAAGAAAATTTCTAAATGCACTATGTTTTTAAATTATTTTGCTAGATCTATGCACTTTATAAATTTATAAACATGCCTTTTATTATTGTGGGGGCAGTGAATACATTTTTTAAAAATATGAAATACGTCAATTTAGAGCTGTTTCAACTATCAATTTAGAAATTACTTCCCTTTCAAATCATTAAAGTATCTCTACAATTATCTGTATCAAAGCAAAAAAATATTCATTGCTCCCCAATCTTTATACCATAGGACTTTTTAAAGACTGGTAATCATTTATTCATAACTACAACATAAAACATTACTGAACCAATTTATCTATTACAAAGCACATAATATTATTGCCTTTTTATGTCTAAGTTTTAAAAAGCAAAACCTTGGTATTCAGTCTTTAAAAAGTTGAAGAACTCCATCTTCAGGTCCTGTTAAACAGGTTAGTTTTTTCCTTTTACTGACCTCCCTGGAGCAGTCTTTTAATTTCTTCATCTTCAAATAAATGACCATCACCACCTTCAATGAATTTTGTGACCTTGGTGACCTCTAAGAGGATACATGTTTATAGAAGAAATTGGTTTATGCAATAAAAATGACAGGAGATTTGATGTGGTATGTATTAGCATCTTCTCAGTAAGCAATTCCAGACCAACAGTCAGGTTTTTGTATGTTGGTTTTTAATAAGCTCAAAATTAAAACTCTTAAACGTGTAACAAATTCATAACAAAATATCCACAGGACTGTCATTTGAGTTTCCACCCTGTGACTTTGAACGTCTTACTTATGTTGGTATGGAACTTGAATCACGAAATAATGTAAAGTAGGAAATCATGACACCTGATTTTCAAGACAACTTTAGACTTTGATAGAGACAATTTAGGCAATGTTATACACATATTTTTTAATCATACTGACCTTCCTGCAACAGTCTCTTCAGAGTTTCTTCTGTGTCTCCCTCATCAGTAGAAATCCTAGTATATTTTATTCCAGGACCTAAATGAAAAAAAAAAAAAACATTTTAAAAGTCTAAATCAGGGTAGGGAGAGTTCTTCCGTTAAAAACCAAATATTAAGTTTTTTTTGGGGGGGTCTGGTAGTGGCCATAATACTAAGCGCAAGGCCCCGCAAAAGATTCCCTTTCTGAGGGAGTCTGGAGGTAGTGCAGCAGGTTAAGCGCACGTGGCGCAAAGTGCAAGGACCTGAGGAAGGATGTGGGTTTGAGCCCTCGTTCCTCACCTGCAGAGGAGTCGCTTCACAAGCAGTGAAGCAGGTCTGCAGGTGTCTATCTTTCTCTCCTCCTCTCTGTTTTCCCCTCCTCTCTCCATTTCTCTCTGTCTTATCCAACAACGACGACATCAACAACTACAACAATAAAACAACAAGGGCAACAAAAGGGAATAAATAAATAAATAAATCTGAAAAAATAAAAAAAGATTCCCAGTTTGAGCCCACAGCTCCCCACCTGGAGAGGGGTTGCTTCACAAGCAGTGAGGCAGGTCTGTAGGTGTCTCTTTCCCTATTTCCCCCTACCCTCTCAATTTTTTTTTCTGTTCTATCCAATAAAAATGAAAAATGGCCACCAGGAGCGGTGAAATCGTAGTGTAGGCACTGAGCCCCAGCGATAATCCGGAGACAAAAAAAAAAAAAAGAGGGGAGTCAGGCTGTAGCGCAGCGGGTTAAGCGCAGGTGGCGCAAAGCACAAGGACCGGCATAAGAATCCCGGTTCAAATCCCGGCTCCCCACCTGCAGGGGAGTCCCTTCACAGGTGGTGAAGCAGGTCTGCAGGTTTCTTTCTCTCCCCCTCTCTGTCTTCCCCTCCTCTTTCCATTTCTCTCTGTCCTATCCAACAACGACGACAACAACAATAATAACTACAACAATAAACAACAAGGGCAACAAAAGGGAATAAATAAAATAAAATATTAAAAAAAAAGAGTATTTTGGACTTTGTGGATCATAAAGTTGTAACTATTAGATTCTATTGTTGGTATCTGAAAGCAGCTGCAGACTTCACACAAATGAATATAGACTCTTCTTCCAATAAATTTTTATTTATATATTAAGTGACAACAGCAATAACTGTGACTGCTCATTTAAATTTTTTATAGGGTAGTTAATTCAGAATTTAAGCTTAAATTCAGAATTTAAGCTTATTCATAAATTGGAGACTGGTAAAGATGTTTCAATTGTTTACTGAAATTGTTTAATGCTAACTTGTTATGGGTAGATGTCTAAACTTTAATATTAATGGAAAACCTATCAAACTTACGAATGAACTTTTTTCAGATTCATTAATTCATTGAAAAACCACAAAGTGAAAACAGTACACTTTACAACATATATGCATAAACATAATAAAATATATATTTATAGATTTGTCCACAAGTGCCCAATTCAGAAAAAAAATCACAGGTTTAATATTTAAAATAACATTAAATTTTGTTGAAAAAGAAGGGAAGCCATTTCAGTAACTATGATAAACATAATTTAGTTTCTCTATTAACTCTTAGAAATACAAAGATTACCTGTAATGATTCGTTCTTCCCTTGTCTCTTCAGTTACTTCTACAGGCAATCCTTCAATTATTTTGGTGTATTTTTTAATAATTGGCTCTGAAATTGGGGGAAGAAAGTGCATTTGATGTATCCCTTTATGGTGTGTAAACTATTCAAGCTAGATACATTAAATATACACCTCAGAACAAATGTTAATCATTATAGGGACACATATCAAGCACAGATCAACTGAATTCTAAAAGGTAGTGATTATATATTGACTTTTGGGTGAGAGAACAGGGAAATCTGTCAAAGTAAGTCTTCATGTCATATTTGTTTCCTGATTATAGAGTGATTATTTAATGACAGCCCAGGGAATTATGCATCATTAGAAAAGGAGCTTTTTCTATCTAGTAAACTGTAACCAGGCAATCTTAAAACAATTGTCATTTTTCTTCTAGTTCTGTTAGTTTGGATTGATATGTGTGTTACTATTTTATGGCTCATCATCACAAGCAGAGTTCTGATTTTCACAGTAATGATAGATTTGTTGGAATTTGTGAGTTAATGACTAAATAAATTCCAACTAGATCAATTTATAGGTTAACTGTATTTTATTTGACTAATAAGAACCGAACACTGAAAATAGCAACCCACACTTTATTTAAAACAAAAGCCAATAGAGAGAATCACATGCTCAATATATTTAAACCATCAATATTTCTAAATAAACACAGTGATCCTAACTGGAGTCTAGGAGACAACCCATTTCCATGGATCACTGGAGTCACTGTTTCACTTCTTTTACCTTTTTGAATTCAGAATCACTTGCATTTGTGACCTTTGGTTTGTTGTGGGTTCTGAGGCATTGATTTAGGAGATAAACGATAATGTAAAACCATCCTTTAAATGCACTTGAACAGAACATTTATTTCAGCATTTGCTGCTTCACAGATGTCAAAGTGGTTTCAGGCTTTATAAAATCTATTTACAGGGTCAGGTGGTGGCACACCTGGTTGAGTGCACATGTTGCAAAGAACAAGGACACAGGTTGGAGCCCCAGTCCCCACCTGCAGGGGGAAAGCTTTGTGAGTAGTAAAGCAGTGTTGCAGGTGTCTCTCTGTCTCTCTTCTCTATCACTTCCTTCCCTCTTTATTTCTGGCTATCTCTAACCAATAAATAAATAAAATATAAAATTAAAAAAAACTGTTTTAAACATTTCCCACTAACTTAAAATCTGGTAGTATGTATAATAACAAATAATTCTTTCTGTGGGTATGCTATGAAAATTGCTTTCATCTTCTTTAGGATTTACATTGACAGCTGTAAAGTATGATCGCACAGAATATGTATGTGACTAACCTTTGTGACACATGTAATGAGTACACTTTTGACTTTCTTTCATGATTAATAGTGTTGAATCTTTACCATTTGAGATCATCATACTAATTTTTTTATTTTACTAATTTGATGGCACTAATAGTGCGACATGCATGATTCTACAGCTCCTGGGCCAACATTTTCAGATTTTTAAAAATTCACAGAGAGAGGGAGAGAGAGAGAGAGAGAGAAAGAGAGAGAGAGTGAGAGAAAGGGAGAGAGAGGAGAGAGAGAGAGATACCACAGCACTGCTCACTATCTAAGGAGCTTCCCCCAGATGCAGTGATCTCATGTGGTTGTGGGGTTCCAGCCTGGGGCTTCAAATATGGGAAAGTTTGTTACCTACCAGTGAACTATCTCCTTAATTAATTTTTCATTAGTTGTTAATTTATATATATATTCATTTAATTTTTTAATCTTTATTTATTGGATAGTGACAGCCCCATATCAAGAGGGTAATAGAGAAGGAGAGAGACAGAGAGACATCTGCAGCTTTACTTCACCACTCTCAAAGCTTTCCTCCTGCAGGTGGGGACCGAGGGCTCGAACCTGGGCTTTTGTACATTGTAATAAATACTCTCAACCAGAGAGTGGGTGGTAATACATGCCACCACCCAGCCCCCTAATTTATATTTTTTATCTAATTGACTTAAGACTGATTTTTTTTTTAATCTCAGTGTTGCCATCAGGGAGATATCTGAGCAGTATAGCATAGGACCTACATGCCTGACATCTTAGAAGCTCCAGGTTCAGTCCCTGGCAACTACATAGGCCTGTGCTGAGCAGTGTTCTGCACTTTTTTAATCTCCTCTATTTTTTTTCTCTCATAAAAATAAATAGATCTTTTGAAAATGAAAGAAATAGAAACTAATTTTACACTTACCTTTAAGATAGCGGATTTCTGGTTTTATGGGAAACTGGATCAGAGTACTTACCTTCTATATACAAATGATGTAAGAATTAACTTATTAATAGTTAAACAAGCCTTCAAATGCAAAAAATATACAAGTATTGCATTTGACTTGTAAAATGATTTTGCTCCCAGAGAAAATCATTTTGAAGGTTAGAAATGTGATTACAACATTAGTTAATAAAGCTCAGTACATTTAACTCATACTGTAACACACTTCAATGGCTGAATGTCACTTATTTTTTGAGAAAATTTATTTGCTTGTTCAGAAATTGTTAGTATTATACACCAAATGTAAAAATGCTCACCATTACTCATGATTATATTGTCTAGAACTATGGGGAATAATGAAAATCAAGTATAATTCTTTCAAACAACAAGTATTTCACACAATACTTAATTTCTGCTTTATGGGTTGAAAAGATAGTGAGCATTAAAATATAAGGCCAAGTTTATAAGACATAGAATTGTTTTAAACTGTTTTAACTTTGTTGAAGGTGTAGAAATTCCAAAAGAGAAGTTTATCCAGGGAACTTAAGTACAGGGCATGAGAATATCCAAACTGGCTTTTCTTTAGAAGAACCTTACCTAAAATTTCAGAATTATTTTCTATTATTTTGCTCTACATAGGTAGGAATTTCTTTTCTTCTTTTAAATCATATTTACTTTTAAGACCTGATAAAACTCAATAAATATTTGTTGAATTGAGTGTCATAAATTGATTCTTAACTCTAAAATGTGGCTAAATATATTTCAGAAGAATCACTTCAAAATAGTGTTTAAAATTTTTAAAAAAATTTTTCTCTTTAGTTGCCCATGTTGTTTATCATTGTTGTTGTAGTTATTATTGTTATTCCTATTGTTGTTGTTGGATAGGACAGAAATGGAGAGAGGAGGGGAACACAGAGAGGGGGAGAGAAAGATAGACACCTGCAGACCTGCTTCACCGCCTGTGAAGTGAACCCCCTGCAGCTGGGAAGCCGAGGGCTTGAACCAGGATCTTTATACTGGCCCTTGAGCTTTGCACCATGTGCACTTAACCCGCTGCATCACCGCCCGGCTGCCTAGATTTTTTTTTTTTTAGCAGGAATTCATAAGCCATCAGTTAATCTACAAAAGCTCAAACCTTGACAATGACCAATATTTATCTTTATCTTAGAAAAGGACAATTGAAAACAGCTGCCAAGATTAGTCTTTTTAAAAAATTTCATTATATTACACAGAAGTGAAATTTCGGAATTTCATTTTTTATTATTATCTATTTATTTATTGGACAGATATAGTCAGAATCAAGAGCTTTCCCCCTGCAAGTGGGGACTGGGGACTTGAACCCTGACCCTTGTGCATTGTAACATGTACACTTAATCAGGTGTGTCACCACCCAGCCCCAAACTTCTGAATTTCTTAACTGAAGAGTTTCTAGTGCACTTATTGCATGATCCTCTCAGTCTATCCCCTCTCCCCTGGTAGGAAGAACCCAGATTTGCTTTGTCATGCTCCTCATTGAAGACAGATCAATAAAACAGAATTCTGATGAAGATTGGGAAGATAAATGATTGAATGAACAAGCTTGAAATAAAAGAAATAAATCTTTGAATTTAAGAACACCTGCACATGTATAAGATTTTGATTGTAGGGAGTCGGGTGGTAATGCAGAGGGTTAAGCTCAGGTGGCACAAAGTGCAAGGACAGGCGTAAGGATCCAGGTTCGAGCCCCCCAGCTCCCCACCTGCAGGGGAGTAGCTTCACAAGTGGTGGAGGAGGTCTGCAGGTGTCTTTCTGTCTTCCCTCCTCTCTCCATTTCTCTCTGTCCTATCCAACAACAATGGTATCAATAACAACAATAATAACTACAACAATAAAACAAGGGCAACAAAAAGGGAATAAATAAATATTTAAAAAATATTTAGATTATAGAAGATGTGTTCAAGTAATTATATGAAAGTTTATGACATCCATTTTTAATATATATGAATATTGGAATCTAATGTATTAACAAATATATAATTTTTCACTCACATAATTAAGAAACATTTTTTCAGCAGAAATTTTGTGATTTAGTTTCTTTTTAATAACAAATTTTCATCAATATAAAAAATCAATGAAGTGATATACATATATTGATATTTTCAAAAGCAGATTCCAAAGAATATCTCGGTTTTAGACCTCAGAACTAAATAAAAATAAAGATAAGTAATTGGGCAAGAAATAAAACAATTACATGTGTGTTTTCATTTTCTAATACTTAATTAGTAGTTTGCTTTCAAAAGAGTAAATAAAAGTATTCACTTAGTTGCTATCTTAATTCACAAGATAAGAAATGATGTCAATACAGTGTCAATCAAAAAAGGGAGATGGAAATAAAATAGAAATGATGTCAAAATCAATGGTCATCACAAAAGTAGTTTTTTTGGTTTTTTTTGTTTGTTTGTTTCTATTTTTTTTTTTAGAAGACTATCTTTCCTTCTTATAGAACAAAGATGATAATCTACTCTTTCTTCTGTGGCAAGTCACCATAGCAAGAAGGTTAAACTTGGAAATAAGAAGTTCTTAAATTATATCCTTGCTAATAGTTAAAACACATTAAATGGAGGTGACAAAAATATGCTGAATACCAAACAGTAATGTCAGAGAAGAAGTTGACTATTTCATATTCTAGGATGAAACATTAGGAAGGAAGAACATATACCTAACTGATGTATACATGTAAGAATTGTAAGGTTTGTTTGACTCACTGACCAGGTACTTATTTCCACTCCATTTCTAGTGGTCTAACTTAGAAATGTATCATATGTGGTTGTAATTTCTTTTAAAAGAGCATTTCAATACAAAGTTTTTATACTTTCCTAACTTGTTAAATGACAATTGTCTACACCTTTTTTTTTTGAACTTCTTGTAACAATGCAGAAGAATTCCATGTGAGGAGATTGGAAACAAAGCTATAAGAAAAATATACTCTCAAGAGAAATCTAACTACAGTATAAAAGTTCTCAATTTTTTCAGTAAATATCCAGGTACTAGCATTAGTGCACTGACCAATTACGTTCAAGTGAAATAAAGTACAAGCAAATGTACTGAAAGTATTAGGAATGCACTAGCTACTCTAAATAATTTGCATTCTGCATTCTGCAATTTTATGAGCATGCCATTGGTATAGAAATATTTAGCTTGTTAGTTTCTAAAATAATGAAGATTTATTAATAGAAATAAGTCTATTAAATAGATGGTTTCATAATAAAAGGAACCATATACAATATTGATTTTTTTTTACCTTCAGATTTGATAATAGGGTGAAGACTGCCTTCAATCACTTTAATTTTTGGTTCCACAACTTTTGTTATAATTTTAGTTGCTGAAAGCATAGAAAGTGGAACATAGTTGAGATCTACATTAATTTTAAAAGTGTCCCTTTTATTCTTTTGGCTCTTTGTAGAGCACCAAGCTATCTATTGGATGTGTCAATTTGTTCTGGAAAATCTGGCAATAAGATACAAGCTATATTGATGGCATATTATCTGTTAGCTCATCATGTCCATGAAATCCATTGAAGGAAGTGAATTCTGAAGTCCAAGGACTTTGATTTGTTCCAGTGAAATATCTACTAAGTCATTCTATCTAGGAAATCTCTAACTTGAACTGCACCACTAAAGCATTTTACCTTCTTGTGTACTTCTTGAAAATATTGGCTGTATAACAATAGAAGACAAACATGATTAATTTCATAGTATCTTTGATTGTATTGAAATCTTTCTCGACATGAAGAGAATTTGAAAGAAAAAAAAGACTCAAAATATGCTCATGCATTTGACAGCAGATTACAGAGAAAGAAAACTATTGCAGAATACTAAAAAAAAACCAAAATAGCCAGTGAGACATGCGCTTTATGCAGCAAACATGATATGATCAATACGTAAATTAGAGGCTAAAATGATTTAATTTTTAACTTTCGCATATTACCAGTTTTTAAATGTAAAGATATGTATTTTGAATATATTCCACTTATCCAACTAATAACTGTGCTGATTTGTTTATATAATATTTTGGGGGCAGCTTTTGGTTGTATGTATGAGCTGAAAACTAGCCCCTGGAGCGATATAGACAGCTCTACTGACTTTCCTTACTTCTAATTAGAACTGTGGAAGGTTACTCCATTAGACAATGGGCCACATTAAGTCTCACTGTGTGATCATGCCACATTGTTTTAGACATGTTAGATGTAAGATACTAACAGATTTAGGTTTTTCTGTTACATTCTCAGGTATTATGAATATTTAGTTATGTCAGTCTTTACATTAAGATGGATTTAGACCTGAGTCATAATTATTTAAGTCACATCAGATTTTATAACTGGGAGCTAAAATTATGATATTCTAAAATATACTGATTCCAACTGGTCACCCTACAGAAGAACCTGCCCATGATGGTAAAAGTTACAGAGGTCTATTTCTACTTTCAAAATGGGCTAATTCTCTTCTACTTTCATTTACTTCATTGTTAAAGAACTTAAAGTTTAGGGTGTTTAGTTAGTTGCTATATTTGTTTCAATCTTGCTTGAAGACTTAAATGGCTCTGATAGCTCTAAAGGTGAAGCATTACTCCTTCTTCACTTCATAGGTCATCTATTTGACAACAAATACTAAAAAGCATATTCCTCATTACAATTTAAATTGTATGGATGATATCTTGAAGACAAGAATAATATGTAACAAGGAAATAAAAGATATTTTTGGAGACTAGTCATTCAATATTAAAGGAATATAAAAATGGAATCTTTGGTCTCTACCACTATGTGAAGTATGTTGTTCCATGACAGCATACCCACCGGGAGAGATAATGAAAAACGTGTTGGAATGCAAATTTCAGAGCTGTTTTAAGATCTTTGAGTTGGTAGCCAAGATCCATTAGATTTGTATAACTGTATACAATGTAACTTTTTGCTTTGGGAGTGAGGATCCAATGTTAGTAGAATCAAAGAAAGAAATTATATTTTGGCTCAAGGAGGTAGATGTCTCATGAATAAAGCAGGAAAAAATAAAGAAATGTTGGGAGGATATACAGCTGTAGTGGGAAAAGATGAGATAACATTGACAATGAATAGAGCCCATGAGAAATCCTAAATTTGTTATAAAGTATATTTTATAAGATTATATAATTCCATATTAAATTTTTTTGCCATGTTTAATCAGATATATTCCAGTAAAATCTCTAAAGCAGCGTGGAATTGGTTTGGTTCTAGAATTGCAAATGATAGTACATGACTTAAATCAGCAAGAGCAGCAATCATTTTGTTTTGCTCCTTATGTTGTGTTTACTCATTTTCCATATCTACTGTAGGTCTTAAGTAGATTTCTTTCTTAATGGAATAACAGGGTGTTTATGAAATGAAGCACAGTAATTTTCTATCCTGGGTAAATATGGAGGTTGAAGTAATGCTTTGGATAATGATGCATTTTAATGTCTTAATTGTAGAGTCAAAACAAAATGAAAAGATTTTATGCTTTTTGAAACCTAGAGTGAATGAAAGAAAGAAAAAAGACAAAGCAAAAGCTATATTAACAAAGGAATGCTGCCAAGTTATGTTTGTGAGAATGAAATATCCTTTACCATTTTTTAGTAGGAGAAGTTAAATTTTGATAATCTGGTAGTGTCAGGGATAAAACGACCACAGAATCTAGAAACTCTAGGTTTATCTCATATAAGCTTTTTGTTCCTTCATCCAGTTTTTGAATGTGAAGAGTTTCTGAAAGATCAGTTCAACCGATAGTTGAAAGTGAGAAAGAAATTCTTTGGTAATGTTATTTCTTTATCCACATATCTGAATTTTCAGGTAGGCCTGGATGGTCTTTTAGCTGTGACATCTTTTGTATCTGTTTTTTAAATTTTTTTCCCTCTTCCTGCTTATTTGCTATACCAGCTATTATTTTTTTACTATCATTCTTATTTCCTGTCATGCTTGGTTTTTGGATGAGCAGAGTGGTATTTTTTTGTTTGATTTTTTTTTTTTTGCAGTTGATAATTGTGGCAAAGACATATAGGTCTCATCTTGGTCTCAGATCCAGTTTCAAGTAGTATGAAAACCGCCACTTTTGGAATTCTAAATACCAGATTATCAATGGTCTCTTTATGAATATAAAGAACATTTTTATGCTTTATTTGTATATATATGTAAATCTACTTATATATAATAAATATTCACTATGTACTTACTGTAAACAGTCATAGGGATTTCTTTGAAGGTACTACCACGAACATACTAAAAATAAAGGTTCATACTTATTAGTAAGTATTGTAGTTATATTAGCAAACTCATGGCACTACTTTCTCACCAATGTAAACATAGTGAAACTATATAAATCACCCTTTAATATCCTGCTATAAGGGCAAGTAGCATAAAATATATTGAATTTGTTACTCAGTTAAAAATATAGACTAGTTAATCCCAAATTAAATACATTTAGTAAAAACATTTCATATGTTTTATACTGCTTTGACTCTAATGGACAAAAAATGTCTTTGCTTTTTAATACTGTAATTATGTATAATTTCTTTGATGCACATAATTGATTTTCTCCTAGTATTCAACAACAAAGATATTTGGCAATAAAGGTTTTTAGCTTTGTTTATGCACGTCTTACCTTCCCAACTATTTTGTACACTTTCTTAAAAAAAAATTATTTATTCCCTTTTGTTGCCCCTTTTTTATTATTGTATTGTTGTTCTTGATATTGTCGTTATTGGATGGGACAGAGATAAATGGAGAGAGGAGAGGTAGACAGAGAGAAAGAGGACAGGAGAGAAAGAGTTGCTTCACTGTGAAGCAACTCCCCTGCAGGTGGGAAACCGGGGGTTCAAACCGGGATTCTTACTCGGTCCTTCGTTTTGCGCCACCTACGCTTAATCCACTGAGCTACCGCCCGACCCCTTATTTTGTACACTTTTAAAACAAACAGCTATTATTTGATTTACCACAATATTTCTCTGTTGATTATACACCACATATTCACCTATGAGGAAATTAGCATTCCCTCAGAGTTTTATTCTCAGAATTCCTATTAAAATCTACTTGGGTTCAAGATGTATATTAAGTATATTAAGAGAAATTTTGTGGTAAATATTAAGAGAAATATTGTGGTAAATCGGGGGACACTTACTTATCAATATATACATCTCTAGTATCATGTGAAATCTGCAGTATCTGTTCAGAAGATCAGAAATGAATCCATTAATTTTCTATACCTTAATTTGGATGTATTTGATCAGTTTGTTAAGTATTTCCAACAGTTGATCATTTCCGACTGGTGTGTCTATGAAGAAGCATATTAAATGAATATTGGTTAGAAAGTACAAAATAAAAACCTCGGTTTCTATTGAGGTTCATTTTAGTTGCGTAATGAATTCAATAAATACCAACCTGCTGGATAGAGGAGTTTATCTACAACATGAATAACACCATTTGTTGTCATGATGTCAGATTCTTTCGATTTCAATTCATTCACTAGAAGTGTATCATTTACCTATCAAAACGGGGGATGATGTCAATGAAAAAAAGGCATTAGGATGACTGGATAATGTATGAACACAATCATATATTTACTCTAGAGAACTCACTCCTTTCAGGTAGATTTTGCTTCCTTGTGAGGTCTTTAGAATGTTGGTGACACCAGGTTCAAACCCCTTTCCAATGAAAACACCAGGTGTCAGGTGATAAAGGATGATATTTTGAAGAGCATTTTTGTCTCCTAGGAGAAAGACATATATTAATAGAATGACATATTTTTGACATTGTGATACTATGGAAACAAAAAAAGTTAACTTTCTTGTTTCTACACTGCAATTCTTCATGTTATTTTTAACAGGAGTTGACATCAGTGTTCAATCCACCACAGTCACTTCAATTCATTCAGTCAAAATAATATCCTAGAATTTATTGAGAGGAAAAAATTAAATTGTTGCTGAAGTTGTAACTACTTTTTCTTTGTCTCCAAATCCTGTGACATTTCAAAGAAGTAGGTAAAATCTAGCTAGCAACTTGACATTAAGCAGTTAACATATATACTAAGTGGAAATTAAGGAAAATTAGGTTAGATGTTAATATCATGAAAACAGTTTTGAGTTATGTATAGGCAGGATCACTGGAAAAAGAAATGAGGTTCTGAAAACAAGGTGCAAGTATCTAGTATTGACTTCTACTCACGAATCAGAATTTCCTTTTCTTCACTAGTCATGCCCTTGAAGGCATCATTGGTTGGCACAAATAAGGTCCAGTCTCCAGGTTGTGTCAGGAGCTCTTTCAAATCTGCAGCTTCAAGTAAGCTGAGGAAGATGCTAAGGAAGAAGGACATATACTTCTGTTGTTACATCTAGATTTAGATTTACTCATGCAGTGCATAAAGTAGAATAGACATGATATGTTGGAAGCATGAGAAAACTATACATTTTCATATATATATATATTTAAAATGCAGTTTATCTGTTAAATAGTTTTAGCAGTGAGCTGTGCAACTCAGGCATCAAAGTTCGACATCCTCGAGGAAACACTCACGAAAGACATGTCTCTGATATCTGATTATTGTAAAAAATGGCGACTAATCCCTAGCACTGCAAAAACGGTATCATCTGTTTTCCATCTACACCATGCCTCGGCCTCGCGTGAGCTTAATGTGCAGCTTGACGATACGAGAATCCGGCATGAAGCCCAGCCAGTCTATCTTGGCGTTACTCTTGATCACACTCTGTCATTTCAAGAACATCTCATAAAAACTGCAGCAAAGGTGGGTGCGAGGAATAACATCATTGCAAGACTGGCCAGCTCCTCATGGGGCGCGAGCGCTTCCACACTACGATCATCATCTCTGGCATTATGCTATCCCACTGCAGAATACTGTGCCCCAGTATGGTTCCGTAGCCCCCATGTCCACTTGGTCAATTCCAAATTATATTCCTCCATGAGGATAATTTCTGGAACCATCCATTCCACCCCGGTTCCATGGCTGCCAGTTCTTAGCAACATCGCCCCACCAGATATTCGTCGGGATGTGGCATCATCTAAGTTCATTTCCCATGCCTATGCTCGACCGGACCTGCCAATATACGCCGATATCTTCCCCCACCCTGTCCAACGCTTGATGTCTCATCACCCAATCTGGTCCCCTATGCCTACACTGAACTTCTCTGTTCCAGTCTCTTGGAAACAGAGTTGACAGTCAGCTGAGGTAAAGAACAAACACCTCATCACAGACCCCTGCAAGCATCAACCCGGCTTTGACCTAGCACGTTATGATTGGGCCCTCCTCAATCGCTATCGAACAGGCCATGGCCGGTGCACCGCTATGTTCGATCGCTGGGGAGCCAAAGACTACCCGAACTGCCCCTGCGGCTACAGACAGACTATGACCCACATAGTCAACGACTGCCACCTCTCCAGATTCAAAGGAGGTCTTGAAACTTTACATCAGGCTCAACCTGATGCTGTTGACTGGCTACGGAAGAAGGGCAAATGCTAGAAGAAGAAGAAGCAGTGAGATTGGGAAATTTAAATAGACAATATAACTTTCAAATTTCTTAAACTGTGTTTTACCCTGCAAAGCTCAATGAGGGTAGATCCACAGAATAGTTCATTTGGACAGTGTGCTTGTTTTGCTATTTGCACCACTCAGGTTCAAGCTTGGCCCGTATTGAACTGGAGGAAGCTTCAATAATGTGGGTGCTGTGATCTTTCTCTCTCTGTCTCTGCCATAATAGTAGTGTGCTTTGTGAATTTTAATATTTCACAAACTAGTTTTTAGCTAATCTAGGAAACCACCAACAACACAGTTCTGAAGCAACTTTCAAGGAGTATTTCCATCTATTGAGAGTTGTCAGTAGAGTCGTGACATATTTTTTTCTATTTTATTCTATGCAAATATGTGTCATGACTTTTCTGACAACCCGATATTTGATTCTTTTCCCTCATCAAATCACATTATGGTACATTGGAGAGCAAAATAAACAGTACTAACAGATTTCAACTTTGCAAACATTTGTATGGACTTCTTATTCTAAATACTGTCAAAAATACTGCATACTAAATGCTAACTGCCTTTGAAGTGCTGTGAAACAACAATATGCCAGTTACTCTCGTTTTTTTTGGGGGGAAGGCGAAGCTAATGAGCTTACCTAAAGCGCTTATCCTGTTTTAATTTTTCATGGAGGGATTTCTCTGCAGGTTTGATGATCTCACGGAATATATGAATGGCACCATTTCTCCCTTGTTTGCTTCCTCTCACCATGCATGAATTTTCAATGCAGACAGCCTAGCAAAGACAAGAAAGATAATGCTGTCCATTTGCTGACTTGAAATTTCCTCAGTGGAAGGAGCTGGATAATGAACTTGCTATATGGACTATTGTGAGATCTCACCTCTCAGAACTCATACTTTGTATTCAACTAAGTATTCTATTACTAGTCAAGCTCTCTTAGCTATCAAGCAGGTAGTTTAGTCAATAGCAAAAATTTTATAGTATTCTTTTTCTACACCTTCCATGATTCCTCCCCTGGTTCCAATGATTCTTCCAGTCCTACTTTAGAGAACATTAGCATTGTTGATCTATAAGATTATCTTTCAGCATTAATTTACCTGGCTTCGCAGTCTTTTATGATCTTCACAAATGTTTACTGCATTTTGGTGACTGCAATAACCTATTGATTACAAGTCAAATGACTGGCAATGACTGGAGTAAGGATCCCAGTTCGAGCCCTGGCTCCCCACCTGCAGGGGAGTTGCTTCACAGGCAGTGAAGCAGGTCTGCAGGTGTCTTTCTCTCCCTCTTTCTGTCTTCCCCTCCTCTCTCCATTTCTCTCTGTCCTATCCAACAACAACAACATCAATAACAACAACAACAATAATAGCTACAACAATAAAACAAGGGCAACAAAAAAGGAATAAATGAAAAAAAAATAATGACTAGGCTAATGGTTGGAGTAGTGTGCAGACACCTATCATGGGGAGATAAGAAACTGTGATCATACATCGACAGCTGTCCTATAAGCCATTATCTTCACAATAAAATGTTTTTTTTTTAAGTAAGCCATCACCTTATGTATTTTACTCTTTAAAAAAATTTTCCCCTTTTTGCTTATCATTGTTGTTGTTATTGCTGTTGTTGTTGTTGGATAGTACAGAGAGAAATTGAGAGAGAATGGGAAGACAGGAGGAGAGAAAGACACCTGCAGCCCTCTTTCACCGCCTGTGAAGGGAACTCCCTGCAGGTGGGGACCCGGGGGCTCGAACCAGGATCATGATGCTGGCCCATGCGCTTCCCACCATGGGCATTTAACCCAATGCACCACCACACGGTTCTCATATTTTACTCTTTATGAATATTATCTTGCAAATTGTAAAGTACATTCTAGCCTACTTAGAGGAATTTAGCTAATTTTCACAACCGAAATAATTAGTAGGCCTGGGGGATATCACAGTGTTTATTCAACAGACATTTGTGATTGAAGCTCAGGGTTCTAGGTCCAATTCCTAGTCTACCATAAATCAGAGTTGAACATTTCATTGTACGAAAAATACTAGATAAATTAAGGAAACTTATAAAAATAAGTGATTGACAATTTAGTGAATAGCACTATTTATAATTAAGCAAATATAAATAGTCTGATTCATTAATATATGATACTTTTTCAACACTTTCCTGACAGTCTTCACACAAGCCACTCCATTCCTTGATCTTCCTTGAAGATTTGCTATAAAAATACATTCATAACATTTTGGAAAACATTTGTTGCAGTAACATTCTTTGAAAAGTGCATGCCATATGAAATAGAGAGAGGCTTTCTGTGAAAGACAGGCCACTGTGGACATTTTATCTTATTCAGATCTACTTACTGTGCGGTAGACGAACACTCTTAGTTGTTTGCCTCCAATTGTTTCAAGGATTTGTCCATTGTAAAGCTCATTGAGGCCAACTTTTACTTTCAGTATGTGATTCTGCAGAATTAGCTTCAGAAGGCGCTGGTCCATACTCAGAGTATCATCTACAAATAAGTTCATTAAGAGAGAACATTACTTTACTTGGAAAGCATTAAAGTTTCTTCTGGTAAGAAAAGTAATGAAAATGGATAACTCCTAATATACTGATATTCTGGGTCCTACACATGTATGAGTCATCTAAATGCTCAAAGCTAGGAAGTCTGTGCACTGAACATCAAATGATTAAAACTGTCTTTGATAGTGGAGAAGTAATTGAAGTACACAATATCTTAAGTGTGGGATAATGTCAATAAGCACAGACATCAATATTATTTATAAGTAGGCAAATATTACTAGTCATTTGACTATTCATTAATAGATTTATTATAATTTAATACTTGGAAAAATGTAAAATATTATATTTATGTTTTGATTATTATTTTTTGCCTAACAGTTTAAAAATGTTTCTATGAAGTAAGTTTTCTGGAAACTTATAAGCACTAAGATATGTATTAGTTCATATCACACTGTGAATATGTATAGGAACTACATTTTATTTATGATTTTTAAATTATTAGAAACATAATGCCGGGAGTCGGGCGGTAGCACAGTAGGTTAAGCACATGTAGCACAAAATGCAAGGACCAGCATAAGGATCCCTATTCAAGCCCCTGGCTCCCCACCTGCAGGGGAGTGGCTTTACAGGCAGTGAAGCAGGTCTGCAAGTGCCTATCTTTTTCTCCTCCTCTCTGTCTTCCCCTCCTCTCTCAGTTTCTCTCTGTCCTATCTAACAATGACAACATCATCAACAACAACAATAATAACTACAACAACAAAAACACAGCAAGGGCAAAAAAAGGGAAAATAAATAAATAAATAATAATTAAAAAAGAAACATAATGCCTATTTCTTTCTTACCAGAGCACTGCTCATCTCTGGCTTATGGTGGTATAGGGTACTGAACCTGGGACTTTGAAGCCTCAGACATGAGTCTCTGCATAACCATTAAGGTGTCCACCCCAACCCCTCTGTTTGTTCTTTATGTTATTGTTTTGTGTTTAAATAAATGAATCAAATTTAACTTTCTTGAGGTCTATTCTTCATCCAGTATGTGTTCTGGAGATATTAATAAATTCATAAAGCATCTCAATACCCCTTCTCAAAACTTTTTACTCTCTCTGTGTTATCATCTATTATAATGATGTGTTTGGAAATTAAGGATATTTTAGTAGAAACCACACAGTCCTAGCATACTGTTTGTGTAAACAGTGCAGAAACTAAAGAACACTTTGTAAGATGTTATTTCGTATTGCAAACCGTTATGATAAAGAATAAGATGTGGGGGGGGGGGAGAGGTGAGGGTTAGCACTGCCAGTTCATACCAGAAAATGCATTATTCACAGGTGCTAGCAGAGTATATTCTCCATCAGGCTTCAGAGCAGATGCCAGACCTAACTGGGCCACCAGGTCTGTGAAAGTGGTTTGCTGATTTCCAGCCAGCTCAATAACTTGTTTGGCTGTAAAATAAACCATTGCCATTTCAACAAAGTCATCCTTGTTATCACCATGAAACTGGCAAACCAGTTCTTGAAAATTTTCTAAAAGCTGTTTTATGCACTTATAAATCAGGAATCCTGTCCTTCCTCAGTAGGGGAATTCTAGTTTCCCATTTTGGAATGTTGATAACCACAGAGAATTTCAAAAGGAAATACCTTTCTGTCTTGTTATACTCGGTTTTCTTTAATGCTCAACTGCTCAGCATTCTCTATCCTTGTAAATGTCATTGCTCTTACATTTATCTAAAGTTGACACTTGGTTATATCTTCTGTTTTTAAGAAAAACCAGCACTGTGGGAACTTTTATAAATATAAGATGCTAGAAAATCAAAGGAAACCCAAGTTCCACATAGGGAGTGCTTGTGACTAAACGGGGGTGGGGGTCAGGCTTATGTAGTACTCAGCTCACCGTTTGTTTATTTTGTTCATTTTCTCAAGCCATTTCTTACACTGCACATTTACTTCTCATAATAGAAACATTATAGTAAGCAGAAGAATATGAAATTGTTGCTTACCAGAATCAGGAATTAGGACCTGATCAATCAAATGGATAACACCATTATTTGTAACAATATCTTTCTTGTTCACCATTTTGATTCCATTTACTGTTATACTGTCACCATCGCATCCTATCTCAATAGTGTTTCCTTCGAGGGTCTCAAAGACTGCTCCTCCCATAATTGCCTCAGAACACTGGAGAGTGTTTAAAATGTGGTATTTCATGAGAGCTGAAGGACAAAATAAAAAGTGCAAGATATAGGATAAGCCCAGTAATGTTTCACCATTAAATGTTATGTTTTACTGTAGAAGTAAATGTTCCTAAGGCATGCAAAAATCTAAGGATTGACCAATTATTTTTTTCTCAATAATTAAAAAAATTTAAATATGTTTTTCTTTATTACACAGAGACAGAGAGAAATTGAGAGGGAGGGAGATATAGGGAGAGAGAAAGAGGGACACCTGCAGCACTCGTGAAGCTTTCCCCCTGCAAGTGGGGACCGGGGCCTTGAATGTTTGTAATGTGCACTCAACCAGGTGCACCACCACTCAGGTCCACTAAAGATTTTCAATTTCTTTTTACTTTTAGGGAAGTTTTTTCATGATGTACACACACACACACACACACACACACACACACACACACACACCTCAGCTTAGTACAAAATAAGAAAAAAAAGTGTAACTAAATGAAGTTCTAGAAAATATTTTAGATCAAATTACAATTAATATAAAAAGCAATTTCTGATATAAAAACAAGAATTGCTTCTCTCAGAGACCTATTGTTTGTCAGTCATACTGGTCCCAAAACACCCAAGCAGATTTTGTATTAGTTTCTTATAGCATAATAGCTGTGCATACATTCTAAATAATCTAATACAGGAGACTGAAAAGATAAACAGTGAATAGATACAACAAAATTATTTACTAAAGTCATCTAGAATGTATTCAAAATAAAGATGTGTTGGTAAAGGACATATAAAGATGCCTCAACTGTATCATACCAATATCTGCATCCTCAAAATTTATTGATTTAATTGGTATAAGAAATCAGGCTGAGTAAGTGAAAATGCTAGTTACATACAGAAAAGGAGGAAACTGGAAAGAAGTGAACTTCAACATATAGATAAATAATGGCCTAAGAGCATCATGTACATACCTGAACTTATTGTGTATTTTAGCATAAATGTAAATCAAAATCATTATGTAGTGTGCATATGCTGCTAAGATTTGGTTAATAGTGTTCAACATTTGCAAATTCTTTCTAATCTATACTACTTGAAAGCAGTACAAGAATTGAGATATCTTCTTATTTAATCATAGTAATGAATTTTTAAATTAATCAGTTAATAATTTTGTTTCTCTTTAGAGGACCATAAAAGAAATTAAAGTATCCTCAAAATGCAAGTTTTCTTTTGTCTTTGTTTATCGAAGTTGTAATATTGGAATGACTTCATCTTTTTTCACTTCTTTTCCTTCTTGGAAATCTGAGAGGGTTCTTCTAATGGAATACATTTTAGTACCTTCAGAGGCTAGTTTGTCTCCCATGATTCTCTCTAGTACACCACGAGGAAGTTTCTCAAAGGCCTCATTGGTGGGAGCAAATAGTGTGAAGTGGCCATCTCTTCCAAGGCTCTCCAGTATATCAGATGTGATGGCAGCTGCCTGCAATACAAACACATTTTAAAAAAATTTTTCTTGTTTGTTTTTACAAGCGTCTACATTGCAAATTTTTAAAAAAGGAAATTACGTCATATTTTTATAAAGCTGACATGAGACATCTGGCTCTATAGAAATTATGAAAGTTTGCTGTGAGATTTTTAAAACATTACTTTTTTGACACTGTCAACTACATATTTTCCAACTTGCCTTAAACTGTAGGAATGGAATTTCTGTCAAAATTTGTATGACCATAGCAATATCCAGCAGTATATAATAACTTAGATGAACACATTCTAAGTGCACGAAATACACTGTCATCATGTAGCTAAAATACTCTTTTTTTAATCTATTGTGGCCACATAAATTTCATACTAGGAGAATATTTCTTCTCTCCAAAATAATTAATTATCTTTTCATTTCAAAGAATGTTGTTCATTTCTGCCAAATTTGTTTAATATAATTTTTGTTTGCTTTTGATTTTAACAGGGAAAGAGGAGGAATTTCAGTGACCTGAGACAATTTCCTGTTACTACTCATACTTAACCCTGAAAGAAGAGAGGTCATCTTCTGCTTCAATGAAGTCCTGAATTGAGGTACCAATCTGTGTAAGGACTCGGTCAATGACATGTACAACACCATTTGTTGCAATCTGGTTCCCATGGATGATTCGAGCACAGTTAACAGTGACCACCTATAATTAGTTGAGACAAATCAAAGTACACAATTCAGTGCTATCCTTTGACCACTGAAATTATAAACCCTTAGGTTTGCAAAATAGCTCCCATGGATAGTGCAATGCTTTGCCTTGTGCATTACCCAGGTCTGAGCCTGGTCCTAGCCACACTGAAAAAAAGATTCAATGCTGTGGTCTCTTTTGCTCTCTCTCCACCTCTATTTTTTTTTAAAAGACTTTATGCTCATTCCCTGTTTCTAATTTATACCCATATTTGTAAGATGAAGGAGCTGACATTATGAATATAAATACTGAGGTTGGAAACTCACATAATGCCATGTCTGAAAAGATAACAAGAGAAAATGGAATCAGTTGAGGACACAAGTTCAGTTACATTTAACATTTATGAAAATATAATGAAAATTAATTTTATTTAAAATATTGATTTTTCTCTTTTTAAAATGGAATTGTAAACTACTACTAATGTAAATCAATAAATTTCATAAAGAAGACCTCAAATTAGTGTTAAAATAAGTTCTAAAGGAAACAAATATTGCATTATATAATGTTTCATGTCAACAACTTCATAAATATTGCCTCACCACTACCCCTTTTGACCCTGTTAGCTTGACTGTTGGAAGAGCCCTATTACATTAGTTGGAAGTTTCCCACAAAGGTTTTTACCAAAAAAATGTGAGAACCAAGTCAGTATAGTAGATAAAGGCAAAGGAAAAACACATTCTATGATTATTCTTTGAGAACTGACCAGTTCTAATTTATTATCGACTCTAATATTTTTTCAAATACAGCCCAAAATATTGGCATATCTGTCATCTACTGTCAATAAACCGTCAATGGGATTTTTTTTTTTCCCTCACGGTCACTCTTTAGCACAAATCAGTCACGCAATTCAAAATTTATATGTCTTAGATGTGGGGGGGAAGTTAAAATATATTTATATCTTATTCGATTATTAATATTTTGTTATCCTGTGAATATTATATAAAATACATAGAACAATTCAGAATGATATTTTCCCCAAATATACTTTTTATAAATGAAACTTACCCCATTAGGATAATGGTTAATGAAAAGTCCCAAATTGTTATACATTGAAGGAATAATCATGCCGTTTTTTAAGTCCTTGGTTAGCATCCTCTTATTAATCATGTGACTGTGTAAAGCATTCAGTAATTCAACATTTACATTATTCTCCAAACCCCTACGAATATCCTAGAAAAATTGAAATAGTTTATTGTGGTAAGCTATACTTTTATGAACACACTATTTATACTCTCATTAATTTCTCATCAGAGTACCTCTATTATAGGATTGAATTGACATAAATAACTTAATGAGCTATTAGTTCAATTAATTAAGGAATTGCATAGGTTCAAGTACTCAGTTAAGATCTTTGGATCTTAATATGAGGCTTAGACATTTTTAGAGAAAAAACAGATTTTTAAATGAATATTTTGATGAAAAGATAGTTGTAATGTGAAGGTGACAATCATACTGTGAAGGTTTATGGAAATAAAAATTTTTAGGTATCTAAAATATTTTGAGTGGCAAGAAAATCAGAGAATCCTTAATATTTGTAGACAACATTCATAATAGACATATTTATATATGTCCCATAGCAAATCCAAGAATTCAGCTGTTCTGTAGCTTTTAATTTATCCAATAGTGCATATTACAGTGCATTGGTGTTATGTGAAATACACTGATAGCAAAGGTAAATTTCCAACTTTAAGATATATATGGTATATGATATATATAGTGTATGTATACCAGCTAGAAAATTAGTATAGGAAGATAAGGGACAGAAGAAGAAAAGTTTGCTTTTACATACATGTGAAATGAGGAATGTCAATAGTTTAAGATTTGGAGATAGGTCTTGAAGGGTACCCTAGCTTAGGAATGACATGGATTTTTATCCTCAATTCAGTTGCTGACACAGGGTAGATACTATAGAATAGAAGATGGCTAATCAACTTAGCATATATTGTTATATTGCTCATAGAAATGAAAACCACATTCCGGAGCACATGTGGGACAATAACATGGAAAAGATTAATGCCTAAGTATGAATGAAATGGATATAGAGCTACCGCAGAATTTGTGAAGTTGGAATATACTGATATACTGGGCTTGACGTTGATTAATCTAGTGATAATGCATCACAGAAATGAAGGGATCAGGAGAGTGAAGCATGAGATTTGGGTGACTAACAGCAATGTGTTAAAAAGGAGAGAGGCTAACGATGACTCATAGTTTTCAAACACTGAGACCGGTATTACTTATTTTGGGGTTAAATCAGCAGGAGAGCAATTGTTCGGCAAGAGAAAGAAAATGAAATGCGTTGTAGTTAATTTTATTTACTTAAAGATGCAGATGGTGTATCCAAGAGCAAGTACAAGAGAAAGATTTAAGTGACAGCTGAAGTCATCAGAAATATAGGCAGAAAAGAAGAAACACCAACTATTGGAGAGGCTGTGTGACGGAGTGGTGGTGGTTGTGGGGAGGACTCTCCTACATTGCTAGTGGGAATGTAAATTGGTCCAACCCCTATGGAAAACAGTTTGAAGATTCATCAGAACACTAGAAATGGACCTACCATATGACCCAGGAATCCCTCTCTTGGGGATTTACCCAGGAGAAATAAAAACACCTATCCTAAAAGACCTGTGCACACTTATATTCACAACAGCACCACTGCTTGTAAAAGCCCAAACTTGGAAGTACGCCAGATGATTAAATAGCGAAGGAAGCTGTGGTACATAGACACAATGGAGTACTATATGGTACATATACACAATGGAGTACTACGTAGCCGCTGAAACTTGGACTGGGTGTGGTGTATTGCACCAAAACAAAGGACTCTGGTGAAGGAGGGGAAGGGACCGGGTGAAGGAACACTGGGGTTCTGATGTGTCTCCTAGACATCAGGCAAGGGGAGAAGAGAGGCTGTGCTTATGTGTTAAAGACTATACTGGAAAACCATTTAGCCCCAATAAAAAATAAACGAATTTAAAAGAGAATAATTTCATTTAAAAAAAAAGAAAAGAGATACAGGGGCTGGGCAGTGGCTCACCAGTTAAGTGAACATATTACCAAGTGCAAGCACCAGGTTTGAGACCCCTGCTCCCCTCTTGCAGGGGGGTCCTATCACAAGCAGCTGAGCAGGTCTGCAGATCTCTATCGCTACCTTTCTCTCCCTCTCACTGTCTCTTGGTCCTCTCTCATTTTTTTTCTCTGTCCTATCTAAAACAAACAAAAAGAATCAGAAAGAAAAAAAAAAAAAAAAGAAGGAAAAGTAGCTAACCGAAGTGGTGGATTCAGAATGCCAAGCCAGTACTGAGCCCCAGTGATAACCCCGGTAGCAATAATAAAGAAGCAAACAAACACAGACAGCAAAGGCCAGTATCTGGAAGAGATATTAGTAATACCAATTCTTAAAACAAGGAAAAGAATGGTGATAGCTATAGACAAAAAAAGAAAAAAAAAAGACAGGGAAAAAAAGGTCTGTAATAAATGTAATTAAGCACACAGTTAACAACATGATAAATATAGGAACCTATGTAAGTGTGATTAAGTATTATTTGACTCTTGATAATTATAAATTCATCTTAATACCAACTTAGTAATAAGAATATGATTTCTAGCCACCATACAAGTTTGGAAATTGAATTATATAATTTAGTGTGTTGTGAATCAAGATGTACACAGAAGGTCTGAAAATCAAATTCTTTATAATGATTCATTTAAATATCCACACAGAAGTATAAAATATGCCCTATCAAAGCAGTCATATATATTTAGATGAAATGAAAACAGGTTATTATATATATGTATATCTTATATTTTAATTCTAGACTCACTTAGATTTCTATTAAATATATATTATCTACAGATAAATATATCAAAGCATATTATTTCATGACCCAAAAGGAAAACAAAAGAAGTAAAATGCTATTTAGCCCACTTTTAACTTGTCTTCTATTTATTAGGCTGTGAATCTGTTGGAGAGTTATTCCATTTATGGATGCATTAAGATACTTCTTTCTCCTTGCACTTAAACACACACCCTTAAATATCATCATGTACGGCATATAGAATGTATATTCATTTCCAGGTCAGTAAATTAATTAATACAGAAAAATAACAAGAACAATTATATTAATATAAATGGTGAATTACAGAATCCAGGTTGTCCCAAGCTTCATTACTCGGTGCGAAGTAAGTGAATGACCCCTTTCCTTCAATCTCTTCCCTTAGTTTTGAGACATCAGAGTAGTGCTGTGTTGTGGTGGTGCCCACAATGCCCAGAGTGCCATAAACATGGTCAATTGGCATAACTGAAAGAATAAAGCAATGAACAGAGACTCAAGATAATATTTCAAGGACATTATTTTGAATATTTAAACCCTGAGCTCAGTTCTTAATATATTTAACAGATGCTTTTAACAATAAAATTTATGAACCAGTAATTTATATAAAATAGTAAGATGAAGTTAAAGTGTAATATACCATATATCTTATATATTGGAGAAAATAACATATATATATATATATATATATATATATATATACATATATATCACCTAGGCTTAACATTTACTCTATTTATATGTCAAGCCTACAGTGACACTAATAATTTAATTATTGTTAACAGTAAAGCTATTTCTGATTATTTCACTGAAATTCTGAAAAGGATTCATTTCATTTCATGGAAATGAGAAGCATATTCTTCACTTCTCACTAGAAATATCAGAGGTGATGTTTTTCATAACATTTTAATGCTCACCAATTAAATAATACTGTCATGTATAGGGATATTATTTTTTTATACATTTGAATTTTTCAGTCAATTGGACCCAATGATTTTTATCACAATTTCAGAAAGAAAATAGATTAAAGTATCTAACCCTTTCAGAATATTTATTCTGCACTTTAGGGTAGATACATGAACATTACACACAGGGTTATTGCTGGGGATCAGTGCCTGCACCACGAATCCACTGCTCCTGGAGGCTATTTTTTCCTTTTTGTTGCCATTGTTGTGGTTATTATTATTGTTGTTGTTATTGATGTCGTTGCTGTTGGATAGGAAAGAGAGAAATCAAGAGAGGAGAGGAAGACAGAGAGGGGGAGAGAAAGACTGATACCTGCAGACCTGCTTCACCACTTGTAAATTGACCCCCCTGCAGGTGGGGAACCAGGGGCTCAAACAGGGATTCTTACGCTGGTCCTTGTGCTTCGTGCCATGTGCACTTAACCTGCTGTGCTACCTCCCGGCCCCACTAAATTATTTTTTACCCTATATTATTTGAAAATTAGTATGACTGGGACATTGTCATAATAAATGTGATATTCCATTTGTGTATGTACAGATGAAGTGAAAATTATTTAATTGAATTATAAAATCAGGATTTGAAAAAATGAAATTCCAAATGGATGGGAAAAATTAGCCAAAATCATCAGGTCCTAAGTAACAACAATATTCCATACAAGTAATAAATCTAAAACCAGATAGGAAATAGGAAAAACAAATCTTGGAGAAAAGCCTGATTTGATAGAATTTATGCCGTAAAAGCCTATAACTAACTTTAATATGTTGCAAATTTAATAGGAATTAAGGTGGCATGGCTACTGGTGACATTAATCCATGCCCAAGTGCCCCCCCCCCACATTCTTATTTCTTTAATTTCACAGACCTACATGAACCATAAACAACAGTGGTGGGGGGGAGTGTCCAGCGGTAGTGCAGTGGGTTAAGCACACATGCCATGAAGTGCAAGGACCAGCATAAGGATCCCGGTGACTGGTGTCCATGATGGTGAGAGCTCCAAACTGTCTGTCACATTAGAAAAAACTAGGGACATGGCTAATGGGCAAGTAATGGAAATGCATGTCCTAGTCACCAGGTTCCATTCTGACATTCTGAAGTGACAGAATGGCACTCTGGCCTCTCAGTCTCTTTCCTCTTTCCTGTGTGTGTACATGAAATAAACAAAATAACTCTTTTAAAAAATGGGATTGATTAGTATCCAGAGAGGAGACTTTGTTGAGGAAGAGAATGTACCTAAAGAAAGGGTGTGATGATTGATGTTAATATCTGAATGACTATTATTTCAAAGAGGAAATAGATGAATCATGTTTTGTCTAGTTGACAGTTAAAAAAAAGTAACATTCTAGTATGAGGACTGTTTTAAAAACAGAGCTGTTCAGTCAGAGAAAATGATACCTTGCCAACTCGTCAACTTCTTTTCTAGCAAGTTCAAAGAAAGAATATTCTTCAGAGTGATTTTTTTTATTAATGAAGTAATGTTGAATTAATTTAAATTTATGACTATGATTTTGTTGTGTGGTCCAAAATCTAGAGCATGAAAAGTATGTTTTAATACCTTACCAACTTGACAAATGTACAACTAACATAAATTGGGACATCTTGGTACATAGGCAGACATAAACATTTGGCTTGTCTACAAGTTGAGATATTTTAGTTCTTTCTTCACACAAGTCAAGTTCTTTAATTCAGCAATTGACTTTTTTTTTTTTTTACCTGCTGGGCAGCCTTTCATTCCTTCCATTCTCATATACCCAGGGCAACATTCATATAACACAGTCCTGTACATTGGAAGAAAATCATTATCAAAATAGGAAGTATTTTGGTGTAAGTGTAGTAAAACCTATAATTTATTGCCATGATATACTGAGAATATAGAATCAGTTTTTTTAATACCAAGATATTTTTGTCAGTGTTATTTCTCTCTCTCTTTATTAGGGGGGGATTAATGGTGTACAGTCGACAGTAAAACACAGTAGTTTGTACATGTGTAACATTTCTCAGCTTTTCACATAACAATTCAACCCCCTCTAGGTCCTCCTCTACCATCATATTCCAGGAGCTGAAAATTCCCCCCTACCCTATCCCAGAGTCTTATACAATATACCAGAGACTGACATCTTTATCCTGTTGTTTCTCTTTATAGGCCAGTGGAATGATAGAAAAGTTCTAGGGTCTTGAGCATAATAGAATTTGGTTTCCAATTCCCTTTCCTTCCTCCCCTCTCTCCATTCTTCCCTTTTTCTTTCCTTCTCTCTTATTTTTCAGAACGGGCAATACTGGAAATAAATACAAACTATTTAAGGAAAGCATGGTGGTGGTACAGCAGCAGCAGCAGCCAGGATTTGCATGCTGGAAGTCCTGCACTCAGTTCCCAGCACCACTTTCAGCCAGAGCTGAGCAATGCTTAGGCTTTAAAACAAAAAACCCAAATAAACAAAAGGGAAGAAAGAATAAAGAAGAGAAGCCATATGAGAGTCATGAGTAAATCCTGATATGACTCCCAAAACAATTTTATTTACATAGAATATATTTTGACTATTTGGATACCAACACATTAATGATTGATTAAGCATTAGTTTTAGCATATGTTGTAAACAGTTAACAGTGAGACATTTATTTAAATCCAGGTCTATTAAGACTTACTTAAAGTAAAATAGTGAATAGTAAGCTATTAGTATATCAAAAATCCATACTCATATAACCCAAAGATCAGCCTTAATGAAGAGAATGAACATATCAGATGGGATACAATTACAAATCAATCTCTACAATTTCAGCTGATAGTTGAACAATATGAGTCAATGAGTTGATATTTAAAAAAACAAAAGTATAACTTTTTCAGCAGAACATTTATGGTACACAAAACACACAGTTCCTTTGAGAATAAAGAAGAATTATTGCTATCCACATCTGACACTATTTAGCTAATTTTTGAGTGGCATCTAAAACCTCATAGATATGGTTACTAACATGTTACTGATACTGTTTAAAGAAAGTCTACAAAATATATTACTAGGCCAGTGTATGTTGTGAGAATCATCTTAAATTTAGAAATTTTCATTTTTCTCATTGAATCACCCCAATACTTTCCCCTAAACTTCCCACAGCAACTATCCAACCAGAATATAAACGTTTCTGTCAACTGATACAAAGTTCTCATGCATACAAAGTTCTCAGGATGTCTGGAAATTTTAGCAGCTGCAAGCAGATGGAAAAACAGGGATTCTTTCTGTCAGTATTATTATTTGGTTATCAGAAACTAAAACAGATTTATTACAGAGCACAGATATACATGTGTGAAATGAAGATATGGTAGAGGAGAGTAAATTAGCAAAAATCAACAGAGGAGACACTGTAATTAAAAAATCTTACTAGAGATTTTGGTAATAATAATAATAGGCTTCTGGCAGAGGGTTATGGTTATGGAAACAGACTTTCATGTCAGAGGCTCTAACGTCTCAGGTTCAATCCCCAAACCACCATAAGCCAGAGCTGAAGAGTGCTCTGGTAAAAAACATAAAAACAAACAAACAAAAAACAGGCTTCCAAGTGGTGTTTTTAAGGAAAAACAAGAATGTTTGGCATATGATATATTTTTTATTTGTTTTCCCTTTTGTTGCCCTTGTTTTTTTTATTGCTGTAGTTATTATTGTTATTGTTACTGATGTCGTCATTGTTAGATAGGACAGAGAGAAATGGAGAGAGGAGGGGTAAACATAGGGGGGGAGAGAAAGTTAGACACCTGCAGACCTGCTTCACAGCCTGTGAAGCAACTCCCCTGCAGGTGGGGAGATGGGGGCTCCAACTGGGATCCTTATGCCGTGCGCTTAACCCACTGCACTACCACCCTACTCCTGACATATGATATTTTACAAGCTTAGGAATCTTTAATATTTTTAGATGGTTAAAGTGATTATTGTACACTTCCTAACTTCTAGTAAGGATGATGATGATGATGATGATGATGTGTGTGTGTGTGTGTGTGTGTGTGTGTGTCACAGCACGGATGTTTTCTTATGTAGTTAGTATGCACTTGAAATATGACCCCATCACAATAAAGAATTAAATAAAGAGAGAAGAATCCAGAAGCTTGGAGCTCCTAACTGGTTGCCTGGTAGATTCCAAGTATGAAATCACTGTAACCATTGACTACTTACATTGTAATTGGGTGAATGACTCACAAGTCTGGCAGTTGTCTGAAAACTAAAAGGCATAACTTCTATGTCAAAAAAAAAAAAAAAACAGCCGTTGAAATTCTGTTGAACAAAGGAGTGGAAATGGATAGTGAATTCTTGTGAAGTTAGACAGTTCTCAGGAGGAGGTGTAATCCATTTAAGGTTATATGCCTTGAATACATGCTTCTCTGGAAGCAAAAATAATCCTGGGAATTTTAAATAAAAATTTGATCACAGCTCCTTTCCCATATATACAAATAATTAGGTAGTTTAAATTTAAGGGCAGTTGATATTGTTTGTTAGTGTTACTTAGCTATTTCATATTCATCAAATCCTTCTACCTTTAGAAACTCAGTAAATATTCAGCTTATATTTCACAAGTTAAAGTGTTAAACTGTCAAATGGTTCATCTATGCTTAGTATTTGTACTGACACTTTGTTAAAGAATAAGACTTAATAATCCTTCAACCCTTCCACTGTAGGTAACTAGTCTGATAGTGATGTGCTGAGCTTCACAGACGATTCATAAATTAGTAAGGATGGATGAGTCAGCCCTTTATTGCTTTACTTATTTATTTAGACTTAGGATGACATCTCTAATATTTTTTATTTCTTTAATTTAGTAACTTATTTTATCACTCAACTTCTTCCTTCTAAAGAAGAAATTGGACCACATGAGTAGTTCTTAACCATTATATACACCCAGGATGGGAATTTTTTTGCTATCAATATTTGTTGAGTGGAAAAAAAAAGATTCCTGGAAACCATAGGGGGAGAGGGTAGATAGTATAATAGTTATGCAAAGAGGCTCTCATGCCTGAGGCTCCAAAGTCCCAGGTTCATTCCCCCATATCACCATAAGCCAGAGCTGAGCAGTGCTCTGGTGAAAAGAAAAAACAAACAACAACAACAACAGCAAAAACCAACTCAGTATCTGTTGAAAAACTAAGAGTGGAAATGTGTATCAAATAATTAAAAATTCTTTCCAATTTAACCTGATTAGTGGATTGCATAACTGAATTAGATGGTAATCATCTTTTGCCTGCTGAAAGAGTAAATGCGGGAGTGGGCTGCTTTTGTGACCATTGTAAACCCCTGAGGATCTGGCAGTTTGGAGTGCAGTGACTAGATTAAACAAAGACATAAAGTTGCAGTCCTTTCCAGCTTTAGGTTTTGACAAAATGCTGAGATAAACTGGATTTTTTTTTTTACACTTTCCAAATGGCTCTAAAAATAAAAGACTAATTTTTGTCACCTAAGTCCCACTAGTTCAGATCAACTTGTCATCTTTGTCCATTTTCATTTTCAAATCCATCTTTTTAATTTTTTTATTATTTCTTTTTTATTTGATAAAGACAAAGAGCACTTGATGGGGAAGAGGTAGGTGGAGATGTAGACAGAGAAAGAGAAATACCTGCAGTAAGGTATCCACTCACCACTCACACAGTGGCTCCCCCGCCCCCATGTGAGGAACAGAGACTTGAACACAGGTCCTTGGACATGCGGTCAACCAGATGCCCCAGCATTCATCCCTCTCCTTATTAAATTTTAAAATAAAACAATAAAATTTGGGTGTATACAGTATTTAATTTAGAATAAAAATGAATACAGGAAACAATGGGAAAACAGTCTCTCACACACTGTTTCTGTAATCAAATTGCACTGCCTTATGACTTGATTCCTTTAGATCTTCCAATACACATAGATTCAGGGATCATGAGACTTCTACTAGTGCAGGGAGAAATGCAGGGGTAGTTTATTTATTTATGTAGGTGATGGCAACGTTTGAAAAAAATTGGAACACATTCCAGAATGGCACATATACCCAAGGAAAAGGCCCCACACCATGGTGCGTTATCACTGAAACTGACAGTTTAAGGAAAATAAAAGAGAGACTTACGTTTTCTTTCCACAAATGGCACCTTGATACCAATTCCTACAAGTGCTGAAGTACTTCTTTTTGGTGCCCAAAATCTGTTGCAGGGCACAGACATTTGGGCTGGAAGGTAAAGGGGAAAGACAGTTAATGTTTTAATGCTGACTACATTGTCACATCTACAGGTTTGATGTAAAAAAAAATAAAATAAAAATAAAAGTTTAATATGTGGATTCAGTTTTCAAGATGTGATTATATTTTTGCATAAACCTGATTCTTAATTTATTCCTACTGACTCATTGGGAAAACTAGTCTATGGAGAGAGGGGGAGGGGGCTTAGACATCTCTAAAAGTAAAAGAAGCGTGGTTTTACTTTCATAATTCCTACTACTTTAATAGTTGATAATCGACTGACCCTTTTTAAACCAAAAGTGATCATTGTGGGAGTTGGAGTAGCTTCAGTTTTTCTCTGAAGCAATGGAAAGATCAGAGAGCAGATGAAATAAGCTTTTGTTATGTGCAAAGATATTATACTCTATAATTTTCAAGGTAGGTAATCACAGAAGTAAATGAATGCTAAAGTTAATTTATTTAGTATAGCTGCACATGGAACATTTATTCACTGAATTGAAATAATAGGTCAGAATATCTTCTACCACAATTTTTAGCGTTTCTTTCTCTTAAAGAAATGAAAGTCTTATTTGCACTGTTGAGACAGAGGAACTTTTGAGCATTGTGAAAATCATTTGACACATAGAAGAATTGCTAAATTGCATTTAGAATTATAAATGGGTGATTCAGTTACTCAGTTATGTCTGATGACTTTTTTAAATGCTAAGTTTTTGAATTTATTCTGTTAGATATAAATTGTCTTTGCCAAGTTTACACATTGCAGAATTTTAAAGCATTCTTCATTGTGTCAGAGAATTGAGAGAGCTAGTCACACTCTCATTTTTCAAGTTTCATACATAATTTAAGTGAAGTTTCTTTAGCATAACATGAGAGTTTTCAAAGCTGTATCCACAATCAGAGCCTCTAATACATAGAACATTTTTAATTTTAAAGCTTTGCTCCAGATTTTTTGGAAGGAAAAAACAGCACAAGTAAGCTAAAACATAATGAGATTCCCTGTTAAATCTTGTTGACTAAAATTATATAATGTTTCATAAAATAAGTTATAGGTTATTTTGTCAGTAGTTCTTAAAGTTTAAAATACATATACATATGTAAGTACATAATATTCATGTTTTTCTTATTATCTAGTAATAAGTAGAATAGTACATAGAAGGAACTTTATGTATAATCTTACATGTAAGAAGCTAAGGGCTAAGATATGTTTATAAAACAAACACTGACTTACCCTTGGTCTCGGCCCCTGATCCTACTGTGAGCCAAAATCTTGTCATAATGACCATTGGCATTTGCAGGGTTAACAACAGCCAGCAAAAGTAGAGAAGCTATAGGTAAGAAAGGAATCATCTTTAGTCTCTTCAGTGCAGTTAGTCCACGAAGAAAACTAGCAGTGGGCTTTGGAGAGCTCAGAATTTATATACATGTCAGAGCTGTGGGAGGGAACACTACATCAACCTGGGAATCTGAACTTGCTCCAAAAATTTTAAGCAACTTCAAGTTGCCAGCTAGGATCAGCTATTGTTGGTTATGCATGCTACATACAAAGCATTATGGAAAAGACATGATACTATTTGTATTTCTTCTTCATTTTTAACAACTGACACATTATGGATATTATATCTCAGCTCTTTTAAAAAGTAGAGATTTTTATGAGATTTATTTTGCTTGGGCTTTAATAGTCTGCAATCGGTTGCTTTCAGAATATATGTCTCTTTTCAGTGAGATCATTTCTTGGTCTTATCACACCTTGTCACATTCAATTCACACCAGACTAAAAAGTTGTTATTTTTTACTAGGAAGAAAAGGTACATCTAAGTTTGATAATTACAAGGGAGTAATGACTGCTGATTTTAAAACAATTGTTAAATATGCGCCATATAAGAATTCTAACTTCTGACAAAATGTGGGAAAGAGATCACATTTTCCATATAATTCTACTAAACTGGGGAGATCTTTCTCATTCTGCTGCTTTTTGTGCACATCAAAGATTGAGTGGAGTTAACATGAATCTACTTCTGGCAAATTCCTCTCAGCTTTTTGAAATGCAGCACAGAAAAGAAACATTTGGTCTGAATTGTTTTCCATACATCCTTCACTTGATGGTGAATATCTCTAGGCAGCATACTTACTGATAATCACTGGACAAAAGCAGCCCCTGCTGGAAACAAGTATTAACTAAACTCACTGCAAAAGACCCATCAAACACATAGCAAGAAACAAGAGACATTACCAGAATTATTTTTCTAATTTTATCAAGAATGATTAAAGTTTCTTAGAGTTACATTGTGTACTTCTAGTCAAATTAAATATGCATTCCCACCACTTCACCATATGTTAAATGTTCAGAACGTGGGCAAAAAAATCCAAATGTCAGAAGTCAACAGTAAGTTGAAATGATAACTACAATGAGACTCTTGAAAGGAAGATACAACAAATTGTATACTATCCTAAAATAGAAATGTGATTCCCATACATCCTGTTATTGAATGTTCCCTCTTCAGTGGCACATTGTTTTGTTCCCTCCACCAGCAGTGTCAAATGATTTTACGTGATCTTCCATGCTGTCTATGTAAAGTGTGACTAGAAAAGGTTGGATTGGGCAGGGGTGGATACTATAATGGTTATGCAAAGACAATTTCACACCTGAGGCTCCAAAGTCTCAGGTTAAAAATCCTTGTACCACCATAAACCAGAGCTGAGCAGTGTTCTGGGAGAGAAAGAAAGAAAGAAGAAAGAAAGAAAGAAAGAAAGAAAGAAAGAAAGAAAGAAAGAAAGAAAGAAAGAAAGAAAGAAGGAAAGAGAAAGAAAGACAGAAAGAGAGAGAGAGAGAAAGAAAGGAAGGAAGGAAGGAAAGAAGGAAGAGAGAGAGGGGAAGGAAGGGAGGGAGGGAGGAAGGGAGAGAGAGGGAAAGAAAGGAAGGAAGGAAGGGAAGAAGGAAGGAAGTGAAGGAAGGAAGGGAGAAAGAAAGAGTGCTTGACTCATGCAGAGGGCTCAGGTATGGGCCCAGCACCTCATGGAAGGAAGTACACTGAAAACACAGGAAAAGTTCTGGTGTTGTAGTATCTAACCCTTTGTCTTTGTTTCTTTTTGTCTTCTCTCTCTCTCTCTGAAGAGGGCGGAGGGCAGGTGGTAGTGCACCCGGATAAGTGCACATAGTACTAAGGGACACACACAAGGATCCAGGTTCAAGCCCCTACCTCCCCACATGCAGGGGGGATGCTTTACAAGCAGTGAAATAGGTCTGTAGATGTCTAACTTTTCCTCTTCCTCTCTATCTACCCCTTCTCTCTCAATTTCTCTCTGTCTTATCTAATAAAATGGAAAAAATGGCCACTAAGAGCAGTGGATTCATAGTGTCAGCACCAATTCACAGCAATAACCCTGGAGGAAAAAAAAAAAAGTAAAACTGGAGTGGTGAAATTATGCATGCATGCATGAAGTACTGACTCTAGGGGGGGCTAGGGAGAGGAGACAGAAAGGAAGGAAGGGAGTGAGGGAGGGGAAAAAACAATTTAAAAAGATAACCAGAGAGAAGATGGCACAAAAAGTAAACTGTTCTTTTTCTAGATTCTTTGGGAAGAGGAGATTATTATTTTTTTTCCTAAAATGAACTATTGGAACTTCTCTATCTTTAGTTTGCATTGTATAACAAACTTCTAATACTCTTTAAGTTGTATAAATGACATGTCAGTAGTTGCATATTGAGTAGGATGAAGATTAATTTATGAAAATCAATTTGACTAAATATCAATGTTAGCTGTTATAAGACTATTGGAAGCATAGTTAACGTAAAAGCCTTCAATTCTAGATTATTTATTGTAGTACAGTTTCCTGTCTACTAGGATATAACAATGGAGATTGGGGATTGTAATGAAATAAGCCAAACTCAAAATGCATCTGTATCTCCAAGATTGACACTGTGAAGTCTCACTGCTATTAATTCAACTCTTCTCATTTTAGACAGCTGTAATTGTTTATAAGTCTTTCCTGCAATGAAGCTCAAACAGCTAAGATCTAATGGGGTATGAAAGGAGAAGGAATGAGACATAAGAAATGTAGACAGAAGCAAATGATCTCTTCAAAAACAGTGCAGAATAATAGAAAACTTGAGAATGAACATAGGATGAAATCAAAATGAATAATTCCCTGCTGTGTTAATCTACTTCTTAGTAGTATTTTAGTAAACTGAAAATATGTTAATTATTTCCAAGAATAATTTTGACTTTAGTTATTTCTTGTGGCCACAGTTTTAGCCACTAGAATCAAAGCCTTTTTAAGTTTTCATTTTTTAATTGGGGGATAATGGTTTACAGTAAATAAAGTTGTAGGCACATATGTAAAATTTCTTAGTTTTCTGTAACACATTCTCATTCCCAGACTAGGTCCTCCTCCACTATCATTCATCAGTATTTGAAAACCTCCCCCCCCCCCCAGAGTTCTTTACTTTGGTGCAGTGAACCAAACTCAGTCCAAGTTCCACTTTGCATTTCCCCTTTCAACTTTTATTTCTCAACTTCTGTCCATGCCTGAGATCACTCCATATTCGTTTTTCTTTTTCTGGCTTATCTCATTTAACATCGGAATCAATGGCCTTCTATTTGTTCTATTTCCTTTAGTGATCTACATGAAGAATGACATATATAGTGGAAATGGAAATGTATTTGTGTGTGTGTGTGTATTTATAAAGATTTATTTCTTTATTAAGGAAATATTAGGAAAAACAACAACAGAACATCACTCTGCACATAGGATACTGGGGATTGAACCTGGAACCTCATACTCTCAGATTCAGTGGCTTTAGTTACTCTTCCACCTCCAAACAAGCAATACATTTATATTTTAAAAAGATGACTTCTCCCTTTTGACAGGAGATATGGATTTCTGTTTTATTAAAAATAAAGTCATAATATATGGTATTACATAAAAAGAGGACTCATTAAGCTTTCTTTTCAGAGTATCAAATCCATCTTCTTTATGTTTTAAGTCTATCTATCCTGAGCATCATATATAAAGCATTTATAAGTCTTGTTGAAATCTATAAATGCTTGAGATCAACAACTATTTACATTTAGGATGAATAATGCCATCATAGAAGATCTTGAAAATGAGGATCAGATTGTGCTCATAAGCCACTTGTAAATTTAGAGGTTGGAAAACATTCCAAAAGAAGGAACATTTTAGGATAAATATAAAAACATTATAGCACTGCAACTGAAAAAGTTGAGATCAGCTCAGAATTGTGGTATTCTCTGATACATAGAAGGAGAAACTCCCAGCAACTACTTGAGCCAAGTCTTTGGCTTTAGGGAAGCTAATAATTGAGCCTTAACTCATAGCTGCCAGTTTAGGATAGAATGAGGGAGGAAAGACGTTCCAGACTAGGGAAGAAAAGATAATTTCAGTTATAAAGGTTGAAATATCTTAATTGTCTCCTTTAATAATACTCCTAAAAGATCAGTTTATCTCTGTCTCTTTCACTCAACATGGGAAACTTTATTCTTCTGGCTTATGAAAAGTCTCTGCCCTCAGATTGGTTACATTAGTGTTTTTTTTTTTTTTTTGTAATCTTTTTATTGTAATTTAGAGTATCGTTGTTGACACGTGGATACAATTTTTTCTTTCTTTCTTTCTTTCTTTCTTTCTTTCTTTCTTTCTTTCTTTCTTTCTTTCTTTTGCCTCCAGGGTCATCACTGGGGCTCAGTACTGGCACTACAAATCCACTGCTTTGGGTGGCCATTTTTTTCTGTCTTATTGGGTAGGACAGAGGAAAACTGAAAGAGGAGAGGGAGGCAGAAAGGGGGGCACTTGCAGACCTGCTTCATGGCTTGTGAGGCCACCCCCACGCAGTAGGGAGCAGGGGCCTCGAACTGGGATCCTTGAGCAGGTCCTTGAGCTTCATCCTATGTGTGCTTAACCCAGTGTGCCACGGCCCAATGGATAAAATTTCTCATCTTACCATGACAGGTGTCTGCAAACACTTCCCCATTGCCTAACTTTGGTCTTTTTCCATCATCATGCACCAGGACCTCAAAGCCCTCCTTCCTCCCCATCTCCTTCCTCTACCCCTCTCCTGCCTTCCTTCTCCGAGTCTTTTGCTTTTGGTGCATTACACCAAACCAGTCAAAGTTTTACTTTGTGTTTCCTGTTTGTGTTCTTGTTTCTTCAATTCTGCCGATGAGTGAGATCGTCCCATATTCATCCTTTTTGGCTTATCTCATTTAACATGATTCCTTCAAGCTCTAAGACGAGGTGAAAAAGGTAACCGCACTTGGAAGCAACCTAGGTGTCTAACAATAGATAAATTACTAACAAACAGTTGCAGTATATATACACATGGCTACATCATTTTCTAAAGTTTGAGGAAGAGGGAAATCTTGGCAATTAAATGTTGCAATGTCTAACCTGGAAATATAAGTTACTAATGAAGAAGACATGGTTTGTTTATTTATTTATTTATTTATTTATTCTTTTTTTGTTGCCCTTGTTTTGTTGTTGTAGCTATTATTGTTGTTATTGATGTTGTTGTTGGATAGGACAGAGAGAAATCGAGAGAGGAGGGGAAGACAGAGGGGGTGAGAATGACAGATGCCTGCAGACCTGCTTCACCACCTGTGAAGCCACTCTCCTGCAAGTGGGGAGCCAGAGGCTCGAACCAGGATCCTTCTGCCGGTCCTTGGGCTTCGCGCACGACTGCCACCTCTCCAGATTCAAAGGAGGTTTCGAAACTTTACATCAGGCTCAACCTGACGCTGTTGACTGGCTACGGAAGAAGGGCAAACGCTAGAAGAAGAAGAAGCCGGCTGCTACCTCCTGAGTCCCAGAAGACATGGTTTATTATTCAGCCAGCAACAACAACAACAAAATAATTAAGTGCCTGAGACATTTGTTTCTAGCCACCAGGCTGCTAACTGACTGGCAATCTACATATTATTCAGTATTTTTTGTAAGCCTTAAAGGCTTAACTTAGACAACTGATTTAGCAGAAAAACCTTTTATATAAAAATTTATTGACTGCTCTCAGGGGTAACAAAAAGGAGGGAGGATCAGAGAAAAATACTGCTTCAGGAGAAAGATGTTCAGGGCATCGTTAATTCACCAGCTGTGGAAATACTCAAAATACTACTTAGGTGCATCTGAGTCAACCTATCTGGGCCCCAATACCTTGCATTCTTGGGGGGGACACTCCTTAGGTTTAAACACCTTGACCAGTGTAATCTCAGACTCTCTTTGAACTTGGGTTTGCAGCCTTGTAAACTGAAGTTTTGGGAAAGGCCAAATAAAATAGCTTTGTTTTCCTTGAATGAAGGGAAAGTTTTCTTAAAATTACTAGTTTGCTGAGCTAAGCCAATTGAAGAAAGTCCAAATAAGCAAAAAGAAATGGATGTTGTGAATTTTCCCCTTTTGAAAATATTCATGTAACTATAATGAAATTGAATATCCATTGAGCTAAGGAGGTCAAAAGGACAACATGCAGTCTTGGATATGTGTGACAGGCACATTGCAAAGACGAAAGAAAATAAAACCTCTCTAGCAAACCTAACAATATACTTCTAATGGATCTTCTTCAACTGCTTCCATAGAATTTTGGGGTATATTTTAGCTGAACACACCTAAGACAGAAGTCGACATCTTACTTAAAGAAATCAGATGAGACTGGATGTTTTCAGGGTAGTATGACCATAGACAGCATCAAACTCAGAGAAAGTGAGGACTAAATTAATCCTAAAACAAAAATTAAAGGAAGTGATCTTAATGTAAGTCAATATAGAAACAGTACAGAAGGCTTTCTGTAATGACTATAAGTACAATATTATCTTTCCTGCTCGAATTAAATTTTCTTTCCCTTTCAAATTCTACAAAGTGGCAGCTCCTCTCTCCTACTAAGTATTCGATGGATGTAACTGGAGGTATATTTTCTCTCTCTCTCTCTTTCTCTCTGTCTCTCTCTCTCTCTCTATATATATATCTTTTTAGAAGTCAGAACATATCTTTCGTTTGATAACTATTTCTTTTTCTTTTTTAAAATATTTATTTATTTATTTTCCCTTTTGTTGCCCCTGTTGTTTAACATTGTTGTGGTTATTGATGTCGTTAGTGGTGGATAGGACAGAGAGAAATGGAGAGGGGAGGGGAAGACACAGAGGGGGAGAGAAAGGTAGACACCTGCAGACCTGCTTCACAGTCTGTGAAGCGACACCCCTACAGGTGGGGAGCCGGGGGCTCGAACTGGGATCCTTATGCTGGTCCTTGTACTTTGTGCCACTTGCGCTTAACTACTTCTATTTGAGCAGGGTACTGTTAAAAGTTTTAAGCAGGTTTATTAACAGCATTTACTTGTATTTCTCTAGCGACATCTGGTGGACTTAAGTATAATATACAATATTTCCAGAAACAGATAATTTATTCTATTATCATTAGATTTCAAATAAACAACCAAATGTGGGGCTGGGTGGTGGTGCACCTAGTTAAATGCACATATTAAAGTGCACAAGGACCCAAGCTTAAGGCCCCAGTCCCCACCTGCAGGGGAAAGCTTTGCAAATGGTGAAGCAGTGTTGCATGTCCCTCTCTCCATCTCTCTCTCTCTCTCTCTCTCTTTCTCTTTCCTTACCTTCTCAGTTTCCGACTGTCTCTATCCAATAAATAAAGATAATTTAAAAATTACAAAAATATAATAAAAACTTTAAAAAACAATAAAATATTTCACTTGAATGTCAAAACACCAAGCTGAAGATGAGTAATATTTTCATGTAAAATAGTTTAAAGGTGATTTATATGGATCACAGTAAAGGGTGTCAAATCCCAGTACAATTAAAAATATCCAGCCTTATCTTTATTTGTATAGGGCTGAAAAATTATTTCACTTTTAATGATTTTTAAAAAAAAATATTCTATAGTGACTTAGGAGTTGTGATTGGGTTTTCCTTCTACAAACAAATGTCCTGATTGCAATTTTTGCTTCTCCCTCACACATCCGATGTATTTTTCATCTCTAGTATATTTGATTCTGTTGACCATGTGCCTTTCATCTTCTCTCTCATCTGGATCTGAGTAAATTTGTTTTAGAGAAAAGTAAAACACAAGTCATGATCTGTCAACTTACACATAAAAATCATAATATTCTCTTAAGCCAGACTGTGAATTAGAGAGATGCATAATTTAAAAAAAAAGCCAACTCTGTAAACATTTGTCTCATACTATTACTAGAATTTTCACATCACATCTGATGCATGTGATCTGCTTAGTGAATGGTCTGAATTATGACGACTCTGTATCAATGATCAACTATTTATCTACATCTTCAGACCTTTTCCTTTGAACAGATGTTCTCAGGTCTCTACTTAGGCCTGTAGGTGCTGTTATTTCCTCTGTTGACAGTGCCCTCAAATTCTCTTTATTTGGGTGGGGGTAGATAGCATAATGGTTATGCAAACAGACTCTCATGGCTGAGGATCCAAAGTCCCACGTTCAGTCTTGCACCACCATAAGCCATGGCTGAGCAGTGCTCTTGTAAAATAATAATAGTAATGATGATGATGATGATGATGATGACGTTTTGGTGTTTGTGAGATGTGGTCTATTTTTCTCTCCACACCTGAAAAACTTCTCTGCTACTACAGAGGAAAAATACTAGTCAAAACTGAATTTGTTTTCATATTTTAATTGTAAGCTTTCTAATACTCAAAGACATTGCAGAGGACCAGCAAGATAGCTCATCTGGGTAGAGCATCTTCTTTGTTATGTACATGACCCCAGGTTCAAGCCCAGTCCCCATCTCACTGGAAGAAACATTGACACTGTAGTATCTTTTCCTCTTTCCTTTTCTTTCTTTATCTCTGCCTCTCTCCTACTATCTGTTAAAAGTTGACTCAGTAGAGAAGCACCAGTGACAACAGCAAAAAACAGATGTTTCACGTGTTCTGCTTAAAATAAAATGTGTTGAAGGCTGGGCACTGGTACACTTCATTGAGTGCACACAGTAGTGCATAAAGACCAGGGTTTGAGTCCCTGCTCCCCACTTATAGGAGGGACTCTTGATGAGCAGTGAAGCAGGTCTGCAGATTTTTATCTTCTTTCTATTTCTCTCTCCTCTCTATTCTCTTTCCCATCTAAGAAAATGGGGGGGGGGAGCATGGCTACTGGAAGCAATGGGGTGGTAGTGCCAGCACCTAGTACCAGCGATAACCCTGGTGCAACAACAATATAGGGGGCTGGGTGGTAGTGCAGTGGGTTGAGTGCACGAGGCATGAAGCATAAGGACTGTCTCAAGGATCCTGGTTTGAGCTCCCCGCTCCCCACCTGTGGGGGGGGGTCACTTCACAGGCAGTGAAACAGGTCTGCAGGTGTCTATCTTTCTCTCCCCCTCTCTGTATTCCCCTCCTCTCTCCATTTCTTTCTGTCTTATCCAACAACAATGACAGCAACAACAACAATAATAACAATGACAATGATAAACAATAAGGACAACAAAAGGAAAAAAATAGCCTTCTGGAGCAGTGGATTTATAGTGCAGGCACCAAGTCTCAGCGATAACCCTGGAGGAATAAAAGAAGAAGGAGAGGAAGAGGAAGGAGGAGGAGGAGGAGGAGGAGAAGGAGAACGAGAAGAAGAAGAAAAAGAAGGAGAAGAAGGAGAAGAAGAAGAAAAGAAGAAGAAGAAGAAGAAGAAGAAGAAGAAGAAGAAGAAGAAGAAGAAGAAGAAGAAGAAGGAGAAAGAGAAGGAGAAGGAGAAGGAGAAGGAGGAGAAGGAGAAGAAGAAGATGACGATGATGATTATTTGGGCTTTAAATGAGAAAAACACCCTTTAATTCTTTGGTCATGGTTTCATGTAGTGATCCTGCTTCATTCTACTGTGTGAAACTACACAGTTTTTCCAACACCATTTATTGAAACTGCTCTCTAGTTTAATGTTCTGGGCCACTTTGTCATAAATAATGTTGATATGATATGTGTGAGGCTTATTTATGAACTCTCAATTCTATTCTATTGATCTTAGTGTCTACTTTTGTTCCTGTACCACACAGTTTTGATTACTACAACCCTGCAAAATAGTTGTAACTCATCATGACAACTACATTTTTTTTTAATTTTAGAATTTCCTTGGTAGTCCTTGGTATTTTGTTGTTCCAGATAAACTTCTGTAGTATTTGTTATATTTAATTAAAGAAGTTAATTGGTATTTTGACAGGGATTACATTGATTCTGTAAATTCTTTGGGTAAAGTAGTCATTTTAATGATGCTAATTTCTGCAACTCTGTTGTTTTTCTTTTTTATAGGATAGGATAGAGAGAAATTGAGAGAAGTAGGGAAGATAAGGAAGATTAGGGGGAGAAAAAGATAGACACCTGCAAACTTGCTTCACTGCTATTGACCCCCCTGCAGATGGGGAGCCGGGGGCTCAAACCAGGATACTTGTACAGGTTCTTGTGCTTTGTACTTAATCCAATGTGCTACCGCCCAGCCCCCTAATTTCTGAAAATCTTATCCATATCCTTTCTTTTTAAATGTCTTTTTGTAGTTAATCATAGTTTTTAACATACAGTTCTCTTGCCTCCTTTATTAAATGTATTTCTAGATACCCAGTTCTTTTTTATGCTATTACAAGTAGGCATGTTGTCTTTATTTCTATCTCTAATTTGCTACTTGCATAAAATGTCACCAATTTTTTATATTCATTTGTAGTCTGTAACCTTACTACATTACCTAAAGAACTTCTAAGTAATCCACTGAAGCTCAGTTAAATTCTCTGAGTGATCCACTTGTCTATTATGATCTAACACATCATTCCAAACTTAGTGGCATAAGATCTCAACCAATTTAATACTTGTAATGGCTGTGGATCTGACAGTACATGATGGGGATTGCTTATACGTTATTTCATTCTGTAATATTCTTGATTTTGGTTTGGATGGCAAGAATGGTTTGGATAATTCCAATATGCTCCCCTAGAACACCCTGCACTGGAGAAAGTTCTGTTGATACTTTCAACATAGTATCTTCTCTCACTTGTCTAACATATTGAAATCTGATTCAGCTGGAATTGCCAGCAGGGAGCAGTTCTATGCAGTTTCTCTCACTTTGGCATCTGATAAATTGGACTCAGCACTTGATATTTAAATGATGCAGCTCTTGAGCAGAATTTGCAATTTTTTTAATGAACTGGCCTCAGTGGGCATAACCATCTTTTATGGAATATACCAAAATGAAGCTGACACAAGTTCATCCAAGTATAACATGAGAGAATATAGATTCCACCCCACGAATGAAAACATCTGTGGTCATAAGAGAATGGCATTAAGTCCCTGCAACTCCTGATAAATCCAGAACTCCCTATACATTCCTCTAACCTGTGCTTCAATTAGATGATGTATATGTGAGTGCTATGTATCTACTGGTTACTCTCTTTTTTATTTTTTTAGTAAATTACCATACTGATAGTGCTTCAAGGACTAGTTTTCTTTTTCTTTTTTATTAGTAATTTACAAAAATCACAACATAACAGGGATGCAATTCCACACTGTTGCCACCACCAGCATTCTATGTCCCCATTCCCTCCACTGGAATGTGTGGATGTGTTCCATTTCAAAGACTTAGCAGTTTTGCACCTCAGCATCACTGTGACCTATCATATAACCTCATGTGTTGGTTATTACGCCAGGCCCCCTGCATTGCTTAATGCTGTGGTCTATTTACATAATCACTGTTTTATCTGAGACTCACTCTGCCTGCAAGGCATTGGTTTAATCCCCACTGGTTAGATGGAAGCTTTCCTTCTCTCCACCCACTCTCCTACGTATATCCTTTTCCGACCTACTACTTTCGCCTCTGAAGATATAAATGCAGATGAATAAAACCAACATTGCACTCTGTTCCCACTCAGCCATGAGAGTTCCTGGTTCCTCTCCCATGTCGCTGAGTAGGCAGCAGCCTAGGTTGGCTCTGGTGGAATTTTCTCCAACCCAGAGAGCACGTGCCCTGGGAAGAAACACCCTCAGGCTAGTAGGGCACTCTGTTAAATTGACTCAGCAAGTGCTTTTTGTCTTTTGTCCATTTAGCCTTCCTAGGAGGCTGTAATCCCAAACTACACCTGTAGCAATGTGGGAAGCAAAAGTCACAGCTTTGATTCGGTTGGAAATGGCTAGTATAATCAGGCCCCAGCCACGGGCAACTGCATAAATGCCACCCATCTTGGATCAGGAGCTGGAACAAATGGAAACAGTTGGAGCCACACTGAAAGGCCCACTGACCTGAATCTCCCCACCTCAGCCTCTCCCTACGTAGAAACAATACAACCACATCACCACCTGCTGGTGAAACATGGATACCAACTCAAAATTTCAGGTTCAGGATCACGTGGCCACCAAGTCCAAGTTTGATTTCAGAAAGCTAATTATAAGGGCTAGGAGGTGGCACACCTGGTTGAGCGCATATATTACAAAGTGCAAGGATCCAGGCTTGAGCCAATGGTTCCCAATTGCAGGGGAAAAGCCTTGAGAGTGGTGAAGCAGTGTTGCAGCTATCTCTGTGCATCCCTCTACATCAGCCCTTTTCTTCTTGATTTCTGGCTTTCAGATAATAATAATAAAAAAAATTTAAAGACAACTCAAGACATCAACCATAGTATACAAATGCAAATTAAGGAAGTCAGAGACCTTTATAAGAGATGCAGTATCCATAACAACCTATCTTAAGGATAGAATAACAGAAAACCACTGCACTCCTGGAGTCCAAGGTGCTGAAGTAGAAAGGTTGATGAAAAATGAAGCAGATGGGGGTCGGGCAGTACCTCAGCGGGTTAAGCACATATGGCTCAAAATGCAAGGACTGGTGGAAGGATCCCAGTTGGAGCCCCCAGCTCCCTACCTGCAGGGGAGTCGCTTCACAGGCGGTGAAGCAGATCTGCAGGTGTCTGTCTTTCTCTCCCCCCACCCCCCGTCTTCCCCTCCTCTCTCCATTTCTCTCTATCTTATCCTATAACGAACGACATCAACAATAACAATAATAACCACAACAAGGCTACAACAACAAGGGCAACAAAAGGGGGAAAATGGCCTCCAGGAGCAGTGGATTCATGGTGCAGGCACTGAGCCCCAGCAATAACCCTGAGGCAAAAAAAAGAAAGAAAGAAAGAAAGGAAGGAAGGAAGGAAGGAAGGAAGGGAGAAAGAAAGAAAGAAAGGAAGAAAGATGAAGCAGTTCTCTGTAAATAGCAGGCTCCATCATAAGAAAAAATGTGAACATTATTAGGGTGCCTGAGAATGAAGAAGAAAAGAGAAGAAGAGAGAGCATATTCACAGAAATTATTGCAGAAAACGTTCCAACCCTGGCAATGGTCAAATATAGAAGAAGCTGAATGGAAACCGAAACTTCTGAGCTCCAAACAGACAACTACAAAAAATATAAGAGTAACACTTTACAAAAGTAAAGAACTACCATCTAAAAAAAATTTCTATGTTACCAAACTAGCCTTCAGATATGAAGGAGTAATCAAAAGCTTCCCAAACATACAGACACCAAAGGAATTCACAACCACCAATCTTGTCTTGCAAGAATTACTGAAAGAAATCCTACAGGAGCAATAAAAGAACTCTAACTCCAAGTGAGGTAATCTGTGGTAGAATAGAAATGGGGACTCAAACAACAGCAACAAAAGGAGCAAACACATAGGAAAAGGGAAGCAGAAAGAACTGAGCGACATGACCATTGTTGGAGAACCGAGGCCAATCATCAAAGACCTAGACATCAGAACAGCAACTCTAAAATCTGTCTTTGACCTTTTCTGGAAGCAGAAGGAAACATGTTGGGTGGAATAGGTCAGGAAGAGAGGGATGAATACAAGGTGACTCCATTATGTAGGTAAAACTTGGGAGAGAGAGAGAATTAGAAAGGGAGAGCTGGGACAAAACTTGGACTGAGGGTGGTGTACTTCACCAAAGTCAAGGACATTGGCAAAAGAATGGAGTAAGGGGTGTGGGGGTGGGGGGAGGAGAGGGGGTTTGGGGTACTTGGTGGGGAAGGCTAAGAGTATGTTACACAGAATGGGAAACCTTACTCATGTATAGAAAATTGTGCTGTGATTCATTAACCACCCAATAAAAAAGAATGTTAAGTGAAAAAAATTATATATACATGTATATGAAAGAGGTACACTACTGTAAACTCTGAAAAGACATGGACATTATTCCATTTGGACATTTACTTAAAATACCCTTCTATTTAAAAAAAATTAACAGAGCTGGATGCAGCTCAGGTTTCAGTCCCAGCACCACATAAGAGGTGCTATGGCACTGGAGCAAATTCTAGTTCTGTGGTGTCTCTCCCTCTCCCCTTCTCCGTATCTGAATGAAAGTAGCAGCCCAAAGTAGTGAAATTGCATATGTGATTTTTGAAGAGTTGCTCGCTCCTCAAAAAATAAAATAAAAATAGCAAAACATTTCTGTGGGGTTAAAAGGACAGGTATTATTAGCTGATTAGTCATCCAGAGAAATCAAAGTACAGGAATGCTAAGAAATGTTCTCAGTGATCTCATAGACCAGGTCAGCAAAGATTTAATTCAGGTCATCTGATTTTCCAGTGACAGCCACTTTAAAATCTATAGTATTCTATCTTTGCCTCAAGTGCTAAAGATCTAAGGTATTTACCCAAAAGCATTTTCTCCTATCAATGTTCTAATTGCCCTTTAAAAATTTAACAGTAACATGTACATTTCTGGGGAAAACTGACCCAATACAAAGGTTATGGAAAGGTTTAAAAGAAAAGAAATGAAGAGGAAAAAAATGCTAAGGTATATAAACATGGATGGCATTAATGTCTGAAGTTTAAACTTTTTCTAAGTATACTTGTCAGAATCTGATCTCTAAAATAAGCCATAAATTCATTTTTACTTAAAGAAAATAAAACCTCTAATCACATGAAAAATTGACTCTGGTTTCTTAGAGAAGTTATTCTATAAAACAACTTAAATTCTTTTAAAAAATAGTAAAAAAATGAAAGAAAGGAAACAGATTTACAGAGTTAGAATCTCATATTGTATGTAATAGAAGTTAGGATGTAGAAAAAAATTGGATGGATTGAAATAGTGTTTTTGCTCACTTCTGAGCACATCCTCATTTGGAATTTGGAATTTTCTCAGTCAGTTTTTTTTACAATTTTTCTTTTAAAAAAATATATTTATTTACTAGTGAGAACTCTACATTCTCTCCCTCTCCCTCTCCCTCTCCCTCTCCCTCTCTCTCTCTCTCTCTCTCACAAATATTTATTGTATAAAGACAGCCAGAAATGGAAAGGCTGGGGGAGATAGAGAAGAGAGACAGAGAAACACCTGCAGCACTACTTCACCACTTGCAAAGCTTTCCCTCTGCAGGTGGGAACTGGGGGCTTGAACCCAGATCCTTGTGCATTGTAACATGTGCTCTTAGCCAGGTGCACCACCACCCAGCCCCCTTTTTACAATTTCTATGTTTTAGATTTGATGGTTTGGGCCAATACTGCTCTATCGGTTAGCAGCAAACACCATCCAGTTCCTTTTCATTTGTTTCAGCTGTGTGACATAGTGTGGTCTAACAATGGCTGAATCACAGGTGAAGCTAACCTGATTGCTTTATTTTTTTAACTAGTTTTTTAAAATATTATTTCATATTGACTCCTAAACATTTCTCTACTCAAGAATTTCTATAAACTAAGTGGATTAGAAAATGAAAAAAACAATCCCCAGTGTAAGTACAAAATGCTTCCTTCTTATGGCTTACAAGATTTACAAATATATTAAAAGTCAACTCGTAGAAGTCCTATTATTAAAACTTAATGAAAATATCTTCATCTGCTATATCCTGTCAATAAGACCTCAAAGGAATCAAATTAGTCATGTCTGGATAAACTTTAAAACTTCCTAAAGCTTTGAGTAGAAAACAAATTTCTGTTTGGTTTTTATAACATATTAACAGAGAGATTTTATAGCAAAACTAATCCTTTTAAAGACCAGAAATTAGAAGACCCACTAATACTAGAAGGAAATTTGTAAGTGTATGCTTTATTACTGGTCAGACATTTAGGCTCGGTGGTCATGTATATACCAGGTAGAAGATATTATCTCATTTATCAATAGTTTTGATTTGTACTTTCCTGCTGATCAGTGGTTTTGAGCACCTTTCGTAGGAAAACTGCTAGGGAGAGATATTTACAATTTATAATGGTGAAAGAGTTAATTCATAAAGACATAGGAAGTCTTAATGTAAACATACTGTCTATCAAGAACTTCAAAACACATGAAACATAAATGCAAGGCCCAGAAGTATAAAAAAATTATAAAATTCAGATTTTTGCAATCAATAAAAGGCTTTACTGCCCCCTGCCCCATCTCCCACCAAGACCACCTCCACTTCTGTGAACTGATAAAAAAAAAAAAAAAAAGAAAGGTGGGTGCTCTGTCTTGCTGGGACCTCTAGTAGGGCAGCCCCTAGAGAAAAGGCTCACTTCTTTGACATCACCTCTCAAATCCCTCTGCCCACTCAAATCTTGCTCATCCTCTTTTCAGATCCTTGGCAAGCTCTTCTTCTACCTGGGCTCCCATTTGTTGTGAGTACTGAGTCAACTTAAATCTTATTTGCTGGTGGTCTCATTTATCATCTCTCTGGACATTCAAATACATTCTCCAAGAGGGTATCCAAATCAACAACTGTCTGTAAGAGATAAATCAAGTTTTCAGCAGTCATGTTTCAAGAACTTACTAAAAACCAAGGAGGTAACAGGACTTGTGACATCCCAGTTTCAACTCCTAAGAGCCAATATACCAGACTTGAGTGATTCTCTGCTCTGGTTACTCTCTATGTCTTCCTTTCTTCTCTCTCTCTCTCTCTCTGAAAAAAAAAAAATCACATAGTTGATAAGAATATCAAAGAGTTAAACAATGTCTAATTGAACTTTCACATTCACATTTATAATCACTTTACACCACAAATATGAAACACATACCATTTATTCATAAGCATGAAACACCAAGACAGATCATATTCTGAAGCAAAAAAGTCACAACATAAAATTATTAAAATTGTACATGCTTTCCCACCATGAAGAAATCAAATAAAAATCAATTCCAATAAGATATGAAGAAAATATCCAAGGTTGTATAGTACAAGATTGATTTACAAAATCAGTTTTGTTTATGTATAATAAAAATGAAAATTTAAAACATTAAGGAATAGGAAATCTAACATATGTGCTACCTAGAGAGCAGTTTCTATAAATGGTGTTGGAAAAACTGTGTAGTTTCACACAGTAGAATGAAGCAGGATCACTACATGAAACCATGAACAAAAGAATTAATTATTTATGATACCATCATAAAATACCTTATGAAAGAAGTATCTTTAAAAAAAAACCAAAAACTGCACAATTTATAACTGCAAAATCTAGTTGCAGCCAGTAGAGGGCAGACATTTTAAATCTGTGATATGATCTTCAAATTTAAAGTTATCCAGTTTAGAAGTCTGTATCCCGGTTTTCAAAATGGTTTGAAAACCATTAACAACAATATTTTTTTCTCACAAAGTAGAAAGTATGTCTTGTCCTAGCTGAGTAGGGTTTTTTTCCCTACACTAAATTTAATCCAACTTGCAAACTTCTGCAAAAGAAAATGAGTTCCTTCCTAAAGGGGGAGAAATGTTAGGGGAAGATAATTTGAGGGCTCTGAAACTCAATTCCATCATGACCCAGAAAGAGAAGAGGGAAAAAAAAATGGAAGGACATTTAGAAGTGTAATAGGTGTAAGTGTGACTTAAAAAGGAAGAGAAGGTAGGAATATTTAAAAAAATGGGCAAAAACATAAATAGAAAATAAAGCAGTAGCATATATGCAGGCATATTATTCAAGTTTATAATATATATATGATATATATATGTATGTTTTTTCCCAATTCCCATTAATAAGTATGAATTGAATTCCAGAACTCCCAGTGACACCATTTCTCCCTTTTCTTCCTTCCTTCCTATCTTTTATTTCTTTTTTCTTTGTTCTTTTTTCTTTCTCTTTAAATTTATTTACTGGATAGAGACAGAGATAAATCCAGAGGGGAGAGGGAGATAGAGGAGGGGAAAAGGGAGGAGACACCTATAACATTGCTTCACTGCTCATGAAACTCTCCCCCTGCAGATGGGGACCAGGGCCTTGTATTCCGGTCCTTGCATATGGTAATATGTGCGCTCAACTGAATGCATCACTGTCCGGCTGCCCCCCTCATTACTATTTCTGTTTGGCTTTTTGTTTCTTTGGCTTTAGCTGCCAGGTGACAGAGGGTATCAGTGGTTGAAAAGTAGAGAGCACCTGACAGGCTCCCTGGACTGCTGGCACCTCCTGAAAAGGCAATAGGCTCTGTGTGTCCCTGTTTGCATGTAATGCGCAGGCCACAAAGCTGCTTCTGATTATTTTGCTTGGTAACTATGAGGGCAAGGTATTATGGAGCCTCATTATAGCCACATTGAATTGTACTGTAGGCATTCTGCTGAAGGTCTTCGCAGCTCTTATCTATGTGCCACTAGAGTATACCAAGAGAAAACTAATCCTGTGACTATGTCAAGATCAGTGTTGCTATTTCTGTTGGGGATCATGTTACCATGGTAATATATTTCCTGTGGTTTAAGGAAGACTTATTTTGCTTAAGCACCATCTTTATTTTATTCAATATGAAATGAAGATATTAAAGAAAGGTTTCTCTTTTGAAGGCAAAATTTCAGGTAGAAGGATAAGGGTAATAAATGCTTATCTGTTTTTGGAAACTTTCTTTTATTATATACTGGCATGTAGAACCAGCAGCGTTATTAGAATGAATGCATTAATGGGAATTGGTGTCTGTGTGTATTTTACTTTTCCTTTTGATTTTTGGCTTGGGCAAATGAAGTTTGACTCCACTGTTCAAGTTTGAGTCTGATGTCAAGACTAGTGAGGCATTCTGTATATAATAACTTTCTCTGGAGCAGGGTAAGCTCCCAAAGTGATTCAAAATTGGCTTTACAGAGCAGGAAGGTGGATTCATCTTCCACTTTTATTGGAGTTAGGATGGGGGGCCACGGTGAGTGGACTCACACAAAGGCATGTGTTAGAGTGATCCGAATTTTCCTATAACACCAAGAGAAGGAGTGTTTATGATCTAGATGTGAATCTGAAAGGGAAAAGGGGGACCAGGGAGCACAGAATTTATAGCCTGAGCACGGGACAGCTGTCCTAAATCCAATCACTGGCATCACTATAAGCCAGAACTGAGCAATGCACTGGTCTCTCTCTCTCTCTCTCTCTCTCTCTCTCTCTATATATATATATATATATATATATTCAACAAGAAGATCTTTAATAAAATAAAGGGGGAAAGTTGGAAAGCTGATAGCAATCAAACATTGAAAACGAAGTTTAACTACTTTATTATCTAAGCAGAGAGTAAAAACTACAGGTTATCATTACTGTAGGTGACAGAGGCTGTATTCTATAGGTTTCTCTTTGTAGTGTCATATTTTCTTGAAGTGTTCAGTACTGTCATATCTTCCTGAATCTCAAGTTGTGTGTTTTAATTTTTGGTCAATCCAAAAATATACATAACATGTAATATGTAATGTGTAACATATAATATACAATATAAACTATGTACTGTATAATATGTAATAATGTCCTTCCTTTTCTCTGTAGGGATCAACACTTAGAGAGCTGAACTGTCTTTCACTTATCTGCAGGTGGTACTGTGCTAGATCAGTTTATATTAGACTTTTTTTTCAGACTTTGTTGGCTCCTGTTGGTACTAAGGTGTTGTTTTGCCTTTACTATCACAGCAGGACAGAAGAGTATAGAGGGTCCAGACTGTGTTACGAATGAACTGTGGGGACTGATTGTGTTTGTGGCACTGTCACTTTTACTTTTCTCCGGAGTCCTGGAGCTGAGAACCGGTCATCTGTCCACTATAGGTGCACTTGATAAAAATCAGTATAATACTCACATATGAGAGTGAGAATGTGTCATCTAGAGAACTGTTTCTGAAGTCATCACTGCCAGGGTCCCAGCCTGTGCAAATGAACTCAGCAGCTCTGTGAGGAATTCACTCCAGTCAAGGACATGTACCTACACACTGTTCTCACTCTCCTCCCCTATGGTCCTGGCTGCTCAAACTGCCAGGCTATGTTTACCACTGTCTTACACTATAGCACTCCTTCACCCCACAAGTACCTCCATTCACCTTCTGGCCAATGAATCATTATCCTCTTTTATTTCAGCTTTTGTCAGTCTCTGAGGCTCAAGAACTGCCCATCTCAACCCTAGCTGTGCCATTCTCTCAGTATCCTGTTCTCTGGGGTCATTTCTAGTTGCCGTTCCTGGGAGCACAACAAGCCACCTCTATTGCCAGCTTGGGTTTGGATTTTCCTTGATGTTAGCAATATGGAAACCTTTTGACTCCCAATTTTATCACCTTTACAGTGGGAATACCAGCATCTTTTGTTTGGATAGATTTAGAATGAGAAATTTTTTATATATATTTATTTTCCCTTTTATTGCTCTTGTTGTTTCTATTGTTGTTGATAATATTGTTGGATAGGACAGAGAGAAATGGAGAGAGGAGGGGAAGACAGAGAGGGGGAGAGAAAGATAAACACCTGCAGACCTGCTTTACCACTTGTGAAGCGACGGCCCTGCAGGTGGGAAACTGGGGGCTCAAACCAGGATGCTTGGCCAGTCCTTGCGCCTCACACCACGTGTGCTTAATCCACTGCACTACTGCCCGACTCCCTGAATGAGAATTTTAAAAATATCTGAAGTGAGTAAAACAAATTTTGTAGTTCTTCTTATTTTTAATTTTCTTATTTTTATTGCCACCAGGGTTATCTCTGGAGTTCGGTGCCAGCACTAAGAATCCACTGCTCCCTGCAGCCACTCCCTCCCTTTTTTCCCCCTATTTTATCTGATAGGACAGAAAGAAGTTGTGAAGGGAGGGGGAAACATAGAGGGAGAAAAAAAGAAAGATACCTGCAAACCTGCTTCACTACTTGTGAAGTATCTATCCCCTCTGCAGGTGGGAAGCTGGGCTCAAGTCTGGGTCCTTGTACATGGTAATATGGATGCTTAATTGGGTGTGCCACTGCCTGGCCCTTTTGTTGCTTTTCTTATTGTGGTCAATATTAGTATATCTTACAGGGAATAACATAGTACTGATAAGTAGAGAATGAAGAAACTATTTTAAGTCCATTAAAGTATGCTTAAGGGGGCCAGGTGGTGACACATAGGGTTAAGCACACATAATACAAAGCTCAAGGACCCAAGGACCTGCTCAAGGATCCTGAATCAACCCCCCTGACTCAGATGTGCAGGGGGGTCGCTTCACAAGAGCTGAAGCAGGTCTGAAGGTGTCTTTTTCCCTCTCTATCTTCCCCTCCCCTCTCAATTTCTGTATGTCCTATCCAAAAAATTGAAAAAATAGCCACAGGAGCAATGGATTCATAGTGCAGGCACTGAACCTCAGAACTAACCCTGAAGAAAAAAAAAAAAAGAAAAGAAAAAAGTAGTATGCTTGATTTACTTAAGTTTGTTGAAATTAAATTTTTCCCGGAAGATGGCAGACTGAGAAGCTGCTAGTGGCTTGAGCTCTGACCACATCTTCAGGAAACGGTAGGATTTTCTGCATTTAGTAGGCCAGCCAATAAGGGGTCCTAGCGGTGACACCAAGGAGGTGACTATAACTTAATTTGTGTTAAAAAATAGAGTAGGAAAAAAATTTTTTTCTTTTAAAATTATTAAGCACACCTCCTCCCCCTTCCCCCCCATAACCAGTCCCTGGGGACCAGCTCCTAGCAGGCTGCCCTGCTGAACTTCTTTCTTTACCAAGATTCCTGTCCCACCAGGGAATATCATTCATTCTAAGTCTATACCCTTCTGAAACCTCTGGCCTTTTTTCTTTCTAAGTAGCCAACCCCACCCACCTCACCCCGCATAGCTAATTAAATAATTAAAAATAAATAAATAAAAAACTCTTCTTTCACCGCTCTTTTATGACTGTTCTTTTTCTTATCTTTTCTTTTTTCTCTCTCTCTTTCTTTTTTTTCTTTTTCTCATTCTTGTCATCCTTTCTTCCTTAATCCTACAGCTTCCAAAGCCACAGGCCCCATCCCCCACACCACCAAACAGTGCGCTTTTTTGAATTCACTGATACACATTTGGGAATTATTTTGGGGAAGAATTCTGACTCAGAGTAGACTCTCACTGCGAGTATCTCTGCTCAGCTTCCCTTCCTCCTTTAGCTACCCCTAGAATATACAGTTGATAGTAGATTTGCATAACTGTCTATTTCAGCTATCCTTGTCTAGTCCTGAGGTTTTTTTTTTTTTTCTCTTTCTTAACAGTCAGCTGCCTCTGATCACAAGGTTTGAGGTAATCTGGGACAGGGTGTTTTTTTTTTTTTACACTGCTCTATTTTATTATTAATATTATATAGAGGCATATATCTTCCCCCCTTTAGGTTGATCAGAATTAACTCTTAGGGTATATTTCATTGCTAGGGTAGTGGGCATCTTATCTATTGTGGGAGGAACTTTTCTAATTACTCCTACCTCCTCTACAGACTCTCCCCTCCCTCCTCCTCCTAGCTAATAAACAAAATTAAATTAAATTAAAAATAAAGTCATCAAAAAACTTTCCTTTCGCTGCTCTTTAATTACAGCTCTTTTTCTTATCTTTTCTCTTTTCTCTCTCTTGTCTCTTTTTTCTTTTTTTTTATTATCTTGTCATACACTTCTTCCTTCCTTCTTCTTTGCCTTTCTGAATTTGTGAATTACGTTGGGGAAGAAATCTGACTCAGAATGGACTCTCTATGTATGTATCTCTGCTCTACTTCCCTTTCCCCTCTTGTTACCCCTAGAATATACAGTGGATAGTAGATTTGAATAACTGTCTATTCTTGCTATCCCTTCTTTCTTTTCTCTTTCTTCTTCACTGGGATTTGGTTACTATTTTTTCACGGACTGGAGAATTTCTATGGCTAACTGGTAGTGATTAAACTGCTTCAATAATTGCTTCAGGTGTTACTGTAATTCCTGAGGTTGGTAAGTGCAATTGTCATAAAGGTATTTAGTACAGTGTTGCTTGTACTCAAGACACAACAACTGAGGAACAACAGAGCATAAAAAAAGAAACACATAAATCAAAAAAATGGGTAGATCACAAACAAATAAAACTGCTACTCCAATGATAAAGACAAGAGCCCAGAGGAAACTACATATCAGCCAGAAGTAACCATAGATAAGAAAGGTATGCAAGCAATAATAAACTTATTAATCACAGAAATGAAAACAACATTGGAGGAAAGGAATGGCAGTATTAGGGAAACAACAGTTGAGACCCCCAAGGAAAATACTGAGTATCTTGAGGCAATTAGAGAACTGAAAGCTGAAATAGCTGTAATGAAGAAAGAAGCTGAGGCAAGGGAAAGCAGACTAACAGAAGCAGAAAACAGAATTAGTCAGACAGAGGATGAGTTAGAGAAAACGAAGAAAGAGGTGAAAGAGCTTAAAAAGAGATTGAGAGACACTGAAAACAACAACAGAGTCATATGGGATGATCTCAAAAGAAGTAACATTCGTATAATAGGCCTGCCAGAGGAAGAAAGAGAGGAAGGGGAAGCAAACATTCTAGAGGAAATAATAGAAGAAAACTTCCCAGACCTGAATAACAGAAAGGATATCAAGATTCAAGAGGCCCAGAGAGTACCAAACAGAATCAACCCAGAACTGAAGACACCAAGACACATCATAGTCACAATGAGAAGATGTAAGGATAAAGAAAGGATCCCAAAGGCTGCAAGAGAGAAACAAAAAGTCACATACAAGGGAAAACCCATAAGATTATCTGCAGACTTCTCCACTCAAACTCTAAAAGCCAGAGGAGAATGGCAAGATATCTATCGAGCCCTGAATGAAAAAGGGTTTCAACCAAGGATAATATATCCTGCCAGACTTTCATTCAAACTAGATGGAGGGATCAAAACCTTCTTAGACAAACAACAGTTAAAGGAGGCAACCATCACCAAACCGGCCCTGAAAGAGGTTCTAAAAGACCTCTTATAAACAAGAACATCACTATAATACTTGCAATAAATCAGAGCAAACAAAAAAATTTTTTTTGAACAATGACACTACAATACATTAAGTCCATAATATCAATAAACGTCAATGGCTTAAACTCACCCATCAAAAGGCACAGGGTGGGGGGATGGATCAGAAAACATAACCCAACCATATGCTGCTTGCAAGAATCCCACCTGTCACAAGAAGATAAACACAGACTTAAAGTGAAAGGATGTAAAACTATCATGCAGGCTAACGGACCACAAAAAAGGGCAGGAACAGACATTATCATCTCAGACATGATAGATTTTTAACTAAATAAAGTAATAAAAGATAGGCAAGGACATTACATAATGATTAGAGGATCAATCAGCCAAGAAGACTTAACAATTATTAACATCTAAGCAACCAATGAGGGACCATCTAAATATGTCAAGCACTTACTGAAAGAATTTCAAAAATACATCAATAGTAATACAATAATAGTGGGAGACGTCGATACCCCACTCTCACACTTAGACAGATCAACAAAGCAGAGAACCAACAAAGATACAAGAGAATTGAATGAAGAGATTGACAGACTAGACCTCTTGGACATTTTCAGAGTCCTTCACCCCAAAAAACTGGAATACACCTTCTTTTCAAATCCACATAACACATACTCAAGAATAGACCACATGTTAGGCCACAAAGACAGCATTAATAAATTCAAGAGCATTGAAATCATCCCAAGTATCTTCTCAGACCACAGTGGAGTAAAACTAACATTTAACAACAAAAAGAAAATTATTAAAAGTCACAGAATTTGGAAACTAAACAACATACTCCTTAAGAACAACTGGGTCAGAGAGACACTCAAAGAGGAAATTCAAATGTTCCTGGAAACAAATGAAAATGAAGACACAACCTATCAAAATATTTGGGACACAGCTAAAGCAGTACTGAGAGGGAAACTTATAGCCATACAGTCACATATTATACACCAAGAATAAGCTCAAATGAATGACCTTACTGCACACCTCAAGGACTTAGAGGAAGAGGAACAAAGGAACACTAAAGCAACCAGAAGGACAGAAATCACTAAAGTTAGAGCAAAAATAAACAACATAGAAAATAATAGAACCATACAAAAGATCAATGAAGCCAAATGTTGGTTCTTTGAAAGATTATACAAAATTGACAAAACCCTAGCCAGACTCACAAAACAAAAAAGAGAGAAGACTCAAATTAATAATTAATTGTAAACAATGGAGGAGATATCACAACTGACACCACAGAAATCCAGAGAATCCTGCGAAACTTCTATAAAGAACTGTATGCCACCAAGCTAGAGAATCTGGAAGAAATGGAACAATTCCTAGAAACATATGCCCTTCCAAAACTGAACCAAGAAGAACTACAAAATCTAAATGCACTAATCACAGACAAAGAAATTGAAACTGTTATTAAGAATCTCCCCAACAACAAAAGTCTTGGACCAGATGACTTCACAAACGAATTCTACAAAATTTTCAGGAAACAGTTAGTACCCATACTTCTGAAGCTTTTCCATAAGATTGAAGAAACAGGAATACTGCCTTCCACCTTCTATGAAGCCAACATCACCCTGATACCAAAAGCTGATAGGGACAGAAAAAAAAGCAAAACTACAGACCAATATCTCTGATGAACATAGATGCCAAAATATTAAACAAGATCTTGGCCAAACAGATACAGCAAGATATCAAAAAGATTGTTCATCACGACCAAGTGGGATTCATCCCAGGAATGCTAGGCTGGTTCAACATCCATAAGTCAATCAATGTCATTCACCACATCAATAAATGCAAAGCCAAAAACCACATGATTATCTCAATAGATGCAGAGAAAGCCTTTGACAAAATCCAACACCCATTCATGCTCAAAACTCTACAAAAAATGGGAATAGATGGGAAATTCCTCAAGATAGTGGAATCTATATATAGCAAACCTACGGCCAACATCATACTCAATAGACAGAACCTGAAAGCATTCCCCCTCAGATCTGGGACTGGACAGGGCTGTGTACTGTCACCGTTACTCTTCAACATAGTATTGGAAGTTCTTGCCATAGCAATCAGGCAAGAGAAAGAAATCAAAGGAATACAGATTGGAAGGGAAGAAGTCAAGCTATCACTATTTGCAGATGATATGATAGTATACATAGAAAAACCTAAGGATCCAGCAGAAAATTACTGGAAGTTATTAGGCAATATAGCAAGGTATCAGGGTACAAAATCAATGTACAAAAATCAGTGGCATTTCGTTATTCAAACACTAAATCTGAAGAAAAAGAAGACATCCAGAAATCATTCCCATTTACTGTTTCAGCAAAATCAATCAATCAAATAAAGTTGACCAAAGAAGTGAAAGACTTGCTGAAAACTATGAGTCGCTACTCAAGGAAATAGAAACTGATACCAAGAAATGGAAAGATATCCCATGCTCATGGATTGGAAGAATAAATATCATCAAAATGAATATTCTCCCCAGAGCCATATACAAATTTAACACAATACCCATCAAAGTTCCACCAAGCTTCTTTAAGAGAATAGAACAAACACTACAATCATTTATCTGGAACCTGAAAACACCTAGAATTGCCAAAACCATCTTGAGGAAAAGAAACATAAGTGGAGGCATCACACTCCCTGACCTTAAACTATATTATAAAGCCATCATCATCAAAACAGCATGGTACTGGAACAAAAATAGGCACACAGACCAGTGGAACAGAATTCAAAGCCCAGAAATAAATCCCCACACCTATGGACATCTAATCTTTGATAAAGGAGCCCAAAGGATTAAATGGAAAAAGAAGGCTCTCTTCAATAAATGGTGCTGGGAAAACTGGGTTGTAACATGCAGAAGAATGAAATTGAACCACTTTCTCTCACCAGAAACAAAAATCAACTCCAAATAGACCAAAGACCTAGATGTCAGACCAGAAACAATGAAATACTTAGAGGAAAACATTGGTAAAACACTTTCCCACCTACACCTCAAGGACATCTTTGATGAATCAAACCCAATTGCAAGGAAGACTAAAGCAGAAACAAACCAATGGGACTACATCAAATTGAAAAGCTTCTGCACATCCAAAGAAACTATCACACAAAGAGACCCCTCACAGAATGGGAGAGGATCTTCACATGCCATACATCAGGCAAGAAACTAATCACCAAAATATATAAAGAGCTCAGCAAACTTAGCACCAAAAAAGCAAATGACCCCATCCAAAAATGGGCAGAGGATATGAAAAAAGCATTCACTACAGAGGAGATCCAAAAGGCTAACAAACATATGAAAGAATGCTCTAGGTCACTGATTGTCAGGGAAATGCAAATTAAGACAACACTAAGATATCACCTCACTCCTGTAAGAATGGCATACATCAAAAAGGACAGCAGCAACAAATGCTAGAGAGGATGTGGGGACAGAGGAACCCATTTACATTGCTGGTGGGAATGTAAATTGGTCTAGCCTCTGTGGAGAGCAGTCTGGAAAACTCTCAGAAGGCTAGACATGGACCTTCCATATGATCCAGTAATTCCTCTCCTGGGGTTATACCCCAAGGACTCCATAACACCCAACCAAAAAGAGGTGTGTACTCCTATGTTCATAGCAGCACAACTCATAATAGCTAAAACCTGGAAGCAACCCAGGTGCCCAACAACAGATGAGTGGCTGAGAAAGCTGTGGTATATATACACAATGGAATACTATGCAGCTATCAAGAGCAATGAACCCACCTTCTCTGACCTATCTTGGACAGAGCTAGAAGGAATTATGTTAAGTGAGCTAAGTCAGAAAGATAAAGATGAGTATGGGATGATCCCACTCATCAACAGAAGTTGAGTAAGATCTGAAAGGGAAACTAAAAGCAGGACCTGACCAAATTATAAGTAGGCCACCAAATTCAAAACCCTGTGGTGAGGGGTAGACATGTAGCTTCCTGGGCCAGTGGGGGGTGAGAGTGGGTGGGAGGGATGGGTCACAGTCTTTTGGTGGTGGGAATGGTGTTTATGTATACTCCTAGTAAAATGTAGTCATATAAATCACTAGTTAATTAATATGAGAGGGGGAAAATCAATTGTATGTCTCAAAGTTTTTCAAAACACAAACTGAATCTTTTCAATATATAGGCTGTGTAATTGATATGCAGACTCTCAAAAGCCTAGACCAAGTAGATCAGAAGCAACCAATAGCACAGCTATATACAAGATACTGGGTACTGTACAGCAAACCCTAAGAAAAGGACTTTTCAAAGTTAACCCAATTACCAAATAATGTGATGATAACATTAACTATCCATTGTCTTTTTAAACCCTAAGTGCCACAGACCACTCAGTGGATGAGCAGCAGGAGGGTCAGGGGTCTTGAAGGCAACCTCCCAGGTGGGTCAGGAGTTGGCAAGGGAGAACAGATAGACACCACACTCTATTGGAGGGTGAATTTGGACTCCTTTTAATAGTGAAACTGCATTAGCTTTTATACTTTTTTCAGGTTACATTCAGGTTGCCTAAGCAACCAGCTCATAAAAAAGTAACAATAGTCTTGTGGCTTTGGCAAGCTACATGTTATTCCCCCATAACTGTAAAGAATGGGTACAATACTTTGTATTGTTCTGTTCCCAGGGGAGGTCATACCCAGAATTGTTTTAGACTTTTGCTGAGGGCTATCTCTACCATTAATCTTCTATGGGGGCATACAGATCTTTGCCTAGTTGTGGACCACTGCTCATCTAGGTCTGGTACAGTTTAACTATTAATCTTTCTTTGTTTCAATATGTCAACTTGTACCTGGGAGGCCTCAATCTCTGTATTGTTTCTATGAGGGGCAAGTCATAACATGACTTGTTTTGTCTGTCTGTGTTGACCCACCTTCTCTACTTTTATAATGTAACTTTCAAATATGCTCCTGTATAATGGAGAGGGGGTACTTCTGACTCTCCATTCTCACCAGGCACTGCCAAAGCATTATTAATCAATTGTGACAGTATAATTGTTTGTAGCAGTAACGGGGGGAGAATGCGTCGACCCATTCCCGTCCTTCTGCCCAGCTTCTTTGAAGTCTGAATGCAGGTCCAGAGGAGATGACTTTGTCAGTCTCTCTGGTGGTCGTGACGGGGCGGCGAACCTAAGACAGCAGGAACCTTACATCTCCACTATAGAGCCTCTACTTCCCCCAGTCCTGGGACCTTAGGACAGGGCCCACTTTCCCGTATGCGTCTCCTAATCCATATCAAATAATATTGTCTGCCGATCACAACCTAACCAACGCAATGATTGCCACCTCAACATTCTTCACTTCAAACTGTGTCCAGAGACTTCACGTGTGGAATGACAACCCTTCAGCTTCATTACTCGGGTGAGACCTTTCCTTTCATAGTATTCTCTAATTCCATCTCAGGTGGTTCACTTTCTAACAAAGTACCAAAACCTAGATATACACCAGTTTCTGTGAGAGAGAGCATATGTTCACACATATTCATAAACTACTACAAAATATATACCTGAAAGCAGAAGTACACTAGAGTTTGCAGTGAGTACCCCCCTAACACTTCCTCTCCACTATTGCAAGCTTTGGGTCCATGATTGCTCAACAATTTGTTTGGCTTTATATGTTAACTCTCTTTTCAGCCACCAGGTTCCAGATGCCATCAGGATGCCGGCCAGGCTTCCCTGGACTGAAGACCCCACCAATGTGCCCTGGAGCTCCGCTTCCCCAGAGACCCACCCTACTAGGGAAAGAGAGAGGCAGACTGGGAGTATGGACCGACCAGTCAACGCCCATGTTCAGCGGGGAAGCAATTACAGAAGCCAGACCTTCTACCTTCTGCAACCCACAATGACCCTGGGTCCATGCTCCCAGAGGGATAGAGAGTGGGAAAGCTATCAGGGGAGGGGGTGGGATATGGAGATTGGGTGGTGGGAATTGTGTGGAGTTGTACCCCTCCTACCCTATGGTTTTGTTAATTTATCCTTTCTTAAATAAAATAAATAAATAAATAAAATTTCCCTTTACCTAGGATCCACTCTAGCTACATCACTTCTATTTACATATATGTACTCAGCAGTACATAAACACTCAGAAATGCATGTTAGAAGGCCAAGATCAGCTTGAAGTCATCCTTATTATCACTCTCTTATGCAGTTTACAGATCTGCCTCCCATATTCACAAGTCACTGCATTGTGTCAGTTCTAAAAAAAAATTTATATATAAAAAATAAGACTTCTCAGTGGTGCCAATGACTTCTTGACAGAGAATGAAAGATTGGGAATAAATAGATTACTTTTCCAACAAGGTGTGCTAGCTGAGTTAGAACTGTGGCAACTGCCATTGTTTGTCTATTTGTCTCAGGTCAAGAAAGCATTCTGATCTGAGGGGAAAAGCTGTCATTATTCCTGAGAACTAATGACTTGAGGGTATTAAAAGGATTAAAAAAAAACAACCAAGAACAAAGAGCTATAAACAAAGAACATGCGTGTCCCTATTTGTTTGCTTTCAAACAATCAACAGTGGAGAACACATTGTTCAGTAGTAGAGATTATATTCACAGGGTGTGACAAGAATATAATATTTTATTTCAGAGCACAAAAAAGCTGTTTATCAGCTGTTCACAACAGAGGTCTTAAATATATTCTACTTTAACAACTGCAGACAATGGCACCATTTGTTGACACTGCTTTCCAGTCAAATTTATTCAATAAACCTTTGTACAAAATCATGTCACTTCCTAGACTATAACTCAACTCTGGGTTGAAGTGATTATTTCTCTCATTTTTTCTCTGAATACAAGGCTAACTTTAGCTTCAGCTTTTGCCTTTTCATCTGGTACTATTATATGTACCACTTACCCAGTCATCAGATGACTGGAACCTTTATTTGAGTTGCTGATGACATCAATTAGTATAAAAAAAAAAAAAGCAGGAATACTCAAATAAGACAAAATTGATGTGAAAAGTTAGAGTAGGCACAGTTCTTTAAAATGACTTTTTTAGTTCTGTTTTTAAAATGGCTTTACTCTTAATTCAAATACATATTTGATAGAAGTTATACTTAAATCACACCATATTCCATTATTCATTATATAAACCACTCCAAGTTAATTTTAGGGTACATTTCTTTTTAGAATCACTTAGTAACTCTATACAAATATGTTCTGTAGAGGCAGGAAGCAAAAGAAAAATATCATTTTTGTGTGTATTTATACAATGGTTCTCTGACAGATTTTCCAATGTGAAAGGAAACAAGTACCATCATGACAATTATATGTGGAAAGGGTGTAAGGGACAATGGCTTATCAATCATGATGTTTTTTTTCCCAGTATAATAGTACTTTGCAAATGCAAACACTATAACTATAGCTAGCTGAAACATGGGGATTTGCGGAAAAGGAAGGCATTTCCTTCAATTCACTATCACTACAAGACCTAACACAAATATAGTTTTCTGAACATCAATTTGAGCTCTAAATAAAACAATGCATTTGCCTTTCCTTTTAGTGTTTAAACTTTTATTTTTATTACCTTTATCTATTAATTGGATAGAGACAACCAGAAGTCGAGATGGAAGGGGAGATAGAGAGGAAGAGAGACAGAGACACCTTTAGCACTGCTTCACCATTCGTAAAGCTTTCCTTCTGCAGGTGGGGATCCCAGGTCTGGAACCTGGGTCCTTGCACATTGTAAGGTATGTGCTCAATCAGGTGTGCCACCACCTAGCTCCAGCCTTTCCTTTTTCTTACTCAGAAGTATATAAACTGCAGAAGACTTAACAGGGTTGGGAAATAGTACAGTGGTTTATGCAGCATATTTTCATGCCTGAGATTCAGTTTAGTCCCCAGCACTGCCAGAATTGAGAAAGATTCTAGTAAAAACAAACAACAAAGGGCCACTTACTGTTACCAGAAGAATTTCAAACATATTTAATGTAATTCACAAGGTTGTTAATATGTTTTGGAATTGGAGACTGAGAAAACAATTTTTCTCATTGTCAAATGATAGACTTGTGAATAAGATATATTTCAACATATAGATATCATTTGAAAGACGTTAAGGAGAGGGGGGAGAGAAGAGACAAGAAAATAGAAGGACAGGAACTAGTGGAGTTGGTGCATCTGGTTAAGCACACAGGTTACCATGCATTAGGGTCCAGATTCAAGCCCCCCAGGCCTTACGTGTAGGGGCAAGCTTCACAAGTGGTCAAGTAATGTTGCAAGTGTCTCTCTATCTCTCTTTTTCTTATTAATTTCGGTTTTTATCCAAGATAAATAAATTTAAAAAAATTCAGATGGGGTGGGAGACAGGCAGTGGCAAGGCTGGTGAAACACACACATTACAGTGTGCAAGGACCAAACTGTGTTCAGGGTCCTGGTCCCGGCCTAGAGCGGGAAAGCTTCATGAGTGGTGAAAGCAGGACTGCAGGTGTCTCTCTGTCTCTTCCCCTCTGTTTTCCCCTCCCATCTCAATTTCTCTTTGTCTTTATCAAATAAGTAAATAATTACTTTTTAAAAAGAGAATAGGAAAATATTTCTAAATTAGACCCATTTTAGTCAGTTGGTTATATAATTAAACATTTTATTACAAATCACTTAGTAAGTACCTGCCAGTTATTAGTCCATGCACTAGACATAGAAGAGTAAACAAAGTGGGTAAAGTACTTGCCTTTGTGGAATAATATTTTACAGAGAGAAAGAAAGGCAAAAAAAAAAATCTCAGAAATTCAATCACCAAGAAAGCTTCCAACTAAGTAAAGATTAGATAGTCTATTGATGTTTAAAAACATAAAAGCAGGGAGTCAGGTGGTAGTGCAATGGGTTAAGTGCAGGTGACGCAAAGCGCAAGGACTGGTGTAAGGACCCTGGTTGAGTCCCTGGCTCCCCACCTGCAGGGGAGTCGCTTCACAGGCGGTGAAGCAGGTCTGCAGGTGTCTCTCTTTCTCCCCCTCTGCTTCCTTTCCTCTCTCCATTTCTCTGTCCTATCCAACAACAACAACAATAATGACTAAAATAAAATAATAAAACAACAAGGGCAACAAAAGGAAATAAATATTTAAAGAAACATAAAAGCAAAAAGTTAAACATTCATTAACTAGTGCAAAACTAGTTTAATATTATAAAACTTTATTAAAAGTTGTACTGAATCTAACAACTCCTAAATAAACTTACATCAAAATCTTACATTTTCTTTTTGTTTTTCTTTTCTTTTCCAGCTTTTACTGATAATGCTCAAGAATATTGATTTAAGTTACCACTTTCACTTAACAAATAAATAAATGTTTTGGACTTCTGGTTAGACTTTTAATCTCCAATTAAACACATTATACACTTGTTTCCCTGGGCTAAGATTCTCTAAAAATATAATTAATCAAGGATTCTATTTTTCTGTAAAGGGAAGAAAGCTTCTACTCTCTTGAAAAATCCAGTAGAAATCTGGAAAATCAGTTTTGGAAGTCATGCTGGCTTATCACCTCATTATATGTACCATTAGTGTCATTCTCCCCACTCATCTAATTCCTCCCTTTTTTTCTCCCTCCAAATGTTTCTGTTTTATAAGTCTTCTAAAACACAATTTCATTACTTATTTCACTGTAAGTAAATGAGGTTTAAATAATCACACTCCAGTTTGAAAAAACTTTCTACCAAATTTCCATTACTGAGTCTTTGGTTCTGAACTGAGGAAAACATCTTACAGGGAGGCCCCTGTCCCAGCATGCCATTCATTCTACACATTTCATGTCTCTTGAGAGCAGGAGTTGAGGTTCTGAACCTTTTTTCAATTTTCAAAATATTACCTCTCCACCCAGTAATTTTTCATATTACTGCTCTCTAACCTACTACATTCTTCTTCATTCTCATTCTCCTCACATACTCCCACCTTTGTGTTACTTGACTGCTTGAAGATCTTGCTAATATAAGCTACTTTCTTTTAATTGTACTTCCCTTTGGAGTGACACAATATTGAAACATTTTCTTTCACACCACTGGAGGTAACTTCTGTGCTGGAATTTCTCCTTCTCTTCCTCTGTCACTCTGTCCTGCTCTTTCCACCCCCACCCCCACCCCCCAAAGAAAAAGTTAACCTGGAGTTGTGAAGCCCCAATGATGACAAAAATAAATAAATAATTATACAAATAAAACAAAATAGGCTACAATAGAAAAACTGAACTCTATCAAAAATTAACAGCTCTTCTTCTTCCTCCTCTTCCTCCTCCTCCAGGGTTACCGTTGGGGCTCAGTGACTGCACTATGAATCTACTGCTCCTGGAGGCCATTTTGTTGCCCTTGTTGTTGTTGTTGGATAGGACAGAGAGAAACTGAGGGAGGAGGGGAAGCAGAGAGGGGGAGAGGAGGATAGACATCTGCAGACCTGCTTCCCTGCTTGTGAAGTGACCCCCCTGAAGGTGGAGAGGCAGGGGCTTGAACCGGGATCCTTGAGCTGGTCCTAGCACTTTGCAACCATGTGAGCTTAACCTGCTGCACTCTGGCTCCAACCTCCCCAGCCTTTCTTCTTCATAGACTATTAATAAAATGAAAAGGGAACCCAGTGAGAAAAAATATTTGAAAGTTTTATCTACACTACATAAAGAGCTCTCCAGGGTGGGGCTGATAGCATAATGGCTATGCAAACAGACTCACATGCCTGAGGCTCTAAGGTTCCAGGTTCAATCCCCCACACCATCATAAAACAGAACTGAGCAGTGCTCTGGTAAGAAAAAACAACTTTCAAAATTCAATAAGAGAGAAATAATTCAAGAATGGGCAAGGCATCTGAGCATATATTTCCCTAATAAAATTATACAAATGACCAATAAGCACACAAAAAAATTACTCAACATGGTTTACCATTTAAATAAATGCAAATCAAAATCATACAAGTAACCATGAATGTTTGAGTCAAAGCTCAGAAATAGATTTATACTTTGGAAGAATTAATGACATAGTATATAATAAGTGTTAAAATCACTCTTCTCATGTTAAGAATGGTCAGAAAACTTATTATTATTTAATATAAAACATTTAGTTAAAAATAAAACAAAGCTAATTAGAATTGTACTGATCTGATTTGCTTTAGAAAAATGTATAAGTCATTTATTATCTATAGATTTGAGGTTAGTATTATTAATACCATTGAGTGAAATTCTTATTTACTATTTTTATTTGATAGGACAGAGATAAATTGAGAAGGGAAGGGGAAATAGGAAGAGAAACACTGCAGACCTGCTACATTGTTCATAAAGTCCCCTGTCCCTCAACTCCCAAAGGTGAAGACCAAGGACTTACACCAGGGCCCTTGTACATGGTAACATGTACACTCAACCAAGTGTGTCACCCACCACCCAGCCCTGAGTAAAATCCTTGAAGTATAGCTTTTACAAATTTGAAAAGCTTACTTCTTTTTTAATTTTATAGTGCAAATTCAGTGACTTGCATAACACCTTCTATCTCTGCTTCAAGAGAGTTTTGGCATGACAGGCTCCCACATGAAATTCCTTAATGACTTTCAATTGTGCCCAATATAAAGATAGACGTTTGAGTAACTATCACTCATTTTTAGGAATTGCTATGTCTCTTTTTCTGAGAAGATCAGGCATGTTCAGTGTAGTATGACCATAGATTGTCTCTTTGTACCCAGACTAGGTTGGATGCCCTTTTACTGTCAACAGAGAGATTACATTTGCACTGAAATGATTAACTTTTTATTTGCTCTATGACATTTTATTTTATTGTTTTACTTTCGGAATGTATCACAAAATGTATGCTTAATCATTATTGCAAAGGCCATTTACCAGGTGGCTGGAAAAAAATTTGGAGATTGTAACTGATGAATGTACCACTAATTAAGGAAATTTATTCTAGGCATGAAATTAAAAACTTCATCTTTTTGTACTTCCCACTGCATTCTACCGCAGAGAAGATAAAAATCCATACCTTACATGAAAAAACAGTCTCTTTTCAAGTGGATTGATGGAAAAAAAAGAACAAGAAGCCTGCAGTCTGTGCCCACTAAGCATTATTTAGAGGGAAAACAATTGTCATCTCGTATAATATGAAGCATAAGAGAGATTTTTCTGACTTGATTTTATGAGATCTTTTGAAAACTTACACCATCTTCGTATCCTTATTGTCTCTCACAGACCCAAGTATCCAATTTGGAGAGAAAGTGAGATGTGATAGAGTCTGAATGAAAGTTAGAGACCCTGTGATCATTTTATGTATTGAGTAACAATCTCCAACTTTGTGTTTTGTAAATAATAACCTTGAATTTCATAGAAGCATTTGAATAGTTTCCACGGTCTTATTGTGATACTATCTACATATATTACAACAGCCTAGCAAAAATTACAACCCATATTTATGTAGGTCACACTAATAATTTTCTTATTTGATTTTCACCAGTTATCACTGGTGCTCCAATGCTCCTGGTGACCATATTTTCTTTTTCTCTCCCTTTTTCACTCTTTCCTTCTTCGTTTCATCTTTTTTGACAGAGACAGAGAGAAATTGACAGGAAAGGGGTGGGAAAAGATGGGGAGAGAGTAGAAGACCCAGAGGTGGCACATTGGGTTAAGCGCACATAGTACAAAGCTCAAGGACCCGTGCAAGGATCCTGCTTCGAAGCAGGTCTGAAAGAACACTTTCTCTTTTCTTCTCTATCTCCCTCACCCCTCTCATCTCTATGCTATCTAATTAAAAAAAAAAAGGAAACCAGGAAAAGCAGATTCATAGTGTTGGCACTGAGCCCCAGCTATAACCCTGGAGGAAGGGAGGGAGGGAAGGAGAGAGAGAGATGAAAAGTTAGTAGCATTATTTCACTTCTTGTGAAGTTGACCCCAGCAGATGGGTACACCCCTACCCAGCTCCTGATACTTTTCCTTTTTGGTGGTAACCTTAAAAACGCTTTTATAGGGGGTCGGCGGTACCACAGCAGGTTAAACGGACATGGTGCAAAGTGCAAGGACCAGCATAAGGATCCCTGTTTGAGCCCCTCGCTACCCACCTGCGGCAGGGCGGGGAGGCTCTCTTCACAAGCAGTGAAGCAGGTCTGCAAGTGTCTATCTTTTTCTACCCCTCTCTGTCTCCCCTCCTCTCTCAATTTCTCTCTGTCCTATCCAACAACAACATCAAGGCAACAATAACAATAATGACAACAACAGAGACAGCAAAATGAGGAAAAAAATGGCTTCCAGGAGCAGTGGATTCATAGTGCAGGCACCTAGCCCCAATGATAATCCTTGAGGCAAATAAAAAAAATGCTTTTATAAAGATTGCCTGTCACAGTCTTTATCACTCAATTTTTCTGTGTGTGTACCAAATTATTTTAATATGGCATGTATATCCAAATCTAGCTACAATTTCATTATCCTAGTTTTATTAAATTTACAGCAAGTCATTGTGTTACATTTATACGTAAGTTATTTTTCTGGCATATTATTAAAATCAAAGGAGCATTTCAAACAAATTATTGGCCATTTTATCATACATGCACACTAGTTTCATATTTGGTGATGATTATTCAGAAAATCAAAGATCAGATCACACTTCTACAATCCCAGCCTGAAAAAAATAACAAAGTGTGTTCATGAGGAGGGGTTGGGTGGGGAGAATACAGGTCCATGAAGGATGATAAATGACACAGTGGGGGTTGTATTGTTAAATGGGAAACTGAGGAATGTTATGCATGTACAAACTATTATATTTACTATTGAATATAAAACATTAATTCCCCAATAAAGAAATTAAAAAAATATTGTCCTTTTTTTTTAATTGCCACCAGGGTTATCACTGGTGCTCAGAGCCTGCATGACAAATCCAACACTCCTAGCAGCCATTTTTTCCTCCCTTCCTCCCTCCCTTCCTCCCATCCTTCCTTCCTCCGTTTCTTCCTCCTTCCCTCCCTTCCTTCTTCAGTTTTTCTTTTTAGACAGAAATTGAGAAATAAAGGGGAAGTATATTGGGGGGGCAGAGAGAGAGAGAGAGAGAGAGAGAGAGACATCTGCAAAATTGCTTCACTGCTCTCGAAGCTAAATTCTTCCTTCACCCTCCCCCACCAGGTGGGGAGCAGGGATTTGACATATGTTTGATCAACGTTCAAGTCCTGGCCCCACTGTACAGAAAGAAACTTTAGTGCTATGGTCTCTTTTCCTTTGTATTTTTCTCTGAAAAGTCAGCCTGTAGTGCTGAAGCCCCAATCACATTTTTTTAAAATCGATTTTGATACATAAATAAATAAAAAATAAACTAAGCATGCATCTCTCTACCCTAGGAATTTATGCTAGAGAAATAAAACTTAGATTCACAGAAAGACCTTTCTACAGAATGCATTTCAGCTTTACTTAGAATATTCATAAATAGATGTTAATAACTCTAGCCCACTTTAATGAGTGAAATGTCTGTGTTTCATGCATATCATAGAATAAGAAAACAATGAAACTGAAACAAACTTCTGGTAGATGAAACAAGGTGGATGGACATTGGTTGAATTATGTTGAAGGAAAAAGACTAGGTTATAAAATACTTGATCTCTCATATTTAACAACCTTGAAATAAAACATCTGTCAGGTTGCATCGCGGGGGAGAGAGAACAGACCAGAGCAGAGCAGGAACACAAATCTTTATTCACACGGGCACCCCAGAAATGGTGGAGAGCAGAATGGTTTAGGCCATGTGGAGCTAGCAAAATAGCCACCTCCCACTATCCCTAGCAGCCCTTCTCTGGGTTGCCGAAGAGAGAAATAAAACAAGAGAGAGAAAGCAAAAGCAGGAGGGCTTTTATGGGAGAAATTCCAGAAGTGGCAAGTTGGAACGGGATTGGCTAGAAAAAGGGGGTGAAGAGAGGCAAAAGGCATGCTGGGAAGGTGGAAGTGTACTAGCAACTGTTGTAATGGTTTTAACTAAGCTAGCAATACCCTGAGGGGATAACGTGGTGGATATCTGTAAATAAAACTTGCATGGAAATATAATGTTTTGTCAGCCCTGCCAATGTTCAACCACATCTGCACAATTACCCAACAACATTGATTGAAACAGGGAAGTTAATGTCTATTGGAATTGGGAAGATGGTAGGAGATAGATGTGATAAAAGAGCCACCAGGCATTTTTGTGACAAAGTCCTTGCACATTTATATATGTGATGAAATGATATCATACAGAATGCACACACACCGGCTCACTCATATAAGTATAGGAAAAACTGGATATTTTGAAAGCTTTTTGAATTATCTTGTTGTCAGTATTTTCTACTTTTGTATTACAGTTTTAAAACCTGCTTTCCTTGTGGATACATGGTACATAAAATATCATCATTTTTTAAAATTTTTACTTATAAAAAGGAAACACTGACAAAAAACATAGGATAAGAGCTATACAACTCCACACAATTCCCACCACTAGAACTCCATATCCCATCCCCTCCCTGATAGCTTTCCTATTCTTTATCCCTCTGGGAGTATGGATCCAGGATCATTATGGGGAAAACCATTATTACTAATCATCTGTATCAGGAACAACACAATGGACCCCTTTGTGGGTACCCGTAGGATCTTCCCCTAGATGTGGATCAACAAAGGTAGAGAATAACAACATTAAAAAAAAAACAAAAACAGCAGGACCATGGAAGGAATCCAAAGCCTCAGGCAAGTGTTGAGAACACTCAGCATTCCAATTTTTTTTTTTTTTTCCTCCAGAGTTATCTCTGGGGCTCAGTGCTGTCACTAGAAAGACCCAACACTGGCCGCCAGCTATAGACCAATTTCTCTCCTCTCTGTGTGTTACAAACTCCTTGAGAGGCTGCTTCTGTCACGTATTTCTCATCTTACAGAAAAATTCCTATCACCCGCCCAAGCTGGTTTCCGCCCAGGAAGATCTACCTGCGAACAAGTCCTGGCCCTCTCAACTTACATTGAAAATGGATTCCAGAAGAATTTAAAGACGGGTGCTGTCTTTGTTGATCTCACAGCAGCCTATGACACGGTCTGGCACCGTGGTCTCCTAGTCAAGATCTCAAGATGCCTGCCTCCATGGGTGGCCAACACTATATCGTTTCTTCTCCAAAACAGAAGATTCCGGGTGCATCTGGGAGGCAAGTCTAGCAGATGGAGACCTGTCTCAAGTGGCCTCCCCCAGGGCTCTGTTCTGGCTCCTACGCTATTTAATATTTACATCAATGACCTCCCAGAAACTTCTTCAAGGAAGTTCATCTACGCCGATGACATCTGCTGTGCAACTCAGGCATCCAAGTTTGACATCCTCGAGGAAACATTCACGAAGGACATGTCTCTGATATCTGATTACTGTAAAAAATGGCGACTAATCCCTAGCACTGCAAAAACGGTATCATCAGTTTTCCATCTACACCATGCCTTGGCCTCGCGTGAGCTTAATGTGCAGCTTGGCGATACGAGAATCCGGCATGAAGCCCAGCCAGTCTATCTTGGCGTTACTCTCGATCGCACTCTGTCATTTCACGAACATCTCATAAAAACTGCAGCAAAGGTGGGCGCGAGGAATAACATCATTGCAAGACTGGCCAGCTCCTCATGGGGAGCGAGCGCTTCCACACTACGATCATCATCTCTGGCATTATGCTATTCCACTGCAGAAAACTGTGCCCCAGTATGGTTCCGTAGCCCCCATGTCCACTTGGTCGATTCCAAATTATATTCCTCCATGAGAATAATTTCTGGAACCATCCGTTCCACCCCAGTTCCATGGCTGCCAGTTCTTAGCAACATCACCCCGCCAGATATTCGTCGGGATGCGGCATCATCTAAGTTCATTTCCCACGTCTACGCTCGACCGGACCTGCCAATATATGCGGATATCTTCACCCACCCTGTCCAACGCTTGACGTCTCGTCATCCAATCTGGTCTCCTACGCCTACACTGAACTTCTCTGTTCCAGACTCTTGGAAACAGAGCTGGCAGTCAGCTGAGGTAAAGAACAAACACCTCATCACAGACCCCTGCAAGCGTCAACCCAGCTTTGACCTAGCACATTATGATTGGGCCCTCCTCAATCGCTATCGAACAGGCCATGACCAGTGCGCCGCTATGTTCCATCGCTGGGGAGCCAGAGATGACCCAAACTGCCCCTGCGGCTACAGACAGACTATGACCCACATAGTCAACGACTGCCACCTCTCCAGATTCAAAGGAGGTCTCGAAACTTTACATCAGGCTCAACCTGACGCTGTTGACTGGCTATGGAAGAAGGGCAAACGCTAGAAGAAGAAGTGCTATCACTACGAGTCTGCTAATCCTAGTGGAAATCTGCCCCCCCCTTAATTGGATGGGACAGAGAGAAACTGAGAGGTGAGGGGGAGATAGGGAGAGAGAAAGACACTGCTTTGCGCCTTGTGAAGTGTCTGTGCTCTAGGTGGGGATCAAGGGCTCAAACCTGGATCCTTGGGTGGGTCCTTGCACTTAGTACTATGTACCTAACCTGGTGCACCACAGCCTGCCCCCCCATTCCAATTTTTATTCTATATTTTTTTCAAGCAAGAGAAGAATGAGAGAGGGAGAGACACCAAAGCACCATTCTACTCTCTATGGAGTTACCTTTGCTTTCCTGGTGCTCCCATGTAATGCAGGGACCCAATCTAGGTGCCCAAGTATGGTAGGTGTGTACTCTACTTACTGAACTATCTCCAGGACCTTTAATTTTACAACGACACATGAATCTACAGTGATCTCAACTTAAAAACAAACAAAGAAACAAAAAACCTTTATTTAAGAATGTAAGCAGGAGCTAGCAGAGTAGCTCACTTGGATAGCATATTGCTTTGCTATGTGTGATCCATGCTCTCCAGGTTCCAGTCCAGGCCTAGACATATTGAAGGAAGCTTTGATGCTGTGCTGTGGTCCCTTTACCTCTCAGTCAAAAATTTAAAAATAGTAAAAAGAGAAAGAGTAATAATCATGTATTAACTACTTTATGACATTTTTCCCTCTCTTTTTCTTTTCCTTCCTCCTTCCTTCCTTTTTCTCTCTTTTTCATCCCTACTTTCCTATTTGTTTGATATCTTTTTTTTTTTTTTTGACTCTCCGGTTATTGCTAGGACTCTGTGCCTGTACTACGAATCCATTGCTCCTAGAGGCCATTTTCCCCCTATTTTTGTTGCCTTTGTTGCCCTTGTTGTTGTTATTATTTTTATTGCTGTTGTTTTTGGATAGGACAGAGAGAAATTGAGAGAGCAGGGGAAGACAGAGAGAGGGAGAGAAAGATAGACACCTGCAGACCTGCTTCACCGCTTGTGAATTGACCCCCCTACAGGTGGGGAGTCGGGGGTTCAAACCCGGATCCTCACTGCTGGAATCCTTAGGCTGGTCCATGTGCTTCGGGCATGTGCTCTTAACCCGATCCACTACCACTCTGCCCCCTGTTTGATACTTTTAATTTTGGGAAAGAAATTCAACATAGTTTAGTATTTTAAAGATAGTGGAGACATTTAAAACATAAGTTTACCCTATGTGAAGTGCTCCACAGAACTATAAAAAGATAACAGCTTCTATCCTCCTTGCAGATCCCAGGTGCTTTACCTTCTGAACACTAAATTAACAGTGAATTATTTCCTGGGAGTCAATCAAACCTTTCTTAAGCACACTTATGTTTTGAAAGGAAGTCAGTGTAGACCACTTCTTATTCCCAGAGTGAGGAAGCCTGATTTATTATCTCCAGGCTTAGGAAAAGATAATTTTTAAGAGGAATAAAAGCATAGGTAAAAACAGTTAGATATAAAAGAAGCCATAAAACAGATCAATGGGGGAGTTGGGTGGTAGCGCAGTAGGTTAAGTGCAGGTGGCACAAAGCAAGGACAGGCATAAGGATCCCGGTTCCAGCCCTGGCTCCCCACCTGTAGGGGAGTCCCTTCACAGGCAGTGAAGCAGGTCTGCAGGTGTCTATCTTTCTCTCCCCTTCTCTGTCTTCCCCTCCTCTTTCTATTTCCCTCTGTCCTATCCAACAACGACGACAACAATGACAACAAATGGGAATAAATAAATATTAAAAAAACCCGAGCTCAATAGGAATTGATAAAATCCTGTATTAAATAAAATTCCCTAATATATTGTAAGTGTGACTATGATATAAGGCAGGAGGGAGAGTATTTGCAATTATTAATTAAAGAAAGATAGCTTAGCTTAAATAGCCAAAGTCTAGAATGACTGAAGTTAAGAAAATGACAGTGAGAAATGATATTGGGTTCATAGAGAGGTTACTTTGTGAAGGTTATGCTATGGAATCTGTACTTATTCACAGGATATTTAGAGAACTTGTGAACCTGTTGTAAATAGAGGAGGGAAGTGAATATAACCTTTTATTTATGCAAATAAGTAGCTTTTCCAGGATGATTTTTAAAATAGAATACGACTATGTTTCAATGGGCAAAGCAAGTAGCGACAGCATTTCTGTGACTGGATTAAAATGACACTAATACATTAAAAGGCTTCCATGGTGCCACAGTAAATGAAAACTGAGTTCTGAGTCGTGGAGATAATGTGGTCCATTATTAAAAATTATTAAAAATTATTAAAAAGGAATACACATTATTATTATTAAAAAAGAATACACATGCACACTTATTATTATTATTATTATTATTATTATTATTAAAGGAATACACATGCACACATAATCATGTATGAATGCATTTTGGAAGGCAAGTGAAAAGATGAAAAACAGTTACTTAGTAGCAGTGATTTCATTAAAGGATTAGGAATGAAGGAGAGGTGCAAACTCAAGTTGAGCCACACTACTCTTTTTTTAGTATTTATTTATTTATATATTCCATTTTATTGCCCTTGTTGTTTTTATTATTGTAGTTATTACTGTTGTCGTCATTGTTGGCTAGGACAGAGAGAAATGGAGAGAGGAGGGGAAGACAGAGAGTGGAAGAGAAAGACAGACACCTGCAGACCTGCTTCACTGCCTGAGAAGCGACACCCCTGCAGGTGGGGAGCTGGGGCTCAAACCGAGATCCTTATGCCTGTCCTTGCACTTTGCGCCACGTGTGATTAAACTGCTGCGCAACCGCCCGAATCCCACTACTCTTTTTTTAACTAATGAATCCATTTTTACCAGAGCACTGCTCAGCTCTGGCTTTTGATGGTGCAGGGGATTGAACCTGGGACTCTGGAGCCTCAGACATGAGAGTCTGTTTGCATAATCATTATGCCATCTACCCCTGCCCACACCACACTTTTTTTTTTTGGTGTGGTTAAATATGCAAGTTTATTTCTATGAAATTTAGTTGATGGAAATACATGCAGTGAGTGAAATAGACTTGTTCCAGAGTAGCACTGTGTAAGAGAAATGTATTGCAAGTTGCAACTGCCAATCACATGGATATTTATAAATGTACTTGTTGCTACATTAAAAAGGTAAAAAAAAAAAAAGGAATAAAATTCACTAGTATATTCCAAACCAGTGCGTCTAAAAATCCCATTTCCAAATGAAATCAGTATAAATATTCATAAGATACCATGCACATGCTCATTATTTCAGTGTTTAATTCTTTGGAATACACTTGTGGCATCTACTTATAGTTTTAGACTTACTGCACACTTAAATTGAGAAGAACCACATCCCAAGTGCTTAGTAGCCATACGTGGATAGTATCTACCATACTGCCATCATGACTCTACAAGAAAGGCATGCTCTTCCTCTTGAAATTCACCAGCAGAAACGGCTTCCCTGTTTTTCATTTCAGACACCATGACCAAACATGTCCCTGGTCCCATCGTCTCCATTGTGGTTCAACTTTATGTGTTCAAGATCTATCACTCTACTGTTGAGAAGACTTACTATTATGTAATGCATTTTATTATTACTAGGGTGATTACAGAATTACCACAGGATCTATAGTTGAAGTGCAAATGATGAACAGTATATTTTTGGAAGGTAGAAACAACCTTTTTTTAAAAAAATGAATAGATGAACACAATTATGTAGGGGAAAAAGTGATATGATATATATGCTGAATTCTAGCTGTGGAAGAGTTTGAGCAACTGGAAATATCATCTACTGAAGGAAAGAGGAAAAAGATAAATTTCCACCCAAAAGTCAGTTGTGTGTTTTTGTTACTAGGGCTATCACATGGGCTCACTGACTAGATAGGAACTTCAGCCTTCCTTCCTTCCTTCCTTCCTTCCTTCCTTCCTTCCTTCCTTCCTTCCTTCCTCCCTTACTCTCTCTCTCTTCTTCTTCTTCTAGCGTTTGCCCTTCTTCCGTAGCCAGTCAACAGCATCAGGTTGAGCCTGATGTAAAGTTTCGAGACCTCCTTTGAATCTGGAGAGGTGGCAGTCATTGACTATGTGGGTCATAGTCTGTCTGTAGCCGCAGGGGCAGTTTGGGTCATCTCTGGCTCCCCAGCGATGGAACATAGCGGCACACTGGCCATGGCCTGTTCGGTAGCGATTGAGGAGGGCCCAATCATAACGTGCTAGGTCAAAGCCGGGTTGACGCTTGCAGGGGTCTGTGATGAGGTGTTTGTTCTTTACCTCAGCTGACTGCCAACTCTGTTTCCAAGAGACTGGAACAGAGAAGTTCAGTGTAGGCGTAGGGGACCAGATTGGATGACGAGACGTCAAGCGTTGGACAGGGTGGGCGAAGATATCCGCGTATATTGGCAGGTCCGGTCGAGCATAGACGTGGGAAATGAACTTAGATGATGCTGCATCCTGACGAATACCTGGCGGGGTGATGTTGCTAAGAACTGGCAGCCATGGAACCGGGGTGGAACGGATGGTTCCAGAAATTATCTTCATGGAGGAATATAATTTGGAATCGACCAAGCGGACATGGGGGCTACGGAACCATACTGGGGCACAGTATTCTGCAGTGGAATAGCATAATGCCAGAGATGATGATTGTAGTGTGGAAGCGCTCGCGCCCCATGAGGAGCTGGCCAGTCTTGCAATGATGTTATTCCTCGCGCCCACCTTTGCTGCAGTTTTTGTGAGATGTTCGTGAAATGACAGAGTGCTATTGAGAGTAACGCCAAGATAGACTGGCTGGGCTTCATGCCCGATTCTCGTATCGCCAAGCTGCACATTAAGCTCACACGAGGCCGAGGCATGGTGTAGATGGAAAACTGATGATACCATTTTTGCAGTGCTAGGGATTAGTTGCCATTTTTTACAGTAATCAGATATCAGAGATATGTCTTTCGTGAGTGTTTCCTCGAGGATGTCAAACTTGGATGCCTGAGTTGCACAGCAGATGTCATTGGCGTAGATGAACTTCCTTGAAGAAGTTTCTGGGAGGTCATTGATGTAAATATTAAGTAGCGTAGGAGCCAGAACAGAGCCCTGGGGGAGGCCACTTGAGACAAGTCTCCATCTGCTAGACTTGTCACCCAGATGCACCCGGAATCTTCTGTTTTGGAGAAGAAACGATATAGTGTTGGCCACCCATGGAGGCAGGCATCTTGAGATCTTGACCAGGAGACCACGGTGCCAGACCGTGTCATAGGCTGCTGTGAGATCAACAAAGACAGCACCCGTCTTTAAATTCTTCTGGAATCCATTTTCAATGTAAGTTGAGAGGGCCAGGGCTTGTTCGCAGGTAGATCTTCCTGTGCGGAAACCAGCTTGGGCGGGTGATAGGAATTTCTCTGTAAGATGAGAAATATGTGACAGAAGCAGCCTCTCAAGGAGTTTGTAACACATGAAGAAGAGAGAAATTGGTCTATAGCTTGCGGCCAGTGTTGGGTCTTTCTTTGGTTTCAAAACCGCTATAATCTTCGCACGACGCCAAACTTTGGGCATAGACTCAGATTCCAAGATGTGGGACAGGAATGAAGCGAGCCACTTCTTTGCCGCGGGGCCCAGGTTAAGAATGAGTTCTGGGGTGATGTTATCATAGCCAGCAGCTGTTCCCGGTTTAACCCTCTTCAAAGCGTCTTCCAGTTCAGACAGTGTAAAGGGAGAGAGTTTTGGAGATGGACAAGATAACTGGAAGTGGGATGACCACTCATGGGAAATTTCTCTTTTCCAGACTGGGTCGATCTTAGCACGTCCAACTTGAGTTAGGTGACTGGCCACTGAGTTTGGAGATACGGGAGGATGGGAGACGGGAGGGGGTTGGCTACCGGCACCCAGTCTGTGAAGAAGCTTCCAGGCCTTCCTACTTGAGTGGGTGAAGTTCAGACTTTCCATGAGTTGTTGCCAGTGGGCTTGGCGTGCTGCATCCAGGGATGCATTGGATCGACCTTCCCGTGGTGCATCCCGTGAGTACCCATTCATTGGGGAAACTGACGATCCTTCCTAGCCGACTGAATCCACATGGATCCCAGTCACTTTCAAAGCCAGCAACAAGCAGCTCCTGCCAGCTTTCAAGCTGTTGGTCCTGCTCTTCGAGTTCTCCAACTTAATGTTGAGGGGCTGTCCTTTGCCAAACGCGTTCTTATTGGTCAATTGGCGATTCAGCATCAGGCAGATGTTATCTGCCTACAAGAAACACATATAGCAGTCGATGAAGCTGCTCGATTCACCATCAGTGGATTCGATTTAATATGCTATAATCTCCATCCTAAACATGGCCGAGCCATCTACGCCAAATCGTGTCTTGTGGACGTTTACCATACGGCCTCTTCGACCTTCTATGACTCCATTACTATTGGAACTATTCAGCTCGTCAACGTATATAAGCCTCCCAGTGCCTCATGGGATAATGAGGTCCTGCCTAGCCAGAATCACCCAACCATTTAGTTGGAGACTTTAATAGTCATCACCAAGACTGGGGATATTCCTCCACTCGTGCTGACGGCTCTATCTTAGCTGACTGGGCTTCAGCGAATGACCTCTCCCTATTATACGATCCCAAACAGCCAGGCTCTTTTCACAGTGCTAGATGGAATAAAGACTCGTCACCCGACCTGTGCTGGATTAGCACAGTCAACGGCCAAGCCTTTCCCACTACGAGACAAGTTCTCAAGATCTTCCCGCACAGTCATCACCGCCCAGCTATCATCCACATTGGTCTCCAGCTCCCACTGATTCTGTGCTCGGAGAAACTAAGATGGAACTTTCGGAAAGCAAACTGGCGTCTGTTCAGTGATCTTACCAACAAATCTATTCCTGCAATTCCAATTAACTCTATCCCCTTTGAAGATTCCTACAGGCGCTTCCACCAAGCCATCTTCAAAGCAGCTTCCCAAGCCATTCCTCGTGGGAGACGTGCTAACTATACGCCTTGTCTTGATGCTGAATGCGAGCAACTACTAAAGCAGTATGATGAGTCGGGCGACCCAGATATGGCTGACCATCTCATTGCTTCTCTCTCTCTCTCATAGATACACAAAGAAATAGAAAGGAGGAGGACAGAGAGGGAAAGAGAAAGTCCACTTCAGCACTGCTTCACTGCTTATGAAGCCCCCTCCCACCCACCAATGAGGACTAAGGGCTTGAACCCAGACCCTTGTGCATGGTCATATGTGTACTCTCCTGGGAGTGCCACTGCCCACTCCCATTGAGACATTTATCAGCTAATTTTTCATCTGAGTATCTAGATGAAAAACTTTTAAGTTCCACTCAGTCTCTGAGAAAACTTAGTAGGTACCACAAATCTCTAGTTACCATTACAGGATTGACTTTTTTTTTTTTTTTAATATGGATTCAAAGACATATAGAGGGAGAGACAACACAGCAACACCACAACTTTCCTCAGAGCTTTACACCAGAGCTTTCTTCAGTGCTCTGCATCAGAGATATCCTTCATTTTTTGGCTTGTGGTTCTGGTTGTTGAAATTGATCCACTGTGCCTGACTTCTTCTTCTTCTAGCGTTTGCCGTTCTTCCGTAGCCAGTCAACAGCGTCAGGTTGAAAGCTGTCAGGAGCTGCTTGTTGCTGGCTTTGAAAGTGACTGGGATCCATGTGGATTCAGTCAGCTAGGAAGGATCGTCAGTTTCCCCAATGAATGGGGACTAAGCACACCTAAGACACGGTGACTTATTTCTCTCTCCTCTCTCCATCCTTCCCCTCTTCTTTCTCTTTCTCTCCCTCTCCCTCTCTCTCTCCTCCAGGGCTAACGTTGGGGTTCAGTGCCAGCACTATAAATCCACTGCTCCCAGTGACCATTTGTATTTACATATTTATTGAATAGGACAGAGAGAAATTGAGAGGGATAGGGAAGATAGAGAAGAGGAGAGAAAGACACTTGCAAACTTGCTTCACTGCTAGTGAAGTGACTCCTTGCAGGTGGGGGAACTGGCAGCTTGAACCAGGATCTTTGAGCTTCATACTATGTGTGTTTAACCTGGTGTGCCACCGCTTGCCCCCCCACCCCCATGAGTTATTTCTCTGTCTCCAGTTGTGAAATGTTTTTAAAAAGTCATGTGACTAAAATGCAATGTAAAGCATGGTGAAAGAACTAGAATAATGTTTTCAAAGTTGGATTTAAGGAAAAAGCCAGATATGTCAAAACATCTCAATTCTAGAGTTACTGATAGGTCAGAATTTTGGAGACTGTAAGAAAAAAATTAAACTAATGAAGTGATTTCTAAAATGGATAAATGCTCATACATTTTTCTTTTTAAAAGTTTGTGTCACTGTGGACATTTTTAATTTTATTTTCACTTGTATTGGTGATTTGACAGTGTCCTAAAATATTACAAGTTTTAGGGGTATAATTTCACACCCACACATGGTGATCAGGATTCATGTTTAGAGATACATGATAGAATTTGCTAAGCTGGTTTTCAGTAACACTCTGAAATGTCTTAACCAGCAGTTGTCTACACTGTGCATCATTTTGGGTTATTCTACAAAAACAAAACACAATAAGAATTAAGAGTAGTATGTACTTGTTGTCTGCACTTCAACAAAAAGTTATAGGGAGGGTTGGGACATCGAGCTGTGGTGGTGGATGCAGTGTGGACCTACATACTATATCTTGTAAACTACTATTAATCATAAATAAATAGAGACCTAAGCTATGGATGAGCATGTTTTTTATCATGGGAAGATAAGAAATTGTATGCATGCACCAACAACTGTACTGTAAATCATTAGCCTCCTTCTCACCCCATTAAAATGATAAAAGAAAAAAAGTCATAGGACTATACAGTCATTCAACTTCTGAAATGATACATCAGACAAGAGCCTAATAACCAAGATATATAAAGAGCTTACCAAACTTAGCAACAAAAAAAGCAAATGACCCAATTCAAAAAGTGGAGAGAGGATATGAACAGAATATTCACTAACAGAAGAGATACAGAAGGCCAACAGACATATGAAAAAGTGCTCCAAGTTACTGATTGTCAGAGAAATGCAAATAAAGACAACAATGAGGTACCATCTCACTCTGTGAGAATGTCATACATCAGAAATGACAGCAACAAATGCTGGAAAGGATCTCTTTTACACTGCTGGTGGGAATGTAAACTGATGCAACCCTTGTAGAGAGCAGTCTGGAGAACCCTCAAAAGGCTATAAATAGACCTTCCTTATGAACCAGTAATTCCTCTCCTAGGGACATATATCCTAGGAGTTAAGCACACCCATCTAAAAAGATATGTGTACACCTATGTTCATAGAAGCACAATTTGTAATAGCTAAAACCTGGAAGCAACCCAGGTGCCCAACAACAGATGAGTGACTGAGAAAGTTGTGATATATACACACAATAGAATACTACTCCAGCTATTAAGAATAATGAATCCACCTTCTCTGACCCATCCTGGATGGTGCTAGAAGGAATTATGTTAAGTGAGATAAGTTAGAATGAGAATGATGAGTATGGGATTATCCTACTCATAAACAAGTTGAGAAAGAACAGAAAGGGAAACACAAAGCAGAAACTGATTTAAGTTTGAAGTATTGCACCAAAGTAAAAAAAACTCTGGGGGGGGGAGAGAGAGGGTAGATTTTCAGCTCTACTATAGGGGTAGAGACACAGACCTTTGATGGTAGGAATGGTGTTAATATACACTCATATTAACTCGTAGTCTTATGAATCACTAATTGATATGAGGGGGGGACAGATTAAATGTCTTGACATTTTTGATGCATAGATTCCAGTTCTGACTATATATTCCTTCAATCTAAACACTTAAGAATTCAAATTGATAACCTGGCTGAATTTTAACAGTGGGCTTACATTGTTAATAAGTTTCTAACAATGACTTTTTAAAAAAAAATATTAGATCACCAATAATCTTAGACCAGGGAGACCAGAGGTGACTGGTCTTGTCACTATATAAGATACAGTTAATTGAAAATAGCATTAAATGACATGAATCATGGTAAGGTCTTGTATGGCACAGTAAATCCTAACCATGGGATTTTCAAAGTCAACCAAATTTCTGAATAACTTGGTTATAACAATAACTGTCTATTGCCTTCTTAAACTCTAAGACAGCAGCCCCACCCCCCAATTCTCTATAAAACCCTTATTTCTCCCAGTCCTGGAACCTCTGGGATGTGTCTCCTTTTCCTTCATGCATCTCTCAGTCCACACCATTTGATATTTCATCTGATTTCAACCAAATCAATGCAGCCAGTGCCAACCACCTTAATGTTTCACTTCAGACAGTGTTCAGAGACTCTAGGTGTAGAATGTCAACCCTTCAGCTCAATTACCTTTCCTAGCTCATAGGACTCCTTAATTCACTTTAGGGTGGTGCACTTACTAACAAAGCCACAGAACCTAGATATAGACCAAGGCCTATGAGATAGAGGACATGGGGGAGTTAGGCAGTAGTGCAGTGGGTTAAGCTCAGGTGGCACAAAGCGCAAGGACCAGCATAAGGATCTGGGTTCGAGCCCCCGGCTCCCTACCTACAAGGAAGTTGCTTCACAGGAGGTGAAGCATGTCTGCAGGTGTCTATCTTTGTCTCCTTCTCTCTGTCTTCCCCTCCTCTCTCTATTTCTCTCTGTCCTATCCAACAACGATGACATCAATAACAACAACAATAATAACTACAACAATAAAACAACAAGGAATAAATAAATAAATATTAAAAAAAGATAGAGCACATGTGCACATGTATCCATAAGTTAGGGGAAATATGCACTTTAAAGTAAAAGTGCACAACAGTTTGCAGTGACTCAATAAGTGAAGCAAGCAAGTGGAAAGACCTAAAAAAGACACCATAAAGTACTTAATCAAATAGTTTCTACTTAGACCTAGAGATCTTCCTCACACACTTCCTATTTCACTTCCCTCAGTAACTCTAAGGCTAACCGTGTCAGATAAAGTTAAGATTGCAAAAGCTGGATAAGGGCAAGAAGCCAGCATACCTTAATGATGGCTCTCTTGGTCACTGTCAGACCACCTCATTATCCAGGGCCCTAGTAAAGGAATCCTGTTTCCCAGATAGATATGATGGGCCTAGACATCTAACAGATCCCTCTCTCCACCATCACTGGTCACTTCCATCAAGAACATTATCATAAGCCCACTTGTGGGCCTCTATAGGACCTTCCCCTCAATGTATTAGGTCTGTTCCACTCTCTGAAGAAAGGCTGGGTCAACATACTCTGCCACTCAAGGAAGGCAGGTTCTGAAATGAGTGCAGTTTAGAACGTTCCTAGTTACGACCAAGGAATGTGAGCTCAGGCCTACAAGAATGCAGAGGTTTCACAGGATCCCATGCTGAATATGGGCCCTAGATCGAATCAATGGGGTTTATAGTTAATGAAATTTACATACTTATCCCATATTTGGGAGCTACTCTCTGCCCTGATCCAGCTTTCTAGTCTTATTCCCAACTCTGACACCACTTCCCCAGACAAAACCTTTAGCCTGCCTGCATGTTAGCTGTCAGACTCAGGCAAAAACGACTAAAGTCATTGGCCCCTTGGAATATGCCTAAAATAGACTTCCTAGCGTTTTCCAAAATGGAGGTCTCAAAGCATAGCTACTATATTCTTACCTTTAGATTCCTGATTATTAAACAATTTGTTCTGTTTTATATCTTACTGCTTTTCAGTCACCAAACTGCAGTTGTTACCATGACGACAACCTGACTTCCTTGGGCAAATGACCTCACCAATGTGTCCTGGAACCCCACCTCTCAAGAGCCCTGCCCCAACAGGGAAAGATAGAAATAGGCTAGGAGTATGGATTGACCTGCCAGTGGAGAAGCAATTACAGAAGCCAGATCTTCCACCTTCTATACCCCATAATGCTACTTGGTCCATGCTCCCAGAGGGTTAAAGAGTAGGAAAGTTTCCAATGGAGGGGAAGAGATGTGGAGCTCTGGTAGCAGGAACTGTGTGGAATTGTACTCTTCTTATCCTATGGTCTTGTAGATCATAATTAAATCAATAAAAAAAAAGAAGATAAAGTGTCAGGTTACTATTCAGGTTAAAGCAAGAAAATGAGCATGTTTTTGCAGTAGTTTAATTGCCAGCCAGTAAATAAAATATCTAGTTTAGGAAAATTTGATATGCAAATATACAGCTTATTAACAGGCAGATTTGAGAATGAGTGCTATTTTGAAAAATAATTTATCATTTTACAAAACAATTCACTACCATTTTTTTTTACATAGCCAGTTTTCCTCCTACAGTTAATAGAGATGTATTTACACAGACATGTCTAGGAATACATTTATCCCAGTAGTGAGGTACACCTTTATAACATTCTTCTCGTAAATAGATTGTCCAAAATAGATCTGTGATAAATGAAATATTGTTAGGTTAATATCAATTCTACTGAAGGCAAACCGAATTTTCTAAGTGATCTTTTCCTACCCCTGATAGTAAACAGATAAATGTGCATGATTCTGATCTCAAGATCATGTGGGCATGAACATATGAAGCTTTATTTATGAAGGGTGATAGCAAGCCTCCCTTTGATGTTTAGGCATTTCTGTTAGTTGACATCTGAGTAGGAATGAAAGGAAACCCCAAATTGCTCTAAAACCTAAAGAAATGGCTTGCCATCCCACCACATTTTGTTTTCTTATTTCTTTTCCCTACTCTGTTCTGTTTCAGCTTCATGAGTGCTATCTGGCAACACTATATATTTAGAAGAATAATACATTCTAGAACATATGGTCCTTCCAAACAATGGCCAATATTTTGTTTCAAAATAAATGTGTCTATCAGTGACAAATGAAGACTGTTAGAAACCACAACATTCAGGTCACTATAAAGCAGAATGTCACTGATTTCAAATAAATCCCTCTGTTACCGTGTTGATCAGCTGATGTACTGGCACCCTCACTCATGACAGAGAAGCTACTAGGAAAGAACATTCTACTTATATTATTCCTTTTCTGTTGGAGAAGAAAAAAATTGACAGTAAATTCTGCAAAAATATGTATTATGGTGTTCTATGCCATCTTTAGAAAAAAAAATCTAACCATTGGAAAATATTCCAATTATTGGAAACAAGCCTACAATTCTTAGTATGTCTGACTTTGAACAAATTTGCATATCTAACCATTCCTAAGACTTACTGTGAGTGCTAACACACTTTAGAAGGAATGCTTGAGGCAATAAATACATTCATATGAATGTTTCTCCAAACCTACTTGGTCCTAGCCTAAGACAACACCAGATTTAGAATTAAGTACTAGCTGATGTCTCTGAATTTTCTGAATACTAAAATCTAATATTTTCAACTTGAGGTTTGAGACCCCCCCTTACTAAATGAGTGTATTTGAGTCTAGTAATGTCTATTATGTAAGCAAGGATAGATAATCAAATAGATTAATATGTTTAATGATACACAACTCTTTTGCTTTACCAAAAAAGGAACATAAACTTGTGGCATTCAGCAAATAGTCTTCTCAATACATAGTATTTCCGAATTGGCACCAAAATCTGTACATATCATTTTGCTGGGTTTGTTTGTGTTCTGAGAGGCACTAGAATGTAGTACTTAAGAGCATGGCCCTTAGCTTAGAGAGTGCTTGTGTCAGTTTCCTCATATATCAAAGGAAGATAAGAACAGAAGATACTTCAGAGGGTTGTTGTGAGCTGTATTTATGTGCTAGTAGATGTATTGCACAGAGACAGGGACTGACATTGTTATTGCTGTTACTTTTCAGTTTTAATGAAATGTGGCAATCAGAAACAGAAGTTTGTAAAACTGTGTGATTTGGGGGTCAATGATGACCCTTATATGTGATTTCTCTAGCCCACAGAGATATTTTTTTTTATAAGTAATACAAATTTGGAGCCTTTTAATGATTGATTTGAAAGTTGCTATCCAGGTCAACTTGGAGCTTTTTTAAAAAATTATTAATTTGTAATAAATGCTAATTGAATCTAGTGATGACATATATTTTCATGGTGACTTAAACAGACATAGCGGTATGTCATTTTAAGAAGTTTGTCAATCTCTTTTTTTCTATAAAATGAAAATATTTTCCTTTTAGAAGTTCAGTGATTGGTTGCAATATAAATATAAGTTAAATTACCTTAAATACAACAGAGAAAATAAGTCATTAAGCATGTGTTGTGATAGAGACAATTATACAACTACTGGTAAATTTAATGATGATGGTGAGAGATGATGATGATGATGATGATGATTATGATTTTTGCAGAGCTGGGTTCTTGTGCATTCATGATTTCACTCCTCCCAGGCCTTGTTTCCTTTCAGACAGAGAGGGAGAGATAAACAGAAAAAGGGAGAGATAACGCAACATCAGAGTTTCCTCTGCCACCATAGCACCTTTCCTGTAGTACCTGGATTGTGCAGATGGCAAGGCATGTGTCCTGTGTACTGAGCTATCTCTCCAATTCTGAGACTTGAATTTTAAAGAGACATTTCCATTACTGGTGGATAAAAAGTGGAAAATATTTCGGTTTTTGCAGTGTAACACATGCTGCACTGATTGAAAATAGAAATTCGATTTGTGTCTATTTAGATCCTTAGAATGAATTATCACCTGGATATTATGAGTCATTTAGTCATCTTGCTTTGTTTAAGGTCTTTGAACTATCCTAACTGATTACTGCTCTTTATCCAGCACTAAGGACCTTTACTACATTTTTGAAATTCTGCTGTTTATAAAGCCTCACATTTATATAGATTTGTAGTGAAACCTGAAAAGGGTGATTAAAAAAAAAAACTTGACATACAACCATTTTGTTTCAGACAGAAGTAGTTATATAACTCACTAGTCATCAAAATTTACTAAGACAAAATATTTCTCTTACTTGCATTTCTCTTACTTACTGATGGGAAAAACTGGGCAACCGAAAACTCTAGAAAAATAGACCTGACTTTCATTTTATGAGTGTGTTCGATCACTACTCCATGAGAAAACTTGCTTATATTGTGTCCTCTATTTATTTACATATTCTTAAGAAATGATTTGGTAATATTTGTGTTTTAAAGCCAGACTGTAGGGTTGAGTAAAAAGTCCTTGGGGAGTTGCCACAGCTAGAGACCTTTAAAAATTATGAAAAGCGCTAATATTTTAGCTACAGTGTTTTTTTTTGCATATAAAAATATCTATTAGAGGAATCAGCTACCACATGAAAACAATTGCATTTGTTTTAATTGAAAAAGATAGCTAAAAATTCCCTGTGGGTTATTGCAACGGTACAAGAATACAAGGTGCATTTATTAACAACAGCAACAACAAAAAAGAGTAGAACAAGTAGTGACAGCAAAAGCAGGCTACAAAACAAGAGTTTTTGATAGCCTTTGCCTTATTTAAACAGACTATAGGTTAATATGTCACGGTTGGTAAAATGTAGGTTAGCATTTGCTAGTTTACTTTGTAATATTCCCCCCACCTAGAGCACTATGGAAAATATACATATATTTGCCTGATAAACATTCCCTCCTTCGAGTTATCACAGCCTCGTGGTCACATAATCTTCGTGGGTGACTGTGTCTGTGAGGTCCAAATCATAGTCTATGCTAGAGTCCTCATCCTTTGCATGCTTCTCCTTTGGTATGATAGGAACAGTGTCCTCCACCACTACCTTCTCTGACGTGAAGGAACACACTCTCTTGCCTACCTGCAATCCCAAGGAGTCCGTGTTCCTTTCTCGATGGTCCACTAATACACACTGTTCACTGAGACCGGGGATGCTCAGATCACCCCGTGCAGCCAATCCTCCTCGTGATTCCAGTTGAATATTTCTCTCCAGTGGTCCTTCAGCCCTTTGGCGAGCAACCTCTTCTGAAACAGAGAAGATTTGGTTTGCGTTCTGCTCGGCAGTGTTTTGTTTCGAGCGTCTGTGAAACAACCCGAAGTGTTTTATGTCAGATACAAAATTCACTTTTCTCTGCTTCTCTCGCGGTGGCTCCTGCACCACCAAGGCAGAGCCATTGCTGATGTTGTGTCTTTCAGAGGCAATGGCTGCAGACCGTGGATGAATCAGTGTGGTTAAGTCGAAAAGGCTGAAGTTCTTTTTCCTGTCCTTGCTACTTCCTTCATTATCACTCTTTTCATCTGAGTCTGCCGAATTAGAGGACTCTTTCGCGGACTGTACTGTAGCAAGTTTGCTTCCTCTTAGTAAGCCCAGAACCTCAAAGCGGAAGCTAGATATGTCCTGCTTTAATTCCTAAGTAAAATTTCAAAGAGACAGAGTTAGTTTGTGACTTGGACCAACATTACAAAACATTATTTGCTCATTTTTATATGAAGGCCTGGCGTGCTCTCCTCCACTGTAAAGATCTAAGATTCCACCATGGCTCTGGTCTTACTCGGGGTTCATTGTCAGTTCTCTTCCTGGCACTATTGTCACTATGCGGTCCACTAAGTTTTCCTGTTGGGGTTCTGTACTAGCTAGGAAATTTCTAAGGCTATTGTAAAAAAAAAAAAAAAAAAGACAAGGATGAGATCTTTTCCATCACTGTATAATCTAATACGTTGGGTTTCTTGGGACTACAGTTTCACAATTTCCTCTACAAAATGTCCATCTGCTAACAAATCACCTAACATTTTGTCAGGATTTTTTTTTGTTTTGTTTTGTTTTTGCCTCCAGGGCTATCGCTGGGGCTTGGTGTCTCACTATAAATCCACTGCTTCTGAAGCTATTTTCCCCATTTTTGTTGCCCTTGTTGTTGTTATTGCTGTTGTTGTTGTTGGATAGGACAGAGAGAAAGTGAGAGAGGAAGGCAAGGCAGAGAGGGGGAAAGATAGACTCCTGCAGACCTGCTTTACCGCTTGTGAAGAGAACCCCTCCCCCTGCAGGTGGGAAGTCGGAGGCTTGAACCTGGACTCTTACTCTGGTACATGTGTACTTAAGCCACTGCACTGCAGCCTGGCCTCCAGGAATTTTTATTTTTGAAGAAAATTTTTGATATAAGAATATTTTGTTGTCCAAAGGACAATAATAGTAATAAAAAAAGTTGAGTTCAGCCTTGAGAGTTGGAGTTGTCAATGCTTACTTTTTTCTTTTTAGAGTTGATTTTACCTCTAGGTTGGTCACTAAATTAAGTAAAGTATTTTGGACCAGACTGTAATTCTCAGATGAGCCTTTATCTTCCACCTTTTTTGGAAAACTGAATATTTTGATTTTTATTTACTTTTTATTGAATAGAGATAGAGAAATTGAAAGGAGGGAACGGAGGGAAGGTACGAATGAGACAGAGAGACACCTGTAGCCCTGCTTCACCACTTGTGAAACTTTTCCCTTGCAGAAGGAAACCAGAGTTTTTAAAAACTCACCATGATTTCTAAGCCTGAAACATTCAGTCACTCACACACTAACAATAACAAAAATCTTGTGTAGTCTAGGGGCTGGGTAGTGAAGCATCCTATGGAGCACACATGTTACCATGCACACGGACCTGGATTCAAGTCCCTAGTCCTTACCTTCAGGGGGCGGGGAAGCCTCACAAGGGGTAAAATAGTACTGCAGGGAGTTGAGTCAGGCTGTAGCACAGTGGGTTAAGCACAGGTGACACAAAGCATAAGGACTGGCATAAGGATCCCAGTTTAAGCCCCTGGCTCCCCACCTGCAGGGCAGTCGCTTCACAGGCAGTGAAGCAGGTCGTCTATCGTCTATCTTTCTCTCCCCCTCTGCTTCCCCTCCTCTCTCCATTTCTCTCTGTCCTATCCAACAATGACTACAAAAAGGGCAACAGAAGGGAATAAATAAATATTTTTAAAAAATGGTACTGCAGATACCTATCTTTCTCTCTACTTCCCCATCTCTATCAATTTCTCTCTATCCTATCCAATAAAATGAAAAAAAAAAAAAGCCTCTAGGAGCAGTGGATTCATAGTGCAGGCACTAAGTTCCCCAAATAACTCTGGAGCCAAGAAAAACAAAAAAAACAAAACAAAAACCTAAACTTTGCTCAACAAAATGTTACTGGGATCAGCATATGAGAATGTCATAAAGATTTTTCTCTTCTCCTTAAGTCCCCTTGACATTTCTGATCAAGCCTGTTTGAAAACTGTATTTTGAAAAGAAATTTCAACAATTTTTTTTTGATAATTCGATTTAGACTTTACTTTAGAAATCAGAAGACAGAGGCTCGCTGAAACACATGCTTTGAGTTGCAGCCCTGACTTTAAATATGTCGTGTCTTGAGTCTACACTGTGCAGCATCTGCTTTGTGGTGATAAAGATGGAAATGGTTACCTTAAAGTTCTCTTCTGTCAGGCCTTCTTCTGTTTTGGCATCTCTGATCATTGCAGCCACATATCGCTTCACCAGGTTCCTCATAACTTCCTGCAGCATTTTTAAGACAACAGAATTGACAGTCAACGAATAAATATGACTGTTTGTTTTTTTTCCTTTCTTTGAGCTACTGCTGAAAAGGGGTCTGGGCCTAATGTAAATTTCCAGATATAATACAGAAATTACTTACTTGATATTGATGATGTCTTCTCAGATTATCGGCAGCTCGCCTCTATAATGGAAAGGGATATTAACTTTGGTTATATTGACAAATTGTTATTCGGAAGTAAATAGTTAATTATTCTTTTTATCAAGATTATCTTTGTCCAGAGTGAGAATTTTAGTAGCCAATGGGAAGTAGCCAAAAAGTGGTTCATGTCAATCTAAAGGAAATGAGTGAACTCAATCAACAAAGCACTATGGTATATAATGTATGTGGCATTTAATATATAGGGTAAATTGACATGATGGAAATATTTTTTAATAATACTGAGTAATAAATAACTAGGTAATCACAGTTCATATCCTGAGTCATTTAAAATGATGCTGGGCTTGACATGGAGCATCTTCAAATGAAATACAAAATGTATCCAGTAATAATTTGACAAAGAGCCAGGTGGTGGAATGCCTGGTAAAGCAAACACACATGTTAAAGTGTACAAAGACCTGGCCTTAGCCCTCAGTCTCCACCTGCAGGGAGGAAGACTCACGAGTGGTGAAGTAGTGCTGTAGTTGTTTTTCTTTCTCCCTCTCTGTTTCTCCCTTCCCTCTTGTTTTATATGTCTATATACAATAAATAACCCAAGAAAAGAGATTTTAAAAGAAGAATCTTGTGACCTGGTGGTGCACCTAGTTGAGCGCATGTATTACAATGTGCAATGACCTGGGTTTGAGACCCTGGTCCCCAGCTGCAAGGGGAAAGCTTTGCGGGTGGTGAAGGAGAGCTGTAGGTGTCTCTCTGTCTCTCTCCCTCTCTATCACCTTCTTGATTTCTGGTTGTCTCTATCTAATAAATAAAAATAATTAAACATTTTTGGAAAAGAAGAATCTGATAGAATAAGAACCTAACTATAAAGCAATGTGAAGGACTTCATAAAATATCAACATAGCAAAGCTTAGGTACTTAGCTCCCATATACAACATGTACTGACAAATTGTGTTAGCAAATAAACTCCTTAAAACTAACTTCAATCAGATGTGCACTGTGAAGGGATCATTGTCTTAGTAAGCTAATTAGATTTAGCAAAAAATAATTCTGTTGAAACATAGAGAACATTATTATATCATATTTCAAATCAACATGAACCCCGGATGTCATTATGAAGAGATCAGAATTATTAGAGAGCAGAATTAGAGTTAGCACAACCTAGTGATTTTTCAGTGAAGAAAAATAGAACTGTATCATGACTGAACGTCCATTACAAACTGAGTTTGACAATAAAGGGCACTAAACTTAAACATTTGCAGACTTTATAAGTATTCTAAAGATATTGAAAAAAGCTATAATTCAACTTTATGCATGTTGAATAAATAGCACTACTAGTTCTTAAGAAAACAGGTCAGAATAGTCTAAATAAAAGTGCTTCTGTAATAATCAATTTAGTTAATTGTGAACTAGCAAAAGAGAGAACAGCTTTGGCTTCAAAAAAAATCGTTTGCTTTATTTCCTTGTTACTTAAATGGTGTGCCCCCCCAAATTACAGACTTATAAAATGAATTTATTATTATTTTTAACTAGAGCACGTCTCAGCTCTGGCTGATGGTGATGATGGGGATTGAACCTCTGACCTGGAAGCCTCAGGCATGGAAATCTTTTTGCATAGCCACCATGCTATCTTCTCGATCCTAAACTGAAGCTTTGACATGATTTCAAACTCTTTGAAAAGAGGTATGCACACATCACTGTGAAATGCTGTCAAACAACATAATGGTTATGTAAAAAAAAATGCTTATCCCTGGGGGCCAGGCCATGGTGCACTGGGTTAAGTGCACACAGTACAAAGCAGGGTCCCCAGCAAGGATCTCCATTCAGGCACCCCCCTGCTCCCCATCTAGAGGAGGGGTTGCTTCAGAAGATGTGAAGCAGGTCTTCAGGTGTCTTTCTCCCTCTCTCCTCTCTCAATTTCTCTCTGTCCTATCCAGCAACGACAATGGAAAAAAAGAAAAAAAGATGGCCATTTGGAGCAGTGAATGCATAATGTAGTCACTGAGCCCCAGTGATAACCCTGGAGGAAAAAGAAAAAGAAAAAAAAAAACGTTTATCCCTGATGTGATTCCAGGTTCCAAATTCAATTCTTAGTATCATCACCATAACCAAAGCTAAGCAGTATTCTGTATTCTGGTACACACACACACACACACACACACACACACACACACACTCATGGGAGGGAGGAAGTACAAAAGGATCAGGGAGACATCATAATGTTTAATGAAATAGACGTTCATGCCTGAGTCACCTGAGGTCACAGGTTCAATCCATGGAGCCAAAAGCCAGAGTTGCCCAATAGTCTGATTTAAAAAAAAAAAAATGGGAAAAAACTTTCATGTCTGAGGTACCAAATGTGCCAGGTTAATCCCCACCTCCACCAAAAGCCAGAACTGAGCAGTGTTCTGGTAAAAAATGAATAAACTTTTTTTTTTTAACTTTTCAGTCTAATAGTAAAATGGAATTTTCACTCAGCATGTGAATGGAATTGTGTTTCATGATTAATAGTGACCTTTAGGAACAGATGAAAAAAAAATGTTGAAGTTCCTAGAAGTTACTAATTATTTTGCTTACCATACATCTTTACATGAGTTTTGAGAAACAAATGCCAACTATGATAGGAATATTAATTAAGAGACTGGGAAGTTTGAAATAAGACAAATTTGAGCTTGTAGAAAAATTAAATGAGCATTTTATGACTGAGCCACCAGATGGAGGTGTGACATTACTCAGTTAAAATCTAAGCAAATATTAGTTCCAGAAAGATATAAGCCCTCCAGGCCACCTCAAATACTAAAGCAGGCTGTACCCCACTTCTTGAATTTGTTCACTGTAAATACTTACAGGAAATCTGCTTTCTGTAAATTCAAGCGGATAAAAACTTTGAATTTAATATTGAATTTCTACTACTTGGGGGACTCTATAGCATTTCACTTCCTGTTTTAGTCTTGAAAATAGCACCAACTGTTTTCCCTTCAGTAGAGCTATATTCACATATGTCTTAAAATTTAAATGTATATTTAAAAAAGAACTAAGTTTACACTTTAAAACATAATTCCAGGTTTATTTTTCTAATTTTTTAATTATTTATTTTCCCTTTTTGTTGCCCCCCTTTTGTTGTTCTTATAGTTATTATTATTATTGATGTCATCATTGTTAGATAGGACAGAGAGAAACGGAGAGAGGAGGGGAAGACAGAGATGGGGAGAGAAAGACAGATACCTGCAGACCTGATTCACTGCCTGTGAAGCGACTTCCCTGCAGGTGGGGAGCTGGGAGCTTGAACTAGGATCCTTACTCTAGTCCTTGTGCTTTGCGCCATGTGCGCTTAACCCATTGTGCTACAGCCTGACTCCCTTTAATTTTTTTTTTTTTTAATAAAAAATAGTCTGTAGAAAGAAAGAACACAAATTGTTGAATCTCCACATCAGGTATTGTTCATTACTGGTAGCCCAGGATCAAGACTAAGTTAATGTATTTTGTTAATTTTTGTCAACCAGTTATTATGCACATATACACAGTAATACTATAAAAAATATTTTAACCTTGTGTGAGATCAGGCAGCTGAACTCCATTATCCTTGGATAATAGAAAGAAATGATGTTAGGTACCTTCTGAATATGGAAAACAAAAAAAATGAATGCAATGAACCCACTAAATAATGATCACTAAATTATATAGCTCTTACATGTTTCATGTCTACTTAATCTCTTTTTGGTTAACCGAGAATTGATTCTTGATGATTATTATTATGCCTACTGATTTCCATGTTCATGCATTCTGGGAAGAGGTATGGCATGGTGTTCAGAATATGGCTTTCATTGATTGCATGAAATTGATTAAGCTGGAATAAGACATTAATTTTTTATTCCCCCCTTTATTTATTTAAAAAGGTGAAGATGAACACACTCAATGATTCTGGAGAGTAAATAAGACAAGAAAGTTAAGACATCTATCATTTAGTAATGCCCTTTCCCATTTTCACTTCATTTTTCCTTTCTGGTTCATAATATGATTTATGACAGCATGTAAAAAATACTCTAGAAACACATAACATGCTTAGTTTGATACATCTCTTTGAGGAAGTAAATAAAGGTGCTTAGAGGTAATTGTCTCCCTTTGTGAAATTTCTATGGTATCTAATGCTTGAGGGAAGCATCTTCCTCAGATAAAGAGTTTGATGCCGTTTAGCCTAAGGATTAGAGGCTTGGGAGTGATAAATTCAAATTTAAGTGATAGGGTAAGGGTATGATTCTAGCAGATATGATAATTGTAACACAAACTCTGTAGGCCACCATGATTTTTTTCCCACTCAGCTGGGTCCTCACAGATTATCACATGTACACTTTTACTGCTGCCAGGTCTGTCTGTACTTGGGCTGCATGCATAGCAAAATGTATACACCACCTAGTCAGTTATTTTCTTTGTCCTTTTAAAAAAGATTTATTTTTATCATTTAGTTATATGAGAGGTTTATGAGAGAGAGAGAGAGAGAGAGAGAGAAAGAGAGAGATGAGCCAGAGAATTACACTAGTACATGCAGAACCAGAGATGGATAAGCTGGGAGTCTTGGTTATGCAAGTCCTGTGGTCAACCAGTTGAACTATTTTCTCTAGCTGCTGCTTTTTTTTTTTCCAGTTGCACTTTTTAAATTTTATTTTATATTTATTCACTTTTGGTTAGAAACAGAAGCTGAGGGAGTCGGGTGGTAGCGCAGCGGGTTAAGCACACGTGGTGCAAAGCACAAGGACCAGCATAAGGATCCCAGTTCGAGCCCCTGGCTCCCCACCTGCAGGGGAGTCACTTCACAGGCAGTGAAGCAGATCTGTAGGTGTCTATCTTTCTCTCCCCCTCTGTCTTTCCCTTCTCTCCCCATTTCTCTCTGTCCTATCCAACAACAACATCAATCATAACTATAATAATAAAACAACAAGGGCAACAAAAGGGAATAAATAATAAATAAAAGAAACAGAAACTGAGAGGGAAAGGGAAGATAGGGTGAAAGACAGTGAGTACAACACTGCTTCACTACTTGTGAAACCTCCCTCAGGGGCTCCCACCACCACAGGCAGGGATATGAATCCCAGTCTTTGTATACACATGTATCCTCTCCCAGTATGCCACTACCCATCTGCTATTATGCTTAAAAGATTAGAGTTCATCACAGAAAACAGAAGGAAAGATGCAGAGTTTCTCATGGCCCCCTGCACCCCTCCCCCCAACCCCCAACTAGACAATCGTAGAACTCTGCCAGGCAGAGATGTCTAGGTATTCTCGAAGATAGGAAATAAGATGAGCAAATATTCTGGGACTAAAGAGGGACTTTGGGAACTGTTACCAGTACGAATGCAATGTGCTCTGATAATGGGAAAGTATTGTTTTGGTCATGTGGGACAGTTTGCTACCTTTTTTTTTTTTTTTTTCCTCCAGAGGCTCAGTGCCTGCACTATGAATCCACTGCTCCCAGAGGCCATGTTTCTCATTTTGTTGCCCTTGTTGTGGTTATTATTATTGTTGTAATTACTGTTGTTTGCTAAGACAGAGAGAAACTGAGAGAGGAGGGGAAGACAGAGGGGGAGAGAAAGACACCTGCAGACCTGCAGTACTGCCTGTGAAGTGACACCACCCCCCCAACAGGTAGGGAGCTGGGGGCTTGAACCGGGATCCTTACTCTAGTTCTTGCACTTCGTGCCTTGTGTGCTTAACCTGCAGCGCTACCACCCGGCTTGGAAAGCTTGATTCTTTATGTAGAATCTGAGTTGATATTGTAAATTCAGCAGTTAATGAACACCTGAGACTTTCATCTAGTTGACTGATGTAGTCTGGGATTGTCATCTGGGAATGACAGTAGGTAGGAAGCTTCATCAGTAGATGAAGATGGCAGTTGAGATGTCATAGAACGAAACTGAAGGCAAACTGAGTATGAGCTAAGTGATAGTAATGCCAACGGGAAGAAAGAAGGGGGTAAGGAACATTGAGGGGATTCTGAAGTCAGGGGCTTGGACACAGGGATGGGCATGTGAAGAAGAATTCTAGACTGGGTGCTGAGATGTTGCTATTGAAAAACCATGATTCAATTTTGGAAACATTAACTTCAAACATTTAAGTGGAAACACCACAGTCTTTGAAATCATTTTATGTATGTATTTATTTTACCAGAACACTTCTCAGCTGTAGCTTATGGTAGTGCTGGGGATTGAATCTGGTACTTCCAAATTTCATGAATGAAAGTCTGTTTCAAGAACCACAGCTCTTGGAACTATTGAAGATATCACATATCTTCCAGGTCCCAGTCTCTTAGATCATAGAGGAAGGTTAGAACTAAAGAAAAAGGTTCAAGCAGTACCTGTATAAATATAATCATGTATACAATCACAAATCACATTTGGGGGCACATACAAAAGGAAACTATCATGCAAAAAAAATAGAAAAGCAAAAAATGACCCTTTTCTTTTCTTTCTTTCTTTCTTTTTTTTTTTTTTTTTTTTGCCTCCAGGATGATTGTGGGGGCTGGTGCCTGCACTATGAATCCACTGCTCCTGGAGGCTATTTTTTCTTTTTTGCCCTTGTTGTTTATTGTTGTTATTGCTAGTTAGGACAGAGAGAAATCAAGAGGGGAGGCGGTGATGGGAGTTGGGGGAGATAGACACCTGCAGACCTGCTTCACTGCTTGTGAAGTGACCTCCCCTGCAGGTGGGGAGCCGGGGGCTTGAACCGGGATCCTTATGATGGTCCTTGCACTTGTGCTTGTGCTATGTGCACTTAACCTGATGTGCTATCGCCTGGCCCCCAACCCTTTTCCTTTTAAATTAGGGTTCATAAGATTAAAATAAAGATAATGAAAATTTCTAACTTCCTAGGACATATTGAGGTAGGCAAAGTTAGCATAGCAGAAAAATCAGGAGATAAATCACATCATTGTCAAAAAATAAAAATTCACTACAAGCAGCCAAAAGATAATCTTGGGGTAGCCAATGTTTTAAATTCTACATCTATATTTTTCATTCCCTCTTTTCAATCTTTCATCCTGCCCTATCAGTAAAAACTGTGGCTTAGACACAACATTAAGCATTAATCAGTTGGCTTGGCAGCCTTTGATTTGAGTGCATATAAACCAGTTTTTGGGTAACTAGATTCAGAAAATGATTTTCTGGCTCCAAGTTTTGAATTTTTCTGCACTGTTTAAAAGATTGCTCCCTTATTCCTCTTGCTCTATACCATGGCTCCTAATGTGCTTTCTGGTACTGCTCACTATGGATCATAGGGGCTGCAGGGTCTGAACCTGGGATATCAGACCCTCCAACATGAAAGTCTGATTTACAGACCACATTGCTAGCACCTGGCCCTAAAAAAAAATTTTTTTTAATTGCCACCAGGGTTACTGCTGGGGCTTGGTGCCTGCATAATAAATTCAACACTCTCAGCACCATTTTTTCTTTTAATGCTTTCCCCCGGCTGGTGTGGAGAGTTCTAACCCAGGTCCTCGAACATAGCAATATGTGCACTTAACCAGCTGTGCCACCAACTGGCCCCATTCTTCATTGTTAATACTTAGTGAGTATTGGTTTCCTCTTTCTTTACAGCTTAACACAGCCCTTTGTTCCTTTAATTAATTTTTGTGTATATGGTTACTTATCTCAGGGTCTCACCTGCAGGAGTTCCAGCTTTGTGGACAATTGAAGTTGCTGATTTCTTATTTTTTAATTTTTTTAATGTTTTATTTATTTATTATTGTATAGAGACAGAGAGAAATTGAGAGGAGAAGATAGAGAGCGAGAGAGAAAGAGACACCTGCAGCTCTGTACCACTCATGAAGATTTCCCCCTGCAGGTGGGGACCAGGGGCTTGAACCTGGATCCTTGTGTACTGTAATGTACCCGCTTAACCAAGTGCACCACTTCCTGGCCCCAGAAATTGCTGATTTCTATGAATAAATCAACACCCTGTCCCATTGTTTCTCCCAGGGTTATACTTGACTATAATCCCCAACCCCACTCGCCACAAATCTCATAAAAATAGATACCCAGCTAAGAGCACTAGGCTCATGTCCCCATTCCTTGAATATGTTTATTTTAGTATTTTAAAATTAAAATTATTTTACTTGTCCCATATAAAAAATAGAGAAGTCAAAACACTATTCTGATATGTACAGTGCTAGGGATTAAAGCAAAAACTTAGGCATGGAAGACCAGTACTCTATCAACTGAGCTACTTCCCCAGTTGTATAAATCTATAGTCTTTTTTTTTTCTAAACACTATTTTTTTTAGTTTTTTTTTTAATATTTTTTATTTTATTTATTTATTCCCTTTTGTTGCCTTTGTTGTTTTATTGTTGTAGTTATTATTGTTGTTGTCGTCGTTGTTGGATAGGACAGAGAGAAATGGAGAGAGGAGGGGAAGACAGAGAGGGGGAGAGAAAGACAGACACCTGCAGACCTGCTTCACCACCTGTGAAACGACTCCCCTGCAGGTGGGGAGCCGGGGCTCGAACCGGGATCCTTATGCTGGTCCTTGTGCTTTGCGCCACCTGCGCTTAGCCTGCTGCACTACAGCCCGACTCCCTTTTTTAGTTTTTAAAAAATATTTATTTATTTATTTTCCCTTTTGTTGCCCTTGTTGTTTTATTGTAGTTATTGATGTCATTGTTGGATAGGACAGAGAGAAATGGAGAGAGGAGGGGAAGACAGCGAGGGGGAGACAAAGATAGACACCCGCAGACCTACTTCACCACCTGTGAAGCGACTGCCCTGCAGGTGGGGAACCGGGATCCTTAAGCTGGTCCTTGCGCTTTGCGCCACGTGTGCTTAACCCGCTGCACTACCACCCGACTCCCTAAATATATTTTTATCTGTTGCATTTTTCTTTTCTCACAGCAAAAGCCAAATATTCTAGCTAGCTAAGCAGCAAGAGGACACAGACTATGCTTTACACTGACCTCATAACAACTGACATGCACAGTCTAAGATTATATTTATTAGGACCAAAGAGCTTGCTTGGTCTTAGGACATTGCTGTAAGTAAGGATGTCAAGTCAAGAACCACAGTTAAATGGATAAAGAAAGACCACAATATTCTTAAAGGAGTAGTCAATTTAGACTCCTAGCCTAGAAAGTATATTCTACTTCTTTTTTTTTAAATTCCCTATCAAATTAATACAAATAACCAAGAGTCATTCAAAAAACAAACAAAAATTCAATATGTATTCTATACCTTGACCTCTTTCTTAAAGCACATCTTGATTTAAAGATCAGCATCCTTACTGGACTATATCCACAGTTCTCTCATAAGAACTAACCATACAATGTGTGAGTTGTATTAGCTTCCTAGAGCTGTCATACAAAGCACCACAGACTTACCTCTGCAGAGCCTTACTCCACTAGGGAATTGGATGGACCTGCCAATGCCTATGTCTAGCAGAGAAGCAATTTACAGAAGCAAGACCTTCCATGTTTTGCACCCCATAAAGAATTTTGGTCCAGAGGCTGGGCAGAGGTGCACCTGATTAAAGCACAAAGTCCCAAGCACAAGGATCCAGTTTCCAACCCCGGCTTCCCACTTGCAGGAGGGACACTTGACAAGCAGCAAAGCAGATCTGCAGGCATCTATCTTTCTCTCTCCCTCTTTATCCATCCTGCCTCTTAATTTCTCTCTGTCCTATCCAATAAAATGGAAAAATTGGTCGCCAGGAGCAATGGATTCGAAGTGCTGGCAACTGAGACCCAGCGCTAACTCTGGAGGAAAAAAAAAAAAAGAATTTTGGTCCATACTCCCAGATAGATAAAGAATAGGGAAACTTCCAGTGGAAGGGATGGGATACAGCACTCTGGTGGTGGGAACTGTATGGAATTATACCTACATATCTTACAACCTTGTTAATTATTATTATATCACTAATAGAAATTTAAAAAATGGAATAATTGTCACCTACTTCGGGAGGCAAAAATACTCAAATCATAATGCTGGTAGAGATCTGTTCCTCCTGATACTCATGATATCATTATTTCTTTCCTCTTGCGAGCTCCTGGTATTGGCCTTCTGTCCTTGGTGTTGGGGGGCTTGCAGCTGCATAATTCTAGTGTCAACCTCTAGCTTCACATGGTGTTTTCCCTATATCACCTTTTCTTAAAAAAAAAATGCTTCCAGGGTTATTGCAGAGGCTTGGTGCTTGTATAATGATTCTACTATTCCTGGCAGCGATCCCCCAACCCCCTTCTTTCCTTCCTGACTTCCTTCCTTGATAGAGAGAAATTGAGAATAAAGGAGAAATAGACACAGAGCAAAAGAAAGGCACCGGCAACACTGTTCACTGCTCATAAAGCTGCTTCCCTGCAGGGAAGAACCAAGGGCTTGAACCCAGGTACTTGCACATGGTAACATATTTACTCTACCAGGTGCACCACCACCAGCCCCTCTGTCTCCTCTTCTTATATGGGATTTATACCACTATAGTCTCATTTTAGTTGCATCTGTAATGACCTTATTTCCAAACAAGGTCACAATTTTGAGGTAGCAGGGATTAGGACTCCAATATTGACATAAATATAAGGCAACAAAGTAACATAGTAAAGAATATTTCCCTTGAAAATATCAAGGTGGGTAAGGGATACTAAATATTTATCAGCCATTAACACGTTAAGCTTTAATTGAAAATTTAATCTACAGTTAAGCTGGCAGAATTATAGCAAGGTAGCCCTAGGAATAAAGAGTTTCTTAATGAATTCATTTTTACAATGTTACTGGAAAAAAATGAGTTGCACTTCAGAAGCCTTTTTTTTTTTTTAAATGCATCTTATTTTTAAGATGAAAAAAAATGCACCAGATGGTCAATGAAGGACTTTCCCGCCTTACTATGGTGTCTAGGAATATTTTGGAGGGAGCTATATGCTTCGCTTTGGCAATTTTCTTTGTCAAGTACATCAGAAGCACTGTGTGCAGAATGTGCGTTGGCAGGGTGGCTTTCAAGGCAGGTGCCCAGGGCAGACCTTTTCAAATTAGCATAAATCTTAAATCTGTGGTTTACTCCTAATCTGTTAGGACAAGACAATGGCAAGTATTTGAATCACAGAACTAAGATATAGGGAAAAAAACCAAATAGTGAGAAGCCTCTGTTGAGATGAGGTAACACTGCATTTCAACAGAAGTGTCAGGTTGCCTTAGAGCAGAAAGGGTTTGCAGCTACAAAAGAAATGGCTCTAGAGAATCAGCTGTGACTTTTTCTCACTCCTAAACTCTGGTTCTCTCCAGGTCCATTGGGTAGAATGTCAGGCTTACCTATCTGAGCTGGCCCCCTGCAGTCAATTGGCAGTGCCTTTTTCTTTTTTCTCATCTCCACTCTGATTTGGGTCTATCACTCAGTTTAAGCTCATGAATTATACCTTCTTTATGAATTATTTATTCTTCTTTAAGAATTATGAATTCTTTGCCTTTCTCAGTGAAACCCTTAAAAGATGCAGCACACTGTGTAATTCTCCTGAAAGGCAAGCAACCATTGCAAGGTGAGACCCCTCCCCATCTGTAAACTTAGAGTTGGGCTGATTTACTAGTGGACAGGTGAATATACAGAACATTGTCTATAGGGAGTCGGGCAGTGGCACAGCGGGTTAAGTGGACATGGTGCAAAGTGCAAGGACCAGTTTGAGTCCCTGGCTCCCCACCTGCAAGGGGGTCACTTTACAAGTGGTGAAGCAGGTCTGCAGGTGTCTGTCTTTCTCTCCCCCTCTCTGTCTTCCCCTCTTCTCTCCATTTCTCTCTGTTCTATCCAACAACAACGATATCAGTAACAACAACAATAGTAACCACAACAATGTTAAACAACAAGGGCAACAAAAGGAAAAATAAAAAAATATTAAAAAATTTAAAAAAGGGAAATAAGAACATTGTCTATAAACACAATTAAAAAAAAAACAACCAAAAAATCAAGGTAAAATTGGTTTACAACACTGCAGGAATATAGGTTCAGAATATAGGTTCACCGCACGAAGCCCACCACCAAACAACCAATACTCCTCCCTCCATTGCTCCCACTCTTTTTCCTCTGGTAACCTCACCACTACTGTCAGAACTCAAGGGTTTGTTTTGGCTTTAAACATTTTCTAGGCATATAAAATAAATAGTACACAAATGCTTGAATATTGCCTTCTCAATTCAGGATGTATAGGTGTGTGTATGTGGGAAATTCTCCCTACCCTTTGAGGTTCTTCTTTTACTGGTTAAGTAAATGGATTAACTTTAGACAAGTTGGCCAGCGAAAAAGACCAAATTTAATTTTATATATGGAGAACTCATAAGTCTGTAAATTCTAAAGGAAATAGAGCACATTAAGGGTCTGTATCTCAAATCAAGAGATGAGAAAGGGGTGGAGATATCAAGGAAAGGGGTGGTATTTTGTGGTATTGGTGGTGGGGTCACACATGATGAAGAGGGGTGATTTCATGCTTACTCTACAAATAGAGGTGGGTTTCTCTGATTGAGAAGCTCACCCTTCCTTCCTTCCTTTTTTTTTTTTTTCATTTACATTTATTGTCTTTATTTCCTGGACAGAAACAGCCAGAAATCGAGAGGGAAGGGTGTGATAGAGAGAGAGAGGCACAGAGAGACACCTGCAACACTGCTTTAGCACTTGCAAAGCTTTTCCTCTGCAGGTGGAGACTGGGGCTTGAACCCAGGTCCTTGCACACTGTAACATGTCCACTCACCAGGTGCACCACTACCTGGCCCTGAGAGAGGATTCCTACAGATAATCCTACTTCTCTCTTGTATTACAAGAGGTATCCCAACCAAGAACATAGAAATGGGGGCAAGGGTGGGGTGGGGTGGGGTGGGGAGGAAGGATTATGTGATTATGTTTCTTCTCCATGAACTCTTGAAATATCAAGATTTTCAAGCAATTCATTCTTCTACATCCCCACTTGGGATACAGATTTTTATCAAAAGGCCCAAAGAGAAAATCTTATAGTGGTCAAAGAAGGATTGAAAGACAATACTCATGGATCAGTACTAGCATACCTGTAAGATTTGTAGTTAGGCCTATTAAAAGCCATGAAGATTAAGGAATAGTATATTTTAATAAATTATGACTAAAATGAATTATGAAAAGTATGTACTACATTTTTTTTTGTTAGTGATACTAGGTGGTGCTAACCCATTCAGTTTCTAATTCTCTTGCCATGACTTAACTAAGCATAATTCTGTGGCATTTGATCTGGTGTGAATATTTCATCTGTATCCTGAACTGAGAAATACTGTATTGTCCTAATAGGGTGGCAGGGGTTGGGCAGTAGCTCAGTGGGTTAAGCGCACATGGCGCAAAGCACCAAGGACTGGCTTAGGGATCCCGGTTTAAGCCCCAGCTTCCCACCTGCAGGGGTGGGGGTCGCTTCATGAATGTGAAGCAGGTCTGCAGGTGTCTGTCTTTCTCTTCCTCTCCTCTCTCCATTTCTCTGTCCTATCCAACAACAATGACATCAATAACAACAATAATAGTAACCATGACAACGATAAAACAACAAGGGCAACAAAAGGGAATATATAGCCTCCAGGAGCAGTGGATTCATGTTGCTGGCACCGAACCCAAGCAAATCATGGAGGCAAAAAATAAAAATAAAAATAAAAATAAATAAAAGCAGATCTAGATAGCAATGATTTCTCTACTGGAGTTCTAATTAAAGCTATAAGCTAAAGAAAAAAACAAACATGTTTATATGGAAATTTTTTATCATTCTAGTAGGTACTATAGTTTGAGAACCACTGTTTATATTCTGTGAAGGGTGATAAAATAGGGATAAGCAAAACACTGGATAATGTAACTTCTTATTTAAGAGATTTCATTCTTCTTATTTCATTGTTGTATTCCCAATAGGCTGCCATGTTTGGAGGGATTACTGTAATTTCCCAGATATAGACAGTCAGGTAGTTTCTCAATAATGAATTCACTTTCTATCATGAAGGCTCTGACCAACAAAGCATTTTTGTTTTATTTATTTATTTATTTATTCATTTCTATTTCATTTATGATTCTTCCCACAAATCATTCCAAATCGCAGGGGCCCCTCTTCTCTCACTGAAATTTTCAGGTTTCCATCCTATTCCTTAATTAACTTAATACAGATACATTTATTTTGTTCCCTATATTTTAGGATCTACCTCTTTACAGGTATTCTATAAATATGCAATTACAATATGTCATTTTCTCTTATTAGTCTTTCTGATATTAACATGATTACTTGGTGAGCCTGAAAGGAACCTCAAGGAGTAGGGAAATTTCCTCCCTAACCTTAGGACAGAGAAAGCAAATATTTAGAGTAAAACAGTATCTTTTGGGGACTGGGTAGTAGTGCAGCGGGTTAAGTGCTTATGGCACAAAGCGCAAGGGCCAGTGTAAGGATCCTGGTTGGAGTCTCAGCTCTCCACCTGCAGGGGGTCGCTTCACAAGCTGTGAAGCAGGTCTACAGGTGTCTATCTTTCTCTCCCTCTCTGTCTTCCCTTCCTCTCTCGATTTCTATCTGTCCTAACCAACAACTACAACAGCTAAGACAACAGTAACAATAACTACAACAAGTACAATAAGGGCAACAAAATGAGAAAAATAGCCTCCAGGAGCAGTGGATTCATAGTGCAGGCACTGGAAAAAACAAAAACAAAAAACAGTATCTTCCTTTCTCTTTGCTACAAGAGTTTTGGCTGGGGTTCCATGACTATGTTCTTGCCATGCTCTTAAATTCCCCCCCCTATAAATAGAGTGTGTGATAGAGAAGGAGACACATGACAGCACCACTTCACTGTTTGTAAAGCTTCCCTGTGTAGGTGCTCAAAATGTCTAGAAATTACTTTGGAGACTGCAGAATAAATCATCATGCTCTAACTTTGATTTTTAAAATCAGATGTGTGCCCAAACTCTAGTTTTTCAATTTTATACAGTAACAATATATAGGAAAGAATACAACTTCCTCTTCTAGTCAGTTCTTTCTTTGCTATATTCTCTTGCCATTCAAGTCTCTTTAGACTTTGAAATGTTAAGGAAATGACAGGAAAGCCAATGCTATTTTCAGTGGAGAAAGTGCCACTGTCTGCTGATAACAATAGCTGGTATGTGTTGAGCTTGGCCAGTGAGATCATTTAGAGCATACCTAGCAGTCACAAACTGTCAGATTCAATTAAAGGTAACTTAAAGTATTATAAATATTATAAAACAACCAGTATCACTTGGTGTTTTGATATAAAGGCATTTTGGAGTATTTCCAAAATAATTTCTCTGAAAAGGTAAAAAAAAAAAAGCTAATGTACGTTAGGGTATAAATTTCCAATGTATTCCTCTAATAACTTCGAAAGTTAGGAAATGAAGCAAGAATGAAATGAAGACTGGCTTGCCACATGTCAGTGCTTTGACTAGCCCAGAGGCCTAAGTCAATGTGTTTTCTGCTGGAATTGCACGAGTTTGCTTTCCAACATGAAAGACCTTCCTAAGGAAGTAATAGCCTTCCAGTATATGAGCATGGGTTGAACAGGCTTCTTATTTCTTTATTTTTACTGCCACAGAGGTTATTGCTTGGGGCTTATGCCTGCAAGACAAATTCACAGCTCCTGGTGGCCATTTCCCCTCCTTTATTTTTTGTTCTTTATTTGATAGGACAAATTGACATTACGTAGGGAGGGGGAAATACAAAGGAAGAGAGACAGAGTGCTATCTGCAATACTTGCTTCACCACTCATGAAACCTCCCCCCCCCCCCCCCCCGCAGGTGGGGGCAGGGGCCCAAGCCCCAGTCCTTGTGCATGGAAACTTGTGTGCTTACCCAGCACTACCACCCAACCCACCAGTTATTATTTAAAAACACGTTTTGGGGGGGCCAGGTGGTGGTGCACCTGGTTGAGCGCACATGTTACAGTGAGCAAGCGCAAGGACCCAGGTTCAAGCCCCTGGTTCCCGCCTGCAGGGGGAAAGCTTCACAAATGGTGAAGTAGTGATGCAAGTGTCTCTCTGTCTCTCCCTCTCTATCACCCACTTCCCCTTCAATTTCTGACGGGCTCTATCCAACAAATAAAGATAAAAAACCAAAAAAACATGATTTTTTTTTAATTAAAAAATTATTTATTTTCTCTTTTGTTGCCCTTTTTTTTTTATTGTTGTAGTTATTATTGATGCCGTCCTTGTTAGATAGGACAGAGAGAAATGGAGAGAGGAGGGGAAGACAGAGCGGGAGAAAAAGATAGACACCTGCAGACCTGCTTCACCGCTTGTGAAGTGACTCCCCTGCAGGTGGAGGCTGGGGACTCTAACCGGGATCCTTACGCCAGTCCTTGCACGTCGCGCCACTTATGCTTAGCCTGCTGTGCTACTGCCTGACTCCCTAAAAATACAATTTTTGACATCTAATATGACTGGAGTAGAAGTAGTACTGGTCCGTTAAACATAATCTGAAATCACTGTGCTTGAATACAATACGAAAGTCCAAGTTATATTTGTTCAGTCATTCAGTTGATAATTTTTAGTATAATATTTTTATTTAATAGGATAGACAGAAATTGAAAGTAGGAGGAGATAGAAAAGGGGAGAGGAAGAGTGACCCCTGCAGGCGGAGACCAGGGGCTTTAGCTTGTTCTTTGTGTACTATAACATACACTCAACTAGGTCCCTTCAATTGAGTTTTTTTTTTTTATCTTGCATAATCTATATGTGTGTGAGGGTCACAGAGAAGTGTTAAACACTAAGAATACGAGATGATTCAGACAGTTTCACTTACAATCCAGACAATAGTGAGTGAGAAATGCCACAAATCACCTCAACTACAAGTCTGTGCAGTCAAAGCCAAGTTACAGAATGTGCTAGTTGCCCAAGCCTTGATTGAAGAGAACTGTGTAAAGAAGTATGGCTCCAATTAAAATAGCAGCCACTGCTGTCATTGTGAGAAATGAATCTGTGCACAAGTCTGTTACTCAGTATCTCAGACTTAGTAGATGTGTCACAACATTTCACAAATGTTTATGGCATACAATCAGTAAGAACAAAAAAGGTGAAGGAATCAACATACTCAATAAGGGGAGACAAATACACCTAAGTGCACAATTAAAAAAAAAAAAGAGTAATACTAACGTGCTTTGTTCTTACCCCTATTGTTCCAAAACTTTCTGGTTTTCTCCTCATCTTTTTCTTGCACAGGTGTGTCCAGAGCCACTTGATCAGGTACCAGAGAGACTTGGGGCTTGGGATGACATTGAAGGGAGTAGGCAGAGTACCTCCTTCTTCAAAATAACTCATCCAAAGCTTAGTTCGAGCAAATTTCCATTCTATATCTGCGTGGTCCTGAACAGGAGAATATTGACAACTGCTGACAGGTTTCTTAATTAATAAAAGAAGATGAACTTAATACAGAATATGTAACCTGACTTTGACTGGCTTTTGAAACATTGCTGAAATTGCCTATAAAACACCATCGATTCTGAGACAGTCATCTAAATATTTCAGTGGATGGCTTCCTCCCATGAGGAGTCATTCTCTTGTCAGTTTTTCACTCAATCCTCTTCTGCAAAACCGACATCTAAAATAATCTCATGTTAAAGAGACTGTGGTGATTAGTAATGACTTGAATATGAAGATTCATTTCCTGCACTGCAGGCTTACACTGGTGCTGCTTCATCTGATGCTGGCCACAAACAGCATTCTTTCTTACCCAAGGCCTTGAAACCCTGCGTAGGTGGAATGCCACCTTCACAGATGCTCAGGCTTAGCCTTCTGGTGTTTCCAGGAAACATCTTAGTCAATAAGCTTCCATGTAAATGATTCTTGTCCACTGTCAGGCAATAGGCATAAACTCAGAAAGGAGTTCCTTTAATAAATGTAGACTAGGATTTCTGACACATTGCTGAACCTTGCTATCACCTTGGCCATAGCACCAGAAAGTAGTATAATTAGATAATCTTCACAAGACTGAGTTGTTTTTGTTATTGTTTTGTTATTGTTTTGTTACTGTTTTTTATTAACCTAATAGAAATGTAGGATTCTTTGTGGGAATTAAATAGAGGACAACAAGCCTCCTTTCAAATTAGACATGAATGTGATTTCAGCAGAAATGTGGGATGTTGGAGGTGTTAGAAACAAAGCATAAAATGCATTTTAAGAATTCAGAGGGGAGTCGGGCGGTAGCACAGCGGTTAAGCGCATGTGGTACAAAACACAAGGATCAGTGTAAAGATCCCGGTTCGAGCCCCTGGCTCCCCACCTGCAGGGGAGTCGCTTCACAGGCAGTGAAACAGGTCTGCAGGTGTCAAAAAAAAAATTCAAAGGATTTCAATATACCTTGCTAACATTTTTAAAAAAAGAACATGGCTTTAAATAGGAGAATAATCTTAGACTATGTTTCATTCTAATATTCCTAAATTACTATGTGCTAATGAATTAATACATTATATACACACATGATTCTATGTTAAACACTATGAGTTTTATTCTTGATACAGAACAGATTGTGTCTTCAACAGGAATCACTGTATCTAGAAAATGGATGACCTTCACTGTGTCTTAGCAAAGGTTGAATTGGATGGATTGATCCGTAGGTGGTAATAGAAACTGTTTTCTTCCTGGTTTCTTTCCTTTCTGTCTCTTCTATTTGTCCCTTATTTCTTCTCATTCTAAATAAGCCCATAGACTACAAATTACTGAACAAAAGCTTGTATTGTTCCCTGCTGCTCTGGACAACAGGACACAAACTGGCACAAGGTAGTATAACCACAGTGACTTAAAGCATCAACTCCTGTGTAGCTTCTGTTCCTCCTGATTCTGTGATTCTCAGAAGATCACAAATTAGAAATCATTCTAACATTACTATGTTCTCTTACTCTTATCACGAAGTAGACTCTTGTTCATGACTAGGGAATCTGAGAGAGTCTCTCATAAAATGCTTCCTGATTACAAAATCCAAAGGTAGTAGCAGCACACAGTGGATAAAGTGTTTAGACTCTAAAGGTCCCAAGCTTGATCCCTGGTGTTGTATGTGGTAGAGTAATGCTTCCTGTCTGATAAATAAATGGAACAATAATGTATATACATACATATAACTACTATTATTATTATAAATAGAGGCAGAGAGTGAAAGGGAGTACATCAGGGACTGAGTGTTGGAGACCTGGTAGATGGCATACATTACAGTCTGCAAACTTCCTGAGCAAAGAAATAGTTTTGTGAGTCAGTAGGTCGGTCAGCCGGTCGGTCTATCTATTTATCTCTATCTCTCTCTTCCCCTTCATGTCCTCATTACCTCTCATTTTCTTTCTGTCTCTATTCAAGATAAAAAAACAAATAAATACAAGAGACTACAGCACTGAAACTTTCTTTTTTATTGTTGTTGTAGTTATTATTGTTGTTATTGATGTCATCATTGTTGGAGAGAACACAGAGAAATCAAGAGAGGAAGAGAAGACAGAGAGGGGACAGAAAGACATCTGCAGACCTGCTTCACCACCTGTGAAGTGACCCCCCTGCAGGTGGGGAGCTGGGGGCTCAAACCAGGATTCTTTGCTTAACCTGCTGCGCTACTGCCCGGTCCCTAGCGCTGAAACTTTCTTCAGTGCAGTGAGAGCAGGGCTCAAGCCTGGGTTGAACAACTGGCAAAGTAGTGCACTGTTCAAGAGAGCTATTTTGCCAGCCTAAATGTATTATAAAGCTAAAAAAAAATGAAGAGGAAGAAGAAAGAAGGAGGAGGTGGAGGAAGGAGAAGGGGAAGGGGAAGGGGGAGGGAAAGAGAAGGAGGAGGAGGAGGAGGAGGAGGAGGAGGAGGAGGAGGAGAAGGAGAAGGAGAAGGAGAAGGAGAAGGAGAAGGAGAAGGAGAAGGAGAAGGAGAAGAAGGAGAAGCAGAAGGAGAAGTCCCCACCAGCAGGTTGCTTCACAAGTGGTGAAGCAGGTCTGCAGGTGTCTCTCTTTCTCTCTCCCTCTGTCTTCCCTTTTTCTCTCAATTTCTCTCTGTTCTATCCAACAACAATGACATCAATAACATCAGCAACAATAATAACCACAACAATGATAAAACAACAACGGCAAAAAAAGAGGTAAAAAAAAAGCCTCCAGGAGCAGTGGATTCGTGGTGCAGGCACTGAGCCTCAGCAATAGCCCTGGAGGCAAAAAAAAAATGTAGAAGAAATTTAAGGTGAACATTTCTTGACTGGTGCTAATACCATTTTCTTTCCTAGGCAGCTGTCTGATTCCTAACAACCTCAGTTGCTCCTACCCTAGCCTCCACAGTCATGGTCCTTCCTATTCTGAAGTTTCTTTTCTAATATGGAACTTAGTTATTATTAGCTTTTATGTCTACTGCATTTTATTTAAAGGAGCAAGGACTCCAGTATTCTATGCCTCTAAATTCTAGCATATTTCTACCATATGCCAGATATAGAGTATTGATCCACTCAAGGAACAAATTGAGTGAACAAATAAGGGAGCTAGGGAGAAGCAGGCCTTGGATATGATCTGCATGTTTATTTTTTGTATTTTAACTATAATCGTTTCCTCTCTTTTCATGTTTTACCCTAACACTTTGAGTTAGGGAGTAGCAACATTAAATAGCAAAAAGTCCTCCAAGTAAATTCTACCATTATGACACAGATGGAACAAAAAAAAGAGACTTGGCAAGTCCATGATCCAAGAAGACATTGAGTGTATTGATGCTAGAAGGTCTCAAGTCTGCTTACCTCTCAAGCAGTTTTATAGATTGAGCTAAATAAAAAAATGGAAGTTTGGAGATAATTCTCCTGTCTCTTAGAAGTAACCTGAGAAAATGTCTTCCACAAATAAGCAAAAGAAAACATCACCTTATTCTTGAATAATATTCTCTATTTAAGATTGTAACAATATTTTATAGGACTCAAATTATTGATCTGTGCATGCATATTTATTTGTTTCCATATATATCTTATCTGTATACAGCTTATAATTAGAAGTTTTCCAGTTTTTAATGAAGGGTGGTCTGGAAAATACAGTCTATATTTCAAAAATGTGTTGACTAGAGAAATACTGAACTTCTGCAGCAAATATACAGGGACCAATAAATGTATTCAGATAGTAAAGGTGCTTTTAAAATGGAACTCTCAAGTTCATATATTCACATGAAAATCCAAGGACCTAGGTATATTGGGTGGGAATATTTCAGGCTATGATTTAACAGAAAAAAAGTTCTTATCGGTAGGGTGGTGGCACATCCAATAAAGGATATGTGTTACCATGTGCAAGATCGTGAGTTCAAGTCCTCATCGGCAGTAAGGGAGCTTCATGAGTGGTGTTACAGTGATTTAGGTGTGTCTCTTTCTGTTTTTCTCTCCCTTTATATCTCTCGCACTGCTACCAAAGCAAGCAAGCATAAATGAGAGAAAGAAATGACTACTGTGGGAGCAGTGGAGTCATTATATAGACACAGAGTCCTAGCAATAACCAACCCTGGTGACAATAAATAAGTAAACAATAAAAAAACATTATGTTTTATGCATTTCTTCTCTATTTCTAGTGTCTTGTCTCCATAAAGACCACTTAAGTAAAATTCAGAATGCTGTTTCTCAAAATAACAATAAAATCACAAGGATATAGTAACACATTCAAAGATACAATATAATTGTAGTTATTCATGGAAAAAAATGGGCATCCTGTAATTCTACTTCTAAGGTGCTACTTGTGTAATTTAACTCTGAAGAACTTTAAAAATATGTTTCATTCTGTTATGAGATTGTTTTGTCACTATCAGTACTGACCTCAGACATCTATCAGTAATATGGAAGTCCAAGGAGACAATGGGCTTTCACTTTTCTGTTTACTGCTTTACTTCTAGTTACTAGACTAGTACCTGGCAAAGAGGAACTATTTCACAAGAACTTGTTGAATTAATGAATAAATTAAGCTAAGTAGTATATATTATAGACTTTCAAAAGAAAAAAAACCAACATACAATATGGTACTGCATATTCCATTGCAGGACTAATGCCTACATTTTCCACCTAGGTTTTAAGAAACTGAAAACCTTATGATTCTCCCCACAATTTCCCCTGTGGGCTAACTTTTGTATCTTGCTAAGCTGACATGAATGAATTTGCTTCTACCAAGATATTAGGTTAAATGGATAGTGACAATATAAAGTGTAAAGGGAACTGCAAAGCAATGGATTTCATGTTCATAATTCACATTTCACCTCCTACTTTCCATAGGTAAAGACTGCCTGACAAGATGGGTTTATTTTATTATCACTTGTAATATGACACAATGAAATTAACATATAGTCAAACATGGTGTGATACTGTTTAGAAAATCCAGATTAACAACTTAAATTGTGACTCTGATCTGTGTCATCATTTGTGAATAGCAGGCTTTATTTTAAGTGGCAGCAGAATAGAATGTATGTATGTATGTATGTATGTATGTATGTATGTATGTATGTATGTATTGCCTCCAGGGTTATTGCTGATGATGGGTGCGTATACTATGAATCTGCTGCTCCTGTGACCATTTTTTCATTTCTTTGGATAGGACAGAGAGAAATTGAGAAGGGAGGGGGAGATAGAGGAGGATAGAGAAGGACAGACACCTGCAGACCTGCTTCACCACTTGTGAGGTGACCCCCTTGCAGGTGGGGAGCCAGGAGTTCAAACTTGTATCCTTGCGCAGATCCTTGCACTTCGAGTCATGTGTACTTAACCCTGTGTGCCACTGCCCGGTCCTCTAGAATGGAATTTTAACTAGTAACAATAAAAGATGAATTGAAATAAAGCTATTCAACTTACAGCGATGAGTTGGTAAGAATTATTCATCATAGCTATTAACATGTTGAGTAGGACAACCAGAGAGATGACATTGTATGTTCCAAACATGGTGGCACCAACAAATTCTGTGAATTCATGCTGTGCTTTGACATTTGTCACATATAAATTGATGAGCCCAAATATTGACCAAAACAGAGACTGGAGTGTCTCAAATAACCTGGAATAAAGATAAAAGAATACTAATAGCTATATTAATGTAACAATTATACAATAAGATAGAAAAATAGAACTTGACCATTATGTATATTTGAATAAATTATAAATAGTAATGACAAAATAACACTGAGGTCAATTGAATAATTCTAATTAATAAAAATCACTATAAAAATTATTTCCAGTGTATTAAAACAAATGGTATATCTGATTTTCCCAAGAGCTTTGAAATCTCTATTTAATTTCCTAGGGAAGAGTTTAAGGAGTTGTGAAACAATAGTAAATCAGACTTGCATGCATGAGACTTTAGAGGTTCCAGCTTCAATTCCTGGAACCACATATATCAGAACGAATGGTGCTCTGTTCTTCTCTCTCTCTCCCAACCTCCTATGAAAATAACTAAATAAACCCTTAAAATAATAAGTTGTTTTGACAAGGATGACAAGTCTGATCAATCCACAGTTTGATTTTGTATGGTCTCTTATTTAATGGTGTTATATGTTGTTAAACACTTCGGGGGGAGAGGAGGAGGGACATGTAGAGAATTGTAAAAGTCATAAATTTACAGTTCTATGTTCATAAATAATGTTTTTTTAATTTTTATATATTTTATTTACTTATTAATTTTTCCCTTTTGTTGCCCTGTTTTTTTTTTTATTGTTGCGGTGATTATTATTGTTGTTATTGATGTCATTGTTGTTGGATAGGACAGAGAGAAATGGAGAGAGGAGGGGAAGACAGAGAGGGAGAGAGAAAGAGAGAGACACCTGCAGACCTGCTTCACCGCTTATGAAGCAACCCCCCTGCAGGTGGGGAGCCGGGGGCGGGAACCGTTATCCTTATACTGGTCCTTGCACTTTGTGCCATGTGCACTTAACCCATTGGGCTACTACCCTACACCATAAATAATGTTTTATTGAAATGCACCCACATACTTTCATCTATGGCCATGGTGTGTAAGCCTGTGTGTGTGTGTGTGTGGGGGGGGTTATAATGGTAGAAGTGAGTGGCTGCAACAGTAAAGACACAACTGACACAGCCTAAGCCTCAGACACTGACTGGTTTGCAGGATGTGTATTAGTTAAGGAGCTGACAACCCAGATGTCATAGTCTAACAATACTAGGAGAGTTTAATTACATTCATTGACCCTAAGGAAAGACCACTAGACATTATTCTTTGCAAAAATTCTTAAGGAAAAAAGTAATCTTTACTCACATCTATGAGCTTTTTAATTTTTAATAACTTTAAGGATAATTTCTAAAATTAGTGTGAATGTGCTTTGAAGTCAGTATGAAATTATTTTTCCTTTTCAACTTAGTGTATTTGTATATTCTCACAGTGAATATACAAATATAACAGCTGTTTTTGCCTGACATCTCAAGCAGGTCAGATACAGTTACAAGTTACATAGTGATATGGTGACTATAAAAACAAAGTTGTCACATTAAACTATGTAAAGTTTCCCTTCTTAAATGTGTCAGCATGTAAACACAGTGACATAGATATGAATTTCTATTTTTGAATACTGCTGATGGTAGGAATATAAATTTATCCAACTCCTGTGGAGAGCAGTCTGGAGAACTCTCTGAAGGTTACTCTCCTGGGGATATATCCTAAGGACACAAACACACCCATCCAGAGAGATGTGTGTATACCTATGTTCATAGCAACACAATTTGTAGTAGCCAAAACCTGGAAGCTCCCTAGGTGTTCAACAACAGATGAGTGGCTGAGAAAGTTGTGGTATAGATACAAAATAGAATATTACTCATCTGTTAGGAATGATGAATTCACCTTCTTCACCTCCTCTTGGAGGAAGCTTGAAGGAATCATATTGAGATAAGCCAGAAAGAGAAAGATGAATATAGGGTGATCTCACTCTTGGGTAGAACTTAAGAAACAAGAAGAGAAAGGGAAACATAAAGTAAAACTTGGACTAGGCTGGGAAATGTCATGCATGTACAAACTATTGTATTTACTGTTGAATGTAAAACATTAATTCCCCAATAAAGAAATTAAAAAAAAAACTTGGACTGGGTAGGGTGTATTGCACCAAAGCAATGAACTCTAGGGAAGGAGGACAGGAAGAAAGATGGTGGGTCCTGGTACATGATGATGTACCTAAGTTGGAAGTGAAAATGTTTATTATTATTATTTAAAAATGAGCACAGCCCCAGAGGTTACATGCAAGACCTTACCATAATTTATGTCATTTAATGCTATTTAAAGTTAACTGTATCTTATATACTGACAAGACTGGTTGCTCCTAGTTTCCCTGGTCTAAGATAATAGGTGATTTAATATTTCAAAAAAAGTTATTATTAAAAATGCATTAGCAATTTGAGCCCAGTATTGAAATTCAGTCAGTTTACTAATTTGAAACCTTAAGTGCTTAGGTTGAAGGATTATAAACTCAGAACTGAATTTAGAATACAGAACTGAAGTCTATGCATTAAAAAGCTCAAGGCATTCAATCTATTTTTCCCCTTTCATGTTGATTAAATAGTGATTTATAGACTATAAATTAAAGTGTTTTGATGAGAAATTGTCTCCATGTGCTAACACCTGTTCTATAAGCCATTATCTTCCCTAATAAAACAATAAAGTAGAAGGGATGAAATGGAAGCAAAGACCATAGTATAATTCCACTGGGAGCTTTCCATGAAGAACAGATCAGAAAAGCATTCTTGAAAACGTAGACCTAATGTAGGTCTTGGAAATAGAATACATATGTATTTTACTTGGAAAGTGGCTCAGTGATCAGACACAGGACTTGTAAAATAGACTAAATTTGCCAAATAAGAGGGCAAGACAGGGGTTATTTTTGTGCTAGAAAAGAAGATGGTATACTGGAGGATTTACAATCCAATATAAAATGCTAATGAGGAAATATTAGTAGAGGATGATGAAAGATGAGCTTGACAAGTAATCAAGAGATAAATCACTGAAAGATCTAATATGTCAACGTAAGCAGTCTCATTGTATCCAGTAAGGAATGAAGACCCATGTAGATTCTTTAAATATGGTCAGTCAGAGGCCAGGAGATAGTTCACTTTACTAGGCACAAGGACTTGGGTTCAAGACCCTGACCACCACATGGGAGCACCTGCACAGAGGAAATTTCACAAGTGATGTAGTATTTCTTCTCCCTCTACCTCTCTCTTCAGCTCTCTCTCCAGCTTGCTTGCTTGCTCTCTCCCTCTCTCTCTCTACATCTAGCCTTTAAAAGGAGTGTCTTCTAAGAGTGGTGAGATTGTGCAGGCACAAAGTCACAGATAATACCCTGGTGATAAAAACTAAAAACTAAATTCAACACACAGTACTGTGTCAAGAACCCTTATGAGTGGCCAGGTGGTGGCGCACCTGGTTAAGCACACACATTACAATGCGCGAGGACATGGGCTCAAGCCCCCACTTGTCACCTGCAGGGGGAAAGCTTCACAAGTGATGAAGCAGGGCTGCAGGTATCTCTCTTTCTCTCTCCCCCTTCTCTCTCAATTTCTGGCTGTCTCTATCCAATAAATAAAGATAACAGTAATGATAATAATAATGATTCTATAACAGAATCATTCAGGCAAAAAGATGGGAGACATATTCTAGGAGATAGAGCCCAGGTACAGAAGAGACTTGGAGTAGAAATGCGCTGTGTACAAGGGAAAACAGGACCAAGATAAAAAAAGACAGAAGCAGACCTAGTGAGTAGAATGACACATTCTACTTCTGTCTAGGTATTAGTAATAGTAGGTATGAATTAACCCTTCTCAGGTACATCTCACATGCCTCCTCTCTAATTCCTTCACTCTTGAGTGCGAATAATATTATAATTAATTCCTTGATTCTGTCTCCAGTAACTGCAAAGAACTCTTAATCTGTCTCCTTTCATCCAAGCTCTTTAAAAAAGAGCTTTAAACTCTTTGAAAAGAGCTTGAACTCTTTAAAAAAGACTAACTAAGATATTGTGTTTTCTTGCTGCTAATTCATCCAGTTAAAATCTGGCTTCTGTTACTACCACCCCATTAAGATTATTCTACAAAATATCCAAAACACTATCACACCTCTATTAGTGTATATTTATAGCTTTAGATCTTATTTAATGTCTCATTTAACCTTGTTGAATCCTTTAGTTTTTGGCAATGTATCCTTTCACTTCAATGTTATGTATTTTTACTGGATCTCCAATCTCATGTTTCCCAGACAGCTGCGCTTCAGTCGTTGCTTTAAAGAATGGTCTATCCTGTCCTCAGAAGCAGTTGCAATATGCATGTGAAAACTCATCTACGCCTATAGATTTGACTCTGTCTTAATCTATAGGCTCCTGCGTGGTTACACTAGCACAGATCTCTCTCACCAAGATATGTCGATCCAACTATCTTTTGGGCACTTCTCCAGTCATATTGGAAAAATGTAAAGAATCAAAGACAATTCCTAAGAGTCTTTCTCAAAACCTGTTACTCCTCCTCCTTTGCTCCCTTTCTCAGACAACGTTACCACAATTCATGCAGATACTGAAATAACAGATAGTGTGTTTTTACTAATCCTCTAATACTCTACATGCAATGTGTCTACAGAAGTAGAATGACACATTTTTAATCTCACTGATAGGAACTTGTGTTTTTTAATCCTCATGGAATATAGACTCGGAGATACTGAGTAGTAAACAAAAATAATTAAAAAATTTTATTATCTTTATTTATTGGATAGATACAGTCAGAAATAGAGAAGGAAGGGGGAGATAGGGAGAGAGACAGAGAGACAACTAAAGCCCTGCTTCACCACTCACAAAGCTTTCCCCCTGCAGATGGGGACCAGGGGTTCGAATTCAGGTCCTTGAGTACTGGAACATGTGCTCTCAACCAGGTGCACCACTACCTGGCCCCCAAATAAATTTATGAAAGTTAAAGAATCAAAAAAAATTAAATTGACAGAAGTATAGCATTAAGATGCAGAAGGTCTGGTGAAACAGCTCACTTGAATAAGTACACTGCTCTGCCATGTGCAGTGTTCAGACCAGCAGCTCCCAGCCTGAGCCCAGGATCCAGGTTCAAGACCCAGGTTCTCCCACCACAATGAAGGAAGCTTCAGTCCTGTGGTATCTTTTCTTATTTATTTATTTATTATTTATTTATTTATTTATTTATTTTTGAATAGAGACAGAAAAAATGAAAAGGGAGGAGGAGATTGGGAGGGAAAGAGACAGAGATACACCTGCATCCCAGCCTCACCGTTTGTAAAGCTTTCCCCTACAAGTGGGGGCCAAGGCCTTGAATTTGGGTCCTTGCTCACTGTAATGTGTGCCCTTAAACAAGTGCACCTCCACATGCCCCCCCCCACACACACCTTCTGTGGTCTCTTTCACTCTCTCTCTCTCTCTCTCTGCCTCTTTCTGGAATAAGAAGGATGAGATGCTGAGCAGAAATCCCAGGGGTATCACTAGACATCTGTTCACAGTGATGGATGCCTACAGTGTTGAACCAGGGTCATCCAACTCATGCCCCAAAGTATATTGTGCATCCTGCTTAACAAATAAGACAGGGAATTACTAGTTTTATTTTTTTTTCAGTGTTTGAATATTTTTACAAAGACTAATTTGCTGCTTAAAGATTTATATTCCATTACCTGGGAAAGAACTCAGCTAGAATACCTAATTTATTTTGGTTGGATGAGGCTGGCCTCTAATTGAGATATGGAATATCTCAATTAGATATGCTTTTCATAACGAAAGCATCATTGTGGATACTCAAAATAATACTCAGTCCAAGCAATTAAATATATTTGCTTTTATTATTTTTTATTTCTGTCATCACATAGGCTGACTCAGATGGAGAGGAGACAGAGCCACACAGAGAGAAGGGAAGATACCACAGCACTGAAGCTTCCTCCAGCTGCACTACGTAAGTGAGCTATTCTGCTGACTCTATATTTTCTTTCAGAATACAGTTTACATTAGATCTTTTGAATGAGACTTCCCTTGTCATACTCTTTTGGAATAATATTAAAATTACTTTGAGAGCTGGGAAATAACACCATGACTAGACTTTCATGCCTCAGGCTCCAGAGTTCCCATAAGCACCACCATGGGACAGAGCTAAGCAATGGTTTGGTTAAAAAAAAACAAAAGTTTGTAGTCATTTACCACAGGACCAGTAATTGGATAAGGGTTTTACTAAGAGTGTTAGGGATCATAAAACAGGATGAATGCCATCTCTCAGAAGGGGCTGGATCTTGGAAACACAACTGCTCCCTGAATTGAAGACCACCACATTCTAGGTGTAACATGAAAGTTAATTTTAGAAGACAAAGCATGCAGCCATAAGGATATGACAACAAACACAGACGGAATAGTCTTGGCAAGCAACTTGCACCGGTCACAAAAAAATAGGGAGTTATGAAGACAGAGATGCAAAATTTTCTCCATCAGAAATCTAGGAAGTCAATCAATTGACAATAGCCAGGAAATCTGTCAGAGGCAGAACTCTATGAAGATGATGAGATCAGATGACTGTCAATCTCTAGTCCAAGTTACTATAGATACCTTCCCAAGTCAAGGGCCACAGATGAATGGGGAAAGATAAATTCAAATAACTAAAACCCAACCTAAGGCCTTATTAGTCATGAGAATGCTGCCTAAGGGATTGATTAAATCAGTCCTGTCTAGCATCACAAGAAAGCAAGAGAAGGTAAGGCCAGGCTGCATAAGTCTTATTTAAACAAATGAATAAAGAGGCTGGGAATCAAAGGGTGAAGTAGCAAGGGAAACTAGGAGACCATTTTGTTTTCTTTGTGATTCTTAATTTATACCAACCCTACTTTTGAAAGAAATTGAGATAGCTAAGTCTGAGATTACATTTTATATGCAAATTAAGATGCTTTAAATAGTAGGATGATAGATAAAAACAAATACAAAGTTGATTCAACAAGAGGATCTTAATCATAACTGAATTAATTTGTGTGAAGTTACTGATTTCCTTTATTTTGAGACATGACTGTTCTCCCTTACATAAACTTTTTGAAAACAGTTCTTTTTAAAAATGTATTTTTATTTATCTATTATTGAATAGAGACAGAGAGAAATTGAGAGGGGAGAGGGAGAGACAGAGAGACACCTGCAGCACTGCTTTGCCACTTGTGAAGCTTCCCTCCTACAGGTGGGGACCAGGAGATTGAACCTGGATCCTTGTCCACTATAATGTGAGCACTTAACCAGGTGCACCACCACCTGGCCCCCCTTACATAAACTTTAAAAAAATTTAAACTTATTTTTACTTTATTTTCCCTTAGTAAGAATACATGGTCTCTTACCCATTTAAAAATATATAATACTATATCTGGTATAAAAACTGTATTATACAGTGTATTTCTTGAAATTATTCATTTAATAATAAGTTTTTTTTATTTTACTGATTTAATAATGATTGACAAGATTGTAGGATAAGAGGGGTACAATTTCATATAATTCCAATAAACTTCTATAGTAAGCTGTGAATAGGTTCTGGCTTTCAAAATCACCTACAACATTCACATATGTTTACTGCAGAAAACAAATATCACCTAAAGTCCTTATTCATCTACTCATTAACTATTTAGGATGGTTGGAAGGAGATGGACAGAGATATGTAGAGGTATGTTCTCTGAGCATCACACTCAATGGGCATGAATGTGTCAGAGGTTGATAGTGGAAGAAGCTAGAAGGGTTAAGAGATTTCTGTGTTCATAGTAATAGTGTCTAAGTGAATCTTGGCATTCTATTATGGATTCTTTTCACATGTTTGGATTTTTATTAGGGAAGCAGCAAATGAGTCAGACTAGTAAAAGAACTTCACGTTTTGGACAATTCATGAGGAATGACTGTTATTTATAGGCTTAAGATTTATAAATATATTCTCTCTTTAAATGTGATTGTAATCTGTCAATAGGACATACATTTCAGTATTATCATGCATTTTATTATTTATTTTTTACTGGGACAGAGAGAAATTAAGAGGGGGATGGGAGACACAGAGAGAAAGACACACCTGCAGCATTGCTTCATCAATTGTGAAGCTTCGTCCTACAGGTGAGGACAGGGAACTTGAACTTGGATGTGTGCACATAATACCATGTGTGCTCAATCCACTGCACCACCTCCCAGCTCTTTATCAAACATTTTATATAGATATCCTTTTTTATAGGGTCATTTAAAAGAAAAAACTCTTTCACTAAAACTTAAATATACTGGACATTTTTTCCCCTTATGCCAGAAGAATTCATTTGTATTAAAAACCATGCTAATTATGTTTAATCTACTAAGCACAATTTTCTGTACAACATTCACAGGTCTGCACATCACTGATAGAAATATCCATTTGACTCACGTTGAAAATGCATTATTCTGCTTTTCACAGCGTATGCCTTTGCAGCTTAACCCTTTAGTTTCTTCATAATAGAAGTATAACTGATTCAGGCCATTTGCAAATGCTAGGAGCACAAGGCAGTATATGAAGAGAAACTTCAAAATGTCCAGAAGCATTCTTCCCAGAGAGATCTGCAGAGGCCCCAGATGAGAATTTGCCGTGAACAGAGAGATCAGGCGCAGGGAACTGAAGATGTTTGCAATAGCAAATAAAGCTTCGGCCACTAGAGTGGGATGCCACATGTCCCAAGATTCTCGTGGATTAAGAGCACTGTACTAGAAAAACAAAAGAAAAGTAAAACAAAGACACATACATGAGCACGTCAAGTTCAGGCCAGGGAGCTTATTCAGGTAGACCCAGTAAAATGACTGCTTGAGGAAGTTGTTGTCCTCTATCGTGGTGAATGTGATATTCATTTACATGAAAACAGAGTTTACTGGTATGATTTTTAACTTATGAACTATTATTAAATCAGCCTCCCTGTCCTTTTTCATTGGTAGAGTTTGTTAAAATGTGAACTGTGGGAGTCGGGTGGTAGCTCAACAGGTTAAGCACACATGGTGCAATGCGCAAGGACCCGCGTCAGGATCCTGGTTTGAGCCACTGGTTCCCCACCTGCAGGAGTGTCGCTTCACAGGTGGTGAAGCAAGTCTGCAGGTGTCTGTCTTTCTCCCCCCCTCTGTCTTCCCCTTCTCTCCATTTCTTTCTGTCCTATCCAACAATGATGACAACAATAATAATTACAAGAGCAACAAAAGGGAATAAATAAATAAAATAAATATTAAAAAATGTGAACTGTATCTGTCTTTGAACTTACCCAAATTTTCAATTTTTTTTCACATAGATGAAAAAAAGTCCGACTTTATACTGGAAAAGCAATATCATGGTAATAAAAAAGTAAGCTGCATTATAAAAGAAAACCACTACATTTTAAAAACAAAATAATCAATGGTTTTACTTACCATATCTGATACTTCTCTGTTTAAAGGAATAAATGTAGGATCAAGTTACATGTGAATGAGTAGAGAAGTTGTGTTTTTTATCTTGGAAATAGTAATGACCAACACGAGCATAAGTGTATAGTTTTATGCCTACTATATCCTAAGTGTAGGTAAAACATACTTAGAAAAATTCTTAGGAGTCAATAGATTTCTGATAGTAGCAGTGAGTGTGCAGAAAAATATTTATTTGAATATTCCTTAATTAGATAAAATATGTGACTTCTGAAGAGATTTATTACACTAATCTTGGAATTGCAATTACTTTTTAAAAATAGAATTAATCTGTGGGTTATTCATTATCTTGGTATTGAGCTATATAAAGAACACAATAAAATGTGTTCCTTGTATTAGTGAAATTAATTTGTGTCCTTTTTTTTTTAAAAAAAGGGAGGTTTAAATATGAGCTTTATAAAATATTGCATTAAGAAAACCCAAATTAGGTGCAAGAACTGAATAATAAATTCAATTCTTTTCTTCACATACATCATAAAACATATTTCTAGATGTCTATATCTTTACCCCAATAATCCTGTCCGAAAAGAAAACTGTCTTGAATCCCATCAGAAAATTTCCATTATTTTGTGTTGTGTTTTATGCCATAGACCTTTAAAATGTTAATTAATTATCTTGAGACTAATAAATAGTATTTTTAAAACCTCTTTAGGGGTAAAAAATGCATCACAAGCTCCTGATTTTGTTCAACATTCAGTTCTTATTTGAGTGAAAAGGTAAAACCATCAAGTTGAACTAGAGAGAGATTATTTTCTATTTTTAAGTTTTGATAACTGTTCTTGAACATTCCCACATATACCCACATATAACATCCTCATAAAATAGCTAATGACTAAAGATACCAAAAAAATTGTTTTCTTATTCATTCTAACAAGTATAAGAGTGAGGATTTGTAGCATTAAACACTACCTAATTCCATCTACTTGGTACTCTCATAGATAATGTTAACTTTTCTTTCAAAGACTAAGAGCTCATTCTCCTTCCTTTTATTGTGTCTTGTGAAAGAGATAAACTTTGAAGTGGGGAACAACTTCTCCACTGTTGATGGCTACTTCTCTATTTCCCTTTCATTTTTTAAAATTAAATTCAATATTGTGTGTGACTACATCTCAAAATGTTATATAAAATAAAAAGTTGCATACACTCTCAAGGATGTGACAGGTTTCCTAAAATCTCTTAGATTTAACACCATGCCCTTCATGTAACGGGGGCTTTCCATGCTCCAAATCAATAGCTGTTAAATGGTAACACTACTTTAGTACCATTACTTTAGTACCATTGGTCTGCTTCAGAATCTAGCACTTCTGGTAACTGTTGAGAAACAATGTCCTGTGAATATGTTTCCGTTATGCATGGCCACACCTCCTCCAGCAAAATATTGTTGGCACCTGGATGAAAGGCTGTTAGGATAACAAACAAGCCTGGGAAGCTGGAGACAGAGACCTCCTGAGAGAGTTAAAAACATCTCCCCTTGGAGACATTTGCTTACATTCTAAGGACAGTAAACTTTAAAACCCTTGACTCCTCAGAGAGAATTTGTTTACTTAAGAAAGATAAGGTCTTTCTCTCTCTTTCTCCAGGGGGAAGATGAGCAGCTGGCACAGCTGCACTGTATAAGCTCTGAGATTCTTAATTTCCCAGTTTCTTTCCTGTGATATAAATTCCTATACATAAAGGGAATATCTGGTTTTCATCATGGTCCCTGAGGGACTCAGGGGTGTGAGGTAGCAAATCTAAGATTATAATTTAAGTAAACAGTCTTAGTTATGATCCAGAAATTATTTGCTCTCAGGAACAGAGACACAGAAAAATAAAAATTCAGTAATTAGATCTTGATTTCATTTTTTCATCTTGCTTTTAATTTTTTTTAATATTTATTTTCCCTTTTTTATTGTTGTTGTAGTTATTATTATTGTTGTTATTGATGTCCTCATTGTTTGATAGGACAGAGAAATGGAGAGAGGAGAAGAAAACAGAGAGGGGGAGAGAAAGATAGATACCTGTAGACTTGCTTCACCGCCTGTGAAGCGACTCCCCTGCAGGTGGGGAGCCAGGGGCTCGAACTGGGATCCTTAGGTAGGTCCCTGCCCTTTGCGCCATGTGCGCTTAACCTGCTGTGCTACTGCCTGACTCCCAAGTCTTGCTTTTTAAAAAGTTCTCCTCTCATATATTTACTTAGCTTCTTTTAATATAGGCATTGTTAAACAAAGCAATTATAATATTTTCAAAAACCATGATATTCTTTGCATTTCTTGAGAAGAGTTATACATCTTGTGTATTTGTATTTTCCCCACCTATCTTTAGGAATAATAATATTTAATTTATTTCTTTGACCCTGTTTTCTAAAAATAATCTACAAAGTTTATATTGTTTTTATATTTTCATGTTTACCTGTAGCATTTTTGTGATACCTCTTATGAGTATCCTAAGCTTCTCTTTCTTACTTGCCTCTCTCTCTTTTTTATTCTTCAGTTTTCATTTGTGGTTAGTAATGGGTTACAAGATTATAAAATTAAAGAATGTAGTTCCACACCATAGCTACCACCAAAATTCTGTGTCCTGGCCCTCCAACTTTCCAAAGATAACCAACTTCCACAGTTCTCATATGTCTTAGAAACAGGGTTTTTTGTTTGCTTGTTTGTTTGTTTTTATTTGTTTGCTTTTTGTTTTTGCAAGTTCATGTGTTATCAGTTCCCCAGATCCTACATATAAGTGAAATCACCCAATTGTTGTCTTTCATCTCTTTAATTATTTCACTAACATAATCACCTCCAGTTACATTCTCACTTGTCTCTTAAATGTAGGTTTTTATGGTGGCTGTTATTGTCACTGAGGTATCAGTGCTCTGGGCTGGCTTTTTCAGATACAAAGACAGAAAGAAAGAGAGTTGGAAAAATCCTATAGCACCAACATTTCCCTCCAGGGCTCTAGGGACAAAACTGAAACCTGGGTTATGCACAGGGTAGATCAGAAGCCTTCCCTGGTGAACTATCTTGCCAGCTTATTTCTGTCCCTTAAATGTTGTTTGGACTTCTCGGGTGTCTTGTCTTCTCGTTGTATCTATTCCCTCTGGGTGCTTCTGAATGATTTCAGTGACTATGCTGTGTGGACAACCCTCAACTGCACATCGTTTGCTCAGACTCCTTGATTCAGATATTGCATGGACTGCTCATTGATTTTCCAACTAGATTTCTCACAGCAACCTCAAACTCACTAGTCAAATATGAAATTCAACATCTTTTCATTCTAAACTTTCTCCACTTATGCTTTTTTAATCTTAGTAATGGAAGCAAACTACCCAAGGCAGCTTTGTCTAATGCATTTGGATACTGGACTTATAATAGGTTCCCTCTCTCTCTCTTACACACACACACACACACACACACACACACACACACACACACACACACTCTACACCTATATATCTCAAAAAGCACAGATATAATAAAAAGCATGCTTGTTGCTTTAGAAATGTGTCAAACCACGTAGAATACAGAGAATCTGAAAATAGTGACAAATCTGAGAGGAAGTTAGGAACCAAGTCTTATAGAAGTTAGAAGTGTGTGGGGGGGGTCGGATGGTAGCACAGCAGGTTAAGCACTGGTGTCTCAAAGTGCAAAGACCGGTGTGAGGATTCCGGTTCAAGCCCCAGCTCCCCACCTGCAGGGGAATCACTTCACAGGCAGTGAAGCAGGTCTGCAGGTGTCTGTCTTTCTCTCCCTCTCTGTCCTCCTCTCCTCTCTCCATTTTCTCTATCCTATCCAACAACGAACGACAGCAACAATAACAATAATAACCATAACAAGGCTACAACAACAAGGGCAGCAAAAGGGGGAAAAAATGGCCTCCAGGAGCAGTGGATTCATGGTGCAGGCAGTGAGCTCCAGCAATAACCCTGGAGGCAAAAAGAAAGAAAGAAAGAAAGAAAGAAAGAAAGAAAGGAAGGAAGGAAGGAAGGAAGGAAGGAAGGAAGGAAGGAAGGAAGGAAGAAAGAAAGAAAGAAAGAAAGAAAGAAAGAAAGAAAGAAAGAGAAAAGAAAGAATTAAATAAGTTAGAAGTAGGAAGAGAGGATGATGCCTCAAATGACAATTTCTTAACTATGAGAAACCAGTTATAGCTCATTCTTATATCCTTTACAGTTTCTGATGTGTATTTATAAATGTTAAGCAATCACTTTAAAAAATAAAAATTAAATTAGAAGAAATATGATTCTGGTGACAGATCATACTTGATTCTTGATTAAATAATTTGAATTAAAATCTCCCCATAAAATTAAAAGAGAGTCTGGAGAATTCACTGCTACTTGAGCCTCTGTGCAATGGAAACAATATTTTCTGTCTTTTTGATTAAGATGAGTAGGAGGGAATCAATATGGTATATACTTGGGACTATCTGGAAGAACGTTGCTCTGAAAAAATCCAGCAAGACTGCTAAAGAAGTACATATTCACAGTAATTTAAGTCACGCTGTGGACAGACATTGAATTTAACCATCTCTGTTGTACAACTGAAGGCACTTACAGGTAGAAAGGGAGCTAGAAGTAATGTTTAGGAGGAAACTAATCCTAGGGAATTTAAAATAGCATTTTATAATTGCCACTAGGAATCAACAAAGTGGATTACCACTTCATACCATCCATAGTAAGAAGAGGAAGTTATTAGCAAGAAAACCTCTTGAGAACTCAGAGCAAATTAAAAAAAAAAAAAAAGACACAAACATGGGGCTAGGACAGAGCACACCTGGCCTCACTTGGGAGCACTGTGGATGGGACTGGAGGAGCTGCATGAATGGTGGAGGTGTCTCTATGGTGTCTCTCCTGCCTCTGTGTCTGTCTCTCCCTTGTTAAGGAAAAACCATGAGTCATGAAATCCTAATGAATCAAGCTATTCTTAAGCACCACAAAAGCTTGCACTAAAGGAAAATACTGAAATCACCGGTATTACTGTGTTTCAGCTGTACAAATATATTGCTGTTGCGTAACACAAAAATCACTTTGTGCCATGTGTGTCTATCTTTCTCTTAGGCACCTCTGCACTTCAATAACAAGATCAAAAGCTGTTTGCTTGGTATGCTTCCATGCATACCTAGTATTGATTGATTTCCATAAAGGTTGCCTGCTTTCTTTACAACAGAGTTTATTTCTGTATTCAAATCACATATGTTTTCCTGAAGTGATGTTATTAAAGGAACTTTGGTGGAAGGTACTGTGTGGAAATATTTCCTTGTCACCTTGTACTCCTGTAAACGATAAAATTATGTTAAAAGTTATCATAAAATTGAATTATAGACCACAAGTAAGTTAAGGATGGATGTGGCAGCAACTCATTGTGACAACATCACAGATAACTGCAATTGAGTGTTGTTTTGAGGACTGTCATGATTTAACAAATAATAACACTTCGGTCAGCATTAAGTGATTGTACCAGATCACACAGGTTGCAAGAGGTAAAGGAAGGTGTGAGCTGAGAGCTCAGACACTTCTCCAACTAAAATATTGCAAATGAAGGGTCACAATTAAGATAGTTCTTAAAAGCACAGCAATTGTTTTTATAGTGAAGGAGAAGTACAGGAACAAAAGAACTAGAAGAAACACTAATGAGTGTGTACTCTGGACAGGGATTTTTAACTGTATAAGTTCATTCAGTTTCATACAATCAGTTCAAGATGGAACCTGTTTCCTTATGTTAGGGATATGACATCTCTTTTGCAGATGATAAACAGGACCGTGTTTGTACATCTAATAAATGATAAAGATAAGAAGGGAGCCCAGGGAATCTAATTCCAAAACACATGCCCTTACGTAACTACCTATTTGGGGCCCTGGCGGTGGCACACCAGTTGAGTGCACACATTATCGTGGGCAAGGACCTTGGATCAAGTCCTTGCTTCCCACCCGCAGGGGGAAGCTTCCCAAGTGGTGAAGCAGATTTGCAGATGTCTTTCTCTCTCCCTTTCTATCTCCTTTTCCCCTTTCCCTCTCAATTTCTCTCTATCCTATAAAATGAAAGAAGAAAGAAAGGAAAAAAAAAAAAAGGCTACCAGGAGTGGTGGATTTGTGATGTAGACATTAAGCACCAGTAATAACTTTGGTGGCAATAAAAAAAAAAAAAGTAACTACCCATGCAACTCAAGTGTCAGTCAACAAGCTTATCGTTCAGAAAGAACGTTTCATAATTTATATTAAACAAACTAGTTTATTTCCTGAAAAGGTCATTTTTAAAAATGTTATTTATTTATTGGAGAGAAACAGAGAAACTGGGATTGAAGAGGAAGATAGAGAGGGGAGAGAAAGAGAGACACCTGCAGCACTGCTGCAGCCTTGTGAGGCTTCCTTCCCCCCCATAGGTGGGGACTTGGGGCTTGAACCTGGATCCTTAAATATGGTAGCATGTGTGCTCAACCAAGTGCACCCTACCTGCCCCCAAAATGTAATGTTTTTTTTTACATCATTATCATCTGAAATGACATCTTCATAATTTTTTATCATATATATCAGGCTATATGGAGTTACTGTGCAAATGTGATATAATAAGTACCTAAGAGTATTTTCCTTTGGAATCAATGCCCTATTTTCCTTGGCTACTGAGAAGAATTCAGGCCAGGGCTCTTCAGAAATCTACACTGGGTCAACTACAAAAGGATCATCTAATGAATTTGCTAAGGATTACAAAATTAGGCCTCTCCTTAATACTCCTAATTTAGAATCTCTGATGACAGGGAAAAAAAAAAACAACTCAGTTTAACAAGCTCTCCAGGTGATTATTATTTTAACCGGAGCACTACTCACTGAGGCAATAATTGAGATTTGGGATGAACCTAAAGCTAGGGCCTCTTCCACCTGAATCCTGTGCATTACTGCTGGGCTAGTTCACCAGGTCCAGATCATCCTTACGTACCTCACAGTCTGAGAGCTGCTCTCATGTTTTTTGTCTTAATTATTGTGATTCTAGTTTGTTACAAGATTGTAGGATTATACCATAGCCACCACCAAAATTCTACATCTCCATCCTTCCACCTCCTAAAGATAACTAGTGTAGTTTTCACAAGTCTTAGAAACAGCTGGCTTGTTTCTATTTTTTTTTTTTAAGTTTATGTGTATCAGATCTCTAGATTCCACATACAAGTGAAACCTTCTGGTAGTTGTCTTTCATTTTGTTACTTATCTCACTAACCATAATTGCTTTGTGACAAAGAGAACTGCTATAATGTGTTAATAATCAGAATGTTATAAACTACATAGGAGAACACACACACACACACACACACACACACACACATACACACACACGCTAAAAACAGTTTTTAGAAGAGCTATGTCCAAAAGAACTTAAATGTCATTATTTAAGTACTGGGCTGGGTGGTGACACCCTTAGCTGAGTGCAAATATTACAGTGCTCAGAACCCTAGTTCAATTTCCCAGTCCTCTTCTGGAGAAAGAAGCTTCACAAGTGTTGAAGCAGTGCTGTATGTCTCTTGTCTCTCTCTCTATACCCCCTCCTGCATTCCCATTAGAATTCTTCTGTCTCTATCAAATAAAATATAAACAAATTAAGTTTTTAAGCACTATCAAAGCTTAGACATTAGCTGGATGCAATTAAAATATCTGATCATCAGGATCCCGGTTCGAGTCCTGGCTCCCCACCTGTAGGGGATTCGTTTTACAGGCGGTGAAGCAGATCTGTAGGTGTCTTTCTCTCTCCCTCTCTGTCTTCCCCTCCTCTCTCCATTTCTCTCTGCCCTATCTAACAATGACAACATCAATAACAACAATAACTACAACAACAATAAAAAGACAAGGGCAACAAAAGGGAAAATAAATAATTAAAAATATATCTGATCATCATCTATAAAAATGTATAACCTCAAGAATATTACTTGCAACTCAGTCAGGAAAAAAAAACTTTCCAAGTAATTTCAATGAAATCAGTAGAAAATGATTTTTTTTCTTACATTTCAGTGATACTGGAAGATTTTAATTGGAAAAGTTCTAGAAACCATAGCTTTCCCAGGTTTGGACACTTTGACCCCGTCATAGTTGAATATTACACAAAGAACCTCAGGTCACTATTCTAAGAATTAGACTAAATTAGTGAGAGTTTATAATATGCTAGAATTTTCTATTTCTGATGACTAAATTGCATGAATTATTCATGCAAAGTCTAATTAGATACTACTTATCTTTTACTAATTCACTACTAATTTGGAAAAGCAAAAAATTAAGAGAAAGGAAAACAAAATGAAAGAAAAAAGCAGAAAAGGGGAGGTGATAACACTTGAGCTTGAAAAATATCTTTGAAGTACAAAATAATTTTCATAGTCATTGCAGAACAAAAATGTTTTATGCAAACTGTCTAACTTGGGATATGATTGATGTTATACAAAATATGGGGGAGTAGTGGGTGTGTGGAATTTCAGGCAATGACATGTTGAATGGGATGAAGAGAAAGAAATTATATTCTGCTCTAATTACATCAAGCTACTTTAGTTTAAACTGAAATAATAATTTTAATGCTTTAGAAGAGTAATATTTTGATCTGCCTATGTAATTTTATCACTTCATTTAAAACAGATAAAAATAGAGTTTGGTTGCCAAAATTTCAACAGTGTTTGAGGTAGAATTTCATTATAAATGGGAAGAATTAGGACTACCAGGTTGTTATTTTGAGTAACTTTCAGGCATAATTCAAATTAGGTGTAAGAAAACTGGTTGACAACTTTGTTCAATTTTTTTTATAACTATAAACTGTATATTATCTGAGTATTTTGTACTGACCCAGCAATAAAATCATGAGATAATGAATATTACATACAGATGAAGCTCTAGGTAACATTATTAATGAAGTTAATAACAACTGCAGTCACGTCAATCTTTACCAGAACTTAGGTCATACCAACAATATAAATGATAGTTACCTTTACAAATGCAACGATTTTCAAGGAGATTGTTGCTAAATATAAGGAGTTCATCACAAAATCCATTAGATTCCACCAATCATGGATATAATCCTGTAGTCCTCCATCCCACATTTGTTTGATTTCTCCCCATATAAACCCTATAATGATAGAAATATTCATTGTGAGTGTCATTTCAATCAAATACCTAAAATCAGGCATATAATTTATTTTATCTGAGGTTTTTTTTTTTTTTTTCCTACCAGGATTATTGCGGGGGCTCGGTGCCAACACTAGGAATCCACTGCTACAGGCGGCCATTTTTTTTTAACCCTTCTTCCCTTCCTTCCTTCCTTCCTTCCTTCCTTCCTTCCTTCCTTCCTTCCTCCCTTCCTTCCTGTCTTTTTTTCTTTTTCTATTTTTTTTCTTTAAATTAGATAAGACAGTGAAATTGAGAGAGAGGACAGGGAGATAGAGACAGGGAGTCAAAGATAGAAAACTGGAGACCTGCTTCATTGCTTATGGTAAAATGGATCCCCTGTAGGTGGGCAGCCGGGGTTTGAACCTGGATCCTTGTGTATGGTATTTTGTACACTTAGCTAGGTGTGCCATTGCCTGCCCTCTTACAATTTAAGAATTATTGGATCTTGGAATTACAAGAGATCACAGAACTATACCATATTCAGTGTCTACTTTCACAGGCAATAACAGTCTCAGAAAAATTTTAAAACTTTTAGTACATTCAGCCAATTGGAGAAAGTCTTTAGTGTAGCTTCGCCTTCTTTTAATACATTTGATTCATTAATAAAACTACAATTTTTAAGTCAAACTTTATTTCTCTCTAGCTATATATCATTCGTATGTAACAATACATTAAAGTAGCATTTGCTTATAAGAAAATTCTTTAAGATACTTTCCTTCCAAGTCAAAATGACTCAAAAATTTATAAACAGAAAAACACACACAGAAGACCTTCAAGTATTGAGTGAATAACTGGCTTAATGCTGTGACGTAGGGGATCCTGTTGCATGTTTGGTAAGCAGTTATCATTTTCAGGAAACAAATTTCAGTTCTAAATAAAAATATCTATAGCATTAATGATACCTTATTAAAAATTTTAAGGGAGTCAGGCTGTAGCGCAGCGGGTTAAGCGCAGGTGGCACAAAGCACAAGGACCGGCATAAGGATCCCGGTTCGAACCCCGGCTCCCCACCTGCAGGGGAGTCGCTTCACAGACGGTGAAGCAGGTCTGCAGGTGTTTCTCTCTTCCTCTCTGCCTTCCCCTCCTCTCTCCATTTCTCTCTGTCCTATCCAACAACGACAACAACAATAATAACTACAACAATAAAACAACAAGGGCAACAAAAGGGAATAAATAAAAAAAAATTAAATCTAGCAATAGCTTTAAAGTTATTGCCAGAGAAAACTATAAAGCCTTACCTTTGATACTTTTATTATATTATTCTTTATCTTTAAATTCTAGGACATGGAGATGGGGAGAATTAAGTCCCTGGTGTGCATTGCTATGTGCTCCATCTAAATTTGAGGCCCATATTGTGATATCTCTCTTTACTCACCTTTCTGTTCAACTCTTTCTCTTTATCTGAAAAAACTGACCTAGAGTGGTGAAAGTATGCATGCTCTGTAGTGGACAAAATCAATCACTCAAGTCTAGGAAGTACTTACAAAATATCACTTTATATCACTGTTGCATTTCTCTAATTTCATTAAAATCTTAATACAACTACTTTTAGAGCTCATGTTAGATAAGGAGTTATCAAAATATCTAGGACCAGGAAATTTAAAAAGTCAATATTATAGCTATATCAATACAAGCAAACAATAAGACTTAGAATGACAGTCTGGGATGTACAGTGTGTAGCAGTTTACCAAAGAGCCTAGAGTCAGGAATTTTAAAAAGGTCAATATTGTCTTATAGCTACATCCAATCAAGAAAACAATAGGACTTTTAAAATGATAGTCTCAGATGTGCAGTGTGTAACAGTTTCACAGCTATCCTATGCTAAAAGCACAAATAAATTGTACCAGCTATAAAAATCTTAACTTTTTATGAATAGCTAATAGAGATGAGAAACCACGCCACCTATCTTCTGAAGAATAAAATAGATTCCTCTAATGAAAGTTGTAATGTGAGCATCAGCTCAGCCATTGCAGGGCAGGACTAAGAGGATCTTGAGAGTGTGAGAAGGATTTGAAAGTAGGCTTTTTTTTAAAAAAAATCTATTCCCAAAAGCACCACCTGCATTTTCTCTCTCCAACACCCTATTCAAAAAGAAGCTAGCAACACTGTGTGGGTAACAAAAACATGGACAGATAACCCAGTGAGGCACAGGCATATAGGGAAGCCCATGGTCAAGAAGGGGGCCCGGTGGTGGTAGCACAGTGGGTTAAGCACCTATGGCAGGAAGCACAAGGACTTGAGTAAGGATCTAGGCTTGAGCCCCAGGCTCCCCACCTGCAGGGGGTCACCAACATAAGAGTCCTGATTTAAGCCCCTGGCTCCCTACCTGCAGGTGGTCCATTCACAAGCAGTGCAGCAGGTCTGCAGGTGTCTAACTTTCTCTCCCCCTCTGTCTTCCCCTCCTCTCTCAATTTCTTTCTGTGCAATCCAACAAGAACAACAGCAATGACAATAACAATAACAACAAGGGCAACAAAATGGGAAAAATGACCTCCAGGAGCAGTGGATTTGTAGTGCAGGCATCGAGCCCCAGCAATAACCCTTGGAGGCAAAAAAAAAAAAAAAAAAAGTTCAATCTAAGCACACGAGGGGCAAAAAGGGGGGAAATGTAGTAAAAAAAATATATGGGAAATAAAACAGTAATGAGGTAGACTGTATACCCATCAATATCAATAATTACATGATGAAATATATTGTTTAAACACACTAATCAATAGAGATGCTTGGGTAGGATAAAGTACAGTAAACATTATATTAACATTTATCAGTAGGTTGAAAGTAAAAGAATAATAAAGATACCATGAAATACTAAGGAACAACAATAAATCCCTCACCTTTAATATTAATGTCTGAGTAGATATATTTCAGGAGAATGCATGTGACCAGGGATATAGGAGAGAGAACATAAAGATAGAAAGGTTACTCAACTCAGAAGACTGAGTGACCCAAAATATGGATGTTGCTACCAAAATAACATGAAGTATAAGTTGCTATGATTATTAGAACTGGAAAAGAAAACCACAGGAAAAAAAAAATTCTATTTAGAGTCATTGTTGCTCCTTTCTGTACTTAATAGAAGCAGTTGGAAGAAATTCACTATGGAAATGAAAGCCTTGAAAAACACTGTCAGTAACTTGCCATGAAGTGTACCAAACATATAAAACATGCTTACTAAAACAGATTAAGTCATGTGTTAAAAACAAGCTTTCAACATATGTATGCAAGTTGAAATCATGCAATCAGTGTGTTTTATGATCAACAGCATCATAACATCAATAATCATGAGATGTATCTGGAATATCATCAAATATTTTATAACTTAACAGTATTTTATAACTTCCAGTAACAGTTGATCAAGGTGAGATTTACAGACAGATTAGGAAATGCCTTCAAATGACTGAAAACACAAATACTAGTAATTAAAACAATAATAAACCCTGTGATGCAGTTACAGCAGGTCTCATGGAATTTGTATCTGTAAATATTTCAAAAAAATATATAAGACTCCCAGGTTCAGTCCCCAGCACTACCATTATCCTGACTATTCCGGTGAGAGAGAGAGAGAGAGAGAGAGAGGGAGAGAGGAGGCAGAGGAAGGAAGCTTTGAGAGAAGGGAAAGAAACAGAAACATTTCCATTAAGTCATCTTAGCTTCAACTATACCTCTTAAAAAAGCAAAACAGGAAAAAAAAAAAAAAAAGCAGAAAGAACATAACAAAGGTAAAAGTAACACTAAAATTTAAAATATAAAACCTCAGAAAATTCAACAAATAAGAGGACCTAGTTCTTTGAAACTGTTAATAAAACAGACAAAAATTCTAAGCAGGATGGTATAAAAGAAAGAGAAGATGTAAGTGGTAAATATTAGAAGTAAGAAAAGGGCATCAATACAGATATTACATAATACAGATCAGATGAACACAGTGGACTGTTACTTGATGCTTATACATCTCACAACTTGAACTATAACTTGAACTAGAAGTTTCCCCTGAAAGGCACAAGTATCTAAACTCACTCAAGAGAACCTAGAATAACCGGAATCATCCTCCACTTTTTATCTTAAAATGTAAATAGTTAAAAAAAACCACTCAACAACAACAACAAAAACCCAGGTCCAATTGCTTCATGGTGAATTCCAGTAAACATTTAAGAAACGGGACAGCCAGGAAGTTTCTCACTGAGCAGTGCATACATATTTCCATGTGTGAAGACCAAGGTTCAAGCCCAAGGTCTCCACTTGCAGGGGTGAAATTTCTTGAATACTGAAGTAGTGCTACAGGTCTCTCTCCCCACCTCCCTTCTCCCCCCCTCATATATATCTTTCTCACCCTCTATCAAAACAAAGTAAAATAAACAACAACAACAAAAAAAGGTCACTGGGAAGCTTGGAGAAGTATCATATTCTAGATTTGGTGTTTATTTACATCTTAGGGGAACTTTGATGTTTCTTTCATTAAAAACAAAAATTCTCTTGAGAACTCAGATAAGACTGAGGTGTGTGTAACTGTGGATGTGATGATATTCACTGATCCCACATTAAAGGAAGAAATATATCAGAACCAAATAAGATATGATTCATGCACTGCATTTTATAGCTTGTGGGAAACTTAGAATTTATTTTATCTAATGAGGAAAAATGTTTGGTACGCATGGAAACACTCCTGCCTCCCACATCTGTGGTGTTTTTTGTTTGTTTGTTTGTTTTTTTGTTTTTTTTCCAATCAAGTCTGGGTACAGTCTCAGACTTCAGCATGTAATCACAACCTACTCAAGAAAATTAAAGCCCAAAGAGGCTGTGTGACTAATGCCCAGACTAAGCCACTAGCTGATGAAGAAACCAGATCTAGGTCTCAATCTCCTTAGTATAGCACTCTTAGCATTTTCTGATGCTTGAGACTTCACAATGTAAGTTTATTTGTTTTGTCTTGTTTGAAATATTGCCAGTTCCCAGAGATGTAAGGATATGCACATGTAATCACTGACTGAAAAAATCCATTTCAAGTTCATGTCTAGCAGAGAAAGATAAAAAGTGAACTGTGGCACTTGAGAAGGTGCCAAGCTCAGTTCAACTAGTGAACAGCTTTATTCGCAGTCATCTCATCTCTCTAGACTTTAGTTATCTCACTGAAAAAAAAGAGAGTGGGGGAGAGGTTTTGATTATACATTATACATACAAAATCACACACAAAGTATAATTCTAATCAAGTGTTATAGTCAGACACTGCTTATTCCTGTTTATAGTATCAACATTTTACCAAACTAGACAATCTGGAAGAGAGGGATAAATTCTTAGAAACATACAACCTCCTAAGATTGAACCAGGAGGAAGTAGAAAACATGAACAGACCAATTACAACCAAAAAAATTGAGACAGTAACAAAAAATAAAAATAAAATAAAAACTTCCCCAGTAACAAAAAGTCCAGGCTCAGATAGTTTCACAAGGGAATTCTATAATTTTTAAGAGCTACTGCTTATACTTTTCAAGCTCTTTCAAAATGTTGAGGACACAGGGATGTTCCTAACCACCTCCTATGAAGCTGACATCCTCCTAATAGCAAACAGACAGCACTATATATATATATCTACAGACCAAGATCCCTGATGAACACAGATGCCAAAATATTGAACTAGTATTAATAATCGCAATAGCTACTTTGAGACAGAAAGCCATTCCTATACCAGAGGACTTACTTTGGTTGCCCTAGAAAGCAGAAATTGCAATTTTGACATGAAAATTAAAAAGAGAAACCTTCTTACCAAATGTGATGAGTTCTCTGGCTATCAAAGTTGTCCCTAGACTAGAAAGGAACATTCTGTGGAGACCAAGAATCCAGCATAGCGTCTGGCCAATCTCCAGCACCCAAACTCTGGAAAAATTCTAGCACAGTGTATAAATCTGCCTTATTGGATCTCTACTAGTCTACCCTTATAAATTAGTGATTCTGTTGTTTTCAAATTTCCACTGCTATGCAATGAGTTCTACTGGCTAACCAGAGTGTTTATATTGCATTTTCATCTACAGACAAATTATGTTGCTTCTCTCTCAACCTCTACAGAATTGAAAAAAAAAATGTGGTATTAACAGGTATCAAAATCAGTAACTTTAAGTATTTTTGTGGGTCATTGTGCTGAATAGTCGAGATACTATGGGGTGTTTGTGCAAATGACAAAATGAGGAAAGGCTGTTCTGAACTCAGTCCAAAGCAACATATAACATGGAATTCCTTAGTATTTGAGTTAATTTTGTTCTAGTAGATGAGTTCAAGAAACTAGGATTTTAACTGGAAGTTGGGGCTAAATGATCTCTAACATTTCCCAGGAAAAGCGAGAACACAAACTCACTGTTATGATATATGGCAGTTGCTTTGCCATTTGAGAAAGTCATTAAATCTGGCATGCTCGAACACACACACACACACACACACGATCACTTCTGGCCTTGGAAGGACACAATTTATATATGTATAGGGGAAAACAAATCCTGAAAAAAATTCACAACTCCCAACATAATTTTTGTTGTTGTTGTTATTACCAGGTTTTACCACTGTATCAGGTTTTTTCAGATGGAGACAGAGATAGAGTGAAGAAAAGACATCATAGCACTGGAGTTTCTCCAGTGTGGTGGGGACTGGGCTTAAACCTAGGTCAATCATGTGGCAAAACAGGCAGCAGGTAAGCTATCGTGTTGGTTCTCACAGAATCATTATTAAAATTTCCCTTATACAATAAAATGGTCATTCAATGGAATTTAGAATCTTTTGTTTTTAAAACACCAGCTTTTAGCATCTTTCCATATTATTCTAGTCACCAGAAATCTGTTTAAGGACTATTGATTTCTATTTACTGCAAAGACATTAATGAAATTGTAGCTTTCCTTTTCTCTAGCAACATTCACAGCATTTTTTTTGTTCATCACTGGGGTTTTACTGCTCTATATCTACTTTTTTCAGACAGAAAGATAGATGGGGAGAAAAAAGGACCTCAATGCTAACATTTCCTCCAGGCTCTGGGCACTGACCCTAACCTGTGTTGTGCAGGTGAGCTATCTTGACAGCCTGCACTGACTTTTGAAAAAAAAGAAAATAAATAAAAACTAGAGAGAGCTATTAACTGACTGAATAATGCATTCAGATAGTATTTGTGGTAACTAAAAAGTCTGAAGAGAACAACGCTGGAGGGAACTTCTGTCACAAAAATGTTTGTCCTGTTCCCACAATGGGAACATTTCAAAACTGCTGTTGATAAACAGATGACATGAGTCCTCAGAGTCGTGATGGAGGTCTAATTACAAGCATTGATGTCAAAGCTGCAGGGACAACAAAGGAAAGATCAGAGTGCAAATGAGTCAGAGAACTTCCTATTAAAAATATTTGTGGATGCCAGGAAGTTTTTGCTATTTTTTTCTACCTTTCCCATAATAGTTTTCATCAGGGGCTGCATGTATGTTCTATTATATCCTGTCATGGGTTGTGGACGCTGAGGCTGAGATGAAGTAGGCCGACCTCAGATGCTACATTCAATAGCTCTGATTTCATGTGAAGAATGTGCAATTCTAAAAATAGACCTCTTGTCTTGTCCTTTCCTGCTGTCAGTACTTACACAAAGAGTAAACAACCCCAGACAGAGAGCAAGTCACCTTTTTCCATTGCAGCAATCTCCATGACCTGTTAAGATAGCCCCAAAGCATGTGGCATCAGACTTAGAATGTTTCTCTCTTTTTTGCCACCAGGCTAATTGCTAAGCTTGGTGCCTGGGTGACTCCATTGTTGACCTCAGCTACAAATTTTTGATAGTGGATGAGAGACAAAGAAGAAAAGAGAAGAGACAAAGAGGAGAAACCCCTGTAGCAATGATCCACCTTTTAAGAAGTTTCCCCCCTATATGGGAGGATAGGGGCATGAACCCAGGTCCTTGAATATGGTATGTCCTGCTGGAATATGGTATTTCTCCACCCAGCCCCCCTAGGAAGACTCTTAATTACCGCCAAATTCATACCATGACACCAAATTAAGAAATGTAGAAAGAGCACACAATATTTCTCCCTCTGGCCTTTTCCATCCCTCAAATCAGGCAGGAAAAAAAGGAGCCAATAGTCCAAATTCTAACGGAGATCTAATTATTTTACTTAGTAGAGACTTATATTATGTGGAACTTACACAAAGTACTAATTTAAATGGTACCTTCTGCTGTCTCAGTGTTATACTCAAAATGTCTCAGTGCTAAAATCCAAAAGACAAAGACAATTGTTCTCAAGTAACTTTCCAAAGAGCATTTACAGGGAATCATAACCACACTCTTCCTTTTAGGCCTTGTAAAGAAGTTTTTTTTGTTTATTTTTTCACCAGTGCACTGATAAGTTTTGGTTTATGGTGGCAGGGTGAGGATGGGACTAGGGGAGGTGACTTTATCTGGGATTTCTGAGCCTCAGGCATGAGTCTCTTTGCATAACCATCACTCTATCTACCCCTGCCCTGCTAAGAGGATTTACATAGACTTACTCAGGCATCCAATTTTGACATCCTTGAGGAAACACTCACGAAAGACATGTCTCTGATATCTGATTACTGTAAAAAATGGCGACTTATCCCTAGCACTGCAAAAACAGTATCATCTGTTTTCCATCTACACCATGCCTCCGCCTCGCGTGAGCTTAATGTGCAGCTTGACGATACGAGAATCTGGCATGGAGCCCAGCCAGTCTATCTTGGCGTTACTCTGATGGCACCCTGTCATTTCACGAACATCTCATAAAAACTGCAGCAAAGGTGGGCGCGAGGAATAACATCATTGCAAGACTGGCCAGCTCCTCATGGGGAGCGAGCGCTTCCACACTACGATCATCATCTCTGGCATTATGCTATTCCACTGCAGAATACTGTGCCCCAGTATGGTTCCGTAGCCCCCATGTCCACTTGGTCGATTCCAAATTATATTCCTCCATGAGGATAATTTCTGGAACCATCCGTTCCACCCCGGTTCCATGGCTGCCAGTTCTTAGCAACATCGCCCTGCCAGATATTCGTCGGGATGCGGCATCATCTAAGTTCATTTCCCATGTCTACGCTTGACTGGACCTGCCAATATACGCGGATATCTTTGCCCACCCTGTCCAACGCTTGACGTCTCGTCATCCAATCTGGTCCCCTACGCCTACATTGAACTTCTCTGTTCCTGGAAACAGAGTTGGCAGTCAGCTGAGGTAAAGAACAAACACCTCATCACAGACCCCTGCAAGCGTCAACCCGGCTTTGACCTAGCATGTTATGATTGGGCCCTCCTCAATCGCTATCGAACAGGCCATGGCCGGTGCGCTGCTATGTTCCATTGCTGGGGAGCCAGAGACGACCCGAACTGCCCCTGTGGCTACAGACAGACTATGACCCACATAGTCAACGACTGCCACCTCTCCAGATTCAAAGGAGGTCTCGAAACTTTACATCAGGCTCAACCTGATACTGTTGACTGGCTATGGAAGAAGGGCAAACGCTAGAAGAAGAAGAACTGAGGTCTGTATGATTTGCCAATTACTGGCCCTCTAGCCTGTACAGAAACGCAAACAAACAAAAACAAAAACAACAAAAAAATGCTGGAGAGATGTAGTCCAAAAGCCCTAAGGTCAGGGCAGTACAGTTTCTATACAAAGAAGACTGAGGGTGGTTTTTTATTCAATGATTAAGCAATCCGCCTATGTCAAGTAAAAGGACTGCAAGAAAATCCTTCAGAAAAACAGGAGATTCCAACCGGGAGAAATTGGCATCTTAATCCATGCTGGGCTATCTGCTCAAGCAATTTACTCACTCTTCTCTGCCTTGGTCTGCTTCTCATGGAATATAAACAAAGGGGCATAACAGTAGCTGATTTCATGCCATTTTATGAACTAACTTTCCTTCTTATGCTTGTTAGTGTTTAGACTCTAAAAAAGACCTACTCCTATTTACAAGAGCTGAGGGACCGGAAGATGTTAGTAGTAAATCTCTGGTTCAGGGAACTGTATGCAGTTTGGAAGCATTCAGAACACTCTGAAGTACACACACACTCTCCTCAAGAGAACCAAAGTCATACAGGACAGTGAGTGGCTAGAAATACAGATACTCAATAAGGAGAGAGCTGTGACCAGGATCTCAGTTAAGTAATGACAACAGTTAGCTTTTCCTATTATTCCCCTTTCTTGCAACTCAGGCATTGGGGAGAATACAAAGGGCCTGTATTCCTCCTCTAATTGCAAGAAAGTCTTAGAAATGAAGAATGGACCAAAGAAAGATAATTCCAGGTTCTTTGAACCACCTCAGATGTTTTTCTCTAGGTGATGTTAAGATTCAAGTTTCAAACTGAATTGGACTACTTTTTCATAACTCATACTAGACATATCATCAAAAGACCCAGTAATAATATTTGATATAGAGTAGTTGGAGAGAGAAAAGAGAAATTAACACAGGGCCAGGGAGATAGCGTAGTGCTTATGCAAAAGAATTTCTTTTCTGAAACTCAGAGATCCAGGTTTGAGTCTTAGCACTATAATATTCCAGGGCTGAGCAGTGCTGTGATTAAAACAAACAAATGATAAAGGAATCCAGTCCACTATGCTGAAATGCTAGTGGAGACTCCTCAATAATGCAGTTACATGAATATGAAACGTATAAAATGTGGCTTCTGAGATTGCTTCTCAATCTGATGTCTAAACACCTTGTGAATTTCTGAATCAGTTAACCAAGGAGAATTCACAATATAAAAATTTCATAAAGATTCACAATGATTTTGATTTTAGTCAGAAGTTCACACTTCAAGAAACAATGACTTAAAGGAACAGTGAATAGTTAAATATATGAAGAAGAAGACATCAACAATCCTTAAATCATTAAGGTTTTAACATCATTTTAACACTTAGAGAAAAAGTTAGAAATAGGCAATTAAGGAAGTACATATTTTCAAAGTGGGCCAAGATAGGATATTAGTTTGAGATTAAGATGTAGAATGTAGGCCTTTAAAATTCTGGATCATCTGATAACTTAAGGCCTAAATATAGTAATACAAAAATCAAGTAAATTTCTACTGATGCAATAGCATTATTAAGATTCCTATTAAAAATTTCCATGAAAACTAAGGCATGGGATGTTTAAGTAGCTGGGAAAACAATGAATAAATATGTTAAATCCAAATCTCTCAATTTGCCATCTCAATGAATAGTAGTAATTGCTCACTGTATGCTTTAGTGAATATAAATTTTTCACTATAAATTTTCATTCTTAACTATTTTTAAAAGTGTGTACAGAGAAAATGGTTATCTCTTGATGTTTTCCTGGAGACACATTACAGAAACAGGTATCAAAGAAAGACTTAAAATTTAATAAAGTTCTTGGGAAGCAAGGACATTTAATTTTAGGTTTTAGTAATTAGTCATGAACATAAAAAAAAATACCTCAAAGTTATATCAAAAGACTTACTTCTTTCCTCTCTCTCTCTCTCTCTCTCTCTCTCTCTCTCTCTCTCTCTCTCTCCCCTCCACCCCCTCTCCTGTTCATCCTCTCTGGATGCCACTGCTCAGAAAGACTGAGACAGAGAGGCTGAAAGAGTAAGGGGAAAGACATTTACCTAGCAAAGCAATACACTAGTCAAGTGATGTATTTTTCCAGCTTAATTTCTTTCTTTCTTTCCTGAAATAGGCTGTTTTTCAGTATAATACAGCTACATATATGTGTGTGTTTTAAGACTGGAGACAGGCAGTAGAGATACTAGTGATTGAGGGCAGTGATTAAGATGAGTTTATCTTATCAGGCATGCTATTTATAGTGAATCAAATCAAATACACATACACAGTGATATATTTAGTGAATAGTAAACAGGTTCCATTCAAGTTTGACTTGTGTAATTATCTAGGTTGATAAAAGAAGGCAGAACAAATAGGAAAGAAGTCTATGTATGGAGATGTGGGTTCCTGGACTATTACTGCCCCCCCCCCCCACACACACCCTGAAGAACTTTACTTCTCACTCTTCTAAGAATGACTGTTCTAGTTCTGGAGTATGAATCCATTATCTACTACTTGTTAGTTCTTGATCCTGTCCAAGCGATCAAATTACTATGATGATTTTCTGTCTGTGAAGTGACATACTAGCATCGATTACTAGGACTAGATAAAGTGAGTTTACTATGACATTCAGATGAGAGCTCAACATTTCAGTCACTTAACAAAGAACCTGACTCCTTAGTTTCTATCACCTTTATTGCTATTCTGAACTAAGAAGGAACACTTCACTCATTCCTCCAGTCTTTTGTTGTACCCTCACCCCCTCATCTGATATCTACTCATCTTTTCCTCTCTCTTTTCTGAAATCACCGGAACCATTTGTTATACACTCTCTCAAGGGAAGAATCACTTTGGGTGTGTCATATTTGTATTGCATTGTCATGACCTATACGATTTTTATTATATCTCCTACGGAGAAGACATGTAGAGATCTTCCAAAACTAAAACAAAGAAAATATTTACTTCACTTAAAAAAATAAAGTCCATTTCCCTTAAAAAAAAAAAAAAAAAAGCATTTACTCATCCATGGGACGTGCACAATGTACAATTTAAATCTGTGCAAATAATTTGCTGTTTGAGATTTTACTATGTTCATCTTGATCAATTTTGATACATTTAATGGTTTCGATAAAAATTTCCCAGACAGGCCAAAAACTGAAGCCTTTATAAAACACTGCAATGACACTCTGGCTTTCTTGAAAATTAAATACCACTGTATTTGAGTGTCTCTATTTTTTTTTTTTTCAGCTAATTTGTAAAGGAGGTTAGAGAGTGCCTACTAAGGGGGGGAAGAGGAAAAACTTGTCTTTTTATAATTGCAAAAATATCTTTTGGGACTGTTTGAAAAGATGGTTGATACAAGGTGAAGCAGAAAATAGTATTACTCAAAGCCACATAATCTTAATGCCTTTTAGACAAAAGATGAAGAATTGTTCAAAAGAAAAAAAAAAGTATATATGGGAGGCAAAGGTTTGTCTATACAAGTCGTGAGCCTTTCTAGATAGAACTGTAATTATTATTTTACATTTTCAGTATGGCTGGTCTTATTGAAACATTCAGGTTTGTTCAAAGCAACCTTTTAAAATATAAAATATAAAGTGAATAATGGAAATTAAATGTCAATTTTGTTGGAGAAAAAAATCTTAATGTGGGGGCCAGCTGGTAGTTCTCCTAGTAGAGTGCAAACATGGGTTGTAGGACCAGGGTTCAAGCCCAGGATTTCCACCTGCAGTGGAGAAGTTTCACCTCTCTATCTCTCCATAAATATATGAAAGTAGAAAAGTATCAGAAAGAAAGTAGAAAAATTGGCTGCAGACTGGGAGATATAGCATAATGATTATGCAAGGATGCTCATGCCTGTGGCTCCCAAGTCCTACAGTCAATCCCCTGCATCCACCATAAGACATAGCTGAGCAGTGAGTGCTCTGGGAGAAAAAAAAAAAAAATGGCTGTCAGGAATGGTGGAACCATGTAAGTACCAAGCTCCAGTGGTAATCCTGGTAGCAGAATAAAAAAAAAAGGAAAAGAAAAATTGTTAATGCTTTATAAACAACATGCATAATCTGGGTATTATGAACATTTGTAAATTTATGCCTAAGAATTCACTAGAAGTTATTTTGAACAGAGCTGAGATCTCTTCCTATGATATATCCTTCCCTTAATTCATTCTTGTCCTCATCTGCCTCAGCATATGTAGATTTAAAACCCATATAATTATGACCTATTCTTAGACACTGAAAATTCTCGTTACTGTAGTAGCCATTTTGCTTTCCTACTGGCAACAACTTATTTCCTGCTTTATTCACAGTCTCCTTAAACTCTGCTTTTATCAAAAATGTTTTCAATTTCATTATTTGTTTTCTAAGCTGGTAACATAAGCCTACATCTGGATATTCCATATGCATACTCACTTTTGGGGGGAGGGAATAAGCTATAATACAAAATCCACCTGGGTTTTTGGACAGGTCTGAAAAACTAGGAACCAAAACATTTTTAAAAATTTTTTTTCTATAAAATGAAAATATTGTTAAGACTATAGGATAAGAGGGGTACAATTTAACCCATATTTTTTCCAGAAACAGGTGACTTCTATTTGCTGCTATAACTTAGATGAATTCTCATGTTATCCAGATAACTTGCTATATTTAGCTTGCATGTAAATTTTATGTAAAAAGGGAATTTCATACATGAATATTCTATTCATCTCATATTGTTAGTATTATATATTAAGAATCATACATATTCTAAATGCATTAACAGTTTCAGGGACATAGCATTGTAGGACATAGGCCAAGAACCAGATCTCTGCAATCTGGTCACAGTTCTTTTGGTCAGTCATTCGGTTTTTCCAATAGACCTTTCCTACTGGACAGTTGAAAAGTAAGGTTTTGTTATCAGGATCACATTTTTCCTTAATGTAATTATTGTTTATCTCTAGTTAAAATAGATATCTCTAGTTAAAATGATAATATCAGAAATGTTATTGCCATCTACATGCCCCAAATCTACCTATTTATTGGGAGAATTTGAAATAGATTATTTACAGGTGGTCTTCTGTTGGTTAGAACTATATATTGGGAGTTGGGCGGTGGCGCAGCGGGTTAAGCGCACGTGGCGCAAAGCGCAAGGACCTGAATAAGGATCCGGGTTCAAGCCCCCCCGGCTCCCCACCTGCAGGGGAGTTGCTTCACAGGCAGTGAAGCAGTCTGCAAGTGTCTATCTTTCTCTCTCCCTCTCTGCCTTCCCCTCCTCTCTCCATTTTTCTCTGTCCTATCCAAAAAGGTGACATCTATAACAACAACAATAATAACTACAACAACAACAAAAAGAAAACAAGGGCAACAAAAAGGAAAATAAATAAATAAAAAATTTAAAAAAAGAACTATATATAGCTGGGGTCTGAGTGGTGGCACATTTGGAACCTGGCTCAAGCTCCCAGTCTCCACCTGCAGGGGGGAAGCTTCACGAATGGTGAAGCAGTGCTGCAGGTGTCTCTCTGTCTCTCCTGCCCTCTCAGTTTCTCTCTGTTTTATCAAATAAAGTAAATAAATAAAGTAAAAAAAAAAAAAGAACTGTATAATTCAAGAGGACTAAAATAACAAGTTTGATGCTGTGTATGATTTTTATCAATACACCCCTTTGCTTATATGCCAGGGTTCATACTGACAGCAAATACCCAGAAGATCTCTTAAGACTTTCTGATGAGAGAAAAGGAGGGCTGATGATCTTTGATATCACAAAGTGTGAAGGCAAATGGAATTTTGAAAATCATATTGCAAAAGATCAAGGTCCTATTACGCTTGGCTGTCTTTCAGTATATAGACTCTTTTTAAATGAACAGAATTTAAAATGTAATGTTTACCCACTGAATGATATAATATTCCCTTTCATTGCCCAAGAAAAGACTCTTACAGAAAGGAGGGAAATAGGGAGCCGGGTGGTGGCACACCTGGTTGAGCGCACATCTTACAGTGCTCAAGGACCTGGGTTGGAGTCCCTGGTCCCCACCTGGAAGGGGAAAGCTTTGTGAGTGGTGAAGCAGGTGTCTCTTCAGGTGTCTCTCTCTGTCTCTCTTCCTATCACCCCCTTCCCTTTCAATTTCTGGCTGGCTGTTTCTATCTAATAAATAAATAAAGATTAAAAAATTAAACCTTTAAAAAAAAAAGTAAAGAGGGAATTAGAAGATATACTAGGGAAAAAAGAAGAAAATCAAAACATACTCTCTGGAAACAATATTCCGCTAGCACTTGTTACACTGTGATTTTTCAAGAATGATTTAAAGTAAAAGGTACTTTTTGCCTTTGTTAAACTAGAATTTGGCATGTGATATGTAAGAGAACCACATACAAAATAAAAACATCTTTCATTGGTTCTCAAATTCTCATACCTTCTTTAAATCAAATTAAAAATGATGGCATTAGGGAGTCAGGCGGTAGAGCAGTGGGTTAAGCGCACGTGGCACAAAGGGCAAGGATCAGGAAAGGATCCCGGTTCAAGCCCCCAGCCCCCCACCTGTAGGGGAGTCACTTCACAAACAGTGAGGCAGGTCTGCTGGTGTCTATCTTTCTCTCCCCCTCTCTGTCTTCCCCTCCTTTCTCCATTTCTCTCTGTACTATTTAACAACGACAACATCAATAACAACAACAATAACTACAACAACAACAATAAAAAAAAACCACAAGGGCAACAAAAGGGAAAATAAATAAATAAATATCAAAACATAAATAAAAAATAAAAAATTATGGCTGTAATATAAATAAAGGAATGCTGAAGGGAAAATAAAACTCATAAAGCTTTGCAGGATGATGTTACCATGCATCAACCACAACAATGTAGGAGAAATCGTAGACTGTTTTGTAAAGATATAAATTCATTAAACATCAATTTTGTTAGTCAATCAAATGTTGAACTTTAATAGGAAGATGTTGAAAATAACATAAAAACCTTATTTGGCACTGAGTTGAATCACAAGATATCTGTATGTATATATATATGTATATATATTATACATTTAATGTATATGCATAAATTAAATATATATATTTAATATTGCTGGGATCTCTCAGTGTTGCTTTGGGTAAAGAGTTTGTAAAAAAAAAAATCAGTAAAATCTTTGGGTCACAATTTTGTTTTCCCCGGATAGACAGACAACACCACAGAGTCAAATGACCTTTTGGTGTCATTGTAGCACTTTCCATATGGTATGTCAGGGCTTAAACCAGGGCCACATGCATAATAAGACAGAAAGCTTACCCAGTGAGTTATCTTTTGATCCTCACAATAATTTTTAAAGGATTTATTTACTACACGACAGAATGAGAGAGGATAATGAGAAAGGACTAGAGTACAGCTTATCTCTGGCAAAAGGTGGCACTTAGCATTGAACCTGTGACTTCTGGGATGATCTTGGTATGCAAGCTAGTGCTCTCTGATGGTTGTTCATAACTAAATATTAAAAAACAAAGCTATAGATTATCTAAACTTCCTTCATATTTAAGAAAAACCATCCTTTATGCATTTCAGATTAATGAGAAAATACTTTAAAGTTCAGTTAAAGGTGCTTTTTCAGCAACATATGCAAAATATATCAACTGGTATCTCAATAAACTTATTGTCAGTTATTTAAAACTGAACAAAGCATGTACCCCAGACTCAAATATTGGCTTATTTTCTACCTTTTTCTCATTTTAATTTCTTTATGAGTTCAAACAGTTAAACTGGCCTTTCGAGAATGTGAATAATGAAATCTGTCACATATTTTCTAATTACTTAACAATAAGATGGCTATAATACCAGGGAGGTTTAAAATGATGAGCTAAATTGAGAAAATGTGACTTCCAAGGAAGCTACAGGAGGAAAGAGGAGAAAATAATTAAAATGTAAATTTTAACTATGGTTACAATAACAAGGAGAGAGAGAGAAAAAAAATCCAGGTTCTCACCAGTTACTTTAAGGTTTTCTACTTCACTATACTTTGCTAGAGAAACAGAGTATTCTATCCATGAAAAGAGCAGACATGGAAGGATGCCTTGTTTAATTTCCTACTATTTGGGTTTAACATGTAATTTTGAAGATAAAGGAATAGTTTTTTTTAAAGCTACTATTTGGAAAAAAAAACATTTATGCAGATGTCTATTAGCATCTTAACTATTAAGAAGGGAGTGCTTATATATGACCAATGAGTAATTTTGAAAGGCTCTGAAAGACAATGTATAAAGAAAGAGAGAATCATTAATGGAAGGCTAAATGCTGGAATTCTAGGGTGAATGGTAACATTTCATGGGCTGTCTTGGGGACTGGACCCACTGCAGCCTATATAATATTTGTTTATCTTTGAGGACTAAGTCTTAGCACAGTAAATAGTCAGAGTCTGTTTTAAACATTCCTGTGTCCCAAACTCTAACGAATGCTCTTTTCTGAGCAGCAGAAATCCATGGCAGCAACACATTTGGATTATATTTTCTATAGTAACACATTTACCCAGGACCCACGGTAATATCATCCACTCGACGATGGTTGGTGGTGGACCTTGCCTGTTCAAGTCTGACCTGTCGATGTGCTGAGAGGCAAGCAGCAGCAGGAACAAAAAAGTCAAATAGGAGGCTGTGTGGCAGATGAACTTGATAAATGGCTTTCTGATGAACAGTCCAAGTGGGCTTTTGGGAGCTATAAGGTAGCACACAGAGAAGACAGGAAAAAGAAGTCCTATTATGAAACATGTCACCATCTTCACTGCCCAATGTCTTCTCCTCCAGCCAGGGAACTCATCATACCAGCGAGAGGCCAGCAGCTGCTGACAGTTGGGCTGGGCAACAAACTGAAAGGGAAGGAAAAAAGTGTCAGAATTACATGGAATGGTTTCCATGTGCCAATGAGAAAGCAAGGTTACTATTATTATTATTTAGTGATTTAATAATGATTAACAAGATTGAAGGATGAGTGGTACAATTCCCACCACCAGAGTTCTATATCCCATCCCTTCCAGTGGAAGTTTCCCTATCCTATATGGGAGTATGGACCAAAGATCTTTCTGGGGTGCAGAAAGTGGAAGGTCTGGCTTCTATAACTGCTTCTATGCTGAACATGGACATTGGCAGGTCGATCCATGCCCTCAACCTGTTTCTATCTTTCCCTAGTGCGGTAAGACTCTGGGGTGGCAAGGTTCCAGGACACACATTGGTGAGGTCCCCTGCCGAGGGAAGTCAGGATGGTGTCATGGTAGCATCTGCAACTTGGTGGCTGAAAAGTGGTAAGATATAAAGCAGAACAGTTTAATAATCGGGAACCTAAAGGAACGAATAGAGCAGATGGAACTAAGGGTTCCATGGGAAGGAGCTAGGAAGTCTATTTTAGGTATATTTCAAGAGGCCCATGACTTTAGTAGTTTTTGTCTGAGCCCCATAGATAACAAAGCAAGGTTATCATTAAAGTTACAAGTTACATCTTAAATACTTTTATAGTTGACAAGGAAGGGAAAAAAAGGGAGGGAGGGATGGACAAGCAAACAGACAATGCAATGCATGTGACTTTCATGCTTTGTCATGAGAATCAGGAGTCCCAGGTTCAATCTCTGGCACCACCAGAAGATCAAGCTGAATATCTGGTATGTTTTTTTTTTTAAAAAAAAAAAACATGTTTTATGTCATTCTGTGACTAAACTCTGCTTACTGACAATAAAGTATACCCAAGGTATAGAACTATTTGATTAGCCAGAGGTGAAAGGTCAAAATGTTGTGGTTGCACCTCAGAAAATAAAAAATAGAGCTGGAGAATAAGAATACTCATAGAATATACTATACCTGAGTTCAGGCTTATAAAGAGACAGCACATAAAATAATTATGACACTCAAAAGATACATAATAAAAATCTTTGTTGTCACTATTTCTTGACTTAGTGATTATTTTCTTGTTATTTGATTTTTATTTTTGTTTGTACTTTTAATCCTTTAAGAAAAAGTCCTGTTTGTTGGATGGAAACAGAGAAATCAACAGGGAATGGGAGACAGGGAGAGAAAAGCAGAGAAATCTCCAGCACTGCTTCACCATATGTGAAACTTCCCCCTGCAGGTGGAGACTTTCCACTTGAATACCTTGCAGTTGCAGTTGGCGATGTGTGAGCTCCTTTGATAGACCATCTTCTGGTCCTTTAACACTTTCTATAAGAAATACTACTTGGGGAGTCGCACAGTAGTGCAGCGGGTTAAGCACTCGTGGCACAAAGTGCAAGGACCTGCGTAAGGATCCGGGTTTGAGCCCCGGCTCCCCACCTGCAGGGGAGTCGCTTCATAGGCGGTGAAGCAGGCCTGCAGGTGTCTCTCTTTCTCTCCCCCTCTCTGTCTTCCCCTCCTCTCTCAATTTCTCTTTGTTCTATCCAACAACAAATGACATCAACAACAACAATAATAACCACAACAAGGCTACAACAAGGGCAACAACAGTGGAAAAAATGGCCTCCAGGAGCAGTGGATTCATCATGGTACAGGCACTGAGCCCCAGCAATAACCCTGGAGGCAAAATAATAATAATAATAATGTCTGCATTCCATCTATAACACAATCCCAGAAAAAAAAAACACAATGATATCATGTTTGTGAAAAGGTTTGTATATAGTAACTAGTTATCCTTACATAAAGCATTTGCCCTTTTTCCACCATATTCAGCTTTGATGATTGGTAATCACAACGTACATGTATATGTGTTTTCCTTATTACTCAACCCATTAAAAGTAAATTCACTTTTCTGATGATCAAGTAGAATTTCTTTTTTAAAAACATTTATTTATTTATTCCCTTTTGTTGCCCTTGTTGTTTTATTGTTGTAGTTATTGTTGTTATTGATGTCATTGTTGGATAGGACAGAGAGAAATGGAGAGAGGAGGGGAAGACAGAGAGGGGGAGAGAAAGATAAGACACCTGCAGACCTGCTTCACCATTTGTGAAGCGACTCCCCTGCAGGTGGGGAGCCAGGCGCTGGAACTGGGATCCTCATGCAGGTCCTTGTGCTTTGTGCCATGTGTGCTTAACCCACTTTGCTACCACCCAGCCCCCATTAATATAAGACACCCCACCCTCCATATCATCTCTTCAGTTGTACTGACAATTAAACATCATAAATATTATAAAGAATCAGAAGTAGTTTTCTCATCCAGATGGAATGGTACAGGAACTCAGAACCTCCCAGTGGGATATTCAGATCTTCAGGAGTCAAGAAAGAGAGAAGTCAACACAAGGTACAAAAGAGGGAAGATGTGCTTCCTGGAACCAGCAGACTGTGTTACCATGCACAATGACCTGGTTCAAACCCCTGGTCCCCACCTGCGGCGGGGATGAAGTAATACTGCAGGTGTCTTTTTTCTCTCCCTCTCTATTCTTCCCCTTTAATTTCTATGTCTCTATCAAAAATAAAAGAAAAAATATAGTGTGTTTGAGACATCCCCAATGGGCAGATTAGACTCAAGTAGAAGCATCAATTCCTTGTAAGGAATTCAAAAATTCTTTAAGTGTGAATCATTGACTTACCCCCGAATCAAACTTAGATTTTTCATACAACATAGAGGCCCTATCATAGAACTTTACTCTTCCCCAATATTTTCCATTTTCCTTCTTTAGTTCTTAGCCTGAATGAATCTCTGTTAGGCAAGATTTCACCTTTACTTTCTCTTAAGGTGACAAGTACAACCCTTAAGTACACAGAGAGGGTCTTTAGAATCACAAACTGAAAGTTGTTTGAGAGTAAAACAAAAGACAGATAGCTAATTAACAAACAATTCAACAGTTGGGGTGTCAGTCATATAGACTAGACCCAGTCTCTGGTGAAAACAGAACATCAAAAGATAAGATATGGGAGTCTGGCGGTAGCGCAGCAGGTTAAGTGCACATGGCGCAAAGCGCAAGGACCGGTGTGAGGATCCCGTTTGAGCCCCCGGTTTGAGCCCCCGGCTCCCCACCTGCAGGGCAGTCTCTTCACAGGCAGTGAAGCAGGTGTCTGTCTTTCTCTCCCTCTCTCTGTCTTCCCCTCCTCTCTCCATTTCTCTGTCCTATCTAACAATGATGACATCAACAGCAATAATAACTACAACAACAATAAAAATAAGGGCTTCAAAAAAGAAATAAAAAATATTAAAAAAATAAAAATAATAAAAAATAAAACATAAGACATGCACAAAATATATAACACATTGAATTAATTTTGTAATTATGGACTTAAGTAAATACAGATTAAGCGACATTTCTCAAAACTAAGATGAGAAAGGTGTCTTCTTTACTTTTTTCTTTTTTCACCACCACGTTTATTGCTGTGACTCAGTGCTCACACTATGAATCCACTACTCCCAGCAGCCCCTTTTTTCCCTTTTTTCTATTTTGATAGGACAGAGAAAAACTGAGAGCAAAGCAGAAAGTGGAGAGGGAGAGAGAAAGATAGACACTTGCAGGCCTGCTTAACTGCTCATAAAGTGCACCCCCTGTAGGTGGGGAACAGAGGCCTTGTTGGGAACATGTGTGAGCCTGATAGAGCTTAGGGAGAACCCCCCCATCTTTGGATGGAGGTCTGAGAAGATAACCTCTTGGTAAGTCTCTCTCAACCGAGGTGAGCATAAGGGGGGAAACTCAGACTTGGTTCTTTCCTTCTTGACTCTCAGGCCCACAGATACCCCAGTACTTCCCTCCATTAACTGCAGGCCACATGGCTGCAGATTCACTTATTCAAAGTCACCTTCTGATCACAGAAGAACACACCTTATCACACACTTCATCACACACCTCAGAGCCCAGACAGGAGAAATTCCAAACTATATGGCCTTTTGATATCCATCTTCTCTCTGTCTCACCCTATGGGTTTAACCCCTATGCTTCTCTCAAATACCTTTGGATAATTAAGTTGCTTGTGTTATGGAAAATAACTGTCTTGTATCTCATCAATTCCTGTCATACCAACCCCCTACCTTAGGGGCATGCTGACTGTTAAGAAACCTGTAATTTCTGTCATATTGCAACAATAATTACCTCCATTGCTTTTCTATTTAACTCATGTCCACTTTGCCAATAAACGGACTCTAGGATTCTGGGACTCTAAGGACTCAGATTCTAGATTCACGCTAAGAGTCCCCTGGTGTCTTTTACTTCGTGTCACCCCTGTCGTTAGCGAGAAAGAACCAGCCCGTTACCTTTCCCCTGGAGGACACCCTGACGGAGAAGGAGGAAGACACCCCGAAAAGGCCTGAACCCAGGTTTAAGCCCACAGTTCAGTGTGCATTCTACTGGGTAAGCCAACAGCCCCTTCATGCTGTATAAATAATAAAGTCAAATTTTCTTTAAAAAATTTTAATATGTATTTATTTTCCCTTTTGTTGCCCTTGTTGTTTAACATTGTTGTGCTTATTGATGTCATTATTGGATAGGACAGAGAGAAGTGGAGAGAGGAGGGGAAGACAGAGAGGAGGAGAGAAAGACAAACACCTGCAGGCCTGCTTCACCGCCTACGAAGTGACTCTCCTGCAGGTGGGGAGCCGGGGGCTCAAACCGGGATCCTTAAGCAGGTCCTTGTGCTTTGTGCCACGTGCGCTTAACCCGCTATGCCACTGCCCGACTCCCTAAAGTCAAATTTTCTAATCCAAAGAATGACTTTTCTGACATTTCTGTTTATTTTGGTTAAAGTTAAGTATTTGAAAGTCAAACTAGAGTGTTTGTGCTGATATAATTATAGAATGCTGACACACAGTGATAACAGATCTTTAACAGACATATTCTTCTTAAAGGTCCTCCCCCACCCCCAGCCATAATCTTTCACATTAGTACGAAAATAACTAGTCTTCTTACTACTACTAGTAGTAGTACTGCTGCTGCTGCTAGAGTTATCACTGTGACTTGGTGCATACACCAAATCCACCACTCTTCATGGCCATTTTTTAAAATCTTTTTTGTAGAGATAGAGATAGATAAATGGAGGCTGACCCGCATCACTGCTTCACTACTTTTGAAGTTTCCCCTTGCAGTCGAGGAGCAGGGGCTTGAACCTGGACCCTTTTTTATAGTAATGTGTGCATTCTACCCAGTATACACTCCCAGATCTCTTCTTCAGAATTTTATATACAAACCAGTATCTACCATTTTCTATTTTTCATTTAGACACCACTTCCCCCCAAATGTATTCATTTCCCACAGAATGAAAGTCTTTATAGTATGATCTTAGTAGAAGGGTATTTAAACAGTCTATGCAAGATAATATGGGGCAGGTACTACAATCCCATTAATCCATACAAACACAAGAAATAGATTAAGGACAAAGTATGAACAACACAACTCATGGACAGAAAGAATGAAAAGGATGTTATGTGCTTTGTTAAACATGGTATAGGCAAGGTCTAGGACTGTTAACAATGTCCTTCCTGGACAAAACCAAATTAGAGCTTGGGTCACCTCAGGACACTTGTGTGAGCAACGTCATTGGAATCATTTAACATTTGCTTGGATAATTATTTCTGATTCCTAATACACTCACATAGACTGTGCTAAATTAGCTGGAAGAAGCAAACCATTTAATCCATGTAGAACACCTGCCATTGCCTAGCAATAGGTCAATCTTCATTTTTTATTAGTGTGTTGCTTATTTGTTTGTTTCTGTCATGGGTGTCACTTCTCTGGGCTGACTTTTTTTCAGACAGAGATAGAGAGACAAAGACAAATAGTTATATAGGTAGGTAGGTAGGCAGATGGAAAGACACCATCATATCAAAGCTTCTCCCCAGTGTGGTGGAGCTGTCCTTGAACTTGAATTCTGTTCAAGGCAAAGCAGATACCCTCCCAGGTAGACTAGTTCTCTGGCCTTAATGCTATTTTAAATGATATTTATTTTTTTACTTGTTGAGAGAAAGAGAGTGAGGCCATAGCACTCTTCCATTCTAGCATATGTGTGCCACGGACAGAGCCTGGGATTTCAGGCATGCAGATTTTGCAAGGCATGCATACCACCACTGAGCTATTTCCCTGGCTAACTAGGTATTTCTCTTTTTGGGGGAAAATTTTTGTATTATCTTTATTTATTTGAAAGAGATAGTCAGAAATCGAGAGGGAAGGGGGTGATAGAGAGGCAGACACACCCGTGACACTGCTTCACCACTTGCAAAACTTTCCCCCCTGCAGGTAAGGACTGGGCAGGGGGCAATTTCCTTAAAATACATATTTCTTTGCTAATTGAAAAATATACACCTGTGCTGAGTAAATGAATAGTGAATACAATTTTATATTAAACACAGACATAGTGAGTTGTATATACTGGTAAGGGATAGACACAGGACTGTATGCATGAATGTGTGTAGTATATAAACTTCCCCAAATGTGGAAATGATATGACAGTAAATATGTTCTATTCATAGAATTGAAGTAACCCAAAATAGTACTAATAATTACTATAGGGGGTCGGGCGGTAGCACAGTGGGTTAAACACACGTGGCACAAAGTGCAAGGACCAGCGTAAGGATCCTGGTTTGAGCATCTGGCTCCCCACCTACAGGGGAGTTGCTTCACAGGTGGCGAAGAAGGTCTGCAGGTAGTCTGTCTTTCTCTTCCCCCTCTCTGTTTTACCCTCCTCTCTCGATTTCTCCCTGTCCTTTCCAACAACGAACATCATCAACAACAATAATAACCACAAGGCTACAACAACAAGGGCAACAAAAGGGGAAAAATAATTATTATGCATCTAAATCTGTACACAGTGGTTTTACATCCTCTTTCTGCTCCAACTTTTCTCTAGATGCCTATACCAGCATTTCTCCAAGTGTATTTATTTTCCATGAAAGAAAGTGCTTAGGAGTTAAAATAGCTATTAAGTTAAGGATTAAGAGAACAAAACTTTGGGCCTGCAAAATAGTTCACTCAGTGCACTGTTTTGTCATACACTTGGCCCAGATTCCTGCACAGAAGGAAACCTTAGTACTGTGGCCTCTCACTTTTTTGACCTGAAAAAAAAATAATAAAAGGTCAGCCCAGAGTGGTGTAGTCCTGGAGGAGGAGGAAGGGAGGAACGGAGGGAGGGAGGGAGGAAGAGAGAGAGAGAGAGAGAAAGAGAGAGATTATGTAATGTGAGTTCAAACTGACAGGGATGCAGAAGTTATACAGGATCCTGTGCTAAGAGTATGAATAGACATGGGCTCTAGGTCAGATAGATGGAGTCTACAATATTTATAAACTTTTCCCATATTTGAGAGCTACTCTCTGCCCTGATCCAGCTTTCTAGTCCTATCATCAGTTCTGACACCATCTTCCCAGACAATACTTTTATTCCACCTGTATAATAGCTGAATGGCCCAGGCAAAAATTAGTAAATTCACAGGCCCTTTGGAATTTACTTAAAATAGACTTTCTAGCTTCTTCCAACATGAAGATCCCAAATCTCATCTGCTCTATTCTTACTTTTAAGTTCTTGACTATAAAACATTTTTTTCCTCTTTATATCTTAATGCTTTTCAGCCATCAAGTTGCTGATGCTACCATGATGCCAACCTGACTTCCCTAGACAGGGGGACCTTACCAATATATCCTGGACCCCCACCTCTCCAGAGCCCTGCCCCAACAGGGAAAGACAGAAGCAGGCTAGGGGTATGGACTGGACTGACCTGTCAGTGCCCATGTCCAGTGGAGAAGCAATTATAGAAGCCAGACCTTCCACCTTCTGCACCCCAAAATGACCCTGGGTCCATACTCCCAGAGGGATAAAGAATAGGAAATGTCATTTCATATGCAGGTGGATCCTAGTTATTGTCTTGGGAGATGATGTCATAGCTGGTAAAAGGACCAGGAAGCTGGATCAGGGAAGAGAGTAGCTCTGAAATATGAGAAAGGGGTGTACATATTGTTGACTGTAAACCCCATCGATTTGATCTGATCTGGGGCCCATATTTAGCTTAGGAGCCTATGTGACCTCTGCATCCCTGTGGATCTGAGCTCACATTCTGTGGTCATGAGTAGGAATGTTCCAAGCTGCCCCAATTTCAGAACTCATCTTCCTCATTTGGAAGACAGAGTATGTTGTCCAGCCTCCCTTCGAAGGATGGAACATTCTCTACCGTTGTTGATCCATGTTGAGGGCAAGGTCCTATGGGGGCTCACAAAGGGGTCTATTGTGTTGTTCCTGATAGAGATGACCAGAAACAATGGAGACAGATATCTCCATGAGAGGTCTAGGCCCATCATGTCTGGGAATGTCAGGACTCCCTGACTAGGGCCCCAGCTGATGGAGTGGCCTGATAGTGACCATAGAGTCACTATTTAAAGTATGCCAGTCTCTTGCCCTTATTCAGCTTTTGCAGTCCTTATCTTGATAAGGTTAGCTTTGGAGTGACTGAGGGAAGTGTAATAGGAAGTAGGTGACGAGGGTATCTAGGTCTAAATAAACACTATTTCATTAGGAATGTTATGGTGTCTTTTCAGGTGTTTCTCCTTGCTTGCTGCATATATTGACTGACTGCAGACTATTGTGCACTTTTGCTTTAAGGTATATATTTTGCCCTAATTTATGGATACTTGTGAACGCATGCCCTATCTCATGGGGCCTGGTCTATAGGTAGGTTTTTGGACTTTACTAGGAAGTGAACCGCCGAAACAGAATTAGAGAATCCTATGAAAGGAACCCGAGTAATGAGACTGAAGGGTTGACATTCCATGCCTGATGTCTCTGGACACAGTCTGAAGTGAAGCATGCTGAGGTGATACTCGTTGCATTGATTAGGTTGGGATCAGCAGATGCAATGGATGCTTTGGATCGACCTTCCCGTGGTGCATCCCGTGAGTGCCCATTCATTGGGGAAACTGACGATCCTCCCTAGCTGACTAAATCCACATGGATCCCAGTCACTTTCAAAGCCAGCAACAAGCAGCTCCTGACAGCTTTACATCAGGCTCAACCTGACGCTGTTGACTGGCTACTGAAGAAGGGCAAACGCTAGAAGAAGAAGCAGATGCAATATCATTTGGTATGAACTGAGAGAAGCTGGGCGGGCAGGGGGTGAGGGTAGGATGGGATGGCACATAGACTTTTGGTGGTGGGAATGGTGTTTATGTACACGCCTATTAACTTGTAGTCATATAAATCACTAATTAATATGAGAGGGGAAAACTTGATTGAATGTCTCAAACTTTTTAATGCACAGACCACAGACTGGGTCTTGGAAAAGTTGACTCTCCTGAAAGCTTAGACCAGGGAGAACAGAAGCAACCAGTGGCATTACTCTATAAGACAGCTATATACAAATAATGTCAAAAGACATAAATTATAGTGATGTTGTGTATGATACAGCAAATCCTAACAAAGGGATTTTCAAAGTTAACCCAATTGCCAAATAATTTCATTATAGCAATAACTATCTATTATCTTCTTAAACCTGAAGACATCAGGAACCTCCTGCTTCCTCCTTAGAGCCTTTATTTTCCCCAGTCCTGGAACCTTTAGGGTGGGGCTCACTATCCTGTATGCTTCTCTGAATTCATAGATTTTTCTTTTTAATTTCATTCTCTCCTTTCTCACAATTCTCCCTCCTTGTATTAATAAGAATATATACCTGAAAGCAGAAGTACACTAGAGTTTGCAGTGAGTACCTTCCTAACACTTCCTCTCCACTATTCCAAGCTTTGGGTCCATGATTGCTCAACAATTTGTTTGGCTTCGTATGTTAACTCTCTTTTCAGTCACCAGGTTCCAGATTTCATCAGGATGCCGGACAGGCTTCCCTGGACTGAAGACCCCACCAATGTGTCCTGGAGCTCAGCTTCCCCAGAGACCCACCCTACTAGGGAAAGAGAGGCAGACTGGGAGTATGGACCAACCAGTCAACGCCCATGTTCAGCGGGGAAGCAATTACAGAAGCCAGACCTTCTACCTTCTGCAACCCACAATGACCCTGGGTCCATGCTCCCAGAGGGATAGAGAATGGGAAAGCTATCATGGGAGGGGGTGGGTTATGGAGATTGGGTGGTGGGAATTGTGTGGAGTTGTACCCCTCCTACCCTATGGTTTTGTTAATTAATCCTTTCTTAAATAAAAAAATAAATAAAAATAAATAAAAAAATTTAAAAAGAATGCTTTATTCCCAACCCCTCTGGAGGACATCCTTAGAAGGAAGCTACCCCAACTCTTTGATGCTTGCCTTAGATCTGTTCCAACAGGACACTCTACACATAGGCCAGTGCACTACCTACAACATGTTGAGGTTACAGTTCCTGCTTCCTCTGCTCCTCATTCTACTGCTCTGTGAGTCACAGGAACTACCACCTCCCACACTATTTTAGGACTCGGGGAGGTGGGCTGCCCTTCCAGGTACACAGTATTACCACTCTTCTCCCTATAATTGTGGCCAATTCAGAGCACAGCGATTGCTATCACATTCAAATTCACATTTAAAAAGCTTTATAGACATTCAAATTCACATTTGTGCCATGCATTTATAAAAGATACTTAAGAAAAAAAAAGAGCTTCCTATTCTTCTTTCAATAACCTTTAAAAGAGTTTAAAATCCTGAACTCATGGTTATTTATAAAATCATTGAGTCATGCAATTCCAAATGATAAAGAAACTGTGAAGACTACTGACTCTATTCTCATTTTCACAAAAAAAGTTTTGTATTTCACTAGCTAAAGAATTTACAACCAAAGTTCTTTTTATCCATAACCTCATATTTATCATTTATCATATTCATTTTTATTATCTTAATTTACTGGATAGAGACAGTCAGAAATTGGGGGGGGTTAGAGATGGAAAGAGACAGAGAGACTCCTGCAGCCCTGCTTCACCAGTTGTAAAGCTTTCCCCCTGCAGGTGGGGACTGGGGGCTTGAACCTGGGTTCTTGCACATTGGAACATCTGTGCTCAAACAGGTGAGCCACCACCTGCCTCCTTATCCATATTCTCTATAAGAGTAAACTTTAAATGCCAGGGACAAACAACCTGTATTATTTAACATCACTAAATCCAAGAGTCACATGAAAGTTTCACTTGGTTATTGGCTAATTATAAATAGAGTTGAGATTTGGGGGTTGATTATATCAGTGATTTACATAAGGGCAATCCAATTTTTGCTTAATAAGAGGATCACAGATTCATAAACACATCAATTTCCTTTGGGGCTGTTTATTTCTTAGTAATTCCAAAATAATCTGCACCCTCTGGTTATTTTCTTTTCTGCCCAGAAATATTTTTCAGCAACTCATTTTGTAATATTAATAGCAAAGTTGAAGGATTATTTGTAGGCAAAAAAAAAAAAGCTTCAGGAAATTATTTTGTTGACAACTAAAAAGACTTTCCTCTAAGTTAGCCCCTAACTTCCTGTATAGGTGCCAATTGCTTTGAACTGCCTGTACCTCTCTCTCCCTGCTTCCAAGAGATAGGTGACATTGTATTCCTAATTTAAACAACTTTTCTGGTTTCCTAGAGCACATTTATACTGCATAGCTAATTGGACTCTCCTTGCTTCATTAACCACAGTATCATATTCACATGATTCCCCCAAGTCAATTAAATCAACAGTATTTGACGTCAGCCATTGATCAGCTAAGTGAGGAAGAGGACCGACATCAGTAAGAGCCAGACAAATTTATGTTTGGGGAGTTCAAAAGACATTAAGCTTAACTCATAAGTGGGTAGCATGAAAACTTAAGGAGTGTACCTAAGCCCCACTCTCACTGCTTTAATAGGTTAAAGGTGAAACCCTAAAATTTGCATTTAATAACAGATGACCAGATGTCCTTAATGCTGCTTTATAGAAAAAAGAATTTTTTTTGAATAATGCTAGACAGTTTTTCCAGTTTTTACAATTTTTCTTTCTTTCTCCTTATTTATGGCCAGTCTTCTTACAGAGGGTATGAACAGGAAAATTTAATCGAGTATTTGAAGAAACTTTGAAGGAAGTTACACAAAAATCACAAACACAAAACTATCAGGAGTAATCTTCACCAAGTCTACAACCTGCAGCAGAACTGAACACAGAACAATGACAAGCAAGGGCGAAGAGCTCATTAATTCACCGTATAAATATGGATGACAGACTGGTTATAATCACAACGTGAAACAGACAAGGACACACAGAACAGTTGACATGAATATATATAATATATATATGTACATACTTGTATTATATGTACAGATATATAATGTTTGTACAGATTCAGAAGCTGTAAACCTTGAAAATAGCACACTAGCATTTCAATCCTGGATCTGCTCTCTCATGACTACATGAATTCCAACAAATTAATAAATTCTCATTTTCCTGATTGGTAAAATGGGGGTAACAAAAATACTTAGCTTATGTGGTTATTATAAAATTAACCGAATTAACACAAAAAAGTGTAATAGTTCATGGACCATAGTTTATGTCCTATAAATTATACACATCCCCACTGTTTCAAGTGCATACATACCTTTACATACAAAAAGATATTTGTGTATGTGTTTTCATAAGTATATGTTATTAACATATTAACTTATGGTTTTATACACACACATAAATATCCACTTGTGGTACATTATAGAATATTGTAGTTATGCCAATTTATACATACATTTACATAATTGTATAATCTGATTTTAGTTGCAATAATGTCAGAAAATATAGGAATTGGGGCCAGGTGGTAGTGCATCTGGTTAAGAGCTCACATTACAGTACACAAGGACCCAGGTTCCAGCCCCTGATCCCAACCTTCAGGGGAAAGCTTCACAAGTGGTGAAGCAGGTCTGCAGATGTCTCTCTGTCTCTCTGTCTCCTCCTCCCTTCTCAATTTCGCTCTGTCTCTATCCAATAATAAATAAATAAATAGACTGAAAAAAGAAAATGGGAGAATAAAGATTTCTAGAAAGAATGTACATTCAGAAGATAGTAATAAAAACTATAATAATTATAAAAAATAAAGGACTACTAATACAGCATTTGAACATTTTGTCAGTCTTGTTTAAATGTGAGAAAACATTAATGAGAATTTAATCCTATATGAGAAGACAGTGCCTAAAATAGTTGAGATAAGTCAAGGAAGCAGATAAATTTTTAAATCTGACCTCTACATACTATACTGGTCAGTGTAACCCTAGCCTTGTCAAGTTCACTAAATCATCTGATTATTTTACTTAGACATGTGTGCCAAACTTGGGTTTGCAGATTCATATTCAAACAATAGCTCAAAACATATTACTAGGGCATCAGTTCTGGTGTCTTTATAATCAGAAGGGAGGATGGTAACTAAATTCCATCTGATGGTGTTGGTGAGGCGGAGGCAGGATTAAACATCTTAAATCATTTCTGGGCCTAAATTCAAGATTGGTTTGGCAACAGAGCTGGGATAGTGAGTGGGCAGTAATGGGAAGTCGAAATGCAGAGGCATAGGAAATAAGGTGGGAGGTGATAAGCCCAACATTGAATGCATTACACTATTGAACTTGGCAGAAAAACAGAACCCAATTTAGGTAGTGGGAAGGTAGAGTCAATAGATACTGTTAGTTCTCCGGAAATCACGAAGGTCAACAGATGGTACATTCTCTACATCCATTCGCCAATATCACTTTTTAGGGAATATATAAAGGACTGCTTTTTATTACTGTAAAAATAGAAAATGCCAGTAATTTCTAGGTGACTACTATACTCTTTCTTTATAATGAACATAGATATATGGGGTGGGGTGGGGAGCACAGTGGTGGATGTAGTGTGCAATTAAACAGAGAGAAATTGAGGGGGGGGGACACCTGTAGCCCTGCTTCACCACTTGCAAAGCTTTCCCCCTGCAAATGGGTACCAGTGGCTTGAACCCAGGTACTTGCACACTGTAGTGTATTAATTCAACTGCCCCCCCAATTCTGCTTTTAAATATTCTTAAGGTAAGAATACAGAAAGCAAAAGAGACACAGTGAGAATGGATGTCAGTTGTTTCAATGTGAGGAAAGGATGTGTTTATTCTTCCCTGTTCTATCCTTTTCATATACTACCAAGACCAACTATTTCTGTGAAAAATTAAATTATATAAGAGCCTATAAAACTGGAAATCAGGGCCAGGCAGTGGTGCACCTGGTTAAGGACTCACATTCTAGTGCACAAGGACCCAGGTTCAAGCTCCTGGTCCCCACCTACAGGGGGCTAACTTCATGAGTGGTGATGAAGGCGTCTCTCTCTCTCTCCCTCTCTATTTCCTCCTCCCCTCTCAATTTTTTCTGTCTCTATCCAATAATAAATATATAAGAATTTATTTTATTTTTTTATTTTAAAATTTTTTATTTATAAAAAGGAAATGTTGACAAAACCATAGGATAAGAATAAATAAAATTTTAAAAATTCTTTAAAAATGGACTCAAAAATAAAAATAAAAATGGAGATCTTTTTTTTTTTTTAAATCAGAGCACTGTTAAGCTCTGGCTTATGGGGAACTGAACCTGGGACTTTGAAGCCTCAAGAATGAGAATCTCTTTGCATCACCATTATGTTTTCTACCCCCACCCACTGGAGATCAATTTTATATATTATTTCAAGATCAAAAGTTGATGTCCTAGAACAGAGTTTTTCTCCTACCTTGCCAAATAATACATGCAAATAGTTAAGTAAGGAGAAATCTTTATTTTTTAAAAAATAATAAGTTTTTAGCTCTAGTCTCAAGGTTAAGAATGAGACCATTTTCTTTTATCTTCTCTAACACTCTGCTCCTTCTGCTGAATTAACTCTTTCTGTCTTCCTGATAACAGCTCTTCAGACGTGGCTAACACTTTTCCTGGTCTAAAAAAGTAAGACTCTGGGGCGGACAGGCAGTAGCGCAGCGGGTTAGGTGCAAGGACCAGCATGAGGATCCTGGGTCAAGCCCCTGCTACCCACCTGCAGTGGGAGTTTGCTTCACAATAGATGAAGCAGGTCTGCAGGTATCTCTCTTTGTCTCCCATTCTCTATCTTCCCCTCCTCTCTCCATTTCTCTCTGTCTTATCTTGGATAAGATGACATCAATAACAATAATAATAATAACCACAATAAGGGCAACAAAAGGGGAAAAATAGCCTCTAGAAGCAGTGGGTTCGTGGTGCCAGCCCCAGCAATAACCCTTGAGGCAAAAGAAAATAAAAAACATTAAAAGGTAGCTTTAATTTAAATAACAAGTAAGACTGTTGTAACTTACCTATTTTTTAAGATAGGAATGAACTTAGCTGTTTTATGAAAGTGGAGAGGATAGTTAATGAGCTTTCCCCAGTTAGTGCTTTCTGCTCCAACCTGCATGGCAGCAGCGTGAGGGCATTGAAACATGTAAAAGAATCACGAGGAAAAAAGTTTCATAAAACGGTCAGTCTCTGATATCACTTTCCAGAAGCAGAAAGGGTAAGGAATGATGTCTATTTAAAAAAAAAAAAAGTGAGGTTGTATTTTGGTATTATTTTAAATTCTTTCACCATTAACTCTTACCTACTTCCCACTAGTGGTGTCTGTTTTCTGCAGTATGTTTCTTCTGCAGTGGTTTGTTTGCTCAGCACCTTCAGCTCTACCTCTAAACTAGGTCTATAGTTTCTATCAGGGCCTAATAAATAACAGTATACCCTCTTTTGAAAAACACCAAGCTATATTATGTTCTAAGAACAATTTTCAGGGTTTCCACCCGTCCTGGGTATTAGTGTTGCTTTTTTTTTTTTTAATCCTGTTATGTGTGTCTTCATGGTATCTTCCCGTGTTAATGTACTCAGTATGTAAAGACAGATTCCTAGGCTTATGTGAAGCAAAGAAGGATTAATCTATTGTATAAGAGGAAGTTAATCATTGGGAACTAGGACCTGCTTCCCTCAGAAGGCATTCAACTTGCAATCTGAATCATCTGAGTATAAGTTAAGTGGGGTCTATTCTAAACCAAGCCACCATTTTTCCTGGTGAGTATTGAAAGTGTGTATATATTAATTACGTGACTGATCTTTGAAGTTCAACTAAAATTCGTCTTCTCATTGTGCTAGTTTCTGAGAGCTTTTTAAAAATGTGATGTAAGAAAAATAAAAAGAAATGTCCTCACAGTTCTAGAGATTTGAACTCCAAAATCAAAGTGCCAATATTCTGTACCTTGAGTGCTGACTGTGATGGACTTCATTATACTAACTATTTTTCTAACTCCACTATGATTCTGTTGTCATATAGTACTCCTGTGTAGCTTACTTCACCTTTCCACTTTATAGAAAGATGTCATCATACTCTGATATTATTCAATTTAGTTAATTCAATCTGCAATGACTCTTTCCAGATTAGGTCAAATTCTGAACTACTAGAGTTTAAAACTGAAAATATCTTTTTCAGAGACACAATTTCTAATTAATCAGTTTGTAGTGGCTGAATATAGTTTTTGCTTCTATAGTTTATATAAAATGAATATTTCAAATACTATAAATGCATTTCAAGTCTATAATTTAAAAAATCGGTAACTTCGGCAGGGGAGATAGCATAATGTCTGTGCAAAGAGACTCTCCTGCCTGAGGGTCCAAAGTCCTTGGTTCAATCCCCCGAACCACCATAAACCAAAGCTGAGCATAGCTCTGGTGGCAAAAAAAAAAAAAAAATAGATAACTCCATTTTATAGTATATATATTTTTTGTCTTTGCTAGGGTTTCACTGGAGCTGACTTTTTCAGAGAAATAAATGACAGGCAGGCAAGCAGGCACATAGATATTCAAAAAGAAATTATAGCACTCAAGCTTCCTCCAATGTAGTCAGGGTCAGGATCAAACCCGGTCCTGTGCTCCTGTGCATGGCATGATCCCCATTATCCAAGTGAGCTGTTTTACTAGTCCCACAGTGTTCTTTTTAGATGTGTCTGCTGGCTCATGTATGCTAGCAAGTAGTGTTCTGGATGGACTTAGATTTTATCATTTACATTGTAGCTTTAGCTACTACAGTGGTATTTATGGTCTTAGATTACTGTCTTCCTGTTCACATTCAATTTTCCTCCCTTTCTTAACTCTTCTAGTTTTTTAGTCTCAAAAATTACTGCAAGAATAGATGATGTGCTGAGTAAGAAAGTAAAAAGGAAATTAAGTTGGGGGCTGAGCTGTGGCATGCCTGATTGAGGCACACTTGACCATGAACAAGGACCTGGGTTTGAGTCCATACTCCCTCCCTGCAGGGAGAATGCTTCACAAATGGCGTAGCAGGTTTGCAGGTGTCTATCTTTCTTTCTCCCTCTCTTTCTCACTCTCCCCACTCAATTTCTCTTAGTCTTATCAAATAAAACACACACACACACACACACAAAAAGGTAAAAGTAGTACCAGGAGCAATAGATTTATAGTGCCAGCACCAAGCCCCAGCAGTAACACTGGTAGCAATGAAAAAAAGTAAAATAGAAGAGTAACTTACCAGTAACATTGTGTAAACAGGGAACTCTGATAAAAGTAGTCTGCTGTGGATCTATCTGATGCAAGTTTAATATTACATGGACAACAGGCTACTTAAAACCATCTCACACACACACACACACACACAAACACACTCTTATTTTATTTTGGATAAATGACAATGAGAAAATTGAGATGGAGGAGGAGATAGAGGGAGAGAGAAAGTGATATACCTGCAGCTATGCTTCACCACTTGTAAAGCTTGCTGCCTGCAGGTGGGGGTCTGAGCTTGAACCTAGGTGCTTGCACATGTTAAAGTGTGTCCTCAGTTTGGCGCACAATCATCCAGTATCTTGAACTTCTGAAATTGCTAAATATTTGAACAAACACCATCCCAAACTATACCAATGGCAAAGAACTATGCTGAAGATGCTCAAAATCATTTGTCATCAAGGACATGCAAATTAAACTGACAATAGGATATCACTATGTATCCAACAGAATGGGTATGTATGTGCATATGTGTGTGCATGTATGTTTAGGAATTTGAAGATACTGGAATTCTCATGTCTTGTCCATTATAATATACTTTGAGAACTATTTTTGAGTAAAAGAAAAATAAGCAGATACCACATAGTTGACCCATTTCATACTTAGGCATTAAACCAATAGAAAAACCATATGTCCATATAAAAGCTTCCATGTGGATATCATTATAACTTTATTTGTATCAAAAGCAAGCATCAACTCAAATTTTCACCAGTAAATAAGTAGACAAAATTTTTCATATCCATACTATTGATTTCAGTGTTCAGAAGCTGAAAACACAATTCTTGGAAACATACATCTTTTATTTAATTAATTAATTTATTTTTAATATATATTTATTTATTCCCTTTTGTTACCCTTGTTTTATTGATGTCGTCGTTGTTGGATAGGACGGAGAGCAATGGAGAGAGGAGGAGAAAACAGGGGAAGAAAAAGAAGACACCTGCAGACCTGCTTCACCACCTGTGAAGTGACTCCCCTGCAGGTGGGGAGCTGGGGGCTAGAACCGGGATCCTTATGCCGGTCCTTGTGCTTTGTGCGGAAACATACATCTTTACAAGGAACACAAAAAAGGAGCATTTCAAATAGTTGCCCAGGAAATATATTACAGAGAAAGGTAATTTCATTCCCTAAGTACCAATAAAAGTGAAACAATACCTGGGATTGGCAAACATGGCTTTGAGTACTCTCCTAATTTCCATAATATTGCTTTAAAAGAAGAGATTGTTATTATTTCTCCCTTCACCTTGCTGTTTTGTGAAAACAGAAATCTAATAACTGATAGTAAATGTAAAATTAAAAGATAAGCCACTTTCATGGAACTTGTTTCCTTGAATATAAAATATTGATAATGTATAATCTTTGGAAAGAAGACAATATTGAACTTTTAAGAAAAAATATGAACTATAAATATTAAAAGAATCACTCTTAGTCTCTATAGAAGGTATATATGTGAACATGTCTTGTTATTAAAATATCTGAGTGGCTGATGAGTTGATGTGAGTGTAAAGTTCAAGACAAATTCTGTAGTGAGTCTAGTATATAGAAAGGGTTAAATTTCTATTGAATATCTTATGTTAGCACCAATCCATAGTTACAAAACAAAAATAAAGACAGGGCCTATTGATTATCACACTGAAAGTCAAAACTAGAAGTTTTGCAAAGAGGATTTTTTAAAAATTTCTTGGGGGCACCTACCTGGGAGAATGGCCTGTTATCTACACTAACTGTAAGGAGTGAAGAAAATTATAAAGGGGAAAGGGAGATAATGAGTATCTCTTCAAGATGGCCTGCTGGCAAGAGAGGGTACAAGTAACGCATCCGCTCTATTATTACCTTTAAGTTCCTGATTATTAAACAAATTGTTCTGCTTTATATCTTAATGCTTTTCAGCCACCAAGTTGCAGATGCTACCATGATGCCAACTTGACTTCCCTTGGCAGATGACCTCACTACTGTGTCCTGGAACCCCACCTCTCCAGAGCCCTGCCCCATTAGGGAAAAATAGAAACAGGCTGGGGGTATGCATCCACCTGCCAATATCCCATGTCCAGTGGAGAAGTAATTACAGAAGCCAGACCTTCCAGCCTTCTGCACCCCATAATGATCCTGGGTCCATGCTCCCAGCGGGATAAAGAAAAAGAAAGCTTCCAATAGTGGGGATGGGCTATGGAAACTCTGGTAGGAAATGTGTGGAATTGTACCCCTCTTATCCTACAGTCTTGTTGATCATTATTAAATCAATAAAAAGGAAAAAAAGAAAGAAAGAAAGGAAAAAAAAGAAAGGAAAAAAGAAAGAAAATGAAATAGCTCCCAGCAGACTATTCCATATTCCTTTTAGTAATAGCTTGGTTTTCTTGTGTTATATTAGGTAGCATCATATTGCAAGATCTCAAAGGGGACCCCTTTAAACCATTATTAAATTATTAATAAAACTTATATTTACAAAAACCCAAGTTCTCAAGACAATGACAAGGTATGATGTTTACCTTCATAAAAGGGGTTTTCAGGGGCTGGGTGGTAGAGTACTGGTTTAAGGGCACATCGCGCAAAGCACAAGGACTGACTTAGGGATCCTGGTTCAAGCTCCTGGTTCCCCAGCTGCGGGGTGGGGGGATCACTTCACAAGCATTTAAGCAGGTTTGCAGGTGTCTTTCTTCCCCACCCTCTGTCTTCCCCTCCTCTGTCTATTTCTCTTTTTCCTATCCAACAATGACAATAAATGGAAAAAATGACCTCCAGGAGCAGTGGATTCGTAGTGCAGGCACCGAGCCCCAGCGATAACCCTGGAGGCAAAAAAAAAAGAAAAGGTGGTGGGGTAAAATCATCCTGAGGCCCTGTAGTCCTCACTTTAAAGGGATTAAACACACACACACACACACACACACACACACACACACACACACACAATCTGTCGGAAGCCTACAGATAACTAGATACATCTTGAAGTCTTATGTATAGCATTTCCATTGCGTTATATGAATTGAGGAATGTCCATGCTCATTAATGACTTGCAAGGAAATACAGAATCTTCTTTCCTGACTTAATTCTCCTTCATTTCTATTACCACCATCACCGTGATGACCACAGTTGAATCAGACAGTTCAATAGACAGTAATACATTTTCTAGAAACAGAACCAAGACTCTCTCTAAATCTGACTATAATTGAACTGGGAATTGTTTGAATATGAGATGAAAAGATTTCATATGGGGCCAGGTTGTGGAACACCTGGTCGAATGCACAGATTGCAGTGCAAAAGGATCAGGATTCAAGTCCCAGGCTGTGGGGTGGGGGTGGGGGTGGGAGGTGATCACAGTAATAAACTTCGTAAGTAGTGAAGCAATGCTGCAGGTTCCTTTTCTCTCTCTCTCTCTCTCTCTCTCTTTCTCTCCTCCCTTCTCAATTTCTGTTTCCAAAATAAACAAATAAATATATAAAGGATTTCACATAAATTACAGTTAATTTGCTTCACCTTGACCTTACGCTGTTGACTGGCTACGGAAGAAGGGCAAACGCTAGAAGAAGAAGACCTTGACCTTTCATTTGCATTTAAGAAATGACCCAGGGTAGAGAATGTCAGAAATTTAGATTCTAACTAATGGAAGTGTGCTTATCTACCCTGAGTTCTTCCAAGGCTCTGTTCTCTGGTCATAGTCTCCTGATTTGTCCTGGATACAAGGCAGAGGAAGGCTAGTCTACCCTTAACCTTTGGTGCTTGCATTCTCTCTATCTTAAAACAGATACTATATTCCTTGGTTAAAAAGAAAAAGAGTTGCAATCTTAGCAATAATAAAAGATAATTATAATTGTGCAGAATGCCCCTCTCTCTTTCTTTTTACTTTTAGTAAAAATAAATGAATGATGTGAGGCGATTTACAGAAGTGCAAGAACTTCTTGCTAAATTCTTCTCTAGTGGTGGAAAGTCCACTTGATAGCAAGCAGAACCTATCTGCTTCGTGTCATCTAGACATATTTTTGCCAAGCATGAATAACAATTTAATCACCTCCAAACATTTATAGTGCAATTTTTGGTGTACCATACAAGTGAGAAATGTAGTCAAAATATTTACTCATGTTTATGTCAGTATAATTATACTTTACGCAAAATATTGTTGAAAGTTGAAGACAGTTTGCACTTAGCTTCTTTTACTATGTTCAGTAAGACTATATTGCCTGTAAAGAGACAATGTTATAGACACTTCTACCCTTAATCCCAAATAAATTTAAAAATCACAATAAGAGGACATTTTACTAACTAGTTATAGACTTTAAGAACTCAGTGTAAATTCTATAAAATATGTTATTATTTAAATTGAGAATCCTAATTTCTCCTACATAATCTATTGTGAGTTGAAAGTGAAAAAGCTAATGTCCTAGTGACTGCCAAAGAAACTACCTTTTTCTTTCTCCATATACATAAGTGGCACTAAGTAACCTTTACTCTCTCAGATGACTAAAGAGAGGATGCATATTTTATTTAGCAAAGGGTTAGAAGAATTTCCATGATATAATTTCCTTGACTTGGCATTTTCCTGCCATTTCATTTTCACCACATCATCTTTTGTCATGTCTGTACAAGTTACAAGTCTGCTCAGTGAAGGAAATGGTCTTCTCTAACTAAAGCTAAATCTAAGAAAAAAATTTTTTTCCATCCAGAATATTGTAGAGGCAGGAAAAAAAAATGAGCAGGGAAACATGAGGAGCCTCTTTTTAAAAATATTTATTTATTTATTCCCTTTTGTTGTTGCCCTTGTTGTTTTATTGTTGTAGTTATTGTTGTTGGATAGGACAGAGAGAAATGGAGAGAGGAGGGGAAGACAGAGAGGGGGAGAGAAAGACAGACACCTGCAGACCTGCTTCACTGCCTGTGAAGAGACTCCCCTGTAGGTGGGGAGCCAGAGGGCTCAAGCTGGGATCCTTAAGCTGGTCCTTGTGCTTTCTGAGGCGCCTCTTTTAAGGTCGTTTTTCACAGTGCCACTACCATATGGTACTCAAAATACAGCTACATGTTAAGAGGCTGATATCATTCTTTTTAGCTGAAGATTTAAACATGCACTCTAATCTAAAGAGCCATGATACTTTCTGGTTCTAAATATTGCCAACATTCAGATTGCTGCTCAATACCAAGATCTGAAGGGAATTCAAAGCATTGTATGCACATGTCAAATCACATTAGAAAGGTGTCAAATAAGTCTAAAGTACAGATATTCTTGTCCTTCTGAGGAGTAAGGAATGTAAAGTAAAAGAATGTAAAGTCAAGTCATGGCCTCTTGGAATATACATAAAGCTACTAGCTTTTTTCAAAATGGAGACCCCAAATCTTATCTGTTATATTCTTGCCTTTAGGTTCCTGATTATTAAACAATTTATTCTTCTTTATATCTAAATGCTTTTTCAGACACCAAGTTGCAGATGCTACTACGATGCCACCTGACTTCTCTGAGCAGATGACCTCACCAATATATTCCGGAGCCTCCCCAGAGCCCTGCCTCACTAGGGAAAGATAGAAACAGGCTGGGAGTATGGACTGACCTACCAATGCCTATGTCCAGTGGAGAAGCAATTACAGAAGCCAGACTTTCCACCTTCTACACCCCATAATCCTGGGTCCATGTCCCCAGAGAGACAAAGAATAGGAAAACTTTCAAGGGAGGGGACGGGATATGGAACTCTGGTGGTGGGAATTATGTGGAATTTTACCCATCTTATCCTATGGTTTTGTCGATAATTTTTATTTTATAAATACACTTTAAAAAAAGAATGAACACTTAATGATGCTACCGGTAATTGTTATCATTGTAGAGTTATTAGTAATCTGGGCAAGGCGAAACTTTGTACATATTTCAATGAAGGAGAGAATGAGCAATTACATCGTCTTTCAATATATTTCTCCTCCTTTATATAGGCATTCTACGCAATTTGTCACTCTATCTTCTTTGATTTACTGTAATGTTGAGAAAATCTTTCAGAAACACTCTTCATAGCGGTGGTTTTTCTATATACATACATGTATCACCATCAATTGTAATACATAATATTAGGGTTTACTCTTTACTGATACATTCACCTGTGTGTACTTCCATGCCATTTTGATATCATTTATTGCTGCTCTTAAAATGCTCTGCAGGGGGAGCCGGGCAGTGGGGCAGTGGGTTAAGCGCACATGGTGTGAATTGCAAGGATCTGCGCCTATGTAAAGATCTGGGTTTGAGCCCAGGTTCCCCACCTGCAGGGGAGTCACTTCACAGCCGGCGAAGCAGGTCTGCAGGTGTCTTTCTTCCCCTCTCTGTCTTCCCTTCCTTTCTCCATTTCTCTCTGTCCTGTCCAACAACAACGACAGCAACAACAACAATAATAACTACAACAATAAAAAAAAAACAAGGGCAACAAAAGAGAAAATAAACAAATATAAATTTTTTTTTTAAAAAAATGCACTGTAGAGTTCTAAGTACAAAGGACAATTTTAAGAAACATTTTTAGAAATGAATAATGCACAATTATATAAATAGCAATAGTATAAAGAAAAATATTGCTGCTTTTATAATTTAGGTTATTTTGTGGACTTAATGTTGCTACATGACATGGTAAAAGAGACTAAGTCAAAATGTATGACTGAAGACTAAAGAAAGAAGCATAGACAGTGAGATATTCTTCTTTCTACATGAATCAGAAGATGCCCAACACATTAAATATCTGATTTTACTACTATACTCTATTGAAGAGGAAAAAAAATAAATTTCCTTATAAATATGACCTCAGTAAAGCAATTATTTAATTTAATGATTATACAAATCAATTACTAATTTCTGACTCTTCAGATTACAACTAATCTAGTTTACATAAAAATTGAGATATACAGTACTGAGCCCTGGTTTATGTATAAAATGAAACAGCAACAAATTATCCACACAAAATGTTGATTGCGCCTTTGTTTTAATAGGCAGTGCTTGAAGAAGTGAACCAAAATGCATACTTACATATTTACTTCTCTTTGCTCCTGGTTCTAGTTTTAGAAGAAACTACCTTATTTATGTTTTTCAGATTTTGAGGGGGTAACTTTCTATCCTATCCCAAGAGAAAAGGTACTTCAAATTTTCTCATCCTTATTTCTCAAAAATACTAGAATCATTTTTTTTTTTGTCTTTGGTGCAGAAATTCTTTGTTTTTGAAGAGGAAGGCATAATTTAGAAATATAAATATCAGATACTTGTCTTCTAGCAAATATACCATGGGTATTTATTTATTAAAAATTATGTTATCTATCTCTTGTTAGTAAATCATTCAATTCATAGTAGATATTCATCATGAGTCTTGAGTCTCTCTTATTGCTAATGTATAGGACCTTTATAAAATCCATATATCTGGACATGGATTTTATTCATTATAAATGTTCAAGTAACAAGAAATTTTTTAGTCCATGCATGGTTCTGTGACAGAATCTTCTACATTGGATACCTTTTTCTTAACTTTATTTATTTGTTTGTTTGTTTATATCAGAACATTGCTCAACTGTGGTTTATGGTGGTTCTAGAGATTGAACCTGGGACCTTAGTGCCTCAGGCATGAAAGTTGTTTTACATTACCGATTATGTTCTACTTATGCTGTATAAGCATTTGCATAACTCTTATGCTGGGTTAACTTTTGAACATTACATATATACTCACAGTTGTGGAGGCTGAAAACTTCAATATCAAGACATAGTAGATTGAGAGTCTGGTGAAGGCCTTATAAGTCCTATATTTCTTTACATGTATTTTACATAAAAATGCTATAGTGGGTTGGGTGGTGAAGCACTCAGTTGAGTACTCAAGTTACCATGTGCAAGGATTTGGGTTTGAGCCCCTGGTCCCCACCTGCATTGGGGGAAGCTTGATGAAGCTCCCTGCAGGTGGGGAGCCGGGGCTTGAACCAGGATCCTTAAGCTGGTCCTTGCGCTTTGCGCCACGTGCACTTAACCCGCTGCTCTACCGCCTGACTCCCAGAAATGACTTTATTAATGTAGAGATGTAGTGCTTTCCAAATTAAAGACTGAGGGAATCTTTAAAAAATATCAAAAGGAAACTCTTAGAAGGTCACTGGATGTAGACAACAGTTGTTTTGTTTGCTTTAGCAGTTGCTAATAAAATGTCTGTTCCAGAGGGGAGTGACAGCACCTTTCCCTGTCCACCGTCTCTCCAAAGAGTGAGGAACAGTCAGTTGCATGTAATGATTCCCTTACACAAGCTTCCAACCCACCCCAGGTACATAATGGAGATGATTTGTACCCCTCTCTTCCTTTTTAGTGTCCTTCCTTACAGTATTGAAAAAGAAAATCAGAATGTGGAGATCTATACGATTTCCAAAACAAAAGTGTTCATGCACATATCTCTGTTCTTATGATGTACTTCAGAGGCAGAGAGCCCTGCTCAGGCAATGAGACTAGCTCTGATGTCTGATATTCTCACAGGAGTGAAGTGGTATCTCACTGTTGTCTTTATTTGCATTTCTCTGACAATCAGTGACTTTTTAACTTATTTTTTACTTAAGAAAGGATAAATTAACAAAACCATAGGGTAGGAGGGGTACAACTCCACACAATTCCCACCACCCAATCTCCATATCCCATCCCCTCCCCTGATAGCTTTCCCATTCTCTATCCCTCTGGGAGCATTTTTCATATGTTTGATGGCCTTTCAGATCACTTCTATGGTGAATATTCTGTTCATGTGCTCTCCCCATTTTTGGATAGGATCACATTCCTCTTTGTCACCCAATCAGTAAGCAATCCACTGGGGCTAATAATTTATACTTTAAAATGTAAGTAACACGGGGGGGATCCAGGTTCAAGGCCCGCCCCATCCCACCTGCAGGGGAAAACTTCACAAGTGGTGAAGCAGAGCTGCACATGTCTCTCTCCCTCTCTGTCTCCCCTTTCCCCTCTCAATTTATCTGTCTCTATGCAATAAAGATAATTTAAGTAAAAAAAATAAAAATTAAAAAAATGTTAGTTACACTGGAGTAAGTCAATCTATCAGTCAGTGAGACTGGTATGTGCAATGACTTTTTTTTTTTTTAATATTTATTTTATTTATTTATTCCCTTTTGTTGCCCTTGTTTTTTTATTGTTGTAGTTATTGTTGTTGTTGTCGTCGTTGGATAGGACAGAGAGAAATGGAGAGAGGAGGGGAAGACAGAGAGGAGGAGAGAAAGATAGACACCTGCAGACCTGCTTCACCGCCTGTGAAGCGACTCCCCTGCAAGTGGGGAGCCGGGGTTCGAACCAGGATCCTTATGCCGGTCCTTGTGCTTTGCGCCACCTGCGCTTAACCTGCTGCGCTACAGCCCGACTCCCGTGCAATGACTTTTTAACAGAAAATTAAATCAGGGATGGTAAAGTAGCTCATCTGGATAATATGCCTGCTTTGCCTTGCATTTGATCCAGATTCAAGCCTAACTTCCAGGCACTGGTGGAAGCTTCAGAGCTATGGTGTCTTTCTCTATCTCTGTCTCTAGCTCAGAAAGCCAGCCTAGAGTGGTGCAGCCTCAGCAATGACAACAGCAAAAGAAAAAAATCAGATTACTTTCCATTTTGTTATGATTATCTTTTTTATTTCTTTTCCCTTTTGTTGCCTTTGTTGTTTTTATTGTTGTAGTTATTATTGTTGTTATTGATGACATCGTTGTTGGGTTGTTGGAGAGAGGATGGGCAGACAGAGAGGTAGAGAGAAAGATAGACACCTGCAGACCTGTTTCACCGCCTGTGAAGTGACTCTTCTGCAGGTGAGGAGCCAGGGGCTCAAACTGGGATCCTTATGCCGGGCCTTGTGCTTCATGCCATGGGCGCTTAACCCACTGTGCTACTGCCTGACCCCCATTATTATCTTTAAAAGCATGGGAGGGTGGTCAGTTTTGATTTGGAAGCATTTTGTCAATAGATTGACCTTGAATAAATTCTGCCAAAGGAAGATTTGGAAAACTTAATGGCAATGAGAGAGGTGTGTTTCTTCTTCTAGCGTTTGCCCTTCTTCTGTAGCCAGTCAACAGTGTCAGGTTGAGCCTGATGTAAAGTTTCGAGACCTCCTTTGAATCTGGAGAGGTGGCAGTCGTTGACTATGTGGGTCATAGTCTGTCTGTAGCCGCAGGGGCAGTTCGGGTCGTCTCTGGCTCCCCAGTGATGGAACATAGCGGCGCACCGGCCATAGCCTGTTCGATAGCGATTGAGGAGGGCCCAGTCATAACGTGCTAGGTCAAAGCCGGGTTGATGCTTGCAGGGGTCTGTGATGAGGTGTTTGTTCTTTACCTCAGCTGACTGCCAACTCTGTTTCCAAGAGACTGGAACAGAGAAGTTCAGTGTAGGCATAGGGGACCAGATTGGGTGACGAGACGTCAAGTGTTGGGCAGGGTGGGCGAAGATATCCGCGTATATTGGCAGGTCCGGTGGAGCGTAGACGTGGGAAATGAACTTAGATGATGCCGCATCCCGACGAATATCTGGCGGGGCGATGTTGCTAAGAACTGGCAGCCATGGAACCGGGATGGAACGAATGGTTCCAGAAAGTATCCTCATGGAGGAATATAATTTGGAATCGACCAAGTGGACATGGGGGCTACGGAACCATACTGGTGTGTTTGGAGATAGTAAGAGGCTGAAGAGGACAAAAGGACATGCCCTATATATTTGCAAACCTCTTAAATGTTAGAGATCTTAAAATAAAATAAAATGCTTTGAGTATTAAACATCTGCTTTTGTTGCCTAAAAGGAGAAATGAAAGAGGCTTACTTTTTTTTTTCTCCATTGATAGGAAAGAAAAAAAATTGATAGGAGAAGGAAAGATAGAGAGGGAGAGACAGAAAGACACCTGAAGCATTGCTTCTCTGCTTGTGGAGCTTTCTCCCTAGGTCCTTGCACATAGTAGTTGCATGTACACTCAACAGAGTGCACCACTGCCCAGACACTGAGATTTAACTTTACTAACTACTCTGCACGCAATTGAAAATTACTAGAAAGAAAAAAAGGAAAAAGAAAAAGAAAAAGAAAACCCACACTCACACATGAATACTCTGTGTCAGACGCAGAGATTTGTCTCTGTTAGAATGTTAAAGGTGGTTGGTACTTCAAAGAAGTCAGAAAGCCTTGCTGTTTCATTTTACAAGCAAGAAATTGAGGTCCCTGGAGGTCAGATGAATTTTCCAGGGCCACAAAACCAGTTAGCCACAGAGGCAGATGGAGCTTCCCATCAGCTGAGTTGATTGGGACAATGGGATTAGGGACTGGAGTTCAGGACAGAAGTCAAACCTGAAATAAATTCAAAGTTGCATGCTCTAATCCAAATCCAGTAATTATAGATGACAGATACCATCAGTATCACTAACATCTCCTCAGAGAATTTTTGCATTATTTTTTTAGACAATGAAAGATAAAGCATGCCAGTGTTTTAATTAAGTTTACATATTGGATGAAATCAAGTTCCAAAATAGTGGCTTTGTAATCATGTGGGTTTTCCTTTTATTTTTTTCCTAACTTACTGCAACTTCTGCTTCTCATGATCTAGATAACTAACGACCTTGATAAGAAAAAAAAAAAAAAAACGCCCTCTATCCAAAGAAAAGCTGAGAATTTCCACTGCTTTTTCTCAGATCCCAGTTGGTGTTTTCTAAAGGAATTTAAGGACTGAAGGGATGAGATAGTGGACTGGATATATATATATATATATATATATATATATATATATATAGAGAGAGAGAGAGAGAGAGAAGAGAAGAGAATAATGAGAGAAACAGATAAACAAATACATTCCTGAATTCTTTGTTTTGTAGTTTTGTTTAGCTTATCTCAAGTTTTTCAGACAGGACAGGGTTTCTATGTTAAGTGGAGAAAACACTTACTTATCGTCAGGATTAATGAAGCAGTTTTTTTTTTCCTTTTGGATGAGAGATGCATGTAGGAAGATGAGAGATAAAGGTGAGTAAGCCAGTAGTGATCATACTTACAAAGAATCTGTGTGTTCTTCACACTAGTTTCAACTTCAGTTTGCCCCTCTGCCTCCTTGCTCCTCACTACACATATGTGTATCATCACTGAGAACATAGTATTTTTTGTATATCATATATTTTCCCACTTGCTACTCTTTATCATCACTTGTCCAGAATTCTTCAGTTCTTTCCCACACACTATATATATTTTTTGCCTCCAGGGATATTGCTGGGGCTCAGTGCCTGCACTATGAATCCACTACTCTTGGAGGCTATTTTTTCCCCTTCTTTTGCCTTTGTTGTTTTATCATTGTTGTGTCTATTATCGTTGTTGTTATTGCTGTCGTCGTTGTTTGATAGGACAGATAGAAATCAAGAGAGGAGGGAAAGACAGAGGGGTGAGAGAAAGATAGACACCTGCATATTTGCTTCACTGCTTGTGAAACAACACCCTGCAGGTGGGGAGCCGAGGTTCCAACCAGGGTCCTTACACCGGGTCCACATGCCACGTGCACTTAACCCCCTCCCTCACACTATTTTAAAGATAACACTTAAAGTGATTGTTTTGAAACATAAATTAAACCTGGATACTGCCTTAAAGTCTTCTATAAAACCTTCACGAAGTGTTATTCCCCCCCAAAAGTTAATATTCCCAAAAGGGGCATGCTTGATTTGGTCCCTTCATTTCATTCCCCAAATTTCTCTTATCATTTGCCCTGTCTTGTCCTCTGTGGCCCAATCCACTATCTCTCCCCAGCACAGAATCATCACACAGATGCTCACTTGGTCCACCATGCTACCCTGTGCCCTGCCTCTTCTTCACCACTTCACTCCCTGTTCTCAGTCAGTCTAGTTTAAATAGACTGCTATATTATTGTATAGTTCCCAATATTCTCCTTCCTTTCATTTTTTTCAAGACAGCACCACTCACATTTATTTGGATTTTCTATATTATTCATTCTTACCAGAGTGCTAACTATATAAGGCCAGGGATTTATTCAGCACCTCTGCAGTTCTAGTTCTTTTTTTTTCTTTCTTTTTTTTATATTTATTTTATTTATTTATTCCCTTTTGTTGCCCTTGTTGTTTTATTGTTGTAGTTATTATTGTTGTTGTCGTTGTTGGATAGGACAGAGAGAAATGGAGAGAGGGAGGGGAAGACAGAGAGGAGGAGAGAAAGATAGACACCTGCAGACCTGCTTCACCGCCTGTGAAGCTACTCCCCTGCAGGTGGGGAGCCGGGGTTTGAACCGGGATCCTTATGACGGTCCTTGTGCTTTGCGCCACCTGCGCTTAGCCCGCTGCACTACAGCCCGACTCCCCAGTTCTAGTTCTTAACAATACCTGGCACATGTAAGTGCACAGATATTTGTTGAATGAATGAATGAATGAATCCATGTATAAGTAAAGCAGTGAGATTCTCTCTTCTCCCCTAAGTTAGCTTTCAGTGTCTCAATGCACTTCAGGGTCCTCACAGTTTAGATCTGGAAGCATATGAATGTCTTCAGGTATGTTCACCACTTTCTTGGGATGTTAGCCTGAATATGACTGGATAATATTGTGTGAACCACCTGGTGTTGCCAAAGCTGACAGAAAGATGCAATTTGCATTAAATATGAGCATCTTCTGTGCCAATATATAGAACTATAAGGCAACCAACCAAGTACCTCATTTTAGCTTAGGCTGAATAGCAGCAAATGAATACAAGAATCTTCTGCTTTATATAGAAAATTATGTGGCATTATATGAAGGGTATAGACACCAGAGCCAAAAAGACTTGTCTTTAAATTTCAGATTATAAAAATACCTGCTTCCTATTTTTGAAGAATAAAATGTGATCAAGTAGAATAATTACTTATTACAGCACCAGGTGCAAAAAATATTATTAGATTTATCCTATCTCCTATCCTCTCTTACCAATGTACTTATCTTGGATGAGACATTCATGCAGCTCAAAGCAATTTGCAAATATATCTAAATATGTTTGCAGCTTTGTAGCGAGAGAAGTGGATTCAACTGAGTTATGATTACTCCAGGCGCTACATTTGAACTTTAAAGAAATTATTATTCAGTAGAACATACTAACCAGTTCTAGTGCATAAGACTTCAGGTACTGTACTAACTGAAATGTGATCTTGGTAGTCATTCAGAATTGAGAAGTAACACACACATTACCATGAGCAAAGACCCAAGTTCAAGTCCCTGGACCCTGATTGCAAGTGGGAAGCTTCACAGGCAGGGGAGCAGTGGTGCAGTGCTGCAGGTGCCTGTCTTTCTCTTTCCCTCTCTAAACCCTTCCCCCATTTCTCTGTTTAGATAATAAGAGAAAGAGAGGAGGAAAGAAAGAAAGGAAGGAAGGAAGAAAAGAAAAGAAAGTAAAAAAAGGGGGGTGGGTGGTGGCACACCTGGTTGAACTCGCATGTTACAATGTGTAAGGACCCGGGTTCGAGCCCCCAGTCCCCACTTGCAAGGGGAAAGCTTTTGCAAGTGGTGAAGCAGTGTTGCAGGTGTGTCTCTTGTCTCTTTCCCTCTCTATCACCCACTTCTCTCTCTATTTCTGGCTGTCTCTATCCAATAAGTAAAGATAATAAAAAAATTTTTTAAAAGAAAGTAAAAAAAAAAAAATGGGTGGGTCGGACTGTAGTGCAGTGGGTTAAGAGTACATGACTTAACAAGCTCAAGGGGCATAAAGGTCCCCGACTCCCCACCTGCAGGGGAGTCGCTTCTCAGGCAGTGAAGCAGGTCTGCAGGTGTCTGTCTTTCTCTCCCCCTCTCTGTCTTCCCCTCCTCTCTTGATTTCTCTCTGTCCTATCCAATGACAACAATAATAACAACAATAATAATAACAACAATAGACAACAAGGGGAACAAAAGGGGAAAAATAACCTCCAGGAGCAGTGGATTCGTAGTGCAGGCATCGAACCCCAGCAATAACCTTCGAGGCAAAAAAAAAAAAGGAAGACAAAAAGTGGCCTTTGAGAGCTGCAGATTTATTGTGTAGGCACTGAGCCCCTGCCATAACCCTGGTAGAAAAAAACAAAAGGGAGTATAAAATTTTTTTCCTCTCTGGGAGTAGGAACCATTTTCAGACTGCTCTCCTGTGAAACTAAAAAAAAAAAAAAAAAAAAAAAAAAATCACCTGAAAACTCAACAAAATTAAACCAAGATTTCTTCAGAAACTCACTAAGTCACAGCCACCAAGTTGCAGATGATACTATATTTACATTTTAACCTTTCTGGGCAGATGGCCTCACCAATTCGCCCCCAGGAACTCACCTCTCCAGAGCCCTACCCTACTAGGGAAAGACAGAAACAGTCTGGGACTATGGATCACCTATCAATGTTCATGTCTGCAGAGAAGCAATTACAGAAGCCAGAACTCCCACCTTCTGCACCCCACAAAGAGTGGTGGTGTATAATCCCAGACAGGTAAATGATAGGGGAAGTAAACCATAGATTTAAAAAGGAAGGAAATTCGGAAGTAACAGGTGCAGGTGTGACTTAGAATGGAAGGCAGGACCATAGAAAAAATTTATATAAATATAGTCATAGAAGTAAAAGTCGGGGGTCGGGCGGTGGCGCAGTGGGTTAAGCGCATTTGGCGCAAAGCGCAGGGACCGGCGTAAGGATCCTGGTTCGAGCCCCCGAACAGCCCCCGAGCTCCCACCTGCAGGGGAGTCGCTTCACAGGCGGTGAAGCAGGTCTGCAGGTGTCTATCTTTCTCTCCCCTTCTCTGTCTTCCCCTCCTCTCTCCATTTCTCTCTGTCCTATCCAACAACGAATTGCGTCAACAAGGGCAATAATAATAACCGCAGCGAAGCTACAACAAGGGCAACAAAAGGGGGGAAAAAAAAGGCCTCCAGGAGAGGTGGATTCATGGTGCAGGCACCCAGCCCAGCAATAACCCTGGAGGAGGGAAAAAAAAAAAAAGAAGTAATAGTCAACCCCTATCTGTGACCTTGGGAGAACCTCTACAATTTCTAATAGAGGAAATGGGGACACAGAACTCTGGTGGTGTGAGCAGTCTGGACTTATACCCCTGTTACCTCATGATTTTTGTAAATCAATATTCAATCACTAGTAAAAAAAATGTTCATCTCTCTTTTCCCAGAAGCATATGTGGATGTGATTGTGGGGATAAAAACCATCCCTGCAAACCTATGAGAAAGACAGTCCAGTGATTGAGAAGCTGTGGGAATATGTCCCAACATATATTCCTCTATGAGAGTTAAGGGCCTGCCTGGACCCTCCTAGAACTTCACATGCACTTTTGGTAAGTCCCTCAGTGCCTTTCATCCTCATATAATAATAATATGTTTCTTTTATTATTTTCTATGTGTTCTTTAAAATTAAAAATAATTAGAAAGTATTTTTTCTCTTTTAACTTCATATCAAAGCCAGAGATCAAATGTTATTCAGCATCTATCTTAATTGTTCATACAAGAGAAAATATCTTCTGTGGTCATGACTTCCTGCATAGCCTAACTGATGGTATAAAGCTTGGATTATTACTTTGTCTTTGAGACCTAAGGAAGGTCTACATGCTTAAAAATAGACAAATATAAAGATAGACAAGTTAAGTCCACTAAAGAGTGAGTGATGCCTGTTACAGTAGAGTATAAAACCTAGAAGAAAAAAATTTTAATCAGTGAATTTATTTGATGAAATAATGGCATTCTTTTAACAATATTTAGTTTATTTTGTGTGTGTGTGTGTGTGTGTGTGTGTATGTGAGAGAGAGAGAGATACACAGAGAGATACACAGAGAGATACACAGAAAGAAAGATACCAGAGTTCAGCTCTGGCTTGTTGTGGTGCTGAAAACTGAACCTGGGACCTCAGAACCTCAGGCATGGAAGTCTTTTGCATAACCAATATGCTATCTCCACAGCCTAAAATAGTGGCATTCTTAAGAAGGACTGGGGTTAGGATCAAATGACTCTAAAATTACTCATTTACACTGTCCTACACAAATGTTGCATAAGGAAGTTTGGGTTTTTTTGTTTTTTTTTTTTTTTTTGCCTCCAGGATTATCATTGGGGCTCAGTGCCTGCACTATGAATCCACTGCTCCTGGCAGCCATTCCCCCCCCCCCCATTTTATTGCCCTTGTTGTTACTGTTGTTGGATAGGACAGAGAGAAATCGAGAGAGGCGGGGAAGACACAGAGGGGGAAAGACACCTTTAGACTCCTTTGACCGCTGTGAAGAGCCCCCCCAGGGGGCTCAAATCTGGATCCTTATGCCAGTCCTTGCACTTCCACTGCACTACTGCCCCATCCCTATAGAATTTCTATACCACACATTTGCCAATAAGCAATGCTGAGTTTGAGTTCCCAACTATGTTTGTTTTGCTTTTTTTCTCCAAAATAGAGCTCAACAGCATACTAAGAAAGTGGCTAGTACTAATTCTGAATCTACATTGCATAATGTGGAAGTGGTTCATATTATTGCCAAAGTCACACAGTATCCAGGAAGTGACCAATACTTTGGATGGGAGGTGGTAGTGGAGTGGGGGCCTAGGGACTGGTTGCTCTGGGGACTCAAAAGACTTTACTGGTGAAATATAAAACTTTGATATTTAAGTATTTCTGACATAAAACCTCAGATAAACAAATCTTTAAAAACACAATCTTTCTACTTGAGTTATTTTTAATCATTACAAGTCTCAGCAAGCATGGTATTTTTAAACTAGGAAGCTGGAAAATTTATTTTTAAATTGTCCTCTGTGAGTTTATTTTCCTCATAGCTGCTTCTCTTGGGTACATCTAAGGTTTTTTTTTGTTGTTGTTTGTTTTTTTGTTTTTTTGTTTTGCTAGGTTCATGAAGACTATAATCAGAAGTAAGTGTGGTGTACAGAGTGGAAAGATATAAGGTGAACATATAAATATACACTTATTTAATTCACTGATGTGGTGGTTTGTAGAAATAATGTCATAACAACCATGCATTTATAAACATGAATAGTGAACTGAGGTTGTCCAGGAGATAAAATTCTATGACAATATTTCTTATTCACATTTACAAGGATCTTATGACTGGAGAAATAACCTCAAGTAAAAGTTTTGAAAGGGGGCCGGGCAGTGACATACTGGATGAAGCAGGTCTGCATGTATCTGTCTTTTTCTACCTTCTCTGTCTTACCCTCCTCACTCAATTTCTCTCTGTCCTGTCCAGTGAAAAAAGAAAAAATGGCTGCCAAGAGCAATGGATTTGTAGTGAAGGCATTGAGTCCCAGTGATAATGCTGGAGGAAAAGGAAAAAGAAAAAATTTCAAAATGAATAGTATAATTTGCTTGTTGTCAGTAATTACCATGATTTGGAAATTTAAGGAAGTCTTAAATCTACACTTTAAATACCATTCAAACCATTCATCAGTGTGTATTTTAGACTGACATTCTATAGTGAACAGAAAAGAGAAAGTGTTCTGCTTCACTTACTATCTAAAGGAGATAGGTGATGAAACAAAACAAAAGCACATAATACATGAGTATATAATAGAGGTAATGAAGTAGGGAGAACTCTGTTTATATAGGGAGAGAACTAGAAAGATTTTGGCTGTATCAGAGTAAAATTAAGAACATTGGAAAATTTTATATAGAATACAGCAAGTGATGACCTCATGTCTCTTAGAGTTCAATCTGGAAGGGGAAAAAGACTCAAGAGATATTATGAAGACAGAGTCAGTAAAAATTGTATATCAAATGTGGCTACAATAGAAAACATTCGTGTGTATGTTGATTTTATTTGTGTACATTACGTTTAGGTAGCAATATAGACTGGATTTCGAAATTAACATTGTAGTTGACATTGTAGGTACTGTTGGCATGTCAGGACAGCAATGGAAAAAAAATGTCTTCTCTTGCATGCCAAACAAGTATTTTAGTAGTGGGGCTTGAACTTGGGACAAATTATAGTGGGAAGATCATGTGAATACAGAGCAAAAAGTGTCTATCAGTCAACAAGAAAGAAGAAGAAATAAAACAATGCCACTAGCACCTTGATCTCAGACTTCTGGCCTCTAGAATTTTGAGAATGTGTCTCAAATATGTTTGTACACTTTATGATGTGTAGCTTATAAATAGACCAATCTTTCTGAATAAACAGTCACAAGTTTTTTTTATAAAATACAATGGAAAAATTCATACCATAATTTTGAAATTTTGGTCAGTTTCTAGAAAAGTATCAAATAAAGGACAAAAGAACTAGGACATCGAGTCAATCTATCCACCCATCCATTCCAAATACTGTTACAAATAACTTTCCACAACCTCTCTCCAGATCGCTCCAGTATTTGTTTATAGAAAACAGTTTTTGATTTCTTAAGTTGTACAATCAGTGCAAAAACATAAATTTCAACATATTTTGCAAAGGAATTTGATGGATCATGTTGTGAATTATTACTGTGAAAATAAGCATCATTGATGTTCATTTACAGCTTACCTAGATGATTTGTTTTATGACATGTCATTATGTTTATTGCTAAATCACTTGCCATATTTCACTTGTTATTAATTTCTTCTCTAAATGTTAGCTGCCTTCTCTAATTTTTTTCTCATGTTTAATTTTTCCAAGTTATTAAGAGCTTGCATAAAATTAAAATTCCTATATTTTCTAAGACTATATAAGTACTTCTACTGTCTAATTGCATTTTAAACTCCCAAAGACAAAAATTTCTTTTTAAAATTTTTTTTTAATTTTATATTTATTTATTTGCTCTTTTGTTGCCCTTAATGTTTTTATTTAATTGTTGTTGTAGTTATTATTGTTTTTGTTATTGATGTCGTCATTGTTAGATAGGACAGAGAGAAATGGAGAGAGGAGGGGAAGACAGATAGGGGGAGAGAAAGAACCTGCAGACCTGCTTCACCGCCTGTGAAGTGACCCTCCTCTGCAGGTGGAGAGCTGGGGGCTCCAACCCAGATCTTTATGTCGGTCCTTACACTTAAACGTATGTTACTCGTTCACAGAGGTTTATTACAAAGTTACGAGTTGCAAAGAAAAAATTAATTATGTTTTATGTATTTTGTTTAAAGCAGGAGATGGTACATGCATAATATGATGTATTTCCAGTCACTGACTTTCATGTAAACTAATTACATTATAAGCCAAAACAGTTGTTATTTAAAATTCAACTATTTGGGATATATTTTCTTTAAAATTTCTTTTTTTCATTCTCCAATATCCTTGAAAGCAGATTTTCTCACATAGTTACTCAATGCCCTTTCTGAAAAAAAGGTTTCCAAAGTTTCTAAGGCACTCGTAGTTGATACACATAGTTACTACATAGAAACTGGATTGCTAGTCTTATCTCAGAGACCAATACTGCTCACATATCCTAGGGTATTGATTATTCTTCTCTAGAAGAAGAAAGGGTATTGATTATTCTCTAGAGGAAAAGCTGTAAAACTTTAAACTTTGAATCAAAGCGCCAGCATTGTGTCAGCAACCAGTAGCCTGTGGAGAAACATACTGTGAGTAAAAACAGAATGGAAATAATAAAGGATAAGTATCTAGAAAGCACAACAATAAAGTGGTTCAATACAACAGTATCTCAGGTATATTTTGAGAGTTACTAGAGCTTCCTGCTAACTAAATTGTAATCATATGACTGATGCTATAGGAGCAGTATTTACAGCAACACTTGTTTGAACATATGCCAAACTGTATAAGGGATAAAGTAGAAGTTAATATCATTAAAAGCATTTAATGTGGGAGTCGGGCAGTAGCGCAGCGAGTTAAGCACACGTGGCACAAAGCACAAGGACCGGCATAAGGATCCTGGTTAGAGCCCCCAGTTCCCCACCTGTAGGGGAGTTGATTCACAGGTGGTGAAGCAGGTCTGCAAGTGTCTATCTTTCTCTCCCCCACTTTGTCTTCCCCTCCTCTCTCCATTTCTCTCTGTCTGATGTCCAACAACAACATCAATAATAACTACAACAATAAAACAGCAAGGGCAGCAAGGGAATAAATAAATAAATATTTTTAAAAGCATTTAATATTATATTATAACATGTCTAATCATAACAATTAAAACTGAACTCACAGAATAGTTGTATCTTTGATGTGTGTCAAAAATACTAATTTTCTGTCTTCCTTCCCCCACACCAAAGGAAATATCTATTGTTTATTTTATATCTTATTATAGCAGTTACAAGTGTCAGACACACAGGAGGCAGTAAAATTTATATACGAATCTGTGTAGTTTTACTAATGGTCAAGTAAATATTCAATATAAACTCTAGCTGGAAGATTACTATCAGCATATTACAAAAATAGATTGTTTGACCTAAAGTAAAACCATAGTCCCATTAACATCGTTGAGCTTATACCATGTGCCAGTGCACCACAGAAGCTGAATATAGCACATAAAAATCACTGTCCTTGGTTTCAAGAAGTTCACAGACTGGTGAAGGAGCGAGACGTACTATTAATTGCAGTGTTGTAAAGGAGATGCTCCAGACATAAAAGTGGAACTATAACATGACTGACAGAAGAAATGTGGGGAGCTTTAAAAGCCCAAATCACATTTTAAATAGTATAATCTACTTGCATTTCCAAAGTTATAAAATAATAAGAGTTTGTGTCCATGGACTTCTTTTATTACCAAATGATTTATATTTATTTAAAGGACAACTATTAGATCACTTTGCTCTTATGTACAATAAAAAGAAATGATACATTCAAACCTGTTAAAAAGTAACCAAAAAAGGTAGTCTACCCATTGCTAGGACTTTATGAATACTATGATGGTTATCCTTGGGGAGAGGGTGGAGAGGCAGGGGAAGGGAAGAGGGCACAGAACTGTGGTGGTAGGTACAATGTGGAACTATTCACCTGTAATTGCATGATCTTATAAGACACTATTAAATCTTTAATAACAACTGAAAATAAAATACTTTACACAGGTAAAAGTGTCAGAGGTCAGCACTGGAGATGAAATACTAGGAATCTGGAAATGCCGAGCAAGTGGGACAGGGATGAAATCAGACTAGCTGGGTGGGGTAGGGTCTATGTATACAAACATTGTAAAGAAGTTTGGGTTTATTTTATAGAATCTAAAAAGCAGAAGAGAGAGAGAAAAAAATCAAGTTTAGCTAGTTCAAGAATAATATAGTATAACAGTATTACTAAAAAAAAAAAGCAAAAGGTAGAAATAACACAAATGTTCATCAATAGAGGGGTGGGCAAACAAAATGTGATATAAATATAATAAAATCTTATTCATTCTTAGAAAAGAATTTTAATACATGCTGTCACACAGGTGAACCTTGAAGACATGCTAAGTGAAATCAACCAGATATAAAAACATAAGTATTATATGGTTTGACTTATATAAGGTTGCTAGATTACTCAAATCCATAGAAACAAAAAGTGGAGTGGTGATTCCCAGGGACTGGGAGGATTGGGAAATAGGGAGTTGTTTAATTGGTACAGACTTAAGACTCTGAAAAAAGGAAGTTTTTACAGATGATGGTTGTGTTAGAAAATAAATATTCTTGGGGGTGGGCAGGGGCACACCCAGCTGAGCACACACATTAACATGCCCAAGGACCTGGGTTTAAGCCCCACCTGCAGGGGGGATGCTTCACAAGCAGTGAAGCAGGTCTGCAGCTGTCTTTCTCTCTCCCTTATCTACTTCTCCCCTCTAAATTTCTATCTTTCCTATCAAATAAAATAGAAAGGAAAAAAAATGCCATCAGGAGCAATGGATTTGAAGTACCAGCACCAATCCCAGGTATGTGTGTATATATATATATATATATATATATATATATATATATCCCAATGTCACTAAACTTAATAACGATAAATTTTATGCTGCACAGATTTTGCCACAATAAAGATAACATATATGTATCATATAGTAATAGAAGGATGTGAGAGAATGTTTAGACATTAAATGTAGTAGGACTGAAATCAGAGAGACAGGAACTTGATAGACCTGGTGCCTGTGAAGCCCATCTTCTTACTGAGCATTTTGGAGTCTCTTATATAAGGCTCTGCCCTCATGACATAATCACTCATCAAATATTATCCAAATACCAAATTGTATTGGTTGTTAGGTTTAACCACAAATACTGTGAGAGGAACAGAAGCATTTAGTCTCTAGCAGAAAAAGGAGTAATGAACAGGGGGCTGTGTGGTGGTGCACCTGGTTGAGCTCACATGCTACAATGTACAAGGACCTGGGCTAGAGACCCCTGGTCCTCACCTGTAGGGGGAAAGCTTTGCGACTGGTGAAGCAGTGCTGCAGGTGTCTCTCTGTCTCTCTCCCTCTCTATCACCCCCTTCCCTCTCAAATTCTGGCTGCCTCTATCCAATAAATGAAGACAATAAAAAAAAAAAGAATTGATGACTAGAAGGACCTTTTGAAAAGGACAATGATAATGTGTTGGGAAGTTGATTTTCAAGGGTATGAATCCTGTCCAAATGCTATAAAATATGTAATTAGCAACTTTCTATTGGTCAAAGGCTGAGAGTATACTCTAGAGTTTATTGAACAATTATCTCCACAAAATAACTATTAAAAAGTCTGCTTTATGTGGCATCAAAATCTTAGCAGTGTCCAGAAAGAGGGTAGCCAAAAATAGGAATACCAGGGAGAGATCAAGTTAGCATCTTGTAGGAGACCAGGCCATGTCACTCTAAGGGGAGAAGTGGAAAACCTTTTCAAACAGCATTCTGAGACAAACACCATAGTAGAACACTGTACAGCTTTCAGAGCAAGACTTCTGTGTTCCTAAGGGGGGTAAGTCATCTTTCAGAGGCAGAGCTTCCTGGTAAATACGTGTTGACAAACAGCTCTCTCAGGAAAATCTCAGTATGCTACGTGCTGTAAAGGCCAGGCTAGATGAGATTAGAGATGGACTTATCTTGAAAAGACAAATAATTACATAGTTGGATGAAGGATCCAAGTTCATGGGGAAGTTTGCCAAAAACTGCTATATAAAGATGCACCAATGAATGTGTTCCGTTTCATTCCCTGAATGGTTCCAAGGTTCCTTGTGTGCCTGAGTGTCCCTATCCCCACCCACTCCCCCACTGAACCCTTGTGGAGTTGGACCTTTGTAAGCTGGACTATTACAAGTCTTATCATTGAACTAAAAACCTAGAAGGTTGGCCTCATCAGCAAGAAAAGCTGTGGATTACTTTAGTGTGGGAGCCTTGAGAGATCTTAGATGGCAATTCAGGGTTTCTTAAGAGCTTTGGTGAAGTAATCATGTTCTTACCAACCAAATATTGCTTGTCACAAGTGAGTTATGCTGGATGGATTCTTATCATTCTGGCAAGTAACCAAGGCAGGCTTTATCAAAGAGAAAGACATAGATGGCACCTTTCGGTTTGTAAGTCATCTTTCACTTACTACACCAGATTTGGAGGAATGGTGAATAGAGAATAGACTCCAAGATCTCTAATTTCCAGATGACAGAAGAAGAAACAAGCTTAAAGAGAAAGATAATGAGTTCATCTTGGAGAATTAGGAGCTTCAGAAAATAGTAAAGGTAATACTAACACATATATGTAGTTACTATATAAGACTGTATTTATTTGTTTGATTAAAAAGAGAGACATAGGGCACTGGTTCACCAGCGACTATGTTCTGCCTATTCCTGTCCTTTTCTGTTTCTATGTGATGTCATGCATTGAACCCAGGGCCTCAAGCATGGAAGGTAACTAACTGCCTTCTTTCCTCTAGACACCTTTCTGACTCCTTGATTTATATTTAAATAATGATTAAAGACCACAGTACTTTTATAAAGGCTATGTTATTTTTTTGATCCTTTCTTATCACCAATGCTTCACCCCTCAGGTAAACAGGTTTCAGAAATAGAAAAGAAATAGACAGACAGGCACCACAGCACTGAAGCTGCATTCAATGTGGCAGGGATGGAATCGAGACTGTGCACATGACAAAGCAGGTGGACTATTCAGGGGAGTTATGATGTGGGTGCAAAGTTCATATCATTAGGATCACCAAAATCGGTCCTTTATGACCTATCATCTTTTTCTCTAGTCTCAGATTCTGCTACTTCCCTAACTTATAAACAGTTACTTAACATCTTTATATTCTAAATACTGCTCTAAGTCAAACAAGGTGACACTAAAACACAGAAAGGTGAATAATAAGCATACAAATAAAATAATTTGAATTTTGATTAGAGCTATGATGTGATGTATTAGAGCTATCATTGTGATGTAAAAGGAAACAACTGAGAATGAAGGAGGAGGGAAGATGGCAATTAAATTGATGTTGAAGTCTTCACTGAGAGAGTTAGAATATGCACTGAGACCTCATAATAAAGCCACCCACATGCTAAGGAGGGGAAGAAACTGGATCCAGGACTGGGGTGGGGTGGGGTAGGAGAGAGGGCAGAAAGAAGATAAAATGGAGATGCTGAGAATGTGCTCCATCCTTTTCCCCTTTTATTTTATTTATTTATTTATTCATGAGAGAGATAGGAGAGAAAGAACCAGCCATCACTCTGGCACATGTGCTGCTGGGGATTGAACTCGGGACCTCATGGTTGAAAATCCAGTGCTTTATCCACTGTGCCACCTCCCGGACCATTCCCCTTTTCTTTTATTCCCCCCCCCCGGTTCTGTATATTCACACAGTTTATCCCCACAATACTCTTTTGTAACTTCTTTGCCTTAGAGCCTTAGTTTTTCCACCTAAAACCAATTAAGATATTTTTCTTTTGGGACACCTTCCATGAATCAGCTCTACCCATCATAGTAGTTCTTTGTGGTTAAGGATAACAGTACTCAAACACACATACACAGAGAAAATTCATTTTATTCTCTAGGCAAGAGTAAAATTCAGCATCTAGAAAATATCTGGAAACAACCCAAACTTGGCCTAGGGCATGATGTCCACCATCTTTGGCACAGTCAATTTTTAAACATCTGTACACAGAGAGAAAGCACATCTTGGAGTCCAAAGCCAGAGCTGCTGAGCTCCCTTTCTTAGTTTCCTCGTGTGTTAACAGTAATAGCAGCTGCCAACAAAATTCCCAGATTCTCCTCAGTGGTTATAACGGAGAAGGCAGCAAAGGGTGAAAAGAGATTCTGAACATGTCCCAGAGTCACGTAGGGGAAATCATTGAGCTCAGAGAATGCCATGGGGGAAAAACAATAGTGTATCAAAAACTACAGAGAACCACAGACCTTTCTAAGATTATGAAGGGAGCTGTTAACTGAGCAGCCTGAGTCAGGACTAAGGTAAAGGGAAATCCACAGGGGAAGAAAGCCTTACTTTTAGTTGTTATTATTTCCTTGTAGCTACAGAGCCTATGCTATTGTGTGTTCCCTAAAGCCAAGGGGGAAAAGGAAACAGTGTGATACAAAGGAGAAAACAGAATCCTAAAGTGGTGTGTTTTCTTTCCCAGTTTTCTATTAGTTAGAAGCAATCTGTAAACACACAGCTATAAAATTCAGCTTCAGAATTTCCAGAATATAGCACAGGCATCAAAGATCCTAGTTGGCTTCTACTGTATATCTCTGTTTTCAAGAATTTAAATATAACATAACCTCTACATAGAAAAACTGCTGCAAAGATATGTCTCACCTGGTTAAAAAAAAGTTCCCTATTATCTGCATAATTATAAGGAAATGTGAGTCTACATCTCCAAATATCTATGTATCTCTTCAAAACAGTAATATTTCTGTTTCATAAATTCTAAAAGACGACCTCTTAAGATTACTGTATTTTCCCAGAGAATATCTGGGTTGGGAGAAGCTGTTAAATTTCTATTTTAAAAAAAAGTACTTCCTAATTCCGGTAAATGATAGGAAAAATAGGAGTAGTCAGTAATGATTCAAGACAAATAATCTTCAAATTTAAATATGGATGCTGTGCAAAAGAAACAAAAAAGGACTCCTCAGCACTGCCAAATATTTGATCACCGCTAAATAATGGAAAACTGCTGATCTTATAGCTAGCTAGCACCTGCTTGTCAATCAAGGAGTCAGAAGTTCCAGTTTTATACAGAAAAATAATTTATTTGAGGGTGAAAATGGTGCCCAAAGCACTGTGGAATTTTTCAAATATATTGTTGTCAACCTTACTATTTTTATTTTGTGCCTGTGACAAATGAGACCTACAACAGAGAGAGGTTGCTTATTCTGAAAAAATACATATCTTTGTTGTTTTTGAGTGAAGATAAGAGTATAACTGTTTGAAAGATGCTTTCCTTTTTTTTTTTTTGCTTAATTGAGGCAGTATCAAACAAAAACTATGCTTAAAGATTGGTATCTTAAGTGACTTATTTATTACATATGTACGAGAGACTCACAGGTGACATCGATAAAGAGAGGGCCAAGCCAGAGCACCACTCTAGCATATGCATCATCTGTGATAAAACTGGGGCCCCCTCAGACATGCAAGTCGGAGGCTCTACCCGTGAGTCATTTCCATGATGTATTTTGTATTATTTAAAGTTGTGTCTCCTCCTTTTTTGTGTGTGTAAAATACAAATCTGTCATGTCCTAATCAGCACAGGCTCAAGGATACTGTTACATAATAGCCTGGACATTCAACTGTGGAAGAAAATCACTTTCAAATATGAATTAGGAGAAAGTGGATACATGTCACTTAATTAACTGTAAAGCAGCTCTTGAGGATTGAATTTTGAGCTCTGTAAACCGGGTGTTAAATTAAACACCTAATGACCTGCCATAGTTCTGTCAGCCTGAATGACAAGACCTGGACAAGCATTCCTTACATCCATTATGTAGTGGCAGGCACTAAAATGCTGGTCCCTGGGAGAGGGTCAGAGTGAGGCATTAGGGAACCTCTGATCCATGCTGTCTCTGCCTACCAACTGCAGGTGTTTGTGTGCACATGGAGAGAAGAGTAATGGAGGTTCCAAAACTGATTTGTGAGTTCCACAAGATACGAAACTAGGCGCGGGGTAAGTGAGGGGGCTGGGCGGTGGTATACCCACTTGTTACCAAATGCAAAGTCCCCAGTTCTAGCTCCTGCTCCCCACCTGCAGTGAAGCAGGTCTGCAGGTGTCTTCTTTCTCTCTCTGTCTCTCCCTCCCCTCTCAATTTTTCTCTGTCCTAGAAAATAAATATTAAAATAAAAAAAAAGAAAAAGATGAGAAAAAATGACTTTCCAGAGAGGTGGATTCATAGTGTTGGTACCCGGCCCTAGCAATAACCCTACTGACAATTAAAAAAAAAAAAACTAAGAGGATTTTATACCTTTCACATGTCTCATAATTATTTACAGCTTTATATGTAGCCTCTTGTATTAAAGTCCTATTACATCCCTAGCATTTCATTTTTTTAACATTTTATTTGTTTCTTTGGTAGAGACAGGAATCAAGAGGGAAGGGAAAGGAAAAAGGGGAGACATCTGTAGCACTGCTTCACTGCTCATGAAGTTTTTGCCCTGAAGCTGTGAACTACAAGCTTGACCCTCAGTGACTGAACATTGTAATGTGTATGCTTTACCAGGTAGGCTACAGCCTAGCACACTTCTAGCATTCATTAATGAGCACTGAGATAACATCAGTTCTTGATGCTGAAGTATAGCCTTTAGTTTCATAGGGCAGAGATAACCAGTGTCTCAAATGCATTTAAAAATGAAGGACATTCCAAGGGGCACATGAATTTACTAATTTTTGCCTGAGCCTGACAGCTAACATGCAGGTGGGCTAAGGGTATTGTCTTGGGAGATGGTGTCAGAGTTGGAAGTAGGGCTAACAGGCTGGATCAGGGAAGAAAGTAAGTACCCCAGTGAGACAACATTTAGAATAATACTTATGTTCTTACACTCTCCTTTGCAAATCTAAAACCCCAAATAAAACCTACTACCTTTGATAATACCAACAACAAATCTTTTTTTTTTTTTCCGAGAAGTTTTAGATGGACAGAAGCTTGCCTACGAGATAATGTGGTTATGGCAAACAAACTCAAAGCAGAAAGCTTTCACATCTGTACATGTGACAGGGAATGTATATGTATCAGCCCTTCCCTTCCTATCTTCTATATAAACACCTTTAATGGCTGGGGTGTCTGCTTTTCTGTTTCCCTGCATCTACTTGTCCTTTTCAAAGAGAATCTTTGTTGACCAAATCCTTGGCCCTTATTTTTCAGATAGGGTAAATGAAGAGGGAAAAGCTGAGATTCCTGAAATACTAGAACAAATACAGTTGAGAGGAGGGTATCTGGATTTGTTCCATAATAATAAAACAAGGATATGGCAGTGTGGGCTATTAGGTGACGGATGAGAAAGGCATTGGAAGAATCTGGGAGGTCTTTATTTGTCATGAATCCTATGATTTACTTAAGCAAAATATCTGTAAGTAGGGCTCAAACAGATAGCATTTTTGTTTGTTTGTTTGTTTGTTTAAATTAATAAGATCCTGGAGCCTCACACATACTGATGGATTTTTTTCATAGTTACTGCATGGAGAAAGGGAGGAGAGAGGGGTTTAGAGAGAGGAGAGATACTATAGCACTGCTTCACCATCCAAAGTGCTCCCATGTGGTTCTGGGACTCAAACCATCCCAGGGCTTCAAACATGATAAATTGCATACTCTATTAGAGTGTGCTTTCTCCAGGTTTCCTGAGGTAATTACTATTCTTAAATGTTACCTGTGTGATTTTGATGATAAGTCACATTTGGCAACTACTTTTTTCTCTGGGGGATTCATGGAAATGTGCATAAATTTACCTTCTCTCTAGTTCATCCTTTCCTGAAGTACAAAACAAGGCAAAAAAAAACTTTTAGTGGGGCGCCAGGCAGTAACATAATGGGTTAAGTGCACATGGCATGAAGCTCAAGAACCCGCACAGGATCCCGGTTTGAGCCCCTGGCTCCCCCCCTGTAGAGGAGTCACTTCACAGGCAATGAAGCAGGTCTGCAGGTGTTTTTCTCCACCCTGCCCCCGTCTTCCCCTCCTCTCAATTTCTCTCTGTTCTGTCCAACAATGATGACATCAATAACAACAACAACAACAACAACAATAATAACAACAACAATGATAAACAAGGGCAACAAAAAGGAAAAAAATAGCCTCCAGGAGCAAAAAAAAAGATCTTAAAAAAAATATTTTAGTGGTAGGAGCTCAAGGAAGAAAGTCTGAAGTCAAGGTTGAAGAAACAAAATGTAAAGACAAATTACAAGAAGCAAAATAACCATTGGTAATTAAGCAGTATTGCACTAAAAGAAAAGATAGTAATACTTAATTTTGATTGGGGCATGGGGAGAGGGGATGGAAACTGAATAGAAGGTTTCCCAGAGAATATTGTTGAGAAGACAGTTGAAAGACATTAATTGGAAAATGAAAAGGAATATGGTATATTATGTCAAATCTGATTTGAATTACCTAGTGTGTGTTAAATAAGTAGAGCAATCCAAGATAAAAGCATTACTCCTTTATGTATAGTAATAATTCTCAAGGTTATTTGAGTAGAAAAACTTCAGTAAGAGAGAACATTATCTGCACTATTTTTTCTCATTTTTCCTCCTGAAGTATACTATTTTATATTCTTCTGTAATAGATTTGTCCATGAGGCAAAGGCTCCACAGTTTAAGGGATATCTCCACCTAAGTCACATATTATGTTATGAGAAATTAATCAGGTACAAGGAAACACAGAAGTTATAGTGTAGACATACCTGTCATTGAACAAGAATGAAAGAGGAGTAAGAAGAAAGGTCTGAAGACAACCAAGATCATCAGACCTGTTTGTAGTGAGTGCCAAGTCTTGCATGACCACTGTGACCAACCATCAGAATCCACTGGATCTAAGAGCAATCATTGTGTGTCAACACTATTTCAGGGAATTTTTTTTCATCTGTGAATTATTGAAGGATGGTAGTCAAAAATAAATTACATATATAGATTCCCCCTTAAGTAATATTAGAAGCACAAATTGACAAAACATGCTTTCCAGATAGATTTCAGAAAGAGGATTTTTTAAAAACATGAATAGTTTATGGTATAAATACGGTAGCAGATTTATTGTATTTTTTTTGACAGAGCTAGTGTGGCAGACACACACACATACCACACACACACACACACACACACACACACACACACACACACACACAGAGAGAGATAGAGAGAATTCACAACACTGAAGCTTTGAAACTGGGTCCAGTACATGGCAAAGCAAGACACTACCCAAGTGAGCTAGCTATTTCACCAGCCCATAAATTTACCCTACCCTCTATTGCCTTTTCTTCAAATAAAATTTGGCGTGAAAGAACAATTTTGGCATGATAAAGTTGTTAATAGAAAAACTGAAAACAAGACAAAGACTAAGTCATAACAGTTAAGTCCAGTCCTAGAACATTTTAAGGATGTAGAGCTGTTTTTTTTTTAAAAAATTTTAAACAATATTTTTTTTTCCTTTTGTTGCCCTTGTTATTTTATTGTTGTAGTGATTATTGTTGTTGCTGTTATTGATGTCGTTGTTGCTGGATAGGACAGAGAGAAATGGAGAGAGGACGGGAAGACAGAGATGGAGAGAAAGATAGACATCTGCAAACCTGTTTCGCCCCTTGTCAAGCGACTCCCCTGCAGGTGATTCTTATGTGGGTCCTTGCGCTTTGCACCAGGTGTGCTTAACCCACTGCTCTACTGCCCAACTCCCACAGAGCTGTTTTTGTTGCTGTTGTTGTTCTCTTGTTGCTGATTCACTGGTCAATGAACACCTCCTCCTACATCTAGCACTGTTGTAGTGGTGTTCCCTTTGTCCTTCCTCCTCTCCACCAAGGGTCCCCTGGTGTTATTAATGTTATATCCTTCATGCTACCCCTGTCCTTGCATTCTGCCTCCTACATTTATTTATTTTTAATGTTTTTATTATTTATTTTCTCTTTTGTTGCTCTTGGTGTTTTTTTATTGTTGTTGTAGTAATATTATTGTTGTTGATGTCATCATTGTTGGATAGGACAGAGAGAAATGGAAAGAGGAGGGGAAGACAGAGAGGGGGAGAGAAAGACAGACACCTGCAGACCTGCTTCACTGCCTGTAAAGTGACTCCTCTGCAAATGGGGAGCCAGGGTCTAGAACCGGGATCCTTACACCAGTCTTTGCCCTTCGCGCCATGTGCGCGCAACCACACGACTCCCCTAAATTTCTTTTTCTAACGTTTCTGTTTCTTGATTCCATGGACAGTGTTGTCTGAATAGATCAAGAATAATAAAACCATAAATCTCAAGATCTGTAAAAAGAACTTTAAAGACTATGATTCCGGAATAATCATGCTGTGGATGGCATCTGAGTGTCATGAATTTCTTCTTATACCTCTTAAGGTGTAGTAAACAGAAAGGAACAAGAATATGAGTCAGAGGATATAAGATACTGATTTTTTTTCCTTCTTTCTCTTTTTAACAAGTTCATTATTGTGTAAAACAGAACCTAGACTAGTACTTAAATTGAAGGTTAATGTTGCAAGGCCATGGCATACCTTTGTGAAAGGAAAATAGAAATTTAAAAAGAATGTTGGGGGGGGCTGGGCAGTAGTGCACCTGGTTAACTGCATATATCATCATGTGAAAGGACCCAGGTACAAGCCCCACATCCCCACCTGTGGGGGAGGTGAGGGTGGGTGGGGCGTGTGCTTAATGAGTGGTGAAGCAGGTCTGCAGGTGTCTTTCTTTCTCCTTCTCTATCTCCCATCCATTCTCAATTTTTCTCTGTTCTATCAAGTATAATAGAAAGAAAATTTTTTAAAAATTGGCCACGAGGATAGGTAGAGCTCCAGCGATAACCCTGGTGGCAATTAAAAGAAAAAAAAAAAGGATGTTGACCATAGTGGGACTTATTTTTACTTTGAAGAGCTATAAAGAGACTGAAACTGAATGTTTTCATATTAAATTATGTATTTCTCCATGTTTAGTTATTATTTAATGTCTAGGCTTCCTTGCTATTGGATTAGTTATTTTATAATGTTATAATAAATAATTTTATAAATCTCGGTAGTCTTTTCCTGTAAAAATATTTTAGCAATGCAACGAACACTTCATACACATTTAGCTTTTTTTTTTTTTTTAACAGATGTTAAACTAAACGGAAGGGCAGCCTGACAGTAACTGCCATAAGTTCTGTATCTGAAAATAAATAAATAAATAAATCAGGGACTCTGGGACAAATTCCTTGCCTAGGACATGTCATCAATCACAGATAGCCTCTACATAATAAACAAGAGGAAAATCAGTTCTAAGTGGTGGGTGCTTGATTCTGTGTTTTGCCAGCTCCCTTTGAAACCATTTGTTTTGATGGTCACACTGAGATGGGGATGCTGGCTTCTAGCTATGGTCAAGAGACTTTACATACTCTCAAAATGAGACTCTACAGATTGTTGCTGGAACAATAATGTAAAAGTAGGGTAAAGAAAGACAGGAGAAGCAGACTCTGAACTCTTGGAAAATACTGAACTAGGCTGCGAGCTCCAGGTTTCCCTCATGTTCACCAGGATGGGACTGAGGTGGAGGCAGCACACCTAATGGTCAAAGAACAGTGTGTATTGCTAAGATCTGGATTTGTGCCCAGGCCTCAGGATTTACCCACACTGTACACTATTCAACATGCATTTCTTTTTTTCACGGAAAGAAGTTCATATTTCATGTTTTGATTTGGCACTTTAAGTATAATGAACCATGTTTACAGCCTAACCTAGCCCCTAATATGTTGATTCAAAACGTAGGCTAGCAAGTATGTAGTCAATACAGCTATGGCATCACTAGTCCTGTAGTAACAGAAACAATAACATCCTTTTCTCTGTACTTACTGCTTAGGGGGAAAATACATAAAATGTAGATGCAAAAATGCCTATGACTTGCAATTAATGGAGGGATGCCTCTTTGGGTGCTATTAGAGATGTAATAGAACAAGTCTGTTATCAAGTCCTGGCCATGTGAATTGGTTTCAATATTCCATTTTAGAGGGAGACCGCTTGTTATTATGTTACTAGTATAACTACTGTGGTTTAACACGCCAAAGAGCATATAGGGTGCTTCCAGGTTTAAAAGTCTACAGTTCCATTCAGGTGCATTCACATTGATCGTCTTCTACCGGTCAGGTCCTGGTGAGCCAGACAAATGTGTTCTTGATACTCACAGCCTAGAGGAGGAGATTGGAATGTAGTAATTCAATGTGATGTAGAATGTCTATGATGATGACAACGATTCTAAAGACAGTATGGATGCTAGTAATTGCTTCCTGGAACCTCCGTGTGGGAAGAAGACCTGAGATGAGTTTTAATGTGTGAGTAGGAGTTATCTACATGGAGATAAATAAGGAGCCATTTAAAACAAGAGCTGTGTGTACCTCAGACTTGTTTAGACCCACGCCAGAAACATTTGCAGTAAAAAGATGTGAGGCAAGATACTTAATACTAAAACAATTTCATTTAAGATCATGATCCTAATGATATCTTATTAGAACAAAAAAAAACTTAAGAAAATTGAATTTCAGAATAATTTTGGACTATGTTTCATGAGGTACAATTCAAAAGTAAAGGCTTATTTCTGATCTTATAATGTCACTGCCCATCCAGTGCTACTTTTCTTTGGAAAAGCTGTTAATCTGGGGGAAATATGCTCTTCAATAGTAATTGTAAGTTTTTCTAAAAGAAATTCTGTAAGAACTTTATTTTGGGCTAACGAAATAGCTTGCTTGAATAGTGTGCTGCTTTGCAATGCAAGTTCAAGCCTGGCCATCACCACATTCAAGAGAGCTTGGGTGCTGTGGTCTCTGTCTCTCTCTCTCTCTGTCTCTCTCTCTCTCTGCCTCTGTTCTATTTCCATTAAAAATGTTAATATTTTTTGGTTTTTAACAATGTTAAAAATGATTTTGTCTTATTCATTGTAATCTTTGTGTGTATGTGCTGGGGTTTCACCACTTCAGGCAAACTTTTTCATACAGAGAAACAGAGACAGAAACAGGGAGAGGGGGGGAGTCAGGCTGTAGCGCAGCAGGTTAAGCGCAGGTGGTGCAAAGCACAAGGACAGGCATAAGGATCCTGGTTCGAACCCCGGCTCCCCACCTGCAGGGGAGTCGCTTCACAGGCAGTGAAGCAGGTCTGCAGGTGTCTATCTTTCTCTCCTCCTCTCTGTCTTCCCCTCCTCTCTCCATTTCTCTCTGTCCTATCCAATAACGACAACAACAATAACAACTACAACAATAAAACAACAAAGGCAACAAAAGGGAATAAATAAATAAAATAAATATTTAAAAAAATAATAATAAAATAAAAAAAGAAACAGGGAGAGGGAAAGACCACAGCACTGAAACTTCCTTCACAATGGTGAGGGCCCACTTTGGACCATGATTATATACATGGTAAAGCAGGATCCTTCCAAGTGAGATATCTGGTCCAAATATACACTGTAATCTTAAAAGAGAAAAGAAAAATGTGATACTTTTTTGCAAAAGTGCATCTGTTAAAATATCACTTATTTTTTAAAATTTTCTTACTATATATATTTTAGCCATCCTTCATTCTATAGTGTCATTAAGTCCTACCAGTCTCTACCTTCACAATTTGAAGTTAGCACAAAAATTCATACATGTATCTTAGAGAAAATGTTATAAAATACCAAGCATGTTTCATTGCTTTACTTCAGCCATATTTAACTAGGGACTCAACTAAGGATTTCTTTATACAAAGAGCTTTGAAGTTGGTATCTTTTGGGATAGTCCTTGTCCTAAGCCATGAAAAAATATTTAGAAGAAATTAATCTTTTTTATTTCTTTTCTTTTTTTTTAGCAGCTGTGAAACAAATGAGTATTTTATCATCTTCTTTGACAGATGATAAACACTCTAAATTCGCATGTCATCTTGTACTATACACTGGAATGTATTCTGTGAAATACATGTCCAGTGAGTTAATAAATGAAGAAATATATGGAAACATGGAAATGTTTTTAAATAATGTTTAGGAAAAATGTGACCACTAAGTAACCAACCAGTGTCTCTAAGACCTTGAGAACTATGGTGATTATCCTTGGGGGCAGGCGGAGGGTGGGCGGGAAGCAGGCAGAACTTTGGTGGTAGAAGCAGTATGAAGCTATATGCCCACTATAGTCTTGTAAATCAGTACTAAATCATTAATATATTTTAAAAACCATTAATACACATCAAATTCATATTAAAATTTTGGTGGGATTACCATTTGACAAGAATGTGTTGGCTTAAGTTTGTTAAACCCCATTTGTAGCTTTCATTATGAGGGTGAGGTAAGTGAGTAAAGGAATATTTCGCTTGGGTGCTTTCATGAAAATCAAATCATGTGGTCAAATAGAGGGTTTAATCAGATATGATATGGGACTAAAATCAGTGCAGGTGTAAAAGCAGCCATAGAGCAGGCACCAGGAGGTGGCACACCTGGTTGAGCGCACATGTTACAATGAGCAAGGACCCTGATTCAAGCCCCTGGCCCCCACCTGCAGGGGGAAAGCTTCTCAAGTGGTAAAGCAGTACTGCAGGCATCTCTTTCTGTCTCTCTCCCTTTCTATCTCCCATTCCCTCTAGATTTCTCTCTGTCTCAAAGCAGCCGTGCAACTAAGTTGATTGTGCAGACATCAAAGCTCAACAGAGGAACACAGCTGGCTCCTGTGTTTTGCGTCAAGTCATGAATTAAATGTGCTTGGAATTTTATTCCACCTACCATTTACAGAAAATACCGACATTAGATAGATATAAGCACTTTATAGCCCTCGTGCCAATCCCTTATGCACTCCACCGCACACCACCTCCCAAAGAAAACTAAACAAATGAAAGAGTAATGGTGTCTCACAGGACAATTAAGAAGGGATGGCCTAAATTCTTCGCACAGATTAATCTCTTACCTCATTTTATCAGTTATAAAGCATAAAATTTCTGTTTATACTTGGTACTTTCAAAATCTGATAACATGCATTTTCATCATATATCTTATAGGTGTATGTTAAAATTATTCTAGTCCCTTGGGGCTAGGTGGTGGCGCACCTTGTTGAGCTCACATAACGTGTGGGGACCCAGATTTAAGTCCCCAGTTGGTCTCCACCTGTAAGGGGCAGGTTTCACAAGAGGTGAAGCAGTGCAGCAGGTATCTCTCTCTCTCTCTCCCTCTCTATCTCCCCTTTCCTTTTCAATTTTTATGTCTCTGTCATAAATAAATACAAGTACTATAGTCCCTTTGAATTAGCCTCCCCAAGTGCAAAACACAAGTGCCTTAAAATACGAGCTAATGATATAGCTCATACCAGCAGGTGTGAGTTCAGTCAAAAGACAGGTACACAAAATAAGCTGCTTCCTTTATCGCTAAGGGCCAGAGATCATTTATTTCTACTAATTTTAGGTTCCCATGACAACTAGGTAGAAAACTGCAGAAAAAAGTTGAATCAAATTCATGTATCTTAAACCGTAACTGGCACTAAGCAAAGAAACTCCAAGAGTAGGATGAAATAATCAGGATGAAATTCAAAAGAAATTAATACATTTTGTTATTCAGAAAAAGTTTTTTTTTCTACCTTCCATTATATAGTGTTTTTTCTTGTTATTCTGGAATGAATAATTAGTATTAATTCAACAGTGAACAGATACTGTAATGAGGAACTATACCTCAATAGTCTTATAATCTTGTAAACTGCTATGAAATCACTAGAATAAGAGTGATATTTTCTAGATATCAGAATAAACGGGTTTTTGAAAAGTCATTCAAACTTAGTGACATAAACTGTAATATATTTGATTATGCTGATTTAATAATTTAAGTGCATTAATACTTCATGGTAAAGTTACTGCTTCCCAGTAATGAATTTTTCCCTCTTTCTCCCCCGCCCCCACACTTTCTTTTTCTCCCTCTACTTTCTACCAGAACACTGCTAAGCTCTGTTAAGTGCTAGGGAGCTGACACCAGGACTTTGGAGCCTAAGGCATAAAAATCATCTATGTGATCTCACTTAAAAGTGGGATTTAATGTAGAATAAAAACCATTTGATTTTCAAAGTATTAAATATAAAAGAATCAGAAAAGGACATATGCTATCTTAGTGTGTTTTATTTCCGAAACTTGAACAAAAAACTTATCTTACAAGGAAAAAATAAATAGCCCCGCTCCTCCCACCACTCATCTTAATGTCAGACTTTTTGGATCAGAGATCTCCTTTATTAGTAGCTGAGTAATTAAAGAATGAGAGAGTATGTGTTAAAATAGTGTTTTTCTGGGGGGTAGGTGGTAGTGCAGCGGGTTAAGTGGACATGGCACATGGTGCAAAGCACAAGGATTGGCATAAGGAAGCCGGTTTGAACCCCCAGCTCCCCACTTGCAGAGGGGTAGCTTCACAGGCAGTGAAGCAGAGCTGCAGGTGTCTATCTTTCTCTCCCCCCTCTCTATCTTCCCATCCTCTCTGCATTTCTCTCTGTCCTATTCAACAAGAATGACAGCAATAACAACAATGATAAACAATGGCAACTAAAGGGAAAAAATAGCCTTTGGGAGCAGTGGATTTGTACTCCAGTGATAACCCTGGAGGCAAAAAAAAAAAAAAAGTGATAAAAATATTGTTTTTCTATTTGCTAGGCCTTTGGGCTAAATTATAACTCCAGAAATATCCAGAAATCAGAAAACTAGAGGAGGGATTTTGTAGTAGGGCATAAAATGTTGACTGTTGTCTCAAGCCTGCACACACCAATATGGCTGACCCAGGGTGAGCTGGTGCTCAGTTGTGCAGAATCAAATAAATATCTCACTTTCTGGCTTTATTCATGTTTCCTCAGTCCTTTATTGAAGTGAATGGGTTAAGTGATTTCTTGCATTAATAAACAAATCAGAAAAAGGAAAACACAGAGTAAATCTTGGACTGGGCAGGGTGTACTGTACCAAAGCCGAACATTCTGGGAGTGTAAAGGCTCATGGAGTATTGATGTGCACATGGTAACAAGTACAATTTAAATCACTAACCCCCCCAATAAAATGAAAAAAGGAAAAAAAATCTGTGTAACAATTATGCTATCTCTGTGGTCCAAAATCAATTTCTTTAACTTCTTATTGATAGCTAATCAAGAAATTAAGTCAGTTATAAGATAATTTTTAGTTCTTTTGGGGAGATAAATATTTTTTTTCTTTATAAGTGATTTGCAATAATTTATTTTATTGCAGGGGTATCTAGCATAATGGTTATGCAGACTCTCATGCCTGAGGCTCCAAAATCCCAGGTTCAAAAGTTCAGTCTCCTGCACTACTTTAAGCTAGAGCTGAGTAGTGTTCTGGTTTAATATATACATATAATATGTGTGTGTGTGTGTGTGTGTGTGTGTGTGTGTGTGTGTGTGTATAATCAATACAATGCCTTAAGGCTTACTAAGAGCCTTCATATACACTAATATACTTATTCCCTAAAAATCTGTGTAAATACATTTGTTATTAAAATTATAGACATTAGATCCATTAAAAATGGTAAGATCAAAGTTCAAAGAAAACCGTAAATAAAGTGGTAAGATCTAGAAATGACAGAATCAGATCCTTGCTTTGGAAATTCTAAAATTCACTAGATTTTTTTTTTCTTCATCATTACATAGTAAATGTATCCATTCTAGCATAGATGGCAAAACTATGAGCAATTTTAGGGGGTCAGGCGGTGGCGCAATGGGTTAAGCGTATATGGTGCAAAAGCGCAGAAACCTGAGAAAGGATCCCGGTTCCAGCACCCGGCTCCCCACCTGCAGGGGAGTCGCTTCACAGGTGGTGGAGCAGGTCTAAAGGTGTCTATCTTTCTCTCCCCCTCTCTGTCTTCCCCTCCTCTCTCCATTTCTCTCTGTCCTTTCCAACAACAAACAACATCAACAATGGCAATAATAATAACCACAACGAGGCTACAACAACGAGGGAACAAAAAGGGGGGGGGGGGGGAATGGCCTCCAGGAGCGGTGGATTCATGGTGCAGGCACCGAGCCCAGCAATAACACTGGAGGGGGAAAAAAGAAAAAAAGAAAAAAACTATGAGCAATTTTAAAAGGCTTGTTAGCACTCTCCATTATGATTCATAATTATTGCTCTCACAAAAAAAAAGAAAAGAGAGAGAGAGAACATGAGTCCACAATTCAGTCAAAAATACTTTAAAACCCCAAATGAATTTGGTGACTTCTAGTTTCTTTAGTGTGACTAAATGCTATGACATATGGATGGATAAACTCTGGACACACTCACCTCTTTCTGACGATACTTAATGGCTAATTTCAGTCTGGCAAGATCATTTCCGCTTTGTTCTTCTATGAGACTATTGTCATCTCGATAATTAAGAATGATTTCTAGTTCTCTGGAACTTCTTGTCTGATCCAGTAGGTCCTTAGCAAATTGTTTGCACTGCCGTGACAGTTCCTCATACTCTGACTTAAATTCATTTTCTACTTTACTCAATTCCTGAAGCTCCCAGCTTAATTGAAAGGCAGTGAGAAAAGGATCTTCACTGGACAGTGCGATGAGGGAGGGGCTGGCCAAAGCCTTATAGATGTTGAGTCTGGACCTTGAGTGGCGGAGACTGTCCACATCAGAACTGGAGACACATTCAACACAGTTACAACGCACCTCGTGGGGCCTGGGTACGGAAACTCCTTTCTGAACTAAAAGTTTTATGATCTCATAATTGTTAGTATGGGCTGCCAAAATGATTGGTGTGATGTCTGGAGTGAATTCAGAGAACTGCTTATCAAGGAGGATAGGAGGCACCTAGAAAAAAAAAGAGAGAGAGAGCAGAACTTTACATTATTCCTTTGCTTAAGCCTACCAACGTCAAATCGCATGTGATAGCACTGTTGAACAAGGTTCATAAATCTTTTTAAAAAATATTTTTATTAATTTATTATTGGATAGACAGAAATGGAGAGGGGAGGGGGAGATAGAGAGGGAGAGAGACAGAGAGACATCTACAGCCCCACTTCACCACTCATGAAGCTTTCCTCCTGCAGATGGGGACCAGGGGCTTGAATCTGGATCCTTATGCACTTAACCAGGTGCGCCACTGCCTGGCTCCATGGGTTCATAAATCTTATGCCAGGTTTTCTATAGGAGAAATATGATCTTTTTCACCCAAAATACCAGAGAATATTAAGAGGAAAAAATTACTTCCAAATATAATGTCATATTACTCTTTCTTTAATCTTCATTATGAAATTTTATGAAATCTTAAAGTAGGTAGTTACGGAAACTCTTGACATCTTGAAAGCCTTTCTTGGTCCCGACTCATTTCCTGACTGACATTTGCTGCTTTTCTTTTTCAGATAGGTTGACTCACTAATTAATAACAAATTTCATGAAAAATAGTGATTTGTTTTCAAACCAAACCTTTCTTCTTCAACAACAGAACTTTGTGTCTTTATATTTTATCTTCTGTGTCTGAAAAATTCAGTTTATGACCAAAGGTGGCAGGAAAATAGAAAAGAGTTACCCTCATGCCCTGCTTCCTTCTATCCATTTATAATATGTGTTCCAGATGAGAAGTGTTCCTGCCATTTTGTTAGGAATAAATTCCTCCCAATGAAAGAGATTAACAGTACGTCAACACTCAAGTGTCCTATGTAATATTCTAGGAAAGGTAATTTATAGTTTTTAAAAATCCACCAGGCAAAACTTAGACTGGATTTGGTTTATTGCACTAGAGGACTCTGGGAGTGAGGGAGTGGTGGTTTCAGGTCCTGGAGCATGTTGGTGGAAGAGGACCTGGTGGGGGGGGGGGTTAAATTGTTATGCAGAAAAACTGAGAAATGTTACACATTTACCAACTACTGTACTGACTGTTGGTTGTAAACCACTGACCTCCCCCCAAAAGTTAAAAAAATAATAATAAATAATCTAGGGGTGGGTAGAGAAAAATCATTTAATGCATTATTAAACATCTGTTTAATAACCTGTTTAATAAATGTATACCTCCACCATTTATTATTGACATCTTATAAATAAGTCTCCAGTGAATGAATGGAAATCTACATTTGGATTCAGTTCCACATTGAAAATCAGTGTTTGTAAATTCTTAGATACATAAAAAGAAATTAAAGTTGTTAATTGTTTAGATTTACTAGCCATAAAGAGCAACTTTGAAGGATTAGCCATGGAATTTTATGAAAAAAAAATTTTAATATGAACACTGCATCTTCAAGATGCCATATTTTTTCATGTTCTTTCCCTCAATAGGGAGTGTTATGGCTAAATAAGTAAAATATGTGAGAATACACCCAGGATGAACCCTTTGCTTATGAACTCTAATAATATAGCATTGTATCTTTTAATTTTTTGATAAAAAGCATCACTAATTTTCTCTTACAATAAGTTTAATTTAAAAAAGTATTTTAAAATGGCATTATTCTTGACAAGTGCCAGTATAATTATAAGTAATAGTCACAGATATGTGCTTTTCTGACTGGCTTTCTAGATCAACATTTGAAATACATTCATATTGTCAGTAGTAGTTATTTAAATTCTACATGGTATTTTACTTATGTGTATATCACAATTTGTTTACTATTGTTGATGTCTGTTTCCAATGGTTACCAATTTGGTCCTATAAGGAACTATGCTTTTATGTATAATCTTGTATCTGTTGGAATGGAATTTCTTTTTTTTTTAATTTATTTCTTTATTGGGGAATTAATGTTTTACATTCAACAGTAAATACAATAGTTTGTACATGCATAACATTCCCCAGTTTCCCATTTAACAATACAACCCCCACTATGTCATTTATCATCCTTCATGGACCTGTATTCTCCCCACCCACCCACCCCAAAGTCTTTTACTTTGGTGAGATATGCCAATTACATTTCAGGTTCTACTTGTGTTTTCGTTTCTGATCTTGTTTTTCAACATCTGCCTGAAAGTGATATCATCCCATATTCATCCTTCTGTTTCTGACTTATTTCACTTAACATGAATTTTTCAAGGTCCATCCAAGATCGGCTGAAAACGGTGAAGTCACCATGTTTTACAGCTGAGTAGTGGAATGGAATTTCTAAGTAAAAATTCTTAATTAAAAAAAATTATTTATAAAAAGGAAACACTGACAAAAACCATAAAATAAGACTCCTCACAATTCCCATCATCAGAACTCTGTATCCCATCCCATCCCCTGATAGATTTCCTATTCTTTATCCCTCTAGGAGCCTTTCTTCCTATGTCTGTAGGCCTGCCTGTCTTTTTTTTTTTTTCCTTCTAATTCTATGGAGGTAATTATAACTGTTCCACTGTTATCCTCTGTCCCTTAAAGCATAGCCAAAGAATGCAATTCTTTTGTTGTTGTTGTCCATGAGGTTTTATTGCACTGGACTGACTTTTTCAGATAGAAAGAGAGAAACTGACACAGAGAGACTCAGAGAAAAATACAACAGCACCACATGTTCCCTCAGTGAGACAGGAGCTGGCTTGAACTTAGGCATGGTCAAGTAGGCACCCTCACAGGTGAATTAGTATGTTAGCCCTATGTATGAAATTCATAACTTTGAAAAAATTGAATTATAAGGGCAAGGCCCATGGGTTAATGGTGAAATTTTTGACTTCCTTGAAATAAATTCCATTTGGCACATGTGTGATATTTTTAGTATAACTCACATTTTTTCTATCAATGTTTATAAGTGAGATCCAACTTCCCCATGCCTCCTTCTTAATTTAATGTCAGTGTTATGCTTGTTTCATGAAAAACATGCCATGCTCTCCTCCAGTAGAAGGAAGACAGGGAAAAGTGTCTCCTTGTGTTCCCTCAAATGGAATTGCTACTTGCTGGCATAGAGTATGTCCTGTAACAACTTTAACTCCTCCCTGTCTTTGTCTTCTCCCTCTCTCTTCCTTTCTTACACACACACACACACACACACACACACACACACACACAAACACTACAGTACCTTCTACCATACAGATGATTTCTGGTATCACTGATCTAAACATTCCCCTAATGACAGTCTGACTAAAGCAAAAGGAAATTTAGAGTAGATAGAATATTCTTACTGGGTAGGATTATAAAAATAGTGGAGGAAGAGCTTATACTTAAGCTTAGTTGCTTTTTTCTAAACTGCTAGCAGTGTAGAAGAGTTACAGAGACATAGCAACAAGAAAAATTATGACATAAAAGAAAATTCTTTACAGTATGGCATAAGTCATATAGAAATGGATAATTACAAAATTCTCTAGTGTTGATTAGGTCAAGATTAAGGTAGGGTTTTAAGATCACTGCTTTATAAGCCTTTGTAATATCACTGAAAATTTTAACCAGGAGATTAAAGAGATAATCCCTGGTATTAGGGGCTGGATAAGGGTTGAGCACATACATTACTATGTGCAAGGATTTGGGCTCAAGCACGCAGTCCACACCTATAGGTGAAAGCTTCATAAGTGGTGAAGCAGTGTTGAAGGTGTCTATTTTTCCCTCTATATTTCCACTTCCCTCTCTCTCAATTTCTCTGTCTTCTTAAAATAATAATAATTAAAAATCCCTAGTTACTAACATTTCTTTAGCATACTTTGATGATTAAAAGATAAGTTAGCAGGGCTGGGTTGTGGCACATCTGGTTGAGCTCACACATCATAATGAGCAAAGACCTGGGTTCAAGTCCCTGGTCCCCACCTATAGGAGAGAAGTGTCATGAGCAGTGAAGCAGCACGGCAGGTTTCTATCTCTTGTTCTCTACCCCCCCTTCTCTCTTGAGTTATTTCTGTCTCTATCTAAAATAAGTAACAACCAAAAAATAAGATGGCTTGATATTCTCAATTATGCAGCAGAATCTTATTTTTGTTCACTCATCAGAGTGAGAGGAGCTGGGAATAGGTAGGAGAGGAATACTGGCATCTCTGTGGTGGGTATGTGCTTGTGGTGATATAAGACATATACAGAATTGCACACCAAACTAGCCTCAATAAAAAATTTAAATGGTTGGGAGTTGGGCAGTAGTGCAGCGGGTTAAGCATAGGTGGCACAAAGCTCAAGGATGGGCACAAGGATCCCGGTTGGAGCCCCCAGCTCCCCACCTGTAGGGGAGTCGCTTCACAGGTGGTGAAGCAGGTCTGCAGGTCTTTCTTTCCCCCTCTCTGTCTTCCCCTCCTCTCTCAATTTCTCTCTGTCCTATCCAACTACAATGACATCAACAACAACAATAACTACAACTACAAAACAGCAAGGGCAACAAAAGGGAATATAAAAAAAAAATCAGAGGTTGTTACATTTTTGTGCTCTAGTTCCTTTGGAAATCTATAAAGTATTGTAAATCCTTATTCGGAAAGAATTAATAAACATGAGTGTATAGCATTATGTAGAAATAAGTTATTCTAGTATATTTTATTTGTATTCTTTAAAGATTAATATATGTCATGAGGCAGAGAGAGAAAGAAGAGATATTACGGTATCAGACTAGCATATGTAATGACACGGTCATACTTGAAACTGTAACTCACGTATGTAACTCCAGAATTTTCCCACTATGCCACTTTCTGGGATGCTCATATACATACACATATGTGAATGTATATGCCTTATAATCTACATATAACTATACTGGAAAGGCAGGACTTTAGGACAAAACATCAAGCAAACCTGATCTTGAACTCATTTATTAATTGAAAGAATTATTTATTCCTCTTATAATACAGTTGGAAAAAGATGTATTTTTCCAAGTTAATAGATTTTCTTGACTTTTACCTATCTCATCACAAATTAGATGTTTTTGAGTTTGATTAAATCAGAACTGAAAGACTCAAATGAGAATTTTCACTGAAAAATACTAATCAGATTATTGTTTCCAAGAAGAAGCGATTAAAGAAATAGAAAGACTTTGTGGGACTATGTAAAAGCTTGGTAGAGCTTAGGGAAGCTCCCCCCATCCTCAGTGGAGGTCTGGAAAGACACCCCTCTTGTTAGCCTCTATCCATAGAGATGAGCCAAGAGGGAAAAGTCTTGCAGACTCAGCTCTCCCTTATTAGACTCTCAAGTTCACAAAAAGCCTGCACCCTCTCCCACTTAGTTCCCCCTGTTGTCAGCCAAATGGTTGCCTGCTTTAGGATTCACTCACTCAAAGTTCACACATTCCACTTCACCTTTTGATCACAAAGGAAGAACACATCCTGTCACACACTGAAAAGCCCCCAAAACCTTATTTCCTGGTGTTCTTTGATGTCCTTAATTTACATCAAGCCTTGTTCTTCTCTATCTCACCTTACTGGTTCAACCCCTATTCTTCTCTCAAATGCCTTTGGATAATTAAATGCCTGCATCAGGAGACTAATTGTTTTGACCTTTATGTATCACATCAACTCTTGTCATACCAACCCTCTACCATAGGGGGAAAGCTGACCTTTAAGAAACATGTGAATTCTGACGTATATAAAAAATGTTCTCTGTTTAACTTTCTATATTAACCCAAACACACCCCCCAATAACTGAGTGTTTGTACCAAAATGCTACCTGATGTCTCTTGTCTAGATCTTTGAGCCCCTTAGAGCCAAAGAGGGAGAATCAGTAATCTTACCTCCTGGCTGGAGCCACCCCACATGAGCCCCAGCAAGACTTAATGGTGGTTAAAAAGAGAAAGCATATTTTTTATAATAAAAATGCACTTATCATGGGAGTCGGGCAGTAGCACAGCAGGTTAAGTGCATGTGGCACAAAGTGCAAGGATCAATTCACCACCTGCAGGGGAGTCACTTTACAAGCTGTGAAGCAAGTCTGCAGGTGTCTATCTTTTTCTCCCCCTCTCTGTCTTCCTCTCCTCTCTCTATTTCTCTCTCTCCTATCCAACAAAAATGGCATCAATGACAACAATAACTACAACAACTAAAAAAAAAAAACAAGGGCAACAAAAGGGAATAAATAAAATTTAAAAATACTAAAAAATGCACTTATCTTTATTCAAAGATAGACTGTTCTATGATTAGAAATACCTTATTTGTTTAAATGGAATTAATATATCCCAAAACATAGATATTTGCTTAATCAGGAAAAGTTTTGAATATTTGAAGGAAGATTTTATTATACAAACTACTAAGATAACACTAAAGAAATGATAATTTTTTAAAAAGAAGGTTTTGCATAAATGTCAAGACATTTTCTTATTCAAAAGGAGAGTTTGGTGGTAGAGTGCACTGAAAAACTGTATCAAAACAAATTTGCAACATATGAAATACATTTAATATTCCCATCACACAAAGGGAGCATGTAAATAAAAGATCAAGTTATGAATCAAGTAGTGGAAGCCTATGCACAAGTGTTTCACAAAATGAAATCAAAATGTCAGATATTGGATGGTTTTCTCTTTAAAAGTCAAGGGCAGGCAACTTAAGACAACATACTCTACCTACTACCTGAGGATGATGGGTCCTGAAATTAGCGCTGCCTGGAATGTTCCTAGCCATGACCACAGAATGTGAGCTCAGATTTACAGGGATGCAGAGGTTACATAGGCTCCTGTGGGGAATATGGGCCCCAGATCAAACCAGTGGGTTTATAGTTAACAGTATTTTAGACTTTCGCCATATTTGGGAGCTACTCTCTTCCCTAATCCAGCTTTCTAGTCCTTTATCCAACTATGACACCATTTGCACAGCAATAACCTGGGTCCACCTGCATATTAGATGTCAGGCTCAGGCAAAAACTAGTAAAATCATGGGCCCTCTGGAATATACCTAAAACAGACCTACTAGCTTTTTAAAAAATGGAGACTGCAACCTTCATCTGCAACATTCATGCCTTTTGATCATGATTAGTCAACGATTTGTTCCGCATTATATCTTAATTCTTCTTAAGCCACCAGGTTCCAGATGCTACCATGATACCAACCTGCCTTCTTTGGGCAGAGGACCCCACCATGTGTCCTAGAGCCACGCCTCCCCCAGATCCCTGTCCCACTAGGAAAAGAGACGGGCTGGGAGTATGGATTGAAATGCCAAAGTCCATGTTCAGCGGGGAAGCAATTACAGAAGCCAAACACCTTCTGCACCCCATAATGATCCTGGGTCCCAGAGGGATAAAGAATAGGGAAGCTATCAAGGGGAGTTGTTGGATATTGAGTTCTGGGGGTGGGCAATGTGTGGAAATGAACCCCTCTTATCCTATGGTCTTGTCAATGTTTCCATTTTATAAAAAGAAGAAGGAGGAGGAGGAGGAGGAGGAGCAGGAGAAGAACAACAACAACATAAGAAACCAGGTCATCAAAGTATCTAGGGAGAGAGTGAAGACAACACAACTGATCCTAAATTGTATTTTTTTTTTTTCAGATCAATGACTAGAAAAAAAAATAATGAACTGCAAAATTTCTGCCCATCATCACATTGGCAAGTTCAGGGGACATGGAAACAGGTTCCTTCACCTATTCAAAACTAAAGCAATGTGAATTTTACAGTCTTGTTTAAACAGTACGTTGTATCTGCATAAATTCTGAGAACCATTCTCACTATGGGACCTTTTCTACAGAAAAAAATCAGGCACCAGGAGAATATTCCCTTCTATTTATTTCATCATTTTAAAATATATATTTATTTTATTTGTCAATGAAATAAACAGAGAGAAAGGGAGGGAAAAAGAGAAGAGGGAGAGAGAGAGAGAGAGAGGGAGAAAAAGAGGGAGAAAGAGAGGGAGAGAGAGAAAGAGCGGGAGAGGGAGAAAGAGAGAGAGAGGGAGAAAGAGAGAGAGGGGGAGGGGGAGGGGGAGGGGAGGGGAGGGGAGGGGAGGGGGAGAGGGAGAGGGAGAGGGAGAGGGAGAGGGAGAGGGAGAGGGAGAGGGAGAGGGAGAGGGAGAGGGAGAGGGAGAGGGAGAGGGAGAGGGAGAGGGAGAGGGAGAGGGAGAGAGATACAGGCAGGGAGCCAAGCAGTGGCACACCTGGTTAAGAGCTCACATTATAGTACTGAAGGATCCATGTGCAAGTCTCTGCAGGGGGAATCTTCACAAGTGGTGAGGTAGGGCTGCAGGTGTTTCTCTGACTTTGTCCCTCTCTATCTCCCCCTCCCCTCTCAATTTCTGTCTATCCAAATAATAAATAAAAAATATATTTTTAAAAGAGAGAGAGATACAGACACCAGGGTGCTGCTCAGCGCTGACTTATGGTTACACTGGGGACTTGAACCTGGGCCCTAGGAGCCTCAGACCCGAAAGCCTTTTGCAAAATCACGCTGTCTCCCCAGCTAATCATCAATATTTATCCTTATAAAAAGCGGGGTATTTTGGCTGGGAGTGTGATTCAATAGACAGAAAAAGGCTCCAGTCTCTCTCTGTCCCTCTCTCATAAAAATAAATCAATCCTTAAAAACTTAGGTTATCACCTGAGTGTTTTCCAAAAGGATATAGGTTGCACAAATGAAGGCTTCTCATAAAATATCATGATGTTACTGAATATTGATGAATTAAAATGAATGCTGCATGTATCAATCTGGAGGAATTCCCTGAGATTTTATTTTGTCCTGTAGAAGAGTTGTGGTATAGTTATTTACATAAGGACTCCTTATTGTATAGTCCTAAGTTTTTTTTTCCTTTTTCTTTTTCTTTTATTTATAAAAAGGAAATATTGACAAAACCATAAGATAAAAGGGGTACAACTCCACACAATTCCCACCACCAGAACTTCGTATCCCATCCCCTCCCTTGATAGCTTTCCTATTCTTTTCATTGAGAATGTACCATCAAACACTGTCCTTAGTAATACATGCATGCACACACTTAACACACACACGCACGCACACTCACATACTCATTCACTTTATTGGGGGTTGATAACGGTTCACGATACATTAGTTTCTATATGTGGACAGTTTCTTATCTCCCCACAACAAATGTCTGCAGCCATCTCCCACTGCGGAACTGACAGCTTTCTCCACCGCAGCACACTAAGTCTCCAGTCTGTTTCCCTTCTGCTTCTCCTGTTTGTAAAATCGCAGGTTCTGCTCTAATAAACCTTAGCTAGTCTTCTCTTTTGCTATGATTTGGCTGCAACTCAAAGGAATTACGCTACATGAGACAAACTAGAAGGAGAAGGACGAATACCAGATGATTTCACAAGAAACGCAGGGAAGAAATAGGATGAAGTGCAAGTTATCTACTACCTATATATTTTTTAATGTATTTGGTGAACTAAAACCCTTTGTAAGCAGTGTCAGTTCTGTGTATTAAAATCTTCATTTCAGTTCTATCCAAGCATGCATCTATGGCCCAGTTATCCCATAAATAAAATTTATTTTCCCTTAATTTTCAATTTTATTTATTTGATAGGACAGAGATAAATTAAAAGGGAAGTTTGATAGAGAGAGGCAAAGAGACAGAGAAACACCTGAAGCCCTGCTTGACTGCTCATGAAGCTTTCCCTGTGTAAGTGGGGGCTGGAGATTTGAACCCAGGTCCTTGAGCATAGTAACATGTGCATTTAATCAGTGCACCACCACCTGGCCCTCATAAAAATAAGTTCCATGGATAGTTTTCTTGTAGACAAGTGTCTTTACCCTTCAATGTATCCACTTCTACCAAACATTCAGAACTTGTAGTACCCCTCATCAAATCATTTGCAAAAAGACCCTTTAGTAAAACTGAGCTAGTTTTGCTCTGTATGCAGGGAGAAGGGAAAGACATTTAAAATACCCAATGTCAAAAGAGCCCATGAGAAAATGAGGATATATAAAATAAGGATATATACAGCAATTCCAGATCCTCTTATTTCCTTTAAGGGGAATTTACACAAATTAGTTATAACGTAACCTAAGCTTTGGGCAGTGATACATGCAGTATACACAGAAACAGTGCATGCCAATACTGTTTTCACTTTGTTTAAAGTTAATGTTCACTTTAAATTTCATGGATTATGTATTTTTATCATAAGCCTCTCAAAGTTCACATTTAATTAAAGGTAGATGCATTTTGTATTTATTTGAGTGAGTATTTGAGGCACACAGCAAATTTAATTCTTTGATAAAGTAGATGACAGATTTATTTTGGAACTATGGCACACAGAAGTGAAATGAACAAGGATCTGGCAAGAATCATTTCAACTCATTGACACTGCAAATATGCTTGTGTTCTGGGGATACTGACACAGCAATAATGAAGGTGTTGAAACACTCTGCAGCATACTGTGTACTGAGGAGCTTTTCATGCCTCATCTTAGTAAATCCTCAAAAATCATTTTTGACATTAAGTGTTCCTGTTGTCCTATTTTTATTAATGTGAAGAGAACTGGACTTAGCTAAGGCAAATAGCTTGCTCAAAGTCAAACAGAAATCCTTGAAGTCTGACTCCAGAATCTTGACTTCTTTTTCAAAACATATCACCTTACTGGGGCAAATAAAAAGATTTATTTAGTCTGATAGAGGAGAGAGGCCAGAGCATTGCTCAATTCTGGTACTAGATGGTGTTGTGGGGTTGAACCTGCTGCTTCTGGGACCTTGGATATGCAAGTTGGTGCTCTAACTGAATGAGCTATTTCCCCATCTCCAAAGTCTATGATCTTTTTCTTTTCTTTTTTAATATTTCTTTGTATTTTTCATGTCTTCATTGAGAAAATAATGATCTCCAGGACAACTGCTTTCACATGTGTACAACTTATCTTTGGTCATTGGTGTCTGTACACCATAGTGTACTGAGTCCCCAAAGTCCTCTAAGACCCTCTGCATCTTCCCCTCATTATCTCATTTTGATATGTGAACATTTACTCAAGGTATTTCTCATCGTGGAATAAGAATTGGAGAAATGTATAACCAAGGCTTCTTAAGTTAATTTTTTTTTTGGTCTCCAGGGTTATCACTAGGGTTCAGTGCCTTCACTACAAATTTACTGCTCCTGGTGGCCATCTCCCCCCCCCCCCCCCCCATTTATTGTTTGCTGCTGCTGTTGTTGTTAGGCAGGACAGAGAGAAATGGAGAAAGGAGAGTGAGGGAGGGGGAGAGAAAGACAGACACCTGCAGACTTGCTTTACTATTTGCGAAAAGACCCCCTGCAGGAGGGGAGCTCAGAGCTCAAGCCAGGATCCTTGTACAGGTCCTTGTGCTTTGAGCTACTTGCTGTTAACACCGTGAGCTATGCTGCCCCCCTCCCCCACTTCCAAGTTAATTCTTAAAGGTTTATACAAAGGTTAAGTGTGAACTTGTGTTGTAATCTATTGATATAAATAGTAAGAAGGTTACTGATGTTGTGTAACAAGTCTGGGATTGTTAGGAGAAAAAGCAGAAAAGTGTCCTGTTCAGATTTTCCAGATTCATCTGTTTCTCCTCACATAAACACAGTCCCAATTATAGTCCTGGATTCATCTGAAAGGTAGAACAATAATCTTCTGGCAGGCCCATTTCATAACTGCAGATGTCAAACTTTGGAATGTGTGCTTCCTCATGAAAAATGAAACCATGAATCTCCTAAATGCCATGTGGATTTTAGTGTATGCTGTTATAAGTTATAGCCATTAAATACTATTTGCACCTTGTATAAATAACTGACGAAATTTACTTTATCTCTTAAAGAGACATCAAACAAATAGTAACTTTAAACCACAGCCAGCTTATGCTAGGGTTAATCTCCAAATTAATTAGAGGTTTGTTATCACTAACTTTCACATTGTTTAGTTCACAGACATGACTTTATTTTTAGCATTATTTTCATTTATGTCATCGAAGAAATACCACTTAAAATGGTATCTGACAACATTTTGTTGAGAATTTAGTTAATAGGCTGGGTTTAACCTTAATTTTAAAAGAATCACGTGTTAATTCTGACAAGTGATTCTAACTATAATTTCATTTGACAGTATTTAGCACTACCTCCTTTAGAAAATCACCAGAACTGTCACTTCTTTGACTGTTGTCTCTAGATGGTAGCATGGGCAGTCCCACTAATCACTTGTAGCTTAGGTGACATCATTGACTTTCATCTTCTCATCTGTAAAATGAGACAATTATTGTCTTTACCTTATAGGATACTTAATAGCTGGGGCTCAGTGCCTGCACTAGAAATACAGAGGTCTTAGGGGCCATTTTTCCATTTTACTGCCCTTGTTGTTGTTAGTATTATTATTGCTGTTGTTGTTGTTGGATAGGACAGAGAGAAATCAAAAGAGAAGGGGAAGACAGAGAGGGGAAGAGAAAGATAGACACCTGCAGATCTGCTTCATTGTTTGTGAAGCATTTGGATAAGATCTATACCCTTGAAATCAACTTCCCAACATACTATCATTGTCCTAATTTTCAAATGGCTCTTCTATTCATTAATTCTTTTTTTATAGCATAGCTTTATTTTTAATTTTCTATGATCTTTATTTATTGGATAGAAACAGTCAGAAATTGAGAAGGAAAGGGGAGATAGAGAGATAGATAGAGATAGAGAGAGAGACCTGCAGCCCTGCTTCATCACTTGAAAAGCTTTCCCCCTGCAGGTGGGGACCTGAGGCTCAAACCTGGGTTATTATGCATTGTAATGTGCGCTCAACCAGGTACACCACTACCTGGCCCTAACTGATTCCATTTTCTTAGTAAAATAGGAAACAGAGACGTGGTCTAAGAAATAGGAGGGATGAGGAATTTTGGGCTTCAGTGTTTGAGGAAAGAGAAAAATAAAAATGAACTCGTCGGCATGGAAAGTGGGAGAGTTCTACACTGCCAGGAATCAGCAGACTTTCCAGACACTACTAAATGTCCACTTGACATAAGTAATCTTGCATTTAGAGTGAATGTCATTGAAATGTTTACATTTTCTTCAGCTCTCTCTGACTGAATGGGTAGAGTCTAGTCAGAAATGGAATTTTCCCAGACTATATTCTAATGGAAATGAGCAAGACTTGTCTGTAGATGAGAGGGGAAAAAATGATAAACTGCTGACATTTACTCAATGAGAGACAGGAAAGATTCAATCATGAGAGACAAAGAGTTTAAGCCAAATTAGAATATGGGCACTAGGTAGATTGAGGAGGAAAGAAAATGTGATGTTAGAGGTATCATCAGCAATATAATACTTATTGGCATGATTAGTGGTGTAGGTGACTGGGGGAAGGTGATGGTGAAGGCAATTGGGAAAAAGAAAAGTATGTAAAAAAAAAAAAAGTCAGGGAGCTTCTAGGATTATCCATGTACATAAGGAAAAATTTGGACAAGGTCACTGAGTATGGCCATAAATCTTTTTTTAATGTTTTTTACCTTTATTGATTTATTGGATAAAGACAGCCATAAACTGAGAGGGAAGGGGTTACAGAGAGGGATAAAGACAAAGAGACACCTGCAGCACTACTTCACTACTTGTAAAGTTTTCCCCCTGCAGATGGGGGCCAGAGGCTCGAACCTGGGTCCTTGGGCATTGCAGCATGTGCGCTCAACCAGGTGCACCACCACCTGGCCCCAGCCATAAATCTTTAGTGGCATATTATAGAATATTTCAACAACGGAGTTGAGGCGCTAAGAATGAGCAATTGTATGAATGATCCGTGAGGAACAAGGCCCAGTGGTAGGAAAGACGCTGAATCCAACATCAATCAGTAATGTCAGGGTTCTCAGTAACATTATGACTTATCCCTGAAACTCAACAAATTATGACAGGTATTATAGTCCAGAGGACAAAAGGTTGGCTATATAGTAAATATTATCCTTATATAAATATATGCCATGTATATTTGCTTAGTCATGCTCTCCTCTAGTTATTCTTTCCATTTTTCCTTCTTATTGCTTTATCAATGAAAAGCTGATTAGTAGGATTGATTGTTGTTAAAGAGTACAGGGAGTCGGACTGTAGCGCAGCGGATTAAGCGCAGGTGGCGCAAAGCACAAGGACCGGCATAAGGATTCCGGTTCGAACCCCGGCTCCCCACCTGCAGGGGAGTCGCTTCACAGGCGGTGAAGCAGGTCTGCAGCTGTCTATCTTTCTCTCTTCCTCTCTGTCTTCCCCTCCTCTCTCCATTTCTCTCTGTCCTATCCAACAACGACAACAACAATAATAACTACAACAATAAAACAACAAGGGCAACAAAAGGGAATAAATAAATAAAAATAAATACTAAAAAAAAGATTGATTTAAAAAATAATAATAAATAAAGAGTACAGGGTCCACATATGCCCAAGATACGTATTTACATACTTCACCATCCACCGAAGTGTCATTGTTCTTGAAGTGTTAATAATGCAGTCCAACTATGACTGGTATGAAAAATACATTTCAATTTCCAATGCTCATGCTATGTATGACGACTTTAGTAAGCTGTTTAATTAATACTTATTTCTACACTGCACTGTGTCATTAGGTAGAAAGTCACATTAGTATTCTTTTTAATATGTTTTGATTTTTATGATGGGCCATACATTTCCATTCTCTGTTTTTCCTAATGAGAAACAAATAATGATACAAAAATGCCAGGAAGTGAAATAGGCCAGCAGTGACTGAAGGAAAGTGAAGAAATGGAAACAGTAGTTCAAGGCTATCAAGCATATATGTGGTGGGGAGGTGGGTGAGAAGTGTAAACGCCTTTCTATTAATTGGCAACAGTTTGGCATGTGGTTGGATTAAAAAGAGCAGAGGAGGGAGCCGGACGGTGGCAAATCAAGTTAAGCACATATGGCGCGGGCGTAAAGATCAGGGTTCAAGCCCCAGGCTCCCCACCTACAGGGAATTCGCTTCACAGGTGGTGAAGCAGGTCTGCAGGTATCTATCTTTCTCTCCCCCTCTCTGTCTTCCCCTCCTCTCTCTATTTCTCTCTGTCCTATCCAACAACAACAACAGCAATAACAAGTACAACAACGACAATAAACAAGGGAAAAAAATTTTAAAATTAAAAACAACAACAAAAAAAGAGCAGAGAAGAAAAAATTGTGGAGTCAGGAAATCTCAGCTCATCTGCTATCTGTGTAGTCTCAAGCACAGAATTCTCCAGCTTCACATTCAGAAATAACAGCACTGTTTGTCTAGTCATGGGATCAAGTAAGCTTAATATGATGACACTGCTTTGGCAGTGTTAAGAGTAATTTATAGAGAAGGTTATTTTCACTTTCAAGTTACTGCAACTGTGGCGTTGATTTTTCTGTTAGTAAACAGAAATAAGATTTTAAAATCCTAAGTAAAATGTTAAATGTGGTTTGTATTAAGAAACTGGCCTTTTGAGTGTATAAGCTTCCTAAATTTTATGCCCCATTTACTAATTAGTATAATTCCATAAAGACATCCTAAAAAAAAAACCCTGCCCTACTTATACATACATGTTTACCTAATCTATCTTTGAAATCTTAGAAGAACTAGAGTTGGGCACCAAAGTAAAAACCCTATAGTGAGGGGGAGGGTGGACATTCGGCTTCCCCGGGCAGGGGGGTGGGGTGGGATGGGAAACAGTCTTTTGGTGGTGGGAATGGTGTTTATGTACACTCCTATTAAAGTGTAGTCATATAAGCCACTATTTAATTAATGTGAGAGGGGGAAAATTGATCATATGTCTAGAACTTTTTAAAACACAGATGGAGGCTTTTTAATACATAGGCTGAGTCTCTGATATGTTGACTCTCTCAAAACTCTAGACCAGGTAGAACAGAAGCAACCAGTGGCACAGCTATATAAAAGATGCTGGGTATACAGCAAATACTAACAAAGTGACTTTTCAAAGTTAACCCAATCACCAAATAATGTGATGATAACAATAACTATCCATTGTCTTCTTGAACCCTAAGATAGCAGGAACTTCACATTTCCACTACAGAGCCTATATTTCCCCCAGTCCTGGAACCTTAGGGTGGGGCCCACTTTCCTGCATGCTTCTCTCAATCCATATCAAGTAATATTGCATCCACTGATCACAACCTAATCAATGCAACGAGTGCCACCCCAGCATGCTTCACTTCAGACTATGTCCAGAGACTTCAGGTGTGGAATGACAACCCTTCAGCTTCATCATTTGAGTGAGACCTTTCCTTTTATAGTATTCTCTAATTCCATTCCAGGTGGTCAACTCACCAATAAAGTCCCCAAACCTAGATATAGACCAGGTCCCCTGAGATAGAGCATATGTCCACATGTGTCCATAAACCAGGGAAAAATATATACCTGAAAGCAGAAGTACACAAGAGCCTGCAGTGAGTACCCCCCAACACTTCATCTGCACTATTCCAGCCTTTAGGTCCATGATTGTTCAACAATTTGTTTGGCTTTGTATGTTAGCTCTCTTTTCAGCCACCAGGTTCCAGATGCTGACCAGACTTCCCTGGACAGATGACCCCACCAATGTGTCCTGGAGCTCTGCTTCCCCAGAGCCCCACCCTACTAGGGAAAGAGAGAGGCAGACTGGGAGTATGGATCAACCAATCAACGCCCATGTTCAGCGGGGAAGCAATTACAGAAGCCAGACCTTCCACCTTCTACAACTCACAGCGACCCTGGGTCCATACTCCCAGAGGGATAGAGAATGGGAAAGCTAGCAGGGGAGGGGATGGGATATGGAGATCAGGTGGTGGGAATTGTGTGGCGTTGTACCCCTTCTATCCTATGGTTTTGTTAATGTCTCCTTTCTTAAATAAAAAAAAAATCTTAGGAGAACTATAATGGTTATCCTTGAGAGGATGAGAGCACAGAAATTTGGTGGTGAGAATGGGGTAGAACTCTCTTCTATCCTCAAGCTCCTATCTTACAATCTTGTTAGTCACTATTAAATCATGGATACAAATAATGAATTAAGTAAAATCCTAATCATTCTGGATTGAAATAGTCATAAAGCAAAGGAGTGCTCCTATAATAACAAATAGCTCCAAAATTTCCCTAAGGTTGTATAAAAATAACTGCTCTAGCACTTTGAAAAATTCTAGAAATTTAAAGTGTGAAGCTAACAAGAAAATGCATGTAGTGGTGATGGGGGGTTTCCCAGAAGATGGCGGACTGAGAAGCTGCTAGTGGCTTGAGCTCTGACCACATCTCCTGGAAACGGTAGGATTTTCTGCCTTTAGTAGGCCAGCCAATAAGGGGTCCTAGCGCTGACACCAAGGAGGTGACTATAACTTAATTTGGGTTAAGAATTAGAGTAGGAAAAAAAGGGGAAAAATTTTTTTTTCCTTTTAATTTTTAAGCATACCTCCTCCCCCATGCCTCCCCCCATAACCAGTCCCTGGGGACCAGCTCCTACCTAGCAGGCTCCCCTGCTGAGCTTCTGTCTTTACAAAATTCCTGTCCCACCAGGGAGTATCATTCATTCTAAGTCTATACCCTTCTGAAACCTCTGGCCTTTTTTCTTTCTAAGTAGCCAACCCCCCCACCTCACCCTGCATAGCTAATTAAATAAAAATAAATTAATTTTAAAAATAACCCTTTCCTTTCATTGCTCCTTTATGACTGTTCTTTTTCTTATCTTTTTCATTTTTCTCTCTCTTTCTTTTTTTTTCTTTTTCTCATTCTTGTCATCCTTTCTTCCTTAATCCTACAGCTTCCAAAGCCACAGCCCCCATCCCCCACACCACCAAACAGTGTGCTTTTTTGAATTCACTGATACGCATTTGGGAATTATTTGGGGGAAGAATTATGACTCAGTGTGGACTCTCACTGTGAGTGTCTCTGCTCAACTTCCCTTCTTCCTTTAGCCACCCCTAGAATATACAGTGGATAGTAGATTTGCAAAACTGTCTATTTCAGCTATCCTTGTCTAGTCCTGAGGTTTGTTTTTTTTTTTTCTCATTCTTAACAATCAGCTGCCTCTGTTCACAACATTTGAGGTAATCTGGGACAGGGTTTTTATTTTATTTTATTTTATTTTTTACCCTGCTCTATTTAACTATAAATATTATATAAAGGCATATATCTTCCCCCCCTTTAGGTTGATCAGAATTAACTCTTAGCATATATTTCAGTGCTAGGGTAGTGGGCATCTTATCTATTGTGGGAGGAACTTGTCTCCTTAATCCTACCTCTTCTACAGACTCTCCCCTCCCTCCTAGCTAATCAAAAAAATTAAAGTAAAGTAAATTAAATTAAAAATAAAGTAATAAAAAAGACCTTTCCTTTCACTGCTCTTTAATTACAGCTCTTTTTCTTATCTTTTCCCTTTTCTCTCTCTTGTCCCTTCTTCTTTTTTTTTTTTTATCCTGTCACACACTTCTTCCTTCCTTCTTCTTTGCCTTTCTGAATTTGTGAATTATTTTGGGGAAGAAATCTCACTCAGAGTGGACTCTCTATGTGTGTATCTCTGCTCTAGTTCCCTTTCCCCTCTTATTACCCCTAGAAGATACAGTGGATAGTAGATTTGCATAACTGTCTATTCTTGCTATCCCTTCTTTCTTTTCTCTTTCTTTTTCACTGGGATTTGGTTACTATTTTTTTCATGGACTGGAGAAATTCTATGGCTAACTGGTAATGATTAAACTGCTTCAATATTGCTTCAGTTGCTACTGTAATTCCTGAGGTTGTTGAGTGCAGTTGTCATAAAGGTATTTAACAGTGTTGCGTGTACTCAAGACACAACAACTGAGGAACAACAGAGCACATAAAAAAAAGAAACACATAAATAAAAAAAATGGGTAGATCACAAACAAATAAAACTGCTACTCCAATGAATGAAGACAAGAGCCCAGAAGAAACTACAAATCAGCCAGAAGTAACCATAGATAAGAAAGGTATGCAAGCAATAATAAACTTATTAATCACAGAAATGAACACAACACTGGAGGAAAGGAATGGCAGTTTAGGGAAACAACAGTTGAGACACCCACGGAAAATACTGATTATCTTGAGGCAATTAGAGAACTGAAAGCTGAAATAGCTGTAATGAAGAAAGAAGCTGAGGCAAGGGAAAGAAGACTAACAGAAGCAGAAAACAGAATTAGTCAGACAGAAGATGAGTTAGAGAAAATGAAGAAAGAGGTGAAAGAACTTAAAAAGAGATTGAGAGACACTGAAAACAACAACAGAGACATATGGGATGATCTCAAAAGAAGTAACATTCGTATAATTGGCCTGCCAGAGGAAGAAAGAGAGGAAGGGGAAGCAAACATTCTAGAGAAAATAATAAAAGAAAACTTCCCAGACCTGAATAACAGAAAGGACATCAAGATTCAAGAGGACCAGAGAGTACCAAACAGAATCAACCCAGACCTGAAGACACCAAGACACATGGTAGTCACAATGAGAAGAAATAAGGATAAAGAAAGGATCCTAAAGGCTGCAAGAGAGAAACAAAAAGTCACACACAAGGGAAAACCCATAAGATTATCTGCAGACTTCTCCACTCAACTCTAAAAGCCAGAAGAGAATGGCAAGATATCTATTGAGCCCTGAATGAAAAAGGGTTTCAACCAAGGATAATATATCCTGCCAGACTTTCATTCAAACTAGATGGAGGGATCAAAACCTTCTTAGACAAACAACAGTTAAAGGAGGCAACCATCACCAAACCGGCCCTGAAAGAGGTTCTAAAAGACCTCTTATAAACAAGAACATCACTATAATACTTGCAATATATCAGAGCAAACAAAAAAAAATTTTTTTGAACAATGGCACTACAATACATTAAATCTATAATATCAATAAATGTCAATGGCTTAAACTCACCCATCAAAAGGCATAGAGTTGGGGGATGGATCAGAAAACATAACCCAACCATATGCTGCTTGCAAGAATCCCATCTGTCACAACAAGATAAACACAGACTTAAAGTGATAGGATGGAAAACCATCATACAGGCTAACAGACCACAAAAAAGGGCAGGAACAGTCATTCTCATCTCAGACATGATAGATTTTAAATTAAATAAAGTAATAAAAGATAGGCAAGGACATGACATAATGATTAGAGGATCAATCAGCCAAGAAGACTTAACAATTATTAACATCTATGCACCCAACGAGGGACCATCTAAATACATTAAGCACCTACTGAAATAATTTCAAAAATACATCAATAGTAATACAATAATAGTGGGAGACTTCAATACCCCACTCTCACACTTAGACAGATCAACAAAACAGAGAACCAATAAAGATACAAGAGAATTGAATGAAGAGATTGACAGACTAGACCTCTTAGACATTTTCAGAGTCCTTCACCCCAAAAAACTGGAATACACCTTCTTTTCAAATCCACATAACACATACTAAAGGATAGACCACATGTTAGGCCACAAAGACAGCATCAATAAATTCAAGAGCATTGAAATCATCCCAAGTATCTTCTCAGACCACAGTGGAGTAAAACTAACATTTAACAACAAACATAAAATTATTAAAAGTCACAGAATTTGGAAACTAAACAACATACTCCTTAAGAACCACTGGGTCAGAGAGACACTCAAGCAGGAAATTCAAATGTTCCTAGAAACAAGTGAAAATGAAGACACAACCTATCAAAATATTTGGGACACTGCTAATGCAGTACTGAGAGGGAAACTTATAGCCATACAGTCACATATTAAATACCAAAAAGAAGCTCAAATGAACGACCTTACTGCACACCTCAAGGACTTAGAGGAAGAGGAACAAAGGAACCCTAAAGCAACCAGAAGGACAGAAATCACTAAAGTTCGAGCAGAAATAAACAACATCAAAAATAAAAGAACCATACAAAAGAAGACAACACTAAGATATCACCTCACTCCTGTAACAATGGCATATATCAAAAAGGACAGCAGCAACAAATGCTAGAGAGGATGTGGGGACAGAGGAACCCTTTTACATTGCTGGTGGGAATGTAAATTGGTCCAGCCTCTGTGGAGAGCAGTCTGGAAAACTCTCAGAAGGCTAGACATGGACCTTCCATATGACCCAGTAATTCCTTTCCTGGGGTTATACCCCAAGGACTCCATAACACCCAACCAAAAAGAGGTGTGTACTCCTATGTTCATAGCAGCACAATTCATAATAGCTAAAACCTGGAAGCAACCCAGGTGCCCAACAATAGATGAGTGGCTGAGAAATCTGTGGTATATATATACACAATGGAATACTATACAGCTATCAAGAACAATGAACCCACCTTCTCTGACCCATCTTGGACAGAGCTCGAAGGAATTATGTTAAGTGAGCTAAGTCAGAAAGATAAAGATGAGTATGGGATGATCCCACTCATCAACAGAAGTTGAGTAAGAAGATCTGAAAGGGAAACTAAAAGCAGGACCTGACCAAATTGTAAGTAGGGCACCAAAGTAAAAACCCTGTGGTGAGGGGTAGACATGCAGCTTCCTGGGCCAGTGGGGAGTGGGATTGGGTGGGAAGGATGGGTCACAGTCTTTTGTGGTGGGAATGGTGTTTATGTAAACTCCTAGCAAAATGTAGACATATAAATCACTACTTAATTAATTTGAGAGGGGGGAAAATCAATTGTATGTCTCAAAGTTTTTCGAAACAAAAACTGAATCTTTTTAATATATAGGCTGTGTATTTGATATGCGGACTCTCTCAAAAGCCTAGACCAAGTAGATCAGAAGCATCCAATAGCACAGCTATATACAAGATACTGGGTACTGTACAGCAAACCCTAACAAAAGGACTTTTCAAAGTTAACCCAATTAACAAGTAATGTGATGATAACATTAACTATCGATTGTCTTTTTGAACCCTAAGACAGCAGGAACCTCACATCTCCACTATAGAGCCCCTACTTCCCCCAGTCCTGGAACCCTTGGATAGGGCCGACTTTCCCGTATGCCTCTCCCAATCCATATCAAATAATATTGCATCCACCGATCACAACCTAACCAACGCAATGATTGCCACCTCAACATGCTTCACTTCAGACTGTGTCCAGAGACTTCACATGTGGAATGACAACCCTCCAGCTTCATTACTTGGGTGAGACCTTTCCTTTCATAGTATACTCTAATTTCATCTCAGGTGGTTCACTTTCTAACAAAGTCCCAAAACCTAGATATACACCAGTTTCTGTGAGAGAGAGCTTATGTTCACACGTATCCATAAACTACTGCAAAATATATACCTGAAAACAGAAGTACACTGGAGTTTGCAGTGAGTACCTCCCTAACACTTCCTCTCCACTATTCCAAGCTTTGGGTCCATGATTGCTCAACAATTTGTTTGGCTTCGTATGTTAACTCTCTTTTCAATCACCAGGTTCCAGATGCCATCAGGATGCTGGCCAGGCTTCCCTGGATTGAAGACCCCACCAATGTGTCCTGGAGCTCAACTTCCCCAGAGACACACCCTACTAGGGAAAAAGAGAGGCAGACTGGGAGTATGGACTGACCAGTCAATGCCCATGTTCAGCGGGGAAGCAATTGCAGAAGCCAGACTTTCTACCTTCTGCAACCCACAATGACCCTGGGTCCATGCTCCCAGAGGGATAGAGAATGGGAAAGCTATCAGGGGAGGGGGTGGGATATGGAGATTGGGTGGTGGGAATTGTGTGGAGTTGTACCCCTCCTACCCTATGGTTTTGTTGATTAATCCTTTCTTAAATAAAAAAAAAAAAAAAAAAGAAAGAAAATGCATGTAGTGGAAGTTTCCATGCAAGAGACAAGTGGTAGCACCCTCACTCTTTCTAACAGAATGATAGCTTTATTCTGTCTACACCTAAAGGAAATATTGACTTTGGGGTGTGTGGTGGGGGGGGGTATGGGGATGTTGAGAACCTCATGTGTGAAGGGGAAAAATTTGTTTTATTGTTTGTTTTGCTTCTCCAATGAGTTCCTTAATGGAAATTGACATTTTTATGTAAGTATGAAAGACTTCAGCAAATTCAATTCTGTAGTATCCAATTATGTCACACTTAACCTCCCTCTCTCTCTCTCTCAAGATATATATAGTATATTTTTATATGTATAGGGATAGTAGAGAGTTTTTACTAGGAAACAGGCACTGGGAATTCCTCATATGATATATCTCAAATTTTACAGGATTTAAGTCCCAGAGAAATGAAAACAGGTTCTCATTGTTGCACTAGTTTTACAATGAAGGTGCCTTTTCCCTTATCTTTGCCTTATGGATCACATTTGTAACCATGGAGTGTATTACTATTATAGTAATCCTAAAATATCTTATATTAAATATTTGCCATTTACCTATACAAGCAACTACAAAAGCAATTAAACAAAGGGTGTCGGGTTGTAGCACACCTGGTTTAGTGCACATAGTACTAAGCTCCAGAACCCACACAAGGACCTGGATTCAGGCCCCACCTGCAGCAGGGCACTTCACAAGCGTTGAAGCAGGTCTGCTGGTGTCTATCATTCTCTCTCCCTATTTTCCACTCCTTTCTCAATTTTTCTCTGTCCTATCAAATAAAATGGAAAAGAAAGGAAGAAAGAAAAAAGGGAAAGGAAGGAAGGGAGGAAGGAAGGAAGGAAGGAAGGAAGGGAGGGAGGAAAGAAAGAAGGAAGAAAGGAAGTAAAAGCAAAAACAATGCCTGCCAGGAGCAGTGGATTCTCAGTGCCGGCACTGAGCCCCAGCAATAAACCTGGAGGCAAAAAAAAAAAAAAATTAAAGAAGTATAAATTATGGTGGTTCATTTATTTTTGTTTTAGGGGGATGGGTAGTTTATAACCTGTATTAAGTGACTTATAGAAGATATATTTGCTGACAGGTAACTCATTCACAAGAGCCCACATTTTACCATGCAAAAGGAGCCAGATCTGAATTGCTGAACACCACATAAGTGTATCAAACAAAGGGGATTCTTCATGAGTGGTGGAGCAGTGTTGTGATGTTTCTCCCTTTCTATCTCTTTGGCCTCTTTCTCCTACCCCAGTTAAAAAACAATCCTCCAGGAGTGTGAATTGTATAGGCAAGAAGACCCAGCAGAAACCCTAGTGGCAAATAAATGCATACATACATACACACACACACATACAGACATTAAGAAATAAATGAGATGATGGAGTAGCAGGAGCTGTTGTTTTGCTCTCCTCATCAACTAGGAAAACCAAGGGTCACCTGAGAACACAACAAGATAAGACCAGGATCCCTTCAAAAACCCACCAAACCATGGGTGAGTACACACATGTGTGGCTCATGGACAGAGAGGGGCTGAGGGAGAGATTCCATAGGGCTGAAAGGCTGTACTCAGGAGCAGCTAGTCCAGAAGTTTGCCAGTTGACACACCACTTCCGCTCTGACACACTGACCAGTAGAACAGAGCTGAAAGCCCAGATATAAGGTCCCACACTTATGAACATCTAATTTTTGACAAGGGAGGGGGGCAACAAAGAATGTTGAAGGGAGGAGAAAATCGACTAAAACTCACCAGTTTACAACTGTGAGTCTCCACTGCTGCTGCCCCTCTGAGGCTGTCAATATAGGCAGGAAACCTAGACTATCATTGGCATGGGGAGGGCACAAAACTGGCTGGGTGACTCAGGATAGAATCTACCCTTCCAGTGGTCTTGAGGTGTGGCTATATAGTAGAAGCCTTTTCACATCTGACACAATAGACTTTAAAATAAATAAAATTTAAAAAAAAGATAGAGATGGACATTAACACTCAGAGGATCAGTCAATCAAGAGGATTTAAGGATTATTAACATAATCTATGCACCCAATTAGAGGCCATTTAAATACATCAAACATCTACTGAAAGAGCTATAGCAATATATTAACAGCAAGACAGTAATAGTAGGAGACCCCACTCTTTTAGCTTGACAGATCATCCACATGGGTCATGTATGGTTACTAACAAACAATTAAACCTAATGCATTCATTCTACTACCTTGAGTATTTACCATGTGGCAGTCTTTTCCTTGAGTATGGTCTATACATCTGCTTCACCTCATCCATTAAGATATAGCGTGACTTATGTGGAAAAATATTTATTTATTTATTCTGATATTTGTTGGGACTATGTGTACGCTTGATAGAGCTTAGGGAGAACTCCCCATCCTTGGATGGAGGTCTGAGAAGATACCCTCTTGGTTAGTCTCTCTCAACGGAGGTGAGCAAAAGGGGAGAAACTCAGACTTAGTTCTTTCCTTCTTGACTCCCAGGCCCACAGAAACCCCAATACTTCTCCCCATTAACTGCAGGCCACATGGCCGCCTACTTTAAGATTCACTTACTCAAAGTCACCTTACCTTCTGATCACAGAAGAACACACCTTATCACACACTCCTAGCAGTGCCCTTTGATGTCCTCAATTTGCATCAAGCCTTGCTTATCTTCTATCTTGCCTTAACTGGTTCAACCCCTCTCCTCCCCTCAAACGCCTTTGGGTAATTAAATGCCTGCATCAGGAGACTAATTATCTTGATCTTTATGTATCTGCATCAATTCTTGTCTTACCAGCCCCCTACCATAGGGGCAAGCCGACCTTTAAGAAACCTGTAATTTCTGACATATTTCAATAATAATTCCCTTTGTTTGGTTTTCTGTTTAACTCATGTCCACTTGCTAATAAACGAGATCTGAGCACACTGCAACTCTCCCTGGTGTCTTTATATAGTGTCGTCTCTTGTGCGAGCGAGAAAGAACCGGTCAGTTACCTTTCCCCTGGAGATCACCCCACCAGAGACCCCGACAGACATTATTTAATTTCACTGTACCATCTTCTCTAAAAACATAGTCACTATAATAACCCTAAGAATCAGTTTATTCTTTTATGAAAATGCCTCCAATCATTTCCCTTTAATTATTTATTTATTTGCCTCCAGAGTTATTGCCGGGGGGGCTCGGTACCTGCACCACAAATCCACTGCTCCTGGAGACCATTTTTTCCCCTTTTGTTGCCCTTGTTGTTTTATCATTGTTGTGGTTATTATTATTGTTGTTGTTGCTATTGTTGGATAGGACAGAGAGAAATGGAGAGAGGAGGGGAAGGCTGACGGGGAGAGAAAGACACCTGCAGACCTGCTTCAACACTTGTGAACCAACTCCCCTGCAGGTAGAGCCTGTGGCTCGAACTGGGATCCTTACACCTTGCACTCTGCGCCACGTGCTACCGCCCGACTCCCTCATTTCCCTTTATTATTATTTTTACTTTTATTTCTCGTTATTTATTTATTTTTTCTGTCTCTAGGGTTATCACTGGGACCCCGTGCCTGCACTACAAATCCATTGCTTCTGGAGGCTTTTTTTCTTCTCCTTTTGTTGCCCTTGTTTATCATTGTTGTTATTACTGTTGTTACTGCTGTCATTGTTGCTGGATAGGACAAAGAGAAATGGAGAGAGGAGGGGAAGCCAAAGAGGGGAGAGAAAGACTTGCAGACCTGCTTCACTGCCTGTGAAGCTGCAGGTGGGGAGCTGGGTACTCCAATTGGGTCCTCATGCTGGTCTTGTGCTTCATGCCATGTGCGCACAGGCCGATGCACCACCATCCAGCCACCTTTCTCTCTATTTTTTAAGTGAAGTTGCATTTGATTTGATGATTTGATTATTAATGACATGTTGAGATTTTATTTATTTAGATTCAACTGTCATATTACAAGTCCAGTTCATTTCTTCTCATTTCTAGACATTTCTGTAATAATAGTCAAGGCTACTGGTCCGACCCACATTTGTGAATCACATTCCAATCCTCCAGCCATGATTCTGACTTTTCCCAGAGGCTAATCACCAGAAGTCAGCAAAGTGACCTCTGTGTTCTGCATCAGCATATGCAAACTTTAATTATAACAATTTAGAAGCATAATGCAAATGCTAATCTTTAAACTTAGATCAAATTAGCATACTTGATTCTACAATGAATGATGATAACAATGCCAAATAAACTGTAAATACTTTAGGAACTCAACATGAGATGTTTCACATTCCTTTTCCTTCTTTCTTCCTTTTTTTAAAATTGAATTCCTACCATTGGTGTAGTAGCTAGGTCTGGGATTCTTGACTGTCTATTCCCAAAGTTGATTTTTTTTTCATCATAAAGCATTTCCTATTAATAAAAACTAAGCCTTAAAACATGTATTTATAATTTTCCTGTTCTAAAAAATACACACAGCTAGACTATAAACAATACATCTTTATCATACATATTTCTATTTGATTTGAGAAAAACTGAATTTTAAGGATAGCTCTCAAGAACAAATAATCTCAATAATGTTTGGCAAGTTTTCTGAACTTCTCAAATACTCACTTTTATCACATCTGTAGAAGGTGACGATAGTTCCAGTGCATGTGGTCATTGGTATGCATGAGAACAATATGAAAGGCTCCTTATTTCTGTCCAATCTCAATGTTAAGCATTGAGACTGTGCTTTTTTGGTTGAGAGAATCAAACAACCTAGGTCAAAGTTGGCTAGAACTTCATATAATAAAATCAAATTCATCCAAAATCGATGCTTGTAGAAAAACTAAATGCTAGTAAGGCATTAAAATAAGCTACAAAAAAAAAAAAAAACACTAAGCATGTTGTCTTAGACTTTAAAGTCAGAAGGCTGGTACTTTAAAGTCAGAAGAATAAGACCATTTTTTAGAAGATAAAAATTACAGAGATCAGATACTCTAGGACAGTGTATACAAGATATATATGAACTTAATAGCAACACTGAATGTACATATATGATATGTATATATAACCTTATCAAATTTTTACATATTTTATTGATAGAGCTCATATTTATGTATGCAAAGGTATTTCATATTACTCTGTGCACTTAGCCCGGTGCACCACCGCCCAAAAGGTATTTCATATTAATTTCACATTGGGTGAAGATTATATCACTTTAGTGTGAAAAAATGCATTTGCTAAAGCTATTATGCTATAGTAAATACATGCCTAGTTTTTAATATCTATAGGGAAGCACAATGGTATTAGTCTCAACTTTTTAAGGTTGAGCTTTTTCAGCTTCTGTTTTAATGTTTTTTTTAGTGTTGAGCTTTCTGAATTTTGTGTCTTAAAAATTCAGTGATGATATTTCATAAACATTAAGTATTACTTCCTCACTTCCACAAAAGAATATTAAGCACAATTGAAATACTCATATTCTATAAAAAATAAAGCAGGTCATTCTTAGTAAGAATACATTCTGGAAAATCTATCATAGTTTATGATGATCCAGACAAACCAATATTTGAGTTGATTCCAACCAGTGAAGATCCTAGGTTACTGTGCCAACACTGCTCATTTTATAAAGTAATTGATATCAGGGACCTGAATCTCTAGGGCAATGTTATTTATACTTTTAAATCCTTCTTCTGAATAAGGGATTAACAGCCACTGTCCTTCACCTCAGGGACTGACGTCTTGTCACCCAATCTGGTCCCCTACGCCTACACTGAACTTCTCTGTTCCAGTCTCTTGGAAACAGAGCTGGCAGTCAGCTGAGGTAAAGAACAAACACCTCATCACAGACCCCTGCAAGCGTCAACCCGGCTTTGACCTAGCGCATTATGATTGGGCTCTCCTCAATTGGTATCGAACAGGCCATGGCCGGTGCACCGCTATGTTCCACCGCTAGAGAGCCAGAGACGACCCGAACTGCCCCTGCGGCTCCAGACAGACTATGACCCACATAGTCAACGACTGCCACCTCTCCAGATTCAAAGGAGGTCTCGAAACTTTACATCAGGCTCAACCTGATGCTGTTGACTGGTTACGGAAGAAGGGCAAACGCTAGAAGAAGAACCTCAGGGACTGAGGTAAAACAAAAACAATTGTTAACGTTTTACAAATGTGGTCCAGAGGCATGGCTATGGAGTAGGAGCCTTTTCACATTGCTTTCCTGGTAACTAGGAAAAACAACAACAACAACAAAAATCACCTCAAAACTCAACAAAACAGAACCAGGATTTCTTCAGAAACTCACCAAGACCCAAGTGAGTACAAACTAGTGGGTAGAAAAGGGATGAGGAAGAGATTCTTGGAACTCAAGAAGCCTGTGCTTGGTAATGGCTGGGTCTGAACTGAAAGTGAAATAGCCTAACACTTAACTAGAAGTGAGAGATGACCAAGGATAGCATTCTAGTTCCTCAATGGAACTCATCGCTCCCACATCAATGTCTGTAAATCCAATAATTGGCAGAATCTAGATTTAGTGATTGTATACTAGGGGAGAGAATTTTGGGATCCAATTCCAATTTGTGTAGCTAAAATATTTTCCTTTCTGAGTCTCTGTTTTCTTTTTTAATCTCTATTATCTCTCTTATCTTAACATTCTTATATTCACTTTCTCCCTTTATCTCTGTTTTATCTCATAACCAAGGGGTAAGTGATTAAGTGAAAAAAAAAAAAAAAAACTACTTATAGTGAAAAAGCCCTCTGATTGGCTCAAGCTCCCATAGCCCACAGGTAAAATAAATCACAGACAAATCAATGGCAACCTAAAAAGGGATTAACAGCCAAAGTGTTTCACCTGAGCAACTGAGGTAAAACAAAAACAACTGTTAAAATTTACACCTGTAATCTCTTATGTAATTTACTTAGATTTAAGTCAATCCAGGCAAATGTGATCAGTGGATTGAAAAGTAGTGATGAAGGTATCCTTCAAGGCTGTAGAAGCTGTACTCATCATAAGGAGGCACCGTCTTGCCTTTCCAATCATCCATTCCTCTCTTCAATTTGAACACAAGAGACCCTAACTCCCATCTTCTGAAAGTAGTTATGTTAATACTAGACTAAAGGCTCCAATCATTCCTAAACTACATCAAAGACAACCAGCTTCAGGGATCCAGGAACCATGAACCAGAAACTACTTCACACCATATATAAACAGCAACATCCAGGACACAAATTTTAGAAAACTCTAAATATAATAGTCAACCCGAAAAGAAATATTGCAGAAATGAACCAGACCAAAGCCCAGGAAAAAAAAAAAATCCCAGAAAGGTAGAAGCAAGTAAGAATGAGAACAACATTCAAACAGTAATCGATACAATAATTACAGGAGTTTGTTCAAATCACATCGGGGTCAGTGGAGCTCTTTGTGGTCTGGGAGGTGGCACAATGGTAAAGCTTTGACTCTCAAGCATGAGGTTGTGAGTTCGATCCCTGGCAGCACATGTGTCAGAGTGATGTTTGGTTCTTTCTCTCTCCTCCTATCATTCTCATAAATAGATAAAATCTTTAAAAAAATATATACAGGAGTGAGGAAATCTTTTGAAGGTAATATCATCAGAAGTAGGGAAAGAACAAATGAGGCTCTGAAAGAAAACATGATCTCAAGGTAATTAGAAAGCTGAAAGCTGAAATAGTTGAGTTAAGTGGACAACTAGCTGAACAAGTTGATACAATATCTGAACAGGGTAGCAAAATAGTTGAACTACAGAAAACAGCTGAGAGGAACAAGAACAGAAAACAGAATTAGTAAGATCAAGGATGAATTAGAGAAAACTAAGAAAGAAGAGAATTTAAAAAAAGAGATTAAGAGACACTTAAAACAACAACAGAGACATATTACCAGCTACTGTATTTTACTGTGAGTTGTATACCATCACCCCCCCAGTAAAGGAAAAAAAAAAAAGCACTAGAATATACATATAAATTCATGTGATGAAACTCAGGCAAGAAGAAGGAAAGATACCAGATAACTAAGGAAAAGAAAGAAAATGATATTTATTAAAAATCTACTGAGTGGTGGGTGCAGTACCAGTTCTATATATGCTATTTCCCTAAGCCCTCATGATGATTAATAGATGAAGATGCTGAATTTATCAGTCCTCGTCTTTTGACAAAATTGAGGAAGTTAACAGCGTTAGCAATTGACAGATAATAAATTTTTTTAATATTTATTTTATTTATTTATTCCCTTTTGTTGCCCTTGTTGTTTTTATTGTTGTAGTTATTACTGTTGTTGTCATTGTTGGATAGGACAGAGAGAAATGGAGAGAGGGAGGGGAAGACAGAGAGGAGGAGAGAAAGATAGACACCTGCAGACCTGCTTCACCGCCTGTGAAGTGACTCCCCTGCAGGTGGGGAGCCGGGGTTCGAACCGGGATCCTTATGCTGGTCCTTGTGCTTTGCGCCACCTGCGCTTAACCCGCTGCGCTACAGCCCGACTCCTGATAATTAATTTTTTAAGTCTTAGGTCACTATGATTTTTGGCATTTAACTCAAAAGCTTTTCAGTAAGTTGTTCTCTTGAAATTCCTTTTACTTTCATATAAGTTGTCAACTTTTCTTAGCATTGACATATATTTAATGTAGAAACTGATTATAAAAATGTCCCCACCCATTTTCCAATAGTTATGTTTCCAGTAACATTCACAAGCACTTAGTAATTACTTAATATTTATGTGGGCCCAGGAAATAGCTCACCAGGTATAACATGCTTCTTATAAATCATAAGACTAGATTTGAAACTCAGAACCAGATAGGAGCACCATGGATAACACTAGGAAAAGTTATAAACATGGTGAGGCAGTGTTATGGTCTCTCTTCTCTCCTATTTCCCCGTCTCTCTATACAAAAAAAATTGTACTGTGTTACACTATATGTTATTGCTTATTGCATTGAAATAGTACTTTTCATAACACCTTTGTTAGAATAAACATTTAGCACAGACTTAAAGAAAAGAAAATGTAAATAAAGCAAATGAGGATACATAGTACCGCCTTTGCTTATCTTGAAACTGAAATCTGTTGCAAAATTCCTTATATCAGGTGCTTCTGTTTGATATTTTGGTCACAGTATGCAGTCAAGGAAATTTTATAGATAACAAAATACAGAGAAGCAATAAGAAAATATATAGCTCCTTTACTGAAATTGTTCACCCACAACATTCTGATAACTATCCTATCAGTTTCTGCATATTGAATTGTTCTCCTTCCTGTTCTGCTGCAGTGGAGTTAAAGAAGGATAGATAACCAGTGATTTTGGTATTACTTGTGCTGAGCATAAATAATAAGCACAGTATCATGATTCTGTCAAATAGCCTCAATAATCTTTTCTACAATGAAAAAATTCTCTGTTATAAGAAAGTAAGCTTTGTTTTCCATAGATTTTATTGTGAGGTGTGTGTGTGTATGTGTGTGTGTGTGTGTGTGTGTGTGTGTGTGTGTGTGTGTGTGTGTGTGTGTAAAATATACACATAAAGAAAAAGTGAGTTTGTGTTGGTAAAAGTCTTTTTTTTTCCTGGTGCCAGAGTCTCATGCATACATAACTGCACAAGTCCCAGGACGACTTTCTTATTCAGATTATTTATGTTTCATATAGAAAAAGATTAATCAAGAGACAGATTAAAGAGGGAGAGACAGCACAGCACTGGAGTTTTGCAGGTGTCATGACACAATTATGTAGTCCCAGGGTTGGAACTGAGGTCACATGTATGTAAAGGCACACACTCTAACAGGTGAGCTATCTTTTGGCCTCAAAATTCACTTATAGCTAATCCTACTCCATTTCATAGTTTTAAATTATTGTAAATATTTGTAACATAAGATTTATTACTAAGTAACCTGGGACACTGACATACCTATAACAGAAAAAATGACTACATACAGAAAAACTTGTAATAAAAATGAGAATACATTTAAAAAAATATTTAAGTATTTGGTTCTTGAATAGAACTTTTAAAATTCTTTATTATTCAAATTTTATATATATATATATATATATATATATATATATATATACATACACATTTATTCCTAACTAAACCCTTATCATTTCTTGATCACTGCTAAAGCAAATGTTAAAGAATGATCCTAAGGCTGCTTTCCAGGTCCCTGAGAATGTACTTTGCAATTCATTAGTACAATTTACATAGTACATATAGTAAGTTGAAAGAAAAGAGTACTGTGAAAACAGTTATTCCTGATCATAAAATGTATTTTTTATCATTCCCAATTACATTAACACTTTACTTAATTAAATTTAATTGTTAAGCAACTCATTACTAATCCTTAATTATTAATTTTAATTAACATAAATAACAATGTCCAATTTGTACTGAGATATTATTTTTTACATTTAATAACCATCTTTATAGTGGATTGGAAGAATTTGGTAAAGATGACATAAGTAAAATTTTTCTGGACTTTTAGGGTAGAGCTATGGCAATCTAGTCCTAAGAGAGAGCTCTCCTGGATTTCTGTTAAAGGTAGAAACATCACTATCTGAATGTTGATTCTGAGCTTGAACAATAAGCACAGGAGGGAGGGAAAGAAGAACACTACTGGCTGGCACCATATTTGCAATTGCTTCAAATCCACATGGTGTATTTAAAGGACCCATGATGAACCACGCAGTCAATGAGTGGCTTAAAAAAAGAACTCAGGGCTGCTGTGTAGGGCCATGAAATCCAGACCCTCAGAGCAAAACCAAAGGAATCATTTGGCAGACTTATAGGGAATGAATATGGTATCCTTGTCACAGAAGTGGGTCAGCTAAACTCTAAGGTTTCCCACCGCCACAAAAACTCAGGTTTTCAAGAGAACAGAAGCATCACTTTATAAGTTACAACTATGTGTAAACAGAATTGAAGGAAATAAATTATTGTGAGGTCTTATATGATGCAGCAAATCCTAACAATGGGATTTTCAAAGTTAACCTAATTGTCAAATAATTTGGCTATAGCAATAATTATTGTTTGCCTTCTTAAACCCTTAGACAGCAGGAACCTTTCCCTATTCTCTATAAAACCCATATTTCTCCCAGTCCTGGAACCTCTAGGGTGGGACTTGCTTTATAGCAAGCTTCTCTCAATTCATACTTATTGACACTGCATCTTCTCATCCCAATCTAAACAATGCAACCAGTAGCACCTTAGCATGGTTCACTTTGGACTGCATCCAGAGATGTCAGGTGTGGAATGTCAATCCTTCACCTTCATTACTCTGGTGAGACCTTTCCTAACTCATAGGACACCTTAATTCTATTTCAGGTGGTGCACTGCCTAACAAAGCCTCAAAACCTAGATATAGACCAGGGCCTATGAGATAGGGAATATGTTCACATGTATCCATAAATTAGGGAAAATATATACCTTATAGCAAAAGTGCACAATAGTTTTCAATGAGTTAATAAATGAAGCAAGCAAGTAGAAAGACCTAAAATGCACCATAAAGTACTAATCAAATAGTTTCTACTTATGAACTAGATACCCTTTTTGCGCACTTCCTATTTCACTTCCCTCAATCACTCCAAAGCTAACCTTGTCAGACAAAGTAAGTACTACAAAAGCTGAATAAGGGCAAGACATCAGTATACGTTAATGATAACCTTTAGTCACTACCAGGACACCCCATCACCTGGGGCTCTAGTCAAGGAGTCCTGGGATTCCCACACAGACATGATGGGCCTAGACCTCTAACAGATCCCTCCCTCTCACCACTATCACTAGTCATCTCAATCAGGAACAACATAATGGACCCCTTTGTGGGCCCCTATAGGATCTTGTACTCATTGTGAATTAACAATGGTAGGGATTATTCCATTCTCTGAGGGGAGGCTGGACAACATACTCTACTACCCAAGGAAGATGGGTCTTGAAATTAGTGCAGCCTGGAATGTTCCTAGCTATGACCACAGAATGTGAGCTCAAATCTACAGGCATGCAAAGGTTATATAGGCTCCTGTGCTGAATATGGGCCCCAGATCAAATTTATGGGGGTTATAATCAATAATATTTATAGACTTTCCTCTATATGGGAGCTATTCTCTTCACTGATCCAGCTTTCTAGTCCCTTTTACAACCATGACACCATCTCCCCAGATAATAACTTGGATCCACCTGCATGTTAGCTGTCAGGCTCAGACAAAAATTAGTAAAATCATGGGCCTCTTGGAATATAACTAAAATAGACCTACTATCTATGGAGACCCCAAATCTTCACCTGCAATATTCTTTCCAAGTTCATTATTAGTCAACAATTTGTTCTGCTTTGTATCATAAAGCTTTTTCAGCCACCAAATTGCAGATGCTACCATGATGCCAACCTAACTTCCCCAAACAGATGACCCCACCAGTGTGTCCTGGAGCTCTACCTCCCCAAAGCCTTGCCCCACTAGGGAAAGAGACAGGCTGAGAATATGGATCAGCCTGCCAACACCCATGTTCAGCAGAGACGCAAATATAGAAGCCAGACTTGCCACCTTCTGCACTACATAATGATCCTGTGTCCATGTTCCCAGAGGGATAAAAAATAGGAAAGTTTTTAAGGGAGGAGATGGGATACAGAGTTCTGGTGGTAGGAATTGTACCCCTCTAATCCTATGGTCTTGTCAATAGTTCGATTTTATAAGTAAAAAACAACAACAACAACAAAAAAAAACAGGTTATCAAGATCAAATGGTTTTTCAGTTGGGAAGAGACTCTGACTTCACAGCAGAGTCCTTACTTATAGAAAATAGTCAGAAAAGAAAAGGAGGAGACCTGGGATCACCCTTACCCCATCCCAAAACTAGGGCTGTATTTATGGAACCTTCCCTCCACCCACAAATCAGAACCTAGTATAACCTGCAGACAAACATCAGAAACCAAAACAGATGGTGGAAAAACGAAACTTTCAATACTGGGAAATCAAGTTGGGCTGGGACTTAATGATAAAAAAATAAAAGAATGAATTTAGGAATTATATTGCAGGAAAATATTGAAGAAATACAAAGCTCTCAATATAATATGGGGAAATGGATTAAGAAAGATATCTATGATCTCAAAGACTCCCTGTATAGGACAGTGGAAAATATGGAAACAGTGCTACAGAGTGTGAAGGGCATTCTTCTTTTTTTAAAAAAATTTTATTTATAAAATGGAAACTCTGAAAAGACCATAGGATAAGAATGGTACAATTCCACACAGTTCCCACCACCAGAACTCTGTATCCCATCCCCTCCCTTCCCCTGGTAGCATTCCTATTCTTTAATCCTATGGGAGTATGGACCCAGGATCATTATGGGGTGTACAAGGTGGAAGGTCTGGCTTCTGTAATTGCTTCCCCTCTGAACATGGGAATTGACAGGTTGATCCATACTCTCAGCCACTCTCTCTCTTTTTGTAGTGGGGCAGGGCTCTGGGGAAGCAGAGCTCCAGGAAATATTGGAGGGGTTGTCTCTCCAGGGAAATCCAGCTGGCATCATGTTAGCATCTGGAACCTGGTGGCTAAAAAAAGAGTTAACATATAAAGTTGAACAAATTATTGACTAGTAATGAACCTAAAGGCAAGAACATTGCAGATGAAGATTTGGGGTCTCCATTTTGGAAATAGCTAGTAGGTCTATTTTAGGTATATTCCGAAGGGCCCATGACTTTACTAGTTTTTGCCTGAGCCTGACATCTGATATGCAGGTGGACCCAAGTTATTGTCTGGGGAGATAGTGTCATAGTTGGAAAAGGGGAGCTTTCCTATTCTTTAGCCCTCTGGGAGTGGAGTGTGGACCCAGGGTCATTATGGGGTGCAGAAGGTGGAAGATCTGGCTTCTGTAATTGTTTCCTCGCTGAATATGGGTGTTGACAGGTCAATCCATACTCCTAGTCTCTTTCTCTTTCCCTAGTGGGGCACAGCTCTGGGGGGAAGCAGGGCTCCAGGATACAGTGGTGGATTCATTTGCCCTGGGAAGTCTGGCTGGCATCATGTTAGCATCTGGAACCTGGTGACTGAAAAAGGGTTAAGAAAGCAGAGCAAATTGTTGACTAATCATGAACCTAAAGCCTGGAATATTGAGAATGAAGATTTGGAGTTTCTATTTTGGAAAAAGCTAGCAGGTCTATTTTAAGTATATTCCAAGGGGCTCATGTCCATGGAATATACCTAAATGAATGCATGTTAGCGTCAAATAAAAAGTATGCATGGCTGACAGTTGCCGGGCTGGGCTAGCTTCACGGATGGTAGAGAGATGACCAGGGACTCATGCTTGAGTTGGGAAGCAGTATCTTGTTTATTAATCAGATACATCACCTTTTATGCATCTCTAATTGATAACTCCATTATAATTGGAAGTCCTTTCTAGTATGATTTTAAGGTTGTTTAAACAGTTTAAACTCAATAAAATGTGGAAAGGTAAACAGAAGAACCATGGTTAGAAGCCTCAAGCATGAGAATCATTAACATATCCATTGCTTTATCTACCCTGCCCATACTCATACAGTTTTCAGGATTAGATGTTTCCAAGACACAAAAAATCAAAAGAGGAAAAAACATTTTTTGGACTGTTTCTGGATGTCTTTGATGGTTCCCAGACACCTGCCACTTTACTGGAAGATCGGGAGAGGGCTACCGCAGCAGAGCCCAATGCCCTGTTACTTGCAACCTCAGTCATGGACCAAGCATTGAATGTTCATATTCAGACTAGAAATGCCTGGCATGAAAAAATGAACCTAAGTCCAGATGCCTTTTGGTTAGTCAGAGGTTCCGCTCCTACAGATTCAGCTGACAGCACTTTGCCTCGTGTTTAATGATATTTGAAAAACATGTGGAACATCAAACTTGTCTAGCTGCTAGCAAAGAAAGTTTCCATTAATATCTGCTGACAGGAGATGTACTGTAGCTTCCAAACAGTGTGTCTTGTCAGAAGGTTCAGCAGACTGCAATACTAGATTTCCTATGACCTTCTCAGCTTTAGGTAGCTCTGGCTTTCACTTAGATTCTGTTATAACCAACTTCATAAACCACTTGTGATAGAAAAGCACTGCTCAATTTAATCTAAACTTTTAAATAAAAGATGTAAGAACCAGTATCCAGTAGAACCCCCAAACCTTTCTTCTTACTCATCTGAAGACTCCTTTTCATGCTTCAAGCACAAGAATGTAAGCACACTTCCAAATAGAGGCAAATTGAGCCAGTTATTTGGAAATACCTCTTTAGTTTGAAAATCAGAACCAAAAAGCTATGACCCTCTCATCTCTCTCAGTAGATATTCCCCACTCATGAATAAATGGAGTTTAAACTTTTCTAACCTAGAAACACTTATTTCACTAAAAATATATGGTTACACCCTAACCTAAAAAGGCACCATGCAGGCATTTAAGACTGAACCAGTTAATTCTAAGGGTGTGCAGGAGTAGTAGGAAAATATTATTAATCAAAATTTCCAGCATCAGACCTTCCTAACCCCAGAACATTCATCCAACAGGACTTTTTAAATGTCTCCAGGATGGAAACTCCAGCTTCAAATAACTGCTGCAACAGCTTAGGAGCTCATCAGATGCGGTACTGCCAGAACTCAACACAACTCAAAGACAGGAGAAGAGACGACTGTCTCATTTGTGCTATTCATGACCCAGCAAAAGTCCTGGCTTACTTAGAGGACCTGATAGATGAACATTGGATGGGAGGAAGAGGGTGAAACAAGGAGAGGTTGAAAAGCTGGGTTCTCTTCCAGAAGAGGCAGACGCTCCATGAAGTAGCCGAGATTGATAAAGGACTGGAAATGAGATGGGCAGCAGAGGACTGGCTCACTGATCGATGAGTGTTATTTCTTTTGAGATCATCCCATATGTCTCTGTTGTTGTCTTCAGTGTCTCTCAATCTCTTTTGTAGCTATTTTACCTCCTTAGTTTTCTCTAACTCATCCTCTGTCTGGCTAATTCTGTTTTCTGCTTCTGTTAATCTGCTTTCCCTTCCCTCAGCTTTATCAGTTCAGCTATTTTTTACCTTGCTCAGTTACAATATTAGCTTGTTCTTCTAGTTGACCTATTAGCTCAGCTACTTTAGATTTCAGTTTTCTTTTCTTTTTTTAAAATATTTATTTATTCCCTTTTGTTACCCTTGTTTTTTATTGTTGTAGTTATTATTATTGTAGTTATTATTGATGTCATTGTTGTTGGATAGGACAGAGAGAAATGGAGAGAGGAGAAGACAGAGAGGTGAAGACAGAGAGGGGGAGTCGGGCTGTAGTGCAGCGGGTTAAGCGCAGGTGGCGCAAAGCACAAGGACCGGCATAAGGATCCCGGTTCGAACCCCAGCTCCCCACCTGCAGGGGAGCCGCTTCACAGGCGGTGAAGCAGGTCTGCAGGTGTCTTTCTCTCCTCCTCTCTGTCTTCCCCTCCTCTCTCCATTTCTCTCTGTTCTATCTGACAATGACAACAACAATAAAACAATAAGGGCAACAAAAGGGAATAAATAAATAAATAAACTTTTAAAAAATTAAAAAAAAAAAAAAGACAGAGAGGGGACAGAGAAAGATAGACACCTGTAGACCTGCTTCACCGCTTGTGAAGTGACTCCCCTACAGGTGGGTAACCGGGGGTTCGAACCAGATCCTTACACCAGTCCCTGTGCTTTTCGAGCTTTCAGTTTTCTAATTACTCCAAGGTAGCTAGTATTTTCCATGAGGGTCTCATCTGTTATTTCCCTATTTCTGATAGCCTTTTCCTCAAAAGCTGTCCTCATTTCTGTGATTAATACGTCAATTATTGTTTGGATATTTTCCTTATTTATAGTTGCTTCTGGCTTATTTGGAGTTTCTTCTGGGATGCAGTCCTGATTCACTGTGGTAGCAGTTTTATTTGCTCTCAATTTAACCATTTTTTTTATTGGTGTGGTTTGTATTTTTCTTTTTTAAGATTTTATTTACTTATTTATGAGAAAGACAGGAGGACAGAGAAAGAACCAGATATCATTCTGGCACATGTGCTGCTGGAGATTGAACTCGGGACCTCATGCTTGAAAGTACAAAGCTTCATTAATGCACCACCTCCCGGACCACTGGTTTGTATTTTTCTGTCCTGTTTTCCTTCAGTTGTTGTGTTGTGTTGTGTTAGTATAAGCCACACTAAAGTCTTTTCACAAATGAAGTAACAAACCTCAGAAAGTACAACAGCAACCAAAGCAAACATTAATGTCGTTAAACCAAAACCAGTTAGCCAAGCAACACCTCCACTCCAAAAATAAAAACAAAACAAAAAAAAAAAGAAAAAGAAAAAAAGAAGCAAGAATAGGCAATTATGAAAATCAACTGTCAACTATTAATTCTAGACATAGTGAGACGAGAAAGGAAAAAAGAAAAGAGAGAGACACAGGGAGAGAGACAGAGGGAGAGAGAGAGAAAGAGTACACTCTGAGTCAGACTTCTTCCACAAAATAATTCACAAACAAGTGCCAGTGAATACAGAAAGTGAAAGAGGACATTAAAAAAAAAAAAAAAAACAGCAGCTAAAGGAAAGAGATTTTTCAGATCAGCTAAGAGGAAAGAAAAGTGAAAGTGGAGGAAAGACAGAGAGAGAAGCAAGTTCCTCCCACAATGGGTAGCACACCCAATCACCTATCAGTGGAAAAAGCAACAGCTAATTTTGGTCAACCTGGAGAGGAGGGAAAAGAGACAAGCATAAATAGTTATAATAATAAAGAAATAAAATAGAATTAAAAACCCTAACAATCAGTCTGTAGATTTAATCACGCCAGGTTGGCTGCACACAGCCTCTTCCCCTTCCTAAACCAAGCAAAAATAAACAATTACAAGAAGCAACTACCAAACAAACTCAAGGGGTAGAGGGAGGGAAGACAGGTAATCTAACCCAGACAAGACCAAGGCCCTGATTGGCCAGGTATTCTGTCACTCAGATAGAAAAAAAAAAAAAAAAAGAGCCTTTGCTTGGGGAAATACCCCCCCTCCTTTGGGTGATACCCTTGCTGATCTAGGAATCTTGATAAAGAAATTAGCTCCATGGGAGGGCTACCAAAAGTAGCTGACTTGGGGTTGAGCTTGTGACTGGGGGAGTGCAGAGCAAAATAGCAAAACTGAAGATTCCCAGCTGAATCCCTGTTTCCTTTGTCCTCTTAGGCCTGCCTGTTTGCCAGCCCAAGGGTGAATTATAGGGCTCTTCCTTGATGCCACCCTGACACACTCCTGCACTCCTCCTCCACCACTGGCCTAGGACTCCTACCTTTACCCAGTCTTTTCAAGTTCAAAGCAGACTCTTTGCAGAGCACATGCCAGGTGTTGTCTCCATGTCACCATCTTGGCTCTGCCTCCCTTTTTTTTTTTTTTTAAACTTTCATAGTAAGTGTGGAATACTAAGAGGAAAGAGCAAAAGTGCCTCAGATGGTTATAATTCACAAGAGTAAAATGTCAGCATGACTACAGAGGTCAAATGGTATATTATTTGATGAGTCAGACTGCCCAGCTAGCTCAAGCCACTTATCATATTTATAGTGTAGCACAGTCCTCCATTTAAAATTCTTCCATTTATGACAGACTTACTCAGATCGCTCATGATTGCCATTTGTCAGCTGACTAGACACAATCTATGCCCTATGTCCTAATAACTTTTGAACTCCCTATTGTAGAATAATTTAATGTTTTCAGCTCTCGAAGCACTTGTTAGTAAAAGTACTTTATGTAGGTTCCTATAAAATTCATGTTGGAGGCATACTTTCAGTTTCTTCAAAATGATGGTAAATTAAGAAATGATTCTAAACATTTCTAGTGATAATTTACATTAAAATATAAAATACAAACAGTGACTTAATACTATTAATACTATTGTCTTACACTAATATTGTTTTTACACCTGGCTTGATACTTTCCTACCATCCTCTCTCACTTATACTTCAGTATTATATACTTTATTATACTTCACTATTGAGTTGTTGGAAAAGCCATAACAATATTTTTCTGTTATTTGCAAAAATGTGTCATGACCCTTCCTACAAACCAATATAATTTTCTTAAAATTAGTTGATCTTAACTAGTTTACTATAAGTAGATCATTCTCTTTACTTTCACTCTGAAATCTGATAGTATTTGAGATTATGGTCATAAGAATCTAAGTTTTCTTACATTCAACATTTATTATATATATGAAAAGTAAGTGTATGGGGTAGTGCTAGTTGGTTAACCACTGAGGAAGGAGGTTTTATTCTGTTAGCAGGCAGCTATAAAGAAAAGAGAACTTGTTGGTTGTCTTAACATATGCAACAGCATTTAGTAGTTCTCATTTAAAGTTCTTGCAGTGGATAAATCTCCTGCTCTAAAGTCCAGTGAGGTAAATTGGATGGTTCAAGATTTAAAAGTAAATGAGAGGGTAGGGGAGATAGCATAATGATTATGCAAAGAGGCTCTCATGACTGAGGCTCCAAAGTCCCAGGTTCAATCCCCCACATCACCATAAGCCAGAGCTAAAGAGTGCTCTGGTAAACAAACAAACAAACAAACAAAACAATAGATGAGAGCATATTTTGAGGTTCTAGCTGTGGAGCACAGCTACTCATATACCCCAGACCAAAGACTGGTCTGTCTCTATTTGTGGAAAGTCATCCTTTTCCTCTTCGACATAGCATGCGCCTTTGGGAGAGATGGACGCACATGGAGTGGTGAGGAGGAAGGTGACACCTAGCCAGCCAGATCAGCTGAATCAACTCTGGTGGTCAATGGAGTGACAGAAATCATAGCTAGATCACCCTCAGCATTCATATCAACCAAAAAAATGGGCTTTATTTTTAACAGGCAGTGTATATTTTGGGTTGGATTATAGACATTAATATGCTAATGCCAATCTTTTAGTTCAGACACCTTAATTTTCTCATCATATGGTAGGTAATATTTCTGAGGCCACAGCTGTATTAACAAATATACTGAAACTATTTTTTCAATATTTCCTATGTGCACTGAGATGAAAAAAAGAGTAACAAGAACTAAATTAATTTTTTTTGCTCTCTCTGAATAAGGTTTCTGTTAATAATTATCACATTTTTCAGATGAAAAAAGAAGTCACACACTCTAGAGATTAAATTGATGATGTATAACTCTATATTCCCAGCTTATTTTGTCTTATTAGTATGTTTGTCCATAGACTTATACGGCATAATAAATTAAGAAAATTATATTATGCTGTTGTTACATATGACCTTGTAAAAACACTTGTATGGCATTTGAACCTCACTAGTCTTTGAGAAGCAAGTAAATTTCATACTACCCTTTTAACTAACAATCATAAATAAACAACCAAATAAAAACAAGGCTGGGGGATATTCAGGGATTCACCTAGATAGGGAGTACTGAATATGGCTATTCAGGAACCATTTATAACACTCCACTCCACTTTATCCCCTATAACTTCAGAGTTTCTTTTAGGGCAGACAAAGTAGCCTATTTGGAAATCAAGAGCCACCTGGGAACTGGACCCCTAAATCACAGAAGGAAGCTTTTGTGCTGTGTTGTCTTTCTAGCTCTCTGTCTTCCTGAGAAAGTTCATCTGGATAAGTAAAGCCCCAATGAGGACCAGAAAAACAAACAAAAAAAGAAAGAGAGAGAGAGAGAGAGAGAAAGGAAGAAAGGAAGGAAGATTAAAACTTCCCTTCCTGGGGGTTGGCTGTAGCACAGCAGGTTAAGTGCACATGGTGCGAGACTCAAGGACCAGCATAAGGATTCCAGTTTGAGCCTCCAGCTTCCCATCTGCAGGGGGCTCTCTTCATAAGTGGTGAAACAGGTCTGCAGGTGTCTATCTTTCTCTCCCTATCTCTGTCTTCCCCTCCTTTCTCCATTTCTCTCTGTTCTATCTGGCAACAACACCAATAACAACGATAATAATAACCACAGCAATGATAAAAACAAGGGCAACAAAAAAGGAAAATTATATATATATATATATATATCCCTTTCTCTCTCTACAGAGAAACTAAACTAAAAATGACACTATAATAGTCAAGATAGAAACACAGTCCTGGTATATATATACTTTCCCCATATTTGGGTGTTACTCTCTGCCCTGATCCAGCTTTCTAACCCTTTTTCCAACTCTAACACCATCTCCCCAGATAATACCTTTGGTCCGCCTGCATATTAGCTATTAGGCTCAGGCAAAAATTAGTAAAAGTCATGGATCACTTGGAATATATCTAAAATAGACCTACTAGCTTTTTCCAAGATGGAAGCCCCAAGTCTCATATGCTATATTCTTGCCTTTAGGTTCCTGATTATTTATCAATTTGTTCTGCTATGTAGAGTAAAGTTTTTTCAGTTACCAAGTTGTAGATGCTACCATGATGTCAACCAGACTTCCCTGGACAGACCAGTGTGTTCTGGAACCCCATCTCCCCAGAGCCTTGCCCCACTAGGGAAAGGGTATGGATCAACCTGCCAACACCAATGTTCAACAGAAAAGCAATTACAGAAGCCAGACCTTCCACCTTCTGTACCCCATAATGATCCTGGGTCCATACCCCCAGAGGGATAAAGAATAAGAAAGCTATCAAGGAAAGGTATTGGATACAGAGTTCTGGTGGTGGGAACTGTGTGGAATTGTACCCCTCTTATCCTATGGTCTTGCTAATATTTCCATTTTATAACTAAATTTTTTTAAAAAGAAAAGAAACATAGTCCTGAGTATGTAAATGTATAGTCTCCTTTATGTTTCTTGAATTCGTGTTCTAAGTAGGATAATTAACTATTAAGTAATTCTGATCTAAATGGATACAATGGCTGGAGTCTGGCCAGATGGTGGTTATTTTCCATGATTACTGACTTCCAGCACTGATATTTCTTGGATTAGTACTCTGGAGGTTATCAGTTAAGTCTTTTGGTGCCATTCTTTCTCCCTAAGTGGATCCCCATTTACACCTGCTGAATCAGGGGCTCTGTGTGTGGGTTCAGCACAGTGTGCCCTCACCAGCCCCACAATGATTACTAAGACTACCACTGATTGAGAACCATTGGTCTAGGCAAAGAGTGGAAGTGCAAGTTTTGTTTACAATAAGCATTTGCTGGGGCAGCAGAAATTGAAATCTCGTCTTAGAAAAACCTCAAAAGAGATTCCTGCTAAAAATAATTAAAAGTCAAGCAACCAATAAATCGAATGGGAAAGAGGCTAAAAAGTTGCTCTTCGTTATTCCCTGGTGAGAAATAAGGTTTTAAGGTTAATGATAAGATTAGTAAAAGTTATCAGAGAATATCAGTGCAATGATCCTAGCAAAAGGTAAGTCCCAGTGAGAATGCAGAACATTCTACTTCCCGTTCAATGCAGAGAACCTCAACTTTCTGTGCTGTCAACTACATGAAAGAAATTTAATCGGTCTGTTTTTATCATGAAAATAAAAGCTAAACGGTAGGAACTCAGCATTCTGTTTTAAAAAGGACTACTTTAATTAAATATGGAAGGGAATGTTTTAATTGTCTATGCCCATCAATTTATATGGCAAAAGCAAAATGTTTTCCGCAGATGTGATGTGAAGAAAAGTACTGAATACACTAGAAATTTCACACATTTAAACAGTAGGTAAAATTATTAAGAAAGGATGGGCGAAATTGCATACTTCAAGAGTGCACTGCTTTGCCATGTGCTGGCACTGTTTTGAACCCAGCCCCCAAGGCACTGAAGGACACTTCCATTTCATGGCTGTGATTTCTCCTCACTCTCTCTCTCCCTCCTCCTGCCCCCCCTCCCCCTCTTCCTCTCCCCCTCCCTCTCTGTGTTTCTAACTGAAAAAATAAATTAGTCTGGAAGCAGTGAGGCCCCAGGGACGACCTCAAAACAACTAAAAAAAAAAAAAAAACAGTAAGATTTTGGCAAGGGAAGTAGCTCTGTGGCAGACAAAGTGTGGGCTGGCATATCTGAAATTCCTGGTTTAATTTCTGCTGCAGAATGTAGCAGAAAGGTGCCTCAGCTTTCCCCTCTCACACACAGTTGCATATGAAACTCTCATGTGCGACACATTAAGTACATCTTTATTTTTACAAAGTCGTACAAGAAAACCAGTATCAGAGTGATAGAAAGTTGGGTGATTTTGTTTGCTTCAGTCTCTTTACTACCATCTATATGCCAATCCCAGTTCTACATAAGTGAGCTAATAATCAGATTTATAGGATGTTTTGTATTAAAACCTATCTCCTTGTTTATTTTATTTTATTCATTTTTCACTGCTACCAGAGTTATCTCTGGGGCTTTGTCCTTTCAGGATGAATCCACTTCTCCCAGCAGTCATTATTTTTTTCCTCTCTCTCTTTATTTTCATAGAGATAAAGAAAAACAAGGGGAAAGGGGGGGATAGAGAGGGAGACACCTATAACACTACTTCACAGCTCATGAAACTTCCCTTTATAGCTGGGGAGCAGAGGCCTGAAGAGCAGACCTTGTACGTAGTAGTATGTACTCTTTACTGGGTGCACCACTACTTGACCACTTTCTTCACTGATTTTAGAATAAATTATGTTTGTTTGTATAACTTGGATTTTACTTCTCTCAGATTTTAACCCTTTGCTTCAATGACCTTGATTAAACTTTGATTAAACTATTCAATCTTGGGGAAAAACCCATGGGTTGGAAATAAGGTAAATTATAATAATATGCAAAAATAACTTGCAATTATCACAAGATTTTTTTTTTTTTTGCCTCCAGAGTTATCACTGGGGTTCGGTGCCTGCACTATGAATCCACTGCTCCTGGAGGCCATTTTTTCCCTTTTGTTGCCCTTGTTGTTTATCATTGCTGTTATTATTATTGTTGTTATTGCTGTCATTATTGTTGGATAGGACAGAGAGAAATCAAGAGGAGAGGAGGACAGAGAGGAGGAGAGAAAGATACACACCTGCAGAACTGCTTCACCGTTTGTGAAGCAACCCCCCTGCAGGTGGGAGGCCAGGGACTTAAACCGGGATCCTTAGGTGGGTCCTTGCACTTTGGCCCATCACAGGAATTTTCTAAGGAATTAGAATTTATGTGAAGTGATTCCTGGCAGGACATGTAAGGTACTTACCACACACACTGACTTGTGGAAACTGTTATTCCAAAAGACATCAGTCATATTTAGGAGGTGTATTAAATAATACATCTAAGTCACAGATAAACAGTCAAGCTTTCTCTGTTTTTTACTACTTCCTCAAGTCTAAGGATATCTTCTATGTGATATATCCTATATAGTAATGTTGCAAAAATCTCATTTTCATTGTAAAAGATACTGGAGACTCCAAGATATGTTTACTAAAATTGTTAAAAGTTCTAATGAACTTGTTTATTTTTATGAAAGAGAGAGAGAGAGAGAGAGAGGGCAAAGCTCAACAATGGCATATGGTACTGGGGATAGGACCTGGGCCTCAGACAAGAAAATCCTCTAATCTAATGTCTTTCTAATCCTTAGATTAACTGAAAAGCGTTATTGATGTAAGGAATTATCAGAAATACAGTTTATGATAATAAAACCTTTAAGATATAAATTTAAGCATATAATAGATTATAATATTTGTTTATTCTTAGTACCTTCACAGAAGAAGAATTCTAGAATGTACAAATAAAAAAAGGAATTCTTGGCTAGCATACTGATGTAAAAGAAATCTTCCAGAAACACATCGCCTGGGATATTTCAGACTCCTGGCAGGTTGTGAAACATTTACTGCCTTTTATTAATAATCAGGGTTCAGATCAAGTACCGTAAAGGAGCCAGAACCTACTTTTGAGTAAGACTCAGAAGTTGTACATCTTCCAACAAACACTCTCATAATAGCAGGTATCTTTTCTAGACATCAACTCACTCTGCACAAATGCCATCAACTAAGAGACATTAAAAAAAAAAAAAGGATGGCCAGTGTTCTCTAGAAAAATAAAAACAAAAACGTTATTTAAAAATGAATAGGGAAAACACATTTAGTAGCAATTTTGCTTTATAGATGTGTACAATAAAAATGACCCAGATTACAATCACAAGGTGTGCACATAGTGTTGGGCGGTAGCGCAGTGGATTAAAAGCATATGGTATGAAGCGCAAGGACCAGAGTAAAGATCCCGGTTCAAGCTTCCAGCTCCCCACCTGCAGGGGGGTTGCTTCACAAGTGATGAAGCAGGTCTGCACGTGTCTGTCTTTCTCTCCCTCTCTCTGTCTTCCCCTCCTCTCTCCATATCTCTCTGTCTTATCCAACAACATCAGTAACAACAAGAGCAACAAAAATGGGGGAAAATGGTCTCCAGGAGCAGTGGATTTGTAGTGCAGGCACCTAGCCCCAGCAATAACCCTGGGGGTAAAAACAAACAAACAAACAAACAAAAACCAAGGTGTACACATCTGTGTATATGTCTATGTCCGTGCATATATACACACATACACATTCATGTATGCAGGGTATATAAAATCATATTATGGTTGTTAGAATACGATACAAAATCTTTAGAGGCAATTTCAAAAATTACCAGTGACTGGGGAGGTAATGATGAATTCATACATGAAGTCACTCCTACTTATTTTCATATACATGTTCTGCATCTCTTTGGAGATGAAAAACAGGTATATGACATACCTGTTATGTCTTTAGATATTGCCATTGCCTGTACACACCCGCTGATTTTGACACAGTTTCAAATAAGTAAGCTTGTCCATCTGAAAGTTTTACTAAGAAGTAACCCATGCTCAACTGTATGTGAAATAAACACTAAAATGTCAGTAAGTGAGCCAGAAAGGAAGTATTTCTACTGTGGATGCTGTTTTGTCAAGGCTTTAGCTCTGGTGATGGGAAAGGGTGGGGACTGGTGACAGATAAAAGTGAGGCAAAGGAAACAAATGTCTCAGGAGACAAGAATCAATATTTAGGAGGCCCCCACTCAGAAAGTTCTAATAATGGCAAGGATCCCTACAGAAGCACTGAAGTAAGACAAAGATAGTAGTAGTTACAGTCAGAGCTTGCTATAAAAGAATGTAATGACCCAGGCTGGGGTGAGTGTTTTGTAGAAAACTGAGAAATTTTATACACAGACCAACAGCTAACTGCAAACCACTTATCTCCCAATATATTTTTTAAGAATGTAATATCTTGGGAGCCAGGCGGTGGCGCAGCGGGATAAGTGCACAATGGCAGAAAGCACAAGACCTGCTTCAGGATCCCAGTTCGAGCTCCCGGCTGGCTCCCCACATGCATGGGGTTCGCTTCACAGGTAGTGAAGCTGGTCTGCAGGTGTCTGTCTTTCTCTTCCCCTCCTCCTTCGATTTCTCTCTGTCCTATCCAAAAACAATGATAGCAATAACAACAACAACAACAACAACAAAAACAATGATAATCAACAACAAGGGCAACGGAAGGGAAAAAAATATAAATAAATAAATAAAAATTCTAAAAAGAATGTAATATCACCTAAATCTCATCTGTACAGGCAGAGATCTATGTGTTATCAAACAGTGTAGAAACCACGAGAGCTGTAAGAATACAGTTTGGAATATTTTACATTTATTTATTTATTTTGTCACCAGGGTTATCATTGGGGCTTGGTACCTGCATGATGCATCTACTGTCTCTGGTGGCCATTTTTTCTTTCTTTCTTTCTTTTATTTGAAAATGGACAGAGGGGATTAGAGAGAGAAAGAGAGAGTAAGAGTAAGTAAGTCTATAGCCATACTACCCTGAATATGCCCAATCTTGTCTGAAAAAGAGAGGGAGAGGGAGAGAGAGAAGCACCACTTCATTACTTGTGAAGCTTCCACCTTTCAGATGGAAACTATAGAGTCTTGAACCTGGGTCCTTGTGTATGGCAATGTATACACTCAACTGCGTACACTACCGCATGCTGTTGTAAGATTTTACTTTAGTCAACTAGCTTTGTTTTGACCAGAGCACCACTCAGCCTAGTTACTGGAGGTGTTGAGGACAGTACTCAGGGCTTCTTACATGCAACACCTATGGGCTACTGCTGCACTGTCTCCTTGGCCCAACAAATTTTGAGCCACTGTAGTCTGTGAACCTTCCCTGCAACTACTCAATCTGGAAATTGATGTTGGAAAGTGAAGGATTTAGTGAGGATATGAAAAGACTCAAAGACAAATCAGATAAAGGACAGTAACAAAAGGAAGGATGTAGAAAGACAGAAACAAATTCTTTGTCTTTTGTCTATGATTTCTCCAGTTCCTTAATGGTAAAGAAGCAGCAACAGAAAACAGAGACAGCAGGGGAAAAGAAAACATTATGTCTATAAGCTGTGTGTCATGAGCTCATTTTCTGCTGAAGACACTAAGAGGTAGCTCAACATTTTGTCATTAGTGAATTTGATAAAATCAAGCCTACAGAATTCAGTTATTTTCTGTAATCTTGTTTTTTGCATTTGTTCCAACCTAAAAGAATCCATTAGAGTTTGCTGAAGAACAGTATTAAAAGTAGATGATACAACTGACTTTTACAGTAAGATACAGAAGCCCAGAACAGGAAAGCAGGTTAAATGGAAAAACATCCAAAGAATTCAGTCTTCTACATGTAGAATGTCAGCATTCCCACATATATGCAGTATCCCACATATATGCAGTAAACTAGCCCCCCAGACCAGTGTGTGTGTGTGTGTGTGTGTGTGTGTGTGTGTGTGTGTGTGTGTGTGTGTGTGTGTAACATTGCATGGAAATGTTTTCAATGAATGGGAAGTCAGCACAGGTTATTTTGTTTTGCTTCAGTCCTCACAGAAGATTTGATTTGCAAAGGGAGGAGGTGCAAGTGAAGGTGACTGTAGGAGGATGGGAACTTAACGTAAGTTTCCTGTCAGGTAGCTCTCATTTTGATGCTCTGAGTTCCTATAAACTGAGGGAAACTAAATATCGAGAGAAAACTTATCTAAGCAAAATATTTTGCTTGCCACCAGGGTTAGTGCTGAGGCTTACACGGTGCCTGCATGACTCCACTGTTGGCAAGTGAGAGTCTTCATTTTATTTTATTTCATTTCATTTAGAGAGAAAGAAATAGAGTAAGAGAGGGATGGGGTAGATAGAGATCACAGCACTTCTGAGTTCTGGCTTCTGGCAGTTTAGGAGATTAAATCTGACACCTTTGGTGCCTCAGGCATGAAAGTTTTTTGCATAAATCTTATGCTATTATGCTACCTCTCCCATCTCATTTGTTTTTGGCTTTTTTTGTTGATACAGTGAAGCAAGATACCTGCAGCATTGCTCCACCGCCAAGGCTGGGGATTTAAACCCAGGTCCTTGTGAATGTTCAAGTGTATGCTCTACCTGCAGACTCCCAAGCAAAATAAAGTCATAACATATTTTTAAAGTACCTGTTTTTCCCCACTGGGCTTCTTGTGGTTCAGTAAAAGCTCGACAGCTCCCACGACTTCTTTCCTGATGGCGTGTAGCAGGGCATCTCCAACATAGACATTGAAACTTAAGAGTAGCTCAATGAGCTCCAAGTTCTCATTTTCGATTGCAATGAGGAGAGCAGTCCTTCCCAGAGGATCGATGCAGTTGATATTGATTTTAAAATAAATTTCAGCTTCCTCAAGAGATTTCTTGACAGTGGCATAGTCGCCCTTTTCCACAGCATTTAAGTAAGCTTTTTCAGATGGTGAGAGTTCTGACTCTGCTCGAACTATCCTTAGAGGGATACGATCTCTGTATGGAGCGTTCACATTTCTTTTGTAATAGAACTGAGCCATGTTTCATGCCATGCTACTTCTTTTTCTCTGAAAGGGCAAACAAAAACCCACTGGGATTAGTGTTGATATACAATTTAAAGCTACTGTGCAACACACTCAATTCATAATGACATCGATGATAATGACTTTATTACTGAGTAAGGATTGTAACGTTTTGCTGTTCAATGGGGGTAGACGATAATGATCCAGTTATAGAAAAACACAAGTTACACAATCCTAGAATGGTAAAAATAGATTAGTATTATACAAGTTATTTTAAAATGTTATTTGCAATAGTGACATTTGTCAGAGGATGCTTCGGATATATTTTTTTGAATTCGTTTATAAGTACATGATGCAAACATAAATGTTTTCTATTTTACTACTCAGAGATACTGTTCAGATTATGGGATATCATTACCTTGGTAAAATTTTATTCATTTGTCATATATTTAAACCATGGTTAAGTATTGATGTTAAAGAAAAACAAACCAATGGCATTGATATTAATAAAGTAGAGCATTAAGCCTAATATGCACAATTTTATTTCATACTTTTTTAAATGAATTTACTGAATGGAAAAATAATGTGTGCTGATGGTGTTGACCATCAATATAAGTTTAGACAGTTCAATACCCTAGAAGTGCATTTAGGGAAGGGTTAATGAGTATATTAGGAAAATGTTGGGGCCAGGCAGTGGTGTACCTGATAGAGTGCATATTACTATATGCAAGGACTCAGGTTCAATCCCCAGATCCTCATCTGTAGGGGGAAGCTTCCTGACTGGTGAATCAGTGGTGTCTCTCTCTTTCTCTGTCTCTCTCAACCTGTCTCTGCTTCCCTCTCCGTTTTCTCTGTCTCTGTCCAATTATTAATTAAAATTCATTTTAAAAATTAAAGGAAAGTTATTTTTCTCAAATCTACCACCTTTATACTGTGAAACAATAAATAATAAGAGAGGAATACATAAACTATAAAGTGCATTATTTTTGTAAGCAATAGTAAAGATAAAGTTGAAGATGAGAAAATTATTTCTGGGGGTCGAATGGTCGAATGGTAGTGCAGCGGGTGAAGCACACATGGCATGAAGTGCAAGGACCGGCGTATTGATCCCAGTTCTAGCCCCTGCATCCCCACCTGCAGGGGCGTCGATTCACAGGCAGTGAAGCAGGTCTGCAGGTGTCTATCTTTCTCTCCCTCCTCTCTCCCACCTGCAGGCGAGTCGCTTCACGGGCAGTGAAGCAGGTCTGCAGGTGTCTTTCTCTCCCCCTCTCTGTCTTCCCTCCTCTCTCCATTTCTCTCTGTCCTATCCAACAACAACATCAGTAACAACAATAACAATAACTACAATAATAAAACTACAAGGACAACGAAAGGGAATAAATAAATATTTTAAAAAAGATTAAGAATCAGTCTAGAAGATGGAAAAACTATCCTACTCCGTTTACTTTATTATAGTGGTGGTGGATTTAAAAGGAAGCAGATAATTAACAAGGCTTAATTTCTCATTTTCAAAGTGAAGGGTATGGGTGACAATGAAGGGATTGGCAGATAACACAAAGGTACTAGAAATGTGGAGGAACGAAAGGATTTGTGCGCCCAGGCAGCAAATTGGGACACCTGCACAGAGGATACTTCAACAGTGGTACAACAGTGCTAAGGTCTCTTCCTCTACCCTCCCCCTTCTGCCTTCTCCTTTCTCCTTTGCTCTCTCTTTCTCCCCCCCCCCACTCTCTTTCTTCCCCTCCCCGTTGTCTTCTAACAAAAAGAAACTCAGAATTTTATTATTTTTAGTTTACATTCCCCTATGATTAAACAAGCTCCAAACTTAAAAGTAAACATAAAATGTCTCCAGTTTTCTTTTTAATGTACATACTGAGGAAAAAGGCATACTCATGGCATATACATTTATTTATCCTGGTTTCCAGATCATGGTATTTAGAAAGCATATTTTAGAAAGTTCATGCAGCTGGCAGAATTGAAGTTCCTAAGTGTTAAGCTGTGGGCACTGATCTATTTCTTTGTTTTTACTTTCAATGCCTTCTCCCCACTCCCACTAATCTTTATTTTCTTTGGGGAGGGAGGGAGCATGGTAGGTGGTGCCAAGATAGCACACTTGGATATGTGCGAATAACCCAGGTTCAAGTCCAGACCTAGTCCAACCCCCACCATACTGAAGAAAGTTTCACTGCTCTGGTCAGTCTCCCTCTCTCTCAATCTCAATCTCTGTCTCTCTCTCTCTCTGGTCAGTCTCCCTCTCTCTCAATCTCTGTTGGTATGCTTCTAAATTCTGCTTCTAAAACCCCTTCTGTTTCATTGGTTTAATCCCCCCTGCTTAACACTGTATTCTATTTACATAACCACTGTTAACTAAGCACTACCCTGCCTCCAGGGCATTGGTTTAATCCTCATTGTTTTGCACGCTTTTTCCTTCTCCCCACCCCCTATCCTAGGTACATCTTCTTCAGACCTGACTCTTCTGCCTCAGGATATATAAGGACAAGATTGTGATTAGACATAGCTTAGATTGCACTGTGTTCCACATGAATAAAGACTGAACTGCATACCACTCAGCCATGAGTCCCTGGTCATCTCTCTCTCCCGCCCTCGAAGCTAGCCCAACAAATCTCTCTCTCTCCCTCTTCTCCTCACTCCCTATCTGGAAAAAAAAAAGGTGACCCTTTGGGTGAGGTGGATAGCATAATAGTTATGCCTGAGGCTTTGGAAGTCCCAGGTTCAATGCCCCATACCACCATAAACCAAACCTGAGCGGTGCTCTGGAAAAACCAAACAAACACCCAAGAAGGTAAAATCCAACAACAACAAAAATACTCAACTATTTTGCAACTTCAAGCAACTGAGTTCTTTGGCAAGAAACTTGTCCAGTCTAACATTCATCACTCAAAATGTTCTGTAAAATCCATCTACCTAAATCCTATGTTGACAGAACACACCTCTCAAGTTGTAGGCTTATATGAGCTTATAAAGTAGTCACTGAGCACATGTGGCTACTCAAATATAAAGTAACTAATAATAAATAACATTATGCATTTCTTCTTAGGGTCAGAAAATAGCACACCCAATACAGCACACACTTCACCATGCATAAATGGTAGAACAGTGCTGTAGTATTTTCTCCTTATTCTTCTTCTACTCCTCCTTCTCTGTGTGTGTGTCTCCTTTTTGTCTTCTCTCTCTCTCTCTCTTTCTGTCTGTCTCTCTGTCCCTCTCTCTCTCTCCTATCACCTTCTGTATGAAAAAAGAAAATAAATAAATTCTTAGGTCTTACTGGTCAATAACATCCTCTGCCTGTATATTAAATTACTTTATCTACTCTTTTTCTTTCACAAGACAAAAACATAGGAAATCTATTTTTGCTTATTTACTTTTTTTTGCCCCTAGGGTTATCAACTACTATGTGCCTGCATGATTTCACTGTTTCCAGTGTTTTTTTCTTTCCCTTTTTTTCTTCATATCTTCTGCATATCTTCTGCATATCTTCTGCATACCTTCTGCATTTTTCTGCATATCTTTATCTCAAAAATTAGTCAGATACATGTATTAAGAATTACAACCAAAATGCATAAATCAATAAATGTATAACTCATAGATCTGGGATATGTTTCTCACCTACACTATATAAAACCATCAGAATGGCAAAATTCATGAAGAATACTTTATCAATTGTCTGACATATGTAGAGGAATATGATCACGGATAAAACACATTAGACAGGGTAAGCAATTCAAGTATCTTATAAACAAATAATCAGTATTGATATGACAGATAACAGGAGATCAAAATTTGGATATTAGTATCTACTAAATTATAAAAGAACGTAACAAAAAAAGTCATCACAAATCACTGAAGGACTAGGCAGTTATTGCATCTAGCAGAGAGCACACATTACATTGTACAAGGTCCCAGGTTCAAGTCTACATCTTGCTATGTGGAAGAAACCTTTACAAAGTAGTGAAGCAGTGCTACCAGTCTCTCTCTCTCTCTCTCTCTCTCTCCTCTCTCTCTCTCCCTATTTATCTACCTATCTCTATCTCTATCTTCCCTTTAACTCTCAATTTCTCTCTGTCTCTATCTAGAAGAAAGCAAGGGAGGGAGGAAGGAAGAAGGAAAGAAAGGAAGGGACGAAAGGAGTCCTTGAGAAGGCATAAATGGAGATATGGTAGACTAACAGTAGAATGAATCAGCAAACTGAAAGTTTGGGACATGAATTTTTTCTTCAATTTGGAAAATACAAATGTTAACAGTAATAGAAGTTGGGCGGTAGCACAGCTGGTTAAGTGCAGGTGGCACAAAGCATAAGGACCTGTGTAAGGATCCTGGTTCAAGCCCTAGACTCTGCACCTGCAGGGGGGTCGCCTCTCAAGCAGTGAAGCAGGTCTGCAGGTGTCTATCTTTCTCTCTCCCTCTCTGTCTTCCTCTCCTCTCCTATCCAACAACGACGACATCAATAACAACGATAATAACTAAAACAATAAAACAAGGGCAACAAAAGGGAATAAATAGATAAATAAATATTTAAAAATATTTTTAAAAAAAGAAATACAAGGACCCATACATACACAAGAGCAACTGGTGTATCTTCAATAGTAATGACAAAGGATATTCATAGTTATACAAAAATTGTAGATTGAAAAAAATCCATAGTATCACATGGACATGCAAAAACAAATTTTTTACTGATAGAAAAATCCTATGGGTGGGTAATGCTTTATGGGAACTGTAGTCACATACATCACTAAGAATATTTGTCAGCATTAATTTTTGTTACAGAAAAATACTGCCCTGAGAAAATAAGATTGTAAATAAATTTTTAAAAAAAGAAAAGAAGATTGTAAACCAATATATCACTCACTACTTCATTGTTTACATCAAGAAATTTCGGTGTCTCAATTCATCTGAGATAGCATTCTGCTCACCTGTGTAAACACTTCCCTTATAAAAAGATACTTTACTCATGAAAGACTATCTTCAGAATGTCTGTTTTGCAAGACTTAACCAGTCCTGAAAAAAGTCACAAATATCTCTCAAGCTCAGCCATTTTTCCGATTTTGCAAAGACCATGTCTCCTTGTGCAGAGGGCAGCCTTCTTTGTAAGTACCCCCCACCCCCGCAAATATTGGCTTCAGTGATACTGCTGATGTTTATCAACATAGTGTTTCTTCCTTACTGCAGTGAGTTATACTACATTTAGACTGTATGATTAGGTTGATGAAATACTTCACTTGGAATGCATGCTGCTTTGGCCAGTGCATGAGTCAGGTTCAAGTCTAGCCCCACTGCACTGATGGAAGCTTTGGTGCTGTGGTCTCTTGCACTCCCTGTCTGCCTATCTCTATCTAAACAAACAATCAAAAGATCATATGGTGATATCTGGGAGTACAATAAAAAATTTAAAAAAGAATGAAGGATCAGAACTCTTAGCAGTGATCTATACTATAACAGAATTCTTGCGTAGCAAATAAATAATTTTAGAAAGGATTATGAAGCTAGACTTTCATTTCTTGTTTAAATTCAAGAAAGAGAAAATGTGTCTTATGCAGATAGCCTCAGAAGGCTGTCCACACAAAGACTATAATGAATCGTAGGAGGGACACTATAATTTGAGAGAAGTATATTAAAAAAAAGTTTTCTATTGTTTAGTCAACAGATTTTTCTCTTTCCCCCACAGGTATCTGTATGGAGATTAATAAACATGTATAACAAATGCTCAGTACTTGTATACTAAACATTCTCCATATAATGAAGCCAATCTCTGTAGTCACACAGCTGATGATCCCTTGAATGGGACCTGCAAATGCATTAAAATGTAACAAAGACAAAAAAAAACCCAACATTTTGCTAAGAGTTAGAACAGAAGCAATGAGGGAAGAAGGTGAACAATAACAGGAGCAGGAAGAGATAAAGATGGGAGTAAATAGGTGGGGGTAAACAGGACTTGATAAAATGTTCCCTACAAGATATACTGAAAGAGTATGGAGTCAAAAGGATTTACAAATCGAAGGAAAAAAATAAAGCAGAAGGTAATGCTTTATGGAAGACAGTGAGCTTGGCTAGGGCACAGTGATTAGAAAAAGAGTTGAATAAGGAAGTCTGAAGTCAGGGAAATCAGGGCAAAGATATGGGAATGCATTCTGAGCATCATAGCAAATTATAGATTGATACTGAGGTGGGAAATGACATAATGCAACTCTTGTATTTAAAAACTACCGCCATCTCTGATTGATTTTTGAATTGCTCTAGCAGGAGAAATGAAAAGCCCATCTGATAATAAATCCAGTGAGTGCCATCAAGATGAAACATTAACCTATATGATTATGAATACAAAACTCTCGGCATAGGAGGTGACCCAGTAGATAAAGGAGGGCTTGCCATGGCTAAGGCTTTGTTCATCTTTACCACACAACATATGCTGAATCAAAGTAGAAATGATGGCCTGCGCCCTGCAAAATAGGCACATCTTGGGAGTCAGGTGGTAACGCAGCGGGTTAAGTGCACGTGGCGCAAAGTATAAGGACCAGCTTAAGGGTCCCAGTTTGAGCCCTCGGCTCTCCCTTGTAGGGGAGTCGCTTCACAGGCTGTGAAGCAGGTCTACAGTTATCTATCTTTCTCTCCCACTCTCTATCTTCCCCTCCTCTCTAGATTTCTCTCTGTCTTATCTAACAAAGACAACATCAATAACAACAATAATGACTACAACAATAAAAAATAGCAAGGGCAACAAAAGGGAAAATAAATAAATATTTTTTAAAAACCAAAATAGGCACATCTTTAAGATTTCACCACCCAAACAGACTCCTGAAAGAACTTGAGATCTTTATATGCCATTCATCTATATAAAGAGCCCACAAAACTCAGCTACAACAACAACCCCATCCAAAAAATGGGGAGAGAATGTGAACAGATTATTCACCAAAGAAGAGATTCAAAAGGCCAACAGACATGTGAAAATCCTCCAAGTCATTGTCACAGAAATGCAAATAAAGGTAATAAGATACCACTTCACCCCTGTAAGAATGTTGTAAATCAGAAATGATAGTAGCAACAAATGCTGGAGAGGTTGTGGGGGCAAAATAAAACCCAACAAAAAACAAAACCCTTCTGCACTTCTGGTTGGTTGGAATGTAAATTGAACCAACCCCTGTGGAGATCAGTGTGGAGAACTCTCAAAGGGTTAGACGACCTATCCTATGACCCTGCAATGCCTCTCTTGAGGATATATCCTAAGGAATCAGACACACCCATCCAAAAAGATCTGTGCACATCTATGTTCACCTGGAAACAACCTAGATGTTCAAGAACAGATAAGAAAGTTGTGGTATACATACACAATGGAATACTACTAGGCTATTAAAAATGATGAATTCACCTTTTTACCTCATCTGATAGAGCTTGAAGGAATCATGTTAAGTGTGATAAGCCAAAAAGAGAAGGATGAATATAGGATGATGTCACTCATGGACAAAAGGTGAGAAATAAGAACAGAAAAGGGAAATGCAAAGTAGAAGTTGGACTGGGTTTGGTGTATTGCACCAAACTAAATGACTCTTGCAGGCTTGGGGGGGTTGCGGGGGGCAGGAGAGAGACTCAGACTTTCAGGTCTTGATGCATGATGGTGGAGCGGGACCTGGGCTGGGGGTGAACATGTTTTACAGAAAACTGGGAAATTTTACACTTGTACCAACAATTGCATGTACTATAAACCATTAATTCCCCCAATAAAAAATAATGCAAAATTCTCACTGCCATCTTAGGTGCCTTCATATCACATGTATCAACAACTGTACCTCAATCCATTAACACCCTCCAAATATCTATGCAAAGATCAAACTCTGGAGTATGATCTTTATGGATATTTAAATGTCTATTCATACTTTATGTAGTTTATTAAACTTCATTAGTATCCTGATTTGAGTGATCTTATTCTAACACTTCATTCCTATATCTCTATATGCTTTCATAGTTATAAAGAATTTGAAGTTTCAGGACTTTGTCTGTCCTTTTTATAACAAGAATGTAAATATACATATTGCTATTCCTAGAATCAGAACTACTTGCACTTCTGTCATCATGACACAAGTGGTGCTACTTGCCTTGTGGACAATGGAAGTGCAACTTCTCTTAAATAGAACAATATTCAGGAAAAATTAGCAGAGGAACAATGCACATTGCAAATAGTTTACAAGATTAAACGAAGAAAGACTAGCTAACCTCACTTGGAAAAGGAGTTGATATTCAATAGCAAGATAGGCAAATTAAATCCTGAACACTACAGCTTACCTTTAGTTTCTGAAATTTGTGTGTACATAAGTGTATGTGTGTGTGTATATATGTGGATGTGAATGGTCATGACTGTTATGGTGTCCTTTGCCAAAACAGAAATATTGTAACTTCAGTATCACTTTATTGAGGAGCTGTCGATTGACAGGATTGCTGCTGTAATGAGGGTGCTTCTCCACATTTCCCCCAAAATAACTGTCAGTATTCTCCACCAAATCCTCATTCTGTACTGCTTCAGGGACTTAGGTCCCCAAACTCCCCCTGAGTACTCCTCCTTCTGAGTCCCCAGACTGGTTTCAATAAGACACAGTCCACTGAGAGTTCACATTGTATTGTCCTATCCTTTATTTCTTAGAGGCTATCAGTGAGTGAGATCATCCAGTAACCCCCATTCCCCTGGCTTATTCCACCCAATGTGATTCCAAAATTGTTTACCTATAGAAAATAATAATAATAATAAATAATGATATAAACTACTAAAATCTAGGTGTACGCACAGAACCGTTTTATAAATATAAAACCCTTTTCATAAAAAAAAATCATTGCAATGGTAAGAAAGGACATTATGTGACAGGTGTTACTGTGGTAGTGACGATGTAGGTGTGTGGGCCTTTGTGTGAATAAGAAGAGAGAAGCCACAAATACCTGTACATTCATAGTAGTGTATCAACATGAAAAATCAAAACAGGGAATGGAGAAACAATAAACCTTGTGGAGACATGTGGTTAGAAATTTTGGAAACTATTTTAAGTACTTTGAGAATGCATTATGAATTGATTTAAAAGTTATATATTAAACATTAAAAGATAAAGAGAATGTCAACAAATAATAACTCATTCTTTCAATTGAAAGAGTTTTTTAAACAAAAAGTAACAGAACTGACTATAAGAAAGACTAGTTATATATTTAAACAGATCTAAAAAGCTCTTAGCATTGGAGCAGGACAGTGGCACAGCTGGCAGAGTGAACATTTTATAGTGTCAAAGGATCCAGATTCAAGTCCCTAGTCCCCATCTGCAGAGGAAAGTTTTCAGGAAGAGTGAACACTTCCATTGTAAATGACAGCTAGTAGCCTAAAATGAAAAAATAGTGGAAATACGGGTAGCAGTCTTCTGAAATCTCCAAGCCCTTTACCATTAGAATACCTCTTCTAGAAATCTTCCTTAGTCATATTTTACAAGGGACTCAATATTATATGAACAGAAGTGTGGGCAACAATGGTAGACACACTCTGTCTATGCCTTAAAACAAGGACTGAAACACTGAGAGTCATGAGCAAAGCAAAAATTATATATATATATATGGGTGCAAGGGTGTAAGCCAGAAAGCACACCAAAGGCAATCCTCAGAGCCTTTTTGTACATTACTGGACATGGGAACAACCTTTCCTCTTCCGTTTGCGAGAGGGAATTGGCTCACAATCTAACCACATTCAGGAAAAGGGGATAGGAGTGGATATTAGGAGGGAGCTGGGGGTCTACTATAATGGAAAAGGATGTACAAGGAAGGGGATTTTGGCCAGGGCAATGTGGCTATATTGGGAAAGAGAGATTGAGGAAGGAGCTTTTGGCCAAGAAGTCTGAGGTTACAACGTGGCTATAATGGGAAAGGGAGATTTAGGAAGGAGCTGGGAAGTCTAAGCCAATTTTGAAGAAAAACAAGGCATGGTTGCAGTCACATAGACACGTAAAAGTCAGGGGTCTATAGTCAGACTGGATTGATAGACATCGGTGAAAAGGCTAAAATCAACTGGGCTATTTCTCACAAGTGCTGGGGCTCACGTGGAGTGACTCCAACGGGCAGGGGGAGTAATCCTTTGACCCTCCCTCACCAGCTCTAGTGGCTGCATGAATCAGAAAGAGGCACGGGGAGATATTCTGGTACTAACATCTGTTTATTTAGAGATGGGTACAGGATTTAAACAAAGAAAATTTTTCACATATGTCAGAAATTACAGGTTTCTTAAAGGTCAGCTTGCTCCCATGGTAGGGGATTAGTATGACAAGAATTGATGAGATACATAAAGGTCAAGATAATTAGTCTCCATGATGCAGGCAAGTTAATTATCCAAAGGTATTTGAGAGAAGCATAGGGGTTAAACCAGTAAGGTGAGGTAGAGAAGAAGAAAAACAAAGCTTGACGTAAATCACAGATATCAAAGAGAACAAGGAAATAGAATATGGGGTCTTACTGCCTGGTACCGGCAGGGGTGTATGATAGAGTGTGTTCTCTTATATGATCAAAAGGTGAAGTTATAGTGGATGTGTGAACTTTGTGTGAACCCTCAAGCAGACAGCCATTTGGCCTGCTAGCGGGGGGAACTAAGTGTGAGAGGCTTGTAGGCTTTCTGTGAGCTTGAGAGACTAACAAGGAGAAACTGAGTCTGGGAGACTTTTCCCTCTTGGCTCATCTCTATAAGGAGAGAGGCTAACAAGTAGGGTGTCTTTCCAGACCTCCATCCAAGGATGGGAAAGCTCCCCTAAGCTCTACCAAGCTTTCACATAGTCCCACACACAAGAAGAAAAAGTAATTTACCTATTGTTGGGGAAAACAAGAGAGATTAAAAACCTAATCAGTGGGGGTCCAGCGGTAATGCAGTGGGTTAAGTGCATGGCGGCACAAAGCATAAGGACCAGTGTAAGGATCCCGCTTCTAGCCCCCAGATCCCCACCTGCAGGGAAGTCAGTTCACAGGTGGTGAAGCAGGTCTGCAGGTGTCTATCTTCCTCTCCCCTTCTCTGTCTCCCCTCCTCTCTCCATTTCTCTCTGTCCTATCCAACAATGACGACATCAATAACAACAACAATAACCACACAACAACAATAAAAAAACAAGAAGGACAACAAAAAAAGGGGGTATAGCCTCCAGGAGCAGTGGATTCGTGGTTCAGGCACTGAGCCCCAGCAATAAACCTGGAGGCAAGAAAAAAAAATCACTGCCAGTTAGGTAATTTATCTACTAAATACGGTTTTAATTAACAGTATGTTTCTTCATTAAAAACTATTAAGATGAATATGTACAATGCCATTTAAAAATAATTAGCTTATCATGAACAAAACACTGAACACAAAAAGAACGTATCTACATCAATGTTAAAGACCTTTAAGGAGGCGGTGACTATACTGATATTTAAGAAAGGTTTCTTACGGGTGGTTAGTATTTGTTCTCTATGTTTTTGACAAGGAAAACGCGACACATTTTAAGAAAACACAGGCACTTTTTACTCACAAAATAAGTTTATTTCTATCAAAAAGGAACATGCAGCTGTGCTTAATTATTAGGACTCACTTTTAAAAGATATCAGACTTATTTCCATAACTACAAAACTAAGACTAAGACAAACAGGCAGAAATTATGAAGAGACAACTTTTTTTTTTTTTCTCAGGGAAAGTGTGATCATTTGCAGTAAGCTTTATCCAAAGACTTAATATCTGAAGGCAAGGAAATTCAGATGGTCTCAACATGAAAAAGAAAACTCAAAGGGAATGTTGAGAGAATTCAAAATGTGCTTGAATCATTAAATTGAATAATCTTAATGAAAATGAAAATATGACTGTCATTCTCTTCATACCTTTGCAGTTGTCTCTGTCAACAAACCATGTGACTTTGAACACAGTTGTTATACTTTCATCACAATTGTACTTAATAATCTTTATGATCCATAAAGCCCCCCCCCCCCCCCTCTCTCTCTCTCTCTCTATATATATATATATATATATATATATATATATATATATATATATTGTAGTGTCAGATCCACAGGCAAGTCCAATTCCCCTGCTTACAAGCCAACTTTTTCATTATTTGCATTCATATAAAGAGAAGTAAGTGGGCTGGTGGGAAAGAAAGTGATACCAAAGCACTATTCTACTATCCTTAATAACTTCCCTCCAGTGCCATTCTTGGTGCTTCTATGTGGTGCCAGGGCTCAACACCACGTCCCTAAACATGGTGACAAGTTTGCTCAAGCAGATGACCAGCCCCACACAACTCTACACTTTTTTGGCGGGGTGTCTGAGGGAGGTGATCACTGGGGCTTCACTGCTCTGGGATCACTTTTTTTTTTCAGAGATTGAGACAAAGAGGTAGAAAGTCTGAAAGAGGTCAACTACAACAAAAGATCTATAGCCCTTTAAGCTTCATTTTCACTGTTTGTTTTGATACATGTTTTTCTTGCTCTTGCTCTTGCTCAGGAAACTCATTGGGTATGTATTCTCATCAGGTATCATTTAGTTTTCCACAAAAGTATTTTCAAAATAAACTGGTTTCTCAGATAAACACAACTACAAAAAATAGTTTCAGGGGTCAGGCTGTAGTGCAGTGGGTTAACTGTACATGGTGAGAAACTCAAGGACTGGCTCCCCACCTGCAGGGGGGTCGCTTCACATGCCATTAAGCAGGTTTGCAGGTGTCTATCTTTCTCTCCTCCTCTCTGTCTTCCTCTCCTCTCTCCATTTCTCTCTGTCCTATCCGGCAACAACAATAATATTAACCACAACAATGATAAAAACAACAAGGGCAACAAAAAAAGGAAAATAAATAAAAAATAAGTAGTTTCAAATTTGGGGTTGGAAAGCTAGCTTATGGGACCAGGCGGTGGGGTACCTGGTTATGCATACATATCACAGTGAGCAAGGACCCAAGTTCAAGACCCTGGTCCCCACCTACAGAGGGAAAGCTTTACAAGTGGTGAAGTAGGGTTGCAGGTATCTCTCTGTCTCTTTTCCCCTCTCTATCTCCTCCTCCAATCTCAATTTCTCTCTGTTTCTATCCAATAATAAAAATAAATAAATAAAAATATTTTGGGGGCCAGGCAATAGCACAGCGGGTTAAGCAAATGTGGCTCAGAGCATAAGAATCCGTAAGGATCCCTGTTTGAGCCCCGCCCCCGGCACCCCTCCTGCAGGGGGGTTGCTTCACAGGCAGTGAAGCAGGTCTGCAGGTGTCTATCTTTCTCTCTCCCTCTCTGTCTTCCCCTCCTCTCTCCATTTCTCTCTGTTCTATCTAACAGCAACATTAATGACAGTAAGGACAACAACAAGAGCAACAAAATGGGGGGGGGGGGGATGGCCTCCAGGAGCAGTGGATTCTTAGTGTAGGCACCGAACTCCAGCAATAACCCTGGTGGCAAAATAATAATAATAATAATAAATTTAAAATCTCTTATTTAGAGAGAGAAAGAAAGTGAGCTTAAGGGGTAAGGTTACATAGGAGGTGCTATGGTATTATAGGAAGTCCCCCCCCATGCTGTGATGTCTCTCCCCCTCTATGTCTGTGTTTGTGTATATGTTTGCATCCAGGGTTCAAGTGTGTGTGTGTGTGTGTGTGTGTGTGTGTGTGTGTATACAAGTGTGTGTGTGTCTCTGTGTGTATGTTTACCTTCAGGGTTATCACAGGGGCTCAGTGCCTGCACTACAAATCCACTGATGCTGGTGTCATTTTTTTTTTTTTCATTTTTGTTGCTGTTATTGTTGTTGGATAGGACAGAGAGAAATTGAGAGAGGAGGGGAATACAGTGATGGGGAGAGAAAGACACCTGTAGATCTGCTTCATGAGTATGAAGTGACCTACCTGTAAGTGGTGAGCCGGGGGCTCAAACTGCGATCCTTGTGCCAGTTCTTACACTTCACACTATGTGTGCTTAATCAGGTGCACTACTTCCCAGCCACCTCAATTTTTTTTTCTTAAAGAAAAGATCTTTTGAGGCTGACTCTGCATCAGAGCAAGGACTATACTGAAACCCAAGACCAATGGATGAGTTTCATGGTATGTAAATTACCTGTTCAAATAACAGGTAGAAATTTCTAAGAGTGTTTTATCAAAGGAAGTTGTTTTGTTATTCACCAACAGTATGTACTATGGAGAAAGTTCTTCAGCGCACACTTCTACAAAGTTTCTCAGGGAGTCAGAGGAGAGAAGTCAATCAATGTCACTTTGGAGAAAATTTTGCTAAAGATGGTGGACTTTACCTATGAGTAAAGGATTTAGCTATGAGTGGGTATTTTCCTCTTGACTATATGAAAAGCAATTCTTAGGAGACAAAACATTCTTTAAAGAAAAGGAGAAGAGAAATAGCTTGCCATTCTATACTATCAACAGTTTCTGCTCCTAGAATACCTGATATTGCTCATAAGTAGCTACACTTTCACATAATGTTTCTCCTTTTAAGTCTTTAAAGAATACTGTTACTCAGTTTTGTTCTAAATTACTTAGTGATCCTCATCATTTCCTACTAAGTACAGAACTTTCAATGATTTATAGATTTGGAATAGGAAAGATATAAAATTCACATATAACAAGCTTCTGTGGCTTGGCAAAGTTAAACATTTTTATTATATTTTTATTTATTGGATAGAGACAGCCAGAAATCAAGAGGGTGATAGAGAAGGAGAGAGACAGAGAGACACCTGCAGCTTTCCTCCTGGAGACCAGGGGGCTTGAACCTGGATCCTTGCACATTGTAATATGTGCAGGTGGAGACCAGGGGCTTGAACCTAGATCCTTGCACATTGTAATATGTGCACTCAAACAGGTGCACCACCACTGGGCCCCTGGTTTAGCAAAGTTTCAAACTGCAAGATCTCACACCCACCAAGTACTGCATCCAAAAGAGATAGCGAAAGGGTGAACAATAAAATGGTTAATGACTATTGGTCCAGGAGGTGGCAGTGTAGATAAAATGTTGGACCTTTAAGCATGAGGTCTTGAGCTTGGTCCCTCGTGATGTGTATGTTAGAGTGAAGCTCTGATTCCCAATCTCTTTCTCTCTCTCTCTCTCTCTCCCCCTCCCTCTCTCTCTCTCTTATATTAATGGATAAGTAAATATTTCCAATTTTTATTGCCACCAGGGTGATCACTAAGGTGCAATGCCTGCATGACAAATCCACCACTCCTGGTCATTTTTTTATTTCTCTTTTGATAGATAGAGGTTAATGGAGAAGGGAGGGAAATATAAGGAAAAGATAAGGAAAGAAAGAGAAAGAAAATACCTGCAGCATTGCCATACCACTTGTGGAACATCCCCCCTGTGGGTGGGGACCTTGCAAATGGTAACGTGTGTTCAACCAGTGGTGTGGAGGGAGGGAGGTAAGGAGGGAGGAAAGACTGGTCTATGATTTCAGTTAAAAATCAGAGTCCAGTGGAATAAGACTTCAGGGTAAGTTCTACTCTGCATTTCCAGGAAATTTTTGGTCTAAACAAACAGGAACAGGAGTTTTATTAGGATTGTTCCTTTTCCCATTCTGTGAGGGGTCTCTTGGTTTGGATAGTGGTTTCTTTTGCTGTGAAGAAGCTTTTTAATTTGATGTAGTCCCATAGGTTTATACTTGCCTTAGTCTTCCTTGTAATTGGATTTGTTTCATTGAAAATGTCTTTAAAATTTATGCGGAAAAAAGTTCTGCCAATATTTTCCTCTAAGTATCTGATAGTTTCTGGTCTAACATCCAAGTCCTTGATCCACTTGGAATTTACTTTTGTATTTGGTGAAATACAGTGATTCAGTTTCATTCTTCTGCATGTTTCAACCCATTGTTTCCAACACCATTTGTTGAAGAGACTCTGCTTTTCCCATGTAATAGTCTGGGCCCCTTTGTCAAAGATTAGATGTCCATACGTGTGGGGCCTCATTTCTGGGCTCTCAATTCTATTCCACTGGTCAGTGTGTCTGTTCATGTTCCAGTACCAAGCAGTTTTGATGACAATGGCCCTATAATACAGTTTGAGATCTGGCAGTGTGATGCCTCCGGTTCTGTTCTTTTTTCTCAAGATTGTTTTGGCAATTATAGGTCTTTTCTGGTTCCAGATAAACATTTGTAGCATTTGTTCTATTCTCCTAAAAAATGTGCTTGGGATCTTGATGGGGATAGCATTAAATTTGTAGATGGCTCTGGGTAATATATTCATTTTGATGATGTTAATTCTTCCAACCCATGAACATGGAATATCTTTCCACTTCTTTGTGTCTTTTTCAATTTCTTTGAGTAGTGACTCATAATTTTCAGTATACAAGTCTTTCACTTCTTTGGTTAGGTTTACTCCTAGATATTTTATTGTTTTTGTTGCCATAGAAAAAGGAACTGATTTCTGGATTTCAATTTCTTCTAACTTAGTGTTTGCATAGAGGAATGCCACTGACTTTTGAATGTTAATTTTATAGCCTGACACATTACTGTATTGCCTGATGATTTCCAAAAGCTTCTTGCTGGATTCCTTAGGTTTTTCCATGTATACTATCATGTCATCTGCAAATAAGGAGAGTTTGACTTCTTCTCTTCCAATCTGTATGCCTTTAATTCCTTGCTTCTGCCTGATTGCTATGACAAGAACTTCCAACACTATGTTGAATAGTAATGGTGATAGTGGGCAGCCCTGTCTAGTACCTGATCTGAGGGGAAATGCTTCCAGTTTTTCACCATTGAGTATGATGTTGGCTGTAGGTTTGCTATATATAGACTCCACTATCTTCAGATCTTTACATGCCATATATCAGATAAGAGTTTAATAACCAACATATATAAAGAGCTTGCCAGACTCAACAACAAGACAAAAAATAACCCCATCCAAAAATGGGGGGAGGACATGGACAGAATATTCACCACAGAAGAGATCCTAAAGGCCGAGAAACACATGAAAAAATGCTCCAAGTCTCTGATTGTCAGAGAAATGCAAATCAAGACAACAATGAGATATCACTTCACTCCTGTGAGAATGTCATACATCAGAAAAGGTAACAGCAGCAAATGCTGGAGAAGGTGTGGGGTCAAAGGAACCCTCCTGCACTGCTGGTGGGAATGTAAATTAGTCCAACCTCTGTGGAGAACAGTCTGGAGAACTCTCAGAAGGCTAGAAATGGACCTACCCTATGACCCTGCAATTCCCCTCCTGGGGATATATCCTAAGGAACCCAACACATCCATCCAAAAAGATCTGTGTACACATATGTTCTTGGCAGCACAATTTGTAATAGCCAAAACCTGGAAGCAACCCAGGTGTCCAACAACAGATGAGTGGCTGAGCAAGTTGTGGTATATATACACAATGGAATACTACTCAGCTGTAAAAAATGGTGACTTCACTGTTTTCAGCCGATCTTGGATGGACCTTGAAAAAATCATGTTGAGTGAAATAAGTCAGAAAGTGAAGGATGAATATGGGACGATTTCACTCTCAGGCCGAAGTTGAAAAACAAGATTAGAAAAGAAAACACAAGTCGAACCTGAAATGGAATTGGAGTATTACACCAAAGTAAAAGACTCTGGGGTGGGTGGGTGGGTGGGGAGAATACAGGTCCATGAAAGATGATGAATGACACAGTGGGGGTTGTATTGTTAAATGGGAATCTGGGGAATGTTATGCATGTACAAACTATTGTATTTACTGTTGAATGTAAAACATTAATTCCCCAATAAAAAAAAAAAAGGATTGTTCCTTAATGAAAGTGGACCCTTCATGTTTCTAGGAATTTTGTTCTTGCCTTATTTAAGCTTAGCACTCCAGAGATTAGGGGAAAAAAAACCACTTACTGAACACAAATTATGTCTCAGGCACTGTCCTAAATTTTATATTGATAAGCTCAATTAGCCATCAGGAAAACCATATGCATCAGCTCTATTATTACTGCCCTCTCGGGAAGATATAGAGATCAACTTGACAATGGCCACTGGGCTCGGTAGGTAAATGTGTTCTCTAGTCTATGTCCAATATTCCTCATCCTCTCTTTCACATTTTTAATTTTACTCTTTTAATGAGTATCAGTTTAGTTTCCCAGTATTGTGTTCTCTCATTTGCCAGTAATTGCCTGTATAGCAGATCTCTGGAATCTGAACCTTAGCCTTCTTTCTGCAAGCCCTCAGATACTTTCCCTCTAATGGTCAGCCTAGTTGGGTCTCTCCTGATCCTCTTTGCAAACTGACCTGTTCTCAGTGTAGTAGAATCTTATCAGTCACTTTCTCATTGGTTCTTGACTTTTTAGGGAGTTTTTCCAGACTCATAGATGCCTGCTCACTTGAGTGGGGGGAAAAAAATAAAAGCCATGGTAAATTTCAAGTGCCTAAACCGTCCTTTCACAGTCCCTCTAATCTGGTTTAATTCACAAGGAGTACAGTCATGAAAGGACAACACAATTTAATCCTCTGCCCATAGAAAATGTAGCAACTAGCAATAAATAAATATGGGGTTCACTCCCAATGTTAAATTAAGGCCACCAGGACCAGGCCCAGGTGCAACTGGTAGAATGCATGTTCCAATGCAAAAGAATCCAGTTTTAAATTCCCAGTCCTTACCTGAGGGGCTGGGGGAACTTCATGAGTGGTGAAACAGTTCTGCAGGTGTCTCTCTCTTTCTCTGCCTGTCTTCCCTTCCCTATCTATTTATTTATGTCTATCTCTATCCAATACATAAACAAACAAATAAATAAATAAATAATTTTTTAAAATAAGGAAACCGGGAATCTCTTTTCAATTAAACAGATTCCATCTTATGACTAAGTTGTCCTGGTGAGAGTTCTGGGTGAAAACTAAACTGACTGACTCAGTAATTCACTATAAGAAACAGAAGGCATCTTGCTCTTATTTTCTCATTATATAGCTGACCCCTCACACTGTACAGATAGCCTTTTCTGTAGACTCTGTTCTCCAACCGTAGGCAAACAGAACTTATAAATAAACTAAAATGTTTCACCACACATGGCCCAACCTGAGACTACTAAGCTTAATTCTGCAAAATGTCTCTTTGCTTTGAACATGTTGAAACATATCTTGGATGCTCCCCTTGGTTCTGCACCTTATTCAGAAACAACATCCTGATTATTTTTTAATTATCTTTATTTATTGGATAGAGAGACCAGAAATTGAGAGGAAGGGAGGTGACGAAGGGAGAGAGAGAGACCTACAGCATTGCTTCACCACTTGTGAAGCTTCCCCCCTGCAGGTGGGAACTGGGGCTCAAACCCAGGTCCTTGCTTATTGTAACATGTGCACTCAACCAGGTGCTCCACCACCTGGCCCCCCTGATTTTATTTATTTATTTATTTATTTATTTGGCATTACTGAGGCTTCACGGCTCTGAAGTTACTTTATTTTCACATAGAGGTAAAGTGAGACAAAGTAAGATGAAGAGGGAAAGGGAAGGAGACAGGAAGGGAGAGATGGTAAGAAGAAAGGAGGAAGGGAGATAGAGGAAATGAGGGAGAAGGAGAGGGAGAGGGAAAGAGACAAGTACCATAGTACAAAAGTTTCCTGCATCATGGTGGGAGCTGGGCTTGAACCTGGGTTGCATAAGTAGCAAGCAGTGCACTGTCCATGTGAACTATTTTGCCAGCCCCATCATGATTATTTTACAACCTGATTGTTTCTCTCAGGTCAACATCCTGAAGACTAAAATTCAATAGGAGCATGCTATAAGGCAATTTTCAGTCTCTTTATTGTTTTATTGGATAGTAACCCAATATTGAATACTTTACTACTTAAAATAGATATTTACTAGATATTTTACTAGATATTTAATAGATATTTACCACTATAAAATATTGAGTATTTTACACCCTAAAATTATTACTCAATAGAAAAATAGAAGTCATAAAACCAAAAAATAGCCTTTCCTTCTGTCTTGACCTTTATTTTCATTTATTTATTTATATTTACTCCCTTTTGTTGCCCTTGTTGTTTTGTAGTTGTAGTTATTATTATTGTTATTGGTGTTGTTGTTGTTGGATAGGACAGAGAGAAATGGAGAGAGGAGGGGAAGACAGAGGGGGGGGAGAGAAAGACAGACACCTGCAGATCTGCTTCACCACTTGTGAAGCGACTCCCCTGCAGGTGGGGAGCCAGGGGCTCAAACCGGGATCATTGTGCTGGTCCTTGTGCTTTATGCCACCTGAGCTTAACCCCTTAACCCACAGCATTACCACCCAACTCCCTTGCACTTTATTTTCATTATCATCTTTTTATGAGAAAGTCTAAAATATCACTCTTGTTCATGGAATTCTACTAGTTCTTTTTTTATTTTTGCTGTTCTCAAATAATGTGGGAGACTGAACCCAAGGCCTTGAGCATGTAAGGAACACATACAACTGCTGAGTCATAATCTGTCACTGTCCTGACCTTTTAAGTGGACTCTGTGGTGATTTTTTTCTTGTTTGTTAGTTTTGGTAGAACCAGAGATCCCTGTCTGCATGATTTCTCCAAACTTGGTCACTTCTGTTATTCAGAGAGAGAGAGACAGATAGACAGAGACAAGGAGACAGACAGACAGCAAGCCATCCAGAGAAGCCTGAGAATAAGCACTGGAGCTTCCTCTACTTCCATAGAACCTATCATTCAGTGTCTGGGGCCAAATCTAATTCTTTTGCATTAACAGTGCAAAAACCCTCCCCAGCAAGCCACCCCTCCAGCCCTGCAGTCTTTTTATCCTTTGAGTTTAGCTTAAACTCAACACTGAACTCAAATATCAATTACACAGATCAACAGCAAATTTTTTAAAAAGTAACATGCTTAGACAATATATTCTTCATGATGCTTCTATATACACAGGAATTCATCATCTCCTAAGTACCTCCAACAAGTATAGTAATTACCATAGCAACTTAAAAGATTAAATTGATCTGGCAAAGCAGCTTTTTTCCTCAGGTTATTTGATTACTGTCCAATTTTAAGATGGATTTACTGTCCAGAGAACTATGTTATTCTGTGTAATCATTAGTCCTCTGGCATTGTAATCATTTTAAAATGGCATGGAGCTATATAATGATTATTAAACACTCATTCCAGAAATGTATTTTTTTTCTTTTTCTTCTTGCTTCCAACATTATTACTAGGGTTCGGTGCCTGCACTACAAATCCACTGCTCCTGGCAGACATTTCTTCCTTATTTATTTATTTATTTATTTTTATTTTATTGAACAAGACAATGAGAAGTTGACAGCGGTGGGGGGATAGAAAGGAGAGAAAGAAACCTGCAGAACTGCTTCACCACTGGTGAAGCAACCTCTTTACAGGTAGGGAGCCCGGGGTGGAACTGGAATCATTGCACAGGTCCTTGCACTTCATACTACATGTGCATAACCTGGTGTGCCACCGCCCGACCCACTCAGAAATGTATTTCTTTAATACATTAAAATCAACATAGTTTAAACTACATTCATAGCACCTTTTATCAGCGGGTATTCTAGGGTCTTACTTTCATTACCATGAGCAGTGCCTCTGGCACTTAGCAGATCTGTTAAGATTGTTTACTTAACTGGCATAGTGTATTTTCTTTTAAGTCTTCATTTAAGTTTTGATTAAATGAATTTAGCTTTAAGTCAAAGTTCTGTTATTTTGAGTTGGCTTACAAACTTAAAGTGCTGATTGAAGGAGGAAGAATAAGTGATGGGTTACAGAGTAAAAACCTTCAACAAAAGGAAGGACATTCAGAAGTTCTAACAGGTGTTGATGTGACTTAGAAAGGAAGAAAATGCAGGGATATAGGGGAAAAAAGGCCATATATGTATCAATATAAATAATTATAGAAATAATAGTCAACCCATATATGTGACCTTCAGGAAACTACTACAGTTTCATGGAGGGAATGGGGGCACAGAATTCCGGTGGTGGGAATTATGTGTAATTAACCCCTGTTACCCCATACTTTTATAAATCAATATTAAATCACTAATAAAATTTTTTAAAAGATTCTGGATCCACCAAAAACAGCTCTTAGACCTCTATTAATTTTTCTCTTCTTCTTAGAGAACTGGTGGCTTTACTTGTCAACTGGAAAAAGGAGAAATGAAACAAGCCACCAAAATGTTTCTCTATTTCTAATAGCTGTGATCCTATAACACCGCAACACCATGGATAAAGCAGTTAATTAGTTTTGTAAACAGCTGCTGACTTATTAAAATCATTGTGAAAGCCAAGTTGGGAGTTTATATATTAGTTGTGAGGTTTTCGTTCATAATTAGAACTCCCAGAGTGTCATGGTCTCTCTGTGTGCACTGATGACATGTTTAGATAAAAGGGGGATATATTCATTTCACAATCATTTATCTACACAGCATCAGAAAAAAAAATTCAACACATATTTTATACTCTTTTTATAGACGGTTAGGGACAGAGAGGCACACACACAGAGAATGAGAGACATCTGCAGTACTGCTCCACATTTCATGGTGTACATGCAATGCTGCTCCACAGGCCTTCCATGCAGGTGGGATCAGGTTCTAGCCCATGATACTGTGTGTACTCTATCAGGTGAGCCACCACTAGCCCTCTATTTTATTCTTTCTTTCTTTCTTTCTTTCTTTCTTTCTTTCTTTCTTTCTTTCTTTCTTTCTTTTTTCTTCTTTCTTTCTTTCTCTTCCTATCTATCTACCTATCTATTTCTCTATCTACCTATCTTATCTATCTATCTATCTATCTATCTATCTATCTATCTATCTATCTGCCTATCTGCCTATCTGCCTATCTGCCTATCTATCTATCTATCTATCAACTATCTATCAGTTTGGGTTTGAGGCTTCCATATGCATGATTCCAGTAGAACCAGGGTACTTGATTTTCTCTTAATTTCATATAGAACAAGACATAAAAGTGAGAGAGAAAAAGAGAGATAGGTGAACATGACTCCACTGTTCATGGAGCTTTTTTTGGTGCTGTACTTTGTGCTCTCAAGTGGTAAATATATCTTGGACCTGGGTGTTCCCATCGGATAAAGTATTTGTTCTATGGGGTAGCTTTCTACTGAACCCTATACTCTTATTTTAAATCAGACGTTTGTCACGTTCTTGTAAGTTTCTGCCACTGAGAACATTATTGTTATTATTATTTTTCCTCCAGGGTTATTGATAGGGCTCAGTGCCTGCACCATGAATCCACTGTTCCTGGAGGCTATGTTTTACCCTTTTGTTGCCCTTGTTGTTGTTCTTTTTTTAATCATTGTTGTGGTTATTATTGCTGATATTGATGTCGCTGTTGTTGGATAGGACAGAGAGAAATGGAGAGAGGAGGGGAAGACAGAGAGAGGGAGAGAAAGATAGACACCTGCAGATCTGCTTCACCGCTTGTGAAGCAACCCCCCTGCAGGTGGGGAGCCGAGTGCCCGAACCAGGATCCTTATGCCGGTCCTTGCGCTTTGCGCCATATGTGCTTAACCACTGGGCTACCACCCAACCCCCATTGTTAAATTTTAAAAGTTAGAATAACTATGTGAATTGTACTTTTTATACTGTAATTTTACTGAGTATGCTATATTATACCAGAAATATCTAATGGATATACATTTATTTTACAGGTATACACTGAATGGATACAGTGAAAACCAACTTCAGTGGAGGTAATCTTTAACAATAATGCATAATCAGTAGTATATTCCCAGAAGTTATCAAGCTCTTGATATTTGTTGGTTTTCTGCAAAAAAAAAAAAATCTTACTTTTCTGAATGATAATCCTTTCTTATTTTATATATATCATGGTTCATTTTATATTTCAAGTGACTGGACAAAGTGCTAGCCACATACTTGGCAAATATTATTGGGACTATGTCTGGGAGAATGTTTCTAGAAGAGAAATCACATCTGAATTGATTGAGGGAAGCAGTTGCCCTTCATAATGTGAGTGGGCAGCAGCCAGACTGTTGGGAGACTGACAGTAACAAATATGCAAGACAAGGTTGAATCCTTTGACTGACTGGTGAACTGAAACACTGTCCTCACACCCCTCTGGACTAGAACTTTAACCTTTTATGTCTAAGATTGTCAGCTAGAATTCACATCACTGACTTTTTTTTGGATCTCCCAGCTGGCCGATGGTGAGTTTTCTCAGCCTCCATAATCTAATGAGTTAGTTCCTTATAATAAAACAAGATGTACACAATCCCTACTGGTTCTGTGATTGCTGAAGAACCTGACTAAAACATGATACCTTTTGCTTCTTTCTGCTACTTCTCGTTTCAAATTAGATAATCACTTTAATGTCTACATTTTGCATCTTGCCTTCTTTTCTTCCTTCCCTCCTTCCTTTTTAAAAGCATTGCCAGGGGAATAAACCTAAGATTTTGGTCACTGGCCAACTTCCCAAGCTGGCACCACAGCACAGCTCCACCATCCACGCTGATAATGCCCATTGTGCTGCTCTGTGGTGCTGAAGCTTTAGCTCAGGGCTTCATGCACAAGCACATTATAGAGCCTATATTTTCCCCAGTCCTGGAACCTTAGGGTGGGGCCCACTTTCCTACATGCTGCTCTCAATTCAAATCAAATAATATTGTATCCGCGGATCGCAACCTAATCAACACGAGTGCCACCCCAGCATGCTGCACTTCAGACTGTGACCAGAGACTTCAGGTGTGGAATGACAACCCTTCAGCTTCATCACTCGGGTGAGACCTTTCCTTTCATAGTATTCTCTAATTCCATTCCAGCCATTCCACTCCCCAATAAAGTCCCCAAACCTAGATATAGTCCAAGTCCCCTGAGATAGAGCATAGGTTCACCCGTGCCCATAAACTAGGGGAAAAATATATACCTGAAAGCAGAAGTACACAAGAACATGCAGGGAATACCCCCAACACTTCATCTGCACTATTACAGTCTTTAGGTCCATGATTATTCAACAATTTGTTTGGCTTTGTATATTAACTCTCTTTTCAGCCACCAGGTTGCGGATGCTGACCAGACTTCCCTGGACAGACGACCCCATCAATGTGTACTGGTGCGCCACTTCCTCAGAGCCCCACCCTACTAGGGAAAGAGAGAGGCAGGCTGGGAGTATGGATCGACCAGTCAATGCCCATGTTCAGCGGGGAAGCAATTACAGAAGCCAGACCTTCTACCTTCTGCAACCCACAACGACCCTGGATCCATACTCCCAGAGAGATAGAGAATGGGAAGGCTATCAGAGGAGGGGGTAGGATGTGGAGATCAGGTTATGGGAATTATGCGGAATTATACCCCTCTCATTCTATGGTTTTGTTAATGTCTCCTTTCTTAAATAAATAAATAAATAAATAAATAAAAATTTAAAAAAAGAATGAGTTTTACTGAGTGAACTATCTCCCACTCCTATATCCTGTATATTTAAATGATCTAAGATACGTGCTTAGCAAAGTTAGTTTACACCCTAATGATAATGCCATCAACAACTACAGTCTGGACAGAATCATTTACCTCGGAGTTAAGTGTTCCTTAAAATGTCCGAGTGCCATGTTGTGGTGCACCTGGTTAGTGCATACATAACAATGCATAAGGACCCAGGTTCAAGCCCCTGGACCCCACCTGTAGGGGAAAAGCTTCACAAGTGGTGACGCAGTTCTACAGGTGTCTCTCTGTCTTTCTCGCTCTTTATCTCCCCCTTCCTCTCAGAGAATTTCTGGCTGTCTCTATCCAATAAATAAATAAAGATAATTTTTTAAAAAATTAAATAAATAAATAAAACAAAAATTTAAAAACTGTCAGAACATGAAGTCAGTGCACATCATATAATATATTATAATGTAATGTAATATAATATATAATATAATCATGGACGTATCTTATTGTTACTCTACAGTCTAAGTTACAATTTTCCCCCTCAGCTGGGTGGTGGAGCACCTGGTTTAACATGTGCACATGTTATAGTGCACAAGGACATGGGTTCAAGCTCCTGGCCCCCACCTGCAGGGGAAACACTTCACGAGTGGTGAAACAGGGCTGCTAGTGTCTTTCTGTCTCTCTCCCTCTCTATCTCCCCTCCTCTCAATTTCTGGCTGTCGCTATCCAATAAATAAAGATAATAATAAAAATCCCCCCCAATTTATTTTTCTAGATGGGAAAGATAATTCCATAGTGACAAAGAAATTAATGAGAGGCTCTTTCCTATAGCTCTATGTAAGTGTATGATCAGTTTCCCCAAAAATATTCAGGAAGGTTTTTTCCAATATATGTCACATATGTATGTGAAGCTAAGATCTATCTAGACTCTGTAAGTCTCAGAAGAAATTGTTGCCATTATTTAAGGAAGGCATAGAACTTATATTCAGGGACATCTTTAGAAAATAAACTATTGGAGGGAGTCAGGTGGTAGCACAGTGGGTTAAGCGCACGTGGCTCAAAATGCAAGGACTGATGTAAGGATCCCAGTTTGAGCCCTCGGCTCCTCACCTGCAGATGAAGCAGGTCTGCAGGTGTCCATCTTTCTTGTCCCCTCTGTCTTCCCCTCCTCTCTCCATTTCTCTCTGACCTATCCAACAATGATGACATCAATAACAACAGCAATAACAACTACAATAATAAAACAACAGGGGCAACAAAAGGGAATAAATAAATAAATATTTAAAAAAGAAAATAAACTATTGGAGAACACCATCTAAATGCAGCACAAATATCTTGATGCAAAGTTATGTCCACCCAAGTCAGTCCCTGCTTGTTATGTGAGGCCAACTCCTCTTTCCCCCATGCTCCAGGACCCTGCTAGCCTCTTTTACTCTGGAATACACAGTCATGTAAATTCCCCATGCTTATGCAATTAAATTTGATCTTTCTCTTCTACTAATCTGTCTGAAGTCAATTTTCATTGTTCTTCTCCAGCAGAGATGGGGAAAATTTTCCTTGTATAGCTGATATTGACAAATGTCTCCCCCAAAAGCAGAATGAAAAACAAGAACATAGAATTGCTACTACATCATTCTCACTACACTGTACTAGGAGTTAAATCATGTAGTAAGTAATTAATTAAAGAGTCACTTTAACATTTTGAATACTATTTAAGATATCATTTATATGGAAAAAAACTAGTCATTGGCATTGGTAAATTAAGCAAGTGAACAAATAAATTATATATCTCTTATTCCACTGTACAACAACTGAAATATAATAACCAAGTCAGATACTTATGATAATTGACTACAGATGCTTTCATTTATTTATCCATAAGATTTTTTATTGAGCTTCCACTTTTTGGGTATAGTAAAAATGTAAATATATGATTCCTTCTTTTAGGAATCTCATATTTTTAGATGGTGAGAAACTCACATAAAATATCACTTTTAATATTATGAGTGAAAAGCCATATTTAGAAAGATTTATAGATACTTGGAAAGCTTCATAGAAAGCTAATATTTGAGCTGAGCTTCGAAGTATGAAAAACATGTCAGGTAAAGAGCAAATAGAAGGTCATTTTGTACACAGGAAGGATGGAATCATAAAATCTCCTTGTGAAGATATGAGTAGAGAAGATGAGAATTTGAAAGCACCCATAAATCAACCAAGATTCATTGAATCATATAGAATGATTCAACCAATCATTCTATAGCTATGTAAATGTTTACTATCAACTGTGTTCATTAATTTCAAATATTCTGTTGAATGTTTAATCCATGTAAAATACTGGGATTAAAGCACTTCTTCCAATTTTTAAAAACTTATTTCCTTTGAAATAATTTTTAACTTTTCAAAAGAGTTGCAAAAACAAAAAAAGAGTTCCCTTAGCTTCCTTTGTTAATATCTTCAATTGGATAAGAAATTTGCATTGGTGAAATAATGCTAACTGAACTACAAGCTTAATTGGAATTTCATCATTTTTTTTCCTTCTAAATTTATTATCTCCAAGAATTCATCCCAGAATGCCACAATGCACCAAACCATCATACCCCCTTAATCCAATATATGGTAATTCTTAATCTGTGTGTGTGTGTGTGTGTGTGTGTGTGTGTGTGTGTGTCTTTCATGATCCCTGACCCTTTTCAAGATTACTGATTAGATGATTTTGGACAGTAGCCATCAAATGAGGTTCCTCTGCATTTTGTAATTAGACCAAGGTTGTAGATTAAGCAAAGGACTGCATCAAAGGCAGTGTGGCCTCTCACTGTGACACTGCCTATCAAGACGACAGCATGTCAGCTCTTTTCGATTTTTCATTTGACAGAAGCAAATGGTCAAATCTAGCTCAGTCAAGATGAGGCAGGTGAGGCTGCCTTGCAGGGAAGATTATTAGACATTTTATAAACTCCCACTTTCTGTACTTCATACAGAACTTTTGTCCGTACTTTAGTTAGGGGAAGATGACCAGAGGGCTCTGAACTTCAATTCCATTAGGACCCATAGAGAAAAGAGGAAAAAAAGGTCATTCAGAAGTAGTAGTAGGTTTAGGTTTGACTTAGAAAGGAAGAGAAGGCAGAACTATTTAAAAGGGGGGGGGGGGCAAATATATATATACATATACAGATAGACACAGAAATAACAGTCAACCCATATCTGTGAGCTTGGGAGAACTACTGCAGTTTCCAAAGGAGGGACTGTGAAGATACAGAACTCTGGTGCGGGAGAATGGTATGGGATTATACCCCTGTTATGCCATAATTTTGTGAATCAATATTAAATCACTAATAAGAATTACTAAAAAAATACACCATTAAAAGTGTTACAAACGTGCATTACTTAAATAATGCTAACTGAACTACAAGCTTAATTATAATAATAAAAAAGCATTCTTCAGGACATAATAGCTGAAAACTTCTCTAGTCTAGACCACAACAAAGACAAAGGTTCAAGAATCCCCGAGGGTCCCAAACAGAATTAACCCAGACTTAAAGACAACAAGACACATCATATCTAAAATGGAAAGGAATAAGGATAAAGAAATAATCCTGAAGCTGCAAGAGAAAAATAAAGAGTCACCTACAGAGGAAAACCCATAAGATTAGCAGCAGACTTCTCTCCACACAAATACTACAGGCCAGAAGAGAATGGCAAGACATCTATCGAGTGCTCAGTGAGAAAAGCTACTGTATTCTGCTACACTGTCACTCAGACTAGATGGAGGCATAAAAACCTTCTAAGACAAGAAACAGTTGAAGGAATCAACTATCACCAAGCCTGTTCTGAAAGAGGTTCTGAAAGGTCTCCTATAAACAGTCAGACCACCATAAATAGGTCATATTTCAGAACACTCTAAACTGTACAAGAATGGCATTAAAATATCTTCAATCTTTGTTACCAACAAATGTCAGTGGTGTGAATTCACCTATTAAAAGGCACAGAACAGGAAGATGGATCATAAAAAACAACCCAACAATATGCTGTCTACAAGAAACCCACATAACTCAACAAGACAAACACAGACTCAAAGTGAAAGGATGGAAAACTATCATACAGGCCAATGGCCCACAAAAAGGGCAGGAATAGCTATTCTCATACCTGACATGATAGACTTTAAAATAAATAAAATTTTAAAAGTCAGGGATGGACACTACTTAATGCTCAGTGAACCAGTCAATCAAGAGGATTTAACAATTATTAACATCTATGCACCCAATGAGAAGCCATTAAATACATCAAATGTCTACTGAAAGAGATACAGCAATATATTAACAGCAAGACAGTCATAGTAGGGGACACCCCACTCTCTCAACTTAACAGATCATCCAGGCATAAAATCAATATAGACATGAGGGAGCTAAATGAGGAGATAGATAAACTAGAACTACTGGACATTTTCAGAGTCATTCACACAAGAAACTGGAATACACGTTTTACTGCAGTCCACATGAGTCATTCTCAAGGATAGACCATATATATGTTAGGCCACAAAGACAGCATCAGCAAATTCAAGAGCATTGAAATCATCCCAAGCATCTTCTCAGACCACAGTGGAATGAAACTAACACTTAACAATAAACAAAAAGTTAGTAATAGTCCCAAAATGTGGAAGCTCAACACTGTTGGGTAGTTGCCATCTCCCCCTGGCTTCTGCTTAACCATATGCCTATATAGGGATTTTACTGATCCAAAGCTTTGGTCTATTTACATAAATCACTTTTACATAAAGCACTCCAGGGCATTGGTGGTTCTATGATAGGATTCTCTCCTGCTCCACCCCCTCCTTGTCACACACTGATCCCTTCTTTGTCACACTCTGATTTTCACCAGTCACTTTTCTCTCCACCCTCTCTATATCACATCCTGTTTCCACCCTACTTGGAGAGTATAAAAACAGCTGCTCTTCTGATTAAAGACACTTGGAAATTGCTTTCCGGCTCCGAGAGTTCCAGAGTGTATCTCCTGCGGAAGTTGGTGCAGCACGAGTTCCTGATCCCTCTCCCACACAGCAGCCTAGATCAGCTCCAGTTGAGTTCTCTCCAACCCAGAGAGCACTAGCTCAGGAAGAAGTACCCTCAGGCTATCCCGGCATCTGGCGCCCGGAACAGGGACCCGTAAGCAGCAGATTTACAAGAAGACATCTTAGATAAGTACACACCTTTTGGGTATCTGCAATATTGTGTTAAGGCACTGTGATTTTTTTTCTTTCTTATTGTTTTCCGGAGATCTTTCCACCATGGAAAATCTTTTCCAAATCCTGCATTCTTTTTCCAGTATACAATTTTTATATATCTGGGACATTTTTCTCGGGGCTTCACCTTATATCCTGTTGATCATCATAGCAGCTTTTAAGGGATATATAGGTCAACCTCTCAAAAGGCTTAAGGACCTAGAGGCTGAGGTCAAAGAGATAAAGGAAGTAATCATAGAACTTAACCAGCACCTTAAAAACAAGAAGAAGCAAAGGCCTGTCGTGATCTTGACCCACCCTAATTCCTCTGCATCTTGCCCTGAGGCCCCTATTTTGGCATCTTGCCCTGAGGCCCCTATTTTGGCAGACACGTGTCCGAATTCTCCTTTGGACTCCACAGCCACTTCTTCGGCCACCCCCATTTTGGCAGAAACGTGTCCGGAACCTCCTGCTGCCTCCACGGCTGCTTCTTCACCCCACCCTGTTTTGATAGACACATGTCCGAATTCTCCTGTAGCCTCCAAAACCACTTCTTCGGCCACTTGTCCAGAAGCTTCCACTTCGATGACTCCTCCTACCGCTACACACTTAGAGCAAGTCCGCACATTTCCGGTCAATGTTGCCCCCAATAGACAAAAACCTCAGGCCTGGTATCCATATTCTGCCACAGATCTGAAGGAACTACGCCAGGCTATCAAAGATGACGGTGTTCATGCCCCATGGACCAGGTCCATTTTACAAGGCCTGCTTCAGAACCTTAATACCCCTCAAGATTGGAGAGATGTGACTCGTGCTACGCTCCCAGGCCCCCTCTTCCTGCAATGGGAGGCATTCTTTCGTGACGAATGTTTACAACAATCACGGAAAAATATTCAAAATCAGCCAGAGGGTAATTTTGATGCATTGTTTGGAACAGGCCAATTAGAAACAGGGATTCAACAGGCGGAAGCCAAGTTTCCACCGGGGTATTTTGATCAAGTATGCCTGTGTGCATTAAAAGCATGGGAGCGATTAACACCACCCATGGGAGCAGCCTCAGCCCCCATTCTCTCCCTGCAACAAGAACCTGATAAATCCCTCGCTAAATTCATTGCCAGGGTCCAGTCGAGTTTGGAAAGGAAGATTTATAATCCTGACGCTCGTTTTCTCCTTCTGCGATCCATAGTCTGGGATGGAATGCTTCCGCATTTTCGACAGGCCTGTATCACTCTTAAAAACGAACACCCAGATACTTGGATTCTAGCTACACAGGATCTCAGATCAAGCTCTTTTCAAGGACCTATGTTACAGGCCTATGCAGCTACCTTACATAAGCAAAAAGGAGCTTGCTTTCAGTGCGGTCGCCAAGGGCATTGGCGTAACCAATGTCCAGAAAATAGACCACGACCCCGCCTCCAGTCAGGGCGACCCCACCTCCAATCAGGGCAACCCCGCCTCCAGACTGGGAATCAGAGACCACGAATGCCTTGTCCCAGATGCCAGAAAGGATTTCACTGGAGGAGAGATTGTTGGTCAAGGTTCCATAGGAACGGCATGCCTCTGCCAAATGTAAACAGGGATTTAAACTAGGTATGGGGCTTCCCTTAGCCCCGCCCCCAAGAGGGAAGGAAGCTGGTCGCCCGCTTGGTGCTGTGCCCTTCTTCCACAAACAGAAGCCCAGCTTGGGACCCAATCCGTCGCTATACCCACCACGCCAAGTAACAATAACAGAGGGTGAGCAGAAGGAGGAACCCGTGGTATGTGGGAACTTCCAGCATAGAAATAACCGGCTGGAGCAAGAGAACAGCTCGAATTCAGAGCCTGAGATTTTATGGACCACCCCTGTTTTAGAAAGGGGTCACCCAACTATGACAGTAAAGATTGGTAATATTCCTTTTAAATGTTTGATTGACACGGGAGCAGATAAGACAATATTAAGACAAGCAGAGGTTCCCCAGAGTTGGGAACTCCTCCCAGGACCACGCTTACATGGTGTTGGAGGATTGACTCAGGCATTCCGCACACGAGATTCCCTTGTGTGGGAAGATCCAGAAGGGACTACCGGACGCTTTCAGCCTTTAATAGCTGATATAAGCACCAATTTATTGGGAAGAGACTTGCTGGAATCTTTAGATGTAGTGATATCCTCAGACACCTCTGCAGGACACCACACTCACTCCTGTGAGACTGCTAGACCCAACCAGCACCCCCAATACTAACTGCCACTGTTCGTAACAGAACTCCCCGCTTATATTGGCTTTCTAATGAGCCTGTCTGGGTGGAACAGTGGCCTTTGCCTAGGGAGAAGCTAGAAATTTAAAAAAAAACTCGTCCAAGAGCAGTTATCTTTGGGACACATTCGTCATTCTCGGAGCCCATGGAATACTCCAGTCTTTGTAATTAAAAAGCGCTCAGGAAAATGGCACCTCCTCCAAGATCTTCGTGCAGTTAATAAAACCATGCAGGTTTGGGGCTCCCCCCAAAGGGGTTTGCCTCTTGCTTCTGCAATTCCCACAGGAATTCCAATCATAGCTATTGATATACAAGATTGTTTTTTCTCTATTCCCTTACACCCACAAGATTGTAAACGTTTTGCTTTCTCTGTTCCTTCTATTAATAATGCCAGCCCTGCCGATAGATTTGAATGGGTGGTACTGCCCCAGGGCATGGCTAATAGTCCTACTATTTGTCAAGAGGTTGTTAAATCTGCCCTTTTCCCATATATTCATAAGGGCCTTAAGGTTTTTCATTATATGGATGACGTGTTAATATGGGGAGAATTAGATACAGATCTCTCCGCCCTACGTGATTTTCTAATCCCTGCCTTAAAGAGAAGTGGACTTAATGTAGCTCCTGAGAAGATACAGCTAATCCCTCCAATATCTTTCTTAGGCTCAGAGATTTCCCTAACGCAGATTCGTCCTTTAAAACCTTGTGTTACTTTTCCTTCTAATCTCACTCTTGCTTCTTTACAAAGTTTTCTTGGAAATTTGAATTGGCTTAGGCAGTATCTTTATCTGCCTACGAGCTGCCTGCAACCATTGTTCGATCTGTTAAAAGGAAACAAACAGCCCTCCTCAAAGCGTATGTTAACCCCCGAAGCATCCTTGGCTCTGGAAAAAGTTAACCAGGCTCTCCAGGACATGCACCTCGTTCGATTCTCCCCCTCCTCTCCAGTAAATCTTCTAATCTTTAACTCCACCCCCACGGTAGTGGGGGCATTGTGGCAGAAACATGGCGTTCTCGAATGGCTTCATACGCCAGTAGGTGGAGCTCCAAGACTCCTTACCGAGATTGATGCCTTAGCATTTATGGTTCGCCAAGGAAGAAACAGATCGGTTCAGGTCTTAGGAAGGGAACCAGATTCAATCATTCTTCCCTTTTCTCTCACTGATACAGAATGGCTCATACGCCACCATTCTCGTTTTGCCATAAGTTTAATGGGTTTTCCAGGACAATTAGATAATCATTTTCCCTCTAATAATTTGATAGCTTCTTTATCTCTGTTGCCTCTACTAGTACCTAAACTTTTCTCTCGAGATCCCATCCCCTCTGCTCCTACAGTGTTCACTGATGGTGGAAAAAAGGGAGCTGCTGCCCTTATATATTATCCAGACCAGCAATACCCCAAACCTCTCTTTACTGAACTTCCTGATAATTCCCCTCAGTACAAAGAACTTTATGCTGTTTTCCTTGCATTAAAAGCTGTACCAGAATCCTTCAACCTTTTTTCTGACAGTGTGTATACTGTTAACTTACTTCCATGGCTTGCTCGATCTTATGTAAGAATTGATGACAACCCACTTTCTCCTCTTTTAATTCAAATTGCCTCTATGCTCTGTTCTCGAACCCATCCACTGTATGTTCAGCACCTACGTTCCCACAGCCCTCTTCCTGGTCCCCTGTCCGAAGGGAATGCTGCAGCTGACCGCCTTGCCTCCACAGGAATTCTCCTAGCCTCTGTCTCTAATCCTGCTGACTTTCATTCCCTAACCCATGTTAATCTTAAAGGTCTTCGAGCTCGATTTCCTGATATTCCTCTGCCACAGTTAAAACGTATTCTTGCTACATGTTCCTCCTGTGCAGGTCTAATCAAAACACCTGCTATTCAGACTCTGGGGGTTAATCCTCGAGGTTTAAAAGCCAACGCTCTTTGGCAAATTGATGTTACCCACATACCTAACTTTGGCAAAAAAAAAATATGTGTTCGTCTCAATTGATACCTTCTCTAAGTTTATGTGGGCTACAGCTCAGACTGGAGAAAACTCAAAAAAGCTTATAAGCCATATGCTCTCCTGTTTTGCTGTAATGGGCTTACCTCTTCAACTTAAAACGGATAATGGACCTGCTGTTACCAGCAAACAATTTAAAGATTTTTGTTCCCTCTGGAACATTACTCATACTACAGGCATTCCGTATAATCCACAGGGACAAGGCATTGTTGAGAGGGCCCATCAAACTCTTAAGGCTCAATTAAATAAAGAAAAAGGGGAAATGTAACCCCCTAATATCCAGCTGGCAAAAGCCTTAACTACATTAAATCTCTTTAATATTTACAAAAACTCAGACCAACCTCCTATAATTCTTCATTGGCAAACACCACCCACCCTCCCAGCTATTAAAGTCAAATGGAAAGACCCACTTGATAAAATTTGGAAAGGACCTGACCCCCTGTTGACTATGGGGAGGGGTTTCGCATGTATTTTTCCACAAAATTACTCCAAGCCTGTTTGGGTTCCTGCCCGCCATGTCCGGCAATAGCCACATGATGGCGCTGATATCCCTGAAGAACAAGAAACACTGCAAGAAGACTGGCTGCAAGAGGACTGGCTACAGGATGCACCCCAGGATCCATAATACAGCATGGCAGAATAAAAAAAAAAAAAATCTGATTCACAGAACTCTCCCCCCCCCCCGAATGAATGTCTTATGCTATGACTGGCCAGTTGTGTTTTGTGAGTGAGTGAGTGAAAAAAAAAAAAAATTTGAGTGAGTTGAATGACCAAAATTTTTGTATGACCCATTGTGCTCAGAGTACTCTGAAAGTTAACTGACTTTATATCAAACGGCTGGACGCAGCCATGGTTTCTGGAGACGTCCAGAAACAGTCCAAAAATTGTTCATTCCCCCTTTTGATTTCTTTTTTAAGTCTTGATATCAATATGAAATGTTTAGTCTTAAACTGTGTGAGTAAAGATGGTTCAACTATGACAGTAGTTCTAAATTCACATTTGAAATCATATATCTTATTTACAAGTTTTTCTCCTCCTGTGTGTTATAAACTATATGTTTAATATGCGTGTCTCAAGTTTGGTAAACATTAACTTGACAGTTAAATTGTAACTTTGAAGTTACATTTTTACGAGAAGAGGTAAAATCAATTCATTTAAGTAACTGAGTGTTTAAGGTAAAACTCTAAATATTCAATGTGACAATTCATCATCTCCTAAGTTAAAATACAGATTCTCTATACAGGACATTTTTGGAGGGCCCCCAAAAATGTCCTGTAAGCTATCTTGTGGAAATTAATCCACAACAAATTTGGCATCAATCTGATATTGTAAATGTACCAAAAAAAAAAAATTGTCACTAAAATGTGTTAACTCTAGTAACCTGAGTTTGCTTAAAAACCCAATGTAAAAATAGTTAAGAATCAATATATGTAACTTAAATTCGGTATGAAAACTTTGCTATATAAAGACTGCTACATGAGGTCACGTAAGATGACCTTTACACAAAATTATAAAGATACCTAAACCAGTTATAATCATTGAGTTATCAATTGTAGTAAACTTCTAATTTGTTACAAAGTTTTTTCATAAGTAATTGACTACAGCTATGACAAGCCTTCGCATAAAGAAGCATCTGCTCATATAGAATCCCCAGAAATCCATCTTGGACCCCTGACCTCTGACATCACCCACAATTACAGCCATCCCCCGAAACCCATGATGTGACCTGACACGATCTGGAGAACCTGATTCACAGACTCCAAAGGACAATACTTTCCTACTGCCTTTCTCTCAACCATCGGTGTCTGCTCTTCCTGCTTCTGTTTCGCCCATCATGTTTTGGCGGTTCCAGGTAACTCTCTACAGAGAAGAAAAGTTCCGGTGGCCGTCCTCCTCCATCAAGATAGACGTGTGGCATTTATTTCCTGGCCGTTGACATTGGACTGATGCTTCTATAGAACTTGCTGGACACTCCTTTTATACTGCTGGACTTCTTGAAGAATGACTGTAGCAGTTCATAGAACTTACCGCCAGCTGACTCGGGATTTTGCAATGCCAGATCACCCCTCTAGCCCCTCGGCTTATCAGGCCCCCACTCCTCCACCCATCAGGCTCACTCTGTCTCTTGCTACTCTTACTTATCCCTCCCTGTCTTGTGCTAGTTATTTTTGAAGACACTTACACACTATCATTCTGCTTTCTTCCCAACAGGTTTCCGTTCACCCCTACACTGCTATTCCCCTGACAGAGATGAAGCCTTTTACAGACATTGACCCAGTTATATATGGCCATTAAGTAAGAGGAAGATGTTGGGGAATTGTGAGGATATGGTTGAGCTTGGAAGGGCTTGAGCCTGAGGGGTGTGTCAATCCTGTTAGTCTCTCTCTCCAAGGAGAGGTTGAGCAAGGAGGGACAGTAGAACCCCAAAAAAGGTGTGCCTCTTATCAGTCTCCCTGCCTCACAAAGTGCCCCGCACTCCTGATACTATGGCAAAAAGTTAAAAAGAAAGGGGGAGATGTTGGGTAGTTGCCATCTCCCCCTGGCTTCTGCTTAACCATATGCCTATATAGGGATTTTACTGATCCAAAGCTTTGGTCTATTTACATAAATCACTTTTACATAAAGCACTCCAGGGCATTGGTGGTTCTATGATAGGATTCTCTCCTGCTCCACCCCCTCCTTGTCACACACTGATCCCTTCTTTGTCACACTCTGATTTTCACCAGTCACTTTTCTCTCCACCCTCTCTATATCACATCCTGTTTCCACCCTACTTGGAGAGTATAAAAACAGCTGCTCTTCTGATTAAAGACACTTGGAAATTGCTTTCCGGCTCCGAGAGTTCCAGAGTGTATCTCCTGCGGAAGTTGGTGCAGCACGAGTTCCTGATCCCTCTCCCACACAGCAGCCTAGATCAGCTCCAGTTGAGTTCTCTCCAACCCAGAGAGCACTAGCTCGGGAAGAAGTACCCTCAGGCTATCCCGGCACAACACTACACTACTTATCAACTTCTGGGTCAAAGAGGAAATCAAGGAAGAAATAAAAATGTTTCGAGAGTTCAATGAAAATGAAGACACAAGCTATCAAAATATTTGGGACACAGCTAAGGCAGTACTAAGAGGGAAGTTCATAGCCATATAAGCACACATTAGGAAACAAGAAAACACAAATAAACAGCAGTATTGTACATCTTAAAGAACTAGAAGAAGAACAAAGGAACCCTAAAGCAACCAGAAGGCCATAAATAACTAAAGTTAGGTCAGAAATCAATAAAATTGAAATAAGAAAATCATACAAAAGATCATGAACATAAATGTTGGTTCTTTGAAAGAGTGAACAAAATCAACAAACCTTTAGCCAAACTCACAAAACAAAAAAAGAGAGAAGACCCAAATAAGTCAGATAGTAAATGAAAGAGGAATAGCACAACAGACACCACAGAAATTCAACATATCATGCGAGACTTCTATGAACAACATATGCTACCAAGATAGAGAACCTGGAAGAAATGGATGATTTCCTAGATACCTACAAACTTCCAAAATTAAGTAAAGAAGAACTAGATAACATGAACAGGCCCATCACAGGTAATGAAATTGAAAGAGTTATCAAAAATCTTCTCAAAAACAAAAGTCCTGGACCAGATGGTTTTACAAATGAATTCTATAAAACCTTCAAAGAAGAACTAATACCTCTACTTTTAAAAGTCTTCCAGAAGATTGAAGACACTGGAATACTCCCTTTTAGTTTCTATGAAGCCAACATCACTCTGATACCAAAACCAGACAGGGACACAACCAAAAAAGAAAACTACAGACTAGTATCTCTGATGAATATAGATGCTAAAATATTGAACAAAATTCTAGCCAACCGGATACAGAAGTATATTAAAAAGACTGTTCATCATGACCAAGTGGGGTTTATCCCAGGCATGCAAGGTTTATTTAATATATATAAATCAATCAGTGTGATCCACCACATGAATAAAAGCAAGACCAAAAACCACATGGTCATATCAATAGATGCAGAGAAAGCCTTTTACAAAATACAACATCCCTTTTTTTTTTTGTATTTCCCCTTTTGTTGCCCTTGTTTTTTATTGTTGTTGTTGTTATCATTGTTGTTATTGATGTCATCACTGTTAGATAGGACAGAGAGAAATGGAGAGAAGAGGGGATGACAGAGAGGTGGAGAGAAAGATAGATACCTGCAGACCTGCTTTATCGCCTGTGAAGTGACTCCTCTGCAGGTGAGGAGTCGGGGCTCAAACCAGGATTCTTACGCCTGTTCTTGTGCTTCGTGCCACATACACTTAACCTGCTGTGCTACCACCTGACTCCCACAACATCCCTTTATGATCAAAACACTACAAAAAATGGGAATAGATGAAAAATTTCTCAAGATAGTGCAGTCTATAAATAGCAAACCTACAGTCAACATCATACTCAATAGTGAAAAACTGGAAGCATTTCCCCTCAGATCAGACAGGGCTGCCCACTATCACCATTACTATTCAGCATAATGTTGGAAGTTCTTGCCATAGCAATCAGGCAGGAGCAAAGAATTAAAGGCATACAGATTGGAAGAGAAGAAGTCAAACTCTCCTTATTTGCAGATGACATGATAGTATACATAGAAAAACCTAAGAAATCTGGCAAGAAGCTTTTGGAAATCATCTGGCAATACAATAAGGTGTCAGGCTACAAAATTAACATTCAAAAATCAGTGGCATTCTGCTATGCGAACACTAAGATAGAAGAAGGTGAAATCCAGAAATCAATTCCTTTTACTATAGCAACAAAAACAATAAAATATCTAGGAGTAAACCTAACCAAAGAAGTAAAAGACTCATATACTGAAAATTATGAGTCACTACTCAAGGAAATTGAAAAAGACACAAAGAAGTGGAAAGATATTCCATGTTCATGGATTGGAAGAATTAACATCATCAAAATGAACATACTACCCAGAGCCATATACAGATTTAATGTTATCCCCATCAAGATCCCAACCACATTTTTAGTAGAATAGAACAAATTCTACAAATGTTTATCTGGAACCAGAAAAGACCTAGAATTGCCAAAACAATCCTGAGAAGAAAGAACAGAACTGGAGGCATCACATTCCCAGATCTTATATTGTACTATAGGGCCATTGTCATCAAAACTGCTTGGTTCTGGAACATGAATAGACACACTGACCAGTGGAATAGAAGTGAGAGCGTGGAAGTAAGCCCCCACACCTATGAACATCTAATCTTTGACAAAGGTGCCGAGACTATTCAATGGGGAAATCAGAGTCTCTTCAACAAATGGTGTTGGAACAAATGGGTTGAAACATGCAGAAGAATGAAACTGAACCACTATATTTCACCAAATACAAAAAGTAGGTGGATCCATGTGGATCAAGGACTTGAATGTTAGACCAGAAACTATCAGATGCTTAGAGGAAAATATTGGCAGAACTCTTTTCCGCATAAATTTTAAAGACATCTTTAATGAAACAAATCCAGTTACAAAGAAGACTAAGGCAAGCATAAACCTATGGTACTACATCAAATTAATAAGCTTCTGCACAGCAAAATAAACCACTACCCAGACCAAGAGGCCGCTCACAGAATGGCAGAATATCTCTACATGCCATATATCAGACAAGAGGTTAATAAACAAAATATATAAAGAGCTTGCCAAACTCAACAACAAGAAAACAAACAACCCCATCCAAAAATGGGGGGAGGACATGGACAGAATATTCACCACAGAAGAGATCCAAAAGGCAATAAACACATGAAAAAATGCTCCAAGTCTCTGATTGTCAGAGAAATGCAAAGAAAGCCAACAATGAGATACCCTTCACTCCTGTGAGAATGTCATACATCAGAAAAGGTAACAGCAGCAAATTCCAGAGAAATTGTGGGGTCAAAGGAACCCTCCTGTACTGCTGGTGGGAATGTAAATTGGTCCAACCTCTGTGGAGAGAAGTCTGGAGAACTCTCAGAAGGCTAGAAATGGACCTACACTATGATCTTGCAATTCCTCTCCTGGGGACATATCCTAAGGAACTCAGCACACCCATCCAAAAAGATCTGTGTACACATATGTTCTTGGCAGCACAATTTGTAATAGCCAAAACCTGGAAGCAACCCAGGTGTCCAACAACAGATGAGTGCCTGAGCAAGTTGTACATTTACACAATGGAATACTACTCAGCTATAAAAAACGGTGACTTCACTGTTTTCAGCCAATCTTGGATGGACCTTGAAAAATTCATGTTAAGTGAAATAAGTCAGAAACAGAAGGATGAATATGGGATTTTCTCACTCAGGCAGAAGTTGAAAAACAAGATCAGAAGAGAAAACACAAGCAGAACACGTACTGGAACTGGGATAGTGCACCAAAGCAAAAGACTCTGGGGTGGGGGTGGGGGGCTGCCTACAGGTCCAAGAATTATGACAGAGGACCTAGTGAGGGTTGTATTGTTATGTGGAAAACTGAGAAATGTTATGCATGTACAAACTATTGTATTTACTGTCGAATGTAAAACATTAATTCCCCAATAAAAAATTTTATAAAAAAAATAAAATCTAATCAGTCCCTGAATGTAGAGTTCTTCATAATGCCCTTAATTATAAGAATTTCCACTGTTTAAGCACTGCTTTGTTGAGGAGAAAAAAATCATTTTTTTTCTCTAGATCAAGATAAAAAAATTCCTAAATAATTAGAAATGTCTCATATTCCATGGTGAGAAACTGAATACTTTTTCTCTTAGATCAGGAACAAGGTAATACTATGCAAAACCACTATTACTAATCAACATGTTCGTGGGGGATCCGGTCATCAAAATTAGTCCGAAAAGGGGGGGGGGCTAGGCAGTAGTGCAGCGGGTTAAACGCACATGGGCATCATAAGAATCCCAGTTCGAGCTCCCAACTCCCCACCTGCAGGGGGTCGCTTCACTAGAGTTAAAGCAGATCTGCAGGTGTCTATCTTTCTCTCTTCCTCTCTGTCTTCCCCTCACCCCTTGATTTCTCTCTGTCCTATCCAACAAAAACAACAGCTATCATGACAATAACAACTACAACAAAGGCAACAAAATAGGAAAAATTGCCTCCAGGATCATTGGATTTGTAATGCAGGCACCAAGCCCCATTGATAACCCTGGAGGCAAAATAAATAAGTAAATATAAATAAGTAAAAACAAACTAGAATTAAATAAAAAAATTTAGGCAAAAAAACAATAGAAAGTATTCAAGTTAAAATAGAAGAAGTAACTTTCACTATTTGTATTTAATATTGTAGTATATATATAAAAAAAAGCCAAAAGAAGCAGTAGAATTTATCTGGCAGTTTAAAAAATTAATAAACTAAAATCAGAGGCACTTCTCTATGCCAAAGTAAAGAAGAAGAAATTAAGAAAACAAATGTATTTACAAAGCTTCAAAAAGAATCACATATCTAGGAATAAATTTAACAAAGTAGACACAAGACACACACTGAAAACTATAACTCACTATAAAAGAAAATAAAAAAAAAGATAGGGAAGTAGAAAGATGTCCCATGTTCACAGAATTGGCATCATTAAAATGATCCCTTAACCCAAAGCAATATCAAGATTAATTAACCCCTACCTATAAAAATCCCAATAAATTTCTTTAAATGAGTAGAACAAATGTCACCGAAGTTTATAAGCAACCACAAAAGACCCAGAACTGTCAAAGTGATCCTGAGGGATAAAAAGAACAAGAATGGAGGCATCATGTACCCTGGCTTACAATAATATTACAGGGATGTGGAAAACTGTTTGGTACTGGAACATAGTAGACACTCAAATACATGGAATAGATTTCAGAGCCCAGAAATTATATACATGAACAGTATATCTACAAGAACAGTTTATTATATATATATAAACAGTATATCTTATAAACATGAACAGTTTATCTACAACAAAGGGTGCAACAGATAAAATGGAAAAACTAAAGACTGAAAACTTAAGAGTAAAAGTAACCATTGCCAACATAGAAAGATATCAAAAGAATGGGAAGAGAAACGAAGCACAAGGACTGGGGTAAGGATCCCAGTTCGAGCCCCCGGCTCCCCACTTGCAGGGGAGTCCCTTCACAGGCGGTGAAGCAGGTCTGCAGGTGTCTTTCTCTCCCCCTTTCTATCTTCCTCTCCTTTCTCCATTTCTCTCTGTCCTATCCAACAACGACAACATCATCATCATCAACAACAACAATAATAACTGCAACAACAGTAAAACAATAAGGGCAACAAAAAGGGAAAATAAATAATTTTTTAAAATTAAAAAATGAGAAATGTCACTAAAGTAAGAATCAACTAATATAAAGATCAAGCCAGAGAAAGAGTTAGCTCATAACATACTATTGGGAAAAATAGAGGCTGGAGGAGGGAGAAGTGACACACCCAGTAAAGTGTGCATGATGCCCAGGTGCAAGCTCCCAGTCTCCGCCCAGATAGGAAGCTTCAGGAACAAAGAAGCAGTGACATAGGTGTCTCTCTTTATATCTCCCTCTCTCTGTGGCTCTATTTTTCTCTGACTTAATAATACAAACAAGAAAAAATGGAGGGGTAAATAAAAGGCCACCAGGAGCAGTGGAATCTGGAGCAGGTATTGAAATTCAGCAATAAGCCTGATGGCAAAAATAAACAAGTATCGATATGTATAAGTATGTGTGTATGTCTGTGTAAAATGGAAAGTAAATTTAATATATTGATACCTTGATCAAGATTGATGAGTTATGATTATATCTGTGTCTACACAGAAGAGCTGTAGGCTCTTAAACAAGCTTCCATTTAAGCATCTAGAATGGAAACCCATTATTTATATGATCAAAAAAAATCTAAATTGAAAACACAGAAATACTTTGAGACGGTACCAGGGAACTCAACTATGTAATGACACTATTATATAAGAAACATTAAATTATTAAGGTTATTACAAGTCAAAGTTAACACCTGTGTTTTTCCTCCATCTCCACATTGGATAGATCATACCACTGCAAATATACATATTCTTTCTTTTGACTCTATAAAACTTCTCAAATCAGAGTGCCTAATAGATGAAAGCTTTTGCATTTGGGAGTAAAGCATGCAATGATTAAAGATAAGTGGTCATCAGAGGCAAAGTAAGAAATCAGCAGGGTAATCATTATCATTGCTCTTTTCAGTTTCACCTGATTAGTCAGTGGAGAGGGAGGTTATTCTGTGTTCTCTTTGCTTAGTAGCTAAGTAGCTCAGAATCTAAGCATGAGTCGCCTGTGACTTCCTCTCACAAATTACTCCACCTCAGGACTCTGGATCATAGGTCCCCAAACAGCTCCAGGTCAGTCTCTTCCGAGTCTATACCACCAAAACTTTCAAAGCCAGCAACAAGCAGCTCCTGACAGCTTTCAACCTGACCTGTTGACTGGCTACGGAAGAAGGGCAAACGCTAGAAGAAGAAGTTATGGAGGCAGTTCTGCTGTAAACTTCTTGTAAAGAAGGAATAAATCAGGGACCGTGTGGTAGCACACCAGATTAAACGCACACTAAGTGCAGGGACCCCAGCGAAAGGATCTTGGTTTCAGCTCCACACCCGAAGGGGGGGGGGGGTTGCTTCACAAGCAGTGAAACATATCTGCAAGTGTCTATCTTTCTCTCCCTATCTCTGTCTTCCCCTCCTCTCTCAATTTCTCTCTGTCTATCCAACAACAGAGATAACAGCTACAACAATGGGGGGGGGGAGATGCCATCTGAATCAGTGGATTTGTAGTGCAGGCACCGAGCCCCAGAGATAACCCCTGAGGCAAAAAAAAAAAAAAAGGATGAGTGGGCAGGGGAGGGGGAGGAGGAGAAGAAACCACCACCAGCACCTGCTATCCAGTAGATGTCCATAGTACTGTCATAGACAAAGAGAAAAAAGATTTAAAATCTCTCCATCCTCTCAAGATGAATCATGACCACTATTGGTCTCAGTCACCACCAAGTAAGACAGCATTATAACAATGTTGGAGGAGGAAGTCAGTTGGTGGTGAGAATGGTATGGAGCCGGGAAATGAGAAAAACGACATTGAGAGTTGGGTGAGGGCACACACATATCATCATCCATGATGAACCTGGTTTAAACTCTAGGTCCCTAAGTTTCAAAAGTGATGGAGCAGTTCTACAAGTGTCTTTTCTCCTCTTCTTCTTCCCTCCAATTTATCTCTTTCTCTTTCCTTCTATTAAAAAGAAAAAAAAAAAAAAGGTAGGATAGCCATTGGGAGCTGTGAGATTATGTGAGAAACCAAGCCCCAGTGATAACTCTAGTGGGGGAAAAAAATTGTACTCATATGAAAACAAGTTTCTTGTAGATCATTATTTCCATAAAAACCTATAAAAACTCATAACAGAAAATGACCAATATTTGAAAGTATGTTAAGAAATAGAAACCTAATGGCATAACTACTTTGTAAATTAATTCAATGCTTCTTCCAAAAGTTAAGAATCACTGTGTATATACCCTAGGTATATACCCAAGAGAAAGGAAAACATGTGGAATGTTTGTAGTCTCATTTTTCATAACCTTTCAAAATGAGAAACAGCCTAAATTCTATCAAAAGTTGAATGTGTAAAACATTGTATAAACATACAACGTACAATCACTGAGCCATATGAGAGATCAGGGGATATAGTGCTGTTTTTAAAAATGGGATAAAGTACAGGTTCATGCTATAATTTGGATGAAAATTAAAAACATTATGTTAAGATACAAAAGTCCACATACTGCTTTGTATTTATATGCTATATTGGAAGAGGGAAACATACGAGGGCAGAATGTAGATTAGTAGTTATCAGACTTCGGGAAGTAGGATAATGGGGATGAAGAGTAACTATTAGTGAAGCTGTTTTCTATCCTACTTTGGCCACTAGGGTTTTATTTTTTCCCACTGGTGCTCCCTGCCTGTAGGATTCTACTGCCCCTGTAGTACTCATCTTTCTCTCTCTCCTTTTTATTCCTTTCCCTTCCTTTCTCCACCCCCCCCACTTCTCTCCCTTCCCCTTTGTCCTTCCTTCTTTCCTTTCTTTCTTCCTTCCTTACTCCCTTCCTTCCTCTTTCTTCCTTGCTTTCAAATAGAGGTGTGATGAAGGTCAGAGAGGGAAAGAAAAGAGGAGAGGCACCACAGCACTGCTGCAAAGAGCTCCCTTTGTGTGGTGCTTCCATATGGTGACCAAGGGCTTGACTCATGGTCTTCACATACACTAAAGTATGTGCTTTCTCAAGCAACCCATTTTCTAGCCCCCTGGTTCTTGTCCTCTCCCCCCCCCTCTCTGTGTATGTGAACTGATAAAAATGTTTTTAAATAGTTAGGTGTTGATTTATATATTACTGTAAATATACTGTTTAATTATGTTGTTTCTAAACACTGCTGATCTTATTTAATAATGAAATGTTTGTAATTAACTTCTTAATTAATCACATAGGAATACTACAGTGTTAGTTTTCCAATTTTAGCAATTATATAAGGTCACAGCTTAATTTTTTTTTGCTTCTTTGTATTTTACATAACAAGCTAACTATATGCTTCTATTGTTAATAAAATCTCTACAAAGTGTTATTTACTAAAAGTGATAATTTAATATTATTTTCTACAGCAGAGCTTATAAGTCATATTACTGTGATATTTTTCATTTACTGATATTCTATTTATCTTCATATGATATGTGCATTTCCCTAATGTATTTACTAAATTTAAATGAAACAGATGTTAATTTTAAATAACAGTCATAGTATAAACTTAAACCTTAAAAATTTCAATATACCCAAGAGGAGGCTTCAATGTTCAACTCTGGGCTTGAAATTAGATTTTATTTGTATGGGGTCATATCTAGCTAGCATAAACTCAATTACTAAACATATCTTTAAAATTCACACTGAGGAGCTAGCATGTGGCTCACCTAGTGAGTGCACACACAACCTCATTATATGAAAAACATTTAATTTTGTTACTCTTTTTTTATAAAATAATTTTATTATAGCAAGACTTAAAATGGCAGAATTATATTAAAGTGGGTTAATGAAAAATGGAAGAAAGCATTGCCACAGATTCAATAACTATATAAAATGAAAATTAGCAAAGGAGAGAATAGGTCCCTTATAAAGTATGTTAAATAGTCAATTTGCATTCCCCTTTTGCCTTTTTTATTCACAAGGTTTCTTTGTGATTATCTTTTTTTAAAAATTTCTTTATTGGGGAATTAATGGTTTACATTCGACAGTAAATGCAATAGTTTGTACATGCATAACATTTCCCAGTTTTCTATATAACAGTACAACCCCCTCTAGGTCCTCTGTCATCCTTCTTGAACCTGTATTCTCAACCCCTCACCCACCTACCCCAGAATCCATTGGAAGGTTCCCTATTCTTTTTTTTAAATCTTTTTTTATAAGTATTTATTTATTCCCTTTTTTGCCCTTGTTGTTTTACTGTTGTAGTTATTATTGTTGTTGTTGATGTCGTCATTGTTGGATAGGACAGAGAGAAGTGGAGAGAGGAGGGTTAGAGACAGGAAAGGGAGAGAAAAGACAGACACCTGCAGACCTGCTTCACCGATTCCCTATTCTTTATCCCTCTGGAAGTATGGACCAAGGATCATTATGGGGTGCAAAAGGTGGGAGGGCTGGCTTCTGTAATTGTTTCTCTGCTGGACATGGGCATTGGCAGGACTTTTTCTTAAAAAAAAACAAAACTATAATTCTGGAACAGACTGTTTCCTCATCAGCTCTTAATTTAATTTTAAGTTACGCAAAAACATGTCTTCATTTATTTGCTGGGTTTTTGCTTTTTGGCAGAGTCAGGGCCTCTCTCATGCACTCGTGGTCTTTTTTTCATTCAGAGACATACAGAGTGAAAGGGAGAGACACCACAGTATCAGGGCTTCTCCTGGTTTTTGGTTACCTCTCATGTATGCTGGGGGTTCGAACCTGGGCTGCACACGTGGTAATGATCTACCCTATCTGCTAATCTATCATTGCTGTCCTTAGCTCTTTATTTATTTGTTTTTGACATGGCTTCCATTATAGTCTTAGATAAATTCAAAGTAACTGGAAATGCACTTTTTTTCTCCATCACATCTGCATCAATGTGGGAATAAACCCTCCTCTCTATAATTTTTTTCCTGCTTATCTCATATTGATTGCTGCCGGAAGACAAACAATAGGAACAGGAAAATACATAGAATTTCCTGGCAATATAAAATCCATTTTCTAATGACAGTTGCTTTCATAATGTTGTTGGTTAATATTTTTACTTATTTCAGTCCACTGATTTCTATTCTCTTTGATGATTTACAGGCTTTTAATGTGCACTTAATACTACCCCCAAAGTTGACACTCTTTGCTTCTCAGGAAGTAGTTGTGCCTTCTGTTCTAATCTAAAATATGGTCTTTGCCCCACGGTCTCTGTCTGCAGCCATCCCTCTCCTAATAACAGAGGCTTTGGAGTGCTCCTGCTTTGTCAGGGCAACAGTCCAACATCTTCCATTCACCCTTCATTATTCTCGCTCTTATATCTTTGTGATGATGTACAAACACAAAGGGGTTCTGATTCCTGCATCCTTTGTCCCACCCCTTTCATATATCTCTAGCTGGCTCCTGATAACACCTAAAGTACTGGCAGGAACAGCATAGAAAGAAAGAAGGCCTATAGCCAGTGTATATAGCAGAGTTCACTGGACAATCTGTCATGACAATAATGAAGAAAGACAAATGGTTTGGGTAGACAGTGAAAACATAAATAAAATACAAGTTAATTTAAATGCGTGTAGGCTACTACTCTCAAGCTTATTTTTTCAGTTAACACAATCCTAAGCATGACTCCTAAGGCATTGATTTAGAAATTAATAATGATTTTCCAGAGCAAATGTAAATATTGTTTAATGTTACATTTTATCTATTAGAATCATTTCCACTTTACATTTAGTAATGAGTTGTTTGCAGAAAAATCCTTAATTGAGGACACAGGAATATTAGCATGGAGATCCCTGATCTTGACTAGTGGTACTCTGTGTGGGATCAGTAGCATCTGTAGGACTTGGGGACTTGTTAGAGATGCAAATGTTTATGTTTCAGACTAGCACCACTACATCAAATGCTGGGGAGCATCACCTCTCAATCTGATATACCCTAAGCTTTGATAATGTTTGGACTGGAGAAATAGCTCAGTGTTTAAGCAGTGAACTTGCAGACCTGAGGTCCCAGAGATCTGGTACCACCGTTCTCCAGATCAGAGTAATATTCGGGTATCTCTCTCTTTCTCATTAAAATTCATGCACACATAAATGAACAAGCAAATGAGAAAGTAAGAGAGTGCTCCACTGCAAAGTGACAGTGGTAGAGTTAAAGATGGGTGTAATCAGATATCACTTTTCCTAAGGAGTGACTTACATTCAACAGCATAGATTAATGCTGCTTGCACACAGTACTTACTCAAACATAATTTAGTGGAGTAAAACACTTAAGATGGTTTGTTAGTGTTTTTCTTATAACTGAAATTTAGAATTTCTATCCTTTTCAAAATAGGATGAAGCAGAAAAATCCATTATATGTTCAATTTACCTTTTCTTTGCCATGGAATAAATCGGGAGATAGACAAAGGTCAATATTTACTTCCCAATGTGTCACATATGAAGTATATATTTACCCTTAGGGAGAGAGACATTGAAGAGAAGTTACAAATATACTACACAGGGGGGCAGATTGTGGCACATACCATAAAGCATACACATTTCAAGCACAAGGACCATGGTTCAAGAGATGTTCCGGGAGTCAGGCGGTAGTGCAGCAGGTTAAGCTCACGTGGTGCAAAGTGCAAAGACTGGCTTAAGGATCCTGGTTCAAGCCCCTGGCTCCCGACCTGCAGGGGAGTCGCTTCACAAACAGTGAAGCAGGTCTGCGGGTGTCTATCTTCCTCTCCCCCTCTCTGTCTTACCTTCCTCTCTCCATTTCTCTCTGTCCTATCTAACAACAACATCATCAATAACAACAACAATAACTACACCAACAATAAAAACAAGGGCAACAAAAGGGAAAATAAATAAATAAATACTTAAAAAAAAGACCAGTTCCAACCTGCAGAGAAAGTTTCATGAGTGGTGCAGCAGTGTTGCAGTTGTTTCTCTTTCTGCCCTTACTTTTTTATTTCTCTTTGTCTCTATTAAAAAGAAAATGAGGGGCCAGGCAGTGGTGCAGCAGGTTAAGCACATATGGTGCGAAGCACAAGAGATTGGAGTAAGGATCCCAGTTTGAGCCACAGGTTCCCCACCTGCAGGGGGGGGTCACTTCATGGGCAGTGAAGCAGGTCTGCAGGTGTCTTTCTCTCCCCCCGTATTCTCTTCCTCTCTTGATTTCTCTCTGTCCTATCCAACAACAGCAGCAGCAATGGCAATAATAACAACAACAAGAGCAACAACCAGGGCAACAAAATGGGGAAAATGGCCTCCAGAAGCAGTGGATTCATAGTGTTGGCACTGAGCCCCAGTGATAACCCTAGAAGCAATAAAAAGGAAAAAAAGAAAGAAAGAAAGAAAGAAAGAAAGAAAGAAAGAAAGAAAGAAAGAAAGAAGAAAAAGGGGGGAAAGCCCACGGTGGACTGGTGGATTCGTCGTACTGCTGACCAAGATTCGTACTCTGGAGTAGTTGCAAGACCTTGAAATTGAAAGTTGTGATGCCCTTAGCCTTGCTTATAATTATCAACAATAGTTCCCATATATACAAAAAGCAAAGAGTTAAATTCAGTGAGCTAGTTAGTGACAGTTGAGATAGAAACCTTGGTAAATCTGAAATCATGCTCTCACCATCTGTTAAAATCTCAAAAGAACCCACGTCATAAAGTTAGCATGAGAACTAAATAAGGTAATGTGCAAAAATGTATCGGTGTGTCAAGCATAGATGCAGAATAAATACTAAACACTAGTAACACAGGCATTCTTATTACTACCATTTGGTCAATACAAAGAAAAAGTACCATGAATTTTCAACAGTGGGATGGACTGAGATATCATAGCTTTGCTCACTACCTATTGATTCCACTATGCATTTCCTTGATTTCTTCTCTCCATGTTCAGAGTCCTCATTCTACTGCAAAACTGATGGGCAGGACTATAGCAGAAAATATTGGTTTCTAGCCTCTAAAATTTTACTCTGATCTTCTCTCTCTTATGTCTTTCTTGCTTCCTATTGTCTCTTCAACATTAAATAATATTGCCAAGGCCAAGGAGAGGACACTATTTGTCTTATTAATGCAGGCATACCCAGGGTTAAACTTCTTCTTTACCCATAAGAGAAAATGAGCAATGGATGATGTTATTAGCTGTGACCCTGTCACCTAATGAGGAATTAAATAGTTATTTTAATCTGAATTTTATTTCATTATTATTTTTCAAGTTTTGTTCTTTTATTGGGCAGTTAATGTCTTACAGTACAGTTGTTGATGCATGAGTACAATTTCTCAACTCCCCATAATAGGAGTCTGCAAAATTCACTCCCAAAGGGCTCCCATAAACAATAAAAAAAATCACTGCACATAGGAGTACCTAAGACAGGTTCAGAATAATGGCATTAAAATATCTCAAATCCACAATACGGATAATTGCCAACGATCTGAACTCATTCATTGAAAGGTACAAGGTAGGAAAATGTATCAAAAAACAGAGCCCAACCATATGTGGTCTGCAGGAGTCCTACCTAATTCAAAAAGCCAAAAGCGAGCTTAAAGTGAAAGGGATTATGTTTTATTATTTCCTGTTGGCATTGAGATATATTATTTTGTATATCTGAATTATTTTATTTTATTTTTTTCCAAAGCACTGCTCAGTTCTACCTTTTAGTGGTGCAGGGGATTAAAACTGGGACCTGAGAGCCTCAGGCATGAGAGTCTGTTTGCATAACCATTATGCTATCACCTTCACTTTATTTTGTGTATCTTATCAATTATACTATTACATATTTCTCAGTTTTAAAGATTAAAATGTTAAAGATTAGAAACCTTAAGTAATTTATACAAGGTTATTCAGCTGGTAGATATGTAGGTCAAACTTCAAATTGGAGTCCTTGTTAATATCACATTTAATACTTTTAGTAACCTCCTCCTAAATGACTGGAGTGATTTAGCACCATCCAAACAACAGACATTGTGAGGGTATGGCAAATGCCGTTAGCTACACTATCTACCAGAATATTTTATCCTTCTACGGTGATCAAGCAGTCAAATTTAAGTCTGAAATATAATCTATTAGGTTGATAAAATGATTAATTTTTCAAGTACAAGTTTTACCTTCATTGTGAATTTTTCAACCAGAAAATACTATTCGTGTGTGTGTGCATACTTTTGCTTTTTTTAAAAAAAATTTAATTATCTTTATTTATTTGATAGAGACAGCCAGAAACTGAGAGGGAAGGGGTAATAGAGAAGAATAGAGAGACACCTGCAATACTGCTTTACCACTTGCAAAGCTTTCACCGGCAGGTGCGGACTCAAACCTGGGTCCTTGTGCATTGTTTTTGTTTTGTTTGTCTGTTTTTATTTTGCCTCCAGGGTTACTGCTGGGGCTCAGCATCCACACTACGAATCCACTGCTCCTGGAGGTCATTTCCCCATCTTTGTTGCCCTTGTTATGATTGTTATTGTTGGATAGGACAGAAGGAAATCAGGATATGAGGGGAAGACAGAGAGGGGGAGAGAAAGACACCTGCAGACCTGCTTCACCACCCGTGAAGCGACCCCTTTGCAGGTGGTGAGCAGGGGCCTCAAACTGGGATCTTTGGGCCAGTCCTTGCACTTCGCAGCCATGTGCACTTAACTGGCTACACTACCACCCAGCCCAATACTCTTGCTTTTTACTCTGCAACTTTGTCGAGAAATTATGTCAGTGAAAATGCCAGGGTGGCAAATCAAATCAAGGCTGATCCTTAGAGTTACACCAATTATTTAATCCTTTTTTTCCCTCATTGTTACTGTTGTCAGTTTTTTGGTAGTAGCTGGAAATATTTCTGTTCTAGATATACTGTTTTAAAAGGCAATACCACAAATAAAAGAGTAAAAAGTATGATACATTAATATAGATATTATTCAAAGTAGATGTCAAAAATTTTGACTTAATGCTTGGCAGGATCCTGAAAAAAAAAACTCAAAAAAACAAAGAATCACAAAGTCCAGCAATCATCTTCAGGGTACATAACCAAAAGAAATTAAAACAAGGTATGAAAGAGATGTGTTTCACTCCCTTGTTCATTACAGCACTATTTGCAACAGCAGACAGGAAATAAATCTAAGTGTTCATAAAGTGTGTGTATATAAGGATGAATGGATGGAGATCATGCATATATGTAATGAAATATTATTCAGTCACAAGAACAAGAGTCCTGTCATTTGCAACATGGTTATGTCTTAAAGGCATTACGTTAAGTGAAATAAGCCAGAAACTGCCAAAGGCAAATGTATGATAAGTTGAACACAAAAAACTACAGCCAAATTCATATTAATGAGTAGAAAGTGCTTGTCAGAGCCCAGGGAGTAAGGAAAACAGACAGAGGTTGGTAGAGGGTTACAAATTTTTAGCTGTAAGATGAAAAATGTCTAATGCACAAATGTGGATTTCAACAACATGACTATTTCCTTTATAGACTATTTTACTAAAAAAAGTAAATAAAAAAGCTATATAACTGATATATATGGCACACACACACATATATATATATATAATTTATGCTCACAATAGTAATAATGCATCATGTGTTAATCTTTAATAGCTGACTAGTTTAGGGCAAGCTCCATGCTGATTCATGATAATAAATAATAATAAAATAAAATAAGTGTTGAACTTGAAAGCATAAAGTCCCAAGTTAGAGCTCTGGCATCACATGCCAGAATGATGTTCTGGTTTGCTTTTATATTCTCTTCCTCTCTTACCCCTCATAAATAAAAAAATAAAACTCTTTTAGAAAAACAATAATTAGTGAATATAGTAAAGGAGTTGGCTACAAAAATAATCACATTTCTACACACAAATAACAAAAAGAAGAAATTTATAAAGCAACTCTGTGTATAATTATGTTCCAAATAACAAACAAAAATGAATAAAGTTAACAAGGACAGTGAAAAACCTGTATAATAAAAACTGCAAGACACTTAGAAATCACCAAGTTAAACCTTAAGAGATGAAAATTTTTTCTGTGTAGATGGATGAAGAAGATTAATATTATCACAATGGCTAAAACTTAGCAAGCATTAGGGCTTGGTAAATTACAGAACAAAAGTCAAAAAATATACACACAAAAAAAAAAGAAAAAGAAAAGAAAATCATAAGCAAAATGATACATCTGAAACAGTAACAGAAAAGGTTACTTTTGAACTGGAGATTAAAAGATAGAAAAGATTTTCAAAGGTAGGAAACCAAAATAGAATAAAGAAATATATGTCTAAAATGTTCGTTTTACCAAAAGCAACAGATTTAATAAAATCTCAATCAAAAGTCCAATGATATTTTTAAGAAAATAGATGAAAAGTACTAAGATTTATATGCAATAATAAAAGTCCTCACATGGGGCAATCCTGAGAAAGAAAAAGAAAAACAGAGGTGTCCTATTTACTGGCTTCACTACACTGCAAAATGAGAGTGTTGGAAACTTTGTGCAGTGGGAATGAAAATAGACAAAACGATAATGAAATAGAACTGAAGGCCAGAAACAAAAACACTTATAAACATTTAATTTATGACAATTCATAAATTGATTATTATTCAAGACCAATCAATGAAGAAAGGGTAGTTCCTTTAGCAAGTGAGGCTGGGAAAACTGGACAGTCACTTGTTAAAGAATGAAACTGAACAAGTCTCTAACTCCATGCATAACAAATGAATTCTAAATGGAGGTTCTCGTCATAGTTATTTTGACAGTGTTAACATCCTTAGAATCCAGGCCTGTATTTATGGTAAATAAAATGATATAGCTGGGAGTCAAGCGGTAGCGCAGCAGGTTAAGTGCAGGTGGCACAAAGCGCAAGGACCAGCATATGGATCTCGGTTCAAGCCCCCAGCTCCCTACCTGCACAGGAATCACTTCACAGGCGGTGAAGCAGGTCTGCAGGTGTCTACCTTTTTCTCCCTCTCTCTGTCTTCCTCTCCTCTCTCCATTTCTCTCTGTCCTAGCCAACAACGACAACATCAATTACAACAATAATAACTACAACAATAAAAAGAGAAAAGACAGGATTCTGAGATTCAATTAATAAATATCATAGAAGCTGTTATCTCTCATATCCAAATTCATTCTTAAAAAATTAAACAAAAAGAAAAACTTTCAAAATGCAGTCCCAAAAGCATCTATCAATTAATCTGAAAACTAGAGAACAAGAAAGGTTTAAAGACATCAAACATAAAGAACTTCAGATGCGGAGTATCTGGTTGAGTGCACATATTACATACAATGCATAAGAACCTGGCTTGGCAAATGCTAGAAGAAGAAGGACCTGGCTTCAAGTCCCTGGCCCCCACCTTCAGGGGGAAAACTTAGCAAGTAGTGGAGCAATGTTCCAGGTGTCTCTCTGTCTCTCTCTATTACCTCCTTCCCTCTCAATTTCTGGCTGTACCTGTCCAATAAATAAATAAATATAACTTTAAAATATATATATATATATATATCACCCCCAAAGGAGCAACAGTCAAGATTTACGGTTCACTTCTCAATAGAAATGTTGGCATATTGCACCCAAGTAAAAGACTCTGGGGTGGGTGTGTGGGGAGAATACAGGTTCATGAAGGACGATAAATGACATAGTGGGGTTGTATTGTTAAATGGGAAACTGGGGAATGTTATGCATGTACAAACTATTGTATTTACTGTTGAATGTAAAACATTAATTCCCCAATAAAGAAATAAATAAAAAAAAAAAAGAAAAAGAAAAGAAATGATGGAAGTCAAAAGTCAGGATACCTCACTCAGCAGACTCTGCACCTTACTGTAGGGGAAGCCCTCGGGGTTGAGTCCTGAGCCACCATAGGAGCACCTTGAATGACACAGGAAGAGGGGGAAAGTTCTTTGAATGGTAGAGTGGTGCTGAGTCACTTGTGTGTGCATGTGTGTGAGTCTCTCTCTCTTTTTCTCTCCTTCCTTTCCCTCTCTAAGTAACCAAATGGGGGAAAAAAATCAACTGAGTTATCTGAAAGACAATATTTTCATACTGGAATCCTCAAACTAGTGGAAATAGCTTTAAAAGGGAGGTAAAAAAAATTTAAACAGTTTTCAAAGTATGAAATAATTGTAGCCAGGGAAATAGCTCCACTGGGAAAATATACAACATTTGAGAAAAGCCATTGGCAATATCTCATTCAGAGTGACATGCTAAAGAGATTTCTTCTCCCCTGACATAGGCAGGGGCTTGACATGAGGAGAGGGTATCTGAAAACGTCAGAGATGGTATGTGCGACTAGAAAAATGAAAAAGAAAACAAAAACAGATTTACACAAGTGTTCTTGACAAGAAATAAAAGGTGAAATCTAGTTACTTCAGTCCACCCCTCATGTCTGTATGTTAGTATATAGAAAAACTTTACTTTTGAAGATTAAATATACTTTCCTTCAGACTAATTTCAACCTGGTTTAGTGTAAGAAATAAGGGCTAAAGGTATCAGATATTCACAGGAGTATATTTATTATCTGGTCTTAATTGTATTTCAAAAAAATCGACAATTTTGTGAGGTCTCATGTATGCTTGATTTCAACATTTACAACTTCTTTTTCATTCAGATATAGAGAGAAAACCAGAAAAGGAGAAACACCAAACATCTGATACCAGGTTCAAGCAGTGCTGAGACTCAAGCCTGGGCCATGCTCATGGTAAAGCAGGCACTGTACAAACCAAGCTATCTCTCTGACTCTAGCAAAAAAATAAATAAATAAATAAATAAATAAATTCCAAAGTAGTACCGAGCATTTTAGGAAAAGGAACTGAAAGTGCTTGCTACATGAATTAAAATGAGCATTGCAGAGAACAAGCAGTAAACATTACTGAATGATGTTGTGAAAAGGAACCAGAGATAATGTGAAATCCTTGGAGCAGTCACTGTCTTTGGTGGGCTTCTATATTAATTTTGTTATGATTACAATAATCAAAATAAATTCTGGCAGATCTTGAAATTAATTATGATGGGTTTTCTAAGTAGTTGGGGCACTAGTTCATCCTACTAAGTAATTTGACACACGTTACTTTTATATTTTTTTTATATTGGACAACCTTATTTTCACTTAAGGCCAACAGCATGGTAAGAATGTAGCTCAGCTTTGAAATATCTTGCTTTAAATAAACGGAAATAAATCAAAGTTTTTTTTTCAAGAAAATCTTGCTTATACAACATGGATTATATCAAATGCTGTAGTTACTTCTCATTCAGGTTGTCTTTTGCCTCTAATTTTGCTTTGTAGAACAATCATCTAAAATATCTTTGTCCCCAATTATCATCATCAAATATTGATCTAAAATCTTACCCAGTATTTCATCTACTCGTTTACTTATTTTACCAGAGCACTGCTTGGCACTGGCTTATGACTGCAGCAATAATATTAAGTGGCAAGAACGTACTTAAGTTTATTTGAAAGTTTTGTCTGAAGTTCTGGCTTTAGTGGCCCACTGCTAATTACAACAGAGTACAAGTAGTTTTTATTCTTTGTGGCTAAGCTACTGGTATTTTACATGATGGGAAAATTATTTACCATAAGTACTATTATAATGAAATGTTTTCTTTTTTTTTTCTTTCATTAAAGCTCCTCTTATTCATGAAAGGGCAAAAACATTTGGTGGTTCACTATGTCCCAGGAAAGTGCTGGAGTGCTAAATGAAAATATGTGGTTCAGCCTCTCTAAGTAGCTTGCACATTACAAATCAAAATGTTAAGCTGTGAGGTTAAAATGAACCAGATAAGCAAATAAGTCTGCCAATAATTTCTTTTTATACTGCACAAAGGAGATATCTATTTTTTTGTGCAATGTTATTTAATATACTACAAGACAATAAACTCCTCAACCTTAGTGTTCTTTGAAACTATTTCTTGCTCTTAAAGTACAGAGGATCTCAGAGGCTAGCACCTTTATTATTTCTCATGACTTCTCTCAGAAAGCAAATGTTTTGACAAAGAGTAGGTTGACCCAGCCATGTAGGTACCAAAACTGTTTTCAGGGCTGAGCAGTGGCACAACTGGTTAAGGGCACACATTAAGTACACAAGGTCCCAAGTTCAAGCCCCTGGCCCCCCACCTGCAGGGGGAAAGCTTCACAAGTGGTGAAACAGAACTGCAAATGTCTGTCCGTCTCTCTCTCCCTCTCTACTTCCCCATCCCCTCTCAATTTCTCTGTTTCTATCCATTAATAAAAAAAAGATTTTAAAGGGGGAGGGATCTAAAACTATTTTCAAACAGAGTAAAGTACATTTTTTTTTTTGTTCCCAATATTTAAGACCATTAGAACGATGGCCTATTTCTAGGTCTTCAGAGCAGTCTCAGCAGCTAAGTAACTAACATACTTACAGTGGATACTTAGAGTACCTATGGGACTCCAAAATGGATCCACCTTTCTCCCAGAATATCTTGACTCAGAGTCTTTTATGTCCCAACATAATGGACCAGAGTGACTAGGGTCCAAGTTTCTAACTCTAAAAGGAGCTCCTTCTCTTAAGTTTATTTTGTTGGGGAGTCGACTGGTAGCACAGCTGGTTAAGTGCACATGGCACAAAGCCCTAGAACCAGCATAAGGATCTCGGTTTGAGAGCCCGACTCCTCACCTGCAGGGGAGTCGCTTCACAAGCAGTGAAGCAGGTCTGCAGGTGTCTGTCTTTCTCTCCTCCTCTCTCCATTTCTCTCTGTCCTATCCAACAGTGATGACATCAATAACAACAACTACAATAAAGCATCAAGGACAACAAAAGGGAAAATAAATAAATAATTATATTTTTTAAAAAGTTTAGTTTGTTGGTGCTAAGGGGGACTGAGCAACAAGTGGTGGACATTCATCATCAAGGCATCAAGAATTTGAAAAAACAAAAACACCATATTTAATAGTATCGATAATATTGTAAATGTCACATGCATTTATAGTTGGAAAACATTCCTACTTGCATAGCAAACAGTAATTTGATGCAAGGAGTATGTAATTGATTTTTTTTTTTTTTAGTTATGAAACTTCTTTTTGATATTCTTATTTTATTTATGTTGGGTAGCCAAATAGAGAAATCGAGATGGAGGGGGGAGATAAAGAGGGAACAAGAAAAAGATACTGAAGCACTGCTTCACCACTAGTGAAGCACCACTTCTGTAGATGGGGATTGGAGACTTGAAATCACGTCCAAGAGTTTGTGTACTTTGCCAGATGCACCACTGTCCAGCTTCCTGTATTTGTATTTCTTACAACATCACCTAAATTATTATTCTTTTATGGGATAGAAAGTGAAAGAGATGGGCAGAGGTAGATAGCATAATGGTTATGCAAGGAGACATTTGTGCCTGAGGCTCCAAAGTCCCAGGTTCAATACCCTGCACCACCATAAGCCAGAGCAGAGCAGAGCAGTGCTCTAGTAAAAAAAAAAAAAAAAAAAAAAAAAAGTGAAAGAGAGACGCCTAAATGCCGCTTTAGTCATAGCACAGATTCTCAAATTTCTCAAATATAATTACTCAAAAGAAATCTCTGGCTTCTCAATGAGTTTTCCGAGAAATTTTACTATCTTTCCTTTCAACTCTAAGTACACAGTGGGACAAAACTCTCCCTTAAAAATGCTAGAAGGGCTGGGGAAAATCACTGATCTTTCAAGTTCTAAAGGCCCCCAGGTTCAGTTCCCAATAGCCATCTTTTACCAGAGCTGAGCAGTGCTCTAGTCTGTCTCTCTAAAGAAAAACAAATAAACTTTAAAAAAATAATAATTCCAGCATAGCACCACTAAAATGCATTAATAATCAGTCATACAAAATGTATAAAAACTAATATACAATTAAGTAGCTGATTGAAGTTATAGTCACTAAGCAACACCGTCAGAATTACTTTGAATTATAGAAAATAATGTGGAACTCAATATTATTACAGCTGCTTTAGTTATAGAAATACATACACTCAAAATTCAGCCAACTGTATTATTATGAAGTAATTAATTATGCTCAGTTACAGAAGCTAAATATTTATGTCAATATACTTTAGTTAAAAACTATTATGTGTGGTCCAGGAGGTGGCACAGTGGTAAAGCTTTGGACTCTCAAGCATGAGGTCCTGAGTTCGATCCCCTGGCAGCACATGTGCCAGAGTGATGTCTAGTTCTTTCTCTCTCCTCCTACCTTTCTTATAAATAAATAAAATATTTAAAAAAAAAAACAACTCATGTTCAGGCTGGTGAAATACCTGAAGGTTAGTACACTACTTTGCCATGTGCATGACACAGGTTCAAGCCTGGCCTCCATGGCATTGAAAAAATTTTCAGTACTGTAATGTATCCATTATCTCTCCCTCTCTCTGTTTCCCTTGCCCCTCTCTCCTTCCCCCTCCCTTACTTCCTCTCCTTCATCTTGCTCTCCCTCCTCCACTCTCCCTTTCCTTCTCCCTCTTTGCCTCCATCTTTATACAAAACAGTAACTCGCATGGTTTTGAGACTCTTCTGGGTTTCTTAAAGAAGTTAAAGTTACTGTTGAGCTCAGGAGACAGACCCACCTGCAAGGCAGAATATAACAAGGCTTTTGCTTGTATTTATACTGACACCTGGAGTCAAGAAGAAAACTTTCCAAAACAGGAATATTAAGCTAGATTCTAGTGCCTGGAGAACATTTTGACAGAAGCCATTAGGGTCAAAGTTACTTTATTTAGAGGAAAGTCTGTCTCCCCCGCCCCCGCCCCACACTGCAAAGATAAATAACTTACTTATGTGGCATTCATCCAGTTATTCTCTTACATATCATACCAATACATATCATCTGACAGGTTATCACTTTAGTGCTAATTCTTATCAAGGTATTACATATATATCCAAATATACTATAGCTTCAGCTTCAACATCAATGGGATTTTGAACATCAATACTTCTTTTTTTAATGCAGCAGTACCTTAAAAAAATAATTGCAGGGAGTCGGGCTGTAGCGCAGCGGATTAAGCGCAGGTGGCGCAAAGCACAAGGACCGGCATAAGGATCCCGCTTCGAACCCCAGCTCCCCACCTGCAGGGGAGTCGCTTCACAGGCGGTGAAGCTGGTCTGCAGGTGTCTATCTTTCTCTCCTCCTCTCTGTCTTCCCCTCCTCTCTCCATTTCTCTCTGTCCTATCCAACAACGACAATAACAATAATAACTACAACAATAAAAAATAATAATAATAATTGCAAATTTGTTACAATATGCTACAAGTTGATAGATGTCTTTTGGGAGGTAAGAATGAGAGCTTCTCTCATTAAATACCAAGGGACATTAAGAAAGAAGTAGGCAATTAAAACTATAAGTAGAATGAATACAGAACCATTTGCCGAAAAATTTATGTAACGATGATAAGATGGAATATAAACCTAACAAGTCCAAACATGTCTGCTTTTTAAAATGAAGAAGATACTTCATCAATAGCTTACACATGTTCAGAAATGATAACCCCTTTCTACAAAGTTTAGAAATTTATAAGATTATATAAAACACATTATATATGTAATTAAACCTGTTTTGCATCAGATTACAGGAATTATAATTATTTGACTATTTGAAGAAAAATTCATAATCATGAATATTGTCTATAAAATACTGTTTATAATTTCTATGTATAGTATATTAATTTAAATTCTATAATAAAAAAATTTAATTCTGAGCAACCTACTTACCCCCTATTCAACTTCAAAAAGGATGAGACTTTAGTAGAGTATTATTTCATATTCTTTCTATTGTAATAGGGATTTTTGTTTTTTTAATTATTATCTTTATTTATTGGATAGAAACAGCCAGAAATCGAGAGGGAAGGGGGTGATAGAGAGGGTGAGAGACACCTGCAACACTGCTTCACCACTTGTGAAGCTTTCCCATATAAGTGGGGACCAGGGGCTCAAACTTAGATCTTTGTGCATTGTAACATGTGTGCTAAACGAGGTTCACCATAACCATTGTTTATACCCCAATATTACAACATTTGAAAGAGAAATTATTTTATTTTACTTTATTTAATTTTATATTATTTATTGGATAGAGACAGACAGATATATTGAGAGGGAGACAGGGAACATAGCGGGAGAGAGACAGAAAAGCACTGCTTTACCACTTGTGAAGCTTCTCCCCTACAGATCAGAATCAGGAACTTGAACCTGGATCCTTGTGCATTTTAAGTTGTGTACTCTACCATCCAGTGCCCTATATTTGAAAAATTAAAGATATATATATATATATATATATAGTAACAAGCTTAAGAATATCATTCATGAATTCTAATTGTTTTTGAGAAGCCACAGTAATACAGTAATTAAATAAAAAGAATACTGGTTTTAGAATCAAGCAGAAGACAAATCCTGATTCTTCATGCAGCAGCTCTGTGAATTTTTTTTTTAATTTAAGTCTTTTAATTTCTTTAAAAGGTGATATTACTATTTCAATTTTAAAGGAGATATGAAAAATAAATATGGAAAAATGTCTTTTTTAACTTCTAGCATAGAGTTAGTACCTATAAACATTAGCTAGACCCTTTTTTCTGTCCTAACTTACTTTTCTCATAATAGTTTCTGGTTTTTCTATTTTAAGTAAATAGTAACCTGTGGTGGTATTTGTTCAAGAAAATTACTTTTGGTGATTTGTTCAACATATCTAAATAACTAATGTCAAACTACATCAGAGTATAATGAATGTATATATGACTCATTTAGTTTCACATGCCAATTCTCAAAAAGAATGCTCTGTGCTAGATCACTAAAGCTACCAAGGCATATTTTTTAAATTAATGTCTTAATTAACATCTCAAATTTTATGTACCCATGTGTCATCTGTTGACTCACTAAAATATTTCCCTCTATGACACAGCAGTAATTCAAAGTTAATACTTTTTCAGAGACAAAATATGTAATAATATAAATACGATATCATTTATAATTTAGTTAGAAAGAGCACAGTAAATGCTCTACTGGTTCTCTTTCATGTCCTATTTAACTGATATAACCTTGCAAAGGGATCACCGACAATTTAAAAACTTCAAATAGACCATCTCATTTACTGATTAACTTGCTTATGGAAAATTTGACTCTAAATTAATAATTTTCGATGCCTATGCCTTTCATTGTTAATATCCCAAATGTATAGCTTGTTTTAAAACTTTAATGTCTGTCAATTTTTCTTAAATGGAGGTTCTCATCATAGTTATTTTGACAGTGTTAACGTCCTTAGAATCCAGGCCTGTATTTATGCTAAATAAAGTGATATAGCAGGAGTCGGGCAGTAGCACAGTGGGTTAAGCACAGGTGGCGCAAAGCGCAAGAACCAGCATAAGGATCCCAGTTCAAGCCTCCCCTCCCTCCCCCCCCTGCTCCCCACCTGCAGGGGAGTTGCTTCACAGGTGGTAAAGCAGGTCTGCAGGTGTCTTTCTCTCCCCCTCTCTGTCTTCCCCTCCTCTCTTCATTTCTCTGTCCTATCTAACAATAACAACATCAATAACAACAACAATAACTGCAACAACAATGAAAAACAAGGGCAACAAAAGGGAAAATAAGTAAATATATATATAAAAATAATATAGCCATGCTATTATATCTCTGGGCAAAAATATTTTCAGATCTCTTAAGATATTTTGGCTTCAGCATATCTTCAAGGATTGAAAACAGAAAACATCAGACAATAAAAAAAGTTATAAAACATTTCTCATCATAATGAGATTTAAGGAAATGTCCAGTGAAGACAGCTTGAATTAATTGGTTTTAATATGTACTGGTTGTAGGTGAAACATAAATTAGACAAATCAAAAAATTCGAATTTTCCAATATTTCTTCAACTTTATATTTAATGACAACCAAATTATTGCATTTGGCTTTCCATAAGTATTTTCATAGGTAGGTATGAAAATGGTGAATACTATTGGTTCCAATTAAGTCTATTAATATAGTATTGTCTAGTCAAGCACACTAGGATCTGATCTTATGAAATGTTTGACAGTGATGATCTTGGACAAAGAAAGTTTCTTTACTGCATTTCTCAAATAATAACCTCTTCATAAGAAAATACTCAATCCATACTATTGCCCTAGCTACTGTTTATCATTTCTGATACACACCATCTTTATTTGCAAAGTACTTTATCTCTTTGAACCCTGATATTCACAATATTAACTACTGGGTGAATATATGTGTTGTATTTGTGTTAATATGGGCATTAACAGGAATAATATATTGTTTCAGCCTTCAGCCATGTAACATATATGTTGATGATATGAATTGCCATAGATCATCCTGGTAATTAAACACGTAGTACAGAGATTTCATGACAATATATGAAAGAATTTTTTAATCAGTAGGGCTGATCAGCACTTCCTAAAAGCTATTTTTATATTTTGTCAGAAACTTTATATTTATCATAAGGTTTAAGTTTAAAGGTTTAAAATATGTGTACTGAACAAGATATTAAAATCTTTTAATCAGAAAAAAATACAGTGTGGCAAGTATTTTCAATTTATGTAAATCACTAACTAGTTGAAGTTATCTTATATGGAAATGTATTTTGGTTGTTACTATTTTAATAATCAGAATGGCCATAAAATATGGAATCTTAATTTCTCATAGTTTTCTCTGTGCATTTTGACCTTGACCTTCTGGGAATAACTGCAACAGAAAAATAAACAAAAGAAAAACTATAAAATTGCAAAGCTTCCAAATAACGGATACTTATCCCACCTCCTACATTTGAGGTTCATTAAGTAAACTGAAAATATTTTTCAAGAGACAGATTTTTCTGAAGCATCGTCAAAGGTTTTGCTAGAGACCAGTTTCTTCCATCTGTGGAGTTGAGATATTTTATGCTTTGATGAATGTCTGTGTTTCTTTAAGTTCATGTCTAAGAAGAAAAAGAACTTTTTTAAACTTTCCATTATAAATCTCCTAATATGCCTTAGTTTTGGTATCTATCTACAGATAAGATTTATTCACTCATTGACTACAAAGCACTTAATCTTGTTAGCCTGTTGGTGTTCTCTTGGTGTGTAACTTTCCTGGCATAAACCTATCAGCGTTTCATTCACTCCATAACCTCAAGCTTAGCAGAGTGAGATGTCGAGCTCTGATGAGAGTTCTACTGGTAGAATTCCTAGTTCTATGATCTCCTATTCATAAACAGTATGTTTACTTTCTTTCTACCCCTTCTAATCTTTTTGATCCTAGAGGCTGTATAAAATACTTTGATTAATCACATATAATTTCTATCAATGCTGCACTAGTTCATAAATACTCATTTAAAGTGCCTCTTTACAGAAGTTGAAAAACAAGATCAGAAGAGAAAACACAAGTAGAACCTGAACTGGAGTTGGTACACTGCACCAAAGTAAAAGATTCTGGGGTGGGTGGTTGGGAGAGTATAGATCCCAAAAGGATGACAGAGGACCTAGTGGGGGTTGTGTTGTTATGTGGAAAACTGAGAAATGTTATGTACAAACTATTGTATTTACTGTCGAATGTAAAACATTAATCCCCCAATAAAGAAACTAAATAAATAAATAGTGTCTCTTTAACAAAGTCTTACTGAATTTTGATTCTAATAGCTGAAGGACATACTAATTATCTCTGTACATTAAGTTGGGGATGATTCTTGGTCTATTGTTCAGCTGCTTAAAAGTGGGTATAATACATATAATAAATTTAAGTAGCAAGTCAGAGCACATTTGTGTCAATGTTTTAACATAGACACCCTACTGTTCCTCTGACTGTCAATTCAGTTTCACTTAAAAAAATAGAAACCTCTCATTAACCTTTTATTCTAACACGTCTTCCAATATGTAGTATTATTGTAGAAAAGAGTCAGAAATTCTATAAGATCTGAAATTTTTTCCCAAAATTTATGTCTTCTCCAAATTTCTCTGTAATAAAACAAACAAACCTTGTTCCTGCCCCCTCCTACTCCTCTGGTGTGGTGCTTATTCAGTAAACAACCTGCTGCATTTTCTAGCCTTGGAATTTAACCATGAAGGGCCTTCTGAAGCAACCATGTGAGCAGACATACACAGACATACACCAGTGGGTACAACGCATTCAGCGCAGACAAGATAAGTGCTTTTTTTTTTTTTCTTCTCTCTCAAACCTTCCAAGCCCTTTCAGTATTCTGAAGTCACAAAAGACAGTGCCTTCAAAGCTGAAACAAGTTGTGTTGTAAACCTCAGTGATATACCTAGGTAGCAAAAAGTCAATGATTTAACTGGAATCTCAGTTACCGAGTGAACTAGGAATCCCTAGCCTCGGGCCAGTAACGTGACCTTGGTGTTTAGGTTGATGGATAGAGAATGAAAACGACGCAGAGTACAAATGATCGATGGAATGGGATATTGATTGCTTTCCTCCCCCCGCCCCCAAACTTAGGTAGCAGAAAGCCTGGGGATCCCTTGTACAGTTAGCGGGTCACCACGGTCTCCATTTTCCCCCAATGCATAAAAGGCTAAAAACAGCCTTCCTCTCCAGCACCGTGGCGTGGCTGCAGCTGCTTTGTTTACCATATAAGTCACACTGGGGGTTCACTCTTTGCCCTCTCCCCTGCTTTAAAACGGGGGGCGGGGGCGGGGGGGGTAGAGGTTTAGAAGTGATCGCAAACTCCCGCTCAGCCCTAATCAATATCAGAAAGCTTTTAAAAACCGGCCCCCAGCCTTAAAGAGAGAGAGCGAGCAGCAAGAGCCTTTAGAATTGTCCTCCTCCCCTGTGTACCCCACCTCCCCCCCCCCCCCAGGGATGTCCGCCTCCTGAGAGCCAGCTCCAGGCAGTTCCAGAAACTTCACTGATATCCCAGGCAGGAGGCGAGGTTGCAGCTCCAATTTCTTCAGGAGCTTAGGGTGTGTGTGTGGTGGGGGGTTGACAGCCTCTTTACCTGCGAAGTTGCAATCACCGCGGTGGACAAGAGGTTGGCGATCAACTCCAGACCCAGGAGCCGGCGGCGTGTGGGGTGCGGTGCGAGGATGCCCCGCCAGCTCCAGCTGAGGCTGCCTGCGGCGCGGCGAAGTTGAGGCGCATTCCCGGGAACACGCACGAAGCCCGAGCCCACGCAGCTGGCACCCAACTGGGCGGAGTGAGGATGCTCCGCGCGCGGAGCCCAGAGCCGAGCCGGTGCCGGGGGAGGGGCGGCCTCCGAGGGAGGTGAGCGCCCGAGGGTGTGTGTGTGGGGGGGTGGTGGATGGGAAGCTTGCCTACCCCGGTCCGTCTGCACCCAGCCCTCTGGATAAAGTTAGCTTTCCCACGGCTGACTGTGGAAGGCACCCCGCATCCTCCGAGGGTGATGCCAGGTGCACACAGACCCAGCTCTCAAGGGACAGCGCTGAAGATGTGTCCCACGCACCACTCTACACCCCACCCCACCCCACACACACACACTGCTACTGGTTATCCTTAGCTCCCCAGGGCCAAGTGCTTGAGGTCAGTTTGGCAGGAGAGCTCACCATAAGCCAGCCACCACGCACTCGAGTCGATGACGAGAAAGCAGTCTATGGTCCTGGAGGCCTGCCAGACACACCTCCAGGCTTGGGGGATGGGGAGTGGTGTGGGGAGGGGAGTCTTCACTGGATTCCAGACCAGGAGTGTAAAGGAGCCTATGCAGCAGGTCGCCCGACTTGGGAAAGAAAAAAAAAAAAAAAGTAGCCCCCACAGCCTCCGCCTCCTAACTATATAAGCTTCTCCCACTGTGGCATCTCTGGGTCTCGGCACCCCCTCTCCTGTCCTCAAGGTGTCAGACTTCTCCTACAAGAGCAGAAATATGCGGCTCGCCAATAGTTTCAACAATGGAGACAGTCAGCAATGAATAAATGATGAGGCAAAGCGTTCCACCCACCCTTACCCAACTCGGTCTGATTCCAATGGGCAGAGGAATCAGTAACTTTCCAGATACTCGATAAAAGCCCAAATGTGCACCAGTGTGTGTGTGTATGTGTGGTGTATGTGTGTGTGCGTATGTGTGTGTGTAGTGTGTATGCACACCTGTGTGTGTGGTGTGTGTGTGTGTGTGTGTATGTGTGTGTAGTGTGTATGTGCACGTGTGTGTGTGTGTGTGTGTGTGTGTGTGTGTGTGTGTGTGTATGGGGGGGTTCAGCATCCTGAGATTTCAAGATAAAAAGTTACCTATCAGTCCATCTCTGGTGTTCACACATCGAAAACAAGATTTATAAGCAGAGAGGAGGAAAAGACAGAGCATGGCAAAGTTTAACTTACTTGCTATATCTGTGATGTTGCGGTGTAATGGAAATTGTCACGGAGGCCGGCTTGGTCACTACCCCCTGACTGGAGAATCCATTTGCCAAAGAGAGAGGTGTCCATGCGGAACCTTGGCGATTATTTTGGCTAGAGGCCTCCGGTTTCTGCTTGATTTCTTCTATTTCCCCAAAGCTTTGGGATGAACTGCTATTCTGGATAGCATCTCAAGGAGAGAGAGAAATACGGGAAAAAAAAAAAAAGAGCCTGCTGCAGTTCAGCGCTTGTGCAACAGATGAGCCTTTTTCTCCGAGTCCAGCCAAGTGTAACTACACCTTTGGCGAATTGCTGCTGTACCAACTGTTCAGAGGACTAGATTCTTCCCAAGGACTACGTATTCCCTAGCGCAGGGCAGAACGCACCCCCATCCAGACGCCAGAAAGCGAAATGAAGGAATTTCCTTCTTGATTATCTTTTTCTTTCTTTCTTCCTACTTTGCATGAGCTTAGTTTTTGTTTGTTTTGTTTTTGCGTTTCCCAAGTATTTACAGGAAGAAAAATAATCTTTTCTTCTTTTAGATTATTCACCTTATTTTGGTACATTTCCCTGTCTCTTTCGTTTACTCCTCTTCTCATAGTCTTCAGATAAATCCATTTCAATTTTTGACCCTGATTCAAAATTTTTAGAAGCTCTACCGCTAAGACAAGCCTTTTCCTACAGAGTTACAATGAGGCAAACCTGATTCTTCTGATTCTACTACTACAGAGAACAGAAGGGTTCCTTTTGCTAAATCTCTTTCATCCTTTTACAATACTGTATGAATAGCTTTAAATGATCTTTAAGTCTATAAAATATACAAATAATATATGTATATAAATATAATGTATATAAAATATACAATAATACATCAATGCATACAGTAATGAAATTTATAATTGTGTTCTTTTTAATGATTGGTCAATGTGCCTTATGCCTATTAATAAAATGCAATTGTAAGTACTTTTGCAGTCTTTCATAAAACAGCCCATGTCCCTTTGATTATCAGGAATTAAAATATTTAATGCCTTAGAACAAAAATGAAGCTATCATTTATGGAGGTGAGGTGTATCAATCTGATAAACTAATTTCTACCTGTTCTCAGTGTATATCTTTAAAACAACCCTTTAGTATAATCCCATATACTAATTCTGTGTATGTTTTCCACAATACATTTTAAAACACATTCAAAAGAAATAGGTCAGTGACAGTCCATAGCCATTGATTAGTGATTAAGAACTTTGCAGTTTTGATGTCTGCATAGTATACCATACTCTTAGAATGTGCTCTTTGTAGTAAATGCCTTCTCCCTCATGTCAGTAAAAGGCATTTTGTCTTTTCTTCCAACTTGTTATTTTTCTAACAAGGAATGTGCCTTTGAATCTACAATAAATAATAGAGCAGAAAAAAACTGTGAGCATAGGCATCTGAATGGGCTGTGTTCCCATGGGAGGAAATGTTTTACTGATCTCTAACCTTATTTTCCAAGAGTCATATGACTACTGATTACCAATCTTATGCCACCTAAACAAATGATTAACAATCACAGTGAAATTATTTGAAACCTAAACAATACAATGAAACGTATATACTATAGTCATCAGTGATAGAAGAAAGGCCTTGTTTTCTAGTTCTTCAAGTCTATACTCATCTGAAAATAGAGTTCACTAAAGTCAAATAATTCTACAAGAAAATATGATGTGCTTACTAGAAAGAGAAGGTACTCAGAATGTTTTGAAATTAGTAAGAGATGGAGGACCCCAAGAGTGATCGTGAAAAACAATTCTCTGTAGTGCCTATCCATAGCCAAGTATATAACCTAAACCTGCTTCAGCAACTCAATTTTCAATTTATTTCTAAAAATTGTTCTACTTAGGAGCTGATATATAACAATATCTAATGTGTGAAATGCTTTCTGCCAAACCTACTACATCTCAGAAGTCACTGGAGAGATAGCTATTCTATCTGCATTTAAGGAGTTGGGGATACTTTGTTTGCAATAATGTCACTATCAGTTATATAAAAATGACCTTTGCATATCTGAGGCAAACTTAGGAGACAGTTTCCTACTGTCTTTGAAGTCCACATGATGTTTTTTGTTTGTTTGTTTGTTTTGTTTTCACTTAGGTGACCAGGACTTTCCCTCATTTTACAAGAGTTTTCACCCAAGGCCACATACTAAAAAGCTTTAACTTTCCTCAGCTCATTTTCAGACTGTAGGCCCTGCTCCAACAATACACATCTCTTGTGTGTTTCTAGTTTGATAGGTTGGTTTTAGAGATTTTTTATATGGAAACAGAGTCGGCAGAGACGGGGAGAGAGAGAGAGAGAGAACAAAGGAGATCAGCACCATAGGAACCAGGCTTGAACCTAGGATGCACACATGGCAGAGCAACAAACTATCCAAGTGAGCTATTTTCAGTCCCCACATCCCTTGTTGTATCCTCAGTTGTCAACCAGGGATTTTTTTTTTTCTGCATAGAACATATTATAAACACAGCATTTAAATTGCCTTTTTAAATGAATATTCCCCAAGTTACCAGGTTTTAAAAAGGCAATCATTTTATGAACCTCTGTACAGTTCTATAAGGCACTTAAGTATTATTGCCCTCTTACAACGTGGTTTTTATAGTAGTATTTACTATGTCAGATTGTGTTGAAAGCCTTGGTTCACACACTTCTGTCTTTATCTCTTATTATGCTCTCAAAACCATGCTTTAGAGATTCACTTGTTAAAATGCAGAAATATTTTTTATCTTTCCTTTTTTTTTGCCTCCAGGGTTATTTATTGCTGGGACTCGATGCCTGCACCACGAATCTATTGCTCATGGAGGCTATTTTTTCCCTTTTGTTGCCCCTGTTGTTTTATTCTTGTTGTGGTCATTGCATAGGACAGAGAGAAATGGAGAGAGGAGGGGAAGACAGAGAGGGGGAGAGAAAGATAGACACCTGCAGACCTGCTTCACTGCCTGTGAAGCGACTCCCCTGCAGGTAGGGAGCCAGGGGCTCGAACCGGGATCCTCACGCCAGCACTTGGGCTTCGTGCCAAGGTGCACTTAACCCACTGCACTACCGCCTGACCTCCCCAAATGCAGAAATATTTTAAAGCTCAGAGTTATAAGGGTATTTGTTTTATCTAGACTTCATCCATATGGGCTACCAATAATCTTCTTTCCCTCTTCCTGTAGTTTTACTTACTTCCTATTTTTTTTAAAAAAACATCCTAACTTAATGGAAAACTTTCATTAGAAAAACTTAGAGTTTCTTGTATATTTTTCAGTACTTGTAAGGATTTACTGTTTTCTTTCCACCCATATGATTTGTAGCAACTTTAATATATTAGTAACCTCAATTCCTTTCCATTATTATTTGTTTTGTACATTTACTTTTTTTCTTTATCATCACTGGAGCTTTATCACTACAAGCCAACTATTTTAGAGAGAGACAGGGGGAGAGAGATACCACAACACCAAACCTTCTCTCACTACAGTGATGAGGGTCAGACTCAAACCTGTTTCATGAAGAGCAAAGCAGGTATTCTCCCAGGTGAACTCAATAATTTACTTTTCATATGAGATACTCAACTAGTTGAGCTATTTCTTTCATTATTTTATTTTCCCTTTTGTTGCCCTTGTTGTTTTTCATTGTTGTTGCAGTTTTTATTGCTGTTGTTATCAATGTTGTCGTTGTTAGATCGGACAAAGAGAAATGGAGAGAGGAGGGGAAGACAGAGGAGGGAGAAAGATAGACATCTGCAGACCTGCTTCACCACTTGTGAAGCGACTCCCCTGCAGGTGGGGAGCTGGGGGCTTGAACTAGGATCTTTACGCCAGTCCTTTCACTTTGTGCCACCTGCGCTTAACCCGCTATGCTACTACCTGACTCCCAGTTGAGCTATTTCTTTACCTCTTTTTCCCCCCTCAAAACCCAGGCCTTGCACATGCCTGATTTCACCACTTCCACGCCACAGTTTTTCATTAAAAAAAATAGAGACAAAATTATATTAAAAATAGAGACAGAAATTATATTAACATCCTCTACTATTATTTTTATGTTCTCAATGAATCCCTTGAAATTAGCTAGTACCTGTTTTGTACATTTAGACATACTCTTATTGTGATGATAGTAATATGTACTTATTGAATTCTTTTTTTTTATTATATAGTCCCCCAAGGCCACATACTAAAAAGCTTTAACTTTCCTCAGCTCATCTTCAGACTATAGGCCCTGCTCCAACAATACACATCTCTTGTGTGTTTCTAGTTTGATAGGTTGGTTTTAGAGATTTTTTTATATGGAAACAGAGTCGGCAGAGTCCTGTTTCTCCTGTTAACTAAAGTATATTTTATATATGAGAGTAGCAGTACCTACCCTATTCTTGCTGTTACTATCTTGGAATGCCTTGCTTCATCTTTTACTCCAAACCTATGTTTGTATTCACATAGGATGTGCATTCTTTTATTCATAGGGTAGATGGATCCTGTTTTTTTTTTTTTGTTATTGTTGTTTGTTTGTTTAACCTATGGTAAGTTAAGACATTCACATTTAGGGTAATTACTGCTATATGTACCTTACTTACTGTCATTCTATTTTTTCATGATTGTTTCATATTTTTTTGTTGTTCTTTTTTCCTTTTGCTTCACAGTAAGCCTGACTTACTGTGTGGATGGATTAACATAGAGACTCAATTTTTTCCATTTTTTCCTACTATTAGTCTCTTACTCATATTTTTTATAGTTATATCAATTTGCTATATTTAAAGTGGTTTTTTTATGCTGGTCTCAACACATCAATGGAACTGTCAATTGAACTATTCTTTCCTTCCTCTTCTTTCATGATTTATTGTTGAGTCTTATTACTTTTGTTTGTGTTTCTGGTTCTGTTTTACTGTTTGTCATCATGGTCAAGTTTTGTGTCCTCCTGTTACTTTTTTCTCATGAAACTCCGCTCAATTTTCTATAGCAGGTCTTGTGTTGCTTAGACTTCATTCACCAATCTTTGTTTGTCTGATAAGACCCTTATTTCTCCATTTTATTTGAATGATAATGTTGTAGAATAAAGTATGCTTATAATTTAGCACTTCAACTACCCCATTCCAGTATCTCCTAACCTTCAGAATTTCTGCTGAGACGTATGATGAGAGCCTGACAGTGCTGATGCACATGTCACTTTTTTTCTTTTTTTAGTGACTTGCAATAACTTTTTTTTTTGGTCCTTGACTTTTGATGATTTCCATTTGTCTTTATGTAAGTCATTTTGGTTTCTGAAATTTTGGTGTTCTTTGAATTTCCCAAACATGTATGCTTTGGCTATTCTCCAAATTTGGCATTTCTTTTAGTTATTATTTCATTGAATATGGTCTCTGTCTCCCCCACCACTCTACACATACACACACACACACACACACACACACACACACACACACACACACACACACACACACACACACATATACCCGCTGCCTCTTACCTTCTCACTCTCTTCTTCTGGAATTCCTAGTTCTCTAATATTTAATTTTCTACTTCTCTTATACTTAATTTCCGTAAATGTCCTTATGATGAAACTTACAGTTTTTATCTGATGCATCCACAATTTCTACAAAATGAATTTTTTAATTTTTTATTGCCACCAGGGTTATCGTTGAAGTTGAAGCTTGGTACCTTTATGATGAATACACTACTTGTGGCCATTTTCCTTTGTTTTAAATTTTTTATTTAATTTAATAGGATCAATAAAAACTGAGAGGGAGGGGCTAGACAGTAGTGCAGTGGGTTAAGCACAGGCAGTGCAAAGCACAAGGATGGTGTAAGGATTCCGGTTAGGGCCCCCAGCTCCCCACCTGCAGGGGAGTCGCTTCACAGGTGGTAAAGCAGGTCTGCAGGTGTCTATCTTTCTCTCCCTGTCTCTGTCTTCCCCTCCTCTCTCTGTCCTATCCAACAACAACAACAGCTATAATGACAATAACAACCACAACAAGGGCTACAACAAGGGCAACAAAATGGGAAAAATAGCTTCCAGGAGCAGTGGATTTGTAGTGCAGGCACCAAGCCCCAGTAATAACCATGGAGGCAAAAAAAAAAAAAAAAAAACCTGAAAGGGGAGGGGAAGATAGAAAGGGAGAGAGAAAGAAAGACACCTGCAGACCTGCTTCACCTTTAGTCTCTATAGGTGGGGAGTGGGAAACTTTTGCATGGTAATGTGTGCACTTAAGCAGATGGCCACCACTCAGCTTCCGGATTTGATTCTTATATACTTTACATGGTAATTATTTTTGTGAGTCCTTTTTATATTTTAATATTCCTTTGGGCTTCTTTTTCAATCATATTCACTAATTATTTTTAATGATTTCATCATTTATGAAAGTGCTTGGTTGTTAATTTCATGGACAGTTTGGACAGAGCCTATACTTGCAAGGATCATTTGCAAATGTTCAGTATACATCTGTGAGGAAAAACAGTTAAACTCTTGCCCTTGTAGGACTTATTCTCTAGGGGAGACAGAAATAAGAAATCTATTAATAATGATTAGAGAATGATTAAATGACACCCTCTTTGATAATGATTAAAAGAATAATGAATACTGTGGTCTGGGAGGTGACGCAGTGGATAAAGTGTTGGACTCTCAAGTGTGAGGTCCTGAGTTGAATCCCTGGCAGCACATGTACCAGAGTGATGTCTGGTTCTTTCTCTCTCCTCCCACTTTCTCATTAATAAATAAAGATCTTAAAAAAAAAAAAGAAGAATGAGTACATATTTAAATTACTAGTGTGGGAAGACTGATACTGGAGGTGCAATTTTAGACACAATATCAAAACAGCCTTCAATAATATGGAGATGAGGGCCAGGCGGTAGTGCATCAGGTTAAGCGCACATGGAGTGAAGCGCAAGGATCCAGGCAAGAAATCACTCAAGGATCCCGGTTCGAGCGCCCAGCTTCCCACCTGCCTGGTTGCTTCACAAGAGGTGAAGCAGGTCTTCAGGTATCTTTTTCTCCCCCTCACTGCCCTCCCCTCCTCTCTTTCCTTCTCTCTGTTCTATTCTTCTTCTAGCGTTTGCCCTTCTTCCGTATCCAGTCAACAGCGTCAGGTTGAGTCTGATGTAAAGTTTTGAGACCTCCTTTGAATCTGGAGAGGTGGCAGTCATTGACTATGTGGGTCATAGTCTGTCTGTAGCCGCAGGGGCAGGTCGGGTCATCTCTGGCTCCCCAGCGATGGAACATAGCTGCGCACCCACCGGCCATGGCCTGTTCGATAGCGATTGAGGAGGGCCCAATCATAACGTGCTAGGTCAAAGCCGGGTTGACGCTTGCAGGGGTCTGTGATGAGGTGTTTGCTCTTTACCTCAGCTGACTGCCAACTCTGTTTCCAAGAGACTGGAACAGAGAAGTTCAGTGTAGGCGTAGGGGACCAGATTGGGTGACGAGACGTCAAGCATTGGACAGGGTGGGTGAAGATATCCGCGTATATTGGCAGGTCCGGTCGAGCATAGACGTGGGAAATTCTTCTTCTTCTAGCGTTTGCCCTTCTTCCATAGCCAGTCAACAGGTCAGGTTGAAAGCTGGCAGGAGCTGCTTGTTGCTGGCTTTGAAAGTGACTGGGATCCATGTGGATTCAGTCAGCTAGGAAGGATCGTCAGTTTCCCCAATGAATGGGTACTCACGGGATGCACCATGAGAAGGTCGATCCAATGGACGTGGGAAATGAACTATACTAACTATACTATACTAACTATACTATACTAACTATACGCCTTGTCTTGATGCTGAATGTGAGCAACTAGTAAAGCAATATGACGAGTCGGGTGACCCAGATGTGGCTGACCATCTCATTGCCTCCCTGGATGCAGCACATCAAGCCCGCTGGCAACAACTCACGGAAAGTCTGAACTTCACCCACTCAAGTAGGAAGGCCTGGAAGCTTCTTCACAGACTGGGTGCCGGTAGCCAACCCCCTCCCATCTTCCATCCTCCCATATCTCCAAACTCAGTGGCCAGTCACCTAACTCAAGTTGGACATGCTAAGATTGACCCAGTCTGGAAAAGAGAAATTTCCCATGAGTGGTCATCCCACTTCCAGTTATCTTGTCCATCTCCAAAACTCTCTCCCTTTACACTGTCTGAACTGAAAGACGCTTTGAAGAGGGTTAAACCAGGAAGAGCTGCTGACTATGATAACATCACCCCAGAATTCATTCTTAACCTGGGTCCCGCGGCAAAGAAGTGGCTCGCTTCATTCCTGTCCCACATCTTGGAATCTGAGTCTATGCCCAAAATTTGGCGTCATGCAAAGATTATAGCGGTTTTGAAACCAAAGAAAGATCCAACACTGGCCACCAGCTATAGACCAATTTCTCTCCTCTCCGTGTGTTACAAACTCCTTGAGAGGCTGCTTCTGTCACATATTTCTCCTCTTACAGAGAAATTCCTATCACCCGCCCAAGCTGGTTTCCACCCAGGAAGATCTACCTGAGAACAAGCCCTGGCCCTCTCAACTTACATTGAAAATGGATTCCAGAAGAATTTAAAGAGGGGTGCTGTCTTTGTTGATCTTACAGCAGCCTATGACACGGTCTGGCACCGTGGTCTCCTACTCAAGATCTCAAGATGCCTGCCTCCATGGGTGGCCAACACTATATCGTTTCTTCTCCAAGACAGAAGATTCCGGGTGCATCTGGGTGACAAGTCTAGCAGATGGGGACCTGTCTCAAGTGGCCTCCCCCAGGGCTCTGTTCTGGCTCCTACACTATTTAATATTTATATCAATGACCTCCCAGAGACTTCTTCAAGGAAGTTCATCTACGCCGATGACATCTGCTGTGCAACTCAGGCATCAAAGTTCGACATCCTCGAGGAAACACTCACTAAAGACATGTCTCTGATATCTGATTACTGTAAAAAATGGTGACTAATCCCTAGCACTGCAAAAACGGTATCATCTGTTTTCCATCTACACCATGCCTTGGCCTCGCGTGAGCTTAATGTGCAGCTTGGCGGTACGAGAATCCGGCATGAAGCCCAGCCAATCTATCTTGGCATTACTCTCGATCGCACTCTGTCATTTCACAAACATCTCATAAAAACTGCAGCAAAGGTGAGCGCAAGGAACAACATCATTGCAAGACTGGCCAGCTCCTCATGGGGCTCGAGCGCTTCCACACTACGATCATCATCTCTGGCATTATGCTATTCCACTGCAGAATACTGTGCCCCAGTATGGTTCCGTAGCCCCCATGTCCACTTGATCGATTCCAAATTATATTCCTCCATGAGGATAATTTCTGGAACCATCCGTTCCACCCCGGTTCCATGGCTGCCAGTTCTTAGCAACATCGCCCCACCAGATATTCGTCGGGATGCGGCATCATCTAAGTTCTCTGTCCTATAAGCAGCAACAACAAAGAAAACAAAATGGGAAAAATGGCTTCTAGGAGCAGTGGATTCTTAGTGCAGGCACTGAGTCCCAACAATAACCCTGGAGGCAACAATAATAATAATAACAATAATAATGATGATGATAATGAGACATTTGAGCAAAGACTTGAAGTTTAGGGAATTAGTTGACTCTGAGGATTACTTGGTGGGAGAAGTTCCGGGTAGAAGCTTAGTCCAATCCTACTTATGTTTTAAAAGCTTTTTCTGGGTAGTACTTTGAGTATGGACTGCATGGTAGTTTAGAGGCCATGTAGCAGATTATAGAAAGAAACCAAGAGATATGGTATCAACCTGAAAAGTAGGTTTAAGATTACAGTCCATATCTTTTTGAATTAACATTCTTGTATTCCTTGACTGGATACTCATAAGAAGAATAGATGGGTAATATGGGCACTTTCAATTACAATTACCAACCTTTTTTAGGAGAGGCTGTACTATAATGGCTTTTTTTATGTTCTCAGCAAGAATGTTCGAAGGTTGCCATCCTCACCAACATCTAATGTTCTTGCATTTTTCTTAATTTTTATTTTTATAAAATTGAACCTGGTACTCTAGGGCCTCAAGCATGAGCGTCTTTTTACATAGCCATTATGCTATCTCCCCCACCCATGTTCTTGCATTTTTTATGTAATATATTCTACTAAATAAATAACTAAGAGAAAGAGAAATTATTTATGACATGTGGAAGATAAAGTAAATTATCAAATGAAGAAACAATACAAAAACAAACTCTGGTAAGAACAAAATAGTGGTTAGTGGAAGGAAAAATGGGATTAGGTGACTAAATTGGATAAAGGGGACTAATTGTGTGGTGAAACCTCAAAACTAGATATTTGGTAGCAATCATTATGAAGTATATGAAGATCTTAAATTATAATTTTGTGCTCCTGCAACCTATACACTTTCAAAATAAACTTATCTCAATAAATTTTCCTTTGAAACTATTATAGTTTGAGTATATACCCACAAGAATTTTCCAAAATGAAGGCTGTCATAAGAAGAGCTAAGGACAGCTTTGAGATTTGGGTTTTTAATGAGATGACTGCAAAAATAATGTTTTAAGATGGAAAAGACAGAGGAAAACATCCATTTTTAGAAATATTAGGAATTTACTTGTGAATATGTTTAATCTGAGATCAGTACTGCAACATTTATATACTATAGCAATTTGAATATTGCTATTTAACATCTTTGGACACTGGTTTTCCTATTTGTAAAAGAGTAACTAATAATTCTCATCTGACAGAAGTATTATAAGAATCAAAGAATTGCTCATGTTAAGCATTAATAGCTGTGATCAATTAGATTATACATTATGTAGATGTTGTCTTTATATTAATTATGGATTTAATTCTACCACACCTAGAAATTATTTTACCATGTATTATTTGGTGAAGATATATTTATTTTATTTTTACCAGAGCACTACTCAACTCTGGCCTGTGGTGGTGCAGGGGATTAAACCTGGAGCCTCAGGCATGAGAGTCTCTTTGCATAACCATTATGCTATCTACTCCTGCCCTGATATATTTATCTTAAAAGTAGGGCATGGGCTGCAGTGCAGCAGGTTAAGTGCACAAGGCATTAAGCGCAAGGACTGATGTAAGGATCCCAGTTTGAGCCCCCAGCTCCCCACCTGCAGGGGAGTCGCTTCATAAGCGGTGAAGCAGGTCTGCAGGTGTCTCCCTCTCTGTCTTCTCTCTGTCCTATCCAACAAAAATGTCATCAACAACAACAATGATGACAATAATAACTACAACCACAATAAAAACAACATGAGCAACAAAAGGGAAAATTAAAAAAATGAAAGTAATCAAACAGTTATAACCAGCTAATTGTAAATTCTTTTCACTCTTATTGATGTCAACTTTAATTCTACGTTTTTTAGGTTTATTTGTTTTATTTGATAGGACAGAAAGATATTGAGAGTGGAAGGGGAGATAGAGAAGGAAAGAGGAAGACACTTGAAGCACTGCTTCACCCCTTGTGAAGCATCCGCCTTGCAGATGGAGACAGAGGACTTGCATGGCAAAGGGTGCACTCAACTAGGTCTATTATTGCCTGGCCCTCCAGATTTAGCTTTTAAAATATGTGTTTTATTTATTTCATATGGCATAGAAAGCAATAACCTTAGAGGCAAAAACAAACCAACCAACAAACAAAACTCATTACTTTAGTACAAGTGGCATAGTGGCTCAAACCTGGCGCATCCTACCAATTGCGCTTATCCCAGTCACACCATCACATTTATTATAAGCCAAATTCTTTTGTCAATTGCACTTTCTAAGTAGTCTATTTCACTTCACTGATACCTTCATTTTGAAGAATTAGCACCAAATGCCAATTTATTTCATTCTCACTCTTTCCAGGAGTGAATCAATTACTAATCCCCACAGCTTAATGTCTAAATGGGCACAGCCTGTGAGAGCCACCTTGTGACAATGACATGATCTAATGCTACAAAGTGCTCGTAGAAGGAATGAGCAATGTTAAATGTTAAATGCTGCCATCATAATCAGCTCTAGCAAAAGTCATTTTGACTGCTTCAAGAAACATAAATAGTAAACCTGTAGGTCAGTTTCCTAATGGATATTAAATGCATACTAATATAGATAATGCATGATAATTTCAAGAAAGAAAGATGATTATGAGAGAAAACTAAAGGACCTTCCTCCTGATTTCAAGGTGACAGTTTGAAACAATTCCCAATAGACTCTATTACTCATGGATTTAGTGCAAATCCTGTTACATTCTGATACATTATTTTGTTTTTTTCCTGAGATGTTATTTTAAGGAAAGTCATTAAAAGGTTGCGAGCCATGTTTTTTGGTTTTTTTTTTTTGAGTCAGAACATTTCATTAAAGATATATATAAAAGAAAAGAAAAGAAAAAAAAAATACTGTTATTAGTCAGGTCCTGTTCTTGCTGTCAGTTATATGCTATGATTTATCTGTTTATTTACTGTTTTTTATAAAAACTGTAAGATTATGAGAAAACAAGGGATTATTAAATGCAATATCTCTTATTTATATATCAAATACCATATCATGTCAGGAAATATTACTAGGCTATGGGATATACCTAACCTGTAACAGGAACCCAATTACTGCTAAGTGATTACCTTTGAATTGTGGTTAATTGACAGAGAATACACATCAGCTGGCTAAATAATTCTAAGTAAATTAAATGAGCAATCTGGCACAGTGGATAAGAATACATTCTACACCTAGTTTGTCTGGGTTTGAATTCAAACTATGCCATTTAACTGGCTTTGAATGTCACATTAACTTTTTATCACAGTGTATTATCTTCCGAAATGAAAAATAAAAAGTGCCTCTTCAGTTGCATTGATATTCAAATTTGTGTAAATAGATGTAAATTTCTCACAGTTTCTACCACTGTAAGTGCTACATATTTCTTTACTTTTTACTATTACATAGAAATGTGCTCATGTTCTGATTTTTCAGAGGGTGAAGCTATTTCTAAGAAGGTTAATAAAACCTTCTATTGATGAAATGTTTACACTGTACTGGTATGGAACAAAGGAGAGTAGCAGCTTTATTTTAATTTATCAGTGAATTTAACCAAAGGGAACATCCAAGGGACTCAGGACTGCAAAAGCAATTGAGTCCTGGGGTTGCTGGGGTTGTCTGTTTCCAAACCATGCCAGGAAAGCTGGCACCCACTTCATATGAAATATTATCAAACACATGGGAATCACATCATATAATGAACACTAAATGTTTATCTCTTTTTAAAAATAGCCAACATTTTGGGCCAGTGGAATAGCTCACTTTGGAGAGTACACTGCTTGGGGCCTGGTGGTGGCGCACCTGGCTGACACACATGCTATAGTGCACAAGGGCCTGGGTTTGAGCTCCTGGTCCCCAACTGCAGGGGGAAAGCTTTGAGAGTGGTGAAACAATGTTGCACGTGTTTCTCCCTCTCTATCACCCCTTTCCCTCTTGATTTCTGGCTGTCTATACCCAATAAATAAATAAAAATAATAAAAAATTTAAAAAGACACAAAATATTAAAGAGAAAGAGAGAGAGAACACTGCTTTGCTATGTTCACAACCCAGGTTTGAACAGTGAAAGATTTGGTGCTGTGCCCCACCCTTTCTCTCTCTCTTTCGTTTAAAGTTAATAAACAAATGGATTTGCACATCTTTGTTTAAAAAATAGCCAAGGTTTCAATAGATATTTTCCCCAGAAGTAAGGAATGTGGGTATGTTATCTTTCATGAGTTCTTTTTGATGTGAAATTTCAAATTATTTCAAGTTCTTTCTAATTTTTTAAAGATATATATATTTTTTCTATTTATTTATTCATTCCTTTTGTTGCCCTTGTTTTATTGTTGTAGTTATTATTGTTGTTGTTATTGATGTCGTCGTTGTTGGAGAGGACAGAAAAATGGAGAGAGGAGGAAAGACAGAGAGGGGGAAAGAAAGACAGACACCTACAGACCTGTTTCACCGCCTGTGAAGCGACTCCCCTGCAGGTGGGGAGCCAGGGGCTCAAACCTGGATCCTTATGCAGGTCCTTGTGCTTTGCACCACGTGCGCTTAACCTGCTGCTACTGCCCAATTCCCAAGTTCTTAATTTTATATAGCACCTAAGTGCATGGGCTCTAGAGTCAGAAGTCTAAGGGTTCAAATCTTGTCTTCTTAACAAAGTGGCCATAAGCAAGGACGACCCAGATGTGCTGTGACTCCAATCCTTCATGTGCAAATGGACATAACAATATTTGTTCTTAATAGTTGTTAGAAGCATTACTGTGCTGATATTTATAAAGTACAATATAAGAGATAAACAAGTGTGATAAATGTTATTGCTTCTTCCAATGCTAGAAACTTGACTTAAAAGCATGTGAAAGAAAAATTCACAGAATATAAGAAACACGCGCTAAAACAATAGCTTCCATGTGAACATAAATTAAAGGGATGAAAACTAGTGAAGGTGCAATCAGCTATAATTGTGGAAAGGATATAATAAAGATAGGGCATTTAGCCATTTAGCCACAGTAGTCAACTCTGGTATCTAACTTAGTAACAGATGTTTACGCTGCACGTTTGTGTGTGTGTGTGTGTGTGTGTGTGTATACACTTGTTTCATTCTTTCTGATCACAAATCAGTTGCATTTCTCTTTGACAATTATACATGCAATCATCATAGAAGTACAACTTTTCCTAATGCTTGAGCGGTGACACTTCTATCTTGAAGAAGCTCGAATTTTCTGTTATAAATTTCTCATCTGTTGTATGATTTCACTGCTGTATGATTTCACATCTCCATAGAGCAAATCCTAGCCATTCTTGGTTTCAGCAGTGAAAGAACCTGTGACGCAGAAATTCCTCTACTTCTGGCAAGTAACAATTGGGCACCTTACTTCTTAGTAACTCCAATCTAAGTAGCTTCTTTTGCCTTCAGGTGTCCATATAATATATTTAGCATGTTAATGTCACTTGGTTCTTAGTGAGTTCATGTTTTACCAGTTGTAAAGAAAAAAATACTTATTTCAGTCAGTTTTTAATCCCTTAATAAGGCAACATGATAGTTAAGAATTTTATTTGTTCAGGAGTCGGGCAGTAGCACAGCAGGTTAAGCACATGTGGCGCAAAGCACAAGGACCAGCAAAAGGATCCCGGTTCTAGCTCCTGGCTCCCGACCTGCAGGGGTGTCGCTTCACAGAAGGTGAAGCAGGTCTGCAGATGTCTTTCTCTCTCCCTCTCTGTCTTCCTCTCCTCTCTCCATTTCTCTCTGTCCTATCCAACAACAATGACAACAATAATAGCTACAGCAATAAAATAACTAGGGCAACAAAAGGGAATAAATAAATAAACAAATAGTTTTAAAAAAAAGAATTTTATTTGTTCACCAAAGCCAGTGGATCTGAATTTAAATACTAATAATTTTATCAACTTGAGAATTTCAAATAGTTGTGCTTTAAATTTAAAGGTATTTATGAAAGAATAATAACTATTGAAGCATGTACGAGTCTCTGCCCACAAAATTTAATTGAGAATAAAATGTCGTGTTTCTAATATATTTACTTGATTAGAGAGATAAAAATAAGAATATCACTCCTATGCAGTACTTAAGATTGATCCATAGCTCTATGCATTTAAAAATAATCTTTATCTGCTAAGCCAGGTCCCAAGATTTGGGGGAAAAGCATTAAAAATATAAGGGCAGGGGCTGGATGGTTGTACACCAGGTTGAATATATATGTTACAATGTGCAAGGACCCAGGTTTAAGACACCTGTCCCCACCTTCAAGGGGAAAGCTTTGCTAGTGTGAAGCAGTGTTGCAGGTGTCTCTCTGTCTCTCTCCCTCTCTGTCTCCTCCTATCTTCTTGACTTTTGGCTGTCTCTGACTAATAAATAAATATAAATTTAAAAATAAATATAAGGAACCAGGATGTGGTGCAGTGGATAAAATACTGCATTCTGGAACAACAGGGCACACATGTAACCAACATCCCAGAGTGATACTTTGGTGTTCTCGCTCAACAAATAAGTGGGAAAAAATTGGTGATCTGGGTGATAAACCACAGTTGTCATGAAACAAAAGGACACTGATTTAAGACCCCAGTCTCTACCTGTAGGTTTTTTCACATGAAGATGAAGTCAGAGAGAGAGTGAGACCACCATAGTACTGAAGCTTCCTTCAGTATCGCATGAAGCTGACTCACATCTGGGTTGTGTGCATGGCAAAGCAGGAACAATATTTTGCTGGCCTCCACCATAGCATATTATAAAAGGTTACTTAAGAAATCTGTAAAGGCTTACTGTTTTTCTTTCTATGCTGTATTTTTAAGGGCACAGATGAAAAATGAAATAAAGGTTCAATGGAGTTATCAATACATGGTATATGTAGCTGTTTTGAAAGGTGTTTCTGTTGATAGATTCAATTATTCTGATTATGCCATCTTTCATATTTAATTTCAAAGAAATGTGGTTCATTCTTTCCATTAAGGAATGGAGAATCTTAATAAAGTGGAAGGTAGAGAAAGAGAGGGAAGGAGAGAGGAAGGGAGGGTTGTAAGACAGGTGGGTAGAGAAGGAAGTAGAGGAGCAGGGAGAAAGGAAGGGAAAAGAAAAAAAAAAAAACTTGGTCACAGGGCTAGGTGGTGGCACACCTGGTTGAGTGCATATGCTACTATGTGCAAGGACCTGGGTTCGAACACCCAGTCCCCACCTGCAGGGGGGAAGCTTTGCAAGTGGTGAAGCAGGGCTGCAAATGTCTCTGTCTCTCTTGCTCTATCTTTCCCTGCCACCTCAATTTCTGGCTGTCTCTATCCAATAAATAAAGATGATATTTTTTTTTAAATGAAAAACCTGGTCACCAGGCATCCTAGAAATAGTATATCATGGTGGTGGGGGAGGATAGCAAAAAGACTCTTGTGCCTGAGTCTCCAATGTCCCAGGTTCGATCCCTCATACCATCACAAGCCAGAGCAGAGCAGTACTCTATTCTGTTATTCTCTCTTTTTTTTCTGTATCTTTCTCTCATTAAAATGAAGCAAATAAAATATATATATAAACTTATAAATGGAAATAGTTTATCACTGCCTATTACGCCAAGCTCTTTAAAGGTGACTAAGAAAATAACAGACAAAAATATGCTGTTTTTTTTTTTTTTTTGCTTTGTTTTTGTTTTCGCACTGAACTGATAGTTTGATACTCTTTGGCCATGTAATAGTGATTTTAAATCAATGGAATCACTTTTCTGTCAGAGGTCTTTTGAGTTAAATTCAAGTTGACTATTATAATGTTATCTCTGTCATGTCTTGCCACATTCTGGTGCCAGCAGTGAAGTGCTTCTTGTCAATATGCAAATTATTGATACAGTAGAATGGAAGGAAGCACCTAAGCCTTTTTAGAAAGAGAACTGCTGATGGAGTTTGCTTGTTTCTGCTCGAGTACTTTTCCTTCTGTGAGACAATAAAAACTGGGTTGCAAGTGTTGAAAGACAGTTTGCCTAGTTCTGTTTGAAAGGAGGCAGGGTATATCTGTGAATAGTCATGTTTTCCAGGGCCATGCATTGGTGCACACAGTTCACACAACCTTGCAGCAAGGACCCGAGTTCAAATCCTTGGTCCCCAACTGCACTGATGAAGCTTTACAAGTAGTGACATAGTGCTATCGGTATCTGTCTTTCTCTCTCCTCTATCCCCCTTCCCTCTCAATTTCACTCTGTATTATCAAGTAAAAGAAAAAGTAATATAATCAGTTTTTATAAAAGACTGATCTAAATGGAAAAGTGATGTAATTCAGAAGGTGGATAATGTGATCTACAAATTAACATTATCTGTATGTTTTTTATTATTGTGGAGGTATTTGAAATTTCAGGAGAAAAATGCTCTTCTAAAGAACATAGCATCTGTTAGATATGAAACAAATACATTTACAGAGATAACAAGAATTATGCTCTTAAACCCGGTGTCCTGGACAGCGCTTGCTTTATTCCACACATGGCAAACATGGATGGTCTTGATTGTTTACTAAATTTCATAATCTCAAGTTTTTCATGTGACAGTTAGAAATATTAGCATCTTGCTTGATAGTCTTACTGAATTTTATTATGGAAATTAAGTATACTTATAAGCTAGAGAGAGCTATATCATTCATATGTATATACACATCTATATATATTTTGTCAAGTAGTTTATAAATAATTGATTTATTTAAACAACACACTTTTCAAAATATTTATTTATTTATTCCCTTTTGTTGCCCTTGTTGTTTTATTGTTATAGTTATTATTGTTGTTGTTGATGTCATCATTATTAGATAGAACAGAGAGAAATGGAGAGAGGAGGGGAAGATAGACGGGGGGGGGAGAGAACGATAGACACCTGCAGACCTGCTTCACCGCTTGTGAAGTGACTCCCCTGCAGGTGGGAGCCAGGAGCTCCAACCGGGATCCTTATGCTGGTCCTTGTGCTTTGTGCCACATGTGCTTAACCTGCTGCACTACAGCCAGACTCCTAAACAATATACTTTTTACACTACCTAATTTTGTTTCCACATTATAAAATATGTATAGTAGGTCTAATTTCAGAGCCTAAAATAACCTTTGTATAGGAAAATCGTGTTTTTCATATGGAATAACTTTTATTGTATTGTTACATAATTTTTGTTCATAAAATGACAAGCTTAAGGTTTTTATTTAGAGATCTACAATCTGTAAAGATTGAGAAACATTTAGCAATGTAAGTGATGGAAGAGAATGGGAGATTAAATAGTAGTATTTTAACATGTATTAAGTTTATAAAGCCTTCAAATGGAGATGATTATGTGCCTATTTTCCGGAGTTGTTTTTAGTTTCTGGTGTGGAACGTATATGTGCTTCATTAGGTTTCAGATGCAATAAGAAAAGATTAAGGTAACTTGCTTACCTAGAGGTCTAAAGGCAAAGTACCTCAGAAACGCCACCTAGAAACATCCTATGTAAATGTGACATTAGTATCTAGCATACCAGCTGTGCAGTGTGACCGCCAGGTTACTAATGACATATTTATATATGGCATGTAATTCAAGCTCTCCACCAAATTTCAGATTCCAGTTTTCTGTTTTGATGGTTTTTAGTGCCTCACCCCAGTGCTACCTAACACATTCCGTTCTCAGTTCTGAACTGGATTTGCAAGAATAAAATAAAAATGTAGTAAACAATGAAAGTGTATTTGACATTTAGGGTTTCAAAAATAGTATTGGGTTGGGGGGGACTGGGCCATTAGCACACTCGGTTAAGTGCAAGGACCTGCACAAGGATCCGGTTCGAGCCCCTGTATTGCCACTTGCAGCAGGTCTGCTTCACGAGCAATGAAGCAGGTCTACAGGTGTCTCTCTCCCTCTGTCCCTCTCTATGTCCATGCCCCCTCCTCTTAATTTCTCTCTGTCTTATCCATTAAAATGGAAAAAACAGCCTCCAGGAGCAGTGGATTCGTAGTGCCTGCACTGAGCCCCAGCAATAACACTGGAGGCAAAAAATAAAATAAAATAAAATAGCATTTGTAATGCTTTCAGTTGCCTTTTCCCCATCAGAACTGCAACTTTCAAGAATATATATATATATATATATATATATATATAGTTTTAATCAAACAAAGTAATTTTGAATCAGCTGTAGAATAGAGATATAAAAATCTTTAATTTTACACTAGATGTTACATTGTTCTTGGAGAGTGGTTTTAAGAAATAGTGCTGTAAGTTGAAAGGAGTTAGAGAAATGGATATGACTTCTTAAACACTTACTATTACAAATTATACTGCAAAATGAATTCAGGGGGAGCTGGATGGCAGTACACTCACGTGTTACCATGTTCAAGACCCTGTTCCCCATCTGTAGGAGGCAAGCTTCAGGAATGATGAAGCAGGTCGGCAGGTCTCTCCCTCCTCCCCCTGTGTCCCCTGTCTGTCCTATCTAATAAAAAAGAAAGGAAAGAGGAAAACAAACAAACAAAATGGAGAGGAAAAGATGGTTTCCAGGAGTAGTGGCGTTGTAGTGCAGAAACTGAGTCCCAGACTAACACCGCTAACAACAACAACAATAAAGTAAATGAATTCAACTTTAAAATTTAAATGTATTTTGATTCATAAAATAAATAATTTTATTTAAAAATTCTTTTTTATTGTTTATAAATGAACATCATTACTGATATACATTTTTGCACACCTAAATCTTGCAAGATAGTTCTTGAGTAATGAGTATTTAAATGAGGGTTTGGCTCTTATCACTATTATAAAAGTTAAATGCATATTAATTTTCAAGGTTCAAATAGTTTAGGTGTTAATGGAAAAAATATACTTCTTGTAATTAACTGATACTGAGAGAAATCTGTGGAACATGACATGAAAATTGACTCAACAGACCTATAGATGGTGCTATGGATGAAACATTAATCGTGTACCTGTATGTCAATAGCAAAGATGCTTGACCAAGTTATTAAATGTAAGAAATATAGAATGCTTGAAAAAGACCCAGGGAATTTAACTGTATCATTCAGTTTTACAGGGGAGGAATTGAGAAAAATAATTCACTCAAGATCATATAAAACTTGTAAGACCAGAAGTCAGTGATAAAGTGGGGAAAAAAAATCAACTGGCAAGATTTTAGTGTAAAGTCATAGTGGAGCAAATGTAGCAACAAACAGATTAAGTAAACTAATAACTGGTGTGAAACACTAGATTGAAAATATAATTCATGAAATAGAAATGTGGAAAAGAGAGCGTCCAGCTATAGTGGAATGCAATGTCAGGACCAATATGTTTTCCTTTATTGCCAAACATCAACAAAATCACAACAAAACACAGAGAATCTCACACAGAGAGGGGCTTGGAGGGGCCAGGCAGTGGCATATCTGGTTAAGTGCACACATTGTAGTGCACAAGGACCTGGGTTCAAGCCCCTGTCCCCCACCTGCAGAAGGAAAGCTTCATAAGTGGTTAAACAGGGTTGCAGATGTCTATCTCTCTATCTCCCTCTCCAATCTCAATTTCTCTGTTTCTATCCAATAATAAAGAAAAATATTTTTTAAAATGATAAAAAAGAAAAAGAAAGGGTCTTGAACTTCAAACCTGACTCAACAAGGGATGAAAATCTCAGCATCCAGGCAGAGGAGACACAGAGAGATGCCCTCATTAATGACACAGAACAGCTCTACATAATAAGAAGTCACTCTCAGGAAGAGAATGATCAGACAGAGAACTTTTCATCTGGTGAGCAAGAATACACTAAACTGAAATCCCGGCACCCTAATCTTACTACAACTTTGTGACTATATCTTTCCAACCACAGAAATTGGGGGATAAAGACTATAAACTGTTTTAGGAGTTACAGTGGTAGCCTTCCTGATGAGCATGTAGTTTACCAAGAACAGCCCTGGGAAATCCAGCCATATTGTAATTCAGTTTCCACAGTATAAGAGCCTGGGGGTGAAGTCGAAATGAAGCAATCCATATAGAGAGTACCATTATTTCAGTCTTTTCTTCCACCAGCCTGAAGAGCACCTAGACCTCAAAGTTTACTATCTAGATCATCTCAGCCCTTGATGCTATAGCTTCAGTCAAGTTCAGCAATTGTGCCTGCAAAGCATTGAGCTTTGGTGGACAGGTTGGTGCTTTGAGGAGTCAACTGTTGTTGACCCATTTCAAGAGGTGAGAAATTGTAATTTGAAAAACATCTATGGTCTTATAAACTAAGGCTATAGCAAAACAAATAAAATTATTATTAAATGCAAAAGAAGATAGAAGTGTGGAAACGGCTGTGATATAGAGGCCTATTCCATAGCCCAGTTGAACTTCTCTGAACAGGTCAGCAATAAGTAATATTGTCACCAGGGCTTCACTGGAGCTTTGTGCTGTACGATTACACTGCTGGTGAAGGATTTTTTTTTTTTTAAGATAGTGGGTGGAAGACATAGAGGGAAAGATAGAAAAAGAGGAGAAGAGGGAGTCGGGCAGTAGGTAGTACAGCGGGTTAAGTGCATGTGGCATAAAGCATAAGGACCAGTGTAAGGATCCAGGTTCGAGCCCCTGGCTCCCCATCTGCAGGGGAGTCGCTTCACAGGCGGTGAAGCAGGTCTGCAAAAGTGTCTGTCTTTCTCTCCCTCTCTCTATCTTCCCCTCCTCTCTCCATGTCTCTCTGTCCTATCCAACAACAATGACATCAATAACAACAACAATAATAACTATAACAATAAAACAACAAGGACAACAAAAGGGAATAAATAAACATTAAAAAAAAGAAAAGAAAAAAGAGAAGAGACATCATTGCACTGCTTTACTATTTGTGAAGTTTCTCCTTTGCATGGTGCTTTCATGAGGTGACTGGGGGGCTTGAGTCCACGTCCCTGTGCAGGGTAAAGTGTGAACTCTACCAGGTGAACTATCTCCTGGTCTCAAGAATTAATTTTAAATAACAATAGAAATAATAATAAATAAACAGTGTGCTGGTGCTGTCTCCATCCCGGTTTCTTCCACTACCTTCAATTTACTTTTATAAATATTTTGAGACTTATCAGGCATCAAGTTTTTCCCAACATTTCTTTTTCTCCTCAGAAGCCAGCTAGCTGAGTTTTTCTCTTATTTTTTTATATTTATTTTATTTATTTTTTCCCTTTTGTTGCCCTTGTTGTTTTATTGTTGTAGTTATTATTGTTGTTGTCGTTGTTGGATAGGACAGAGAGAGAAATGGAGAGAGGGAGGGGAAGACAGAGAGGAGGAGAGAAAGATAGACAGACACCTGCAGACCTGCTTCACCGCCTGTGAAGCGACTCCCCTGCAGGTGGGGAGCTGGGGTTCGAACCGGGTTCCTTATGCCGGTCCTTGTGCTTTGCGCCACCTGCGCTTAGCCCGCTGCACTACAGCCCGACTCCTGAGTTTTTCTCTTGTAATCTAAATTGTCATTCAAATAAATTTTCATCATGATATTTATAACTGTCTCAGCTAGGATTAAAAAAAACCCAAAAGATCTTAAAGGCCTTTAGATGTTACAGGAGGAAGAGAATGAGAAGTGAATACTTGGTAAACAGAAAAAATAATATTCTGTAGGTGTGGAAAAGACATATGGTATAATGAATGAATCGGTTGATAAGAAGCAAAAATAGCTAATACAATCATTACTACTGCTTCTAAGTACAAAGGCATATCTTTCTGTATTTACCTACTACTATTCTTGCACTTATTATTCCATTTATTATAGGAGGAGTTTCTTCCTGTATAAATATTGTTCACATCCTGAACACAGATTAAAGAATATAAAGGAGTATTTAGAAAGCAATAGGGAAAATATTTTTCTCACTTCGAGTTCCAGAAGAACACTTCTTTCCTAAAGTAGGATGCTGTTTGATACATTTTTAAAATTTTTTTTAAATACATTTGTTTATTTATTGGACAGAGACAGCCAGAAATTGAGAGGGAAGGGGGTGGTAGAGATGGGAAAGAGACAGAGAGACACCTGCAACACTGCTTCACCACTTGCAAAGCTTTCCCCCTGCAGGTGGGTGTTTGATATATTTATTTTTCATGATTTATAGATAATTCTTATAAATTTGGTTGTATCCACATAAAACAAAGCCATAAGTTTTATGACTTAGAAACATATATATAATAATTCTTTAAAAATTATAAGTTCAATCTTTAGCCCTACATATTGTATTAATATTCAGGGCTGACTTTACTGTCATTTTCTGTCTTTTCAAATGCTTTTTTAAGAGGACCAGGCAGTAGCGCAGTGGGTTAACTGCACATGGCTCAAAGCGCAAGGAATGATGTTAAGGATCCTAGTTCCAGCCCTGGGCTACCCCCTGTGGGGGTGGGGGTCCTTTCACCAACAGTGAAACAGGTCTAAAGGTGTCTACCTTTCTCTCCCCCTCTGTCTTTTCCTCCTCTCTAGGTTTCTCTCTGTCCTATCCAACAACAACAACAGCAATGACTACAATAACAACAACAGCAACAACAACAGCTACAAGGACAACAAAATGGAGAAAAATGGCCTTTCAGGAGCAGTGGATTTATACTGCAGGCACCAAACCCCAGTGATAACCCTGGAGGCAGAAAAGAAAAAAAAAATGCTTTTTTCTTATAGTGAAAAACCATTCTTCCCTTCTTCAAATTCTAGAAGTTCACTGAAAGATAGAAAAAGGAGTGCCTTCATGACAAATCCACTATTCCCAGAGATTATTGTTTCCCCTTTTCATTTGATAGGACAGGGAGAAGTTGAGGGGGAGGAGGTAATAGAGAAGGAGAGAGAAAAAGAGACATTTGCAGACTTGCTTCACAGCTCCTGTGCTATTGTGAAACTTTCTCTGCAGGTGAGGACCTGAGGTTTGAACCTGAATCCTTGGACATGATAAACATGCACTCGATGGAGTGTACCATCACCTTATCTTGAGGCCTATTTTTTTAAAAAATATATCTCAATTAACAGAAGGACAATAGTATGACAATTAAAAAGTGAGGACTTCAGTTCTACCTGCTTTTGACTGTGAAAAGTCCATTTACTGGCTAAATGAGAAAACTAAAACATTGTCTCACAGAATCAGCTAGGAAAAAAAAATCGAACCTGATACCTAACCATTCTAAACTGAATAACAAATTATAACCAGAAAAATGTCAAATAACAGAGCCAGATCTAAAAGACAAGGGAAAGGGGATTGGTAGTTAAAGTGCTACTGGTAACCACAGTGAAGGCTCTTCTTAGTATGATGCTTTTCTAGGAATCTTTACTCTGAAATAGGATGCTCTCCGGTCTTTAATAACTAGCATTACAATTATAAAAGCATAATAGAATCCTGTTTCTCAGACTGAATATCTTGAGCTTTTTAATGCATAGACTTAAGTTTTGAGTATATATTCCTTCTATCTAAGCACTCAAGGTTTCGAATTTGTAAACTGAATTTTAACACTGGGCTTAAATTGTTAATACAGTTCTAGTAACTTTTTTTTTTTGGAAATACTAAGTCACCTATAATCTTAGACAAGGGAAACCAGAAGCAACTGGTCTTGTCAGGATATAGGATATAGTTATTTGTAAATATATGTTGCCTTCTTTTAAAAAATTTTTATTTATAACATGGAAACACTGACAAAACCATAGGATAAGAGGGGTACAATTCTCACCACCAGAACTCTGTATCCCTGATAGCTTTCCTATTCTTATTTAACCCTCTGGGAGTAGGGGCCCAGGGTCGTTATGGGGTGCAGAAGGTGGAAGGTCTGGCTTCTGTAATTGCTTCCCATCTGTTGCCTTCTTAAACTCGAACTCAATACTTTTAGCGTGTTAGCTGTTGGACTCAGGCAAAAATCAGTTAAGTCATGGGCCCCTTGGAATATACCTAAAATAGACTCCCTAGCTCCTTTTCATTCAAAGACTCTTAGTTTCAACTGCTCTATTCTTTGCTTTAGGTTCCTGAATATTAAACAATTTGTCCTGCTTTATATCTAAACTCTTTTTCAGCTGCCAAGTTGCAGATGCTAACATGATGCCAACCTGACTTCACTGGGCAGACAACTTCACCAATGTGTCCTAGAATCCCACCTTTCCAGAGCCCTGCACCACTAAGGAATGCTAGAAACAGGCTGGAGGTATGGATCAACCTATCAATGTCCATGTTTAGCAGAGAAGCAATTACAGAAGCCAGACCTTCCACCTTCTGCACCCCATAAAGATCTTTGGTCAAAACTCCCAGAGGGATAAATAATAAGGAACCTTCCAAAGAAGCGAATAGAATATGGAACTCTGAACAGAGAGTCAAGGAAATACTAGTTAAATATCTCCTTTCTAATATCTGAGTTCTACTTTTCCTTCAAAATTATACCTTATCCCTAGAAACTTTCTCTGAGCATAATGGTCCATAATTTCTGCTACTTACAGAAAGGGAAGAGGAGAGACGTAGGAAAACCAAATAAAAAGCACTAAACTGCATGATGAAGAATAGAATTGGACTTTTAGTGGTGAACTGAATGTGTTTTGCACACACTGATTTTTTATTAGTATTTTTATCACCTAATGGTGAGACTTATATGATGTTATAATGCAATGTCACCTAAATAAAAATATTTTGGATAGTCAAAAATCAGTAATGTACATGTAATCTGACTATAAGTTCATACAGAATGGACTAAAGATTCTGGGGTGTTGTTTTGTTTCTATGCATCCCTGTTTATGATACCTCACCCTCAGTGTGCAGTTTCAGCTCTAGTACATAAATGCTATGAAATCTAGGGAAATTCCTAGCTTCAACTTTCTTTGTAAAATATTTTATAAGTGATTTAATAATGATTAACAATATTATAAGTTAACCAGATTACAAGTCCACACAGTTCCTATCACCAGAGTTCTGTGTCCCTTCCCCTCCATTGGAATCTTCCCTATTCTTTATCCCCCTGGGATTATGGCTTGTTTCCCCATTACCCGAAGTTGCATCATTTATATCAATGCCTTCTTAATAACCTCTGGGCATAAGTTATGCTATTGGACTTGGTGCTATTTTATTTTGGTGAACAACATGGCACATATTTCTCTATTGCATTCTGGATGAATTAAACAATGTCATTATTGTTAAGATTACTGATTTTTCCCCCCCTTGTGAGAAGGTTAGGTTTCCTGGATGGAAGATGCTAGCTGGGTATAGTAAGGTTCCAGATGCTATTATGATGCCGACCAGACTTTCCTGGACAGACAACCCCACCAGTGTGTACTGGAGCTCCAATTCCCCAGAACTCTGCCCCACTAGGGAAAGGAGAGGCGGGCCAAGAGTATGGGTCGACCTGTCAATGCCCATGTTCAGCGAAGAAGCAATTATAGAAGCCAGACCTTCAATTTTCTGCATCCCACAATGACCTTGGGTCCATACTCCCAGATGGTTAAAGAGTAGGAAAGCTATTAGGGGAGGGGATAGGATACTGAGTTCTGGTGGTGGGAATTGTGTGAAGCTGTACCCCTCTAACCCTATGGTTTTGTTAATGTTTCCTTTTCATAAATAAAAAATAAAAAATAATAATGGTCAGGGAAAAAAAAAGAATATGGAACTCTGGTGGTGGAAACTGTATGGAATTTGGAATTGTACCCCTCTTGTCCCACAATCTTGTCAATCATTATTAAATCACTAAAAAAAAAAATCTCACTTCTTCCTGAAATGATTTTCACACTCTCCCCACTCCCCATTAAATCATACCCAGCTTTTAAAATCAACAGAGCAACAATCAAATTGTCTCAACAATTTGATAATTTTTGTAGGAGTGTTTTTTTAAAAATGAAGACTTTAGAACCATATTTATTACTCTTAAGTTTGGCTCTCCCTTCATTTTCTTTGATATTCAGAGATAATTCATACAGTGGCTTTTACAGTAGAATAAAAGCTTTCTTTTTTTATTTTTCAAAAAAAGGCTATTTTTTTAAAGATTATTGCTATTAATATTTTCTACTAGACACAATGCCCAAAGTGAATAAAGTGCAGGGGTGTTTTCAGTGTATTTCTGGATGTATACAGTAAGCCTAATATTAGTCTACTTTATGAACCCAGGGAAAGTGACAAGCTGTGACACATAGGAATGGCATTTCACCTATCATATTATTTCATTGTTAATGGTTTAATGACTGCAATAAAGCAGGAAGCTGAGTGATCAGACTGTTTCCTCTGAGTAGCCAGTGCTTCAGCTTGGCTGTCCTTCCTGTTTACATGCTGCTCAAACACTACTGAGAAGAGGCAATTGTTTTGCATTTTTCAGTCTAATTGTGTGGGTCAGCAGGCTGTAGGAGAACAGGAGGAACAGAATAGGGTTGCTAATGGGTTTACCTTCCATTAGATTATCTCTTCTGGATATAGATGTTTCCCCTCTTTTCAGCATTTCCCTCTCAGCACCCCTAGGTCCCTGGGTACCATATCAGCAGATAGAATGTAAAACAAAATATTATTAGCAAAGAAGTAAACAAAGATGATCCTAAGATTGCATTTCTGAAGTGAGTCATGCTAGACAAGAACTCTGCTGAATTACTGCACATGGCACCATTTTCTCAAATGCTATATGTTAATGAAAACCTTACCCCAAGAGACTCAATCTAAGAAGCAGGAAACCTCTAAATGTTAGATAGGCAGAATTCTGGGTCACCAGAAAATGTCCACATTGGTGGACTTTTCTACATGTTAAAGTGAAATATTTACTGATTAAATTGCTGGTTACAGCAAGGTTTTTATAGGTAGAAAGAAAACATCTACCTCCCAAAGTCATAATAAAATGATGACATGATTGTAGCTTATATTCAATAGCTGAAACTGAAATCTTATCAATAGGAACTAAATTTGGACTTGTTAAATACTTTAAATGCCATTTCTATATTTTAACCTATTGATAGTATATCTCTAATTTTTTTCTCCTTTACTTTTGTATTGGAAGGTTAATGGTTTATAGTACAGTTGTTTGGCATATCAGTACAATATCTCATCTACTATAACTGTTATTACTATCATTATCTTACCTAATGGTATAAATTATCCTTCCATACAGCTCCAGGAGGAAAAAAAAATGGGTCTTACTATGATGAGGAAAACATTAATGTCTCAAAGTCAGACTACATGTAAGGAATAAAATCTAAGGCTGTGAGTATTTGAGCACGTTTTGTTATTAATCATTGTTGATAAATATTGCTAATCTCAGTGGCCTTCATGACTGGAAACAGAATTAAAAAAAGAAATCTTGCTATGACTTACTGAAAAATCTAGGCAGTTAGACTTTCATAAACTCATGTTCCAGTTCTAGAATTTTAAGGGAAGTCATATTTATAAAAAAAAGATATTTATTCCTGATCGGGAACATGAATTACTTGTGGATGTATTTTCTCAACTAAACAATGTTACCCTGTCTTGTACAGTGTTACCCTTTCTTGTACAAGACTATGCTGTCATCTGGAATGGCTCCTTGGGATTTGTGCTGTTTACTGTTTTCCACATACTGCACAAATATTATCTACTTCATAGTAAGAATAGCTCTGCAGGATTGATTCTTACTTTACTCACAATTCAGACAAGTGATGCTTCGAGGTCTTAGAAGATGGTTTGAAGCAACAGAGCAGCGCAACAGAACCACGTAATGCCCAAAGCAGAGCCTCAAATTCCAAAACTTTTATTTATCTATTTATTTCTTGGAGCTACCTCCATTCGATAAAATGTATCTGAACCCTGCCCACATACTAACCTCACAGGGAATTTAGAACACGAACACACACACACACACACACACACACACACACACACACATACTGTGAGCACACCTGACAAGACTTCAACTGCAAATGATTAGAAGAATCCCTCTGTAGGTGGACTCTGGACATGGACGTCCACTTGGGTGTGTGGACCTTTGCTCTAGAAGATCATTACATGAAGCAACTGTCCATAAAAGATAAAGAACTGAAAGCAATTCCTCATTTCCACAGACAATATAGTGAAGCTGGATGATTGCATTCAAATCAGCATACATTACAGAATGCTATAAATGTAGTAGTGACAAAAACCAGGGTCACTATATATAAAGTAGTATGGTCTTAGGCTGATTAATCTGTATTTTGATCTTTCATGTGGCCCCACACTGACTCCTTGCATAAGTGTAATGGGGAAGGACAGCTGTAGCTCACAATGCATATGAAAAATGAATACATTCAAGTCATGTGGAGTTTCTCTATCTTAGTGACTACCATTGACTTAAAATAATTGCTAAATTTTCATATGGTGATTAAAAGGATAGTGATTTTTAAAGTCATACTTATTTATTTATTTTGGATATATATATATATATAGAGAGAGAGAGAGAGAGAGAGAAAGAGAGAGAGAGAGAGAGAAACAGAGAGGGCAGGAGGATTTTAAAGAGGGTGAGAGACAGAGACACCAGCAGCACTGCTTTACTGCTTGTGAAGCTTCCCAGCTGCAGGTGGGAAGTGGGGGCTTGTTAAACAGAAAAACCACATTGATTTTCTGATAGGCAAATCTTCCATAGTATTATTATATTATGCCATGTTACTTAAGATCCTAATGGATTCCTACCAGAGAAAGATCAAGTGTATGTATTTAAAAAGAAAAAAAATATTTACATATATGTCTTCTAAATTAAAAGTGTTAAGAGAACTATATATAGACATGTAATTTTGTTCTTGCACTGACTTCTGCTTTTGCTTTTATTTTACCTTTCTTTCTTGATGCCCTCTGTAGTTTAAGAAGGATTAGCTCTCTAGTCTCCTTACTCTAGGGAGAATACCATCCTTCATATATTACCATCAAGCAGATGGAACCCAAATCGGGGCTGCAACTCCTTTTATTTGCCAGTCTTTCCTTGGATCTAAAATATCATATTTCCAAATGAAACTCTCACTAGGTTATCCCTCCCTAATGTCAAGCAGTGACTCAATAGAGGAATTTATCATAAAAGTTAAACATACCTTTTATGGTCTTGTCCAATATTTGACACCAGGGATAGTAAACTTTTATCTGCCCAGGGTCATTTAGATATTTATACCATCATTCCTGGGTGATACAAAATTATCAACTTAATTTAAAAAAATTAGCAATTAATGTTGCTATGAAAAATTTCTTGATTTATTGGATTTCTAGTCCTATCAGCAGTTTCCTTGGCAGGGCTAGACCACATGATTTCTCAAGCTGTACATAGCCTGTAGGCCGACGTTCCCTACCTGGTCTTTATATGATGCTCAATCTGCTTTTACAGAACTAACAGACTTAGTCGTTTTTGTGATGGCTTACTCCTTACTGGTTTGCTTGGGCTTAATCTTGAATCCCTACAGTTTAGCTTTGTGCACTACCAAAATTGAAATATGATCCTAGAACATATTCAAAGACATTCTAATAAGTCCACTACAATGACAGCCATGAGTTCACTGATTATAGTGAGAACACTTCCGCTGGAGTAGTTGTCCTTTGAAAAATTACTCTTTTCCTGGAACAAAATGAACAAAAGCATACCTTCTCAGCCTCAATTCCAAAATTTAATTCCCTCTGGAGGAAAAAAACAAAAACAAAAACAAGGAAGGCATTGTTTAGAACTGGAAATTTGCATAAGGATTTAGGAGATAGTGATCCATAAACTTCTTTTGTTCTATTTCTCTTCACTGTACGAAACTGTCATATTTTTAAAAAATATTTATTTCCTTTTTAAATTTTTTATATTTATTTATTTATTCCCTTTTGCTGCCCTTGTTGTTTTATTGTTGTAGTTATTGTTGTCATTGTTGGACAAGACAGAGAGAAAGGGAGAGAGGAGGGTAAGACAAAGAGGGGGAGAGAAAGATAAGACACCTGCAGACCTGCTTCACAGCTTGCAAAGTGACCCCCTGCAGGTGGGAATGGGGGGGAGCTCAAACCAGAATTTTTATGCTAGTCCTTGGCGTTTTGCACCACCTGTGCTTAACCCACTGCGCTACCGCATGACTGCCTATTTATTCCCTTTTGTTGCCCTTGCTTTATTGTTGTGGTTATTATTGTTGTTGTTATTGATGTTGTTATTGTTGGATAGGACAGAGAGAAATGGAGAGAGGAGGGGAAGACAGAGAGGGGGAGAGAAAAAGAGACACATGCACACCTGCTTCACCGCAACTCCCGGGTAGGTGGGAAGCCTGGGGCTCCAACCGGTATCCTTACGTCGGTCCTTGCACTTCGCGCCACTTGCACTTAACCCAGTGCGCTACTGCCCGACTCTCAGATTTTTTTTAAGGTCTACCCTTTTTCAATAGTTATAAGTGCTATTTTTACATAAGGCTTTACTTTCTGATTTTGTGTGACTTCATGGAAAGCAAAACAAGACAAAACAAAAACCAAAAATCTAGATTTAGACATGTCGTAGTGTGAGTAAAAAATAAAACGGAAAAGCAAAACTGTAATCATCCTACTGTTGCCGTGGAGATGATAGAAGAAAGGTTTGTAAGATTATTCAGTCTTAACAGCTCTCGTGGGTTGTTATCAAACTACAGATAGGGGCACATCAAGATAAAAATGTAAGTTTTAGGGGCCAGTGAGTAATGTAGCTGATTAAGTGCATACTTTACCATGCTTGAGGACCTAGGTTCAAGTCCTTACACTTCACCTGCAAAGGAGAAGCTTCAGGAGTGATGAAGCAGTGCTGCAAGTATCACTCTCTCTAAGCTTCTCTGTTTCCCCTCCCCTTTCAATTTCTCTGTCTATAAATAAAGGGAAAAAATGGCCACCAGCAGTAGGGGATTAGGGGATTCATTACATAAGCAACAAGTCCAGGTGATAAGCCACGTGGCAAAAAAAAAAAAATAGAAGAAAAAGTGTAAGTTTTACCACTGATACTCCATATACCAATAGTAACCAACCGACAGTACACAGGAGTTAAGTGGTTTGATAATAAAATACCACTGTTTATTACCTGGAAAGGTATCAAGTGCAACGATTTTTTTTTTTTTAGAGGAAGAGAGAAGAATTTAGTTATGACTTAATCTGGAAATAATTAGTCATGGCAGGAGGAATTTTGTAGATGAAAGAGAATCCCTTAGTTTCTAGAAATATATTGGTTCATTCAGCATTTAAATAAGAACATGGAATATATATATATATATATGTATAAATCATAAAACCATATACATAATGTTGATAGTGATGCTGATCAAATAGTTATCTATATACTCACCTTATCCCAGTAAGACCATTCTTGTTCACCATAAAATGCATCCCAAGAATTTGTCAATAACTAGTACATAGAATTGATTAAGTACTTCTGAGGCGATAACTGAACATTTCCTACAAGTACAGTTTTGATAATATGACCACTGGGAATGGTAGAGATGCACTGGTACTGAGCCAGTGATAACTTCTATGATAAAACAATAACCAAACCAAAGCAAAGCAAATCTCTTCAAGAATATTTTATCTATTGAGGCTAGGCAGTGGCGTACTTGGTTAAGCAAGGACCCAGGTTCAAGATCCTGGTCCTCACCTGGTTGAGGTGGGCTGGGGGGAACTGAGTGGGAGCTAGCCTGCACGGTAGAGCATTTGCTTCTTCCATGTGTCATGCCTCTCTCTCTCTCTCTCTCTCTCTCTCTCTCTCTCTCTTACTAAATTAAGAAGTTAAGAAGAGAAAAGAAAAGGAAGGAAAAGAAAGGGAAAGATTGATGGGTCAGCTCAATGATATTCTGTATGCAAAAAGCATTGTGTTCATCCCATTTTTTTCCTTTTTTTTTCTTTTTATATTTATCTATTTATTTATTTTCCCTTTTGTTGCCCTTGTTGTTTAACATTGTTGTGGTTATTGATGTCGTTGTTGGATAGGACAGAGAGAAATGTAGAGAGGAGGGGAAGACAGAGAGTGGGAGAGAAAGACACCTGCAGACCTGCTTCACCGCCTGTGAAGCGACTCCCCTGCAGGTGGGGAGCCGGGGGCTCGAACCGGGATCTTTATGCACCACGTGCGCTTAACCCACTGCGCCACAGCCTGACTCCCTTTTGTTTTCTTTTTTGACTCTCTTTCTTTCTTTCTTTCTTTTTTTTTTTTTTTCTTTCTCCTTTTCACTGGAGCATTTGTCACCTATGGCTTATGGTGGTTTCCGTGACTGAACCTGAAACCCTGGAACCTCAGACATGAAATCCTTAACATAATGAGTGGCATACTTGATAGAATACACATTACCTTGTATAAGGATCTGGGCTCAAAAGCCCCCAGACTCCAACTGCAGGAAGGAAGCTTCAGAAGCAGTGAAGCAGTGCTTCAAGTGTGTCTCATTTTCTCTTGCTCTCCACCTTCACCGTATCTCTTAATTTCTATCTCTATTAAGTAAATATTCTTTTCATTTGTCCTAAGAGAACAGAATTCTCAGCATACATAACTAATAAAAAATTCACTGCTAATAAACCCAGTAAATTAAGGGTTGTTTTAGAGACCAGAGCACCATTCCAGCATGAGGTGCAACCTGGGACTTCATGCCAACAGTCCCTGCCTGCTCACTACCTGCCAAGCCACCTCTCTGGACAAACTTATTTTTATGTATATATTGTATGCACTGGCAATGATTTTTCATAATAAGCAGACAACAAATAAATCACTTGTAGTCAATTTTGCAGACATGTGGATTTGTAATTAAGTCTCAGTGAAGTGATCTAAGAGCAAATTCACTTTTTCATAATAGGATAAAGTGGAGAGAGAGAGAGAGAGAGAGAGAGAGAGAGAGAGAGATGTGGAGACAGAAAAAGAGTTTTACATGGGAAATAACTCAGCTGGTAGACGAAAGGACTGGCCATGTTTGAAGTTTCATTAGGTCCCTACTGCCACACGTACTGGAGTGGTAATTTGGTTTCTCTTGCTCTCTCATATGTTAAACTATTTCATATGAAATAAAAATTTAAAAGAAATAGAAAAAAACCAGTGAGATTTATTTAAGGGTTAACTTAATCCTTTAGTGAAATGTTTATTGAAAAAACAAACAAAAACCTTTCAGGATATCTTAATAGAAACACAATTTTCTTTTTTCTAGAAAATACAATTATGCCATTAGAAATCTTAGATTCTCTCTGTGACTTTACTGCTATCCATCAGACAATGTAGAATATGCTAACTTTCTTTGTCATGGTAATTTCATGATCAGATGTGAGACAAATGCACCGTGCTGAGCATTATGTTTTTTACTAGGATTTTCAGAAAACAAATGAAGTGAGTCCCACTGGGAAAAAAACCCAGTGAGATCAAGCTCCAAAGATTGGTCTCACAGAGCAATTCTCCTATTAACAAGGGAAAGAAGCAGGTGTTAGGGAAATTTACTACATGAAAATCTGACTTTGTTAAATTTACAGATAACTAATTGATGGCCTGGCCAGATTTTAACTCATGTAGTAGATGATCTGATCATTCCGTAACACCTGCTTTCTTCCCTATCTAACAAGAAAATTGCTTTGTGAGGTCAATCTCCTGAGCTTGATCGCACTATGTTCATGCTAAATCAGATAAGCCAGGAGAAGAAGGATGTATACTGGATGAATCTCACTGAGAGGTGGAACAAGGAGAGAAAGATAAAGCACAGGGTGACACTGAACTGGTGTGATCTGTTGCAGCATGGTCAAGGATGGGCAGAGGTTGGGGACTGAAAGAGTGTTGGGAAGCCAGTACATGATGGTGAAGGAGAACTTCAGTTGGTGGTGGCAGTGTTGTGAAGACACCTGTCATGGAAAGATGAGAAACTGTACTTGTGTGACAACAGTTGTCTTGTAAATCATTATTGCCATCAGAAAACAAAGACAATCTGGCACAAGTTTAACTGTGAGCAAGGGTGAAGCAACATGTTGAGAGAAAGCCATTTCTCTTTAATCAATTTTAAGGAGACATACAATGTTGTTTCCACATGAATGAACTTTTCATCAAATCAGGTTAGTCTTGCATGGAGACTGGTTCATTAATAGGTCAAGGAAACACTTTTAGACCATTGAAAACCACCTTCTGAATGGAATTTGCAACAGATGGAAAAATGAACGTTAGCACAATTTAGATAAAGTCAATAGGATGGTGATTTTCTCCTTTAACTGAAAACTTCCATGAATTTTTAACAAATTGAAATGCAATATATGAAATGTGAAAGTATTTTGACTTCCCCAAGTGAAGCAATATAAAGTGTTAAGAGTTATATAAAACACTAGTTTCTCTTTATGTCACATAAATATTTCACCTTTTTCTAAGAGTTGCATAGTACACGATCTTGAAAATTCTGAATGTTGAATACCTTTTGAAATCATGTTGCAAGGATGAACATTGTAACTTGTGCACTACATCACAACGCCTGGCCCCTTATTTAATTTCCTAAGCTGTTATAATGAATAATCTACTTAACTGTCTTTTACTTATTTATTTTATTATTATTTTTTCTTTTTTAAGAAAGGATTAATTAACAAAATCATAGGGTAGGAGGGGTACAACTCTACACAATTCCCACCACCCAATCTCCATATCACACCACCTCCCCTGATAGCTTTCCCATTCTCTATCCCACTGGGAGCATGGACTCAGGGTCATTGTGGGTTGCAGAAGGTAGAAGGTCTGGCTTCTATAATTGCTTCCCCGCTGAACATGGGTGTTGACTGGTTGGTCCATACTCCCAGTCTGCCTCTCTCTTTCCCTAGTAGGGTGGGTCTCTGGGGAAGCTGAGCTCCAGGACACATTGGTGGGGTCTTCAATCCAGGGAAGCCTGGCCGGCATCCTGATGACATCTGGAACCTGGTGACTAAAAAGAGAGTTAACATATGAAGCCAAACAAATTGTTGAGCAATCATGGACCCAAAGCTTGGATTATTGGAGAGGAAGTGTTAGTGGGGTAGTGGAGAGGAAGTGTTAGGGGGGTACTCACTGCAAACTCTAGTGTACTTCTGCTGTCAGGTATATATTTTGCAGTAGTTTATGGATACGTGTGAACATATGCTCTCTCTCACAGAAACTGATGTATATCTAGGTTTTGGGACTTTGTTAGAAAGTGAACCACCTGAGATGGAATTAGAGTATACAATGAAAGGAAAGGTCTCACCCGAATAATGAAGCTGAAGGGTTTTGTCATTCCACACGTGAAGTCTCTGGACACAGTCTGAAGTGAAGCATGTTGAGGTGGAAATCGTTGGGTTGGTTAGGTTGTGATAGGTAGATGCAATATTATTTGATATGGATTGGGAGAGGCATACGGAAAAGTCGGCCCTATCCAAGGGTTCCAGGACTGGGGGCGTAGAGGCTCTATAGTGGAGATGTGAGGTTCCTGCTGTCTTAGGGTTCAAAAAGACAACTGATAGTTAATGTTATCATCACATTATTTGGTAATTGGGTTAACTTTGAAAAGTCCTTTTGTTAGGATTTGCTGTACAGTACCCAGTATCTTGTATATAGCTGTGCTATTGGTTGCTTCTGTTCTACTTGGTCTAGGCTTTTGAGAGAGTCTGCATATCAATTACACAGCCTATATATTGAAAAGATTCAGTTTGTGTTTTAAAACTTCGAGACATACAATTAATTTTCCCCCTCTCATATTAATTTACTAGTGATTTATATGACTACATTTTACTAGGAGTGTACATAAACACCACTCCCACTACCAAAAGACTGTGACCCATACCTCCCACCCACTCCCACCCCCCACTGGCCCAGGAAGCTGCATGTCTACCCCTCACCACAGGGCTTTTACTTTGGTGCCCTACTTACAATTTGGTCAGGTCCTGCTTTTAGTTTCCCTTTCAGGACTTTTAGTCAACTTCTGTTGATGAGTGGGATCATCCCATACTCATCTTTATCTTTCTGACTTAGCTCACTTAACATAATTCCTTCGAGCTCTGTCCAAGATGGGTCAGAGAAGGTGGGTTCATTGTTCTTGATAGCTGCATAGTATTCCATTGTGTATATATACCACAGCTTTCTCAACCACTCATCTGTTGTTGGGCACCTGGGTTGCTTCCAGGTTTTAGCTATTATGAATTGTGCTGCTATGAACATAGGAGTACACACCTCTTTTTTGTTGGGTGTTATGGAGTCCTTGGGGTATAACCCCAGGAGAGGAATTACTGGATCATATGGAAGGTCTATGTCTAGCCTTGTGAGAGTTTTCCAGACTGCTCTCCACAGAGGCTGTACCAATTTACATTGACACCAGCAATGTAAAAGGGTTCCTCTGTCCCCACAACCTCTCCAGCATTTGTTGCCGCTGTCCTTTCTGATGTATGCCATACTTACAGGAGTTAGGTGGTCTTAGTGTTGTCTTAATTTGCATTTCTCTGACAATCAGTGACCTAGAGCAGTTTTTCATATGTTTGTTAGCCTTTTGGATCTCCTCTGAGGTGAATGTTTTGTTCATATCCTCTGCCCATTTTTGGATGGGGTCATTTGCTTTTTTGGTGCTAAGTTTGCTGAGCTCTTTATATATTTTGGTGATTAGTTTCTTGTCTGATGTATGGAATGTGAAGATCTTCTCCCATTCTGTGAGGGGTCTCTTTGTTTGTTTAATAGTTTCTTTGGATTTGCAGAAGCTTTTCAATTTGATGTAGTACCATTGGTTTGTTGCTGCTTTAGTCTTCCTTGCAATTGGGTTTGATTCATCAAAGATGTCCTTGAAGTGTAGTTGGTAAAATGTTTTACCAATGTTTTCCTCTAATTATTTGATTGTTTCTGGCCTGACATCTAGGTCATTGATCCATTTGGAGTTGATTTTTGTTTCTGGTGAGATAAAGTGGTTCAATTTCATTCTTCTGCATGTTACAACCCAGTTTTCCCAGCACTATTTATTGAAGAGAGCGTCCTTCTTCCATTTAATACTTTGGGCCCCCTTATCAAAGATTAGATGTCCATAGTTGTGGAGATTTATTTCTGGGCTTTCAATTCTGTTCCACTGGTCTGTGTGCCTATTTTTGTTCCAGTACCATGCTGTTTTGATGATGATGGCTTTATAATATAGTTTAAGGTCTGGGAGTGTGATGCCTCCATTTATGTTTCTTTTCCTCAAGATGGTTTTGGCAATTCTAGGTATTTTCAGGTTCCAGATAAATGATTGTAGTGTTTGTTCTATTCTCTTAAAGAAGCTTGGTGGAACTTTGATGGGTATTGCATTAAATGTGTATATGGCTCTACGGAGAATATTCATTTTGATGATATTTATTCTTCCAATCCATGAGCATGGGATATCTTTCCATTTCTTGGTATCAGTTTCTATTTCCTTGAGTAGTGACTCATAATTTTCAGCATACAAGTCTTTCACTTCTTTGGTCAACTTTATTCCTAGGTATTTGATTGATTTTGCTGAAACAGTAAATGGGAGTGATTTCTGGATGTCTTCTTCTTCAGATTTAGTGTATGTATAAAGAAATGCCACTGATTTTTGTACATTGATTTTGTAGCCTGATACCTTGCTGTATTGCCTAATAACTTCTAGTAATTTTCTGCTGGATTCTTTAGGTTTTTCTATGTATACTATCATATCATCTGCAAATAGTGAGAGCTTGACTTCTTCCCTTCCAATCTGTATTCCTGTAATTTCTTTCTCTTGCCTGATTGCTATGGCAAGAACTTCCAATAATATGTTGAAGAGTAATGGTGACAGTGGACAGCCCTGTCTAGTCCCTGATGTGAGGGGGAATGCCTTCAGCTTCTGTCCATTGAGTATGATGTTGGCTGTAGATTTGCTATATATAGACTCCACTATATTGAGGAATTTCCCATCCATTCCCATTTTTTGTAGAGTTTTGAGCATGAATGGGTGTTGGATTTTTCAAAGGCTTTCTCTGCATCTATTGAGATAATCATGTGGTTTTTGGCTTTGCTTTTATTGATGTGGTGAATGACATTTATTGACTTATGGATGTTGAACCAGGCTTGCATTCCTGGGATGAATCCCACATTGTTGTGATGAACAATGTTTTTGATATGTTGCTGTATCCGGTTGGCCAAGGTTTTGATTAATATTTTGGCATCTATGTTCATCAGAGAGATTAGTCTGTAGTTTTCCTTTTTTGTTCTGTCCCTATCAGCTTTTGGTATCAGGGTGATATTGGCTTCATAGAAGGTGGAAGGGAGTATTCCTGTTTCTTCAATCTTATGGAAAAGCTTAAGAAGTATGGGTACTAACTGTTTCCTGAACGTTTTGTAGAATCGTTTCTGAAGCCATCTGGTCCAGGACTTTTGTTGTTGGGGAGGTTCTTAATAACGGTTTCAATTTCTTTGTATGTGATTGGTGCATTTAGATTTTGTAGTTCTTCTTGGTTCAGTTTTGGAAGGGCATATGCTTCTAGGAATTGTTCTATTTCTTCCATATTCTCTAGCTTGGTGGCGCATAGTTCTTTATAGAAGTTTCGCAGGATTCTCTGGATTTCTGTGGTGTCAGTTGTGATATCTCCTCCATCGTTTACAACTCTATTAGTTTGAGTCTTCTCTCTTTTTTGTTTGGTGAGTCTGGCTAGGGGTTTGTCAATTTTGTTTAATCTTTCAAAGAACCAACATTTGGCTTCATTGATCTTTTGTATGGTTCTTTTATTTTCGATGTTGTTTATTTCTTCTCTAACTTTAGTGATTTCTGTCCTGGTTGCTTTAGGGTTCCTTTGTTCCTCTTCCTCTAAGTCCTTGATGTGTGCTGTAAGGTCGTTCATTTGAGCTTCTTCTTGGTGTTTAATATGTGATTGTATGGCTATAAGTTTCCCTCTCAGTACTGCTTTAGCTGTGTCCCAAATATTTTGATAGGTTGTGACTCATTTTCATTTGTTTCCAGGGACATTTGAATTTTCTGCTTGAGTGAAACTCTGACCCAGTGGTTCTTAAGGAGTATTTTGTTTAGTTTCCAAATTCTGTGACTTTTAATAATTTTCTGTTTGTTGTTAAATGTTAGTTTTACTCCACTGTGGTCTTAGAAGATACTTGGGATGATTTCAATGCTCTTAAATTTATTGATGCTGTCTTTGTGGCCTAACATGTGGTCTATCCTTTAGTATGTGTTATGTGGATTTGAAAAGAAGGTGTATTCCAGTTTTTTGGGGTGAAGGACTCTGAAAATTTCCAAGAGGTCTAGTTTGTCAATCTCTTCATTCAATTCTCTTGTATCTTTATTGGTTCTCTGCTTTGTTGATCTGTCTAAGTGTGAGAGTGGGGTATTGAAGTCTCCCACTATTATTGTATTGCTATTAATGTATTTTTGAAATTCTTTCAGTAAGTGCTTGACGTACTTAGATGGTCCCTCATTGGGTGCATAGATGTTAATAATTGTTAAGTCTTCTTGGCTGATTGATCCTCTAATCATTATGTAATGTCCTTGCCTATCTTTTATTACATTATTTAATTTAAAATATATTGTGTCTGAGATGAGAATGGCTGTTCCTGCCCTTTTTTGTGGTCCATTAGCCTGTATGATAGTTTTCCATCCTTTCACTTTAAGTCTGTGTTTATCTTGTTGTGACAGGTGGGATTTTCAAAAGTATTAGATTGCTTTTATAAATTTGTGTTGTTTTGACTTATAAATTGTGATAGATAATTAATGCAGCCAGTGTAGTCCAATCTTGTAAATATATTTGTAGAATCTTCAAAATATGAGCAGCAATTATTTCCAACCAATGAGGTCATGTCTTCTTATGCTTTTTCAGAGTTCTCGTATGAATGCATATGACCTAAAGAATTTAGATTGCAGTAAGTTTTATTAAACAGTAGGTACATATATAGAGTTTGTGAGTTATTTTTTTTCTACATAAAATTTCAAAACTAAGCCTATCTCAAGGTCAATCAAGCCCTTCTACATTTCCTTTTGGCTAAAGTGGGAGAAGCTCCTTATATGGTGTAAAAACAACAGATTCAGAACTAATAACCAAAATACATAGAGAACTTAGTAAATTTAGCAAAAACAACAGCAATTTTTTTTTAATGCAGTGAGGATATGGACGGAATCTTCACAGTCTGACACACAGGGCCAACAGATAAATGAGAAAGTGCTCAGAGTCGCTGATTATCAGAAAAGTGCAAATAAAAACAATCAAATACTTTACACCATGAGAATGTCACTAGACATTAGAAAGGGCAGTAGCAAAAGTGTTGAAGAGAATGTGGATGGGGTGGGGGGAGAGAACAATTTTGCACTGCTGATCGAAATATAAATTAGTCTAATCCTTGTGGGAAAGTCTGGATATTTCTCAGAACACTAGAAATGGATCTACACTATGGCCAAGCAATCTGTCTCTGGGAAAATACTGGAAGAGATCTATGTATACCTATGTCTATAGCAGCATAATTCATAATAGCCAAAACCCAGATGCTCAATAGCAGATAAATGGCTAAGGAAGTGATGGTATATATACACAATGTAGTGCTCCTCAGCTGTTAAAAATGATGAAGTTATCTCCTTTGCCATTTCTTGGGTAGAACTTAAAGGCATCATGCTAAATGAGATAAGCCAAAAAGAGAAGAGCAAACACTGAATGATCTCACCTACAGGTGGAACTTATGATATAAGGACAGAGAGGAAAATCACAAAGTGAAACTTTAACTGACCATGTTATATTGTACCAAAGTAAAGGACACTAAGAAGGGGGTGTGTGTGTGTGAAGAGAACTGTGGGTTCTATTCCATGATGATAGAAAAGACAAAAATGACAGGATTGGGAAGTAATGTCTATGCTCAGATGATAATATACCTTCCGTGTTTTTAGTTTGCACATTCATAATTAGAACACAGGAAGGTTGCACAAATAATTATTTCTGATTTGTACTTTCAGATTCTCTCATTCAAATGAGAACAGGATAAAGAACAAAGTTTCAAAAAATGAATTGTACTAGAAAATAATTTTGCCATGAGCTAAGGGTATCCTGACTACTGCTCATATCCAATATTAGTGTCTTATTGTTCTATGTAGATAATTAAGTCAAAGCCTTTTCCTTTATTTTATTTTATTTTATATTATATTATTTTATTTTATTTTGTTTTATTTTATTTTATTATTTGCCTCCAGGGTTATTGCTGGAGCTCGGTGCCTGCACTACAAAACTACTGCTCCTGGAGGTCATTTTTCCATTTTGTTGCCCTTGTTGTTAGCCTTATTGTTGTTAATGTTACTGTTGCCACTGCTGTTGTTGTTGTTGGATAGGACAGAGAGAAATTGAGAGAGGAGGGGAAGACAGAGAGGGGGAGTGAAAGATAGACACCTGCAGATCTGCTTCACCGCTGGTGAAGCAACCCCCCATGCAAGTGGGGAGCCTGGGGCTCCAACAGGGATCCTTATGCTAGTCCTTGCGCTTTGTGCCATGTGCGCTTAACCTGCTGCACTACAGCCAGGCCCCCAAAGGCATTTATTTTAAAATGGATATGTGAAATTGTCTGTAAGTAGAAGCAAGAATTTAAAATAATAGTAGTAATACTTTTTTTTTAAAACTTGAGAAATAAGTCTACATCTAGATTAAAATGAATGATGTTTTAAGCTATTTTTCCTGATGCAGGTACTTCAGCTTTCTTTTGGTTGAAGTTTGATATAGACGTTTTACTATTTTCATTGTTAGAGATGTATTTTTATTTGTTACATATGAGGGAGTTTCATAAAATAGAGAGAAAGAGAAGTGAGAGCACCTCCACAAAATAGTGGTGCCAGGGGTTGAACTGTGAACTTCAGACGTGCAAGTCTGATGGTCTACTAATGGGATGATTTTCCTGGTCCCTACCTTTTCCCCTTTAATAATTTTGTATCTTTGAATACAAGGCATATAGGACTCAAAGATAAATCTTTGGATTCTTACCTCTAGATAACATGTAAATGAATATCATTTTTCTTTCTTAATATGCCAGTCTATTTTATTGAAATTATTAATTTATTCATATTTGATGCAATTGTTGATAGAGTTGGATTTAAATCTGCCATGTTACTATTCTGTATTTTATATATTCCATCAGCTTTTTCTTCTTCTTGATTGTCAGAGGAAATTTCTAATGAACCATTCAAATTTCTTATTTATTTTCACTGTATTTGTGGAGTTATTTTAGGATTTAATGTACACATCACTTATTAGAATAAGCTACAACTTTTTAAATCTTTTAATTGATTTATTATTGGATAGAGACAGAGAGAAATTGAGAGGGGTGGGGGAGATAGAGAGGGAGAGAGAAAGATAGACACCTGCAGCCCTGTTTCACAACACTCCTGAAGCTTTCCCCCTGCTCCTAGGGGCCAGGGGCTTAAACCCAAGTCCCTGAGCGCTGTAATCTGAGTGCTTAACCAGGTGTGCCACCACCTGGCCCCTATAAGCTACAATTTTACACTAGCTCAGTTCCAGTAACACATAGAAAAAATATATCTAGGGCCAGGTGGCGGAGCACTTGTTTGAGCCCATGTTACCACGCTCAAGAATCTAGGTTCAACCCCCTGGTCCATACCTGCAGCAGGGAAGCTTCACAAGTGGTATGGCACTGCTATAAGTGTCTCTCTCCCTCTTGTCTCTTCTTCCAATCTTAATTTTTCTCTGTCCTATAAAATATAAGACAAATAAAATTTAAAAAAATTAAAAAAGAAAATATATATCTATATAGGATTGTTCACTTCCTCTACTTTGTAGTATTGAAATGCAAATCATATCTGTTAAGTCACAAATCCAACTATATATTAAAATACTTATTAATGGGTCGGTGGTTAAGCACACATGGCACAAAGCGCAAGGACTGGCGTAAGGATCCCCGTTGGAGCACCCGGCCTCCCGCCTGCAAGTGGGTTGCTTCAAAGGTGGTGAAGCAGGTCTGCAGGTGTCTATCTTTCTTTTCTGCCTCTCTGTCTTCCTGTCCTCTCTCCATTTCTCTCTGTCCTATCCAACAACAACGACATCAATAACAACAACAACAACAACCACAACAATGATTAAATAAATAATTATTATTAACTAGTAAGTACTAAACATGTGACATTTCCATGTTAGAAGCTCAGTAACAATATGTATATATTATGTTACAAGTTTATTTTTCAACCAGTTCAGTTAAATGGCTTATAAACACTTACACTGTTTTTATAATTACATTAATCAGCATTGCTTATTTTCATGTGAATTTGTAGTATCATCTAAGATCAACCATTTCTTGCCTGGAGAGCTTCTTTAGTATTTGTTGTAAGAGAGGTCTGCTAGCAACAGATTCAACTGTTGATCAGTTAGAAAAGTCCTTAGTTGGGGGAGTCTGGCTGTAGCGCAGCGGGTTAAGCGCAGGTGGCGCAAAGCACAAGGACCGGCATAAGGATCCGGGTTTGAACCCCGGCTCCCCACCTGCAGGGGAGTCGCTTCACAGGCGGTGAAGCAGGTCTGCAGGTGTCTATCTTTCTCTCCTCCTCTGTGTCTTCCCCTCCTCTCTCCATTTCTCTCTGTCCTATCCAACAACGACGACAACAACAATAATAACTACAACAATAAAACAACAAGGGCAACAAAAGGGAATAAATAAATAAAATAAATATTAAAATATATATATATATAGAAAAGTCCTTAGTTTGCCTTTACCATTGAAATATGTGCTTACCTATGCAGAATTTCTTTGGTTGGCAGCTTCTTTGAGGTCCTGTCATCTGACCTACATTATTTCTGAAGAAAAGTCATTGTTTAGGGCTCCTATGTGAGCTGTTTTCCCCTTGTTGCTATAAAGATATTCTTATCTTTTATTTTCAGCATTTTTACTATGCATTTTTTGTAGATATAATTGCGTTTATTGAAGTGGGAGTCTGCTGATTTTTTTTAAATCAATTTTGGAAGATTTTAGTCATATTATATGCTGATTTTAATGCCCTATTTCCAAGTTGTGTTTTCAGGACCACCTGTAGGTGGAGCTTCTGTAATAGCCCCGTGCCATTTGTTCTTGTTCTTTAGCAGGTCTTGTTTATTTGCTTCTTCATAAACAAGTTATTATTTTTTATTGACAAGTTATATTCTCTTTTGCCCCCACTTTTGCATCAATGGGGTACTACTCTGAGTGATGTCCAACTTTTCATCAGCTGGGGCTATCACTCTCAGTAGCCCCTACCTTTTTTTCAGCTTGGTTTATCCCACTATTCATACATATGACATTACATTACATAGGCATTACAAGATCTATACATATGATGTTCAATAGAAGAACCATGCTTTTTTTAATATATTGTACTTTGTCTTGAGTACAGAATTCCTTATTGCTTTATTTTCACCAAGAAATAAGCCAGAGAAGTTCCTGCCATTTTATAAGATGATCATCAATGCATTTCTAGCTTTTCCTTTTTTTTTTTTTCCTTTGCTCACTTTGGGTTTAGCACCTATAGGATTCCAGCCATCCTTACAGCCAGTTTTGTTTGTTTGTTTAGACATAGAGGATGAGATGTGGATAGAGATGAAGAGAACAGAGAAGGTAGAGAGAGAGGGTGAGACATAGGGAGAGACAGAGATGAAGAGAACAGAGAATGAGAGACACCAATACACTACTCTATCAATTGTGAAGCTTTAAAATGCACAGAATAGTTGGGGCTGTGCGGGTGGTACTCCTGGATAAGCACACATGTTACAATTCTCAATGACCCAGGTTCAAGCTCAGTCCCCACCTGGAGGGGACAACTTCATAAGGAGTGAAGCAGTGCTGTAGGTGTGTGTGTGTGTGTGTGTGTGTCTTCATCTTTGTCTCTCCCTCCCCTCTCAATTTTTCTCTATCCAGTAAATGAATAAATACAATATTTTTTTTAAAAATCACAGAACAGCAACTTAAGAGTTATGAATAATAATTACATCATCCGTTTCTCTTTCCAAGAAAATGAAGTAGACAAGCAAACTAATTTTTATCTCCTAAAAGAAAAAAAGTTTCTTTATACTTTCTGCTGTCCACTAATATATTGCAAATGACAAATCACCTTTGGTAATGTGAATAGAGCTGGTATAATAAAATTTACTGAAAAAAGTAGAAAATCAAGTTCTGCATACTAAATATCCAGCACTTGGTATCTTTACCAGCTAACTGGTTTTTAAATGTTTTATTTATTTTATTTTTAGATTTAATTAATTTATTTGATAGAGACTGAGAGAAATAAAGAGGGAAGAGGGAGGTAGAGAGATATCTGCAGCACTGCCTCACCTTTTGTGAAGCTTTCCCCTTGTAGGTGGGGACTAGGAGCTTGAACCCAGATCTTTATTCATTGTAACAAGTGTCCTCAACCAGATGCACCAACACCCAGCTACTTTCCACCAGATATTCGCTCAATGAACTGATGACTGTCCTGCTAAATAAACAGAATAAGCCATGCCAGTACTAACGGTGTTAATGCCTCAACTTTGTTTCATTACCACCTTTCCACTCTCCCCAATCTCTCATCACCACCATCATTTGCAACTCAGTTAAAATGTCAAGAGCAAAGCATTGTGTCAAGGCCACTCAGAGTCATTCAGTAGTGACACTGTTGAGAAGTTTGTCTCAGTTTGTTTTCCAAACTGACTGTATTTAATGAGAATCATGAAAACACCATTTTCTTTCTTCTTTTTTTGCCTCCAGGGCTATTGCTGGGGCTCAGTGCCTGCATTATGAATCCACTGTTCCTGGAGGCCATTTTCCCCCTTTTGTTGCCCTTGTTACTTATTGTTGTTGTTATTATTGTTGTTGGTGGTGGTGGTATTATTGGATAGTATAGAGAGAAATTGAGAGAGGAGGGGAAGACAGAGAGGGGGAGAGAAAAACAGACACCTGCAGACCTGCTTCACCACTTGTGAAGTGACCCCCCCCCCCCGCAAGTGGGGGGCCAGGGACTCGAACCGGGATCCTTGTGCTTTGCGCCCTGTGCACTTAAGCCACTGTGCCACCGCTGGGCCCTCAAAAACACCATTTTCTATCTATTGCCACCTTCATTCTTATGACAATCTGTTTTACAGAGATTAAAATTTCATGTGAATGCAACCTGACAAACCACTGCAGCAAGCAGGAGGACCAGAGATGAGAAACAATAAGGGAGAGTTGCAAACTTCCCGTCTTTGCCTAACCAGAATGGAAACACCTCTGAAAAACCTCCAGTTCCTTTGCCTTTTGAAATAAAGCATTAGTGGATTTAGAACTTTACATTACATCCCACAAATTGATGGCATGGGGAGAAAGCAAACAAAGTAAAAAAGGATTAAATCACTTCTAATCCAGAAAAGAAAGCTGGTTTAGAAATGCAGACCACCAACACTGAATAATTTCATCTCCCTATAAATAGCCCATTAAGTGAGAAGGCAAAAAGTCAGAAAATGACTGAAGAAAAGGGCTCAAGAGTGCTTGCTCAAATATGATTTCATTCTTCATAGTCAAAGCATGTGTGAGCAGACATAGTTTCAACTAGAACACTAATGCTTTTTCTTTAAGGGGTTCATTACATTCACATTCATTTAAAATAAATACATAAATCTAGCATTTTTATTGATTATTTAATTTGTGCCTGGTTTTAGGTTTTAATCCACTGTTTTCAGGATGATAGATTTGATACAAAAATAAAATAAAATAAAATGGTAGTGTACTCTTAAAATTATTTAGAAATAAGTAGAACTTTAAAGAGAAGGAACTCGATGCCTATGAAACCAAGTATGGGGCTCACTCTCAGGTAAATCAGAAAACACACTGAATGTGTGCAAGAAGAAAGTTTTTATTGAAATTCAGCATGCAGTGATAACAGGATGCTTCTAAACTGCCTCCTGGTCCCCTTCCTTCCCCTCCTCTCCTTTTCCACTCTTCTCTCCTCTCCACCTTTCTCCTCCTCCTCTTTCTTCCTCTCTCTTTCTCTCTCTCTCTCTCTCTCTCTCTCTCTCTCTCTCTCTCTCCTTTTCCTCCTCCCATACCTCTCTTCCTCCCCCTTTCCTTCTCTTTCTTTTCTAGAGCACTGCTCAGCTTTGATTTATGGTAGTGCTGGGGATTGAACATGGGACCTTTGGAGCATGGAGCATGGAAGTCTCTTTGCATAACTATTATGCTATCTCCACAGTCCTCAGATCCCTTTCTTACCAAAACTATATGGGTAGAAGGAAGGGCTGGAAACTTGAGTTTTGGGGTAAACAGGACTGGACTTGAGGTCATCCATCTGTCTTTCAACAGGATGGTGGGTTTTCCATCCTTTTTTCTCTCTATAGCATGATTTAAGCTCACCTGTTTGCCCTGAAGGCAAAGTCGAGGAGAAACCCAAGTGTTTCTGGGTGTGGTTCTTTCTTTGCAAATTCAGATTTAACATATTTGCTACTTCCCAAAATACAGCTCCTATAAACAGAGTTAGCTGATTATATCCCCTTTTGCCTAAACCAGTCTATCAATATGGGGTTTCTTCATGCCTCCAGGGTGATTTCAGGGAGCTCAGTTGCTATGGGGCCATGGTTTTAGCTGTTGGAACAGATACTGAGAGCTTCAGATGGATAGTCACTAGGCTGGGCCAGAAGTGGGGAGCATCAGGCTTGCAGGCTGTACATAGTCTTCAAAATCATTTGGCCTTTCCTTGCCTAAGTTACCACCAGAGGCAGGATTGAGCTCTGGCACTGTGGTCTTCCCCATTCCAGCGTGCTCTCTCTCTCTCTCTCTCTCTCTCTCTCTCTCTCTTTCTTTCTCTTCTTTCTCTTTCTCTTTACATTTCACTATCTGAATGAATGAAAAAGTGGCCTGAATGGTCAGATTGAACATCCTGATTTTATACACACAGACACACAGACACACACACACACACACACCATGTCTGTCTAAATAAAAGGAGAATATGCATAGCTCCTACTTAATGGGCTTAGATGTAGCACTAATATATATATATATATGCCATCAGGCTTATCATTGAGGCTCAGTACCTGAACTATGAATCCATCACTACCAGAAGTCATTTTTTTCCCTTTCCTTTTCTTTTCTTTTTTAGTAGATAGGACAGAAATTGAGAGGGGAAAAGGAGATAAAGAGGGAGAGAGAAAAAGAAAAATGCCTGCAGATCTACTTCAATGCTTGTAGGGAGCCAGGGTTCGAACTGTAGTCTTTGTACATGGTAGTGTGTGAGTTCAACATGGTGCACCATCACTGGGACATATGGGGAGTGCTTTAAATAATATCTGATACATAATGCATATTGGATGTATTTTATGAATATTTTTCAATCTCTATTACATAGCAACTATGAGATGATATTCTTTGTACAGGATTAAAAAATAGGTTTTAATATATATTTGTCATCCATTATCAAATGATTTTGAATCTTTGGGAGGAATCATATATACTGTTACATGATCAGGTGGTAAGTATATAGCTCTCTGTAATGATATAATAGTTAGACAAACATTTTTACAAGATAATTTCCATTTTACAGAGAAACAAGCAAGACATAAACAAATGAAATGGTCAGGCATGCAATAAGTTTAGTTAAACAACTAAACTTTAATTTCAACTGTGGACTCCAATATTTCTGTTGAGGGACTGGAGGTACCTGGAGGGCACCTTCCAGAAAATGAGAGTGGTGACAGGTGTGGCTTGAAAAGGTGGAGGCGGGGCTTAGATTTCAAAAAGGAGACCTGTGGGCTTCTCACTCTTTTCTGTTCAGATCATCATGTAAGTAGTAACTTGGCTTCTCTCTCTCCCCCCCCCCTCCCTCTCACTCTGTCTTTCTCTCTCTCATGTTCTAACCTGTGAATGTTCTCAATTTTCCCAAATAAAATTTAAAATTCATGAAAATCATGCTCGCTCCTCAATTCTTTGTTGAGACGTGTGACAAACTTTTTATTTCTTTTTTTGCAGAAGACATTTACTATTTAATAAATCAGTAAAGATACAAATATAGCTTTAAATGGAATTCTACATTCTAACAAACTTCATTTCTATCGTGAAATTCTCTGTAGAGATCCAAAATGTTAGGATTATTATTATTATTAGTGATGAACTTTTTAAATGTTGGGAAAACAAACATTGGCCCCCTTTCTCCCAAAACACTTCCACTACATTATTTTACTTCTCATTATTTTCTCATTATCATCTCTTACCTCACTAACAAAATTTTCTATGTAAAATTTCAGGAAGAAAAATGGAAAAGTCTTTTCTTGTTTCCAAAACACACACACACACAGGCACACGTGCAATTATGCATTTAAAATGTGTATTATTTTTAATTTGATAGGACAGAAATTAATTGAGAAAAAAAGGGGACATAGAGAGTGTGAGTGAGAGAGACATGTGTAGTACTGCTTCACCACACTGAACTTTACCCCTGTAGGTAGGCACTGTGGGCTTGAACCTAGGTCCGTACACATGGTAAAGTGTGCCATCAACTAGGTGTGCCACTGCCTAGCCCCTTCAGTTATATGTTTTTGTTTTGTTTTGTTTATTTTAAGCAAGTTAAGGAATTTTGAATCCCATAATTTTTTAAAAATTTCTTTATTGGGGAGTTAATGTTTTACATTTGACAGTAAATATAATAGTTTGTACATGCATCACATTTCTGAGTTTTCCATATAACAATACAACCCCACTAGGTCCTCTGTCATCCTATATGGACCTGTATTCTCCCCACACTCCCACCCCTACTCCAGAGTCTTTCACTTTGATGCAATACACCAATTCCAGTTCAGGTTCTACTTGTGTCCAGTTGTATGTTTTATTAACAATTCATAGACCTATGTAAGTTTTCTTTCTTAATTTGAGTATTCATTTTGCTTTATTTTTCTCTCAGTTACCAACAAGAAAGACCTAGGCAAATTGATATTGATATGACTTCAGTGGTATTATTTCCTATCTTGTAGGGGATTCGAAGCAAAAGATAGGGAATCATGGAAACACCTACTGGGTACTGATACTTAATCAATAGTGAGCAGTTGTTATTGAAGACCTGTCAGCAGAGAGAAGAAAAAAGAAGGAAGAAAAATATGAAAGACTAATAAAGCAAATGTATCTTTCTAATATGCATTGCCTATTTTGTGACCCCTACTGAGGCAGCAGATAATGTGATTTCATGTTTTCTGTATGATTAAAAGATATCATTAACTATTTTAATTACAATAAAGACACAAGAGTCTGATAGAAAGCATCTATTTTACTTCAAATAAATAGCCTCCAAAGGTTTAACTGTACTGTGAAAGAGTAGCGTAATAAACACATATCACAGAAATATGGAATATATTTCTAAGTATTTTTTAATAAAAATGAGTATAATTATAAAACAGACAAAAATAAAACCTAAGGACTTTTCCAGTGGGGTTATAAAACTGGCTATTGCTTTGAGTATTTATGTACATAGTGCAAAAAAGCAAAATAAAAACAAAAACACTATCAGCAACAACAACAACAACAACAACAAAACCCAAACCAAGAATGTAGTATTGGGTGACTATGATCCATTCTGGTCAAGTGCCTATTATCATCTTTCCAGTAGTCTGAACATCATTACAGAGTTCCTACAAATAGACAGCTATTATTTTAATGCAATCTTAATTGTGGCATTTGCCATAATAAGCTATGCAGCCTAAGAATACTGTCAACAAAAATGCTAATCAGATGATTGCAACCACTGTATTTTAAGATTCTTAAAAACTGTTCTGTAGTTTTAACAGGCCTGTAATGGCATGATCTCTCTTTGCCAGTGGTAAGCTGTATTCAATGAAGGACAATAGATAGTAGGAAAGGAGGAGCTATACATTCCTAACTTTTGCTACAGCTGTGTTTTGTTTAACGCATCTATATTTATACAGTGTCTCACGGTGTCATTATTCTTTGTACCTGATAGAACTGTAGACACTTTAGGACAATAAGATGTTCTACTTTTCCCCTTCACCATTTTCCAAGCATGCCATGAGAACAAATGCATGTATTGTCTTTGTGTCATTAATTTGTTGTTAATATAAATTTTATTAACAGATTATAGAATTCATATTCTCTCTGGTAAATTTTGCTTTGTATAATAAATCACATTTGGTCATATGTAATTTTACAGTTTTGCACTTTCTATTTATTCAGTCATCATTTCCCATGATTATAGAACAATATACATTTTGCCATCTGGCATACAGAATTTTCCCAAGAACTGGCTATGAATTCTTTACTAGTCCTCCTCCAGAAGCTCTAAATGGAAAAATAAATAGCATTGTTTTAAATGATAAACATCCTTGTGAGCTGTTGAGTTGGTGGCAAGGAAATTTATAAGCATTTTTAAGTGAGATAACCCAAAAAGAAAGGGAAGAACACCGGATGATCGCATTCATTGTGAAACTTAAGAAACAAGGACAGAAAGAGAAAACAGAACAGAACTTGGACGGGGTGTAGTCCTTTACACCAAAGCAAATGGCTCTGGGGCAGGAGGACATGAGAGGGGATGGAGGGGGCCCTGGATTCTGGTGCATAATGGTGGAAAGGGTTGTGTTGAGAATTGGGGGTGAGAGTATTTTGCAGACATATATCATGGTGAGATGAGAAATTGTACCCATATGTCAATAACTATACTATAGAACAATAACCCCCTCATAAAGTACTTTTGGAATAAAACAAAAAAGAAATTACCTCACAGTCTAGAAGTACTTTAGGCAATGTAAGAGAAACATTAATGAAATGAAAGAAATAATTGTCTTAGGTTATATATTAAAGCAGTGGCTAGTCTTCCCCTCCTCTCTCCATTTCTCTCTGTCCTATCCAACAACAATGACATCAATAATAACTACAATAAAAAAAAAAAGCAGTGGCTTATTTAAAAAAATCTTGGGAGAAGCTGACCAGTGGCACACCTGGCTAAGCACACAAATTACTAAGTAAAAGGACCTGGATTCAAGCCCCAGCTCACCACCTGCAGGAGTAAAGCTTCACAGGCAAATACCGCAGGTGTCTTTCTATTTCTTCCACTCTATCTTCTACTCTCTTCTCTATTTCTCTCTGTCCTATCAAAAAATTTAAAAAAGGAAAAATTAAAAAAAAACTTTGTAACAGGAACATCTGGTAAACTACAAGACTATAGCTTTGCTTATATGCAATTCCAAAATGAGCAATTTTGAAATCAGTATTTTTTTCTCAGCATATTGAACAGTCATGTTTATGTTGCTATTTGAAAAAATGTACAGCATGCCCCAGTTAACATTTCTGATAAGAAAATAATTGACCCATCTTCAAGTCTATTTTTTTAGGGCAAAAAGTCATATAGTCAGGTAAGGATTCACAAGGAAGCTTGAATAATATCTACAGTTAGTATTTATCTAAACTTTTCAGTGTAAAACCACAACTACATTTTCTTTGAATTTACATAAACTGTAGATTAAGAAATATCTATAAACAATTAAATCTTAAAGCCTGGGATGTATGCCAAAATCTAAGCAAAATCAAAAGTTGATCATAAAAATCAAAGAGCAACTGTACAAGGACAGAGTATGCAATGTCTTGTCTTGTTTTAGTTTCATAGAAATTCATGTTAGCTTCAGCTGGGAGACACTGCACAGGCCCACAACTTTCAGCTTAACGTTTGGCTTCAGATCCAGTAAATAAAACATTCTTCCAACTTCGTTTGGCTCACCTGACTTGAAATATCTCAGCCATCTCCCAGTAAAAAAAAAACAAAACATGAAACTAATCATAAGAACAAAAGACCACATTATAACGTGGCATTTTAAATTACTCCATTATATTCCATTTTCACTGCTTTCAAGCAATCGTTAAAAGTTGTGATTTTGTGCTATGTCTAGACAACTTTCTGTGCTGTAAAGTAAGGCTTTGAATGTTAACTTTGAGCTTCCCTGAGATCCTGAAAAGTTTTGGAATTATCAAAAAGTAGTAATGTTTACAAAATACACTGTAAAACTTTTAAAACACAATGTCCTGACAACTTTATGACAGAAAACACAGGTGTTCTAGTGGTTGGCTTATGAATACCTCAAAGAAACTGCAGACTTCCCTAAAATTATTAGGTATAATAGTGCAACAAAAGTGCAGGGACCAGGGAATGGCCTCTGAATCTTTAATGTTGATTCTGAGTCCAAGTTCTGACAGTGTGGCAAGGTAGTGTACATATGGCTGGTAATTCTTATCTCTCGTACTGTAAAAATGTGATTCAATTTCCTCCTTGTTTCTCGGGTTTGTGTTGAGAAAACTAGTGAGAGCCTGATGGTTCTTTAATGAGAAATGTTAACAATTAGAACACCACTTAGTTCTGGCAGTGTCAGGGATTAAACTTGGGGCATCTGGATCTTTTAGCACTGCAAGTCCTATACTCTAACACTGACTTATTTCCCTGGCACCACTAATTGGTATTTTCTTCTCAACCCTACCCCATTCCTGTTGATGCCATATCTCATGCCTGCATGATTCCATCACATTTGGCACACTATTTACCTTTTTTTTTTTCTTTCTCAGAAAGGAGGTGAAAGGCAAAGCTGAAGGGATAGGGAGATAAAGGCAGCAAAAAGAAAAACAGTATCGCACTACTTTACCACTTGTGAGGTGTTGGTATGCTTCTAATTCTGCTTCTAAAACCCCTTCTGTTTCATTGGTTTAATCCCGCCAGTTTAACACTGCATTCTATTTACATAACCACTGTTAACTAAGCACCGCCCTGCCTCCATGGCATTGGCTTAATCCTCACTGTTTTGCACGCTTTTTCCTTCTCCCCACCCCCACCCCATGTACATCTTTTTTGGACCTGACACTTCTGCCTCAGGATATATAAGGACAGGATTGTGATTAGAGATAGCTTAGATTGTGCTGCATTCCACATGAATAAAGACTGAACTGCGTACCATTCAGCCATGAGTCCCTGGTCGTCTCTCTCTCCCGCCTGCGAAGCTACCCCGGCAGTGAGGCTCTCATTTTACCCGGTGCTTCCATGCATTGGGGACTCAAACCCAGGTCCTGTCTTATGGCAAAGTGGGCATTCAACAGAGTGAGCCATCTCCTAACCCCCTCCATTGATCTTATACACTTAAAAAAGAAAAATATTTGTGCTTTGAGAAAATATTAACTTATGGGGCCGGGTGGTGGCAGACCTGGTTGAGGACACACGCATTACAATGCGCAAGGACCTAGGTTCGAGGCCCCAGTCCCCACCTGCTGGAGGAAAGCTTTGTGAGTGGTGAACTGTGCTGCAGGTGTCTCTCTCCCTCTCCATCACCCTCTTGATTTCTGGCTGTCTCTATCCAATAAATAAAGATAAAAAATTTTTAAAAAGAAAATATTAAGTCACTTAGATCTTTTTTTTTTTTTTTTTTTTAGCAAACTACCTGGCCAGGGAGATATCACAGGATCCGTGCACCAGACTTGTGCCTGAGGTCCCAAGCATCCCAGACTCAATCCCCAGCACCACCATATGCTAGAGTTGAATAGTGTTCTAACTCTGTTTTCCTCTCTGTCTCTATCAAGAAAACAAACTTTATCTTCCTGGAACTTGCCTCTATATGGAAAGACACAGAATGAATGAGTTTTATAGTGTTACATTCTTCTGGAAACACCACTCCAGTTCTCTGTGAGGAAGAGGAGAATTGGAAAGGCTAGCTACTGTGTGAGTGCTGTCTGCAGGAGAACTAGAGGAGACCCACCCCCACCCCCTACCACCACTACCCCCTATACACTGCAGACCACAGTCCCAGTGACATTGATGGACAGGGCTGGAGTTGAGAGTGACTTTGTTGCCTGCTCTTCTCTCACTGTGAACACTAAGTTGCCTGACTCCAGCAGTGCCACATAGTGTAAGCAAACGTCCATGGCTCTGTGATTAGGGGAACCTTACATGAGTACTACATCTTTTGCCAGTGGTCAAGTGGTGGAAAGTGAGGCAGAAGTCAGTTCTAGTGCTAATGCGAGCAGTCTCTAGAGCTTTCTATGAATTCATTTAATTCTTGTAGCTCTAGATTACAAATGAGGAAAACAGGACATAGAGAAATCAAATGTTAACTTAAGTGGCCTTACATAATTAGAAAGGAGAAATCAAAAGTTTCCCAAACATACAGTACTGAAGCAAGAACTATTGGAAGGAGTCCTGCAGGAAAACAACTAAAGAAATTCTAACTCCAAAGGAGTTAATCTGTGGTAGAATAGAAATGGAAACTCAAACAGCAACAAAAGGAGCAAACATAAAGGAAAAGAGGAGGAAAATCATATCGAATCATATGACTAATATTGCTGAACCACGGCCAACTACCAAAGACCTAGATATCAGAACAGAAACTCTCAAATTTTTTTTTTAATTTAATTTATTTATAAGATAGAGACAGAGAGACATTGAGAAGGGAAGGGAAGACAGAGAAGGAGAGACAGACACCCGCTGCCCTACTTCACCACTCATGAAGCTTTCCCTCTGCAGGTGGGGACCAGGGGCTTGAACCGAGGTCCTTGTGCACTGTAATGCATGCCACCACCTGGTCCCCAAACTCTCAAATATTAATCTTTGCTTCACCTTCACTGGAAACGGAAGGAAAAGTGTGTGGTGGGAGGATTCAGGAAGAGAGTGACGAATACTGAGTAACTCCACATGTAAGTGGAACATGGAAAACATAGCTAGAAAGGGAGAACACAGGGTGAAACTTGGACTCAGGATAGAGTAGAACAGAGGCCTGGTGGGGGTGGGGGGTTGGTGTTATTGATGGTGTGGGGGATGGGATAAGAGTATGGAACAGATACCTGTTATGCAAAACTGAGAAACCATACACATATAAACAAATCTGCTATGATTCATTATCCCCCCAATAAAAGAAAATAAATATTTAGAAATAAAAATCAATTATTGGCTTCTAGATGAGAAGAAGTAAGAAGAGGAGAGTAACTGGGACAAGGGCAAACAGTATAATGAATGTAAGAACTGGATTGTAGTAGAGAAGTTGTAGTGGTATGTACAGGTGCTCATTTTTAATGATGGGTATCTGAAATTTACACAGTCACAATGCAATGCTACTTTGATCAAAAATAGCCAAGCAAATGAATTATCTTTAATTTGTTATTGTCCTTTAAAATGAGAAGCATAAATAGCACTGTATTACAGGGAAAGGTTCTTATTGCCTAGGATAATGTACTCTGTACCTAACTTAGCACTCCTGTTTCTACTCTACATTGGTTGGTTATCCTAGAGAGAACAATGATCACAGATTATAGACCTAAACATGCACACATTTTAGTGTATGGTGTATAATCTACTAAGTAATACAATCATTTCTGAAGATTAAAGAGAGTTTAAAAATATGATACAAAGGTGGCACACCTAATAAAATATTCATGTTACAATGCACAAGGACCCAGGTTCAGGTCCCCAGCACCCACCTGCAGGGGGAAAGCTTCATCTTCATGAGCAGTGAGGCAGTGCTGCAGGAATCTCTCTCTCTCCCTTTACCCTCAATTCCTATCTCTATCCAATAAATAAAGTATAAAAGTAATGATAGAAAATAATTATTTTTCATATAGAATCAGCTTCTCATTCTGTTCTTCTTTGACTCTACATATGTTAATTCAATTAGCACCAAGACTAATTTAGATTCATAGCCTCAAAAAAAAAAATCCCAATACACTTTCAGTGGCTTTCTGCAATTATTGTATAGTTACCACTCACTTTGAAACAGAAAACACTGAAGTAACTATTCTTCACCAACTAAAGAATATTTTCTTCTTCATTATATGTATTTTGAATAAATCCCTCATAAATCAGATGGAGTTAAAATTTAAGAGCTAGTGATAATAGCATTTGTTTCTATCAGTTCAATCAGTTTCTATTTAGACCTAAAATTAAAGCATTCACTAGTAGCAGGAATGATGAAGGGTGACAAGACCCATCACACAGAAATGTCTGTTTTGTCACTGCTAATTTATCTGATGCCTGCTTCAAGTCTCACTTATTTCTGGCTGTCAACTCTGGCTATTTGGAGGTCTATCTCTAGCTTAGTGTGGATTTTATTTTTGACAGAAATACAGCTGGTGGTGAGGATATAAGGTTTCTGACATATGAGAGAGAAATTGGGCATTTAATAGCATTTTATTTCTGTGGGAAAATTAGAAGAATTTGCATTGAATTCGAGAAAATGACTGCAAAACAGGGGACGCATACTGTGCTACTGGGAGCAAAAAGCACATTCAGTCCTTGAACATTCATTACCCACTGAGTGCAAACAGAACACAGCTCTTTCTCCAGAACCACCTCGTGATTAGGGCTCTAAAGGACTCTGGTATAGTAAAATAAAAAGCTGATTGGGAAAATTACTAGTTGGTAGAAATGCATGCTTTAAAATTTATTGTAGATATATTAGGTTTACATAATGTCACCATTACCTTTGACTACTTCTGCGTGTGTTCAGTTTTAAAAAGGTCACTTAATTTCTGAGTTACTAAAGAGAAACAATAAGCGGCTTGTGGGGGGTGGGGGGGTCCTGGTACACGATGGTCAAATAGTTCCCAAGTTGGAAGTGTGTGCATTTTGCAGAAACCTATCACAGGGAGATGAGAAATCTTATCCATGTTTCAACAACTGTACTCTAAGCCATTAACCTCCCAATAAAATGATTAGAAACAAAATGATAGGATGGGTCAATTGATAAAATTATGGCAATAGTCATTTAAAACTGCATGTCTTAATATGCCCATCCTTGACTCAGCAAACTCTTCCTATTTTATTCTACTTGAAATGATATTTCACAATGAAAATAAGCAAACAGGAAGATAAAATAAGAGAACAATAGATCAGCTTTTTAAATTCTAACTTTAGAAAACAGTTATTTTCCTGGTTATAAAAAAAAGATATGTGTTTATGGTGTAGTATGTAGAAAAAAAAGAAAAGTTAATGATGAAAAAATAAAGATAGGCATTAATCTACTGCTAATGTTTAAAGCAAATTAATCTCTTCCCATGTGCATATGAAGAAATGGGGAAGGATATGAAAGTTAATATATCTATTATCTTTTTATTTTACTTAAATCATACCAGAGAAATTCTCTGTATCATACTTACAAGTTAAAAACACTTTATGTCATTTTTATTTTCATAATATGCTGTATGTATTAAGCCTTTTTGCAATTATGGGCATCTACACTGATATTTTAAAACAGAATTATTAAGAATATTAAAGCACAATTATCTTATTCATAATTGATTTCTTTTAGATTCCTAGAATTGTTAATGCACTAACAAAGTTTATCAATAACTTGACACCACTTCTAGATGTGTTGATCAGTTTCTACTTTCATCAGCAATGTATGCTGCAAGTTTTGCTTTGTCAGTATTGTCAATTTTGCTCTGTCAGTCAAGGGGAAGGAGCAATAGAGAGGGAAGTTTCATCATTTGTGAAGCTTCTCCCCAGCAGGTGGGGACCAGGGGCTTGCACTAAGATCCTTGGGCTCTGGGTTCATGTATGCTTCCTCCCACCTTTTTTGTTTGTTTGTTTGTTTGTTTGTTTTTGCTGTTGGAATTTTTTGCACCTGTGATATTCCACTGCTCCTGGCGGACTCTTTTTATCTTTCCTTTCAATATCATATAGAGAGAAACAGAGGAAGAAAAACAGAAGGAAAGATAACACACCACTTGGAGAGCTTACCCTGTGCACGGTGCTCCCTGACCAGTCTGAAAGATAGCACTTTTATTAGTTTCATTATATAATAAAGAAACCAAGGATCATGTTATAAGGTATAGTATAGAGTTGATGTACTTTTCTATGCAAAAAAATGTGTCATGACTTCTTCAGCAACCCAATAAGGTGACAAGGAATCCTAACCATCTACATGTAAATAATTTGCCCCTCCTTATACATACCAGAAATTAAGTTTTTTCTCTCTTAGTTTCTCTGCAAATGTTTCTGTGCAATATGTGTACCAATATATACACATACTTCACACCTGTATAACAATATACATATGCATATATAATTAAGATATACAAGTATATATTTGAATTGTGTTTAATGAGCTTAGCTATGTATGTATTTCATCTTTGTGTGTACATATTTTATAAGAAATGATATTTCAGAACCTCAGAGATGTTTTGGAATTCATTAAAGATAAGATATGATAAAGAATATTCACTGCTTTGTTATCTGGTCCAGTTTTCTAAATCGTTCCTAATTCACATTCAAGATGAATTTTCATACACTTCATTAGTTGGAGTTATCGATAAATACATATAGATCTGAGCTGTTCTGTACTGCTGTTTCCTTGCATGCAGCAGAGTATGCCAGGTAGGTATTTATGCCCAAGGTCTGTTCAGTTCAATCTTGCCACCAACAGATATATCTAGACAATTTTATTTGTGTAATGAACTCTCTGAGTTGTCTTTAAATCTTCTGCCAGCAAAAATTAGAGCTAGCTGCTTCAGCCACCTAAGGATTATTGCTATATCCCACTCAATGAGCTCTCAGAAGGCTTCCCTTTTGAGCTGAACTATTGATCCTTGACTCAAGGACCAAACAGGTGCTAGAGATTTTTGAAGAGATATTAAGTATCACGAACTTTGGTTATGTCTTTGACACCTGGAGAATAGGTAGGAAGGAGTAAGTCATGTCAAGCTAATTGGAGCAAAAGGGCTCTCATATTAACTATGAAGTAAAAAAAAAGACAAGAAATTGAATTACATCATTCCATAAGTATTTATTGAGCACATATATTAAAAAGGTGTCTAAATAGTTTTGGAAAACAAAAATTACTGACTAAAAATTACTCTTTTCATTGCTGTTAGAACTCCCTTAGCCAAACAAACAAACAAAAAATCCCCCTGAATAATCTTAGTACTGTGATAAGAATTTATTATTTCTTATACCAAGTTAGAAATAAGTGATTAAGACCTTGGGTCCATACTCCCAGAGGGTTAAAGAATAGGAAAGCTATCAGGGGAGGGGATGGGATAAAGAGTTCTGGTGGTGGGAATTGTGTGGAGTTGCACCCCTCTTATCCTATGGTTTTGTCAATGTTTCCTTTTTATAAATAAAAAATAAAAACAGAAATAAGTGATTATAAAGTTTATTAATCCCTCCTCATGTACTTCCTATTTCACTGCCCTTAATCACTCTAAGGTTAACACTGTCAGAGAAAGTAAGGACTGAAAAAGCTGGATAAGGGCAAGAGACTGTCATACTTTACAGAAAACTCTTTTGCTCACTACAAGGCCACCCCATCATCTGAGGCCCTAGTCAGAGAATCTTGGGATTCCCACATAGATATGATGGGACGAGACCTCTAATAGATCACTCTTTCCACTGTCACTGGTCATCTCCATCAGGGACAGCATCGTGGACCATCTGTGGGCCTCTATAGGACCTTACCCTCAACGTAGAACAACAATGGTAGGGACTGCTCCACTCTCCAAAGGGAGAGTGAGTCAACATACTCTGGGTCAACATACTCTGCCACTTGAGGAAGAGGGGGCCTGAAATAAGTGCAGCCTAGAATGTTCCTAGCTATGACGACAGAATGTGAGTTCAGACCTGCAGGGGTGTAGAGGTTCCACAAGCTCCTGTACTTATTATGGGCGCCAGAACAGATCAATAGGGCTATAGTTGATGGTATATATATATTTTTCCCATATTTGGGAGCTAATCTTTGCCCTGATCCAGCTTTCTAGTCCTATTTCCAACTCTGACACCACCTCCCCAGACAATACCTTTAGCCCACCTACATGTTAGCTGTCAGGCTCAGGCAAAAATCAGTAAAGTCATGGACCTCTTGGAATATACATAAAATAGACTTCCTAGCTTTTTACAAAATAGAGACCCCAAATCTCATCTGCTATCTTCCTACCTTTAGATTCTTGATTATTAAATGATTTGTGCTGCTTTATATCTTAATGCTTTTTTAGCCACCAAGTTGCAGATGCTACCATGATGCCAACCTGACTTCCCTGGGCAGACGATCTCAACCCATCTCTCTATAGCCCTGCCCACTAGGGAAAAACAGAAACAGGCTGGGAGTATGGGTTGACCTGCCAATGCCCATATCTAATAGAGAAGCAATTACAGAAGCTAGACTTCCCACCTTCTGCACCCCATAATGATACTGGGTCCATACTCCCAAATGGATAAAGAATAGGAAAACTTCCAATGGAAGGGATGGGATATGGAACTCTCATGGTGAGAATTGTATGAAATTGTACCCCTCTTATTCTTAGTCACATCAATCATTACTAAATCAATAAAAAGTTTATTAATTTACCTTCTAATATGTTTCAATATCTACTTTACTCAGTCATCATGGTGTCAGTAGCTTTCCAATATCCTCAGAGTTACAAATAAGTCTTATTATTAATCTAACCTCATAACCACTAGAAAATTATAAACCCTAAAATGATTTGTCAGCACCAACAAAAGTCTATTTTCATACTGTTTTAGAGTGTGTCAGAGAAGCCATGTCTCTAATTTGTCTAGAGAAATGTCTACTGGGTGTGAAATATCCCTTAAATATCATAGGAGCAAGACTTAAGGTAAAACAGAGAAAGAGAATAAATCTTCAAGTTGGGTCTGGGAGGGAGAAGGACAAAGTGAAATCAGAGGCTCAATAAAGATATAAAAGAAGTGCTAACATAGATTGCCAACACAAGAGTAAGGGTCTGGGCCTGATGTTGGTGATTGGAGTATGAAACCACAAACAAAAAGGATAATAAGAAGGCAGACCTAGCAGTAGGAATGGGCATGTAAAAAGCTGAATGCAGGGGGCGGGGGGTGGTGCACCTGGTTGAGCGCACTATTACAATGCGCAAGGACCCAGATTCGAGCCCCTGGTCCCCACCTGCAAGAGGAAAGCTTTGCAAGTGGTGAAGCAGTGCTGCAGGTTTCTCTGTCTCTCTCCCTCTCTATTATCCCCTTCCCTCTTGATTTCTGGCTGTCTCTATCCAATCTTCTTCTTCTAGCGTTTGCCCTTCTTCTGTAGCCAGTTAATGGCTTTGAAAGTGACTGGGATCCATGTGGATTCAGTCGGCTAGGAAGGATCTTCAGTTTCCCCAATGAATGGGTACTCACGGGATGCACCACGGGAAGGTCAATCCAATGCATCTCTATCCAAATCTTCTTTTTCTAGCGTTTGCCCTTCTTCCATAGCCAGTCAACAGTGTCAGGTTGAGCCTGATGTAAAGTTTCGAGACCTCCTTTGAATCTGGAGAGGTGGCAGTCGTTGACTATGTGGGTCATAGTCTGTCTGTAGCCGCAGGGGCAGTTTGGGTCGTCTCTGGCTCCCCAGCGATGGAACATAGCGGCGCACCAGCCATGGCCTGTTCAGTAGCGATTGAGGAGGGCCCAATCATAACGTGCTAGGTCAAAGCCGGGTTGACGCTTGCAGGGGTCTGTGATGAGGTGTCTGTTCTTTACCTCAGCTGACTGCCAGCTCTGTTTCCAAGAGTCTGGAACAGAGAAGTTCAGTGTAGGCGTAGGGGACCATTGGGTCTATCCAATAAAAAAAGATAACAAAAACTTAAAAATTGAGACTATATCCCGAAACTATATTCCTTTGCTCTCTTTAGCGGACTGGCCCTTTTTGGTATGCCTGAGTAGGTACATACAATAATATTTCAGCTACCATAATGAGCAGATCGGAAGTCAGGGGAATAATTCTCACTAGGAGAAAACAATTTCTACTGACTGGGTGGATAGAAATATGTGATGGAGGGAGTTGGGTGGTAGCGGGTTATGCAGCACAGGTGGCACAAAGCGCAAGGACCGGAGTAAGGATCCCAGTTGGAACCTCCAGATCCCACCTACAAGGGAGTCGCTTCACAGGTGGTGAAGTAGGTCTGCAGGTGTCTCTCTTTCTCTCCCCCCTCTGTTTTCCCCTCCTCTCTCTATTTCTCTCGGTACTATCCAACAATGATGACACCAATAACAACAACAATAAAACAAGGGCAAAAAAAGGGAATAAATAGAGAAAAATTAAATATCTATATATAAAGAAATATGTGATGGATAGCATGGAATTTTGAGTTATAAGCTTAATAACATATCAAGAAATTATTTTGGTATAAGAGAAATATATCTGCAAAGAGCAGTATATCAGAATTCAGCTAATACAGAGAAAAAAAACCAAAGAAATATCAATTGACAAAGAAGTCCAACCTTGATGAGATCAGAGCAATAACATGACATAAGTGGACATGTCAAAAAATGAATTCTTAGCTTCTCTTTCTTTTATATTCTAAGTTATGTAAGGAACAATGGGTTTATTTATATTCAGGGCAGGACAACCTATATATAAATTGGCTCTTAAACATAGGTAAAGTGAAATGATATAACTAAAGATAGGATTATAAAACATGTTATTCTCTGTCTTGTACTAGTGTAGAAAAATGTAGTTTTATTTATCTATTTATTTAAATTTACTATTGGATAGAGACAGACAGAAATTGAGAGGGGACGGGGGATAGAGAGGGAGAAAGAAAGAGAGAGAGACACTTGTAGCCCTACTTCACCACTCTGCTGTTGTGGACCAGGGGATTGAACCCTGGTCCTGTGCACTGTACTGTGTGTGCTTAATCAGGTGCACCACTACCTGGCCCTGAAAAAAGTCAGTTTTATAAACAGTGCATTTACATAACATGCTGAGAATATATTCAGTAGCTTAAAAATATACATTTAAAAATAATAGCTGTAGCAAAAGGACATTTTTTTCTGTCTTTTCTCACCACTATAGCAATCCACCCCTACATTCAACTCCACGTGGTTCTAGATGGCAGTCTTGGGACCACACCACTACCACTAACTCAGGTTTTATTCACTTATCTAATTCACCTGGCCTTACCTAATATACACATGACCAGTATGTGTTTTAATGCAAGCCAGTCAGATGTTTCTCTAGACTGTCCTCACCAACACTGGAATTCCTGAAGCCCACTACCTGTAAGCTTCAGGCAGACATGAACCTGCATGGTGGCTTAGCTGGAATGATGACATTAGAGGGGTCTGCCTTTAGCTATACTCCAGGTTATTAAACACTATGTATAAATGTATAAAGGAAAGCATAGCCAGTATCCAGCATATAAGCACAGGTTGGAGAACAGTCGCATAGAAGCTGAAATTCAAACTTAAGATTTTGGTACTTTAAAAATCAGTAACACTCTTGTTCTTCAGTATTAGTAGGACCCAAAAATCTCTCCATCTTTTTTTCTGGATAAAAAAAGGGAATTGTTTGGATTAATTGCTACTTGTGAATGAAATAATATTGCAGAAACATAGTATCTTATTGGTAAATCTTTGTTTCAAGTTATTGCATTTTGTGACTTATACCAGAGTAAATGTAAACCCGAGCTAACAATTACAGTAAGTACAGTACAATACCATTATGACACTGATGTGATCCTACTGGTGAAAACATTAATTTGGTGCCATTAATAAGTTGAAGATAAAAGTAGGGAGACAGATAAATCAACAAAAAAAATTGGCAGTATCTATTCTTACCCACAAAACCAATTTGTTTACTTCTGAATACAGCAGTCAGAACCAAAGATCTTACTTTATTAAACCTGTTAATTATCTTGTGATGGGCCCCCACGATTTGTGCATCAGGGGTAATGTGGACCATTGTTGAACACTTAATTTATAATTACTCTTAAAATAGTAGAGTATTCCTTTGCCATGGATAACATAGCAAGCTTTTTCTCCATTGTTTAAGACAGATGTTCTTTTGTGGCAAGTTCTAAATAGTTATTTTGTTAAGTTATTATGGCCATTGCTATTTGTGTGGAGTCACTTTTTTTTAACTCATTTATTTATTTATTTATTTATTTAAGGAAGGAGACATTAACAAAACCATAGAATAAGAGGGGTACAATTCTGTACAATTCCCATAACCCGATCTCCATATCCCATCCCCTCCCCTGATAGCCTTCCCATTCTCTGTCTCTCTGGGAGTATGGATCCAGGGTCATTGTGGGTTGCAGAGGGTGGAAGGTCTGGCTTCTGTAATTGCTTACCCGCTGAACATGGGCATTGACTGGTCGATCCATACTCCCAGTCTGCCTCTCTCTTTCCCTAGTAGTGTGGAGCTCTGAGGAAGCGGAGCTCCAAACCAATGGGACTACATCAAATTGAAAAGCTTCTGCACAGCCAAAGAAACTATCACACAAACAAAGAGACCCCTCACAGAATGGGAGATCTTCACATGCCAAACATCAGACAAGATCTTCTGTGGCCTTGACTCTCTGTTTTAGAATAAGTAATAAATACCACTGACATTAATATACTATCAAATAATAGCATATTTTTTATCTTGCTTTTTACCTATAGACAAAGGAATTATGTGTTATATATATATATTTTTGCCTCCAGGGTTATTGCTGGGGCACAGTGCTTGCACTAAGAATCTACTGCTCCTGGAGGCCATTTTCCCTATTTTGTTGCCCTTGTTGTTGTAGTTATTGTTGTCATTGCTGTTGTTGGATAGGACAGAGAGAAATTGAGAGAGGAGGGGAAGACAGAGAGGGGGAGCCCATGAAGCGATCTCCCTGCAGGTGAGGTGTTGTTTTCGCCAGGCTGACTTCACGGGTGGGTAACAGACGACCAGGGACTCATGGTTGAGCTGTAGGCAGTATCTCTTTTCTCTTATTCATGCGGGATGCAGCGCAATCTATACCAAGCTAAGCTAAGCTAAACTAAAGGTACCGTAAAACTCACAATGCTGTCTTTATATATACTTGCCAAGTAGGGTGGAAACAGGATGTGACATAGAGAGGGTGGAGAGAAAAGTGACTGGTGAAAATCAGAGTGTGACAAGGAGAGGATCAGGGTGTGACAAGGAGAGGGGGTGGAGCAGGCGAGAATTCTATCACTGAACCACTAATGCCCTGGAGGGAGGATGGTGCTTGTTAACAGCGGTTATGTAAATAGAATGAAGTGGTTATGTAAATAGAATAGTGTTAAGCAGGGGGAATTTAAACCAAATGAAACAGAAGGGGTCTCATGCATACCAACAGTGAGGAGTCAGGGACTCGAACCTGGATCCTTCTGCAGGTCCTTGTACTTTGTGCCATGTGAGTTTAACCCCCTGCGCTACTGCCTAGCCCCTGTTATAATTTTTTAAATGTGCAAATTCCTTCTATATGAAAAGGATCTGCTAAATATGAAGCTTTCTTTGAAGTTCTTAAATTTGACCTCAGTGGTGAAATACTGGAAAAGATAAAGGATGGGGAGAAGATGTACATTTAGTATTGATTTATTTGATAGCTGTATGATTACTGGTTTTCTGGTTTTTTTTTTTTTTTTTTACCTTCTCACTATACCCAGGGCTTAATGTGGTGCATATATGTTTGCTTGTTTGTTTTTGCTTTAAGAGAGATGCATGCTCATGAACTAGTTTTCACAGTCTCTTTTATTTTTATTTTTGCCATCAGTGTTATCGTTGTGGCTTGATGCCTGTGTCCTCCTGGTGACATTTTTTCTTTTCTTTTTCTTTTAGATAGAGGTTGAGAGACAGAAAGAGGTAAAGAGGGAGAAAGGATCAGAGGAGAGACAACACAGCACAGCAAAGAACAACATATCTCCACAACTCTTGAAACCTCCCCCACTGCAGGCACTCCTGTGTGTAATCTTTACGCTCTATGAGGTGAGCTACCTTCTACCTCCAGTCTCTTTCTCACTCTCACTCTCTCTCTCTCTCTCATATATATATATGAGAGAGAGAGAGAGAGAGTGAGAGAGAGCAGGCGCAAGATGAGAGTGCACAAGATCGGAGGTTTTCCTGGTCATACATAGTGCCAAGGATCAAACATAGGGTTGCATGAATGCAAGCCCTGTGCTCTACCCACTGAAAATCTCCCCAGTCACACACAGTCTCTTAACTGGTGTTTTGTCTTGCTTTTCTGCTCTCCCTGGACAAGTCTAAGAAAGTTATATTCAAGAAATTATATTTGTTCAGAGTGCATCCACACCTGAGATTATAAAATAACTGTGTTTTTTTTTTCATTTGATAAGTATGAAATGAGAAGTCATGAGGGCAGGCAATTTCTTTAACTGATTCAATTACTGAAGTTTTGGGAGGCCACCTTGGGAGTGTCATGTAAGAACTTCCAAATAAGTCAATTGCTAGGATATAGTTTGAAAGGAAAGGAAGAAACTGATGCAAGACATATTAAGACAGAAAAATTCAAAATACTAAGTAATTTCTTGTATAACGAAAGTGAGACCTAGTGCAGGATAACTCAAGAAATTGCTGAGTAACTATTAGATACATAGGAAAAGGCAGGAGGAAAGGCAGAGGTGTTTAGTTTGGAGAGCTTGCCTAGTGTGCTCATGGAGGAAAGCCTATAGGCAACTTCAAAACCAAGGTGAGATATCTTAGCAGAAAATAGATTAAATAGTATTATAAAAAATTTTAGTTTAGTTCTTTTTAATTGCTACCAGGGCTACATTGGGGTTTAGTACTTGCATAACAAATCCATTGCTACCCAAAGTTATTTTTTTTCCCTTCCCTCCCCTCCCCTTCCCTTCCCTTCCTCTAATTCCCTTTCCTCTTTCTCTTTATTTCTCTGTCTCTCTTTCTTCCTTCCTTTCTTTCAATAGGACAGAAAGAAATTGAGATAAGAAGGGGAGATGGAGAAAGATCCACCTGTAGTACTATTTCACAACTTGTGAAACTTACTCCCTGCAAGTAAGGACTGGAGGCTTGAACCCAGATCCTAGCACATGGTAGCATGTGTGCTCAACTGGGTGATAGGAAAGAGAGAAATAGAGAGGGGGAAGGGAAGATAGAGAAGGAGAGGAATATGAACAAGGGATTGTGAGAGCTTGATTGACTTTGGAACAAAGGAAAGGAATGGAAGGAATGAAGTAAAACTAGAGGACTGTTCACTAATGAAACAGTAAAATTTGGGGTATTACATAAAATAAGAATTTTTTAAAATCAGTGATACTAGAAAGATATGACTAATTTTATCTGTGCCCAAAAGATTGTCATTTAGGTGTGAATAGCTACATATTACTAATAATAGTTGTTTGGTGATGTAGTTGAAATATAATAAAACATTTAATGACATTTACAAAATCCTTTAGAAGCCCAGAATATCCTCTCTGAACTTTTGATTATCTCAGTATTTTAATATTATAATTACAACATGTCAGTATTCTACTTAAAATGTAATTATCAAAGCTCAGAGGAAACTGAATCTTATGCATCCATAATTTCATACAATATAATTTTAGAGCTTGAGCTATTTTTATGTTATCATTTTAGTCATAGAAACATAGGTGAAAGTCTAAACACTTATACTCTTCATTTCTGAATAGGCTTTTAAAGATAATCTTTGCTTTTTAAAATGGCCTTGTGGCTGAATACATCTTTATCTTGAAATAAATTAAATTGCTTCTGGTAGAACCAATGTATTCACATGGCTTTTGTAAACAGAGCATAACAGGGAACCCATACCCTCCAAAGAATGTGCTTTATTAAATTTTCACAGAAGATATTTTATTCTGTAAGAATTAGGAGGAGGAGGAGGACTTCTTTAAATATTGACTGATGGGTACTATATTGATTGCATGTTAACATATGCTTAAGTGTCATCTCAGAGTGGCTCTTCTTTTTTATATTTTATTTATTTATTTTAAGGAGAGAGACACAGCAAGAGAGCAAGACTGAGAGACAAAAAGAGACCAGAGCACTGCTCAATTCTGGTTTATGTTGGTGTTGGAGAATCAGTTATAGCCTTAGGCAGGAGAGTCTTTTGCATAACCATTATATTGTCTCACCAGCCATCAAACGGGCATTCCTTAAAGTGGGTAATTAAGACTGAAGCTGTCAAATAGCTGGAGATTAGTCTTATTTACCAGCATAACCCCAGGGTTCAAGGATCAAGGTTCAGTGTTCAGGGTTCAGGTTTAACAGCTCTTTTTAGACACACTTATCACTATTTAAGACAATGAAACCATCCTGGAAACCATTGTGGTTAAGTAATATCACAATCATCTTAACAACTTTTAAATATTGATATACTCTGGTGGGTTTGGAGTGAAACTGGGATTTAAGAATTATTTCTTAGGCATTTCATATTTTAGGAAAGTACTCCACCAAAACAATATCTAATTCCTTTCTCTTACTATTTATTTATTTATTTATATTAGATAGAGACAGAAAGATACTGAGAGGAGAGGGGAAGATAGAGAGTGAGAGAGACACCTGTAGACTTGTTTAACTATTTGTAAAACTTTTCCCCTACAGGTGGAGACCAAGGGCTTGAACCTGGATCCTTGCACATTGTGCCACTATCTGGTCCTAGTATTTTATTTATTTTAGTGTGAGAGGCATATAGGAAGAAAGAAAGAAAGAAAGAAAGAAAGAAAGAAAGAAAGAAAGAAAGAAAGAAAGAAAGAAAGAAGAAAGAAAGAGAGGAAGGAAGTGGGAGGGAGGAAGGAAGAAAGAAGGGAGAGGGAGGGGAAGAGAGATAGATACTGGAAAACCTGATTTCTTGATTGACCCCAAATTATAATGCTTGCTATTTCTCTGATAAACTATTTTTCTTAATTACTATCAGCTATGTATTATTCCACAGATGTCAGAAGTTCTTTGTTATCTCTGTAGTTCTGTCAGCATAGTGTTTTTGACTAATATCAGGGCAAACACAGATAACAGATCAAAAGGCCATCAGGCTAATAGAGGACTTATCTGTTATCCCTGAATTATGCTTACATCCCTAGGGTAAGGTCAGGATTTTCAATTTAAACATAGAATCAGATATAATCACTAGAATTGGAGATAAGCCTAATATAGAGTGGTCTACCTACTAGGAGAGACATCATTCAATTATGCAGCCCTTAAGACATTTATATTTATGTATACATTTAAGATGTTTTTTATGTATACCCTTAAGATATTTATATTTGCCATAGCTATATGCACACATACTCAATAAAGGGACAGAGAGGCCTACTCAAGGGATTAGAGATTTACAAGGAGAGACATTCAGGCAATATTCAGCAGAACCTCATTGTGAGATGTGCTCTGTGAGTCTGCCACTCCATATCCCCTTTTATCTCATTACTAATAGTGCAATGAATTTATCAACCATGAGAAACAAACAAATCTATGATCCCCAGCATCCAGAGAACCCCAGTAAGTTTTTTGATAGATAGACAGACAGACTGACTGATAAAAGCACTGATCAACTCTGTTTTATGGTAGGGATGGGGATTGAACCTACCCTCAGAGTCTCAGGCATGAAAATATTCTGCATAACCACTATACTGTCTCCCCAACTCTCTAATTCTTTTATCACAAAGATTTGCTTAACTTATCTCCTATCTTTCCCTCCTCTTTTTCTTCTTACCTTCCTCTCTCAATTTTTTTTAAGCTATTTTTATTTATTGAATAGAGACAGCCAGAAATTGAAATACTAGGCGGAGATAGAAAGGGAGGGAGAGAGAGAGAGAGACCTGAAACACTGCTTCACCACTTGCAAAGCTTTGTCCCTGCAGGAGGGGACTGGGGGCTTGAACCTGGGTCCTCTGCATTGTAACATGTGCACTCAACCAGCTGGGCCACTAACCGGCCCCTTACCTCCCTTTCTCCAACACATATTATTAACATACTGTACTAGGCTTTGTGGAAGCCAAAATCAATCACTGTGAATATCTAATTGTTCTTGCCTTTAAGATACTCAATTGAGCAGTGAAATGTTTTTACCCCTTGAAAGTAGATATGCTTTTAAAAAAAAAATTTGCTATCAAAGATGAAGTTGGTTAATACAGTATATGTGTGTGTGTTGTTTCAAAAATGAAGAAGTGTCAATCAAATAATGAAACTAAACTTCTCTTGAGATTTTTGAAAGACTCAGGAGACAGTTCCAAAGAGATTCCATAAACATGTTGCTAGAAAGAACAGTTTTGGGGAAAACTGAAAATAAATATCTTCAATTGTCTTAAGCTAGTCTAAAGGCCTGATTTCCCATACAAATTTTGCATATAATGGAGTCATGTTTAGATTTGGGCTCTTAAGTCACCTAAGTAACCCTAAGTTATTATATATATGAAGTAAATGGGATGCCCAAATCAGGCAACTTAATCAACAATATTTCTCGACTCTGTTATATCCAAGACACTGAAATAATGACAGAAATCTATTACTTTTCCTTGCATTTTTTTCATCCCAAAGAGGAACCTTTCCCTTATATTTTTCTTACTGGACCATTTTTTGTCTCTTGATTGATGGATTAATATAGAGAAATTGAGAGAGAGAGAGAGAGAGAGTGGGGAGATAGGAGAGAGAAAGAGACACCAGCAGTACTTCTCCACCACTTGTAAAGTTTCTCCCCTACAGATGGTTACTAGAGGCTTGAAAGAGTAACCTTGTGCATGGTAACACTAATTCTATGGGCCACCAACTGACCCCTACGGTACCATTTGCATCACCTCTCTAATCAGAACTTCAAAAAGTTGAAGGATAGTAAAGTAGTGACTTGACCACAGTGATTCTTTGTACAATTTTTGGCATTATTCATTCTTTCTTACAATTTTTGGCATTATTCATTCTTTGTAGGCATCCCTTTTCAGCACCTATATAATCAGCTCTAAAACAAGAAGGTAGAACTAGAGATAAATGGAATTAGAACTGAAGTTGCTCTCTAATGGTCAAAAAGAAAGGAATGATGGTGGAAAGAAAAATGCTAGGTGGTGGGGTCTGAGCATTGGTGCACCAGGTTAAGTGCACATAGTACAAAGCGCAAGGACCCTCAAAATAATCCTGGTTAGAGCCCCAGGCTTCCCACCTGCAGGTGGGGGGTGAGGGGTTTGCTTCATAAGCAGTGAAGTAGATCTGCAGGTGTCTTTCTCTCTCCCTCTCTGTCTTCTTCTCTCCCTCTGAGTTTCTCTCTATTCTATACAAACATGGAAAAAATAGCCAAAGGAACAATGGATTGATTCATAGTGTAGGTACTGAGACCTAGCAGGGAAAAAAAAAAAAAAAAAGAAAGCCGGTGTTATGAGAAGGGGATAATGGTGTGAGATAAGCTTTTTTTTTTAAATAAGGAAATATAGAAGTCAAAAGCTGCCTATGTTATGCAGAACCAAGTTATTATGGATGTATAAATTTATGTGTTCATACTAAAGGTCTGTTTAATTGTTACAACACCTCATGGTACAATATCATTGGGCATGAAAAAAGGAATCTTCACTTAAATAAAAATATTTGGAAATTTTTTAAAGAAAAATTATTCAAGTAATAAAAAGTTTTGAGGTGGGGGTAGATAGCATAATGGCTATGCAAAGAGACTCTCATGCCTGAGGTTCTGTAAGTCCCCAGTTCAATCAGTCCTCCCCTGCACCACCATCAGTGCTCTGATTAAAAAAAAAGGACGATGAAGAAGTTTTATATTATTTTGCCTAAGGTTTGCTAAATTAGATTGTTTACGTACCATAGATTGAAGCGCAATAACAGAAAACTTCAAAAAATATTTGGTTTTCAAAGAATGTCAACTTAAGAGGCACAAATATAGAGACTGAGGCCAAACAGGAAGCCTCATCTTGATAAGTCTCTCCCGTCGGGGCCTTTATTTTAGTACTTTTCATATTGAGAGTATGTTGAATTGAGTTCTATCTTTGGGACTATCCACAAGATGGAGACTCTTGAAGGCTGAGTCAGTGTTGCTCTGGTAAAACTGTTCTGGGGTGTGGGAGGCCTGATTTACACAAAATTCTAATTTCCACTATGTAAATGTACCAATCACCATCAATTTCAAGTTACCAAATATTGAATAATTGCATCACCAAATCCTACAATAGGGGCCAGCTCACAATGTATTCGGTAGAGTGTAGTATACATGTTACCCTGCATGAGGTTCAAGCCCACTTACAATGAGTAACATGAGAAGTGGAGAAGTACTGCAGGTCTCTCTCTCTCTCTCTATCTCTCTCTCTCTTTCTTCCTCTTTTTTTCTGTCTCTCATGCTTAAGAAAGAAAGAAAGGAAGGCAACTAGAAAGAAATTAAATAAAGAAATCACAACAAGGGGACTGGAAGGTGGCACACCTGATTAAATACACATATTAGGCTGTTGTTAATGTTCGGGGGCGCCAGCTGGCCGGGCTAGTGTCGCGGCGGTAGAGAGACTCGTGGATACACAGCTGGGCTGAGAAGATGCAGTTTAATCTTTATTCATGAACGGGCAAATCACCACACCATGTGCTTTTCCATGTTTTTTCCTCTGCTGCTGCTGCTGGGACTCTGGACATCCTTAGCATATGGGGCGGGGAGAAAGAGGGGCGCGAAACTAGCAAGGACCAAACCATTTCTCTCAGAGGTAGGGGGAAGGGGGCCAAACCAACACGAAGAATACTAACATATTCCCCCTTTTCTTTTTAACTAAATTACCACAGTATCAGGGGCGTGGGGAACAGAAACCTATATCGTACAGGCATTTTCAAAAAAGAAACTGGCACAAACATGGAGAAACATGTAAGCAAGTAACAAGAACCAGTGTGCTGCCAAGGGAAGGCCTGAGGGGGCCATTTTTTTGCCTCTGGGCAAAACTTTATCAGCTTAAAAAAAACATTTCCTGCCTCTGGGGGGCGTACTTGCCTCGACGGCATTTTCTAGCATGGGGGAGGGGGAGGCCTAGAGTCCCAAGGCATGGCTGCAGTCAGTCTTTGAGAAACCCAGCAGTATAAGGGGAAGCTGCTAGTTTTGTGCAAAGTGTCCGAGGTGTGCCAGTGAGTCCGATAGAAGTCCAAAGCAGATGTCCACCGAAGAATTGCCAGGGGGTGAATTGTTGTACGTCTGTCTCGATGGGGAATGTCAGCCATTGGAATTCTGCTTTTCTGTAGAGAACTTGACAGCTGCAATTCACTTACTTATGAAACAAAACTTGTAGCAGGTTAGAAGTTTACCACAATTGATAACTCTGTTACAATTAGAAGTCTCTTCCAGTACGATTCTAAGGCTATTTAAAGTTTAAAGAATAAAATGTGGAAAGGCAAACATGAACCATAGAAAGAAAAAAGGCCTCAGGCATGAGAATTATTAGCATAACCATAGCGCAATCTAACCTTTCTAATTGAGAAGGAATTTGAGAGTTTTACATATCAACAACATCTTTTTAACCTTTTGTTACACCCATCCAAGATGGAGACACACCCTAGGTGTGTGCAGGTTTTTTAAATTTTTTTTTTTACCAACTTAGTTAAAATATATTGATATTTAAACTAATTTTTACCTCAGACTTTAAATGTAAGTTAATTTTATCTTTATGAGAATTACGTTGAAAACCTTTTTTCATTTAACTCTGTCTGGTAAGAATATAGCCTTAAAGTTATATTTTTAACCTTAAAGTTAATGTTACCAAACTTTAAACACACACATACACATGGTCTTCAATACACAAGGAGAGAAACTTTTGTTACGAAGACATGTCATTTCAAACATGAATTCAGATCTGTACTGTCTTAGCCGTTCGGGGAGTGTGTTGTCCAGCGGTGGCCTCTTGGGCAACTTCACTTCTAGGAATTGTGGGTTGCGATCTCTGCACGAATCTCTGTGTATTCTAGCTCGTCTGCCTTCAGACCTGAGCTGAGGATCTTGGCCAGGGGGCCCAGTTTTGGCAGGGAGCCCGTGGTCTCCAGGTGGTCCGGGATCTGTCCAGACTTCATAGCACAAGGGTGTGCGGGCCAGCCATGCAGAAGGCGCAGGCCTAGGTGCCCCGGGGTGGCGGCCATGATAGGCCACCACGGCCCTGCCCCATGGCCCTGCCATGTCTTCTGCCCTGCTCCCAGAGGCCGAGCAGCGTGGAGGGAGCCCGAGCCCAATGCCCCACACCACACGGCGGAAAGCCGGCTCATGCGGGCTGGCGTTGGGCTCCTGCGGGCTGGCGTTGGGCGGAAACCACAGAGTGGTCCAGAGATAAATGTTCCAGAAACAGAGAAACAGTCTCATGAAGAAAGGGCAGAGGCCTTTGGAGATCTCTTCACAATTAGAAGAGAAGGCCATAGTGCATTGGTAGCCAAATTGTCATTTATCTGAGAGATATGCAGGTCAGGTCCACGTGGGCGCCATTTGTTGTTAATGTTCAGGGGCGCCAGCTGGCCGGGCTAGCATCACGGCAGTAGAGAGACTCAGGGATACACAGCTGGGCTGAGAAGCTGCAGTTTAATCTTTATTCACGAACAGGCAAATCACCACACCATGTGCTTTTCCATGTTTTCTCCTCTGTTGCTGCTGCTGGGACTCTGGACGTCCTTAGCATACGGGGTGGGGAGAAAGAGGGGCGCGAAACTAGCAAGGACCAAACCATTTCTCTCAGAGGTAGGGGGAAGAGGGCCAAACCATAACGAAGAATACCAACATTAGGAAGCTTAAGGATACCGGTTTGAGCCCCAGGCTCCCTATCTGCAGGGGGAGTCACTTCACAATTGGTGAACCATGTCTGCAGGTGTCTCTGTGTCTCTCTCCCTCTCTACCTCCCTATCCCCTCTCAATTTCTCTCTTTCCTACTCAATAAAAAACTAAAAAATGGGTGGTCCAGGAGGTGGTGCAGTGGATAAAGCATTGGACTCTCAAGCATGAGGTCCTGAGTTCAATCTCCCGCAGCACATGTACCAGAATGATGTCTGGCTCTTTCCTCTCCCTCCTCCTATGTTTCTAATTAATAAATAAAATCTTTAAAAAAAAATAAAGGGAGAGGGTTGGACAGTGGTGCAAAGAGTAAGGACTGGTGTAAGGATCCCGGTTCCAGCCCCGGCTGCCCACAAGCAGGTCGCTTCACAGGTGGAGAAGCAGGTCTGCAGGTGTCTCTCTTTCTCTCCCCCTCTCTGTCTTCCCCTCCTCTCTCAATTTCTCTTTGTTCTATCCAACAATGAATGACATCAACAATAACAATAATAACCACAACAAGGCTACAACAAAGGCAACAAAAGGGGGAAAAATGGCCTCCAGGAGCAGTGGATTTATGGTGTAAGTACTGAGCCCCAGCAATAACCCTGGAGGGAAAGAAAGAAAGAAAGAAAGAAAGAAAGAAAGAAAGAAAGAGAGAGAGAGAGAGAGAGAGAGAGAGAGAGAAAGAAAGAAAGAAAGAAAGAAAGAGAAAAGAAAGAAAGGGGAGTCAGGCGGTAGCACAGCAGGTTGAGTGCAGATGGCGCGAAGTGCAAGAACTGGTGTAAGGATCTTGGTTCGAGTCCCCAGCTCCCCACCTGCAGGTGAGTCGCTTCACAGATGGTGAAGCAGGTCTGCAGGTGTCTATCTTTCTCTCCCCCTCTCTGTCTTCCCCTCCTCTCTCGATTTCTCTCTGTCCTATCCAACAATGGCAATGGCAACAACAACAATACCACAACAATGATAAAAAAAAAAAAACAAGAGCAAAAAAATGGGAAAAAATGGTCTCCAGGAGCAGTGGATTCGTGGTGCAGACACCGAACCCTGGCAATAACCCTGGAGGGAAAGTAAGAAAGAAAGAAAGAAAGAAAGAAAGAAAGGGAAGGAATGAAGGAAGGAAGGAAGGAAGGAAGAAAGAAAGAAAGAAAGAAAGAAAGAAAGAAAGAAAGAAAGAAAGGGAAGGAATGAAGGAAGGAAGGAAGGAAGGAAGAAAGAAAGAAAGAAAGAAAGAAAGAAAGAAAGAAAGAAAGAAAGAAAAATGATTGTAGAAGATTCATAGTGCTGGCACTAAGCCCTGGAGGAGAGAGAGAGAGTGAGAGAGAGAACAACAACAACAAATGGCCAAGGGCTCTGGTGATGGCACACCTGCCTATAATGCACAAGGACCAGGTTTTTAGCTCCCAGTACTTCCCTCCACCCCATCTGCAGGAGGAAAGCTTCACACCTGGTGAAGCAGTGCTATAGATATCTCTGCTTCTTTCTCCCTTTCTATCACCCCTATCATCTCAATTTCTGGCTATCTCTATCCAAATAAATAAATAAATAGAATATATATTTACTGGCCACCAGGAATAGTGGTGGAGCCACTTAGGTACTGATACATGGTAAACAGCCCTAGTGGCAAAAAAATAACTTATAATATTTAATTCTAGACTTCAGTATATGACTGTCTGAGATAGCATATCACCTAAGGCAAAGCACCACTCAGTCTGCCATGCTATACACATTTACTGATCTTATAGCTAACAATGTTCTAAAATAGTTTTTATGAGGATATCCACTTTTTTAAGCCCTCCACTGTTTTACTGTAGGACATGTCAATTATTATGGAAGCAATTCAACTTTTTCCAGCCAGTATAGTCCCCCTTTATAAACTAAGAGAGAGAAAAATGTAGAGGTCTCAACAGTATATCACAAAGTCCCCAGACATATTCAAATGTAGCAGACTTCAGAGACTTTTTTTTAACTGCTAAGCCAGGGTTGTCTTATGTCATTAAACAGAGAATAGTTAATCATAGAAATGGATTGTTTCCAGAGTCCCTGGAACTAACATTTTATAACAGTGCAAATTTATGAGAGGAGTGTCTGCCGTTTTGTTACTGGAAAAGACAAAGTGTATTTTGAGTGACTTAATTAAACTAGAACTTGTTTATTTAAGTCACCGATTTTACACAATTAAAACAGTGTCACCTAAAGACTAAATTGAACATGTTAGGCAGCAGAAGAATGAAGATCAGAACCTTGTGTGACTGATTTCAAAGGCACTGCCCGTGTGGAGAGGAGACAGAAAACAGAACTCTGTGACAGGAGCAGCACAGGGGTCGCTCGCCTTTGCCTGCCAGCTACCTTCTAAGGATGCTCTTCTTACAGCTCAGTTCTCTCCTTTCCGCTACAACTCTCCCCCCATTCCAAATAGGTGAAACTGCAGAATTTAAGACATAAAAGAAGCAAATGCTGAATTAATCTTTAAAGGAAAAGGCATTGCCTCACCAGAAAAAAAAAAAAATCCTAGTACTAGAAATTGGGAAAAGTGAGGCAGGAGTCAGGTGCTGCTTAGAAAAACTCACAGAAAGAAGCAGAAGATGGTATAAAACTATTGATGAAAAGCATCATGGATTAAAAAAAAATTCTCTGAGAAATTTTTCTTAGGAATCTTTGCAGAAAATTGGCCCACACCTACCTTTTCTTCTGATTTAAGCGGCTTCAGGCGCATAACTTCCCTAATTATTTTCTAAGTCTTTGGAAAAAGAGAGATATTTCCGTGAAGTTCTCCACATTAATTGGTATTTGCCTAAATGAAACCCCAATTTGTTCTGGTGATTAGTAATGGGGGGGGGATAAAGGAAGATTGTAAACAGTTTCCTAAAAGTAAAGAGAATTTTCACTTTATGGAAAAGAGAGATATTAAGTGTTATTGCAGATATTCTATGGATTTATATTTTTATTGTAACAAAAACAGTGGTATTTTATCCTAAATTCAAGGAAAGGTTTTTCATGCTATTTCAAAAGCAGTTCTTTGAAAAATTTCCTACAGTTATATATTTGATATATAACTTAAAAGTTAGGTATACAGTTTGCCATTCTTACACAGGCAGCAGCAAAGTTTACAGCTGGTGTGTGTGTGTGTGTGTGTGTGTGCGTGTGCGTATGTGTGTGTGTGCACGCTATATACACATAATAGTTGTATGAAAAGACTTTTATGCCTGAGGATCCAAAGTCTCAGGTTCAATTCCCTATATCACCATAAACCAAAACAGTACTCTGGTTTAAAAAACAAAACAAAACAAAAAACACAAGATAAATAAATAAGATTATTTTTTTAAAAAACTTTCCATCTTATTCAACAAAATAAGTTTCTGTTTATCCCTGCTATTTGTTAACCTTACAGTTTATGTCACTTAACCTTTTTTTCTGGTTTTAAGTTTCAAGGTATATTAAATTATTTATTGACTGAAAATTCTGGCAGCTATATCAGATTAAAAAAAAACAATAAAATTTCTCAAATATTAAAATTTATAGCCTTGACTATGTCAGAGGCTAAGTCTGGTGGACACAGGCCAGTGCTTCTTTTTGATTTATATCTACAGGTTGGATCTCATGTGTGCTAACTTCTACTTATATAAAAGTTGTTTTCCTTTGAAGGGTGGAGAAGTTGATCTGAGTAAGAAGCTCTTTCCAGAGGCTGGGTAGTGGTGCATTTGGTTGAGCACACATGCTACCAATCATAAGGACCAAAGTTCAAGCTCCCAGTCCTGACCTGCAGAGGGATAGCTTCAGGAGTGGAAGCAGAGTTGCAGATGTCTTTCTCTCCTTCTGTCTTCCTCCCTCCTTCTCAATTAATTTCTATCCTGTCAAGCATAATAAATAAATATCGAGTGAGTCTGGTGCTAGCACAATGATTAAGCAAACGTGGCGCAAAGTGCAAGGAGTGACATAAGGATCCCGGTTTGAACCCCAGACTCCCCACCTGAAGGGTAGTCGCTTCACAAGTGGTGAAGCAAGTCTGCAGGTGTCTGTCTTTCTTTCCTGTTGGTATGCTTCTAATTCTGCTTTTAAAAACCCCTTCTGTTTCATTTGGTTTAATCCCCCCTGCATTCTATTTACATAACACTGTATTCTATTTACATAACCTCTGTTAACAAGCACCACCCTCCCTCCAAGGCATTGGTGGTTCAATGGTAGAATTCTTGCCTGCTCCACCCCCTCTCCTTGTTACACCCTGATTTTCACCAGTCACTTTTCTCTCCACCCTCTCTGCATCGCATCCTGTTCCCACTCTACTGGGCTAGTATATTTATAAGGACAAGATTTTTTGTAGTTTTTAGTTTAGCTTAGCTTGGTATAGATTGCACTGCATCCTGCATGAATAAAGAGAAACCCAGCCATGAGTCCCGGGTCATCTGTTACCTGCCCGTGAAGCCAGCCCATTGAAAACAACATATGGCGCTACATTTTGCTTCAGGCCACAATTTGGTTCTTTGTGATCGTAGACCTTGGGATATGCATGAGGATTTCCACTGGGACTTTCTAGACTTCTTCTCGCATGTTTCCCATGGGGAAGGACTACTCTAATTTGAGGAGCGTTCTCCAGTACCCTGGCAGTCCCCAAGAATGGAGACACGTGGTTAGTTCTACTCTCCTGATTGGATTCTTTCTTCGATGGGAAGACACTTTTAAAAATGGGTGCCTGAAGCAATCCAGCAGGAACAGTCAGAAGCACCCCACAACACTTTCCCCTCTCTGTCTTTCTCTGCTTTCTCCATTTCTCTCTGTCCTATCCAACAACAACAATAACTACAACAATAAAACAACAAGGGCAACAAAAGGGAATAAATAAATATTTAAAATAAATAAATAAATATTGAGAAAAATAAGCTGTTTCTAGTTTAAATGGAAGTAAAATGGCTTTCCTTTTAACCATATCTGGTGCAACAAAATCTAGCTTTTTATGGTGCCAGGTAGCTGGTCCATGCTACAGCCTGACTGTTAGAACCATGCAATGACTGGACCTACAGACGTCATACATCAAAGTGTGTGCATCTTCTCACATTTCTTTCCTCTCTTCCAATACTGCTAACATTTGGGGTATATCTATATTTCCATTTTTAATACAATCACTAAATACAAGAAAACTGCCCCAGTGGAAGCCTTTCTCTAGATTATTTTTTTGTTTGGCTCTAAGTGTGCTTTGTGTGGAAATGGAGATGGTGTTGTTTACTGAGGCCATGATCTATGTCATTGGTGGTATCTGGTCATCATGTCCCTCTACTTGCTCCATGAATAAAACTTTGCACATTAGTTGTTGTGCAGTGTTTACATGATTACCAGCTTCCAGTGGTGACACCAAGTGAGGAATGTTCTGTTGAGTTTGATTATAAAAATGTTACTATGTCAGAAAGAAATCATGAGACATTTGGAAGCCTAATAATAACACTGAAAATGCATAACTCTTAATAGCAAAGCAAATAAAATTTGGAGGTTATTTTCTAATTTTTCTCTACTTTTTTCAGACTGTATTCCCTTGGGAAATATGGACTCTATGTTAAGAGAAAACAAAATAAAAAACTGAGGTATAATGATAGATGACTTTTCATAATTGTATTAGTTTTAAAATTAATCTACCAATTTTCTTCTACAAGTTATAAACATCAAACCATTTCCTTTGTGTTTAGATAGACAAATTAATATGTGCCTAAATCTTCTTTTTTTTTTTTTTTGGCCTGGTTTATCTCTGGACCTCTGTGCCTGTACTACAAATCCACTGCTCCTGGTGTTGTCCTATCTATTTGTTGTTATTGGATAGGACAGAGAGAAATTGAGAGAGGAGGAGAAGACAGAGATGTGTAGAGAAAGATAGACACCTGCAGACCTGCTACACTGCTTGTGAAGGGACCCCCTTGCAAGTGGGGATCTGGGGCTCGAACCAGGATCTTTGCGCCTATCCCTGTGCTTTGTACTATGTGCACTTAACGTGCTGCACCACTTCCCACACCCCCCCCACATGCCAAATATTCTTAATATGAAAATACATGTCACTTTGTCTAGGACAAAAATATCTTTTTATGATACCCTCTTTGTTTCAGGTACAGCTGAGTCACTATTCTCTTTTTAAAATATGTTTACTTATGAAAAAGAAAGGGGAAACAGAGTAGAAAGAGAAACAGAACAGAGAGAGCAAGAGCCAAACATCATTCTGCCAATTCAGAACCAGAGATCCAACTTGGAACCTCATTCATTTATGCCTAATTCAGTCTTTAACTGTTCCATTTCCTAGTACATAGGGGTCAATATTCTTATAGAAATGAGTTGGGGTGGGAGAGTGGTGGTGCACCTGGTTGAGCGCACATATTACAGTGCACAAGGACCTGGGTTCAATCCCCCAGCCCCGACATACAGGGGAAAAGTTTCACAAGTGGTGAAGCAGAGATGCAGGTGTCTCTCTGTCTCTGTCTCTCTCTATCATCCCCTTCCCTTTAGATTTCTACCTGTCTCTATCCAAATAAATAAATAAAGATAATTTAAAAAAAGAATTAGAGATGAGTTTGGTTTGCATTTACAAGAAGTAATTTGAAAGAAAGTTGTATTTCATTCACTTAATGAGAAATATGCATATAGAGTATGCACACATACACACACACACACACACATATAGATAGATACAGAGAGAGAGAGAGAGAGAGAGAAAGAGAGAGAGAAAATATGAATGGGGGTGTTTACCAATGGAGAGAAAGAAAGAACTAGAACACCACTATGATATATGTAGCATTGGGGGTAGAATTGTGAGTCCCAGACACACAAGGCTACATTCTACTAGCTAAGCAATTTCTGGGTCACTTTGCAATATATCTTCAATAAATCTTACTGTCCTATTTTGAACATTCATTACTATATATTTTATATATATGAATGAAAAATATATATATATGCTTTTCTGTGGCAACATTGTGCTGGGCATTCTCACATTGACTTGCTCTTCCTTCTCTTCCATAGATATTGACAAATACCAGACTCACTCACAAATCAACATCCTGTATGCTAAATTTCATCTCAATGTTCACTTCCAAAGTTAAAGAATGACTCGGTTAGGCAGAGGAAGTAAAAAAAAAAAATCATACCATCAAATTTAGATAAAAATTTAGGAAAAAAAGTCATCCATGTACTATAAAGTTGGAGTACCTTGTTTGAGGCATTTTTTTTTTTTTCGGAATCTTAATATCTAGCCTTTCTCAACCCACCTAAAATAGTTGTTCAGTACCAAAACTTATAATCCTCACAATAAGATTAAAATATTTTTGAAATGTAATTTCACTTCTGTCCTCCCAGCACATCCTTCTTTGATGCAGACACTAGCTGTTATCTACTACCAGCTTCAAAGAGCTATATGCTACATATCTTCTGTAACTTGGAAATATTTTTGCTCTGCATTTCTCCAGGTAGAACATAGCGATTTACTCCAGTTCAATATAGAGCTGTATATTTGGTTTTAATTAATTTAATTTGATTTGATTACTATAGTTAATATAACTGCCTTGATACTCACATCTCCATAGCCTCTCCTATTCCTGTGGCTTCTTAATCCTGTGAAGCCATCCAGGGAGTGAGCCTTGCTCTTATCTGAGCATACAGGCACCTGCTTGCTATTTCCAACCTTCTATTGGAAGCGGGATTTTGCTCCTGAGGATTAGTTTTCTTTTCTTCTAAGATATTAAACAGCTTTTCAATAGGTCTTTTCTTCTAAATGCTCGATCTGTAGTTAAGTCGCACATACAGACAGAACTTGCTGTTAAAGAACACAACAGCCTTTCTAATAATGCTAGATACTAGTCTTGGCTTTGTCCTCACACTTTGATTAAAAGGTTTTCTCAGGGGTTGGGTGGTAGTGCAGCGGGTTAAGCGCACGTGGCACAAAGTGCAGGGACTGGCCTAAGGATCCTGGTTTGAGCCCCTGGCTCCCCACCTGCAGGGGAGTCACTTCATCGGTGGTGAAGCAGGTTTGCAGGTGTCTATCTTTCTCTCCCCCTCTATGTCTTCCCCTCCTCTCTCGATTTCTCTCTGTCCTATCCAACAACGAATGACAACAACAATGATAACCACAATGGGGATACAGCAAGAAGGGCAACAAAAGAGGAGAAAGAGGAGAAAATAACCTCTAGGAGCAGTGGATTCATGTTGCAGGCACTGAGCCCTGGCAATAACTCTGGAGGCAAAAAAAAAAAAAAAAAAGGTTTTTTTCCAATGAACAGGAAAAAGAAAGCAAATATTAGTCATGCCATCCTAATTTAAAGTGAAGATAAGAGATAAAAGATTTTGAAAGTGTATTTATCTATAAACTAGAAGTGGTTATTACTTTTTTTTTTCATGAGAAAAACCAGAATGCTTATCACCTCTAGCATTACATTGTGTTTGGGATTGAACCTCAACCTGGCACCTCTCAAATGCAAGTCCTGTACACTGTCACTGTGTTATTTCCCTGCCTCATAGAAGCACATGCATCTATTTGCCATTGTGAGAGCTTCACTGCTCCAGATAAGCTAAGACACTGGATTCCCCCAATGAGGTGGGAGCCAGATTCCAAGTTGGGTCACATTCAAATTCACATGTTGGGAACTAGAACTATACAGATAAAATGGACATTTGTACAATATCCATTACAGTGATTTGCTAATATGTGTTTATATTTTGTGGTATATGCATAACACGAACTGGATCAGATTAGGTTTTCAGTTGTACTTGCAGAATCTGTTGCTTTGTGTGCCAGATATGTACTGAAAATATTAATCTATAGACAAAGGCTGGAAATATTCTATTGAACAATCCAGGAAGATATTTGGCCTCATGAAATATATTTGTTAAGTATTAAACCTCCAAATAAATTGGGAAGTATATAATTCAATGCATTATTGTTGGGCAGTCCCCCTGCTCCATCCTCCACTGCTGACACTATGGCTTATTTACATAATCATTGTTTTGCCTGGTCTATCTTCTTTCTGCCTCGAGACCTGCCCTGCCCACAGGGTACATTATTCCCGCTAGCTAAAACCATAGCAATGGTAGCTAAGGAAGTTCCCAGAGTGCCTTTTTCTTTTCTCCATCCCCTTTCCTAGCCATCTCCGTTTTTGACTTCCCACTTCCGGTTTTATACCATAAAATTCACTTCTGTGCCCAGTTTCACTCTTTTTTTTCTCTCCCTCATTCCGACCTGGAGAAGGGCTGGTGTGCAGAATGGGAGGTGGCCATTGCGGCTTGATGCCACGTGGCTTAACCCCCTGTGCTCACACCTGACTGTGGAGCTCCCACATCAATAAAGAATTGTATTACCAGCTGCCACGAGTTCGTGGTCTCCCATCCGTGATGCTAGCTCAGCACATTATTTTTCTAAGTTTTCCATAATTTATTTTATTAATTAATTTATTAATATATTGGATAGAAACAGAAAAATAAAGGTAGAAGAAATAGAAAGGAAAAGAAAGAGAGACACCTGCATACTTGCTTCACCAATTGTGAAACTTCCTCACCACAGGTGGGGACTGGGTGCTTGAACCCAGGCCATCAAGCACTGTAACATATGTGCTCAACTGAGTGTGCCACCAATCAGCCGCTCTTCTATAATTTTTGTAATCTATATAGATGCAGTGAAAGTACAGTAGTCTGAATTTTTTTCTCCACCAGGGCTATTGCTGGGTTTAGGTATAAGCACTACAAATCCACAACGTTTGATGTGCATTTTTTTCCTTTTTTTTTTTTTTCGTTCTATTTCATTGGCTAGAACAGAGAGGGATGAGAAGGTAGATGGATTTAAGGGAAGAAAAGGATAGCCTCCTATAGACCTGCTTCTCTGCCTGCCAAGTGTCCCCCCTGAAGGTGGAAAGTAAGGGCTAGAACCTGGGTCTTTGCACATGGTAATATGTGTGCATAACCAGGTTCACCACTGTATGGTCCATGAATAGTCAGCTTTAAATTTATCCTGGCCTCTAAGTCTTTATTTTAGAGTCTTCCAAAGACTTAGAATACCAAATAATTCAGTGAATTTAAATTTTTTGAAATGGTTCTTTTTAAATATTTAATTTATTTATTTTGGATAGAGACAGAGGGAAATTGAGATGGAATGGGAAGCTAGGGAGAGAGACAGAGAGACAATTGCAGCCCTGTCAGCTCTTGTCAAGCTTTCCCCCTGTGGGTATGGCTGGGATATTAAATCCCAGTTCTTATACACTGTGCTATGTGCAGTCTACCAGGTATGCTAACACCTAGTTCCCATTAATGAAATATTTAAAAACAAAATCAGAAGAATTTTAAATTTAAATACTAGGATTTTGAATGATATATAGATAAGAAAATTAATTCTAGTAATTATTTTATAATGGGATTATTCAATCTACATTTTCACATGTGTATTAAAGGCCTCCCCAGGGTGTTCAAAGAACCCTCAACAAGATGTATCACTTTGGTGTGTAGATTAATTCTAGCTAAGGTCAATAAATGGAGTCAATACAGACTGAGTCTCCTATATTATGGAGATAGTACTCAGAATGCAGATTTTTACCACAGACAAACTGTCTTTTGAGAAGCCTTTCTATTGATATGTAGAAGGACGAACATGTTATTGAAGAGTTTCTCTTCAACATATAATTCACTTTTCTCCTCCTATGAACCCCTGTCTACCTCCCTACAGTTCATCATCCCCCACCATAGACCTTAGATTAGGAAATACACCCTCATTTTGCTCCCTTCCATTTGTTTATTTATCCACCAGAGCAATGCTCAGTTCTGGCTTATGGTGATGTGTGGGACCTAAGGCGTGAGAGTCTTTTTGCATAAGCATTATGCTATATTCCCTGACAACCACTGGCTTTTGAATTCACAGTTTCATAGATTCTCCATATGTAAGTAATTAAACATTGAACATGCTCTTTTCACTCACAAAAATATCTAGTATTAACCTGATGATAACAGAAAATTTTTCCTCTCTGTCTCACACAATACATGCTCTATCATCATAAAATAAGAAGCAATGTAGGGAGTCAGGCGGTAGCACAGCGGGTTAAGCACACATGGTGCAAAGTGCAAGGACCTGCGGAAGGATCCCGGTTGGAGCCCCCGGCTCCCACCTGCAGGAGAGTCACTTCCCAAGCAGGGAAGCAGGTTTGTAGGTGTCTATCTTTCTCTCCCCCTGTCTTCCACTCTTCTGTCCATTTCTCTCTGTCCTATCCAATGACATCAATAACAACAATAATAACTGCAACAATAAAAAACAACAAGGGCAACAAAAGGGGATAAATAAATAAAAAAATAAGTAGTATTTATAAAATAAAGGTTGTGCAGTAGAATGCACATTCAAAATCAATAAGCTGTTTTATCATTTCTGAGAGCATTACAGTTGGACTGTGTAAATCTAATCTTACTGGGACCTAGAACCCTTAGGCATCAAGACTTATACATCAACTAGATGCCTGAACATTGTTTTATTCTTTTTTTTTTTTTTTGCCTCCAAGGTTATTGTTAGGGCTCAGTGCCTGTACTACAAATCCACTGCTCCTGGAGGCTATTTTTTCCCCTTATGTTGCCCTTGGTGTTTATCATTGTTGTTGTTCTTGCTGACACTGTTGTTGGATAGGACAGAGAGAAATTGAGAGAGGAGAGTTAAGACAGAGAGAAGAGAAAGACAGACACCTGTAGACCTGCTTCAATGCTTGTGAAGTGGGCGACCACACTGCGGGTGGGGAGCTGGGGGCTCCAACCGGGATCCTTATGCCAGGTCTTGTGCTTCACATGCCATGTGTGCTTAATCCGCTGCACTACCGCCCAGCCCCTGTTTTATTCTTTAAGTCAGTTTCATTTCTATTCTAAAAGTCCTTGTTGACAGGGGAACCTCCTCAGCTTTGACTAAAGTGCAGGAACCTGGCTTTTTAGAGAGGCCTCATCATTAATCCAGAGAGTGGAGAAGTCCTGCATATTGAACACTGATTTTTATAATACAATTAATCTTCTCCATTTATATAAAAATTGAAAAATATAAACACACTTCACTGTTTTTGGTTAAATCAAACATTGTAAGGTTTGTAATTAAACCACTTTCAGACTATAGTTCAATTTAAGATGGCCTTATAGCATATGTCTATTGATACTGCTTTTCCTTTATAGAACTTAAGTATTGAAGGGTTTAGTGTTCAAAGGGGGAGTCAGACATTCTGAAGGTCAGGTTTCAAAGAGAATTTGAGCTTTTTCTTTACAACTTTACTTCAAAGTCTCTGTGAGTTTAACAATAATAATAATTCAGCAAGCTTCTCAGGACAATTTATTTGTAAAGAAAATGAATGGAAAGCCAAGAATGAAAAACGATTGCTTAGGCCAGAAACACAAGAACGAAGAGGAAAAAAAAAAGCCCTATATATAATTGCTTATCTTTAATTTTATTCTTTCTCTCTAAAAGCTTATGATCCTTTCCTAAGCTGTAATAATTTCCCCTGAGGGGCCTGAATATAATGAGTTTTAACTTAGTAACTGATGATTATAAACTACTCAACCTTACTTTTTATTTTTTAAATTGAATTATTGCTGTTATCAGGTCATTTGATACATCATTTTAATTCCTATTCATCAGTTATTTTGTTTCTAATGAAAGAGCCACTGGCATGAAGTGATTTATAAAGGTTTAATGACCTTGAGACTTTGCATTGTCTATTAATCCAGTCATCCCATAGTATAGTAAGTGGGTGCATGTGTTGCTGTATAATTACATTGGATTTAAATCACAGCTCTTTATTACATATATTCCCCAAATATATGATGATAATTTAACTTTATTGTGCTTTTACAATTGCTAAATGTTATGCTAAGTAAATTTCAGGCATTAATGTCTAACTTTCAAAAGCAGTGAAGCTGTATCTTTATAATAACAATATATAGCTTCCTTCTTTATCATATTAATGAAGCCATAACTGTAAAATACAGAGACCTGTAAGTGCCATTTACATTTATTTATTCTTAAGTCTGCGACTTATAAATTCAAATGCAGATAAATACATATTAATTGCTTTTCTACTAAGGATTGTTTCTTCTTTTTTTTTTTTAAAGGATTCTTTTTTATATTTATTTTCCCTTTTGTTGTCCTTGTGTTTTTTTTTGTTGTTGTAGCTATTATTACTGACGTTGTCTTTATTAGATAGAAAAGAGAGAAAGTCCCCTTCCTTCTCCTTCCCCCCTCTCCTTTCTTGCCCTCCCTTTCCCTTCTTTCCCCCTATTTTTTTTTTCCTCCTCCAGGGTTATTGCTGGGCTCAGTGCTTGCACCATGAATCCACCTCTCCTGGAGGCCATTTTTTTCCCCCTTTTGTTGCCCTTGTTGTAGCTTCATTGTGGTTATTATTATTGCCCTTGTTGACGCAATTCGTTGTTGGATAGGACAGAGAGAAATGGAGAGAGGAGGGGAAGACAGAGAAGGGGAGAGAAAGATAGACACCTGCAGACCTGCTTCACCACCTGTGAAGTGACTCCCCTGCAGGTGGGGAGCCGGGGGCTCGAACCGGGATCCTTACGCAGGTCCCTGTGCTTTGCGCCACATGCGATTAACCCACTGCGCCACCGCCGACCCCCTTTCCCCCTATTTATTTTTGATAGAGAGAAATAGGGATAGTGAGACAGAGAGAAGGACATATATCTCAGTCTTCTCTACCTCTTTTGAAGCTTCTTTCCTGCAGGAAGGGTCTCAGGGCATGAACCTGGTTTTCCCACCCATGTGATATTTAATAGAATAATAACAATAGTTATTTTCTGGAGGCAGTCGTGCTTAGACACAACTTTCTTGCACTTTACTTTGCTCCACATCTAGCTATTATTTCTGTTCATTGGCCCTGATGACTGATGTTGGCTCCCATTTCATCTTTCATGCACCAAAGCATGACCTTCAAACACTGTATAATGACTTTGCAAAACACCTTGAAATGTTCCCATTGCTACACTGTGGTCTATTTTCTCTCATTTCTAGACATGACTTGTTTTCTTCGGCTCAAACCTCTGTTCATATGGAAGCATGGTCAGCAAACTTTTGCTACAGCCAAATATTGAAAACTGTGAACCATCCAGTTTCTATCACAATATCCAACTCAGGGATTTTTAGAGTGAAAGTAGCCATAAATAAAACATGAAGAAATAAATTGTGACAATGCTCCAATAAGACTTTACTTATAAGAAAAGGTAGTGAGCTGAACTGGAGAAAGATTAAAAACAAGCTGGGGGTATAGATTGACCTGCCAACGCCCATGTCCAGAAAAGAAGCAACTACAGAAGCCAGAACAACCACCTTCTGCACCCCAGAAAGAATTTTAGTTCATTGTCCAAGAGGGGGAGAAATGTTAGGAAAAGATGACTAGAAAGCTCTGAATCCCAATTTCATCAGGACCCTGAGAGAGAAGAGGAAAAAAAAGGAAGGAAGTAGTAAGAGGCATAGGTGTGAATGGAAAAGAAGATAGGACCATTGGGATAAAATGGTCAAATATACACAAGGAAGTAATAGTGAACTCAAATCTATGATCTTGGGAGAACTACTTCAATTTCTAATAGAGGGAATGAGGATACAGAACTTTGGTGGTAGGAAGGGTGGGGAATTATACCCCTGTGGTCTTATAATTTTATAAATCAATATTAAACCACTAATAAAAATAAAGAAAATGTAGTGAGCCTGAAATGACCTGCAGGCTACATAGGTGGTTGACCCATAATCTAAATAACCCTAAACTTTATCTTTCTTTTTTCTGTTTTAGTGTAATCATGATTCCTTGGATATAGTTTTCAGTAGAATATTTATATTTGGAGCATTAGAACCATTATAAATTAATTAGCGTTTCTTTATGCCATCTGTCAGAATGAAGGACATTATCTGCTGATTTCATGATACATGAAACTTTTTTATTACAGAGTCCCTCAAAATAATGGATTAGAGGATTTTAAAGCTCACTAATTTTTTTCATAAAAGTCTAAGTGAATATTTGAGAAGGGTGGGCATCATGCAAGAACCCATGTACAACAGAAGCTGGATTCTTACTCCTCAATGATTGCTCCCAAAAATTATGGTAGTAATATGCCAGTCAGGGGAGAAGGTAGATGAGTGGGGGACAGGGAGTCCATCATATCGTTATCTTTCTTGGATATAAAGGCATCTCATATTACCCACACTCCGTTTCAAGGTAATTTAGTCTTTGACAGTAGTTAACTGAAGAAGTTAACAGCAGGTGTATCATAGTCACATCCCAAGTTCTAAATTTGCTCATCTGTAAAAGTAGAGCATAGATTTCAGGGAACAATAGCAACTGCTGTCATTCCCAGTGTTGAAAATATCACTATTTCCCTTTGTTTGATAGTAAAGGTCTCCACATTTTCAGATGTAAGATTGCAAACTGGATCTCTCAAACTAACAGGTATTATTAGCATTTAATGAAGGGAAGAGAATAAAAAAGGCACAGAAGAAGACTGAGGCTAACCTTGGCCTTTACCCTCATACAAGTCTTAGGGAAAAAAAAATCTTCTACTGGTCTTTATTTCTAAATAAGAATATGATAGAATTATTCTACTTCACTTGGCAACAAGTAGACAACATACATTCAGAAGATATTATAAAATATATATTAGTGTGAAATTAATAAACATATATAATCTAAAACTGAATGCATAAACCTATCTTTATCTGACCCCATAAATGTTCCTGTCATGTGAATGTGATCCCCAAAATGCTCTACAGCCTCTGTTTAACCAGACACTGAAGCCATCATCAGTCATCAGGGACAATGAACAGAAATAACAGCTGGATGTGGAGCAAAGCAGAGTGCAAGCAAGCTGTGTCTAAGCACAACTGCCTTCAGAAAATAACTATTGTTTCCCTTAATCCACACATCTCTCTCTCTCTTTATCACTCCAGTCCAGAACTTTATAAGAAAATTTATTCTAGTAAATAAAACACTCATTTAACCAAACTGACAGAGTCCAAATTCGTAGGGAATTGTGAGGATATGGTAAAGCTTGGCAGGAGCCCCCCACATTGAGAAATGAGGGCCTAAGGGGCACAGCCAATCCTATCAGTCTCTCTCTAAGAGATCGAGCAAGGAAGGACACGGCCTCCAGGGTCTGCCCCGCCTATCAGCCTCCCTGCCTCACAATAGCCTACTCCCTTATTATAAACATAATCATTGTTTTCCTTTGATCATATCTGATCTATCTTCTCTCTGCCCTCAGGATTCCGCTCTGGCTGCTGGTTACTGATAACCTTGCTTTCTCATTCCATTAACTGATGAAACCTCTTGCTCAACAATCACTAGAAAAGTCCTGACCCTCCCCCTGACCCTTTGCCTCCCTACCATATATGGTATACACATGTCACTTCCTCCTGTGATGCCTTCCTCCCTACCATATATGGTATACACATGTCACTTCCTCCTGCAACCCCTTATAAACCCTGCTTTTCTGTTCAATAAATGGATTGCCCATGAGACAAGACCCTGGGTCTTCTCTTGCCTTGACACTAGCATCGGGCATATAGAGAAACCTGTACAGCTCCACCCATGCTGCCCAGGAACATTCTCTTAGGCCCCTGCATCTGGTGTGCAACAGAGTGGGTAAGCCAAGAGTTTGTGCCCGGGAAAGAGGCCTCCCCACTGAAGAGTCAGACACAAATTTACACAGATGTTAAGATGACTAGCATATTTTTTTTTAAGTAAAGGAGAATTTCTTTTCCTCCACTACTAGCTCTTTCTTAACTAGAAATATTTTTATTTAATCATATATATATGAATATATATATATATATATATATATATATATAATCTTTTTAACAGAGTACTTCTCAGCTATGGTGGTGCCAGGGATTGAATCTGGGACCTCAGACTCTCAAAGAATAAGTTCTCTTTAAGAACTATATTTTTAGGATATATGAAGTATAGCTGTCATTCCGTTACTAAACAAGGTTGGCGTCCATAGATATATGCTTAGTTTTTCTTCATGGTTTTATTTGAAAATTAAACATATCAACAAGGCAATATTTACTGCTTCACTCCTGTGACAATAGCCTTATCAAAAAGTTTGAAAGTATCTTGAGGACCAGCAAGGGTACAGAGAAAAAGAAGCTCTCACACTGTATGGTTAAAAGGACCATATTACTTAGAGAACCTAAAGGCAGAAATACCTCACAGTTCACATCTATATTCTTCTTCTTCTTCTTCTAGCGTTTGCCCTTCTTCCTTAGCCAGTCAACAGCATCAGGTTGAGCCTGATGTAAAGTTTCGAGACCTCCTTTGAATCTGGAGAGGTGGCAGTCGTTGACTATGTGGGTCATAGTCTGTCTGTAGATGCAGGGGCAGTTTGGGTCATCTCTGGCTCCCCAGTGATGGAACATAGCAGCGCACTGGCCATGGCCTGTTTGATAGCGATTGAGGAGGGCCCAATCATAACGTGCTAGGTCAAAGCCGGGTTGACGCTTGCAGGGGTCTGTGATGAGGTGTTTGTTCTTTACCTCAGCTGACTGCCAGCTCTGTTTCCAAGAGACTGGAACAGAGAAGTTCAGTGTAGGCGTAGGGGACCAGATTGGGTGATGAGACGTCAAGCGTTGAACAGGGTGGGCGAAGATATCCACGTACATTGGCAGGTCTGGTCGAGCGTAGACGTGGGAAATGAACTTAGATGATGCCGCATCCCAACGAATATCTGGCGGGGCGATGTTGCTAAGAACTGGCAGCCATGGAACCGGGGTGGAACGGATGGTTCCAGAAATTATCCTCATGGTGGAATATAATTTGGAATCGACCAAGTGGACATGGGGGCTACGGAACCATACTGGGGCACAGTATTCTGCAGTGGAATAGCATAATGCCAGAGATGATGATCGTAGTGTGGAAGTACTCGCGCCCCATGAGGAGCTGGCCAGTCTTGCAATGATGTTATTCCTCGCGCCCACCTTTGCTGCAGTTTTTATGAGATGTTCGTGAAATGACAGAGTGTGATCGAGAGTAACGCCAAGATAGACTGGCTGGGCTTCACGCCGGATTCTCGTATCGCCAAGCTGCACATTAAGCTCACGCGAGGCCGAGGCATGGTGTAGATGGAAAACAGATGATACCATTTTTGCAGTGCTAGGAATTAGTCGCCATTTTTTACAGTAATCAGATATCAGAGACATGTCTTTCGTGAGTGTTTCCTCGAGGATGTCGAATTTTGATGCCTGAGTTGCACAGCAGATGTCATCGGCATAGATGAACTTCCTTGAAGAAGTTTCTGGGAGGTCATTGATATAAATATTAAATAGCGTAGGAGCCAGAACAGAGCCCTGGGGGAGGCCACTTGAGACAAGTCTCCATCTGCTAGACTTGTCACCCAGATGTACCCGGAATCTTCTGTTTTGGAGAAGAAACGATATAGTGTTGGCCACCCATGGAGGCAGGCATCTTGAGATCTTACCAGGAGGCCACGGTGCCAGACCATGTCATAGGCTGCTGTGAGATCAACAAAGACAGCACCCATCTTTAAATTCTTCTGGAATCCATTTTCAATGTAAGTTGAGAGGGCCAGGGCTTGTTCGCAGGTAGATCTTCCTGGGCGGAAACCAGCTTGGGCGGGTGATAGGAATTTCTCTTTAAGATGAGAAATTCGTGACAGAAGCAGCCTCTCAAGGAGTTTGTAACACACGGAGAGGAGAGAAATTGGTCTATAGCTGGCGGCCAGTGTTGGGTCTTTCTTTGGTTTCAAAACCGCTATAATCTTCGCACGACGCCAAACTTTGGGCATAGACTCAGATTCCAAGATGTGGGACAGGAATGAAGCAAGCCACTTCTTTGCCGCGGGGCCCAGGTTAAGAATGAGTTCTGGGGTGATGTTATCATAGCCAGCAGCTGTTCCCGGTTTAACCCTCTTCAAAGCATCTTCCAGTTCAGACAGTGTAAAGGGAGAGATTTTTGGAGATGGACAAGATAACCGGAAGTGGGATGACCACTCATGGGAAATTTCTCTTTTCCAGACTGGTTTGATCTTAGCACGTCCAACTTGAGTTAGGCCACTGAGTTTGGAGATACGGGAGGATGGGAGACGGGAGGGGGTTGGCTACCGGCACCCAGTCTGTGAAGAAGCTTCCAGGCCTTCCTACTTGAGTGGGTGAAGTTCAGACTTTCCGTGAGTTGTTGCCAGCAGGCTTGGCGTGCTGCATCCAGGGAGGCAATGAGATGGTCAGCCACATCTGGGTCGCCCGACTCATCATACTGCTTTAGTAGTTGCTCGCATTCAGCATCAAGACAAGGCGTATAGTTAGCATGTCTCCCACGAGGAATGGCTTGGGAAGCTGCTTTGAAGATGGCTTGGTGGAAGCGCCTGTAGGAATCTTCAGAGGGGATAGAGTTAATTGGAATTGCAGGAATAAATTTGTTGGTAAGATCACTGAACAGACGCCAGTTTGCTTAGTTTAGAAATCTTAGTTTCTCCGAGCAGAGAATCTGTGGGAGCTGGAGACCAATGTGGATGATAGCTGGGCGGTGATGACTGTGCTGGAAGATCTTGAGAACTTGTCTCGTAGCGGGAAAGGCTTGGCCGTTGACTGTGCTAATGCAGCACAGTTCGGGTGATGAGTCTTTATTCCATCTAGCACTGTGAAAAGAGCCTGGCTGTTTGGGATCGTATAATAGGGAGAGGTCATTCGCTGAAGCCCAGTCGGCTAAGATAGAGCTGTCAGCATGAGTGGAGGAATATCCCCAGTCTTGGTGATGACTATTAAAGTCTCCAACGTATACGACTGGGTGATTCTGGCTAGGCAGGACCTCGTTATCCCATGAGGGACTGGGAGGCTTATATACATTGACGAGCTGAATAGTTTCAACAGTAATGGAGTCGTAGAAGGTTGAAGAGGCCGTATGGTAAACGTCCGCAAGACACGATTTGGCGTAGATGGCTCGGCCATGCTTAGGATGGAGATTATAGCATATTAAATCGAATCCACTGATGGTGAATCGAGCAGCTTCATCGACTGCTATATTGATCACAACAGTCAAGACAGAAACAAATTCAATGCAAATTCATGGATGACCTGATAAAGAAATTATATTATCTGCATTTAATGTAATATTACCCAGCTATGGAAAAGATAAAGCTTTTCTGTTTGGGACAAATTGAGTGGAACTTGAGATGATAATGGTAAGTGAACTAAATCAGGAAGTGATAAAGACAATAACCAGCCTTCTCTCATATATAGACTATAAAGCAACAAAGCAAAGGAAATCATAAATAATTCTTAAGCTCTACTGAAACTATAATAATGATCAGAGATAAGGGGGTTGCAGAAAGGGAGTGGTCCTAGAACTTTGGTGGTGGATGTGGTGAGACTTGTTCATATACAGATGTATGAAAAGGTGCCCCCCCCACTTATATAATAAGAAACAAATGCATTAAAGAAAAACTTCAGCAACAAAATAAAAATGACGATGTTGGAATGGATAATTTCTAAGATTTCATCTTACTCTTTGCTTGTAACAAATAGTACTGTAAAGTGTTGTTTTTCTTTGAATAATATTTTCACAGCGCTCATTCTTAATAATAACTTCTAGATTTTTTTTCTCAATGTTATTCAATTTAGAAAGTCTCTCACATCATAAGCACAATGTACTTCTATTTCTAAATGAAAGGAGGCTTGTTCAAGCGCAACTCTGATCTGCCTTCACATTAGATATGCATAATAGTGTAACTGGGGAAAAAAAGACAGAACTATAGTACATTATTGAGCTTCAATTAAATTTCAGAGATGAAATGTGTACATAGGGAAATAGTCAACCACAGTTTAATGCATTTAAAATTGCAGACATCATTAGTGTTGTACATTAACACAGTTCAAATGAACTATCACATGACACTAGCTTTTAAAAACCACTTGAAATGCATTTGGATTTAAAGTCTAAATACATTCATTATTTCAACAAGAAATCATTGTATTTTTTTACTTATAAATGTTAATCAAAATTAACATAGCCTCTTCATTCTATTTTCATGCTACAAAATACAACATGTGATATATAAAAATATTCTATACATATCATTGTTCTCCTTCAAGCAAAATAAAAGAGTATGCCTGATAATGGGTTTGGCTATTGTCTGTATAGCAAAATACTAGATTAGTAATTTACATCTTTCAGAAGTATGTGTCTTATTTTAACTAAAAATCTAAAAAATGCATTGGGTTGCAGCTTGAACCATCTTATTCTTGGAATTTGCCCTATATTTAAATGAGTCAACCATGATTTTCCTTTTGCTTTTTCTGTCACCAGACTTACTGTACCCAAATCTTCCCCCAATGAGGTGGGGACTGGATCCTAAGCTAGGTGCTATGGGTAACAGAACAGGTACCTTCCCAAGTGAGCTATTTTGAAGGCATTAATCAACAGTGGTCATCTGGAGTCTTATGTCTCAGCAACCATAGCATATGCTTTTAAAAATCCGATTTAATTAGCCCTTCCTCTATCATTGCACAAGGTACTCTGAACCGTGAACTAATTCCTCAGTGATGCTAACAAAACCCCAAATTGAGAACCATAACATTTTGAAAGGCGACTATTTGAATCCTGGTGTGATATACCTTAAAATATATAAATTCTGGAGGGGTCATGCGGTAGTGCAGCAGGTTCAGCATACATGGTGCAAAGCGCAGGGACCAGCATAAGGATTCCGGTTGAAGCTCCAGCTCCCCACCTGCAGGGTGGGTTGCTTCACAAAGTATTAGAAGCTGGGGGTCCGATGGTAGCACAGTGGGTTAAATGCACGTGACGGGAAGTGCAAGGACTGGCCTAAGGATCCCAGTTCAAACTCCAGGATCCCCACCTGAAGGTGAAGCAGGTCTGCAGGTGTCTTATCTTTCTCTCCCCCTCCTCTTTCCATTTCTCTCTGTCCTATCCAACAACGATGACAGCAATAACAACAATAATAATAACCACAACAAAGATAAACAAAAGGGAAAAAATAGCCTCCATGAGCAGTGAATTTGTGGTGTGGGCACTGAGACCCAGCAATAACCCTGGAGGCAACAAACAAACAAAAAGTATTAGAAGCCATGTTCTGTGCACTCAGGTCATTTCAGGTGTCGAAACGAGAACCACATGTGCAGACTGTATTAAATTCCTAACTTCTATGAAAAGTACCATAAACTTACTGGCTTTAAGCCACACAAATTGTTCTGGAAATGAAAAAATTCAAAATGAGTCTCCATGAGCTAAAATCAAGGTTTGGGTGGAGCTATATTCATCTCTTTCCAGAGATTTTACAGTCTGAAATTCATCATCTTATCTTGTCTAGGTTCTAGATGGTGATCTTATTTCTTGGATTGTGACCTCCTTACATTTAAAAGTCAGCAACAGCTTATTGGCTTGGCTTGCATCACATATACTGACATTGAGCTTGTGATTACATTGGGTCCACTATGATAATCCAGGTGAGTGTCCCGCATACATGGTCATATTGAACAATAAACTAGTTTAAGTGAAAAGAAGATACTGAATTGTTAAAATGGATTTAAGATAAACTAAAGGGAACGATTATATGTTTTTATATGTTTACAAGATACTTTTTATTTACTTAATACTGTTAAAATGTGTCATAAACTAATTAAAATTGATTTAGTTGTTCTTAAAAAAATGGGCAGCATCTCTGATACAGATTTAAATTAGACCCAATTATATTAAATTAGGTTTGACATAGCTATAATATTTAGATAGATCAACTAAACAAGGTGGTTTGGACTGAAAATAGGAATCAGTTTACCAGAAGGAAAAGACATAATTCATATATTTCTGATGAGAATAAGATCCCACAAATGTAATACTTTGGAACATATATCTTGAAAGCTATGAGAGACACAGGGGTTTAATTATGAGAAATAGCATCAGGAGAAAAGCAATCTCTCTTCTTTGTAACTACCTATGAGTTCCTTGGATTTACTCTAAAGAAAGATATGTTTCGGGCCAGGCAGTGGTACACCTAATTAAGCACACATATTACAGTTCACAAGAACCAGGGGTTCAAGCCCCCAGCCCCAACCTACATGAAGAAAGCTTCACAAATGGTGAAGCAGGGCTGCAGGTGTCTGTCTCTTTCCCTCTCTATCTCCCCCCTTCTCAATTTCTGTCTCTATCCAATAATACATACATACATACATACATACGTACATACATACATAAATAGGATTAAAAATAGGCTCTATTTTAATTCTTTTTGTGGAACCTGGGTCTTGCACATGAACAATTTAATCTTTCAGGGTCCCGTTTTTAACTCAGGCATACATAGAAAGACACAGAACCAGGTGAGAGACACCAGAGCACTGGACTTCCTCCACTGCCATAGCACTTCGCTGCGTGGAAAACATACAGACAATCTACCAATCAAGTTATCTCTGCCTCTTGCATTCAACATAATGTTAGTTGTGTTATAATTGTATTACTCTAAGCTTCTATGCTTTATGGAGGCTGCAAAAAAAAAAAAAAAACACTTGGTTGTTTAAATTGTAGGGAGGGGGAGTTCCTATGTCAGCCTGAACACGTGTACTGGCTATATGAACTTGACAAAATTAATTAAACTTTCTAGGCTTACTGTTCTTTTCATTATTGTTATTTTTCACGTTTTTGGGGTGAATATTAAGTAACACTATATTAACAAAGAGTTTAGGGGCAGAGAGAAAAGATGACTGCAGAGGGCACATGCCTTGCTATGCACAGCCCAGGTTTGAGCCTGACACCACATGGGGGGGGGGGATTTTATGCATTAAAGAAAAATCAATGCTGTGACTGGTCCATCTACCCATCTAATTATCCAGTATTGTATTATCTAATCTAATCCATTTATATGAAACAATGGGCTTGGAGGCAGTGAAATTGTGCAGCATGAGGCCCTGGCTCCACTAAATAAAGAAACAAACAAAATAACAATGAAATAGAGTGCAGCACACAGCAAATACTCAAAAGATTATAGTTATTGTGACTGATGACATTATTTATAGAGGTATGTTCAAAGTGGTAAATTTTTTTAAAGGTGTATTTAGAAAAAACTCATGCCAGAAGCTATGCAATGTAATGTTTTTAAGAATAGAACTATGGTCATTGAATTGCTGAAAGGAAAAAAAATATATTGAGTTGTATATGTGTTTTCTTTATTCTGGTGATTATTTATTTGATGAGGTGGGGCCGTGTTTGTGTGTGTGTGTGTGTGTGTGTGTGTGT